>NC_083772.1:37647227-39035977 GCF_963514075.1 Conger conger | reverse complement strand
TACAATTAATGCTTCTCATTCACCCATTCATACACACACTCACACACACCAACGGCGATTGGCTGCCATGCAAGGCGCCGACCAGCTCGTCAGGAGCATTTGGGGGTTAGTTGTCTTGCTCAGGGACACTTCGACACAGCCCGGGCGGGGGATCGAGCCGGCAACCCTCCGACTGCCAGACAACTGCTCTTACTGCCTGAGCCATGTCGCCCCTTCTTATTTATTAAACCATAATTTCATGAAAATAGGAAAGAATACATATTTCAGTTTTAACCTCTTATTTGGCTTTAAACCCTGGACCGTTTTCATTCTTCCACTTACCTTATTATTTGCTCATGACTCAAACAGTGCCCTCATCAACAGCTTATTACTTTTTGCCAGGTAGATATCCCACAATATAATAATAATAATAATAATAATAATAATAATAATAATAATAATAATAATAATAATAATATTTATCTTCATAGCACCTTTCATACATAAAATGTAGCTCAAAGTTCTTTACGTTCAGCCAATTACAAATAATTATATAGACAAGACATTGTAGCTGAAATAAATAATAAACTCTGTGATTGTGGAAATATATCCACACAACAAACAAATAACAAGACAATACGCTTTGGGGCCTTTGCCTCCCTCGAGTGGGATGGCAGTGATTGTGGGAATATGTACTGTAATTTCAAAGAACAACAACCAACCAACAAATTACAAGACAAGACAAACACTTTAGGGCATTTCCCCTGTGTCTCCCTCGAGTATGACAACACTGCTTATTGGAATATGTCATTCCAAACAAGCAACAAACAAATAAGAAGACAAGTCAAACACTTTGGGTCCTGTGCCTCCATTGAGCGGGATGACAGTGATTGTTTGAACATGTAATTCCCAACTACAAACCAACAAATAATAGAGCACTGGGCACAAAATAGACATAGCACAAAGTTAAAAGCAAGAAATAAAGTAAAAATAAAAAACAGTGCACCTTGCATATGAATGCTTGGCTCTTGAAGTGACTCTTTTGTTTGGTCCCAAACTACCTTGTCCTCTATCTATCATGGGATTACAGCAGTAAAAGCATTGAAGTTCGTAAATTGAGTCTAAAATAAATTGAGGGATATAAAACAGAACCTATTCCAGGCTGTATTTAAGAGATTGATTAGGTAGCTACAGTGCTTCACAGAAGTCAAACAATTACTGAAAATAAGACCTTGTCTGGTTGTCTTGGCAACCACAAACATTAGCTGTCTGGCTGTTCTGGTTCCAGCGCTAGGACTACTGAAACACTGGCGTTAGTCTAGCATAATGTCATAATGATGGCAACAATAATTGTGGGGGGGGGGGATGCATTAACCACCATGTGGAAATTCAATGTGTCATTATACCAAAGCACACACTAGTCACAAAAGGCAGCATATCCTAGCTACAGGAAACAAAGTTTCACAAGCATACCGAATGTATGATATCGCACCACAATGTTTCACTGTATCATTCTGTGAAGCGTCATTTGAAAGACGGAGGGCAACCATTTCATCTTCAGTATTGTACTCGCCTTCTAAAATAAAAGGCACAGTCACAGCCTCTTTTGTTTCTTTTCGGGATCATCCTCGTAGAACAAGGACATTTACAAACTCTCATTCACACAGTATGAAAGAGACACGATGAATAATGTATGTGGGACAGGATGTCCTTTTTTTACGATAAAAGTGTCAGTGAAAGATGCCAGCATACCGTACATTGCTCAGTTACGGGATGGCATCTGATTCATACAGTTTGAATTGAGAGTATTATAAGTCGTCTTGTTCAGTGTGACCCCGATTATAAATTTTCAAGGAAGAAATGCTGACATGTGGGCAGGCGACTGTGTACTGAGTACAGCAGTATGCTAGTGAAACTTTGTATTGTGTGGGAGTGATTCCTGTAGCTAGGGTAATATATGCTGCCTATAGACTCGTGTTCGCTTCGGTATAATGACACATTGGATGTCCACATGTTGGTTAACTCGTTATTTCTCAATTACATAATTCACAGCAAAATCTTTAAAGCCTCAAAACTCAGTTTTGCAAAAATGCAACATTCATATCTCCAGAAATATTTACTCAATCTCACCAACTGATGCCTCATTTTGCAATTCTCATTCTGCACTTTAACGTGCGATGATAAACTGAAAAAAGTCACATTTTGAAACATGCATCTGAAGCGTGGAGCCGGTCACGTGATGCAGTGTGTTCTCTAACTGTGACCCAGGGTGGTGTACCGGCTGGTGCATGATACACTGATCGACCTCCAGGTCTGGAGTCAAATTATGAGTAGGCAAGCACTTAATGTGGCTGGCAGTATTTTTAAATGGTACCCGTTTGACTTTAGCATCGTTTAGATACAAAGCATTTCAGCCAGTAGGGTATGCGCCATATTACTTCTGGTCAGGTGGGTGCCTTTGTGACCGACGGCGCTGCAGAAATCCAGTCATGTGACGGGAACACTGTGCAGTTCAGCTGGTGGAGCTAGCAAGCGCACAGAATGAAGCCACTGCAGAAAATGAAATGGTCTTACAAATACAGGCTGTTCCAGAGTCTGGGAGAAAAAGTTAGTCTTGCAGGCTATTGAAAGAAAAGAAAGAAAGACAATCAAAAATGATTTATCTGAAATATTTGATAGCTGCTGCAACACAGAAAAGGAAAGAAAAGACTGCATTTTGCTTTACAAATAAATTAATTCATAATTAATAAATAAGACAGTCAATCTAAAAATATATACATTCTATTATTATTCCTGACTCAAGAAATGTCATCAGCAGCAATTTCCCAATAGATCCTCACTCTCTGCTTAACTAGCCGTAACCTTCCTCACCATCACCCATCATCCCCATTCCCCGTGATTAAAAGCACTGACAAATGAATGATGACATTTCTAAATGGATGAAACATGCTTTTCGAACGAAAATATGAGAAGTGAGTGTCAAAAACTGAGCAGCCACATTATCCAGTGATTTGATTGCATGGTAGATGTCATGAAAGTACGATTCCACCCGAGACATTTAAGGAAAATTACTATTATGATTAATAATGTGCATCTGTGCCATGGTATAAGGGCAGCATCTGGATTTTCTCTGCTCCATGCTACCATGTTTTTCTAATGCCTTCTGATTAAATATAAGTACATATTGTCAGGGTTCGGGACAGAGGAACCAATCGCAGACTCAGGAATAAGGCAGGCTTTAACAGCAAAGAGCAGATCCAAAACGTGGTCCAAAAACAGGCAATGATCAGAAACCAAACAAACAGGTACATGCAGGGCAGGCAGAACGTAATCGGGAAAACAGGCAGAGTTCAAAAACCAAGAAGACAGACAAGCGAAGGTATAAATCCAAAAATTCAAAACAGAGTCCGAAAACGAGGCAGAGATCAAAAAATCCAAAAAGCAGAGCAAAGCAGACAGAATATACCAGGGGCATGGGCACAGGCACAGGCACAGGCACAGGGTAGAAGAAGCTAGAACCGGGGTAGGGAATAGAATAACAGAAAGACGAACTAGCAACAAGAAACTGACAACGACAGGTTTAAGTCCACTACTAATAAGCACTAAATGAAAAACAGGTGGAATCAATGACAGTACATATAAGGAGTGGGGAGGCGGAGACATGAAATGGGACACAGCAGGTGGGAAATGGGACACAGCAGAATGGAACAGGAAACAGACTACGGTGGTCACAGAGGGCAACAAGGAACAAAAACACTAAGAACGTAGACAAAACAGGTGCAGGCAAACACAGAACCTGACACATATTTCATATGGTTCTGCAATATTACAACTGATACCAGTATAGTGCATGCTCACAGCTCGAGAGAAATTGAGCATGACTGCAAGTAATCCATCCTGAACTTACGGTTTTGAAGAGTGGACTGCATAATGGATGTTGACATAGCTAAGGACCATGCAGAAATATATTTTACGATACGATGCACTCTAAAAGTCTGGGAGATTGAAAAAAAAATGCCCTAACTTTGAAGTGATATCTAATACAGTATAAATACTTCTAGGTTTCATGGGAAATGCTTTTATCGAGCCAAATAAAATCGCTAGAGTGCGCACCTGTGACACATCAGACATACTTTCGATTAGAAGATGAAAGATGGGGATTTTTGTTCAGTAGCTACTTCAAAATATATACCGTATATAAAAGCTCTAAAAGTATTGGAAAAGCTGACAGCAGAGACAATGTATATATAAGTTCCTCTTAAAGTTGTGATATGAATGGCATTGCAATATGACATCCTGACATTCACTGAAGAGCCCTGGCCTTCTGGAACTGCCAGTACATCAGAGGAAATGGAAGAGTAGCACACCACATAAAGTGCTCTTTGATGTTACTCTTCCAGTTTCCGTCATGCTATGATTTGTACAGTATACTGTCAGGTTCTGTGTTTTTTCTGTATCTGTTTTTTTGTCAACGTTCTTAGCGTTGTGCTCACCGTAGTCTGTCACTTCATTCACTCCATTCATTTGTTTATCTTATCCGTGATTCAGTCCCTACCCCAGTTCTAGCCTGGGTATTCTTGATTACTCTTCTGATTATCCCGTATGTAACCGTCTGCCTGGATTTCGTGGATTACGTTTTGGAACTGCTCCCTTAGAACTCCAGGGATAGGCTGGTATTGGTTCCCTCTACCCGATTCGCTTTCCTTTTGTAGAACTAATTTTCGGTATCCTCATTAGCATCACAAATGTCTTAAAGGGATATAACAGAAGTAATGTTGTGGAGCTTCCCACCATTTTAATTCCATAGAGTGAAAATAAGCAATGTCAGCTGTCCCTGCCAACCGCTAATGCTATCACCGTATCGCCCATTGGTTTGACTCCCTGTTCCCTTCCATTTATTTTTGAAGCCTCACCGAAATGAAACATTTTACACACTAGTACATGCTAATTATGGAGGACAATAGATTAATAAGAAAGTATGAATATCAAATCATCCATGTTTTGTTATCCTTAAAAAAGAAAAAGAAGATCTGGAAAACGTCCTGTTATTTTAACAAATTGATGTATAATTGTTCATGACAGAAAATTCACATGGGCGTGTGCATTATCAAAAGCCAATCTGAAAATAGTTATTCTATTTATAGATAACAAAACCGCCTATCAGCTCAATAAACACAGACCATTAGTTGTCTTTTATGAATCGATTATCCTCCGTAGGTAGTTTGTGCTTTGAAACTATTCATCTCGGTGAGGTCTCAAAAATGAATGGGAGTGAGTTGGGAACCAGACAAATACAGCAATGCTGTTAATGGTCGGCCGTGCTACGGTAGTATTCACTCTACGGAAATAAAATGGGGTCATACCAAATTGAAATATGAAATATGCAGAGAAGAGCAGCCATAGAATACTACTGTACATTGACCAGGGATTGAAAGTCATGATAATCAATTGGACTCTGTTCAGTAAAGCGACTGCATTTCAGGCTTTTTAAGCTGCAACACATCAAAGAGTCATCGGTCACAGCCAGGATACTGCGCAACCAGGGGGCGGGAGGGGTGACTAATCCAGGAGGTAATGTGATGTTTTTATCGCCCGTGTTCAAAATGAGATATGCGTTAGCACCACCGCGCTACACTTTAGCGTGAAGCCCGTTCCTCTTTCAGACAGGCGGAGAGCTGATAGGACTGAAGCCACTGAGTGAGCTACAAGCCAGCCCATCC
Source organism: Conger conger (assembly GCF_963514075.1). Lineage (NCBI taxonomy): Eukaryota > Metazoa > Chordata > Actinopteri > Anguilliformes > Congridae > Conger > Conger conger. The sequence goes on along the minus strand of NC_083772.1, from coordinate 39,030,278 downwards.
GTCCCACCAGCGCAAGATGAGAGCCCTCCGCGCCAGCTTCCGTCTTCAAACATCTGCAGCTGGTCCTGAGATGATTTATGCACCAAATAACCACAGTGTACGGGACAACCCGGGGATGAGTCTGTTACTGTGGTGTCTTATTCATATTAACAGCCTTCTTTTTCTGAATGAAAGGCAACACAGGTCACTTATCTGAACACTGACAAAGATTATATCTTAAATTAAGCAGGCTTCTTAATGCTGTGGTTAATGAGGACAAATTTAATTGGGACAACACGTGCAATTCATAATGGGCTGTCATTTTAATTGGAACTTCCACTTTAATCACCCTAAATAAAAACATGGTCATTGATCATATCACAGCGATTATGCGATTTTACTTTAAGGTTTCAACAGACCATTTTACACCCTTCAGTTAACCGAGTACTACCACAGCCGTGACCAGAACATTAAATCACGAGGTCTTGTGACGCGACTCAAACCCTTGGAGGCTTTGGAGTATGTACCTGTAACAGACTGGTGCCATTGACAGCGAGAAAACAGAATAAAATTCAAAGGAAAAACCAATAGCACTGTTGTCTCAACTGACGCTGTTGCCTAGGCCAGCATTTCATTTGCATTGGCATCAAAAGGCATGTAAAACCGGACCGCCATTGGCAAAGACAAGTTACATTTAGGCTAAGATTTAAGAGATACCCAGAGCAATTTACACAAGTAAGCCCAAGAATGGGATGAACATTTTTACCGAGTGCAAAAGAGCTCGCTGCCCACTGGGCTAAAATCGGACACCTGCCGGCAGTGCCTGCATCATGGCCAAGCTGTGTCTTGAAAAGCGTCCAGATCATTTCTGCTCAGTGTTTGCTCCTGTTGTCTTTTTATTAACACACTGCAAATAGAAAATAATAATAATCGAAACAGAGATTAAGCTTTTCTGTAAATTCTACCAAACCTGACTAAGTCACAAGGCGAGAACTTCAAAACACACCACATATTGATCGATAAATATTAACACACTGCAAATAACTTGGAACATTGGCTTACATATGAACGGATTGCCGAATAACAAAACCAACACGCTGAAGGTAAATGCTATATACAGTATATACGGTGGCAGTGTAACACTTGAGGATAATGGAAAAGCGTAGTTCATTAACAATGGTGGCCTGTGCTGTAGTTAAATGGCTGGCAGGCTACTTCTGCCTTTCCATAAAAGATGAGTTCATGTCAGTTACACACAAAAGCGCACGCACACACACACACACACACACACAGACAGACACAAACAGTTACTATTTATCATAAACAGCAGGTCTGGTTGCTATCCCTTTACAATTTCACAGCTATGTTTTAAAAACAAGTCCTTTGACGACCTCCTGTACAAGATAAAAATGTCGGACACTGTTGAGCTGTTAAAGAGGACGGTATGCAGGAACAGGAAAGGAACTGGCTTCAATAATTTATTTTACAGCCCACGAGACATTTCAGAACTTACATCAGGAGACAATTCTCTAATTATAAAAATAAGTCTGGAATGAATTATATGGTGTCTACAGTGCTTTACTCCATATGCAAAGTAGTGAATAAATGACAATGGGAATTGTAGTTGTTTATGCAAAAATAGGGCTGGCTTTCAAAACAAAATGACATGTACACAGACCTAATTGCCATGTGTTTGATTCCTGCAATAGAATGGAAAAAATAAATAAAATGAAGTGAATTTATTTACCTGCGTATTTGGTCCATGTGACTAGACCAGAATTTGTTATCTGTGATGCATTATTTCTAGTCTAGGAATCACATTGTTAATTTGAACAATGAAGGGAAAATCTAGTCAGTCTAGCTCTACGTATTGGCAAAATAAAAATGAACAGATTGAGCTTGCAATCCATAATTCAGAGCTTAAGACATACAAAAGGATGCCAAAGCAAAGAGAACATTAGATTTTTTAAATCCTATTTCCACATTCATAATTCTCTTTACCATGGTCTGTTCTTCCATTTTTTAGTTCGTATTTGACTTTCATAGGATTTGAATTTCCAAGAAAACTGTTTTTTTTTCTTCCCCCTTCAGAAAACGTGCTCAGCTTCAAAGTCCATTCTGTACTGTTGGAATTCATTTCAATAGGCCGGGCCCTTTGTGAAATGGCACCTCCTCAGAACTCCCACAGTAAAATGGCAGAGTCTGTGTGGAAAAGAAAGTCGACAGCCATCCAGTTTGGTTTTCTTTTATGTTTACTCACCATGCCGAAATACTGCACTTCCACTGCAATGGTTGTTAAGTGACCCTTGTGTGCATTCCTGTGCAGATTAATGTTGGAGTGTAGAAGAAACGTGATATTGAAAACCGGTTCTGTGGGGTGCAATGGAAACTAAACTATCCACTGAAACAGAACAGAATGTATGTCTTATTGACAAGCTGCCCCTGTGTTCTTTTTTCAATTTTTCAATCTACTCATGGTTCACCTTTTACTTTCAGACAAAGGCAAAAGCAGGTACTATAGAAATTGTGTGTATCTACAGAATATGAGAAGCTTTTCACTGAGTCGAGGCCAAAGACCAACTCCAACTCCAATTTAATCTTTTCCATCATTTCCACAACTGGGAATAAAAGCTCAGACATAGTGATGTATATCTGGGAAAATAAACATGAGAAATGATTTCTGAGTTTGACTAGTTTTTTCATCTGTACTTTCAGTGGCCTGCACATCCAGATAAAAGCTGCCTAAAATTAATGGAGCTGCCAGGATCTATGAACCACTGACTAAAATGAACCTGCAAAAACTCTAACAGCAAAACTATATGATTCATGAATACCATAGAGTTTTTCTCATGACAGTAAGTCACTGATAACACATGATATCAGGGGTTTGTGAAGTTCCATTCCCCTCTGACTATCAAACACATCCTGATCTCATTCTTTCTGAGAACTTCACTTTTGGGGGAACATTTCATGAATGTTATTGAATTCAGTGACTAATGTACTTGTTATTCATTTGTTTTACTTGTCTGATATGAAAGACAGAAATATTATTTTTTATTATCAGAAATGCAATTAAGAATGTTTTACTTCTGTTTGCAGTGAGGCAAATTCTGTTATCTGCTTTGCAATATAATTAATCTTAAGTACTGCATATTCTGCATTAATTAGAAATGGCTAAATGTAATTATCACTCATTATCAGTGGATAAATTAATTGGGACTTAATAGAAACTTCAATAGAGCAAACAAAGCTTTTTTCAGATTGCAATTTAACAATGATTCAATATTTGATTAAAAAGTGTACTTTTAGATTGGTGTGAAACAAGTGCAAAGCTCAGCATCATTTGTGTTTTCATAACATTGTGAAATGATAAATACAGTATGTAGGGGGTCTACGGTATGTAACTTTTTTGTATTGGTTTGGGATTACACTAGACTCATTTACCATCCATCCATCCATTATCATATCCTGCTTATCCTGAACAGGGTCGCAGGGGGGCTGGAGTCTATCCCAGCATACATTGGGTGAAAGGCAGGAATACACCCTGGACAGGTCGCCAGTCCATCGCAGGGCACACACACCATTCACTCACACACTCATACCTATGGGCAATGTAGACTCTCCAATCAGCCTAACCTGCATGTCTTTGGACTGTGGGAGGAAATCGGAGTACCCAGAGGAAACCCACGCAAACACGGGGAGCACATGCAAACTCCACACAGAGGCCCCGACTGACTGGAATTTGAACCCAGGACCTCCTTGCTGTGAGGCGGCAGTGCTACCCACTGCACCATCCGTGCCGCCCACAAGTCTCATTTACCCTTTAGTTAAATGAAGAAGCTAAGTATTTGGGCAGGAAGCGTGGTGAAACCTGAGACCCTGTTGATAAACTTCATGTTAAGTTCTCTAAAGAATGGGTGCATCTATCTGACATTTATATAAGTCTATCACTCTATGTCTACGTCTATACGTCACATTCTCCTTCATCACATCCCTCTTCTTCTTCTGTTCACTCTCAACTATCATCATTATCGTATCTAGAATTAGAAACAGAGAAATAACAACTTTCTATTTTTCATTAACCATTTCTGTTTTGTTATTCTACATGGCTGTTATACACCATAGCTGTTATTTTTCCTTTTTTCATGTTACTGTTATTATGACCAAAAAAGAAGGGAAGAGGAAAGAGGGAAAGAAAGGGAAAGGAAAAGGATTTGAGAAGAAAGAAAAAGGGGGAAAGGAGGAAAAAGGAGTGAGCTTATGTCAGGTCTACACCCATCACCCATGTCAGTCTCTGCTTGTCAAGCCCATAGTCTGTCACCTCTGGTTGATCAGTCTATGCCTTGTCAATGTGGTCTGCCCTGTTTTTACCCTTGCTGCTTTAAATGTGTGACCCATTAACATCACCAGGAGCTGAGTACCTTCTCTGACCATGCTTGGCAAGCTCATGCTCAATTTGGGGGGCTAGGTGCCTTTAGTCTTATCTTGAAACTGAATGAAACAATGTTCAATTGGATTCAGATCGGGTGAAGCCAGTCAAGAATTTTCCAGTGTCTGGCTTTCAAAAACTTCTTTGTTGCTTCAGCAGTATGTTTGTGATCATTGTCTCTTGTGAGTTAGGAGGCATTTGCTTGAACTTGAGCTGATAAGATTCTTCTGTACTCTCCAGAATTCATTCTGCTGCTGCTATCAACAGTTACATCATCAGTGAAGACAAGTGAGCCAGTATCTGTGGTGTGGCAGCCGCACATGCCCAAGTCTTAAGACCCCCACCACCATGTTTCACAGATGAAAGTGTATGTGCATGTGGGTATGTGTGTGTGGCGGGGGAGGGGGGGGGGGGGGGGTGCTTTGGGTCTTGGGGAGTTCATTTTGGCCTCTTGCCATCACTCTGATACAAGTGAATCTTTGTCTCATCTCTCCAAAAGATCACTTTCCAGAACTATGCAGGCTACTTCAGGTACTTCTTAGCAGGCTGTAACCTGGTCATCATATGTTGGCCATCATGTGTTTGTGGTCAACTAGTGGTTTGCTAGCAGTGTAGCCTAGGTAGTTCTGTTTGTGAAGTCTTCTGTGGACAGTAGTCACTGATACATCCACACCTCCAGGACTATATACACTCATTGAACACTTTATTATGTATTTATTAGACTTTTTTTAAAAGTAAATTATTCTACTGTTGTAGCCTATCCACTGAGAGTTATGTTGTGTGTTCAGAGATGCTCTTCTGCATACCACTGTTGTCATGTGTGGTTATTTGCATTACAGTCACCTTCCTGTTAGCTTTGACCAGTCTGGCCCTTCTCCACTGACCTCTCTCATTAACAAAGTGTTTCTGTTTTTTTTCCCATACTCCAGAGAGTTTCTGAGATACTCAAACCACCCTGTCTGCCATCAACAATCATTCCACTGTCAAAGTCACTTAGATCACATTTTTCCCCATTCTGATGGTTGATGTGAACATTATCTGAAGCTCCTGACCCGTATCTACATGATTGTATGCATTGCGCTGCTGCCAGATAATTGGGTGATTAGATAATCGCATGAATGAATAAGTAGGTGTAATAAAGTAAAAATTCTGCTAATAAAGCGCTCCGTGAGTGTTTACTGAGTGTATTCTGAACGTATACAGTGTATATTCATGATGTATAGAAAAACATTCCTGTACATCAATCTCAATAGCTGCTGAGCACAATCATTCAAGCTATAGACTATGAAAGGCAGGGGAAATAAAGGAGACAGAGAGGCAGTCAGATGACAGTCTTTGGCCGAGCGGAGAGCTGGTACAGTGTGGGTGGACTGGGCACCAGGGACACAGGGGAGGACTAGCATAAAGACGCATTGTGCAACTGCCGTGAAGCGTCGGAGCATGTCAGCCTCTCCTCAACCGAACGACATAATTAGGAGGTGTGTGGACGGACATGTTCATTATATTCCCATATAGAATTCCTGACAGAGGCCATTGTGTCATTGCACATTGTCGGCAAGAAAATACACCCCAAGAACTAAACCAACCCACGTCACAATTAAGGCTCCTTTTATTTCCTTTTCTATTTAATATAAACAATTTTCAACTACCTTCGGTTATGTACGCCCACATACCAAGCGCTCGCAGAAGTCATCCAACCAAAAATCGCTCCTAATTCACACCTTTGCGATTGCAGATTTCCCTTTTTATTTTTCTCATTTTTTCTACAACTCACAGTCTTTTTTTTTGGCTTTTGTAAAATTGTGATGCTGTAGTTATGCCATCATGCTGTTCCGCTGCTTATTTGTGTTGACTGTGCTTTCAGTGGATGTTATCAGTCCTTGGGGGATGGATGAAAAGTAAATCACAAACATTAGGACTAGCGAAATAAGAGGTGAGAAATTACAGTGAAAGTCCAAAGTCATTCTCTCTTGCACATTATCTGAAGTGAGGATTAAATGTTTGAAGTGAACTCAATGTTTGCACTGGTCATGTTGTAAAATGTTATGTAAAAATAACTCAAACAAGATCTGTGCTGATAAACCTTGGAGAACAGGCTGATGTTAGCATTCAATTTAATTTCCTGTCTTTTGAGGCAAATGCAAACCTTTCACTTAAAACTTAAAACATCAAATATACGGTTGGTTCTAGAGACACTGGCTGCACAGTGCAAAAAATCTGTTTCATTTTGTAATGAAACTTAAAATCTTTTTTTCTTTTCAATTAGAACATATTAGCTTGTTTTAAGTTATTGTTTTCTTGACAAGTTAATTTCTTACCCCATTGCCAAATCTTAAAATGAGTCAAACCATCTCAATTGGTAATGTTCCCCCTGACTTTAAAGGTACAATAGGTAAGATTTTTTGTGTTAAAACATTGTTACAAGACCATTGTACCATCCCTTCCTATCATTGAAAAAAGCTCACTGACATGTTAACTCACTCTCTGGCTGTGTTTATAGTCCTTAAATTCGGTTTCAATGTGTACAATTGTCGGGCCGTCACTCTGTATCAAAACATTGTACAGCTGTACAACAATTTAACAGTTCATTTGTTGAAAATTGGTACCACAGCCAATGGCGTGAGGGCTTCTGATTGTTTGTGTAGCTGCCCAAATTGCACTCCAGACAAGTGATCACTGAAACTCTGTATACTATTGCTTATTATCCAATTGAAGACTACATGTATAGTTTGTTTAGTTAGCTTGACAAATTTATCAAATATCAAAATAAATATATAGGCAATATGAACATAGTAGCGATTGCACAAGCATTGTGCTTCAGGTGGATATTTGTAAATTCGGGAAGCTGACTAGTAATAGCTAATTTTCTTGATGTTACTGATAGCGAACTAGTATTGTTTTCTTACTAGATAAGCAATAGTATACAGAGTTTCAGTGATCACTTGTTTGGAGTGCAATTTTGGCAGCTACACGTTCCTTTTATCTCTTTACATGTTAAATTCATAGATTGTGGGAAGCATAAACCACAAACGATGCAACTGTAACTTAGTTTGAGACAAATAAAAGTTTAGCTGAACACGCATGATTGAACATGTAAAGAGATAAAAGGAACATACACTTGCCCAAATTGCACTCCCAACAAGCCATCACTGAAACTCTGTATACTATTTGTTATTATCCAAGCGAAGAATACACATCTAGTTATAAAACATGTTGTGGTATGAGGTGGTTTGTTGTTGCAATTCCTCTCTTGACTGTTAGGAGTCAGAAATTACCTATTGTACCTTTAAACTGGCTTGTGTTACCTCACTCCTTCAGAAACCATCCTCTTCTCACAAGAGTCCCACAGGAGTTCTTTACACAGAATCTCTTGGCCCAGTCATTGCATCACATGTCTTTTCATATCACTGTTATGCTGATTATACTCAACTGTTCCTGCCTTTCCCTCCCTCTTCCACACAGCTCAATGAGAGAATATCTGCCTTCCTGGCCGACATCTCATCATGGATGGCCATCACCTGAAGCTCAGCCTCAACAAGATCCTCTCCTGGATGGTGAGCTCCTCTTCATCCCTCACAGAGCCTCCCTATTTCAAAGTCAGTCATCATTGATGCTACTACAGTGGCTGCCTCCCTTCCTGCTATGGACCTGGGGGTGGTCCTGGACGACCAGCTGGACTTCCAAGAGCAAGTTACAGCAACATCACGGTTCTGCAGCTTCCTTCTGTAAAACATCAGGAGGATTTGACTGTACTATACCTGACCACATGCTCCACACAGCTACTCGCCCAGGCTATGGTAATCTCCTGACTAAATTACTGCAACTCACTACTGGCAAGTCTGCCAGCCAACGCCCTCCAGTTCATCCAGAACACTGCTGCCTGACTCGTCTTCAACCTTTCCAAGTTTTTACATGTCATGCCCCTGCTACAGCCACTCCATAGGCTATCAGTTGCTGCTAGGATCAGATTCAAAGTTCTGACCTATGCTGCAGCCAAAAGATGGCCCCTCCCTACCTACAGGACATACTAATTCACCCCTATGCACCAGCTCGACCTCTCCACTGCTGCCATAAGCCAGTCGTGTGAATGGCTCTCGCTTGTCCCGACTGCGGAGCTTCTCCACCCTAGATCCCCAGTGGTGGAACGATCTCCCCATCCCCATAAGAACTGCTCACTTGCTGAACATTTTCCACCGCAGTCTGAAGACTCATCTCCTCACACTCATATCTTCATCTCCTCTGCAGGAGTCCTCTAATCTATTGTCACTATTGTTTTTTTACCCATCTTTACCCATTTGTATTTTATACCTTAATCTAGGGCTTTTAAATATGTATCTCTCTTGGTACAGTAGTTCCTCAAGTTGTAGTTGTCTTGTTTTGGTAGTTACAGACTTACAGACCTTGTGTACTGCACATATGCTCATGGCCTTACAACCAATCATATATTAATTGTACCTTTTCTGACGTGTTTGGTTGTTTGTTTTATGACCTTGATATGCACTGTTTTGTACATCGCTTTGAAAAAAAAAGTGTCTGCTAAATAAAATGTCATGTAATTATGTAACTGATAATTGCATGGAGCACAGGTGGCACAGCAGTGACTCCAGAAGCACAACTTCCAATTTGGCAGTGGGACGAGAAAAATGATTAAGCTGAGCACAATTACTTTGAGTTGGTAAAGACAATACAGTGGCTACAGTGTAAAATATGGTATTCTATATCCACTCTTGAAAAAGTGACTTGCTAGGAGTGATTGAAAGGCCAGAGCTGATAGAACCGGCTGTGTTCCTAAATACTTTGGGTGAAAGAAATAAGCAGAAAATCTTAGTTTTGAAAAGGCCAAATGGATTATGAAATATCATCTGTCCTACTTTGCAGTATGAGGGACGGCATGCTGAACCATCTGTATAAAGAATGCTGCAGAGCGTTATTTTGCATTAGTGTCATACTAATCATACTGTAGATGAACGACACTCACCTTCAAAGTATACCCACCCCTGCTTGCTCATTTCTGCAATTTATTGCATAAACCATTTTTCTTTCAAGTTTCACGGGTAAGGTGTGACATCATTTCATGTTTGGCTATGGAAACACATTTAAATATCAGAGGATCAAATTTGGAACATTTTTTATTTGTCATCTCACAAGAATATCTGCATTTAATCTGTATATATTAACTTCTCAGTAGTTACTTATTTAACAACTACATTAGTTAATGCCAATTAATCTAATCTTGATGTAAAGTGTTACCACACATAATATACAGTATATTATATACAGTATATTACTCTAATCTGATTGAAGGCAGTCTGTTGCTGTGTCCGCTAAAGATGGCACAGTAGACTTCAATATTCTTAACTCTTCATGACCTCAGTATCTTACTCAACACTCTTACCCTTGGGTAAATGTGAGCAGAAATATAAGCTTTAACTTTTTTATAAACTTTGACTGATACAGAAGGCAACTCGAAAAATATAAGATGAGTGTTTTTTCTTTTTGGAAAAAAATGGGTCATACATTCTTGGAACAGAAATAGACACTTCCTTTGGCTTCATGTATGCTTTTGTCCTTTCAACTCTCTCACCCCAGTGTCGCTAGTTTAAGTACAGGCTAGTTCAAGTACACACTTATAGAGGTCAACAGAACACTAAAGCCTCTGCTGAAAGCTGTCCCATTCAGCCACTGTGCACATATTGTAAAGACTATAGTCACTAAATTAATTTACTGTGCTTGTGGGGAACAAAATCAAATCTCTGAATAGAAGAGATTTTCTTTGCTTTCACCTTCATAAGCCAGGGTACCTATCAGTCATATAGGCTAGTAAGTAAGGCTGGGTGTTTGTCATGGAAGATATTAGTTGAAGTCATCTGGCAGTCACAGCAAAGTTTATTTGCTAAATTAATTAATAGATCTTGTGCACAACAGTGGGAATTAATGTATGTAACTGTAACTGTTAATGTAACTGTAGTAACAGTAAGAAGTTTACGAGTAAAATATTGAGGCTGGTGCATTTAATTTGAAAATAAAACGCCATGCTACCTTGCCTTTAAAATTTTACATAGCATTGTTAGGAATACAGCATGCACAAATACCATTACTAAAATAAAGCCTGGTTACCGTGTGTCCGTTTTTATTTCTTTAAAGATTGCTTTGGTACAACATGCTACACTTCACATTGCTAGTTGTGGAGTACCTCTACATTGACTACATTAACTATTTTGAACAGAGGCTGTCTGAACATCTGATCGCGACAACTGTGAAGTATGGGAATCTTTATCTGAGTGAATTCCAGGATCTGTATACACTGTCGGACTTTGTTTCACCCAGCATCTGGCAACATTGTTAAAATGCCTATACAAATAACGCTGTGGGCTATGTCATGGTTGACAGTTATCATCTGAAAAAACCGAGGAAATCAGAGAAAAGAACAAAAAGTAAAAAATGTGACTTCCTTTGGGACCGATAACACCTAATGCGCTTTATCAGTTGGAGGTACCTTTTCTATAATTATTTTTAATGGGGTTGAGCAGCAGCGTGTATCTGCCCCAGGCGACTCGCAGTTTTTTGGTGCACACGGAGCTGAAAATGATTCTATTTTGATGCGCTTCAAGAAAAAAGCACCCCGTGTCACTCTCGTTCTTTTCTCTTCCGTCCAATCGCATGGAAATAGAGGTGGGGTTTGATTTCACTTAAGGTTCCATCACAAACACAGATGGACGAGAAATCGGTTTCTGTAATTAACACCATTTCGGCCCATCCACACACGATTTCACTAAAGTTGTTTTGTGTTTCAAATCACTCTCCAAAAAGTAGGTGCCTTCTGATTAGCCATAGTTTAAAAAAACTAACACCACACGAAACTTTTTTGTGAAATTAGCTGGCTAATGCCATCAATATTGTTAAGACCGTTGTGATTGTGATAGCAATGTGATTGACGGGAGTGGAGTGCGGTTGCCTAGCGACAGCAGAGAAGACAAGTCTTGCGCATTCTACAGAGTAGGTTTGATAAAATCATACACGTGCCTCGTGTTTTTGCACATTTGGCGTGATCAGGCCCTTAGTCATAAGTCATATTAGTCAGTCATAAGTATTAGTCAAGCATTATATGCAACTGATGTGACAGGGAAGGCAAAATTCATTCCTCTAGAATCAGTTTGTGTAATTTACAAAATGTTTGATTGACAAAACAATTGCATAATTTAAAATATGAGCCAAACTACCTGAGGGCGTGACTATGTAGAGCCATGCAATTTTGCTTTAGATGAAAGGTGAATTTTGGGATTACTGTGCAAATTTTCAAAATACAATGTTTCAACAATGGAAACACTTGATGTGAAGACTTTAACCCAACCTCAACATTGCTCCTCCTGATAAAAAATTAGTTTTCTAGTTTGCTGTGAAATGTATAATTTTTTTCCCCACCTACACAAATTCTAAATATTGTTGATTTGACTTAAACCATTTTGTTTCCCACAAAAATGTATATCAATAAATGTTTTAAGATGTCCTTGGATATTTATAGCTTAGCTTAGGATATAGCCAATACAATAAAAATATAAATGAATAATATGCGCTATCTAATGCATCACTAATATTAACATGAGCACAAATATGCATTATAAACGGTAAAAAAAAACATTTTCTTGAAATGTGCTGACAGCCACAAGTGTCTTGATTCGTGTTAGTGCTTTGTAACCTTGAGTTGTTTGTTATAAACTGGCGATAATGGTAATGTGATGCTTATGATAAGGGCAAGGGCTCTTACTGAGAGCTGATGAAGGCATCGTCCTCAGAAGAATCCGAATCAAATAAAGTGTTACCTGAAGATCTCTAAGGAATCCAGTCTGCCTCAGGCAAGGAGACAGTCTAATCTAAAAGAATCAGTCTCAAATCTGGCAGGCCTCAAATGTGCTCCTGGATTGATTACCTTTGCTAACATTAAAGTTTGCAGTAACACCAGAAAGGCTATTTGGAATAATTTGGCCTAATACTTTATATAGAATGGAAAAAGTCTCTAAAACTGATTGTTAAAAAGTCTCTAAAACTGGACTGCTGAAAAGCTTGTTAGGATTTTTAGCGGTGGAACTCCCCATTTCATATGTTCTGATGCTGTTTGATCTTTTTTTTATATATCATCACCCCCTATTCCAATGCATACAAAGTTCATCTTAATGCCTACTGTATCTGTAATGACTTTATGGGGGTCAAGGGCCTACTTTATTTAATTTCATGACTCTCTAGCATCATCGGTAAAATGAACCTTTTTTCTTTTTTAGTTTACATGTCAATCTTCCTACATTTGCAAGTAATGTAAAAATAGCTCATAAAAATGGTTACCTTTTCATACACTGTTCAGTTATGACAGTTAAAGCAGGTCTTATTAAAGAGCAGGCTGTCGCTTTGAGTGAAATTTCCCCCCACTTTCGTTCCTGCGAGTGTAACTCTCTCTTGCTGCGCTTCCATAAGAGGCTTGGGACGTTGGTTCAAAATGATACATGACTGTAAAAATTACTGCAGATGGATTAAAACAGAAAACATGCACTTTATAATGGCGGCTAAAGTGGGAAGACAAAAGTAACTTCTATACCAGACCATCACTGAACAGGTTAGGATTGTTTATTTATTTATTTATTTATTTATTTATTTATTTATTGGCATTTGTTTGGAAGTGTATCAGGTTTGTATTCAAGGTATCTCCTGGTAGATGGAGAAAGTTTTTCAAAAAGTGTTCCAAACTACCTAAATGTCATTGTGCGTTTCAATCACTGCTGTATATTTCATTTATTTTAAACATATTTTAATCATAGCAATGCACAACACCATTATTCTTACATGGTGATTTGATTTATTTTTGTTTTGAGGCAGTCTTTATCTTTTCACAGTCCAGCTTTCATCTAGTTGAATTTATAATATCATATATTTATCTGTAAATGGAACCTATAATAGAAGTAATCCTCAATATGTTGCATAATTGATTGTATTGATTGATGTCGCATGGAAAGTAAAAAAAAATTCTAACAGAAACAAAACCTTTTCCTGTCTGTATGATTGCTGTGCTAGCATCATTATCACAGGGCAAATTATACACCAGTCATTTGTGAACAATAAAATGGTTGGTGAGTACTTTGTAAATAGGGCACACTCAGAATGTCCACAGTAAAATGTGCATAGCCTGCATTAATTATTAAGGACACACAGGCATCAGGGGATTAACCGGGCAATTTATTTTTATTTCAAAGCATAATTTACTTTCAATAGTGACTTTGCTAGCATATTGATCCACTGCAATAAACAACATTTTCGCTTTGGGTCTCCTTCACTTCTCAGGGATAAAGCTAAAAAAATAAAGAAAAAAAACTTGGCTATCCTTAATGTTCTTTTTATTTATTTATCTTTTTTATTTTTCCTCCATGGGATAGGCAATCTAAACAGCGCTTGAAAATAAACAGAACTGTGCAAGTGCTCAATAAATCAGTTTTAGATTGATGAAAGGTCTTAGTTTAAAAGGCACCTTCAGCCAGTGTATTAGCTCCCAGAGCATAAACCCTTGAAACAAGACCATTAATAACAGGGACAAACATCGGGGCTGAAGTGTGCTGTTTAACACGGGCAGCCATGTGCATCTTGGCCCAGGTTACTGAACGTAGCAACACGAAAAGAAGTGGTCCACACTCAACATACCCTTCCACAAGGCCAAGTCCCAGGGTCAATTATTAGCGCACGCCTCTCTCTACAAGTGCAAGACAGCAGACAACTTCCTTTATGAGGGGAAGGATAGGAGCTCCATAGCAGTGGCAGCCATCTTGAATTCTAAAATTGTTTAAATTCCCAGTGAGTCATCAGTCATTTTTAGTCAGATAATTTTTCAGCCTACCGGAACATGAACCCAGCCCGTACCTAAAGCATAGATGCTAAAATGGCCCTGACCTGACCACATAAACCCAGGATATAGCTAGCATCGGAGTGTGCAGGGCGGGATTTGACTAGCAGACCACTACTCATAACCTCTTCCCAGTGAAAGTGAGAGAGAGATACCGTCTGTGGAGCTCATGGAACTAGTCAACAGAGGTAGCTTTAAGTGGCAACTATTTAAACTATTTGACCCCATCCCTACCCCGCTTGGTTTCACGTTCACAAGTTTGCGAAATCGAATGAGTTAAGAGCAGTAGCTTCCCAAGAGCAGTGACCTTAATCATCTTCACCTTGTAAGAGCAGCGTGGACAAGTACTGATTGCCTGCACAACGCCCTACCACCCTGAAATGTTGAACAAAATGGTGTGGTCCATGAGAGGGAGTAGCCATTTCTAGAGAACCATTTCTCTTTGCCAAAGAGAGGAACCAACCCCCCCAACTTTGCAGCGCAGAATTGTGCACGGACAATCAGTCACAGGGCAAAAAATACCACCCCTGCATGTGTACCTAACCCTTATGAACGGCACTACACACCTTCCAGATCCACTCAAATGGAGTGTGCAAATGCACATGGTTCCTCAGCTTCATATGAACGAATGCCTCTCGGTTCTTCTGTACTTTTCATGAGAGATACAAAACAGAATGTGCTCATAAGGGTGCCTCAGTGAAAAGAAAGGCACAAAGGCAAAGTGACTTTTTTTTATCTTTGAATGATAATGACAGCTTAATAATCATATTGTAAGTGCACAAATGCTTTCTTACCTCAACAATATTTGTTAACCTTGTGTATGCTGAGGTAAGGACCACAGGTTTAAAATATCCAGTCCTGGAATTATAACTTTTGGCATGCATCAGTGGGAACAAATACACCCATTTCTTTGAGATAATATTGTCCTGGATAGATACTTTATCATTTAAACACACAAATTAGTATTATTCTTCTTTTACACTCACTGCTGAAAAAAAAAAAAAAAATATATATATATATATATAATAATAATAATAATAATAATAACAACAACAACAGAAAACAGAAACTTGCATGGGTCTTATGTGCTTGAACCATAAACCTTCCGGGTCCCAGTCATGTACCTTAACCACTATGCTACATGCTGCCCCTGTATTATCCACAGTATGCAAATATTGCGGACGATACCTTATAGAACTTTAATTTTGATTTCTGTACACTGAAAATAGTAGTGCTCCATAACCTTGGACAGGACTAAGAGCAAGGGTCAAAAGGGTTTAGACTTCCTAAACGCTTTGTAGACACTCTGACTCATCACCGGGTGGGTGCACATCTCTCTGGGGTTGTGACGTTCAACTCCACTCCTGCTCCTGCCTTACAAGATGATCCACTCCAGAATGGAAAATCTGCACAGTGGTCCTGAGGTACGATGACGCATTCTGGAAAGGTTACCAATGTGATGCATACAGATCTTTGCTTACTGGTTTTTCTATGCTAACCATTTTGGACAATACTGGTTTTGCATACAAATGAATGTATTAATTTAATGTGCTTTGAATAATAGTGAATAATACATCAGGAAAGAGAAGAGAAGATTATCTGTTCCTATGAAACAACAGCAGATGTTCACAAGCCACAGGATAAGACATAATGTGTAATGTCACCTGCTGTTTCCGGCAACAATATCGAATAATTTCACACACTTTATACGTTTTATGCTGAGGCGAGCTTGCATAATTTCAGGGTTCTAGACACTAGGCAGATAGAATAGCACTTTTAGTTTACCTTTATAACGGTTATACTTTTTTAATATATTAATGAAAATAAACATTTGGTCATATTTGTTTTGTCATATTCAATATATATGCTCATTTAGATGGGAAAGAGAGTTCTGGACATTTTAACATTTAACAAATTAATTATGACTGTGAAGTTAAAGATGTGGATATACGAGTGAGTCCAACCTCAGCTAATCAGTGCTAACTGAGCCTAAATACAGGTCTGGTACTGCTAAAGAGTGGCTCTCCCTGACTCTGAGATTTTTTTTACATATTCATAATTTCACATACAATCTTAACTGCTTGTTGCAGGTAAGAAGGGTTCTTGAAAAATAAACCAACGGCTCTGAAACTGAATTCAATTGAACATGCATTTCACTTGCAGAAGACGAGACTGAAAGCAAAAAAGAGAGATGAAACAAACAGGAACTAAAGATGGCAGCAGTACAGGCCTGGCAGAGCATCACCAGGGAAGATACCCAGTGCCTGGAGATGTAGTATATGGGTCACAGACTGAATGCAAAGGATTTGCAACAAAGTACTAAATATGATGACTTTATTTCTGATTATGTTCATTTTCTCCCTAAAAGACTATGTATAAAAATGGCTGTAGTTCAAACAGGGATCACTGGATATGGATGCAAATAATCTTACATTAAAGCTGACAGTTTGCACTTTATCCTCATATTCATTGCTTCATTTCAAATCCCATTTCAAAAACGTGCTGGAACCAAAACAAAACAACATTTGTTGCCACTGTCCAAATATAGACTGCATTGTATGTGGCTGTATGGTCAGTGGAGCTAAATGCTGTATTTTAGTATTTTGCAGTGTGTGTCTGTGTGTGAGTATGCATGTGTGCATGACTTCATTTGAAAGTTACCAGCTTTTATTGTGTGACTGTAAAAAAATTGTATTTGAACTTATTTGTCCGAGTGGCTAAAAACATCACATGCATACAGGCAGGTACACGATGTAGCATTACATACAGTAGCCTAGATTCAATCATTTGGTTGGGACAGCATGGTAGACCTTGTCCCTCATGAATTCAGAACAGTGATGTAGAAAAGTCCCTGAGCATGGTATTAAAAAAAAATAATAAAAAGTTTAGAATCAGCAGGGTGAGTCAGGTCACTCTGACTCATTCAATGGAAAAAACCAGGTGACAGGATGATTCGAGTTCCATTAAGGCGAAGACATTTTTGAATGCCCTTATTGCAGGCAAGGTAAAAATGCTTATCGCTATAAGCCTCTGTAGTACTTTTTTTGTTGTTCAGCAGAGTTTATACTGGAGCAAAGTACTTATAGGAATGACAGTGACACACCATGGGTTCCAGACAGATAAGGTTGATGGACATACTGTGGCTTCAGAAAGTATTCAAACCCCTTCACTATTGGCACACTTTATTGTGTTGTCGATTACATTTTAAATGGATACAATTGTTTTGCTAATCAATCTACAATCAATGATCAATAATGACAGTGAAATCATGTTTTTAGAAAGATTTGCAAATGTCTTAAAAATCTAAAACTGAAATCTTTCATTTACATAAGTAATCAGACCCTTTGCTGTGGCACTCCAAATTGTGGTCAGGTGCATTCTGTTTTCTTTAATTGCCCTTGAGCTGTGTCTAGAACTTGAAAGGAGTCCTGCTGTGGCAAATTGAATCAAATGAACTCAATAGAAATTCAGACACCTGTGTATATATACACACACAATACACACTGCTTGTCAGGACAAAAACCAAGCCAGGAACTCCAAGGACCTCTCTGTAGACCTCATAGATCATAGGTCAAAGGTATAAAGGTATATAATATTCCCAGGAGAACAGTGGCCTCAATAATTGTGAAATGGAAGAAGTTTGGAACGACTACTACTCTCCCTAGAGTTGACCGTCTGGCCAAACTAAGTAACTGGACAAGAAGGGCCTCATGGAGGTGACCAAGAACCCAGCAGTCACTATAATGGAGCTTCAGAAGTCCTCTGCAGAGATGGGAGAAAAGGTCTGCCGGAAGGATGACCATCTCAGTAGCACTCCATCAATCAGGCCTTCATGGTAGAGTGGCTAGATGGAAGGCACCCGAATAAAAGGCAGACAGTCTGCTTACAGTTTGCCAAATGGCATTTAAAGGACTCTGAAAGCACAAGAAAAAAGATTATCTGGTCTGATGACACAAATTTAACTCTTTGGGCAGAACTCCAAGCACCATGTCTGGTGAACACCAGGCACTGCTCATCACCTTCCCTTCAGTGAAGCATGGTGGTGGCAGCATCATGCTATGGGGGTGCTTCTCAGTGGCAAGACAGGGAGACTGGTCAGAATTGAGGGAAGGATGAATGAATGCAGAGAGATCCTTGAAGAAAACCTGCTCCAGAGTGCACACAACCTCAAACTGGGGCGACGGTTCACCTTTCAGCACAACGAGCCAAAACACACAGCCAAGACAACGTTAGAGTGGCTTTGAGACAAGTCTCTGACTGTCCTTAAGTGGCCCAGCCAAAGCCCAGACTTGAACCCCATCTGTGGAGAGACCTGAAGATGGCAGTTCACAGACGTTTCCCATCTAATCTGGTGGAGTTTGAGAGGATCTGCCAAGAGGAATGGGAAAAACTGCCCAGATCCAAGTGTGCAAAGCTTGTAGAGACTTACACAAGAAGACTCAAAGGTGTAATTGCTGCTAAAGGGACTTCTACAAAGTACTGAATTAAAGGTCTGAATACTTTTGTTAATGAGAAGTTTCTATTTTTGATTTTTTATAAATTTCTAAAAACATTTTTCACTTTGTCATTGTGGGTTATTGAGTGTTGATTGATGGGCACAAATTAAATCTACAACACACTGACGTGTGCAAAAAGTGAAAGGGACTGAATGATTTCTGAAGTCACTGTAAATATACTTATCTTCTTTCACCCTGAATCTCAAAATGACAAAATTTTCTCACATCAAAACGAATGTTCACATATATAATAAAAATATAACATTAAAAATATATCTGAATGCAGTGCACATGTTTATCTACAATTGTACATTTTCCATGAAGCATCCTTGGGTATGAGAACGGCACCATTCAAAAATTGTTTGGCCCCCTGCCTTATGAAATTCTACAACACACTTTCAGCCAGGGAAACAGCCTTCACTAAAGAACACATTAATTTGGGTTCACTCTCCAGGAGTGAAGGCCTACAGATAGCATGCAATATTATCATTTATGTTGAGACAGAACTGGGACTGTTTCTTGGACCGTGTAATATGCAGCATTTCCATTAGCGCGCTAATTTCTGCAGGCATGCAAATGCAGGTACTTTTGACAGAGAGAGAAAGAGAGAAAGAGACAGGCAAAGCGAGTAGACACAGAGAGACATTATTCTTTGTGCATCTTCAGCCGTCTACTGACATAGAATACAATATATTCATTATTAAAACACAACACTCTGTGGTCAACCTCTCCGTTTTACAATGAGGTAAAAAAAAAAAAGAAAATTCAATAGAGTGATGTGAATGCCTTGCGTAAAAGCACACTGCACTCAGGCCTCCCAGGTGGCCTGTCTGCTTAAGGAAGTAGTCTGAGATGTGCGACACACTTCACAGCCCGGATCCTGACCATTTCCCAGAGAGCCGCAGGGGAAAAGCACTACTGACCACAGTGTCACCCTGGCAGAGAAGGTTCCGGGCTGTTGGTATTGCTTAGCCTCTGTGTGCCAGAGCGACACAATAAAGCACAATCCTTCTGCAAAATGGCTACTCAGCCCTGCTGGTGCACTGCTAACTGAAAAAAACAACAAACAGTTATCATCTGCTCCCTCCCCAAATAAGAGGATTTGCAGTAATTGGATGGGTTTATAGAAAAGAATGGCTATTCTAAATGGGAAAGCAAGTAAAACTAGGGGCTAAAAAGTTGTTTAAAAGCACATTTAATTCAAGGACGGGCAAAAAAGGAACCGCATCCCACAACTGTGGGAAGCAGGAAACTGGACCAACACAGTACTCATTACTCAGGCAACAGATAATCCAACGGGCACAGGCCAATATTAGAGTGTCTAACGTTGAATGAAGAGGAGAACACCTAGGATGAAAATATTAATCACAACAAAGACACACAGGCTTTGAAGACTTGAATTTTGCATTGTAGCCTCTCTTATCACTATTCTAAAACCAACTTTCTTCCTGTTCTAAGGAGTGAAGTGTTATACACCCAGCTGCTCAAAGTTAATGATGACATCTGCCACATTCTGCAGAAGACATTTTGCAGAAGACAAATATGCCCCTGACTAACAAGGACAATTATCAGCGTATGAACTGCCTTTCAAAGTGTGCATATAGCATTTGTCATCAGCCTGCAGAAAAAAAAAATTGATTGCACATGCTGGGAAAATATAACCACAGTAATTTCAGAAGAATATTCATAATTTTCAAAAATAATTTTCAGTAAATGTAAATATGATCCCATATAATGAATTGGAATGTATGCAAGTACGTATAGTATGCTTTACATTTTGTCTTCCTAAACTTCTTAAAACAGCACATTACTCCTGTTCAATGACAGCTGAAATTTCAGTGTGAGACAGTGTTGCCAGGATGGTGTCAAAATCCAAAGTAAAAATGATACCTTAGCCAAAGCTATTACAGTCATGACATTGCTCACAGTAAGTACTCTGTCGGGCTTGCAAAGAAAAAAATCATAACATGAACAGACTTAACAGACTTTTCATCACACCATACCAATGTATGCATTTAGTTATGCATGGGAACTTTGTTCCCTGTCGTCACTAGGATGGATGCAAGTCATGTGTTAGCATGTGTTAAAAATGGGTTAGCATGCGTTTTTCCTACGTATAAGAATTCTATATAGAAAATTCTATCATCAGAGATGGGAGAATGTGGAGATTTGTTGAATAATTCAATTACTGGTGGTACATCTCAACTAAAAAAAACTGGAAGTGTGAACTCCTCACACTTTCTGGAGTAAAACACTTAAACACTCATCAGGTATTTATTCCATAAATACTTAATTGAGTACAGGCCAGTCCACAAGACGTGAACAACACCAGTGTCATGGTCCTCAGACTCTCCAGTGACTGCTTGTGCACTGTGGAAAGGGCATTAGAACCTTCAAAGACACCCTTAAATGCAAGAAAGAAATGCTTTTGACATAGGGTGAAGATGATCACAATGTAACCACAGACATCAGGAGTCAACCCAAACCATGCCAGGAGAATACAGCCCACACCAAATACAGAACCACTAGACTCCTTAACTGTCGGAACACTTGTGTTTCCATTTTTATTCACTAGTTATATCGTGTATGACTAGAGTGGGCAGATATTTCTTGGCTTTTGCTATGAGCTTGAAGATATCCACTCCAGTTTCACAGAACCCAGAGGCTGACGTACTTAAATCTTGCAGGGCACACGTTTAGAAAGGTTTCACATGGGAAGGGGAGAACACGAATTTGACTTGCACTGTTCTTCATACACATGGAAAGTCAGACAGACATTTCCTAAGTGCCAGATTAAACATAGCCTGAACACAAACACAAGGTCTGCTCCATGAGACTCTTACAAGTGCCTCAACTAAATGACAGTTCACTTTGCTTTTAGACCTGGGGAAACCACTAATGTAATTTGTTAGAGAGGAAGAAACACTGGAATTACGTTTGGGGAAAACTAATCTGCTTTTCATATAAAAATGTAGACAGAGTACATTTGTTCACATGTTTAGGCATTACTGGGTTGTAGAGATTCAGTAAGCGGAGGCACCATTGACTCCATTCAGCACAGTACTGGAATGGACATACAGCAGAGTTTAGTGTTTACCACAGAAATAAGTACAACAACCACTTTCCCTCACTCCTTATAAATGTTCTGTACACCATGACCACAAACACAATCCAAATGCAACTATGTATAGCAATACAAAAATAAGCAAACTTAAATTCTCCCCATTGGTGAATACGTACAACGGTTACATCAGCAATTAATGGCATCCATTCATAATTGTACCTGCAGGACACACAGGTGAAACAAGCACACATACGTTGAGGCCCACGGGGCGCTGGTTTAAATCAGATAACAGAAAAGTATCGGCTTGTGCATGAGGCGAATTATGTAGCAAGCTAATTACAATCGAAATGTAAGACTCTTCACAAACAGCCAAGATTTTGAGAATTGTATGCATAATTTTCAAATGCAACTCTGGTTTTATTGTTGGCCATTTTGATGTATTTTAGAGTTCCCCACTGCATAAGAAAAAAATTAAACAATCCTAGGTTAAGATATGATATGTACATGCTAGTTTTGGACGAAATGGACATTTCTGACTTCAAAAAGGAAGAGAGTTATATAATCCGTTTTTTTGTTTGTTTTTCTATATTGTTGATGGTGACAAAACCAATAATAAAAACTGATATGTTCATATCACTTGTGAATACGTACAAATCTGTTTGTTATTCTACTGCTTGTGAGCAGTGTCACATGGGTTACACAGCCTATGATACAGCATCCCTGAGGGAGTGAGTACTGGCATGAATTGAATTAGTGGCTTTCTGAAAAACACAAGCACGCACACACACACACACACCTGCCTAAATAAAGAAGCACCAACCATAGTATTGCTCCCAGCATTCCTGACAGACTCCTCTTGATGAGACTTCCGGCTCACACCCTAGATTTGCAGGCAGTCGCGTGTCACTTTTTGCTCTAGGAACTTACAACACGACTTCAAAGATAGATCCCTTCTCTGCCTCTGCTCAGCCGCTCCTCTTCAGAGGGTAATGGAGTGCAGAAGTACAGGTGGAGGGACTGCTAGTTGGCTTGTCTCGTTATGGCTCCCTTCCCGTTTTGGAGCACGGATGAGTCAGCGATCAGGGAATGATTCCGGCCTGCGGCACCCCCGCCTGTGGCCGGTATCCCCGCAGGGGGACGAGCGAGTGGGGACAGCGTCAAGCGGGGTTAGGGAGGGTTCAATCATCAGGGATTGGCGTCTCAGCTGGCGGATTGTGTGCCTGCAAGCCCAACTATTAAACCTGCTCATGAGATGTCCTCCTCTTACTCATTTGGGGAAGCCCAGCTCGACATAGTCTCCTCACCTGATGAGTGTCACTATGAGCTTGTCCGTGCGCTCTGAAATCAATAGTTGTGGAGGGCCTCCAGCTATGAGAGCTGATATATGATTGTGCATTCCAAATTGTGAGGAAAAAAAGAGCAAAGATAAAATGTACACGTGGAGGCCATTTTGAGAAGGATTTTTATGAAAGCATCCACCACAGTGTGTGCCCAAACAACCAATGAGCACGGCTGAAATGCTGCCCTTTATCACTTTAGCTACTTCGCCGTTCTCCCCACTTAATGCAATACTCTGTTCTAAATGTGAATACATTACCGGTAGCTGCATTAGTAAAGCCTGATATTCAATTTGCAAACATATTCCAGCTTAAAGCATATTTAATTTTGTTCTCTTGCGGAATAAGGGAACTGTAAATTAGTATTTCATAGATTTACAACCTGTTCAAAAACTTTCTTTTACTTTTACTTTCCATTTATTTTAATTAAAGTTTCCTACCAGCAACACAGAATTGCAGATGTAAGAAGAAGAAAGAAAAAAAAAAGGACAAATCCGTTGGACCTGTATGGCTTTGAAAGATAATAGTAATTTCTGTTTCGCCTGCACGACCGACAGTGGAACTAATGTGAACAGTATAATTAGGAACGAGTGAAGGAGACTGTGAGGTGACAACAATTTGACCAGGGTGACAAGATCACATACTGGTTCTTCTACTTAGCATGTCTATGTAATCAACACTCTCTCACTCTCTAATTAGACACATAACAGGCACATCCTAATATCAAGAGATTTTTTTTATTGTTCAGTGCTCTGGAAATAGAATATCCTTGAATAATCCTGAATTCAGTAGAGGAATATCTGCGAGGGTAAAAGCTCTGGTGGGGGAACGTCAGAGACTGTGAATACAAATCAGCATTGCTAATATATTTTCAAGCCCTGGTTCCGGGTAAGAGCAATGTACCATAGTTGGCAATCTGCAGATACATCACAGTGTTTCCATAATGGGTCACAACCTAAAAATCCCATTTTGGAGGCATTAAGAAGAAAAATTATTCTGAAATCCGTAGGAATAAACTGGTCATGGTTATTTGATGTGCTTCGTGGAAACCCGTGTGCAATGGGATGTGATTTATACTTACAGGAAATTAGATTTTAGTCAGTCATAACATTTTTTTTGTTTTGTTTTTTTGTTTTGGTAAACGGAAGTGTCAGAGTGTAGTTATTTTGTTCCGCAAAAACATTTTCAAATAGAGCAAAAGCATCGGAACATTTAAGCCATTATTTTATGGTTTCCAGCTTTCAATTAAATTTGTCATTCATTTGTCTTGTTCCTTTTATTATATTGTTACTTTATACCCTAATTGTGAATGCACAACTGTGATCATTAATTTGACAATACAACAATCTTTATTGTTTCAAGAGGGTGCCATCCATCTCTGCAGTATTTCCCAAAAAAGAACCATTTAAGAAGATGTTTGAAAAAGCAGGTTTTAGCAGGCATTGTTGTGTCTTGTATAACTGTCTGGTGCTTCACTACAGCTTCTGCACTTGTTGCTTTGCAGCCAAAGAAAGAAAAGAAAGATTTTATTTCATTTCATGAGCGTATTTGCAGTTTGTGCAGCCCATTTCTGCAAGACATTTCTTCGAGTTGCCTTATAAAGACATGCGGTAAACATCAGGTCATGATTATTCGTCATCTGTTCAGACATTCAAGCTTTTCACATTTTTCTTTTTCTCTTGTGCTGTTTGACTGTGCCTGAACTGTGGATCTTGAAAAGTAGTCTCTCATAACAATAAATTGTACTTGCCTGCTATTCCAGCCATGCTGTAGGGGCAGGACAAGAGAAACATACTGACAAAAGAATTGGTAAATGGTAAATTACATTACATTACATTATTGGCATTTGGCAGACGCTCTTATCCAGAGCGACATACAACAAAGTGCATACCCATAACCAGGGATATGTAAATAGCTGGCATTTATATAGCACCTTTATCCAAGGCGTTGTACAATTGATGCTCTTCATTCACCTATTCACCCATTCACACACATGCAAGGCACCAACCAGCTCGTCAGGAGCATTTAGGGGTTAGGTGTCTTGCTCAGGGACACTTTGACACACCCAGGGCAGGAACCGGCAACCCTCTGACTGCCAGACGACTGCTCTTACAGTGGTGTGAAAAAGTATTTTTCCTCTATTTTTGTAAATAGATTGAAACAATTATTTGCAAACAAAATTTAATTAGACAAAGATGACCCGGACAAACAGAAAATATACTTTTTAAATGATCATTTCATTTATTGAAAGAAAAAGGTTATGACACACCTATATCATCCATGTGAAAAAGTCATTGCCCCCCTAAACTTAATAACTGGTTGTGCCGCCTTTAGCAACAACTGCAACCAAACGATTCCAATAACTGGAGATCAGTCTTTGACATTGCTGTGGAGGAATTTTGGTCCACTCTTCTTTGCAGAATTGTTTTAATTCAGCCACATTAGAGGGTTTTCGAACATGAACTGCCCGTTTAAGGTCCTGCCACAGCATCTCAATGGGATTCAAGGGCTTTGACTGGGCCACTCCAAAACCTTCATTTTGGGTTTTTTAGCCATTCAGTGGTGGACTTGCTCTTGTGCCTCAGATTGTAATCTTGCTGCATTTCTGGATATGTAACTTTCTCTTCTCTTCTCTTCTGGAATTTATTTTGATCGTGGCATAGTGTGCCGCTTGTTGGAACCCAAGCCTACTTCACATTGCTGGAAAGGTTCTATTTAAGTGATGTTTAGATTCACCAGGGCTGGCAGTAATCAAGCCTGGGTGTGCGTAATCTAATTGAACCCAATTATCAATTAAATGTGGCTATTGGTTGATTGAGTGACTAAGGGGGCACTTACTTTTTCCACACAGGGGCCATTGCTGTTGGATAATCTTTTTCCTTCAATAAATGAAATGATCCTTTAGAAACTGTACTTTCTGTTTACCCAGGTTATCTTTTTCTTATATTTAATTTTGTTTGAAGATTTGAAGATTTATGCAAAAATAGAGGAAATCACACCACTGTACCTCCTGAGCTAATGTCGCCCCTAAAGAAAGACACAGAGACATACAGTGATATGTGATATACATCAAAGGGCAAAGCCATTTTTTCTTGATTTGGCTCTGTACTCCACAAATTTAGTATCTTGATTCTAGCCTTTTGATAGCCTATGGAGTCTGTTATTGATGTTTGTGATCATGAGGACCAGAGTTGTGCCAATGAAAGTCAAGGAAGCCATTATGCGGCTGAGACATACAATACAACAAACAAATAGGCTTGTTACCAAAATGCATGTGCATGAATTGTGTTTGTACTGCTTTTAAACTTGCTTGTCTGCCTTACACAGGTTCCCAACACTACACTACACTGTGTGTACTACCTACTGTATGCTTTTCGTGTGCAAAACCCCTGGATCTTACTTTGAAAATCTCTAATTTCTCATCACATCCCACATTCCTAGCATCTGGGACTTTATATAAATGCTCTATTTAAATCTTGACAACATGCTGTTAAGATTCATCCTGACTGAACAGTTGCATTTGGAAATGGAGCTGTAAAGGTGCTTGGAATAACTTTCACTGAAAAAGTGGAACAAACTCAAGGGCATCTTTTCACAGTAGAAAGGGGAGGGACTGGACTGGGGCATGCACACACACACTCACACGCACACATACACGTTGTGTTATGTTCTGGGCCCAAAATATAGTCAAGAGACCACAGTCTGCTGAAGTTATAATGGAGGCATTACTGGTTTGAGAACGTGGTCATCAGCATCGCATAGATCTTGCTTACTTCTTCTCATCATTAATGTCACATCCTACATCTATCCATTCAACCATTACCAGGCAAGAGTGACCCCTAGTGGCCAGGAATATATGGTCAGCTAGTAACTTGTATAGCAGAATAATTATAGTAGAACACAACTTTAAAAACATACTTTTTTAATGCCGTTTAAACCATGAAGTTCTCAGCTGCCCCCTGTCTTCAGGCATGAGTCTGCTCTCATGCAGCTGTTCACATTGTGCATGTGGTGGCTGACAGGTAAATCATTTTGTTCAATTAAGCTATTAGATTTGTCTATGAGTTATGCCACAAATATCAGCTTTGTGCTTCACAACACCCTCTAGCTGTGCCAATATTTATGATATGACAAGGCGTTTGTGTCACATTTCCTGACTATTTATACTGCCGAGTGCAACTATAGTGATTTTATGACACTTCTTTTAAATACCTTTCATCTGACTTCTGCTTTCATTAAATCTCAGCTGCTGAATTCAAACTTACAGCATGCGTCTCTGTGCAATGCTAGGTAAAATGCATGTTCTACCCTCCCCACCAAAAGCCAAATACCCTTCTAACTACAGTATATATCAGACACCGGATAATAGCTTGAAGTCTGTCAGAGCTATGATATTAATTAGCAATCCATAAATCTCAATAATATTAACGGGTCTACCGTTTCTCTGCCAGAGCTATAGAACCAGAAAAAATAGAAATTAACTTATTCAAGTAAGAAAAGCTCTGGTCATTTCTGGAGGTCATGCTGATGGGTTATTGATTAAGATTAATGTCCTGCAGTTTCAGAATGAACCCTTAAACAATAACCTATTACGCGGGGGTAATTGATCATCAGAAAAATCTATTAAATTCCTCCCCTATGGCTGGAATTAATGACTTATAATAGTTATCATGGATTTGAGGGCTGCAATTCATTAACTAGCACATGGAGGAGAATCCTTTTAGGGCATAAGGTACATTATTATATGGACATTTTTGCTGAATTATGTATATCACTCAAAAAGAAACTTATAGAACATTTCATGAAAGTTTCATGTTGTGAATACTATATATGAATATATATATATGTTATGTTTTATAATAAAATGAGATAACCGAGGGAAACAATACCATCCTGCGACAAATCAGTGTTTGATTTGATGCCCTTACTGTTAAATTGTGATATGTGTGATATTTATACTTTTTTTCCAAACAGCTTTCCAAATGATACAAGTACTTTATCCTTGGCTTTTTATGTGATTTTATGTGTATTTTGTTGTCCTCTTTGTTTCAAGCATCACTCATCCAAACAATATTGTTTAGCAAAAGTGGCAACACATGTTCATGTGTCTAATTTTGATATTGGTATTTCAACAATTTCAACTGTAGGAAGTACTACTTGTGTTTGTTTTTGACATGCTCCCACGAGTAAGTATTATAAGCAATACGTGTATATAAGACCTCTGCTTTCATTGGCATTCAGTTGCCCAGTCAGATCACATTTCTGGGGTTATGCTTCAAAAATACTTAGGCGCAAACAAGGAGGCACATTTTGCTTTATAGTCATTTCCACTTGTGAGGAATGCCCCGTGCCCTGTCAATCATTGCAGTAGTGTGAGAGCTGACTACTCATCCTTTCTTTCCATGGCACTACTAGATCAGAGTGGATCTCCCAGCATGGCTGGTGTAGCCTGAAGCCAAACACTGAAGTGCGCAGTAAAAATGCATCCGGAGAAAACTCTGAACAGCACAAACATTCTCACAAAGGTCACACACGGGTCTGTACGTTTAGACAGTTTAGTCTCCAGCCAAACAGCTACGTATGGCAGTCATAACATGCAGCTGATGTCATTGCAATGCATGCATATGGGGAAGAAAGCATTATTTTGCATTTATTTTTAAAGCACAGGTTTAAGTTCCTGAAATCATTGCAGGGCATCATTGGCTGTGATGGGAGCCTGTTTCTATTGACAGCATGACAATGGAGCCAGACCTGAGTCTAATTGTTTTAGATTCAAATTTTTCAACAATTTACTGAGCTTGCTTGCTGTATTGGGACCTCGAGCTCTATTGGGATTGAGCACAGAAAAGTATTTGAATGCAAAATAATTACGTATTTGACCAAGGCCTGGTTGGAACAGGAAGGAGGACTATTGAACTGTCCTATGACTTGGGTATCTTTGCCTCATGTGCTCTTTCAGCACCCAGTATGGTGTTAAATTATCTGCATAACACATTTGGTGTGGATCACATACTGGGTGTGTTTAGCGCTTCTTAATTAGCAGGATAGGGTACCAGTCTCATGGGCTACTGTAAATTATTAATTTACTGGCACTGATGCATGAACTGTTCCAGTTCCTATAGGTGACTACTACAGGGAAGCATGACCATGCATCCATTTCCTAGCAAATGTCAAGGCCTTCTCATATAAAACATTTTTAAAACATCTTGACAAATAGGTTATTTCATTGTCCGTTTAAAAAAATCCTTGAAGCCATTGTGTCTAATGTCATATTGTTTGCATCGTTGCAACAAAATGAATTTATATTTTCTTGAAACTTATATTTAATATCTTAAACATACACTCTGTGAGCACTTTATTAGGTATTTATTAGACTTATTGTCCAGATATATTGGCCTTTTGCTGCTGTAGCCTATTCACGTAGAGGTTTAATACGCTGTGTGTTCAGAGATGCTCTTCTGCATACCACTGTTGTAATGCGTGGTTGTTTGCGATACGGTCACCTTCCGGTCAGCTTTGAACAGTCTGGCCCTTCTCCTCTGACCTCTCTCATTAACAACACTCTTTTGCCTGCAGAACTCCTGCTCCCTGGATATTTTTTTGTTTTTTGCACCATTCTCTGTAAACTCTAGAAACTATTGTGCATGAAAATCACAGAAGATCAGCAGTTTTTGAGATACTCAAACCACCCTTGTCTGGCAACAAAAAACAACATTCCACAGTTAGTCACTTAGACCACATTTCTTCCCCATTCTGACATTTGGTCTGAACAACAGCTGAACCTCTTGTCTGCATGATTTTATGCATTTAGTTGCTGTTGCATGATTGGCTGATTCAATATTTGCATTACTAAGCTGGTGTACAGGTCTACCTAATGAATTTCTCACTGAGTGAGTTTAATTCAGGTTTGGAATAATTTTTTTAATGGTGAGGTCCTGTTATAAGCTCCAAGGGATTTCTCTGCATATCTATCTCTATTACTGAACTGAAGAGGGCAGTTGATACTGTAAATGGTCACTGGACATTATTTTTTTAGCAGTGACATGCAGTTACAGGCAGAAATGCAATTGCAAACAACCATGCTTGCCTTTGTGAACTCTACATTTCATTTTTTTGGGTTGGTTTTGTTTTTCTACATAAAATATGGAAACAGTGACCCGCATTAAATTCAGTGAATTTCCAGCCCCATACCACAGTAGCTCGACTTGGCACCAAGGGAAATAAAAAAAATAGATGCTAAATCGTCAAGCATACTAGCGAATATAGGTTCTTTACAGAACCATACCGTAAACATTTAAAAAATGTATGCCTCCTATTTCCTGATGGAAATGGGGAAAGTTAAGAAGATTCACAGCACCGCTCACGACCACAGAGAACAGCGGCATTAACATTAGGACGTATGGCCAGCGGGTAGCCCTGCAGTAAACCAGTCTGCACCGTTGAGAAATGGCGCACACAGATTTTTTTGGGATCGATGGAGATTTGA
Source organism: Conger conger (assembly GCF_963514075.1). NCBI lineage: Eukaryota > Metazoa > Chordata > Actinopteri > Anguilliformes > Congridae > Conger > Conger conger. The sequence continues at coordinate 38,999,607 of NC_083772.1, read as the reverse complement.
ACCATGTCCTCCATTCCTGTGGGGTTGAGCCTGCTGCCACTCAATATGCCTTTGCAAGGTCACAGCTCACAGCTTTGTAGTGAGAATGAAAGCTTAGCGAGCATATGCCTTAGGAAGCATAATCAGAGTTTAATACCTTACTTTTAAATTAGGGCATTGCTGCAGGAGGCATCAAAGATTAAAGTAATTTTTTTTTTCATAATTAGCATATAAAACAGCAATACGTTTTCTAAAATTATTATCTCTCTGTGGCGTAATTACCACTGAAACAGAACATTTATATTTTTCAATTGTGATAACACTCTTTCTGCTCCTTATCAGGCATCTGGCAATTTTCTGTTCACACAAACACACAATAAGTATTCTGCTGTTAATTTCCATAATCTAATTAACGTTCACACGTTTGGCATTTATATGGCATAAACTAACCTTACAGTACATAAAATCACACCAATATAAAATTAGAGAAAGCATAATAAAATGATTGAACATTACGTTTGCACCAGCTTGAATGGGCATGTTAGCAGTGCAAAAATATTTGAACAAATAGCTCCCAATAGCAGCTGTTCCTTGCAGGATAAGTAAACATTTGCTGGGTTTGAATTAATTGTGTAACTTTCATTACATACGCTGTACCACTCCGCTATTGCTGGGGGGAGAAAGAGAGGTGACAGGCCACTCATAACGGGCAAATCTTCCATTTTGTTTCCCCCTTTGATCCGTTTGTGCAATAGCCTCATGAACAGGACCATTTATCCATCATACCCAATGAAGATTTTTGTAAAGTCCATGAAATGCCATCTAGGTGTTCAGGTCAAAGAAACTGCTACATTAAGTTTTCTTGCCAAATAGAATACTGTAGATTATATAGACTAGGTCTAGAGTGGCCTAGGTGGCAATCCAGACCAAGATTCCTGAAGGAATGTTTTATTAGACTCTTTATTACCAGATCCAGGGAAACTCAGACCACTGGTCTCCAACCTTGGTCCTGGAGAGCTACTGGGTCTGCTGGTTTTTGTTTTCACCTAAAACTCAACACCCTGTTGGTGAGGTGTTTCAACTGTGTAATCAACTGCTCTAATTGGTTAATTATGCACAATGGAACAAGCAGACCCCGTAGCTCTCCAGGACCAGGGATGGAGACCACCGGTATAGAATAATGTTGCGTCTCCACCGATCCCCAGTGACTTGCAGTAAGATGAACCAACAGTTCTCTGCAATATGCCCAAAATGAAAAATCAAGAACGATACATTTATTCTGGACCAGTCCTTTAAAAAAACAAAAACAAAAAACAAAGTGGAGATCAGTCTGTTTACAAGCAACACTAGTTTCCAGTTTGAACGACTTTCTATTCTTTGCAAAGCAAACATTGAGACGGACTGCCCTGTACCTCTTGAGTTAAGCTGATTATATAATCAATATGAAAGATTCAGCAAACTTCATTAAGCATTACTTTTCCTCCAACAGGAAAATCAACATAACCACTGCAGTGCAGCCAGTGGTGTGTAACTAAGATAATTGAAACCTGCAAAAATGTTTACCATTAAACCTACATGCAGCTGAAAGGAAAATAAATCCATGTTAGTACAAGTTAATCCTAAAACTTGTTCTACTTTAAAGCCTATAAATAGAAGCTGCTGGTCACAATAAATGACTAGAAAGTGTCAAATACAAATAGTATAGGATATGTTGAACTTGCTGAATGCATCTCTGAAATACATTGCTACACAACAAAAGGCAAATTGGAGATTTGAAACCAATACATTCTCTCAACCTGTGAATTTCATGGCTATCTGGATAGACCTGGCTGTGTTCAACAGAAGCATCCCTTACCAGGATGTCAAACAGAATGTGGCAACAATTCCCAGAGCAACACTACCTCCTTGTGGCAAACAAAGGAACTGCTTTAATGATGTTGTGTTTGGAAAAGTGGTTCAAATACACTGGAGAGCTTTTATGGGTCTCTTAGTAAGACCAACACAAATAAATGAGAAGAGCAAAAATACAGTATATTAGGAATTTTATTTTTGTAAGTACATACAGATTTTTTAGGTTATGCTGGGATTTCAGTCAGGTTAGCACTGGGAAGCAATAAATGTTAACATGCCTTCATTTTGTACCTAAGCTTGCCATAAGGAATGAGTTAAAAGGCACCCTAGCAGAAACTATAGGAATTGTGGAGAAGTGCACAGCGTCTCTCCAGAGGAATGCTAATTCAGCACATAACTGATACCACAGAGTGTAATAAGGATCGTTTTTACAGGTCGGTTTAGTAATGGAATTTTTTCACCACTTTAAAAAAAATGCTCCCTCCTGTTCCCCAGAGTGCATGACACAATACATTGAATACCTTTTACCAGACAGCGAATCCTTTCAATGCTGCACTTATCTTTCAAAATAACCTATGCTTTCCTGACACAGAACAGTTCAGGCTTTGTAGGAAAGTGCCAGTACACAATCACTTTACGCTGGGAGATGGGGTTCTGGCTGTTGCATTAGATGGGCTGGTATTGTCCTCCTTTACACTTACGGTAACTAAGTCTTGCCACAGTTGGAGAGTAATAATAATTCCATGCACACATTCTCATTGCAAAAACATATAACCCGCAGGTCTCTTGTTGAGTCATAGCCGGTCCAGACTCTTGTGCACTCCTCGGTAGGCTATAGAAACTCCCATCTGGCACAAGCCCCGACCCACTGACCATACTTTCTTGGGAACCAACCATTAGTCAACCATGTGGAGTATCCCTGAATAAACATAGGTTTAATAAACAACTAACAAATATATTTGATATTTTATTCGCTGATTTTTCCCAATCTCCCACCACTAGCCATTCCTGCCGACATCAGAAGCAGATGGCAGACACTGATGTCACACAGTGCCCATGACGCAAGAGGAGAACACTATTTTTGGTTTGTGCCCCCGCAGGTGCCTGATCTGACCAGGAGTGGCCGCTACAGAGCAATGAGACAAATGGAGGTCATTCCCCTGCGAGGCCAAGCCAGGCATTGCCATGCCAATGTGAACCTCCAGCCATAGCCAGCAATGGCACGACCAGGACTCAAACATCCTGTCGCAGGATGTTGCTGAGAACAAGTATCTTTACAGCCTGAGCCACTGGAGGCCCTAAAAAATATATCATTTTAATTCTGCTGCCGCTGAAACTGGTCTTTGAATTTTTTTATCTGAGGGAAAATCTCCATTGGCGTTAAGTACAAAAAGTAATAAATTGATTGTGCCCTCCTCCTGCCAACACTAAATAGCTGTGAAATATACCTAGAATTTCCCAAAAAGGCTTTATTGAAGTGACTCAGCTCTAGTCCCGGGGACCCTCTGTGAAGATCTTCAGTCTGACTGAGCTCCTTATATTTGATTCAAAGGTTACTCCTCTGAATTTCACATGACTTGTCAGTTTGGCAGTTAGCTCTTCGCTGCAGGCCAGTTGCAAAATATGCATTCATGGTAGGGTAAAAGTGCCTCGTACGTTGAGGCACTTAAATTAATAAATTATGCAGGTGTTCAGCTTTGATTAATTCTTCAAGAGCAATCGGTCTCTAACGGAACCAATAACAGCCAGTCAGCCATTAAATAATCTTAACTGAGACAGCTGCAGCAAATTCTGTCCAGAGACACACATTTAGAAGACACATCATAAATACAGAACAGTATTCAGTGAGTTTGCATCCTTTAGAAGTGGTTTTGCCCCAAATGCACAGTGGCAATGCCTCGAGAATGTGTTAAAACTAAAGAGAATGTGCACACGCACACACACACACAAAATCCCAAGGACTTGTTGCTCTCCTGTTTCTAAAACCACCCGCTCTATGCAATTACTGTTCATTGCATTAATGACATTTGGCAGATGCTCTTATCGAGAGCAACGTACAGTTGATTAGATTAAGCAGGAGACAATCCTCCCCTGGAGCAATGCGGGGTGTGGATCTTATTGTGGCTCACCGGGGATCGAACCACCGACCTTGCGGGTCCCAGTCATTTGCCTTAACCACTTCGTTACAGGCCACCCTGTTCATCATGAAGTCTCCATCCATTCTGAAGTGCTGTAGTACAGTTGCTGCCCCAATTTGAAGCCTTCATTCGTCCAAGGCAGGACCTCAAGTCCAAACCTGGGGATCAGCTGTGTACACCATCTCTCATTCCTTCCATAATTCACCTTTACATATTATACAATGTCTTCTGAAGGAATTTTAACATTTCACATCATGTCAGAAATGGCTATATGTACCATGAAAGATAATTAGTCTATGTTAACATCCCAGGACTTTTAAACAGTCAGACCCACAGATGTTTTAATTTAGCAAAATGCACAGCAATTTCATGAAAAAATATTCCTTTAGAAAGGGAAATCATCTGACCGGTGAAATCAGTGGTTCTAAGTGCTGAAAATATGGGCACCCAGACAAGCTATTAGTGAAGAGTTCACTGACATAGTAAATGGCAATGACCCAAACATGAATGAGGTTAGAAATATTTTAAAACTTAAAACACATTTTCAACCTTAAAACCTACTGCCAGCAAAGAAGCCACAGAACTAAAAAACACTGCAACCCTACACAATGCAATGGGAATGAGATCATTTATTCATTTGTACCAGTATTTTGGATTAATCTTTTTTTTTCTTTGGGTGAAATGTACTGTAGGTGATGACTACTTACTAGCCACTACTTACATTCACCGTTCCTGTGTTGTTCTTCCTGGGTCTCCTCTCTTCCATCCCTTCCTGAAGAGTTAAGGAGAGGAAGCAGGGGAAGGCAATGCAGACTGATGGCGTTCAGACTGAGCAACAGGCTTGTAGTGCTCCCTGACTCTCCACGCGCACCCGCATTAGCTGGTAGACACGTTGGTTGATTAGGTACACAAAGGTCACCGAACTACCTGTTTTCGTTTTTCTGCTGCACAGACACAATGTTCACAAGATTGCAAGGCTGATTCCAAAGCTCAGGCCAAAGTGATGTTATTTTGGTTGGCAGACAGATAACCATGATGTAGCATGTTTTATAAGGTGTGTTTTTATTATCACTCAAAAAAAAAAAAAGGCTGGTTATTATGATTTATTCATGAACCTTGCAGAGTTATCCTATCAAAAAAAGACTTCATTTCAGCTGAGGAGTGAGTTAATTTTGCTATTATGATGCATTACAACCAAATCCGGTCCTAGGCTGGGTTCCATTCCATTTCAAAACATTCCTATCCCTCGAGGGAGGGATTAAATAATGTGCAATAAGCAAACTAAACAGGTGCTCTGCAAGGGAGGATAAAAGAGGAACAAAACAGAACACCCTAGATATAAAGTGCTACCCCATAGTAACTGCAGCTCTGTGTGTGCAAGTTTTTTGTTTTTTTACTGAGTCTTATAAAACACTATCGCCGATCTTTGCAACATCTTTAGGGGGATTTCTTAAACCTCAAAAACGTCATCTAATGTATCGGACACAAAATTAATTCTTAGTTCATAATCCCTCCTTCCCCATCCAATCCCTCAACATGTGCTCATGAATTATTCACAAACCTCCCAAATTCTTAATTTTATACCCCCGGCTGAAGGGAGGAATAACAAGGGAGCTAGTAATGTAATTACGCTCTCCCCTTCAGAATTCAGAACCAAACCACACTTGGCGTGGCCACCATCTTTAATCCTGCCATTTTAGTGATTCCCCCTTGAAGAAAGGTAGAAAGCACGCTGTAAAATTTGGATTTGAATCCAGCCCTATAGATCTTGTTAAGCTGCTAATTAGTATAATCAGGTGTGCCAAATAAGGGTTGAAATGAAAGCCTGCAGTATGGTAGATCTCCAGCAGCAGGGTTGGATAGTCCTCCCTAAGAAGTGTGAAATCAACAATTCAGCAAATTTGGCTTCAACAAAAAGTAGATGGCAACACTGGTATCCACATGCATACACATGGAATACATCATTGCTTGGATGAAATGATTTGTGTTTGTGGAATACTTAAATACTACGGGGTTAGAAATAAGAGTGCGTTGTACATGCGTTGTAACATTTAAAAAAATTCTCATTCAGAAATGAATACATTTGGTCAGAAGATGACAGATTTCCTTGTCTAAGGTTAAATGGCCCATTTCTGGAAATTAAAAAACTCCCTTACAGAAGTTATCCTTCTTACATTTTCACAGACATGTGCCTACAAGATAGCTTGGCCTACTTAAATGTCCTGTGGGCTGAGGATGGTTTTGCTGATTAATTAGATTATCAGATGATCTTCCCATTTCAGTGTCCTGAAGCAGCATCACCAGCAGTCTGTAATCAAAACTCTTTAGGAATGACTGCTTCAGTTGAGAAGGAAGCACAGGGTTGGCTGTGATAAAAGTGAAATTCCAATGGGCTGTGCACAAAGCATTGATTTAATTGAAGCCATTGCATTGAAGGTATTTATTTTACTTTTTTATGTGTATGCACATATATGTTATGTGTGTGTGGTGAAGGGTGACCATATTATGTACAGGAGAGAAAGTTGGTTTTGGTTTGGTTTTGCTTATGTATTTTGCCATCTAGTGGACAAAGGTAGGACTACTCTAGGAGTACAGCTCTGGCACGCACTGCCATACATCAACATCAACAGTATATCGTGTGTTTTATCCTTGCATTTAAGGCAGTTGGTATTAAGTAAGCATGCATCAATGGTGACTAAATGCACGCGAAATAAACACCTAGGTAAACATGAAATTAAGCTGGATGATTACTATTGTGAACAGTGGAATCCTTTGCGCAGCATCTCCCTGACGTCATTAGTTTGCGACCTTTTGATTAGTTTGTTTTGAGCAATGTTTCATTGCTTTATTTTCCACTGATTTATGCTTGATAAATATACCGACATTAACTTAATGTATTTGAACGTTTGTGTGTTGGTGCTTTTATTGCGTTACTCATATTTATATTATAATGAAGTCATAACAACTTCATTTTCACAAATATAATGCTGTAATAATGCACAATTTGTTGCTTCTCAGCTTATCACGGATTTTTCGACTGCTTCTGTGGAAACGGAGATGAATCAAGCTCAAACGTCAATTTCCAGCCGTATCCTTTTCACTCCTGAAGAGGATCCTCTGAAGGAGGAGCAGATGGAGATGGCGTGTGACCAACGCCACACGGATCTCCAGGGAGACGCTGAGGAATCGTACGAGGAGGATCAAAATGAAAGACATACGAGATCCACGGAAGCGCGTGCGTTGATTGATAACAACTGTGAGTAGAGCCTGTGTGTGTTCAATCTTATGTAAAGACATTTGCTTGGTGATCCAATACCTAGTTTCAAAACTGTTTTGATTCACAGCTGATTTCACAACTGGCAAATCGTCCCTTAAGCTAAATTCTTTACATGTATGTGGGCCAACAATTTCAGTCAGGCTGGATAACACAGATCTTTTGTAGTATAAATTAATTATTTAAATTGATTGAGTTGATAACACAACAACAGTCTTACAAGTTTTGTGTAAGAGACTTGGACACATTGACCTGTAATCTACAGCAAGTGCAATTTTTATAAAATAACTACTAAATATTTTACCATCTGAGCACTACATACTTGATTCTACATTGATCTCACCGTGAATATTTACTGGTTATTGGGTGGTAATAAAAGCATTTTGAAAATTAATCTCTGTTATCCTTTATGACATTTGTGATTGTCATTGTATAATTACATTTGCTGAATTTTTTTAGAATTTCTTTTTAGAAATAACTAAATTATTTCTAATGAAGGTTAACAAAATTGCTTTTATTAGCATTTGTTTTACCTATTTTATTTTTGTGTAGACCGGAATCCCTTATTTGTCACTGACCCATATAAAATGTAACCTTTTAAATCACCCTGAATAAACAGTTAACCATGTTTTTTTGTTATTTTTTTAAGGTCTGAGTGCCAGCTCTTTGCTTGCTGTTGGTCAAGACCAGAGGCTGGATCAGCCCGCTCTGGAGGAGGAGGAGGTGCAGGTCCACCCAGGTGGAGAAGAGGCCACTGGAAAGGGAGACAGGACTCTCCCTGCCCCGGTCTCCAGCCCTGGGTCCGGTCTTATCGCCGGTCGTGTCACGGAACTGGGCACGGTTCACATCGTTGAGGATCTCTGCTTGGCACCCCCTTTCAAAAAGGAAGAATGTTCCGGATCCGACGATGTTGTGTTCGTGGATGCGTCTTCTGACGCGAGGAGTGACCCAGCATCAGCAACTGTCTGTGGAATTTCCTCGTCAGAAGACTTGACTTTGAACTCTACAACTCGGAGTGAGTGAATGCGACTGAATGAATGGGTCTGGATCATACTGCTGAGGAATATCAGAATATTCAGTGTGTGGAGTGCCTGAATGTGGGTATGTGTGTCAGACCTGGGTTGAAATGTTTTTTTTTGTTTTTTTGGATTCAAATACTTTTCAATACTTTTTCAAATACCAGTGCTTGGTGCATTTGAGCCTGCAAGGAGGAGCAGGTTTACAGGAGGGGTTTACACTTTTGGGCAAGCTTAGTCAAATCCCGAAAAGTATTAGAATTAAAAATAAATACTGTTCGAACCTAGGCCCGGGGCGTATATTATGAAGCAAGTTGGCTGGGTAAGTTCACAGAGTAAAACCCAGCTATTTCTACTGAAATCCACGTTCCACTTCTGGAAGGGTTCCAGGTTTTACTTGCTGAATTTATCCAACTGACTTCGTAATCCTGCTTCTGATCTACCCCTCTGGTGTGTGTGTGTGTGTTTGTGTGTGTGTGTGTGTGTGTGTGTGTGTGTGTGTGTGTGTGTGTGTGTGTCGTCCTGGTTGTTTGTTTTAAATGTGATTTTGTCCATCTCTGTAGTGGTGGAGCAGTCTCACCCACCGGCCTGCAGGAGGCCGTCACCTGAAGAGGAGCACCAGGCTGACCAGCCTGGCCTCTCGGACTTCGAGCTCCTGAGGGCTCGGCTGTTAAGCGGCCAGACCTCCAGCACCTCGCCCAGCGACTGCAAGCTGTGCGGGCGGAGCTTCAGCCTCCCAGAGACCCTGCACATACACCAGCTCCTGCACCGATTGGACGATGTGTGCAGCTGTGCCGTGTGTGGGCGGAGCGTGGCAGCGGACAGCCAATCGGGACGGGACCAGTGCCGGTGTGACGACTGCGGAAGGAGCTCCGTTCAGCGGAGGAGCCTGAAGAGACATCGGCGCACTCAGCGTCCAGGGGCCGTGTGTGCGGACGCTTAGCGTTAGCACTGTGTTAACAACTCAGACGCTTAGCGTTAGCACTGTGTTAACAACTCAGACACTTAGCGTTAGCACTGTGTTAACAACTCAGACGCTCAGTGTTAGCACTGCGCACTTTCCTGGCCTGGAAGCTGAAAAGGCTGTGGACTTTTTTGGTCTGTATTTTTTGTTCTGTATTTGCGAAAAATGTTTGTATGAAACTCCACCATCCCAGCTTCTCTGTAGTTTTTTTGGGTGCACTCCATTGGTGGGAGTTGTTTGTACTGCTGTGTAGTCCAGTTCTCTATTTTGTCTTAGCCTTGGCTTTTTGGGTGCTCTGACAAGACCAGGAATCTGGGATGGTTGAGGCTGAAGACACTTAGTGTCTTTTTTTAAATTATCTGTTCCCACATGTATGTTTGTATAAATGTCTTCAGATTTTAATAGGCTAATGAACCCTTTACCTTGCAATAAAGGCCTGCCAGTCAAAAAGTGTGATTATTTTGTTTCTATTGGAGAAAAGAAGAAAGAGAAAGATGAACTGAAAATTGATGATATTGCAGAGATCATTGGACCATTGGATCATCGGATCTATTGAAGTAAACCAGACAACCAGAGCTTCCTAATTTTGGGATTTCACATCACATTGGATACCAGAGCACTAATGCAGTCGGTCTCTTGGCAAATAAACTCAAAATTGTTTTCCCCTTTCGATTCTAATGAAAACCTCAAGGGCAGCACTTCTTTTCAAACTGTAGAATACGAATATAGAATATAAACAAAAAATAATATAGTCACCCTTCCAGGCTCTGTAATGAATACTGACCTGCAGTAGAAACATGAGTGGATTGCTCATTTGTGCTTGCTCTACTGCTGTATATAATCACCCATGTCCAGCAGTGGGTCTTATGCTCACTGCTACAGAGGAGACTGCCCAACCAGACGGCAGTTCTGTTCATCAGCCATTGGCCTTCATTTGTGTGTGCAGTGCGAGTACTGCATTTCAGGTTCAGTGGCAATGACAAAAGTACCTGCTCCAAAAGGAAAAGGAATGTCTCTTACGTCACCGTATTTAAGATCAATAAAAAATAAAAAACCAAGCTGTATCTTTTATAAAATCTTCAACCGAGTTTCAATGTCACCCATAGACTTGACTGAAAAGTGAACTATCATTCAGTTAATGCACAAAGCATTAAAGCCTGCAAGACTATCCTAAACCCTGAAAGCTCACTAATGTATGACCTCAAAATATTTCAATTTCAGGTTTATAATTTTGTTTGGGGGAGGCATGGATAGTGGGTAGCCTGTAGCTTAGTGGTTAAGGTAAATGACTGGGACACCCAAGGTCGGTGGTTCTATTGTGTAGCCACAATAAGATCCGCACAGCCGTTGGGCCCTTGAGCAAGGCCATTAACCCTGCATTGCTCCAGGGGAGGATTGTCTCCTGCTTCGTCTAATCAACTGTAAGACTCTGGATAAGAGCGTCTGCCAAATGCCAATAATTTAATGTAGTGTAGCACTGCCACCTCACAGCAAGGAGGTCCTGGGTTCGGATCCCCGTCGGCTGGGGCCTCTCTGTGCGGAGTTTGCATGTTCTCCCTGTGTCTGCGTTTCCTGCGGGTACTCCGGTTTCCTCCCACAGTCCAAAGACATGCAGGTTACACTGATTGGAGAGTCTAAATTGCCCGTAGGTATGAGTGTGTGAGTGAATGGTGTGTGTGCCCTGCGATGGACTGGCGACCTGTCCAGGGTGTATTCCTGCCTTTCACCCAATGTATGCTGGGATAGGCTCCAGTCCCCCTGCGACCCTGATCAGGATAAGCGGGTTCAGATAATGGATGGATGGATGGATTTATGTTTGGAGGAAAACATTTTTCATTGTATAAGCAAGTATGATGGAAGAATACCAGTGTATGTTAAGAATAGCATAGTGAGGAGATGATCAATTAAGGGCCAAATCACAAGAGAATAAATGACCATTGACCAATGTATTATTACATTTAATATGTTTTTCTTTCATGTTATGTAAGTGTAAATGAAACGTGAAAGGGTATTACTGGTTCTACACACATCTGAAAAATATGGCATCATACTACAGTACATAAAATACAGAGGTGCTACTGTTGCAAGTCCTCTGCATTTTCTGTAAGTACAGTGTATTTTTGGTTTTGTTCACTGGCTTGACATATTTGACATTTGATGCATGTTTGGAGGTCTTGGGCTTGCTTTGAATGGTCTACTTCAGCTTTGAGATGAAATGCTCAAAGGGCTATACATCATTTGCTGTATTGTACTTGTTTTTTTGTAATGACACAAAAGACATTTGTTCATTCTTTCATATTTTTATCATTAAAAACATTCTATTGAGACAATAGATTATGACAATGTGTACAAATAAAATAAAAGTTAAATTTCCCTATTCATGACCTGCTTTGGAAGGACACAATTGTAAAGCGAGTGTGGGGAAAAAAATGGCAATAGACTTCACAACAATCAATTTGAGTAAACATTCAAGAACTGAATTCTTTCTAGTGAAAGAAAAAAAACTGTAGGCAAAAAAAATGGCAGTTCCTTCACAGTTTGTAAAATCCTGGTAAAATGGTGTGAAGTGTGTTCATTGTCCAACAGGAGGTTCCACTGAAAGATCTTTTACAAAAAAATAAAATCACTCAAGCCACTTTTCATTCCTGACAGGACCTGGCAATCTCACACTGTGTGCATTGTCCTCTTTCTTTGCAGCTGACACAGAGGGCACGACGTTCACTTTGAAAATTGTTGAGCGCCTTCGTTTCGATACCACGAGACATCTGAGCCAAGCCAATGCCCACCCACCCAACATTTAAAATGTTTTCTCGATCATTGAAAACTTTTACAGTTCGCTAGGTTTGTCAGTCCTGTGTGTTTGAAAATGACATACTAAACCAAAGAAATAAAAAATAAACTCCTGTAAAATAAATCTATGAAACATATTGAACATACTCACTATCCTCAAAATATTTGCAAGTGTTTCAGTATTACTTGGTAATATTTCCAGTCCGTACATTTTGTACATGTCTCCTTTCACTTCTTCTCCTTTACATTAAGGTCAAGCTACTTTACAGAGTATGGAAACACTGCTTTGTGGGAACTGTAGTTCCAGTACGTCCAAATAAAGACAAATAACCTGAGAAGTGATGCATGATTTGAATAAACTATGATGAGTCTGTAGAGAGCCCAGGATAAAGTAGAGGATTATTTTACTCGTTTAGCAAGTCTTCGAAAAAAAACCATGAGACAAGCAATCAATGCATGACAATTTCCCAAATGAGATCCTATTAGCTATAAAACAGCATTTCTGTGCTTGGGTAAGTCCACTTCTTTTTACCAAGAAATGTTTTGTCTCAGTGGAAAGGGGGCTGTCCAGGTGACATGTCTGTCTATGTCAGCGTGTTACAGCTTCACGATGCTGCATGCCCATTGGCCTGGCTGAGCTTGGGTTCTGCTCCTCCTCCCTATCCCTCCCCACCAATCACTACAGGCCTTCCCCATGATCCAGGCCCATGTCGCCGTGCGGCCGCCGCCCTTCCTCCCCGTCCTCCTCCTCCATCTCCTCTTCCTCGTCTTCATCCTCTTCCTCGTCTTCCTCCTCCTCCTCTGTCCCGTCCAGCGAGTCGTCCGCCCCCAGCATGGCCTGCTGCATGGCCAGTGTGGCGGAATCGGAGGAGAGGGAGAGTAGGCCATCCCCCACCATGGAGCCTGCAGGACAGACGGACAGATGTTTGCCCATCAGATGCACAGTTCAAACTAAATTACCCGGTCCTTTTAGTTTCTAATTTCCAAAACAATTTGCTACCAGCTGTTTCAAAACCTAGCTAGAGCAGCTGAAACCATGTTGAGTACGGAGCTGGTCTGAACTGGTCAACTAGCTACCAGATGATTCTAAACATAGTTTGAGCCGGTCAAACTATGTTAAGTATGGAGCTGGTCTGAACTGGTCAACCAGCTACCAGATGTTTCTAAACATAGTTTGAGCTGGTCAAACCATGTTAAGTATGGAGCTGGTCTGAACTGGTCAACCAGCTACCAGATGTTTCTAAGCATAGTTTGAGCTGGTCTGAACTGGTGAACTTGCCACCAGATGTTTCTAAACATAGTTTGAGCTGGTCAAGCCATGTTGAGTTTAGAGCTGGTCTGAACTGGTCAACCAGCTACCAGCTGTTTAAAAACCTAGCTTGAGCAGTTTTTTTCGGCATGGTGCCGCGTTCTCAGTCAATTCAACCAAGTGTGTTATTAACCTGATTATCCTGATTAGCAGAATCACACAGTAATGTGCAGAGCCATAACAGAGACGGTCTCTGAACTGTGTATGAGGAATGAGGGAGCAGAAATGAGATTAAAAAGGGATCGTCTTTAAACAGATGCAAAGCACTTAGAATGATCAATGGCTCGTATCGCACCCTACAGGGGAGTACACAGACCTTTCCTTTGGAATGAGACTATTTACTGTACACCTTCATAAGGCTATTTACTGTACACCTTCATAAGGCTATTTACTGTACACCTTCATAAGGCAATTTACTATACACCTTCATAAGGCTATTTACTGTACACCTTCATAAGGCTATTTACTGTACACCTTCAAAAAGAAAGCAAGGGAATATGTATCCAAATCATTCAGAAAATGAATGATATAATGACTGGTGGAGAACTATGCCTGTATGTGTGGGTCATGCAGTGAGTAAGCAGTGCAACACGGAAACTTTGAACTTCACTGCCTACTTTGCCACTCACTCAAAATGGCTGACTTTCACAGCTTCTGGGATCGGCATAAACTTGTAACAAACTCATTGTATGGAAAAATAATTGGAGAGGTCCTCAGAAATGTTAAGGCCCGGACACACCAAACCGACGGTCGGCCGTCGGACGTCGGTGGCGCCCTGTCGGCCGAGTCTTTCCGGTGTGTCCCGTGACGGAGTGTCGGCGTGTTTTGGAGGGCTCCGACGCCGATTCAACATGTTGAATCGGTGTCGGAGCCCCCGGAGCCGTCGATGAGAGAGCGCTCTCTGATTGGCTGTCCAGCTAGCGAATCAGTGCATGAGAAGAGAAACGCAAGCGACGAAAGCAAGCCATTCCAAAGTTACTATCACTACCAGACATAATTTTCGATTAGTATTACTAAATAGCGAGAGAACAAGGAAATTGCTGCAAACTGTTTGTTGTGAGCGAGACAATGGCTGCTTCTAGGTCCAACGCAATGCAAACGCATTCCCCGGTCTTCCGGTTTCCATTTTTTGAAAGACAAATACAGACTACCGCCACCTGCTGGTGTGGAGAGTTATTACCTCTCACGCAGGCGCAGAACGTACGTGCAACTCGGCCGTCGGCGGACCGTCGTTGCGGTGTGTTCGGCACAGCCAACATTAACGACGCGTATCGACGCGATCTTTGTTGGCGCTTTGCGGCCGACCGTCGGTTTGGTGTGTCCGGGGCCTTTACACCAATCCTGTGTGAACACGTGAACTACGTGGTCTGATGCCACACACTACAGTATCAGGACCCTTTTATGATGATTCTGTTCATTATGACATTTCCACAGTACTTCGGCTTTGCTTGAGCATATGTGATAGCATCCATTCATTTAGTAAATTCTGTCATTACGTCATTCTGCATTTTGCCATGATGACCACTCCCAGTTCATGTATGCTTGTCAAAATCTGAATAAAAAGAGGCTAATTAAAAAGATAAACAAATACATATATACAAGCACATTCTCATTGCCATTTCATTTTTGTTACCACTGTGGCAATGTGTGAATGTGTCTCTAGGGCAGGGGTGGGCAATTCCAGTCCTGGAGGGCTGGTGTGTATGCAGATTTTTGTTTCCACCAATTACCCTGGCTAAATTATCTCATTGGCTGCATGCACTGGTTCATTCAAAGATTAGATCACAGTAAAACCGGGAACACTAGAGCAGTCTTCAGCTGTCATTCATCAAGAAATGTACTGTAGCTAAAATGTCAGATGGCATAAAAGGATAATTATGTAATTAAGGCCAGAAGTTGGTATGAAATCCAGAAGTGGATACGGCCCTCTTTGCCCACCTCTGCTCTTGGGTAAGAACGTAGAAGGCATCAAAAACTGCAGCTGAATTTCCCTGGACACAGAGCCTCTTGTGTTTGTCCATAGGGGGCAGTTCTGGGGGCACTCCCTGTCTGATTCTGGCTAAACTCCCTGTCTGATTCTGGCTCCACTCCCTGTCTGATTCTGGGTGTTCTGGCTCCACTCCCTGCCTGATTCCGGATCTTTCTGGCTTCGGGAAAAGAAAGAGAACTGAAGCAGGAGCAGACTGACCGTCAGAGTTGTTGCCGGAGTTGGGGCCGTGGTTCTGGGCGAGGCCAGACAAGATGGAGTCGGGCCAGAATCTCTGGGTGGGCCGGTGCTGTGACTTCATCTTCTTGGCCTTGGGGGCGGGGTCAGGGTTGCTGGCGTCCAGCATGGGCTGGAGGATCCGCCTGCGAGCGTTGATGAACCTATCGAGGGCGAGACGGGAGAGCAGTGCATTGTGGGACTTCTACAACACCGACCCAATACCTTTACATCATGTTCAATCATTACACGTGAATCTAACTGTTACATTTCTACATCCATTTAAACGTGCTGTTGAATTATGTTCTTCTATGTGTGCGTCAATCTGAGATTACCTATCTGAGATTGCAAAGAAGCTGACACCTGAGACTAGATAAAAAAATAAATAAAAAAAATGTTTTAAATAAAATAGAATTGCTCTAAATCAAAGGTTCTTAAGTTCTGTAATTTTATTCTTCATAGCAATTTCTGGCATAATGTGGCTTGATTACATGCTTTCCTCTATAAGATGAAAACCTTTATGAAAATTCTAGGATTGCAATTGCAGTTACAACAAAATTCTGCATCCACTGATCTAACAAATTGTGACCACTAGAGGGAGCCAGATTACTATGAAGGCCAGAATAGTTTCAGGAACACCAACATAGTTAAAGGTCCCCACGCGATGGTTCTGTGGGACAATAAAACACAAGGAAGTGTTTGTACTGCAAGCACTGACTGTTCTGAGGAGAGACCTATGTTGTGTTTGAAAATTGCAAAACTACAAAGGAAATGTAAATCAAATGGGGAAGAGTGATTCAAAGCCAGAAGGAGGGCCGCGTTAGCCACTAATGCCAGTAGTCCTCATTTTACTACTTATAAAATAATTCTCACCAGTTGTTGACTTGTAGTAAGGTCAGGTTTGTTTGCGCTGCTATCTGTCTCTTCTCATCCTCTGTCGGGTACGGATGCTAGGAGTGAACATGTTTGAAGAAAGAGGAGAACTACTCAAATGAAGTCTTGAGTCCTCGGGCAGCTGAAATCTAACCCTCTACTTCACACAAAGACAAGAAACGCACTGTAGATGCCAACAATGAACTTCATAGTCTGCACAACGAGGGTTATGCCATACTGGCCTGTCCAGGAGTCAAATGAGCCCACATAGCCCATAGGCCATTGCTTCCCAACCAGTGTGCTGTAGCACTGGTGCACCATGAGGCAAGGTTAGTGTGCTGCACTCTGGTGTACCATCAGGCAAGGTTAGTGTGCTGCACTCTGGTGTACCATCAGGCAAGGTTAGTGTGCTGCACTCTGGTGCACCATGAGGCAAGGTTAGTGTGCTGCACTCTGGTGCACCATGAGGCAAGATTAGTGTGCTGCACTCTGGTGTACCATCAGGCAAGGTTAGTGTGCTGCACTCTGGTGTACTGTCAGGCAAGGTTAGTGTGCTGCACTCTGGTGTACTGTCAGGCAAGGTTAGGTGTGCCGTGTGAAATATATCGATTCAAATTAATTTTAACAATGTAAAAATGAACAAATTCCATTCACAAAAACCGAAATGAATGGATATCGCTTTTTTTACAATTAAAACCCGGAGAGAATATTTAGGCGACGCATCACATCAACATCAGTACGTCACTGGCTTTTGAGAGTGGTGTGCCGTAGGATTGTGTACGTTTGGAAAGTTGGGCATGGAAGTGAAAGGTTTGGGAAATGTTGGTCCAGGAAGACGGGTTTCTCCCACATCCACCCCATTGCTCACCATAAGGTGCTGGAAGAGCCAGGAGCGCATAATGTTGGTGGCCTGTTTAGGAAGAACCCCACGCTTGTTCTTCGACTTCTTATCATCCCCTTCCAGGAGGGCGGCGAGGTCCAGGTTTACCTTGGGGGGTAAAAACACGGGGGAGTTTAATGTCGCCATGGTAACAGAGACCACCCATCACAACAATAAAAAAAGGAGTTTACAGAGCCTCTGGCAACCAGGACTTTTACAATCGAAGCAAAAACAGTCACACCCACTGCCTCAACCCACCCACACAGTCGCTACACACAAAATGTCCATATGCTCAGTTTTCAAACCGTGCAAAACATACCCAGCCTATTGGATGAACTGAATGAACTGACCTGACGATTAAATGATATTTATTTATCTGCTCAAAACTTTAACCCTTTCAGCCCCAAAGCCCAATGTGAAGTGGCTCCACCCAGATCTCAAGGGGTTTTGGCTTTTGTTGAGAAAATTTTGCAAGGTTTTAATAGGGGCTCAAAACAATAGTATAGCAGTCGTTTTGACTGGTTGCAAAGGTAAAAGGTGGAGGGAGCCATATGGCACTCTTGGGATTTTATGGTAGTTATGCTTGAGCGCCATATGGCCCTCTTGGCACTGAAAGGGTTAAATCACCTGTTTTATCCCTCACAAGTCTTTTACGTGTGTTACTTAGAATGCATGCTGGACTGCACACTGCTGCTTGATCACAATACTCACACCTTGTGTGTACTGGTGTACTGGTATTTTGAACACAGTAAGACAATTCTCCTATCAGGAACATAGAACACCAGGATCCAGTACGGAGAACCAGGAGTAGTTTTCAGAGTCTTTATTATAAGCACGGCAGGTTAAACAAGTAGAGGTCAACAGCCAGCATACAGGAATAGCAGGGAATAGGCAATTTCGCAATCAATAGTCCAGAAACAGGGTAAAATCTCCAGCAAACGGGTATAATACGGATAATCCAAATTGTAATCGTGGTCACAGGCGAAGGGTCGAAAACAAACAGGCGAATCAGACAAAATCAGAATCCAGAGGCAGAAGTCGAAAAAACAAAAACAGGTCGGTAAACTACGGATCAATACCATACAGGAGGAATGTGCTAAAGACGGAAGTCGAAAACAAAACAGGTCGTACCAGGAATCAATCAAGAATAACTGCTGAAGAGTATGGACTTGACACATAACAATCTGGCAGAGAACTAACAAAACAGACAGGCTTATATAGAGGAATAAGATGGGGAACTCACAATCAGGTGTGCACGATAACAAGGAAGTGAAAACAGGTGAAACGAATGAATGGGGAGACAAACAGCCTACGGAAAGCACTACGGAGGGTAACAATACGCGGAAACGCTAACAACAAAGCCTAAACAATGAAAAACACAGAACCTGACAACTCCATTGTTACAAAACTCGTCTTGTCCATGAGTGTGTATTTACAGTACAAAAAGGTTCAGCAGGAGGGGTGGGTTTACTGTAACATACAACCCAATGTTTGCAGTTAACAGGCCAAATTTAACCGCAGACTGGTGGCTTTCAAATGACTCAGTCAAAGGCAGTGCGATCAGACGGGGCACATTTTGGATGGGAGCCATTTTGAGTGGCTGTGGACCGATGTGACTTATCTCATCGGGAAACGGATTGAGCAGCACCGATTAAACAGGCCAAGGGGGGCGCATTTATGGTCTTTTCAAAACCATCTGCAATGCACTGCAATGTGGATCCTCACACACTCACACACTTAACAGGTTAAGTTATAATAGAATAGTCTGACAAGTCATATTTTACAAAGACAGCATTAGGTGCGAATTATCACAAGTCACTGAGATCATTAGCAAGTTGCAATTGCTCCTCAAACAAAATAATCAAAACTTTAGATAAATACAACAGCTTTGATAAAATAAGTGCAGAACAAACACATTTGCAGTCAAATCAACAAATAGAAACTATACATTACTCTCATTCTCCAAGATGAATTTCATTTATGTGAACATAAAATAAAAGTTTTCATTAAAGATGAGGGCTGACAAAAATATATGGGGATTTGTGTCTAAAAATATACTGTATACACCATGAACTATAGTATATACCAACATGTAGTCTGCTGATACAAATTGTATAGGTGTTTTAGTCCAAGGTCCAATCAACATTTGCCCTTGATATTGACTTGAAAATATCAGGTGCTGGTGCTTTTCTTCTCAAACACAGTTTGGCTCAGTCATTTAAGTCACTGCTGAACACACATATTTACACTGTGAGTCTAAGTTAAGGACAGATGTTGATTGAATATAGCCCATGGATGAATACTCGTTTGAATATAAAACAAGTAAATACAAAAAAATGGCCAAATACAGGGCAGACAGGCTTAACCAGGGCCAGAACCAGGATAAATGATAAATGATAGTGATGGTAGAGGAGCAGTGGGAGAATGATGTTTCTGAGCAGTTGTTGCTGCTCTTTTCCGAGGAGGCGTGTAGCGGGATAGCTGGTGATAGTTTATTTATTTATCTGTTGGGGACTGAGATAGCCACGAAAGCCACAGCTGTCAATCAAACGCAGGCTTAAATCCTGAACAAAGGCATTGGGCTCCTCCCGCCTTATCCATATTCCCCAGCTTTCTCATTTCCCAGCTAAATTTGTGCATAGAATATCACATTTATCCAACATTTCTGTGATCTATATTTGTTTGGTTTTCTACTTAGGCCTTTGAATGAAGCTAATAGTACTAAGGAACCTGTGTTTTCATTTTCTCCCCATCCTCTACCCCAGCTCTACTAAACTCCACGTCCTGCAGGCCGCAGTGTCTGCAGACATTTGTGTCTACCATGCACTACACCACCTGGTTTCACTAATTAGCTTATTACCTGAAGGACACAGGTGAAATGATTAGTGAAATCAGGTGGTGTAGCGCAAGGTATGAGCAAATACCTGCAGACGCTGCGGCCGGCAGGACCAGGAGTTGAGTAGCGCTGCCCTCGTTATTGATGTCCAAATTTGGGCGGGGGAGTCAACAATATCATTCCTATCCCAGAATTCCAGACCCAAGATATAATGCTTCAAATGTGCTTCCACAATTCTTAATAAAACCCCCATCGAAGGCATATATTATGTTGTATTATATTTTCTACATTATATTCTGCTGAATTCCTTTTAATACTCCTCAGCGAAGGTTTCTTTTTGATTTTCTTTTTGGCTTCACTGAATATCCTGGTATATAGAGCTCTTCCCCTTCAGGATAGCAAATTTGATTTTCAAATGTCACAATCATAGACTACTATCTGCACATAACATTAGACATCATTTATAAATTGCTCATAAATATGTTATTTTGTATTACAGCTGTGTATATTTACCCTGTTAGTAAAAGTGATTTCCAATCTTTAACTAGTCATACACAGAAGTGTGTAACTATGTAAACAACTCAAACAAAAGAGACAGTAATCATAATCTCTAAATTTCACTGCAGCAAATGCATTTCTGGCATTAATGTAGCAACAACATCAGCGACACTCAAATCAGGGCCTCGAATCCAAATCTGGTCCTGGTTTTCATTTCCTCCCATGCAATTACCTGAACAATTAGTGCTACTGATTGGCCAGACTGTCACACCTGACTCCCAGGTAAAGGGAGGGTGGAAACCAGTGGTTCTCGGCCCTTGAGGAAAATGATTTGAGGAATAGGTTCATACACCTGAAGCAGGGGTATTCAATCTTATCCATGCGTGGGTGCAGGTTTTTATAGCCCAACACTGAGACACCTGCTTCTACTTATCTTGTCTTGATTGAAGACCAGGATTAGTTAATCAGTTTAATCAGTTTTCTTAGTGCTGGGCTAAATCTTTACCCACACCGCCCCTTTTCAGATAATATTGGACACCTCTGACCAATAGAAAGGTTTGTGCTGTGCATTCGGGGTAGGGTCCGTACCCTCACCTGTGCATTTTGGATCTGGAGAGTTCCCTGGGGTAAAGCCTGGGTCAGAACCTGCCCATGTGATGTCACCATGGCAACAGGCTGATATAATGTCCCACCTAGATGGAACACGGTCAACAGAAGCATAGTATCATAAGCAAATTAAACTGTTTAGGCTGAAAAACAACAAAGCATGCTGCAATAAATCTAGCATGCTATTAAATCATATTCATGAAAGGTTCTCCGTCGTATTTTTTTAGCTGAAATGTAGTATAAAATCAGAATTCCAAGCATTAGCTGTTGCTGTAAATTAGTCATTATTAATCACTAATCACTAATACTACCAAATGTAGAATTTTGCTGGATATTTCTGAAAGGTATTAGACCCACATCAGGGTTGCAAACACAAATAGCATCATAACTATTTATAACCTGTACTATGGCCACATTACAATAATGTAATGGCTACATAGAACATTTAATCATATCAATATTTTTCTCTTTGCACTCTTTCAATACCTAGTTGCAATATTGTGTGCAAGCTATGTACCAGCTAGAATTTAAAAAATGTAAGAAAGCTCATGTAAATAATATAGAATCACTATCTCAGTGAAACTAACTGTAATATCATGGCAAAATAAAAAGATAATTGACTGCTTAAACAAGAAACAGTAGTATGGTGAATGGACTGTACTTGTCAATATACTGCAGAATAACGTGATATCCTTTGCATGTTCTCATGTTCTCAACCTAACCACTTACCACACGGGTAATTAGGCAAACATTTTAATGTATTTTTAAATGAACAGTCCTATTGCAGGTTCATGCAACACTAGTCTTTATCTCTCTACCAGGAGACTCCAAAACATTGCTTGTCCTGAGAGAGATGTCTACTTTCAGCAGCTGTCCGTCAATACTCACCTGGTACGACTGAGTTTATGGTGGTCATGGCAACGTTCCCTTGCTGTAGGGGACTGGAGGGCACCACAATACCCGAGGGGTTGATGGAACTGGAGACCGTCGTCATGGAAGCAGATGAGGTTTGCAGCATGTCCTTTGAGGGATGAAGAGAAAAACAAACAGAATGAAGATAGAGGTAAAATATAGGCTATTTATTACCTGGACTTCATTAAGGTACCCAACTAAAGAGATACAAATGTAATACAGGTGGCTAATTAGGGATGCAGATGCACTTCAATAGCAGATATGCTGGGTGTTCTTCTACCAAAAGAAATTACCAATAGTTATCTCCCATCATCCAAAGACACTTCACTTCTCAATACTTGCATTGACATAGCTTAAGAAATCAAAATCCTTCTTGAAATTGAGGTGACATATTTTTTGTCTTTAGATAACTTCCAGAATGCCCTCCCTTCTATCTCCTTGGTTCAAAGGAAATAGCCGCTTAGAATAAGGTCACTTCAAGGTCAAGTTATCTCTCTCTGGACATTTCCAAGAGGTGTCTGTTCTGAACCGTCGCAATAAGCAGGACCTCATTACCAGTCAAGGTAATGCAAGGCTCCCCTTCTCTATACACGCCGCAGCACCCCGCAGTCAGTGCAGCGCGGACACACACAGTGAAAGAGAGACCGAGGATCACAGGGAGGTCAGGCTGAGCCCCAGACAGGCTTGACTGCAATGATGCAGAAGAATCACGAGCTCTGCCACCCCTTCATTTCTCCAGGTCGGCGGGGCGATCGCCGTTTATTGCGGCTCTCAATCTGGACACTGTCCCTGTCCAGAGGAGCCATTTTTAGGCATATCAACAGTACAAATCAGCCTTCTGACAAGGGCCTCCAGGAAAGAAACAGTAATAACTGTTGGATTTCATTCACAACCGCTTCGGTCATTTACTATTACTTCTGGCACTGAGAAACAGCTGAACCTCTTGATAACGTCTGCATGCTTTTATGCATGTAGTTGCTGCCACATGATTGGCTGATTAAATATTTGCATTTACAAGCTGGTGTACAGGTCTACCTAATAAAGCGCTCTCTGAGCTCATTGATAAATGACCCACATAGGGGTATGAATAAGGGCCTATAAGGGAAGGGCACAGAGAATTCCAGAAAAAAACACAGCAGCAAGGCTACGAAGAGCATAATCAAGAAGTGCCCTGTCACAACCATAATCTCTTCAGACGACTCAAACATCTCGACAATTAGCCCTGTGCTCATTACCACGTCTCACTGCAATTACCTCAGCTTAAGAACAATTAACGTGAAAACGATGGTAGGCTTTCCATCTCATTAGACTCACTCGCTACTTTTTTTTTTTGCGTGTGGAAAAATGTTAAAGGAAATGGGCATGTCAATCTGCCGGGATCCGCACCACACCTCTGCCATCCCCTTTGTTCTCCATCTCTCCTTAGACTCATCCCTAATCTCATTCTCTCTCTCTCCCTCTCTCTCTCTCTCTCTCTAGAATTGAAAATAAGTATCTGTCTTCTCCTTTTATTTGTAAGAGCACATCTTTTTATGATGCACCTCGATGGACAGACCTGTACCTGGTTACCTTGGAAACATGCATAAAATTCCCTGAAGTTCTAATTTTCCTGCACAACCTTCTCATAAATAAATAAATAAATTAAAAAGGAGTTATCTGTGCTGTGTGATGTGTGCGTACCAGGGGAATTCCAGACTTGCATACAGTATGCGTGCGGTGCGGAAAGGAAGCTGTGCTTTCCTTATCAAAACAAATCCCCTCGTTTGCTTTAGAAGTCCGGCCCTACTAAAGATTAGAGTTGGAGCGGACTGGGTGGAGCACCGAGGAGCAGGAATATCTTCTCAATGAAAAGCATGCGATTAACAGCTGTGCAACATGGCTGCTGAAGCTACAGGTGATGATATTGTTATTGTTATTATAATAAATAATGAATTTGTACATCTGAACGGTTACTATTGTCCACACGATTAGTTTTGAGATAATACTATCTTTCTTACGTACACAATACATTGTGTATGTACATGACTGGGACTGGTTCGATCCCAGGTGTAGCCAAAATAAGATTTGAACAGCTGTTGGGCCCTTAACCCTGCAATACTCCAGGGGAGGATTGTCTCCTGCTTAGTCTAATCAAATCTTAGTCGCTTTGAATAAAAGTGTCAGCCAAATTACATGTAATGTAATAATGTAATGTAATGCAACGTATGTGCATACACTGTGTGTGGTGTGTTTGCGGGCAGCATAAATGGAGAATGCTCAAAGAGTTTCCGTGCGTGGTACTTTAACACTGTCACACAATTATTTTCAAGCCAATACTATCTTTCTTACCTGCATAATGCATTGTGTATGTTCATACACTGTATGTGTGTGGTGTATGTAAATGGAGAATGCTCAAAGAGTTTCCGTGCGTGGTACCTTAACACTGTCACACAATTATTTTCAAGACAATACTATCTTTCTTACCTGCATAATGCATTGTGTATGTTCATACACTGTATGTGTGTGGTGTGTGTGAATGGAGAATGCTCAAAGAGTTTTCGTCCGAGCCCCAAGGGGAGGATTAATGCAGCCCCCAGCAAATGTCCGTTCCACAGCACAGTGTGCGATTAATGCTGGGGCTCTCCGGAGGGACTCTCTCACCTGATGCAGGTTGAGGGAGGTGTGTGTCGGGGAGTAAGGGCCACCCAGGTCGTTCCTCAGCAGGTTGTCGCTGTGCATCTTGGTCTTAAGGCATGTGATGTATCGATTGCAGAAGTCTTTGCAGAGTTCGTTGACCTTCTCCAGCTCCAGCAGGTGGATACGGAGGACCTGGATGGCCTTCACCATCTGGGGAGAGAGCGGAGAGGCCATTACGATGCCGTCAGGGTCTCCTCTGGGTCACCTGCAGTCCGGCAAGGGTCCTTTAAAAATCAATGCCTTCCCATCAGAAACATCTTGAGACTTAGGCACCAAAATCTTAGGAACTGAGCCCTAAGAGTTATAAGTCTTTACGAAAGGTAAATTGTATTACAAAATGATGGTGACGCTCTATTTTACAGCTTGTTAGTTACATTCCCATTCACTGGGTAAATACACAGCTGCCTTGTTAACTATTAGGTAACTACTTTGATTTGAGTGGTAAGTACTATGAAACAAAGTCAGTACCATATGTAAGTACGTTTTACAGCCCGTATCATAGTACTTACCTCTGAAATCAAAATTTTTACCTAAGTTACCTGGTACTTACCCAGTAAATACCTGCTAATAAACTGGCTGTAAAATTATTGTTTGAAATTGCGTATCAAATAGCCTTACAAATCTACAAATACATTTCAACTACTCCGCGAGTGCATTTAAAACAACTTGTAAGTACTTTCCACTCTTTCCAACTCTTTTTACCCAACCGAGTTTCCCCATAGTGAGTTTTTCAAAGTCGGTGCCCAAGGGCAGCGGAATGGCGGAAACGTGTATCTCCAAAGACGGGATAAATCTGGCAATTACTGCAGCTCATTTACTGAGGGCCAGGGGCCGTCTCTCTCGGTGCCTGAACGCACAATATAACTGTCCTGGCAGAGTTACAGTGGCCAGGGCTTCCTGTGCCCGGTGCCTCGTAAAACACACACACACACACACACACACACACACACACACACACTTCAACTGAACGAGCGCTTATTGGACCGCTGCCCAGGTAATGATGTGCGTTATGGAGAGGACCCCCCCCGCCCCCCTGACTTCTAATCACAGCTGACTGTCACAAAGGGGGAGGGAGAGTCAGGAGGAAGGGAAGACAGAAGGAGGAGAGTACAGAGTAGTTCTCTGAAAAGTGATCACTGAATTGTACCCTGAGGTGCCCATTCCTATTGTAGAGCCAGAGGGCCTTGCTGCTGCAGTAATTACCTGACTGCGGTTTAGCATCTTGGGCTCTGTAAGTAAGTGTCGCACTGCTTTAACTTTGTCTGGGTCATTCAGGATGGGCTAGTGTGTGAGGGAGGTGTAGAGTGAGCTCTTGTACGACGTAGTGGCAATGTAATGGTGATAGGAGTAAAGGAGTGAAAGTTTGCGTGTATGTGTGAGCGCATGTGTGCATGTTTATGCGTGCGCATGCGTGTTTGTGCATGTGCAACTATGCATGCGTGTCTGTGCATCTTGTGTGTGCGCGTGTGTGAGTCTCTCTGTGTGTACATCTTTTTGTGTGTGTGTGTGTGTGCATGTGTGAGCATGCTCATGCGTGTATTGAAAGAGAACCAGTCTCCAAACGCAAACTGACCAGGTTGTCCAGTTCGGGGTCCTCGCTGAAGAACGGCTTGTGGTCCTGCTCCTGCTGGTGGACGAAGTTCTCGATGTCGACATCGAAGCTGGCGGAGGTGATGCACTCTGACCCCTGCGTGGCCTGCTCACACTTCTCAAACAGCAGCGCCAGCAGGGGAAACAGGGGGTGTCTGCCAAACGCCAGGAGACCAGTTTCATAAATATTTACCCTTTGTTTTTGTTTTTGTGAGACCATCAGTTATATATTACACAATGGTTATAACACAGATAACCATAGAAGAATGTCAGAGAATAGAGCAGACATTAAGACTGCATGACTAAACCTCCTACAGACTGCCAAATTCAATCCTTTAGTCACAATGTACATTTCTAAAGAGAACAATTTTCACATTAACAATTTATTTTATTTTGATTTAATACAGACACTTGTTTGGGTTGTCAGTTAAAGAAAAACACGCTTCGAACAACAACAAAATAAGTGTTATGAGGGCAGTTGGTCTCGGTGCAAGGGGGTCAGAGAAAGGACAGTGTGTCTGGAGAAGACGGGGAGGGGGTCTCCAGTCTGTGGGCAGGGGAGGCAGGGAAGGGGGACAGGTCACTGACTGAACCCCACTACTCTCAGTAGCAGCCTTTAATAGCTCCATGTATTAGAGTCCAATCTACCTCATCTAGCTCTAATGCAGCTCCTTCCAGGGTATGTGTGAGGAATATTAAACAGGCTGGAGTCCACAGGCCCTCCATATACGCTCTGAGGCCCAGTTACAGCAGACACACACACAGGTGCGCACGCACACACACACACAGGTACGCACACACACACACACACACACATACAGGTACACACACACACACACTCACACACACAGGTACGCACGCACAAACACACAGGTACACACACACACTCACACACACACACAGGTACACACACACACACACACACTCACACACACAGGTACGCACGCACACACACACAGGTACACACACACACTCACACACACACACACAGGTACACACGCACACACAGGTAGGCGCACACACACACACACACACACACACACATAGGTACACACACACACACACTCATACAGGTACACACGCACACACAGGTATGCACACACACACACACATGTGCATACACAGGTACACACAGTCATGTGCACAGCCACCCATGCACACACCCCCCCAACATACAAATACAGGTATGCACACACTCATGTGAACACACACATGCACATACACACATACACACACACACACACACACACACACACATCAGGTATATATGTTGTAGGGATCTTCAAGAAAATAACAAACCTGGAAACACGCTGATGGTAATGTAGTGTGATGTAATGCACTGTGACACTGAAAGGCCCTGCAGTGTCCTCATTGTGGTGAAGAGCACTTATTCCTCCGACAATGATGCCCGGAAGACAGTGAAGTTCATTGAAACACACCTCCTTTCCTAAATGAAAGCGTTTGAAGAAGCTTTTCCCCGTCGATGTGGGAGCTATTAATAGTTCACTCAGACATTCCCCAAGCAGTGTTCCGCACAATAGTCAGTTGGGATAATGTCAGATGAGAGACATCAGACCACCTAATAGACTTAAGTTTACCATTAGTAGCTGAGATGCAGTGCAACCAGGAGCTAGGGGGTAACACCTGCAGGTCTGTTTAACAGCTTATGAATGCTGGGAAAATATATATATATTTAATAAGAATAAGCCTGTTCAAAAACAGACTTCACACCATCTTAGTGGGAACCTGTCTCCCCACCCAGCCCAATAAAAATTGTGCACGGCACACAATTCTCAAATCTCTGCTTTATGGAGACGCTTGTAGGCTTCCAGATTGACAAGTGATCAGTGCGTGCGAGTGTAGGTAGTGCCTTGAGTCCAGTGGTCTGATTTGAATGCTTGTACAGTGCATCACCACAGGAGCAGATGCAATTCTGAATGAAGTAGCAGCACAATACTTTTACTGGAATGCAGAGCTAAATTCTTATGAACTATGTATATTTGTGCAGTAGCTATGCGTGTGCGCGCATCTGTGCGTGTGTGTGTATGTGTCTATTTCTGTGTGTGTATGTGTGTTGTGGAGGATGTACAAATTAATATTTGTGTTACATAAGTATTTCCAGATCCCTTTCATTATAGATTCCTCGAACTTTAGGAAAATAAAAGCCTGGTCTTTGCATTACTTGATTCACACGTGGTTTTGTCTGCATGTTTGAAGCAGACAAAAACAACATACTAGTGATACACAAACTAGACTCTAATCATACACAGGAAATCTGAGATTTATTACTCAAACTGTATTTTCAAGGAAACTGGACAGAGAAAAAGCATTGGAACTCTGTAGTCCTTGTAGTTAGTGTGGGCATAAATAATAAAATCAGTAAAGTAGCTATATCCCAATGTCCAAAAAGTTTTATTTGTAGTTTTGGGTCAGTCTTTTCAACTGCTATCAGTTTTTAAAATCAACAGAACCTTCAAAAATGGTGAAAAAAGAGGATAATGAGTTTTAAATTGATAAGCCCCCCAAATTTGCATTTCTTTCAACATTGAAAATACAAGGCCTTTGTCTTGTGGCAATTTATGAAGCTGTCTCTGCCCCAATTACATAGCATTCATCCTTTTGATAATAATCAGATAAACAGATTAAACCAGTGAACTGTAAGCATATTTTAATAAGAGGCCTTACCAGGAATTCTAGGTTCAAATCAAGAACTATTGAATGCAATTTAAAAGGTATTTCTTTAACTATTTATTTTTTTATTTTTTTCAGTGTGATTGTTGGTTGGTACACAGAGACTAAAAGACAGTGGCAAGGGGCAGAGAGAATGAGAGAGAGAGGGAGAGAGAGAGAATGAGTGAGAGAGAGACATAGACTGAAGGAGTCAGAGAGAAAGGGGGAGAAAGAAAAATAAAAAAGAGAGAAAGAGACAGAGAGAGACAGAGACATAGAGAGAAACAGAAAGAGAGAGACAGAGAGAGACATAGAGAGAGAGACAGAGAGACATAAAGACAGAGAGACAGAGAGAGAGACAGAGAGATATATAGAGAGAGACAGAGACAGAGAGAGAGACATAGACAGAGAGACAGAGACAGAGAGAGAGACATAGACAGAGAGACAGAGAGAGAGACATAGAGAGAGAGAGAGAGAGAGACATAGAGAGAGAGAGAGAGAGAGAGAGAGAGAGAGAGAGAGAGACATAGAGAGAGACATAGAGACAGAGAGAGAGAGACATAGAGAGAGAGAAACAGAGAGACAGAGAGAGAGAGAGACATACAGAGACATAGAGAGAGACATAGAGAGAGACAGATACATAGAGAGAGATATATAGAGAGAGACATAGAGAGAGACAGAGAGAGAGAGACATACAGAGACATAGAGAGAGACATAGAGAGAGAGACAGATACATAGAGAGAGATATATATAGAGACAGAGAGAGAGACATACAGAGACATAGAGAGAGACATAGAGAGAGAGACAGATACATAGAGAGAGAGACAGAGAGAGACAGAGAGAGAGAGAGAGAGAGAGAGAGAGAGAGAGAGACAGAGAGACATAGAGAGAGAGAGACAGAGAGACATAGAGAGAGAGAGAGAGACAGAGAGGGGGGTAGGCTCCCTCAGGCTGGCTGACTGTATCAAAGGCAGACCTGCCTCTCTGAGTCGCTCAGCCCCGGGCCTTGACAACGCCGGTCTCCGGGGGCGTGCCGGGGAGGCAGGGAACCCCGCAGAGCAGGGGGAGACTCAGCCAATCACAGGGATTCATTCATCAACATGCGTGTTCCCTTTACTTACTATTTCTCGATCGGCAGAATCATTAAAAGGAATATTCAATTCTCGTTCAAAAGCATAATTTTAGCAGCGGTTCGATACACAGAGGTTGATTTCTTTCATCAATGCCAGATGTACTTATCACTTTTGAGCAATGACTAATTAGAAAAGGTTGTGGATATCAATTGCTGTATGAATTTCAGCTTGAATCTCAGAAAGATAAATCATATCAAAGCAGAAGTTTCCCAGTATGGATGCCGCATGCTGATTACTGTGGTGGTATTTTTTGGCTTGCTTTTTGAGGCAACTTGCAAAGCAAATAAATAGGGTGTTGATAGCTTGTCCAGGTAAAGTCTGCCTTTGTGTAGCACGGTAGCTTTGAAGCCATACTGCTGTAGTAGAATAAAAAACGGGGAATAAAGGAGGAAGAAAGGTTGGACGGACTAGAAAAAAAGTGGGAAGATGTAAGCCCACCCTCCAGTGGGTACCATAAAAGTACAAAGTACAAAGTGTATAAAGCACATCTAAAAACCGTTACAATCGATTGATTGAGGATACAAACCACAAACTGTATTCCAATAATTTCACTGAACTGTTATGTTACTAGTACCACTGCCAGCTCTATTGCTGGTGTTTATCCAAAACAACATCTCGGAACAGTTTTAGGGAATACATTTTCCAACCGCACATGGAACAAAGATGCTTTACAAAATCCACAAATTGAAAAGTCATACATGTTTATCATATCCAATAAGACACTTTCACAGGGTTTCTGAATTCTCAGACAAACGAGAAGCCGTCCGGAAAATCCCATTTCCAAAACGACCTTTGCGGGCCTCGTGCTTGCTTGAAATCCAAACAAAACAGGTGTTGCCGGAGGTAGGCTGTGAAAGGTGTGGCGGTCTTCTGCTCACCTGTAAACGGCTTGCTTGTCCGACTCCAGCTGGGTCTGCGGGTCAAGGGTCACGCTCACTGGGGTGGCCCCGGCCGCAGAGGATGCTGGGATATGGACCGGCTGGGCCTTGGAGTTTGGTTGAGTAGTGCCTGTCATCTGCGTACCGCCAACACACCACAATAACGTTAACCCCCCAGGACAAACCTTTTATTCTCCTCACCGCACTGCCGATACCTCCGCACAACATCTCTGCCTTTCCTGGAGCCGGAAAGAAGGGATGAGATAAGCAGCACCTCGTTTGAACGCCTGGCGGAAACTGCCAGAAGGAAATTAATCTTCTGCAGTACTTATATGGCAGTTGGAATTCATCTCTCTGTCAGATGTGTGTGTATTGACACGTTTGCTTCGTTCTGGAGATAGTGTTCCCCTCCCCTGTGTCTCCATGGGCTTACAGTAAAGCCAGTCTGCCACCTTTATCAGATTTTGGCCTGATTTATTTATTTTTTTCCCCCGGATATTTCCTTTCACGGCTTTTTGCTTCCATTAAGAATTAAAGCTCTTTATTGGGGTACATCAGTTCTTACAAACTGCTATCCAACAACAGGCAGCAGTCAGTCTTATCTGTATTTTATATAGGTAAAATATGGAGTTTTTAAGGAAATGTTCAACTGTTTGCAGCATAAGTAAACAAGAACGATTTGTCCATTGATTCAAAGAAGATTGAAAATGCCAATTTATTTAAACTGGGTATTTCTTAAATCAACATGGCTTACACGCACATGTTTATATAACACGTTATGTTATATGTATAGGTTCCCAACCTGAGCTCTATTCAGAGTTTCATTCACTCTGCTATCTCTCTGTACCACCCCGAGCAAAACCCCTCTTCGTTCTGTCTTATCCCGAGTCTAGGGAGGAAACGTCCAATCTTAATCCTGACTCAGAATGGGAAACCGAATGACCTTATGTTTATGTACAGTGGCTACATCAGCCTGAACCGCATTTTTCCATACTGCTGCAGCTTGGAATCTATCCCTTTTCCCTCGCTGACACTCATTTTCAGTTCCAGCTGTACCATGCCACCTCTTACAACTTATTTTAGACATGAATGAATCATACTCGGGAGAACCTGCTCCACTTCCAAAAACAAGGAATACAGGACAGGACATGTTACATACATTGAGCTATTGACTAACTTTCTGTTTATTTCCTATATTGCAATAGTTCAGTATCAAGAGGGAACGTATACCTCGATTTTAGAGTGTGTAGGAAACGGAAGAGGTTCCATATGAAATGTAGAATCTATTTGCT
The DNA here is from genome assembly GCF_963514075.1 of Conger conger. Lineage (NCBI taxonomy): Eukaryota > Metazoa > Chordata > Actinopteri > Anguilliformes > Congridae > Conger > Conger conger. Next base: position 38,967,239 of record NC_083772.1, on the reverse strand, counting down.
GCAGCATTTTCCTGACTGACTAACTTTTAAAAACAAAACTTGAAAAGAAAATGAACTTTCCTGCAGGATGATAATGTCTGTCAGAATCTCTCTATACCTAAACATACCACTACCTCTTGAAGCCTTTTAGGCAGCAACATCGATTAAGTTCCTAAAGGGACTTCTTTTTGCTTGTTTGTTTCTCACATTACATTTAAAGCTAGGATTATTGTGCTCCTGTACCAGTGGATGGGGACTCTTACCTGTTGACTCTCTTGGTAAGATGGAGGAGGGACACTCTGTGTGGCCATCATTGTTAGTGCAGGTGCTGGGGGCACATGTTGCATCATGGGATAGCTTCACATTGAGACCTTACAGAAAACAAATGAAAATGGGATTTAAAATGAGCAGTTTGAAGCTTGAAGATTGAAGGATTGAATTACAATGCTTTACAAAACACATTACAAAGTAAATACAGTAAACTATTGTACATGTAATGCCATTAATTATAAACTGTTTCTATTCTATACTGTGTGAAAAACACACAGCCAACTCTGAGAGCTAAGATTACATGAAGAGCTCATTAAATCTTTAGTCACTGGGCTAATTGACATCCAGTTGAACAGGGGCAGGTCTCTGAGCTGGGGGCGGTCCCAGAAGAGGGTCCCAGAGGGTTGTCCTTCGCAGAGCCAGTGTCAAAATAACTGCGTGACGATAAACACCTGGGGAGCTAAGGGGAGGCCACACAGACCTCCTCCCACCTAGAGCTCACCTGCTCGCCTTATCAAACCCATGAGAACACACTCTATCAGAGGAGGGTTACAGCACCATGACCGCTTACAGCATGCAGCACCCCCTCCACACTGACCCTAAGTCGGGCCTTCTCCCCCACATGCTAGCACTTCCAGGTCATATAATCCAGGTCTGTTCTGGCCCCCCATTGGTGGAAAGTGCGTCCCACTGCACTCCCGACAGCAGAAACCCTTCCCATCAACCAATGCAGCCCGAAAACTCACCGATTGCTGATAGATTGCACCATTACTCTGGCTCCATTTAGATATAACTTATTTTTCACTTTCTCTCTCTCAATTCCATTTTGGATAATGGTATAGATATAACTGTGAAAAGATAAGTTGCATATCTAGTGGTATTACAATCCAAGTAGTTGCTTGTTAGGTTAACATTACACTTATTGCTTATATTGGGACCGCCGTGCCTTCTTTGTGATTTCACAGTGCATTTCTGTGTCACTGAGGTTCTCCACTACTGTAGGTTGGATAATAGCGCCTGCTAAATAGCGCCTGCTAAGTGATTGTAATGTGATGCAATGCATGTTCAGCTAATCATTTAATCTGCACTCAGCATACATTATACATGTCACCCTGTTCACAGCCAGCATGTATAATATAGGTTTACTGCACTGCACACCTAAGCATTCAGTGTCATTGTCTGTCTGCATACCATATACAAACAGTATACATTTACTGCCCTGGTCTACATACAATATACAATAGGTTACACACCTAAACGTGTGCTGCCTTGTCAACACAAAATATGCATTAATGTACCATCATGTTGGCATACAGTAAGCACCTCGAAAATGTACTGCCCTGCCTACTACATACAAAATGTATGTCTACTGCCCCATGTATATTTATATACACATATACTGTAAACACTGCATTCACTTAGCACTGCATACTTCTTCACCCGTTCAAAAGCACCAACATCAATTTCAAAATACAAATTACAAAACCACCGTCTAAGTCCGCGGTCGTAAACGAAGCAATTATCTTCCAGCATGAAAGATTGTATCCCCTTACTGTTTTACTTGAAACCAGAACGATGCAGGTCAGGTTCCAGATCAGCGCTTTTCAAGGAGGCTCAGACCGAGGATCCAGTGAGAACTCTGCTGCTTTTTCTAAAACCTCCTGCGCCCCGCAGAACCGAACCCCCCCACCACCAAAACAATAACCGTAAATACATAACCCACCCACAGAAAGTTACGATCTGTGTCTCCCAGACTTTCAACATCCTCTCACACTCCCCTCGCTGAGAATATTTTACAAGTCAGCAGAGTGAAGCTTTATCTCGTTAATGTTTATTGCACTGCGCTGTACAGGACAGCAGTTAGGGAAAAGTTCCCTTGTAAAATTAAAACAATGATGCATGCCCGCGCAGTACTCAAACCTCCGAAATAGCAGGGGGCTGGCCTCTGCCCACATACTCTATGGGGGTGGGGTGGAGGGCAATGGGTGGGTAACACGCAGCAATTTGCCATTAGTTGTTTTATGTTTTCTCTCTCTTTCAGGGCACTACAGCAGAGGCTATTGGAGAGCTCTTACCATAGTGATGAGTGGGAGTTCATGATCACTGCAATGGGTGGGGCCAATGTGTTCAAATAGGAAATTCAAACTAAACCGTAAAACAACATTCTGCAACCGCAAACTCAGTTGCACAACCCCTCTTAGCCCCTTGCCGTGCAGTGTGTGTAAGTATTTTGTTCATGAAGGTTCACTATCAGTTACACAGCCTGACCCCTGACTGCAATCCCCCAGGCCTTGACCTTTGACCTTTCACACCCAGCCAAAAAGGGACATTTTCATTCTGTGTTGGAAATGACAGTAAAAAAACAGCTCAGTATGGTTTAACTGGTAGCCAGTGAAGTTTTATGTTTTCATCATCTGCATAGTAAGCAAACCAACAGGCCAGCAGTAAAATTACTGAAGTTCTGTACCAGCTCAATCAACAAAGAAGTACTGACCAGCTTCAACTTAACGCAAACTGTAAGTGGCCATTTTGTTCATGAAGCATACTAGTGGTTTGCGTTATGAGGTGAACGCACTGCCTAAGGTTATGCTGGGGTAGTCTGCAGTTCATATAGTAGTCTTTGATACATCTATGCCTATGCCTGGAGTGTTCTTGATCTCCTAACAGTTGAGGTTTCCATCACAACTGAAATATTTGTCGGTCATCCACTACAGTAGTCTTCTGTAGTACATACGTAAAGTTGTTTGCAATTGCTGAGATCACCAGTGTATTCTTGCTTCCCAGAAGTGTATCAAATAGTTTATTTTGAAAGACTGAATGTTTCCGATTGATTATTTAGATTTGGCAGCCTCACGATGGCCTGATTTACTGGCTCTGACATTTATTTGGTCCTCGTGTTGACAGAAAATAGCAGCAGACAAAAATTCTGATAGTATATTGTTCAAAATAAATATATTTCAATGTTATAAATCAAATAATCGACAATAAAGTATTCCAAAATAGACCAAATAAAGTAATTTAATTTGTCCATGTATTTTCCACCAAAATAATGGAAATACATTTATTTGAATGGCCATGAAATATTTGAAATAAGTATTTGTCCCAGGTCTGAATGCAAACCAGACTGAGATGGGTTCACGACAATGGGAAGACCTTTAATTTTCTAACTTCCCCATTAAGAAGGTATTCACCATCCCCAGAATACACAGCACGCCTAGCAATGATAATTGTCTATTCCCAACAGGGGGTGCTGTTTCCCCAGGTCTGATCTCACAGCTTCTGAAGGCTACGAGGCTCCAAAAAAAGACTATTTATGGATCGGCGTGGTTATGGTGTCATTGGGCACATCAACACCTCTGGCTCCACGATATTTCATTTTTTCGACAGCTGAGAATTATGGGAAAGATGACACCACGAGCTGGATTCTGGAAGTGAATGTGCAGCGTATAGGAATATGACTACGACAGACAGATAGCGAGGATTACACACTGGACGGCCTGTGCTTGTAATTTGTGAACTGATTGCGAACTGTCTGCCGCTTCCTCTGCATTGTTTTCCGTTGAAGGGCATCTTTAGCATAATCGGTCCTCATTTTAATTGCAAATCCGTTGAGTAAGTTGGTAATCAAACGGAAAATTACACATTAATTGATGAAACTGGAGATAAAATGACTCCAATTATTGCGCAGTATTTCGGGCAGCCCCGAAAGTGCCTGTCCCACGGGAAGTGCCTCACCGAACTCCGCAAATTAACTGACAAAAATCAGCGAATGCACTGACAGGTACACGCTGAAACTGCATCAGATACAGGTGACTACACAAAAGGGTGCCTGCAGGCTTGCACACACACACACACACACACACACACACACACACACATACAGTACTCATACACACACACACACACATACAGTACTCATACACACACACACACACACACACACACACACATACAGTACTCACACACACACACACACACACACACACACACATACAGTACTCATACACACACACACACACACACACACACTCACATGCACATACAGACACATATGCACAGAATCACGCACACACACACACACGCACACACAATCACAGATACAGTACTCACATGCACACAGGCACACACACACACATACACAAGCACACGCACACACACACATGCAGTACTCACACACACACTATCACACACACTCACATGCACATACAGGCACAAGATTTGTGAACTTTTCAATGAATTTGACGTGTGGGTATATCTTAAAAGGGAAATTTAGATATGTAAATGATGGTCAAAATAAATGCCGGTTAAACATTAATCTGTAGTGAACCGCAGAAGCTTAAGTTCCCCTGTGGTGATTGGCTGCAGACCCACTCCCCACCGCTCTGATCCAATTAAGCATTACAGAAGAAGCCTCTCTCCAGCTATAAACACATTGTCTGCGGGGTCAGAGTGCAGAGAACACAATGTTGCACATACACACCTGTGGACAGAGAAACAGACATCATATCGGGTCTGGCGAATCCCGGAATCCACCCCCATGGTAGGATTTGAGTGTAAACAGAGTATTAGTTCTTCGGTCGGGGGATAGAAACATTGGGTTTGGGATCGTTGGGAGATTGATTCCACTCATGCTGGGGGAATCCGCCCAACCTTTCCTCTTGAAAGGCTAATCTTGCCATCAATAACTTACAACACAACCTCTGACCACAATCGTTGGGGTGTCTGATAACGAGGGATAATTTATACAATGCCTGGGGGATGATGTGTATTGATGTAATGGAGAGGCAAACACAGTTTCTCTAATTCTCTTTCTCTGCCTCTCTCTATCTCTTATTCTCTCACTCACAGACTCTCACTTGCAATCTCTCTCCTCTCACTCTCTCTTTCACGCAGACACACACGCAAACACACACTCACTCCCGCATTAAACCGGTAATTAAAACATAAATAAACATTTCATCTTTTATTTTACAGCTTCACTTCTCAGCAGTAATTGAGAGCACTCTGCAAAGAAACAGTGGTATGGAAGAGATGTGGTTAAATCAATACTCTACAGCACATCTGGGCACACCAAAACTGACAAACACAGGAGTTTTAGCATGAGGTTTCTTTTTAAAGGGCAATCAATCACATGTTCAGTTATTTTCAATTTACCATTTCCCACGACTGCTTTACTACAAGAGAAGCCGGGTAATATACTATGTCCTTCAATTCCAAACAGCGCTCTGATTTTTTAAAATAGATTCAGTGTGAAGATGTTATTTTGCTTAGGTCTGCGGATTCGTTTTATACACATAGCATGTGAGCGAGTTTTACATTTATTTCCTGAGAAAAACGCTTATCCGTTGCAACTTGCTGTAGAAAACTCATTATTATGTAGAAAAAATGTAGAAAAACATTTCTTTCATAAAATGAACTATTATCCAACACAACTTACTGTACCAAACATTTGCAAATCAATCTTTTCAGCTACTGCTGATATTTGGACACAATCCAGATTCAGATTGGAGACTATAGCAGGAACACCCTATCCAGAATTTGTGGAGGAAACCGTCATGTTACAAGACACGGTTCTAAAATGACAGTTGCACACTGCCACCACTTGTGACTGGATACTTCATTTCCATACTATTTGGTCTAATTCCACTTGCTGATTCATCAAGGCCTTTGAACCTGCTTAAAGAGGCTCATTTATTTAAGGTTTGGGCAGTAAATGGGTCGTCTGTAGATTCAGCTCATAAATATTGATTAAACTGCTAAACTTGTACCCTGGAAAGTGGCTCTGGCGGAATAGCGCATCATCTTCAGAATTTACCTGACCTGCTAATCCACAACTTGAGAAGTTACATGAGAGCCGGTAAACGCAATGAATAATATTAAGGCACGACTACGCTACCGACATGGAACAGCATGAATCCTAATGCTTTGACTCAAGAAATGGATAGAATAAATAAATAAATTGGACCTTCCTTCGATATACAAGCAGGTGCAGGCTGGCTGAGAATGTGGGGTTGACTGTACCATGGCCTCCAAGGGAATGCTGGGAAATGATGTTCCCAAAGCAGAAGCCCCCAAGATGGGGGAAAAACGAGTGAAAGGGTACCGCTGACACCTATGGTCATACCACCTCAGGGGCCAAACAACCTTCTGGGGACAAGGAGGGTGGGCATGGGCCTCATGGGCTCCTCAGGGTCCTGTGGACAGTTTGTTAATGTGCTCCAGAGGATTATAGGTAACAGCATTAATAGACAACATTAGTGAAGAGGGCACATACTGCGATTAAGAGGAAATAAGGAATTCAGTTTGCTGGAGAGCAATGAGGCATGAGCAACCCTTCCCCTCTAAAGCCTAATTTACGCTTCGGCGACAAAGTCTCTGCTGACAGAACTTTTTCAGACAACGTTCTGCATTTATAGTTCAGAGTCAGTGCCCTTTGTTACTATAGCAACCAGATCTCCTCACCGCTGTCCATTTTGCTATCTAGCCATCTAACCAAAACATCTTCATTCGTCAAAACATGTAGCCGAGTAGTGAACTAGTGTCCTTGCCATGGCAACCTTTTGTCTTCGTTTTAGCCAACCAATCACACCCGCGCGACACCTGTGACGGACATTTTCGACCTTATAAAACTTTCACCAATGCAGAAAACTGGCTTTAAGAGTCGAATTTGCATAATTTTTGTCTGTGGCCACGTCGCAAGACACTCTTAGCATAAATTAGCCTTAGCTCTGTGAGTCACCCTGTGGAACCTCCAGCCATACCCCAGGCCAGTACTGCCAGACACAATATGCAGTGTTGGGGAAATAATGCATTTTGTTCAAGTGCTTTAGCGCGGTGCACTACTCAGGAGTCTTATATGTTCCATTTTGTAGAAAAAAACCCCCAAAAAAACTGGAAAACATTGCACTGCCAGCTTCTAAATCTACCATAGAAGAAATGGTGACAGCAACAACACTGCTTTCTTTGTAATTATGCAAATTATTTAAAATATAAAATTTCTCTGGCTGCATTGTTCTTTTTAATCAGATTAAAGGCTTTATTAAAATAGAGGTTGTTCTGCTTTACCGTGAGGTGAAATTCATTATTCAGTAAAACCTGGTGGCTCTTATGCAAATAGGCTTATTTACATAGCTAAAAGCGTTTATTGCAATTAGGATTTCTTAATGGGGGTGCACGCGTGTGGCAAAGACGGAAGGGAAAGGGGAGTGTTTGTTTAACATACGCTTCAGCGTGTCCTTCAGCACATGCAAATGACCACAACATAGGGCTTTTTATTTCCCCACATAACCAATGTGCTGTGTGAGGAAATTAGAACCGAGAAGGATATGAACCATCGTCCATATCTCCAAATCTCCCGTGCAAAAATGCTCAGAAATGCAGACGTATGCGATAGATGCAATGCTTTGGGTCTTTTACCGTATTTATAATTCAAGGGAGAGGTTTTAGTGCCTTATGTCTTGCTAGCTCTGAGCATTGATATATCGGCTAAGGTAACAGACTTGAGGATTGTTTCCTGAGGACTTGAGGGGGCCGTATTTCTCCGCTATGCGGAAGAAGATGGGAGTATCGAAGGCTGCCACTGCACAGACACTGGAACCCTGGAGGAAAAGAGAGGGGGGTGAATCTAAAGTTCACGGGCAGATAGCTTTCTCCCCTGCCATTTAACATGATGATAAAAAAAAGCGATTCTAGTTAAGAATAAAATGGACATTAAGAGGACTCTGCAGTGACACGGGGAGACTCCAGAGGCTATAATTCTAAATACGGACTCGGATCGTGACTTTCAATTACCATTCGAGATTGTTACTTCAGCATTAGAATGTTCAATTCAGGACATTCGACTCACACATCCGTGATCTCGCACCGCAAAGGGTTAATTTGCAGAACGGAGCTGTTTCGCTAAGCCCAGGCTGCGCAACTTTTGCCTGGGTAGTACCCAGCGGCCGTGGGATGGCAGTGCCCAGCGTTTGAGCGGCGGGAGGAACGAGGCGGCAGTGATCGGCACGTACCTGCAGGCCTGCCTTCGCTGCCTTCACAAAGGGCAGAGCGAGCGCTGAAGGAGCGCAGCGGGGGGCTTAAGAGGGGAGGGGAGCGGAGCACAGGTGTAAAGTGCACGCAAAAGCGGCGCGGCCCAGGCTAAACGGAACGGCTCCGTTCGGCAAACGAACGCTTTGAGGTGCGAGATCACAAGCGTGCGATCAGAAGGAACATGGAGGAGCCTGTTAGTGCGGGGCTGGCGGGCTGTAAACTCCGCGGGGAGGTGTTAACGGGAGTACGCGCCGCGGTGACGTGGGGTCTCCTGACGGGGCAGAGGACCGAGCGGTGACTCATCAGGTAAATCAGGGCCGTGTTGGTGTCGTGCTGGCCAGGGAAACATGGTACGAGTACAGGACACTCCGGATGCCACAGAGCACAGCTGCTGTGTCCTTGCTCCTGCACACATTCAGCTGCTTACGAACATGTTACAACACGTAAAATAAACCCCACACGGGGGTATCTGTTGAGCTATTTGGAGTGTTTGTGCTCAGAAGGCAAAAACAATTTGATTTCCCCAATATCAACACACTGTAGTTCATAGTAATTCTGTTTGGAATGAGAGATGCACCAACTGAGGAACAAACTTCAGACATTGCCTTTGCCATTTCTGAGGACAAATGAAACTAAATAAAAACCCTGCTAAAAAAAACCCTTACCTCAAGCTAACAGTATCAGTGTATTGGCTGTATTTTCTTATCAGTTTAATGCTACCTTAGTGAATCAATTTCTTTAAAAAACAAAAAGAATATGTTTTTTTTTACAATAGTGTATACACACGCGCATGCATGCACGCACACACACACACGGGGCCAGTGATGAGGTGAAATTCACTTACAACTCAATGTCACGCCATGTAATGTTTTCACTATAACTATAAGTTTTATGCTGTAGCTTCTTTAATCTTTAAATCTGATAAAAGATCAGGCTCTGAATTCTTTATATAGTAAAACAGTACAGTATGTTTTATGCAACCACAGACAAACCGCAGACCATTTAAAATTTCATCGAGCCGCGCTGTTCCTGCAGCGCATTAGCAGGCATGCACCGAAACCTCTGAAGAGCCATAATTCCATAATAAATATCTTTTTAAAATAAACAGACCGTGCTTGAGCCTTCTCTATTTCCAGCGAATGTCCGGGTCCAGCACCTGAGACATCCCAGCTGACACAAAACATTCCCACAATGCTACTGGAATGTTACGTGAATGCTATGACATTACCACCATCGTGAGGACATTTTGTGTGTGCTGGGCCAGGGACGTCTCATCCTCTCCTGATAGCCCTGTCTTTGTCCCACAGCTCTGGCCCGGCCCGGCCAACGCATCTGGAGCGTATTAGGTGGTCGGAGGGAGGGGGAAATTTGATCTCCCCCTCATGCCTGGCTGAATGGGTGGCCAGCAACAGCCCCTTTCAACAGCAGCCCCAGTCCAGTGTGATTGATATGGGCCCAGTGTGCCCCATACTTATATTACATAACATTACATTCACTACACTAAATTACATAACACTACACTACACTACATTACGTAACATTAAACTGCACTAAATTACATTAAATTACACACTACACTACACCGCACTGCATTACCTTACCTTACAATACACAACACCACACTACGTTACATAATATTAAACTGCACTACATTACTTTACATTAAACTACACTACACCCCAATATATGACATTACATTACAATACACTACATTACATGACATTAAACTGCACCACATTACATTAAACTACACTACACCATTACATTACAATACACTATACTACACTACATAAACTACATTGCACTACATTAAATTGAACTACACTACATTACATTACAATAAACTACACAAGAGTACACTACACTACATTATACTACATTACATAACATCACATGACAGTACACTACATAACACTACACTAAATTACATTACACTACATTACATAACATTACGCTACATTCCACCATTTAGCAGACTAACTCATTCAAATACTCTGATTTTTTTTGTGAAAAACACATGCATGTGTGCACACAGAAGAACCTGCATACACTTGCGAACACACAAATATCTGTAATGCTCCGTATGCACACGGCTTTCAGGGAGCTGGTGACGGCTACTCTGCCAGTAATTTCCCAGAAGCTCCCATTCCACAGACTGCCTCTTATGATGACCATTGATGATCTTATTCTTCATCTCTCTACCAACAGCACCTGCTGCAGCCAGGTGTTCCTGGGAAGCAGTTACCAGTCAGGGCCCTGTGTACAAACCGGTCATCACAGGAGCTATTTCACCGGGATCAGAGGTCTGTCAAAGCACGGTTAGCGCACCTGTTATGTGCATTTGTCACCAGGCTAATGCTAACGGCAGTGTGCGCTCACTACTAAAATTAAAGTTTGTTTCTGTAGGGTTTCAGTACCTGTTTCCAAGCGTGTGTGTCCGCTGACACTCTGTCCATACCATGCGTCAGTCTGACCCACCTATGTTACATTACATTAATGGCATTTGGGAGACGCTCTTATCCAGAGCAATGTACTGTTGATTAGACTACGCAGACAACCATCCCCTGGACCTTAATGTCTAAGGGCCTTGCTCAAGGGCCCAACAGCTGTGCGGATTGTGGCTACACTGGGGATTGAACCACCGACCTTGCGTGTCCCAGTCATGTACCTTAACCACTACACTACATGCCTCCCACTGTCTGTCTATGACTTGACAAGGCAAGTCAAGAAAAGAAAAGGCTTTTTTGTTGTATTTTTAGAATAAAGCCCAACATAAAGACTTGAAACTCCCTTTCTTCCTTCACATGCTGTACGAAAGTTTGTTATCTCTATTTTGGGCTAGGACAGGCAGTGGCTTAATCAGTTTTTTTCACCGAGGAGACAAACGAAAAGGCTCTAAACGAGGTTAAAGGTGCGACGGGCGTGGATCGGTGACATTTACAGCAAATGGCGTCCAAAAGCCTCTCCAATTATCTCTGCTAGCCACATCGACGGAGCGGGTTTAATTAAAAGGAGTTTAGAGGGAGAGGAGAGGAGTGGAGGTGGGAGTGATTGAGGAGAGGGATGAGCGAACATCAGCACCAGGCGTGAGGCTGAACGTCCATCCACGGGCCACTTTCCCTCTTTTCAATTTGCCTCCGCAAGAGGAAAAGAGAGATAGATGCAGCAATAAAAAAATCCCCAATCCTCGCCTTGCCAAGCGGTACAATCCCTCAGCCCAAATTATTTCAGCGTTTTCATCATCATCATCGTCATCATCCGCGCTCTCTCGTCAAAAAAAAAAAATTAAGTAAACACAATAAAAGGAGAATAAATGATTTTACGCCCCGCCAAATCTCCCATAATCCTCCTGTGTTTTCCTGAATCAGCCTCTGACGGTGACCTTTTTAGAGGAATCTTGTTTCCATGGAAACCCGCTGTGCACCCCCCTCTTTTTTTCTGCTTTCTTCCACTCTTCAAATACCTGCACAATTGTTTCACTGCGGGCATTTTGTTTTCATTTTGCGTTGTTTGCCCCCCCCCCCCCCCACCCCATACATACGTATGACTTATTGCTGACAGCACCCCTCATGGAATTATTCCTTCTATGAAGTTATCAACAACTTGCATATTTCAATTTTTTTTTTCAACAATCTGGACTTTTCATCTCCCTGCGTTTCCAGTGAGCTGTGAAATGGCTGTTCTCTGTCCCTTATCTCTGTTTCATATACTTCTCTCATATTTCAGCTCCTGAAATAGCAGCAGGATTTATTTCACCGGTAACACATGCTCTTATCACTATTTTATTCTATATATGTGGATTATGTGCTATTCCATTTCATATACTAACCCCGCAGTGTTCATTTCCCCGTCCAAAATATTACACATCACAATACCCCCCCCCCACCCCCCCCACCCCATTCTGCTCACAGCTGAATGTTGTCACTCAGCTGTCATCAGTCACAGATATTATTTTGTTTCATACTTTAAAGACATAGTGTCGCACGTTCACACTACCGAAACATGACAGAATGGAGGTTCTGTTATAACCGACTAAGAGGGATATAATTTTCTGCTTCCTTAAAAACACCTTGAAGCTTATGAATTAAATGTATACATGTTTTGTAGATCCAACCGGATGTCTCCAGATCTAATCACAGTGATTGTTCTTTTATTTGTTCTTTTCTGTGATCAAATGAGACATTACAATATGGCTGAAAAACCATGTACACCAAAACAATTGTTTCTACTAAGATAAAATCCATGAATTTCACCTGTAATATACTAATACATTATCAGGTTATTTTTATTCCTATTCTTTTTTTTTGCATTTCTAAATTAGCAGGTGGATTAACAAATAGTCGAAAAAGTTACGCAAAACTCTGGAGTGGAGAGATACGGGTAAGTTCAGAAATCTTCCCCTGAGGACAGTGGGGGGCTGGGGGCTTGGCGGAAGGGAAGGTGGGGTTGGGAGGGCTAGACATGGAGAAAGCGCCACTTCCCCAGGCTAAAACCTGTCTTTCCGTCGTCCCCCTGGTGCATGTGCTCCAGGTTTTGTTTCGGAGCGCGGCACGCTCCCCCGCGCCGGGCGCGAGGCGTCCCAGGGCGACTGGCGGGATTGTTCCGACGGCCTCCCCCGCGGACCGGCTGGTTACCGCGGCAACCGACATACCACAACTGCGTCCCCCGAGGGTCGGCGGGGGGGGGCTCTGGGCTCTAGGAGGACTCGGCAGCAGCTGGAGTACAGCTGTTAGCCCAGGCCCAGCCCCCGGCCCGGTGTGCAGTCTCCCTCCGTAAACACGCGCCCAGGGTGGCCGTTCAGAAGGCCCGCGGGGTACGCCATTTCAAGCGTTTCCATTTCGGCCGGGGGAACCCGAACGGGGCTCACATATTACGCTTAAATTCCCCACCGCGTATTCGGAAGAAAAAAAAAGAAGAAGAAATCCCAACTGCTGGAAAACTGAACTGTGTCTGGCTCGGCTGACCGATGTCTGAGCACGGTGTGGAGGTTTGACATGTCAACACTTCACCCGCATTCCACAGGACTGCAAATGTTTATTTTCATGTGGGACTGGACCAGTGCGCCCACATCTAAGAGACTCCCCCATGCAGCGATGCACACTCTCTCACACACACACGCACACACACGCAGTCTCACACACACACACGTACACACACACACTCTCTCTCACACACACACACACTCTCTCTTACACACACACACAAACAGTTTCACACACAGTCTCACATACACACACACACACACTCTCACACACACACTCTCACACACACACACATGCACACAGTCTCTCACACACACGCACGCACACACACTCTCTCACACACACACTCTCACACACACACACGCACACACACTCTCTCACACACACACAGTCTCACACACATGCACACTCTCTCTCTCACACACACTCTCACATGCACACACACTCTCTCACATACACACATGCACACACACATGCGCACACACTCTCTCACTTACACACACACACACGCACACACACACACACACAGTCTCACACACACACAGTGAGACACACACTCTCACACACACACAGTCTCAGACACACAGTGACACACACACACACACACAGTCTCACACACACACAGTGACACACACACTCTCACACACACACACTCTCTCACATACACACGCACATACACACTCTCTCACACACACACACACAGTACATACACACACTCCGATGCACACACCCTTTTACACACACACTCTCTCACACACACACAGTCTCACACACACACAGTGACACACACACACACACACACTCTCTCACATACACACACGCACACACTCGCTCTCACACACACACACAGTACATACACACACACTCTGACGCACACACCCTTTTACACACACACAGGCACACACACACTCACACACAGTACATACACACGCACACACAACCACACATGCACACAAACAATGATGCATTGTGATACATAATGCCACATTGGCCATATCTCTGAAATAGGCCTATAAGCTTACCTAAGATATTACAAATTATATACAAAGCAAAACTAAATACTTAGATTTATGATAAGAAGACCAACAGTCTGTTATTTTTAATGCAAAAATAGCACTGTCTGCTTGTGCAAACTTAATCTGTATGCTGTCATGGCAAGACATGTTTCCTCTTTCTGTAAAATGTTTAAGGATATTTAACTGTCATACCCCTTTGGTTCAGTTTGAGTAAGATCATTAAGCACTACAACTTCACAGCATTTTAGAGCAGTTTCAGATCAGTGTCGTCCTGTTCTCCATGTCACCAGCAGAGGTCAGAGGTCACTGAGCGAAGCAGGCAGGGATCAACAGCAAAAAAATTCAGTCAGCTTTTATCATCAACATTGACAAAAACAGAAGTATTTGTTCTTTTTGAACTTCGGTGAGTTTCAAACACACAATATTAAGCTGCAAGTTGAGATAACAATGCTGTCCATTGGATTTTGTTCTGGAAAAAGCAAAGGTCAGAATCCAACCTGGGTGTTGAATGCATCCAAGTCAGAAGTTTTGAATCGGCAATTGAAAGAAATCTAATTAAACGATTATGGTGCCATTCAACCTTGGCCCATACATAGATTAATGGGGTCAAGAATGGGGCAATAGTGGGTCTTTTCTTAATGCTGAAAATGCTTAGAGACTGAGGGCATCCTTTACATAAACTAGTTTTTGCACATTGTATTTATTTTTCCTTTATTTCTTTATTTATTTATTTGCAGCTGATCCCCTTCGACTGGGGGAAATGAGCAGATCAGCATCACGCAAATAGGAAAAGCACCCGTGAAAAGCATTAATACGGCCATGGCGAGAGACCATCCAGCCACGAGATGCCATTTTATCCGCAGGCAAAAAATAATATCATAGTCATTTCAATTATCCCCTAGCAGTAATACCCTGACACAGATTACCCCAAACACACACACACACACACGCGCACACACAGACACACACGCAGACACACACACACACGCACCCACACCCCATATAATTTCTAATCATCCACCCAGCCGATACATGAATATGCAAATGAGTCTGGGTTCCTAGATTATCTGTTTTCTCCTAGCCAATGGGATGTGAGCATGTTTACCTGCCCAACTGGCAAATCACAGGGCATTACTTTAGTGTACATGGAGGAAAAAGTAAAGCCTTTTGTGACTTAAACCAGTCAGTGTCCTTCTTTCTGCCATCTTTCTGTCTCACTACACTGGGGAGCTAAGGTGTGATTTTGTGTCTTTTTCTGGTGTTGTACAGAAACTCTAATAACTTCGTAATAGGTCTGTAATTGTAATTAACAACCATTGCAGGAATATTGCCTTTATAAATCACGTCTATCAACAAAAAATACATTGAAGTTCAATTTAATTCTACGGTACATGCAAAGCAACTGTGAGCAAACCAGGTTTTCAGGGAGTGTCAATCATAATCATAACATTGCCATTACATTCCTCTATATATTTTTTGTCTTTATTTACCATTTTCTGAAAATGCCATATAGAGTGTGTAGCAATTACATCTAATTGCTGGTCTTCTGAGGGTTTCTGGATGACATAATTTAGCATTTGAAACGATAAAGGTCGGTGAAATATGCATTTCGGCGAATGACAGAAAAGTGGTTGAGCAGCCCCCTGTGTTGCGCTGTCCTGTACTCCAGTACAGGCGATAAAGCTGAAACAGTCCATCTCTGCTCCCTCACAGCTCAGGAATTTCCTTCTCTTCCTCTCCCGAGTCCCCCCAGACACGCTGAGACCCCGCTCGGCAGACTGCAAAGACCCCCCCCCCCCCCACACACACCCAGAGCAATGGGATTCACAGCAGTACGCTCCAGCCCCTCCATCGCACACAAAACCATATGTTCCCAAACCACGGAGGAGAGCGTGTAATCACCAGCGCCGCCTCCCCTTCCCATTACCGGAAATCGCAAGCAGGACGATTTCGCTCTTTTCATGCAAATTTCAACTTGTGGATTTGCTGCAGTTCCCTGTTTTGTTAGATTATTCATGATTTGTTTTTGATTATTGCAGTTGGATAGGCTTTTCTGAAGACAAGGCTTTTTTATCGAGGTATCAACAATCTCTATTTTAGTTGTCTCCCATTATTTACAATCTGGTTGTCACGCAATTTGGACGTAGTTCAGGTAGTTATTTTTTTTTTAAGAACTAAAGATTTGCCAGTGTTAGCTTGTAATGTGTGACAGGTTCACTAGCAGGACATGTATTTGCAGGTTTCAATAATCAAAATGTATAGTAGGGATTTGGCTACATACACTTGTATTCTTTCTTTTGACTGTGCATGTCTATGGTTACTAACAGCACCACAGCTACAGTACAATAACAACCACAAAGTAAACAATAACTGCAAGCAATTATAGATGTTGCTCTCACAGTATTCTATTCAATTTAGAATAGTCATAAAATTAAATTTTCTAGGTAGATAGATAGATAGATAGATAGATAGAGAGATATGAGATTATATCTATATATAGGGTGCCAATCTATATTTTATGTTCAAACATACAGAAAACTATAAACAATTTCAATATATTTACTCTCATTTTTCAATGTTTTTTATTTCGTATTTTATGAAAACCACATACAATTGGCAATGCAATTGTATTGCCAAATACAACTGGCAATAGATATATAATAGATTTATAATGTATATAAATGAAGGAATAAGCAAAATCCCTCTGTCAACCATAAGCATGGGAAAGGCCAAAGAACTGTCAATTCAGAAGACACAGATTGCAACTGACCATCACAAGTCGGGTAATGGGTACAGAAACATACATAAACAGTTAAACATACCACTTAGCATTGTAAGGGCAATAACAAAAAAGGCGCAACATATGGAATGGTTGCAAACTTGCCAGGAAGAGGATACAAGTGCATATTAATCCCAACGATGGTAAGGAAAATGGTGAGGGAGGCCATAAGAAACACAAGGATTGCAGTTTAAGAATGAGCTGTGTCTTTAAGTCTAAACAAAAAATAAAATGGCACCTCCGTACCAGCAAGCTCTTTGGGAGGATGGCACAAAGACAGCCCTTGCTGAGCACAATAAACAAAACCAAGCATCTTCAGCCAAACCTCATTGGAATTATGACTGGTCAGATGAGACCAAAATTGAATGGTTTGGCCATACACACCATCAATATGTTTGGCTGCAAATGGAATGCATAAAACCACATACCTACGGTCAAATATGGTGGTGGTGAAAATTGATGTTTTGGAGATGTTTTGCTGCCAGTGGTTCAGAGGCACTATTTAAGATCAATGGCACAATTAATTCAACAAAGTACCGGGAAAGCTTGGCAGAAAATCTGAGTCTGGGTCATAGGTAGATTATCCAGCAGGACAATGACTCCAAACATACACCAAAATCCACACCACAATGGTTAAGTACAAACAACAACCATGTTCTTCAATGGTCATCTCAGTCTCCAGACTTAAATCCCATGAAGAACCTGTGGTCTGAACAGAAGAGGGGGGTATCCCAAGGATATCTATGATTCTGGAATGTTCTGCAGGGAGGAATGGTGAAATATAAACTTTATCCTTATCACCAATTATTAATTTTTAATCTTTGCCAAGTGCCTTTGCACAAAGTATTATGCCAATAATTGTGGAACCTGTTTAAAAAAAAAAAAAAAAAAGGAAAAATACAGCTACTGTCAATGACGGCATTATTTCTTAGTTTACAGCACTTTTTGTGCATATTTATCAAGCCAATAATTCTGAAGCCGAGTGCAGATAGGTAGGTGCGTAGATAGGTAGATAGACAGACAGAGAGACAGTTGCTTCATATCTGTGCAGAAATCGTTCTTATATAAGTTTCTGCTTTAGAAATTGTCCTCACAACCAAAGTTTTGAGTACAAATAACCCAAAAGCCAAGGTCGTTCGGTTGTAAAAAATCACACTTTAAGTGTCACATTTGGAGAGCTTTCTCCCTGGCCATCAAAAAGACCACACTGTTTTAAGGCCCTTCTGCTAGACCTTGCAAGAACACATATTTTGAAAGTTGTGAAACGAGGAGCAACAAATCATGAAATAATGAAATAGAAAGTGATTTCCTTGAACAAAATTAATTGTTAACCACCATATTTTAACTACAACCAAATGATGCTGGTGAATAAAAGTAAAACTATATAAAACTATCTAGACCCGTACCTCGATTGGATCTAAAGCCAAAATTCTATCTACAATATAAAAAATGTGCCTGGCCCTTCAGTTATACTTACTGCTTTTTGTTCATTTCAGTGAAGGACTAGCTGTTAGTCACTGTGGTTCAAAAAACAAAGTATTTGCACTCGTGTTCCCCTGGGATGTCTGTGTCTTTATGTTGTTCTGCGTCCGAGTCACTTCCCTGTCTGCATGATTCACTATACGGGTGTTTTTGGAATTTTCCGGTTTGCCATGATTCTTGCTTTTCTGACTTCCTGCTTTCTCTCCATTCATGTTTGCAGATAGCTCTAATATACTAATCCCAACTAACACAGAATTTGTACAGTACTAATTATATTAACGCACTAATATGTTCATCTAACTAACAAACTAACATTCACTAGTTTTGGGTATTTATATTTTAATCACATAACTAACATATAAACATTCTGTATTTCTGTACTGCTCTGTAGCTCCACCTCCCTGTTCTATCTCTGATTGCCAGCCTTAATTTTGCAAAGTGCAGAGCACCTAGTCTCTAACTATCACTACATTCCTTAAGTCTGTGCAATTGTCTACTCCCTAATCCGGAGTCGTTTGTATTACATGTGTGTCAGTGAATCCAGTCCCGCGTTTTCGTTTCCCCCTCATCATTGTGTGATTGCCCTTTCATATGTCTCACCTGATGTTTATTTATTAGACCGCCCTCACTCCCATGCCCCGCCTAGGTTGTCTTATTCCCCTGTGTATTTATACCTGTCCTTTTCAGTTTCACTTTTCTAGTTTGTCTCTTTCTGCCCTTGTATTCCTTTCCCCTGGTTCTAGCTTCCTCTTCCCCATGCCTTTGCCCTTGTGGTATTCTGTCTGGTTTTGCTCAGTTTTTGATTTTTCTGCCTGGATTTTGACTCTTTGTGTTTTTTGAATTTTGCTTTGCACTTTTGCTGGTTTGGTCTGTCTCCTTGGTTATTGAACTGCCTGTTTTATGATTACGCTCTGCCTGGGACATTTATGTACTTTAATAATCTAATAATGTATTAATCTGGTTTTCTGTTTAAAACCATTCTCTCTACAAACCGGTTTCAACCAGCGCCAGATGGGTTCCCCTACTGAGCCAGGTTCTGCTCAAGGTTTCTTCCTGTTGCCAGGGAGTTTTTCCTTGCCACTGTTGCCCTCGGCGTACTCTTGGGGCCTGGTTTCTCTGTAAAGCTGCTTTGTTACAAAGGCCCTTTGTAAAAAGCGCTATACAAATAAAAATTGATTGATTGATTGATTTCAACCATTGCCTGTTTTTTGGATTACATTCTTGTCTGCCCCTTGTTAATAAAGCCTGCCTTTTGCACGTTACCCCTGCGTCTGCTTTTGGTTTCTCTGTCCCCCAAACCTGACATTAATGAAATAGTAAAGGCGTTTTCTTTCTCTCAATTTTTAACCATGCACTGTATTTTAGAGCATTACAGAATGTATGGTGGCTCTGAAGTATTTAATTAAGACTTGCCTTTGGCATTACATATTTATACTTTTTTGGATGTAAGCTACATTCAATATCTGGTCTTCAGTATGTCAGAAAAAAAGATTTACATAACATATTGAATGGCAACAGGGGCATGCATGCATGCATAACGACACAAATGGAAAGATGCAGCTGTAATTCGGAGCAGTATTCATAATCATGCATAATTAAATTACTACATTATTTCTGCTGTGAAGGGTAACATTTTCCATTTTGGTTTTAACATCATAAAAATAAAAACATTATAATAAATAAGCAAAATGCTGTGAAACCAAACGCAGACTATCCTGTAGGTTGCTATTGGATTTTGGCCTTTCATGATGATGAGCCCAGCCACCAAATACAATCCCATTAGCTCCTAATGAAGTCAGGGCAATAGCCCCTCAGCCCCATTCCGAACGACTGCCTGACGGCCATTAGCGAGGAGACAATTACTGGCAGGCGGTGAGAGCAATTGGAGACACCAGTAGGGACACGTAAATACAAAAAATATGGGGCGACTGAGCTAAATCAACATAATTAGGATTATATTTGGTAAAGATACACAAGGAGGAGATGTGGGTCTCTGGTTAAATGGTTTAGGGTACAGCAGAAGGTCAGAGCACTGAGCTCAAAGGCTAATTAGCTAAATTCCCCTTATAAAAACGGGGAAGACGGGGTCCACTTGGCGCTCAATGGAGGACATACCGCAGGATAAAGGTTATGACACAGATTTAACGATTAAGCGCATAAATGTTACACAATTATGTGCTCAGAGGATATTTTTACTGGGTTGACTTACTGTAATATGCTGTATGGTATTCATCTAATTATGCTAAGAAATTATGCATTGAATACTTAGTGGAGAACTGCAGGTAAAGTCACATCAATGGGTCAAGCAAAAACAGCCTAATGCAAGGTTTACCATTTCCATTTTCAGAACACTAAAAGCCTCTCTGAACATATTTATTTGCATGTCCACCAGGAAAGCATACAATTCCACAATTAATTATCATCACATGTCAAACTTCATTAACATTGGCACAGTAATGACAAAATCTCTTTTAAAATGCTTCCTGGGTTTAAGTATCGGCCCCTTTTCTTGACACAAGCTTAAAAATAACATACCCAAAATAAAATGGTCACTATTCTTCAACCCTTACCATTTACTGTGTCAAGATCAACACAATATGTGTTAAAAATGACACATCTCTTCTTAGAGTGTATCCTTCTTTATGCACTAGAGGTAGCTGACTTGAGTTAACTAAACAATAAAGCATACTGTGTGTAAGCATTCACAGTGCATCTTCCAGCAGCTGATGAATGGAAAAATATTAAATCACAAGATGATGAATGAAGATAATGTTAATGCTTGAAAATGGCTCAAGAAGTCAGAAACACTAGGAAGGCAACAACAGAGAGTGCATATTCATAGTCAAAACCAAATTATGTTGCATCTTCACCAGTGGTGCAGGCCAGTATCCAGGAGGCAAGGAGGACATTTTAAAAGTATTTTAAAAATCTTATGGATATTGTTTTGGAAAGGGGGAGGAGGGGCGGGGTGGAGTTTGGCAGTGACAAACAACCTGTCATCTCCCTTCTCTCCTCAGTTCTCTAAGCTGAAGGACAGGTGACAGAAACTTGATCGATGACAGGGCTGGCCACCCTTCCCAGAATCCCTTAGGGCACGAGGCAGGCCGGGTGGACAGCAATGGGTAGACAGGTGGGCAGAGATTGAAGGCCATTTCACCTCAAATTTGGGGAATGCAGATATCAGTTCCCACAACAGCTCTCAAAGTCTCCTTAGACCAATCAGAATTCCCAAGGCTGGTTACTGCTATGGACACAATGTTCTGGCTTTTCAGGGGTCAGAACTTGGATCATAAAAGTTCCCCACTATAATAACTGGCCACTCTTTTAAGTGAGAGGATAGAAATATTTGGTCAAGTTGCAGTTATAAAATATCAAAAATGTTCCTTTGTGCATTCGATATTGAAGATACTTACTTGTTATATTCAGTGACATTGGGGCAACCCATAACCAGAACCAAAACTTTAAAGTTATTAAAATATTGTGTCAAATATATAGATCTGACATAATATCATAAACCTCACCATATACCATTTTTTATTAGTATTTCATATTTTCATATTGAATATGGAACTTAATATTTCAGGCTTGAAGCAGCTAGGTGAACTAATGAACAACAATCTCATTATCACAGTGGTTTTTCAGTATTTCAGTATAAGTCTAGTTTTGCAGTAAACCTACAGTGCATTGTAACACACACACTTGTCCAATGTACATGGCCCTGCCAGCCTTGGTCAAATATAGACTGGTCACAGTGACGCACGGCACGGTTTCAGAGAGTGACTGACATTGGCTGCTCACAGAGGGCAGGAAAGCGCAGTCATCACAAGGAGGACGAGGGAAGTGTCCAACACGGCTTATAAAAGATTTTATCACTTTAATGCCGCCTTTAAAAGTCTTTAAATGGAGACAATGGGCGCATGGACAGCGGCTTATTACCACGCGGTACTCGGTATTCCAGGCTAACGCGCGAAATGGGGGAGGGGCGCAGGGCTTTAGCAGAGTTGCGGCCTTCCTGCGCGCTCCCCACAGCTGAAGAAGGAAAAGGTTTATTTGTCTAAGAAAGATCCACAAACAATGGATTTGGCTGAAGGCAGAGGGGGGTTCCCAGCCAGGAGGAGGAGATTAAATTAGCGGAATCTCGTTAGGGCTAACAAAATTATCCGTAAAACAATACTCAGCGGGGCCCTAGGGAGGATGGGGGGCGGGGGGGGGTGGGAGCGGGCGGTCGTGCTTGCATGCGGCCGGGTCAGGAAGGTGGGGGTGATGGGGGGGCAGGAACAGTGTGGAGCGGCCAGCTGCCTTCACACTCAATTAAGGAAGCCTGTCTCTTTTTCTGCCCCCTACGTTGGGGCTTGACACCCCGTAACCTTTTTTTTTGTCATTTTGTGGTACCCCTATGCGATACCTCACTCCTGGCCATTTTTTCTCTTTTTGATTCCTAATTCAGACTGGTCTATCTCAGTTGTTTTACTCCATACAGATATTAGCATTAAAACCTGGAATCTTATGCTGGAATCTTAGACTTCCACATCAATGTTCACAATCCAACCAAGTTTGTTTAACTCAGCCGTGGTATATGATAAGGTAGGAGAGGAATATGGGAATGATTTGTCCTACCTTGAACAGATAACTCAGCACGAATCGCTATATTATGTGTGTACCAAAACAGTTTAAAGACATTCACACACACAAGCCCAAGAATGAACGATAGGCACAACACGACAGTGGTCAAGTAGGCCCTCCTCCACATCATAAAGCATTTTAATAATGTGAAAGACTATGTAAAAGCAATTCATTATCTGACATAGATATTCTATACACTGAAACAGAAAATGTGGAAAGATTACTTACGGTTAGTTCATTGTCAGTAGAGAAAATTGTTGTCTTCAGCCTTTAGTCTTCTCAGCACTATGGACTCCTTTCTGCTACACAATTCCCTCTGCAAAACAACGGACACAATTCAGACAAGCTTTGCTCACCTAACCAGGCTAATCATAAGATACAGAACCATAATTCATATTCGGTGGGAAATGAAACGGAAAAGCAGAGAGAGGAGGCAACAATCACTATTTGTTTTGGGCACAGCCAGGGTTAATTGCGACCTTTTCCTGAATCCTTAGTGTACTCTCCACGACCTCGGAGAGTTTCCTGACCCGCAGTTAAAGCAGTAATGAGATAGTGTTCTTTAGCTCTGATAGTCTGCAAGCGCTGTGCTGATACAGCTGAATCGGGCACTGTGTGTGTACAGGATGTGAATAGGAGGGAGAGGACAGAGGCCCTTGCCGTCCGTGGATACCACTGTCGGGGTCATGGCGAGAATGTGGGTGGCTTTTGGGGGAGGGTTTCTCCGGTTTCTCCGTGTTACAAAGAAAACATTTTATCCCTGTAATCCTTCTAGCAGCTACCCAAGCTTGTCTGGCCCTGCTATGCCCCCCCCCCCTCCCCACTCCTCCCGAGACTTGTCTTGCCCTTCCTGTTGACGTCAAAGTGAATTAGAACTAGCTCCCCCCGGGGGACCGGAGGGCTAATCGCTGTGTTGCCTTGCAAACCGCAGAGGAAGCATTAGCATTCCTGTAGCCCCGGCCCACCACATCGGTCGGCAGTCGAACCCGCAAACTCCAGGCCCTCCACCAAGAGAATCACCACCAGCAGTATCCAATCAACACAGACTCACAGAGATCTTCACAAGTCAATCGCAAAAAACTCCTACTCCATTTTACTTCTGGGTTGATAAAAGCGCTATCGAAACTGATATGACAGAAGGCAATCCATATTGATGTGTTCTCTAATATACTGAGTGACAACCACTTATTGCTTATTGCAATCTTGCTTTTGTAAACTAAGCTCTATGTACTGTTGCCTATGATATGTCATAAGCCATGCTAAAAGATTCATATGGCAAATATAAATAACTGGCAAACAAAAATATGCCCGTAACATGGTCACAATACTACAGCCAGTTGGCTTTCTTATTTCTCTGCTGTAGTGTGATTGACAGTGTGAGATTTGTCTATTCCTTTTGAGTTCTGTGAACAGCGTCTGATGAAGTCACTGCATGTACAGTAAAATCTACCTACTTTGATGTAAAGATAGACTCTTTTCTGCCAGCAGGAAACCTAGCAAGTTTAATGGGATTTGTTTGAAATACCTTTGGCATATTGCAAACACAGCGAGAAGAATCTAATTTAAAACTGTTAAAACGCAAACTGTTATTTCCCCTCTAATTTCTTCACATGCCTCTCTGGGTTCAGAGTACCTACTATAGGTTCAAAGCCACATCGCACTTTATTTACAGGGGACGGAAGATTTAAGGGGTGAAAACTGGCAATGAAACCCACATGGAAACCTCAGCCATTCATTAATAATGAGTAATTTGCTGTTATTTTGCATGGTGTGGGGATGGAATTTTGCTTCAGTAGTGCCCAGGGATAACAGATTTAGAATTATTCAAAAACCAGACAACATGGAGAGCTGGAAGCATAATTGTGAATAAGGTTGGGCGCTGTCGAAGGGGGGTGGTGTACGGGTGGGGTATTTCCCCCTCGGAATCTCTGTACTGCCGTTTGGGGAGTCTTTGACACACAGATCCATTGCAAACTACTGGTTAATTTCTTCCATCAATTACACAGATCGGACATTACATTGTGTGGTTGAGACCACAAACCAGACTTTGGACATTCCAGTCAAAAACCGGACGTCTGGCAACCCTAGTTGTAGCACAAATAAAAGCAAATACTCCCTTTTCGGGGGAATGATCTAAGCACAAGCTCCAATTCCTGTGATGTTAACCAAGGCCATGAAATAGGAGCAGTGAGACTCATTACCCACAATCCCTTGCCCCACAAACACACACACACACACACACACACACACATGCCACCCACCCCAGCTGCTCATGGCACAGCAATAAAACAGCTACTTCCAGGTTTTGGATTTGCATTGCCATGACAACAGCAGGCTGATTCATATTCATAGCCTTTCAGTATAATAAAGTAAGTGACATTATGCTATAATTTAATTTCCATAACACGCAAGAGAGGAGCGCCGGGCTTCTGAGTGAGAATGCTGAGCTTAAAAGAGAGGGTAATTAATTTTCTATTAAAGGTAAAACTGGCAGGGTAGCCCTCCTCATGGGCAGGTAGTTGCTGCAGTTGAACTTTGAAAGCAATGGGGCTTTCTCCACCAGTGGAGATACGAAAAAGGAACATTATACCTAGTTTCTTTTCAGTGAATTGAGAAGATGGGTAACACTCTGGCTAAGAAAAGAAACTTAATATACCAGTTTGCATGGGTACATGTGCTCCTAAAGTAAGTATTATTTCTCCCTAAATCTGTCAGACTGTTCATGTACCGATGATCAAAGACCCAGTGATGTTAGTGCATACCAGAGGGGGTCGCCAGTGAGCAATGATTGGCAGTAATCCTGGCTGACTGAATCCTTCTCAAACTGTCCGTGGGCAACACTAGAGCATACTGAGGCTGTCATGGTCAATGCACTAGAATAGCGCCTTGACAGGATGAGCCACCCAGCAACCCTGAACAATACCATTAGCAAGCTGATAATAAATCAGAATTGAAAGCTGATATTGTCTAAAAAGAATGAAAGATGAAAGACAAAGAGAGTAAGCGAGAGAGCACAAAAGCTGAAGAAATTATAATTTGTTTCATGGGCTGAATAGTGGGTTATCACACTTAACATCTGAGGTGCATGTGTGAACACACCCCTATGGCTTACACAGGTTTTGAGGGGAAATGTATTTTGCTAACAAAATAACTAGTTAGTGTTGCTAAATAAAAATCACCCAAGTTTAAAAGTTTATAATTTATTTCAAATTATCAGATATATATGAGGAGCATGTCATTCATTTCCACACAATGTTGCAGAAAACAGAAGCTGTATGAAGAGAATATTACACATCCTGTTGCTCGGCCTTACATATGAAGGCTGTTGTCGTTCAGTGAGATAGCTGTACATCTAAACTGAGAACTTTATGGGCTCAGTCCAATTGC
This sequence comes from Conger conger, assembly GCF_963514075.1. Taxonomy (NCBI): domain Eukaryota; kingdom Metazoa; phylum Chordata; class Actinopteri; order Anguilliformes; family Congridae; genus Conger; species Conger conger. Next base: position 38,940,693 of record NC_083772.1, on the reverse strand, counting down.
TTATGTATCCCTGTGAGTCTCATTCCTCGTCTGACCCAGAAAGGGGCGCCATCTGTAAGGACATTCCAATCTGTTAAATGTTCCTTGAAGGAGCTAGGAGCTAGGAGGCTCCAGAAGAATTCTTAGGCAAGAAAACATAAGCGCCTCCTTTGCAGCAGTATATATGATCAACCTGTGGATCTGCCTCTCCCCATCATGTCGAAAGAGCAATGACATTCCATTTGCCTAATTCACGTTGTCTTGATTTCTCTATGTGTACTTTCCTTATGTTCTCCGATGGGTGGACTTAGGAGGAAATAACAAAAGGAAAGGAAGCAAGGAGGTAAAAATAAAACAATTGGAAAGAGCCCTATGTATTCATCTTTGCCCTATATCCTTCATTTAAGGCTGTCCCCTACTACAGCCAGAGTAATGAGTTCCATCAAGCTTCATTTCACACAAGGGATAAGACATGGTATTTATTAAGAGTTGAAATAATGTTTTTATAATGGAATTTCATATTAACACTCAATAGGAAAATAGTCTGGCCAGTCTGGTAGTTTTAGGTTCTCTTGAGTTTTCAGAAACATGCATTTCCATCAGGCAGAAAAATGAGTCAACAGTCCAGCAGTAATATCTGTTGCCTTAGTCACAGTTAGGGGCTGTCAAAAGGGGTCATTGACCTGGGTGAGAGCTATAAATGACTTGTCCATTATCAAGAAATTCAAAGTTTCTGCCATGATAGCTTCTTTGCCAGGGAAGAGGATGTGAGAAAATTGTACTAGATTACTGTGAGGAAGGCGGTTATGAAGACAAGCTTGGGTGCAAGGTGAAAAATCAACGATCTTAAAGAAAGTCTGGGATGTGTAGTCATAAGAACACACCGTCTCAAAAAGGAAAATCACGTCTTCAGAAGCCACAACACAGAAAGAAAGCAACAGGCTTGTCAAACAGCATATGAAAAATCTCAAGAATGATTATGGCATCTTTCCAGTCAATTGATCACGCACATAATGGCCAAGGCAGAGCTGGGAGTAAGTCTGTTCGTTGTGGGTTTATTCTTTGTTCTGTCTTTTCTTCTGACTTGGATTGCGACTGTAAGCGGCACGTTCCGCTAGTTATTTCACATTTCACAGATAACCAAGCAGGTCCTCCAAAAGGTGTGCAAACAGGTAGAGTTTCAATTTTACACCCGTTAGAATTACCCATCTGCACACCAGAAGCTTGTTAGCTCGTTAGTGGTGCGTTTAAAATAAGCTTTCCTGAGTTCACGGAATCCAAGGGTGTTTCTCAATACCAAGAACGTTCTTGTGTTCTTGTGAAGAGCATTATTGCCATTTGTTTTTGATGACAACTGTTTTAGTTATAGACCACGATTATAAAATAGTTCTTGCCTCATTTTTATTCCTAGAAAGATTTTAGTGCAGAAATTGTGAAAATAATAACTTTGTATTTAGCTTGCCTGGCTCATCTGGTCTCCTATTTCGCAATGCTGGTATATTGGGTCCCTTCTCGTTTGGCAAGAATGCATCCGATGCATCCTTGATAAAAGGCAGGTCTTAGCATTTTATCCGTTCTTGTTTTCTCGTGTGCTTGATATTGGAACCGGACCCGGGCTGTGAGAGATGACATTAAACAACTTCACGAGAACACAAGAACAGATATGGAGAAACACCCCAAGAGTGCCTACAGTACAGAAACACATACAGATTGCTTCAGTAATGCCAACAAAGGAGTTCTCGTGCTGTGACTTTCTTGGCTTTCCTGGAAGGCCAAATTAGTTTATTTGTTGTTAAGGCCAGAAACCTGCTTCGGCAGTGAGAATTAGAGGTAGCAATGAAAGGTGAAGCAAGACTCCAGCTGGAACGTGGACCTCTCTAAATACAATTCTGCCTAAAGTATAGTTCACAAATTCCCCATAACACACAGTAGAAAAGATAGATACATACCACTGTTAAGTGGTTGGTTCCATAGGTTCCAATACTCCAATACTTCCAATACCTCTTGGTTGACTCAATTGCACCAGGCAAGATCAATCAAGTACCAAATATTATTTTAATCCAAAACATTCAATTTAATACTGTGCGACAGTATTAATCAGAGGTGGAAAACCCCAGGATTCCTGTTCTGTTAAAGGCCTGACACACACACACAGACACACACTACACAATACACAGTGTTTACAATGTATTCATGTGTATGTTTGTCTATTCTATCATATGTGCCAGGCCTTTAACAGAATGCTTCTGCTTTCCCAGATCTCCAGGCTCTAGGAGCTTTGTGCCCAGGGACTGCAGGGGTGAGACCCATGAGCTGTCCCTGTATTCAGCTCACTGCCCATGCAGGAAATGACATTGCATGATAGTAATTTGGCAATAAAATGCAAATAATTACCAGAGACAAGTGTGCTGAAACCCCTATAGGGAAGTACGTCACATAGATAAAAACCTTGTAGAATAATCCGATAAACTGACCAAGAAGTGGCAATATCAAAGTATAGCATATAGGGCTAAATTCGAGAAAGGTGAAAGGTGCAGCCTAAAAAGGTGAGTCTTCAGTCTGCGTTTGAAAGTGGTCAAAGACTGCTGTTCTGACCTCCACAGGAAGGTCATTCCACCACCATGGGGCCAGAACAGACAGCAGTCATGACCAGGAAGTGCAGGTGCGACGAGGGGGAGGCGCCAGGCGTCCAGAGGTAGCGGAACCAAAGGATTTTGGATGTATGCTGGGGCTGATCCCTGCCTGGTATGCAAGCATCAATGTTTTAAATTTGATGTCATCTATAAGAGGCAGCCAGTGGAGGTCAGTGAGCAGGGGGGCGATGTGAGAGTGTTGTGAGAGGATTTCTAGTTTCTGATAACATTTCCACACTGAAACACCTTGTATTGCCTTCTTGTTCTTCATCCTCTAAATTAACAATTCTAAATATTCTGACATTAACAAAGGTGGCCAAGTTCCTGTACTGGCGGTAAGAAACCACAGTGCCATGTAATTGGGCGGACCCCTATGTGGTCAACACTGCTCTCGGCCAACAGCCAATCACAGGCTTCTCTGGAACTCCGGTGTTTGTTACAGGGGTGCCAATGTCTTGCGAACGCAGATAGCTTGGCTGCGATCATCGGTATTAAATATCTATAACAGTTTATAAATATCCTGGCAGTGGGACATCCGCATAGACCGAACGGCAGCACGCCAGGCTGTTAAACAGCCCGACGGGGCTCAGGAGTGGGAATCAGGAGGCAGGTGTGAGCATGCTCAGTGGGGCCGCTCCAACACGTCACTTTTCACCTCCATTACCGCCGCAGCCAGCTGATCTGAGAGACGTGTCATCGGTCAGGCACAGGGAGGGGCGGGGCCATAGCGCTGGAAGCACTTGTGAAAAGGGCGTGGCCGTAATGGGTCAATGTGCAAATTACACACACACACGCACACACATACACACACACACATTCACACGCACACACACACACGCACACACATACACACACACACACACACATACACACGCACACACACACACACATACACACACACACACACACACACATACACACACACGTACACACACACGTACACACACATAGATACACACACGCACACACACATACACAAACACACACACACACACATAGACACACACACACATACACACACACATACACACGCACACACACACACGCACACACATACACACACACACACACACATACACACACATACATACACAAACACACACAGACACATGCACACACACGAGCATGCGCGCACGTACACATACACACTCACAGACACGCACACACGCGCATGCACGCACAGTCTCACACACACACACATGCTCACCATTGCCACTGCCTCAGTTCTGCCCAAACCAACCACACACCAGGTGCCACCCACCTGAAACACAGCCCAACATGGGGCATCTAACACCGTTCTGACACTAAAACTAAAACAGGGCATGCCAGAGACTCCTTTGATGCAACGGCAATAAGAAGACTGAACTAAATATAGCACTGCATATTGACTCAGGTCTTGCTTGTTTGCTTATCTGACGGTTTTTAATTAATTAATTAATTAATTTACTTCATGTTTCCTATGTTGTGTCTTGTGGACCGTGCTGCAGACCAAATATCCTTCCGGACAATAAAGTTGAATATTTAAAATTGAAGGTTGAAGTGGAAGGGAGGGTGTGCCAGTGCAGCTTGTCACCCATGTCATGTCCCTGACCTACTCCACAACTAAATCCCCACATACACATATTGCAGCAGTACTGCATATCTGTCTAAAGCACATGCCTTTGGCACGGTAGTATACCTGCGAGAATGTGATTTCACCTGTGGAATACAGAAAGCCTTTGGGCTGAGAACGCATAGGCGATTCTTGTTATGCCTAACTGCCTGTGGAGGTAGTGGCACGCTGCAATAAGAGTGCTGTGCCCACAGTCCAGGCCCAACCAGCAGAGATGCCACCAGCTTCTCTGTCGGTGACTGCATGTAAAAGTTCCTTTTTCTAGAGAACTACATCTTGTGTCAGTTCACTATTTCCCCAGTCTAGCTTTTCCTCCCATGCTTCTCCTGTTACAGACATCAGGTCTATCACCTCATCAATATGGGGATTATAATAGTCCATTGGGTAATACCCACGGTATGGACCATGGCTGCAGACGTATTTTTGGACTGATATCCCATGGCCATGAACTTCCACCCCCATTCCTCCGTAAACATTCAAAATCAAGTGTTATACAGGAAACAGGGGACTGTTATTGGCCACATTTATTTTTTACTTTGTAACGTAAGTCACTACACTGGCACTGCACTGGAAGCACTTGTTGTGCTGATACCACTGGCTGATATAGCAGGGGCTGACAGCAGAGGAGATATACAGACTGCAGAGTGAAATCATTTACTATTCCGAGGGGAAAACAGCTGAGGCTAATGAAACTTCGAGCAGAAACTAAGCCTGCGTGTTTTCTGCATGTCAGAATGTCATTGGGTATGTTCTCCAGGTCATGCATGCAGATCTTCATGTTATACCGTTCTCTTTTGTAAGAAGTAGAATAGAAAAATCTAGAAGTGGATGACCTGCTGTTTACAGTGGCTGGAAAAAAATTATATGTGACGACCATTTTACTAGAATAACAACCTATATAATAGTCAGAAACAATGCATTGCATATTTGAACCTGCATACTGATACAGTGCTCTCTAAGATAATGACACGGTCATGAGAAATGCAAAACATTATGGCAGTAAATATGGCCATGTTATCCGTTTATTAACAACAGGAAGTAACTGACACAAAGTTGAGCAGGGGAACTGGCTATATGGTTTTCAAATGTAGGTATTTAAGTAAAATTTTGAATAACTCAAAATTGATGACCAAATCAAAATCATTTGATGTTTAAACAATGCTAAAAACCAGTGATGTTTTCAAATAGAGCATTTCCTTTTTTCCAGACACTCGCTTTTAAACATGTCTGCCATCTAGAATAAGAGCCCCACATACTGTACACACAATAATGGATCATCAGAAGAAGCCGCTTGTTTATAAGCCAATCAAACCACAAGAATATGGCCTTTTCCTGCTATTAGTCCAATATGTTTTTGAGTCTGGCAAATGAGGCCAGGCCTCATCTAGAATGATAGATGATAATGGCTTGCTCTGTTTAATTAAACAAATCTAAATTGATACCATATATTATGCCCATTGAAGTAGCCACATTAAAAGCTTGGCTTTTGTTGGAATAATAAAATAAAATAAAATTATCAGCTAGAAAACCAGGGATGGGAAGACTTCCTGGGGTTTTCCACATCTGATTAATACTGTCGCACAGTATTAAATTGAATGTTTTCATTTCAGTTTACCCCAGAAGATAGATAGACTCTCTGGAATTGGCCTTCAGCAAATGCTCAAAAGTATGAGGAAATATGACAAATCCCAAGTGAATAGCAATCAGAAAGGTAACATTGTTTCATATTTCCCCGTAAGGCACAGATAGCCCACGTGAGAAGGTAAACAGAACAGCCCCGTAGGCCCGCACGCAACAGTCTGATTACTACTCACAGCAAGACATATCTGCAGCTTCGCCTGTCAATCAAAATTAAACATACATTATAATTAGGAAACTGATTAGATAGAAGAAAACAGAGAAAGAACTACAGCAATTAAAAACGACAAATTAAAGCAATAGGGCATTCACGCAGTTATATTATGACCTGACCATTGGACTGCCGGCAACCAACCAGACCAGAGGACCACAGGAGTTGCCTCTGTGCAGTGAGATAAGTACAACCCTTTAAACTCGATTCCTCCCTCCGCGGGGGAAATGCCATGTCCTGTACTGCGCTGCTTGCCTTAGCAATTGAAACTTGCATTAGCAGGATTCAATAGCGAACCGCGGAGCACGTCACCGCGGTGAAACCCCACACACAGCTGTGCTATTTCGCGCTCAGCGTGATGTAGCTTTCAGTTCCACTCCAAAAGCAACGGCACGCAGATGCTGACCCCCTACAGGTTCTCTGAGGGTCCCTGGCCTCCCAATGCAGGCGGGTTTATCACAAATACAGTGCTCGCCTGGCTAGCTGCTGCTGCTAAGCAAGATAGAAAAGGCCTTGCCACTTCAATGCGAGCAGTGCCGGAGAATCAAATCTCCTCTACCAGGTAGATACATTGAGAGCAAGCTTCTCAACTAAAGTGATGGCTTCCTGGAAGCAGCAATGCTGTGTAGAGTGTAGTAGAAATTAAATGAGTCTGCAGTCAGTCGACATCAATGCAGTCGGCAATGACGGACGGCACAGGCAGATTGCGACGTTTTGTTGAGGACTAGGGCTGCCAGATTTAGAAGTTTGGCAAAGTCTGTGTTTGTTGGACATGGGGAAGCTGGAAGGCTTAAAGTGGGGGGTGGGCGTTGTTGGAAGGGGGTGGACGGGAGTTAAAGGAGGGAAAATAAATGGAGATTCAAATTTCAATCACTTACTCACCAGGCATTTACTATATCATTCGGTCGGAATCACAAACCGGACCTGTACAAATAATTTTTAAAACGGACATTCCGGTCCAAAACCAAGCATCTGGCAACCCCATTGAGGACAGCAAGAAGTATAACCATCAGCAATTACAGAGCTCATTACAGAGGGGGAAAGCTGTTCATGGGTGTCCTATCAGTATTGACAGACAGGAGTGGCCTCAGTATTAAAATTACCAGTCTCAAAATGACCACACGCTATATCATCAAGCTTAAATCATTATACGTTGTTACAGTATTACAATATCAAAACAATAGTCAATTTAAAAGCAATTTAAACGAGAACGTATTTTATGTTATATCTGTTCCCCATCTGAAGGATGATTATCAATTGATTATTGATCAAGGCCAGATAATGCCTTACGATGTAACCTCTAGCCTTGATATATTGATGTGTAAGACATACTATGTGGGCCATGAGAAAAGGCTACACACACGCTATGATTTGGTTTTTAAAGCCAGGTTTCAGTGGGCCAGCTTAACTGAGCCACAGAACAGTAACATAATAAAACGAAAACCTGAAAATGAAAAAATCAACAAGCAGTTTTTTAAGTATTAGGGCACTGGACAGAGCCAGCTAACTGTTTCTCGGGTAAGTTTGCACGTGGCATTCCCTGGATGGTTGGAGCGTGTATTGGGCCCCTCTCTGCCATGTTATTGTTTACATTTTCACAGGGAAAGGGATTGGAGCCATTCAGCTGAAAGCCATTCAGATGGACAGCAGTGGAAGGGAGAAGAAGATGAAAAAAGAGGGAGAAGAGATTGTGGAACAGACGGATGTTAATGGGAAGCAGCCGTAGCGTGCTATGAGGCAATGAGAATTAACCACAGTTGACCACAATTGATTCTGTAGTGTACTCCATTCATAACCTCTTACATTGACTGTGTGTGCCTGTGTGTGCAAGTGTGTGTGTGTGTGTGTATTGAGCCAAAATCAGTCAGCACCACCTAAACACACCTGAAATGAGAATAACAAGCACCCTCTCATGAAACGTGTTGACTCAGCACTGTCTCAGCATTGGAAAACACTCAAAGACATTGGCTCTAAGACAAATAATTTAGTGCATAAATGGCAAGACACAACCAAAATTTCTAAAAACTTATTATAGCTATAGAAATAACACTGTTTTCAACAGTGCTTGGACTGTGCTTGGTTCTCATTCGTTATTTACTTTGTAGTTCATGCATTGGTTAAACCCCACCCCAAACCCAAAATGTGTTGGTTTATGGAATATGGAATAATAATCAATGGCTTTTGCTGATAATTATATTCATTGTAAGAGTAAATTATGTTATATTGCTGACATGATATGCTGCAGCAACAAAGAGGGACATTTTCAAGGATCTTGACTCTAAATCCGAACCATTCGCAGGTCATTTTAAACAAACAAAATGATTACTTTGTGGGACAGGGCTGGGTTCACAGGGCTGAGGTCAATGTGTACTTTTCTAAGAGCTTTCTTTAGCGGGACATTAAATCATATCATATGTCACGGACAGGAAAAGCTTTATAATCTCTCAGAGGCCAGTAACACTTTACTGCCCTGCACTTAGGTACATGAGATGATACTAATTTACCCCATAATGTACTTTTATTCAGAATAGAAAACCCAAAAGCGCATAAGCAACAAATTCACGGGAAATAAAAATGCACATTTCGCCTACTCAGATATATAAAACGTAATGATCTTACAATCCTGAAATGGCTCAACATTAAGGGTACATTTGTGGCTAATAACTACTACTGCAGCATTGTACCATTTGGGCAGTTCTCTCAAGGCTATAAAATTACTCCTTTGAGTTCGGTGCTGACATCTAAAAGCCCATGTTCGCATGCCTTACGCACTTGTTGTGAACTAATAATAACCTTCAATAAGCTCCAGAGAGAGAGGAGGTAAACCGGGGGCTTTGAAGGACAGGAAACCCAAAGATAGTATACAATGTCGCACAGCACAGGACAAACCACAGTAAAACAAAATAAAATGTGATATGCCGCATTGGTGATGTGAAAGAAAACAATGGACTTAGAAATGGACAGGAAGTACTGTATAATGCTTGCTGAAACAGATAAATAAGGCAGGATAAATAATGAGGCTCAACTTTCCGACAGGAAAATAGTGACTGTAGCCTTTCAAAAACGTATTTCCCTCCAGCACAAGCAACAAAGTCATAAAGCAGAATCCGACTTCATTATTATCATTATTTATCTATTTGTACTGATGGATAATTTTAGTAGTGCCAAAACCAAGACTGAAACTTAATTTTTCCAGGGTGAAAACACTTCATAGCATGCCAGGAAATATGCAAACTGAATTTCATATCTCTGAAATAATAAGGAGATAATTAACGGGCAAATTATTCTGTTAACCCGACTGCAAGAGAGGAATGGAAAAAATGCAAAAGGCATTCGGGGATTTCCGTCCATTTATTTATTTTGGAGGGCAGCGGGAAAGTGCTAATTTTGTACAGTGACATCATTTTTCTTTGATTTGCAATTGAATTCAGGCCAAAAAGTCATTTACATCTAAATTCAGCCTCGACGGCATAATGGTTTTGGGTTATGTGGATTCCTACTTCTCTGAGTATCGCAGCAGCTGAAGGAATCCAGAGGAATTATCAGCATTCCACACTAGAAACAGACCAGGCGAGATGGGTTTTGCTGGGGGGGGGGGGGGTTTTCCAGGTCTCTATATGCAGCACGAAGAGTGAATACATTTTTTGAAATATTATCCTTGTGCTATATTAATCATTTGCCCATGCACTGTTTGAATCGTATTTTGCACTACCAGCCAAGGGACATTCAATAAAAAGTGAAATAAATAATATTTTATCACTGCAACGTGTTTACTTATCCAAGACACATGTATTATGTCAAAAACTTTGAATACTTCAGCAGAGAATAAAATGCATGAAATTGTCACCACCTTTATTGCCTGTAACCAACCCAGACATTGTGACATATATTGTTTAACCCTCCTTTTAAGTTTGGGGTAAATTTGAACCCATTTAGTGTTTGACATTAAAATTGTTTCATATTGATACGGTATGATTTTCTAATCAAATTTTCTAATTTGATGGGGATGGTAACATGCAATAAATATACTGCTATGCTAAGTCCTGTACCAACTTTGCATACAAATGTGTTGTGTGGGGTTCTTTTGACCTTCGGTAACTGGATAAATGTCATAAAATATACAATTTTACCTTTATCTCAGATTTCTTTGTGGATGATTCTGGTGGCACTTTTCCATACTGGTGGCAAACGTTCACTTACTGTACCTTAGGCTCTAAACTGAGATGTTTCTCACAGATTTTTCATATTTATGGATAAAAGGCAACAAACAAGAAGAAGGCTACAACCAAAGTGTCAAAATACTTCTATTACAATAATTGTGTGTTTATTTAAACTGTTGGACTCAATTGACCACAAACATAAAAGCGGCTATAAAATCTTAACATAATAGGAGGGTTAATTGTGTTTGCAAGAAAGACAATAGGCGGCATATCCCCTTTCCCCAAATAAACTTTAATAAACTGCCCTCTGTCTCTTCTCTCTCTCCTATTCATTCTCATTCGGCTGAAACCTAACTAATACCAGATGCATCTTGAAGTGAAAAAGCATCACAGTTCATAATCTCCATAGGTGCATCACTAATGAAAGCATCACAGTTGATCATCCCCATAGGTATATCACTAATGACTTTAGACAGACTTTTTTTCTTTATACATTTTTAAGATGGGCCGTTCAATATCTCTCTGCTCTATTCAGAATTGCTTACAACGCCATTCACCCAGCACAAATGCACCTTTAAGTACCTGAATTGTTCTCCCCAAAGTATAAATCAAGCAATCGTGTTCAGCCTAACAGGTCCCTAATGGCAGACTGAAGGTTAAGCCCAGGCAGGAACTGCTGAGTAGGTGAAATGTAGTTTGCTCCAGTAGCTGTTTCTACGCCGACCCAAGAACAATGGCAGAACGGCCGAGCTCCTCGGAGAGTCGTAGGGATCAGCAGGGCTTAGCGGTGAGGACTGACGGCAGCCGTGCACCGTGGCTGTGTGCAGCCTGCCCCGGCCCAACACAGCCACCTCAACACGCCGGTTTCCTGCGAGGGGACCTGGGAAAACGCGCAAAGCCCCCTGCCGACTTCGACCTTATGAATAATTCCAATTTAACCCTTTACCCTGGGAGTAGAGTACTGTGTGTATGTGACAATAACTGGTTGTCAGAATGCCGTTCTATGAAGCTCCTACACATCGCCGCGGTTTCTCGACTGCGACTGCTGTACCAGCAACTGACAACCGCGGAAGAGCCGTTAAAACCGGCATAAAGACTTCAGCTCGCACAATGACAGATAGCACAGTCAGACTGTTACGTTTGTTTGAAGCCTTCATACGTCGAAGACCATACGCAGGATATTCAATAGACCAGCAACATTTCATGATACATTATTGTGTCCTTCACTGCATGAGAAAGGACTGCATCTCTTCATCATGAACTTAACAAAGAACTGCCAGAACCATATAATTGCATTCTTAAAATTTAATTTATCCAAGGGAAAGTGAATATGCAAATGTAATAGCATTCTGTATATGTTGTTTTACCCCCAGGCTAGTTGTCTACTGACAAAAAAATCATCAATTAAGATCTTAGCTGGGCCTGAATTTCAATTGACACTATCCTCTCTGACACAGAACCATGTTTTGACAGCTGCCTAGCGCACAGGTGCATACAAATATCATTACGTAGTTGCCTGCGTATGTGTGTACGTTTAACAATTGTGAGTTATGGGAAATTTGTTGCAATTTCAGCTGTTCCTAACTTGAATAATTTGATCTCTGAATTCAGACAAGTAGATGAAAGATAAGGAGAGATTCTGTTGAACGGAATATAGATACATATATTTAAAATTCATCCATATTTGGAACGTGGAAATCTCTCATTTTTGCCCAAGAATGATGAAGAAGACAGATTTTATTTATAGATTTTATGAGTGTAATTAAGGTATTCTGTTCTACCAGTCAAGATTAGTTTTAAATAATTAATCTTCAAATATTTCACACAGATATTGCCCTTGGGTATGCATGAGTACTTTGTGTTCAGAGTCAGAATCACCGAAAATGCATCTTCAGGTATACCTACTATGTGGTAAAAGTAGGTAGGTTAGGGTGTATTTAGACTAGACAATGTATACCACCCTGATATTAGGACAGCACCAATGATTGATTGAGCGAGATTGATAAGTAACTCATCGTTCCACTAACATGGACAAGGTAAGCTACACTGCCTCACAAACAAGTCAAAATCATTTTCTCCTGTAAGTGTACAGTAAGGCAGCATACCAGATGAAATTACACTTGATTACATCAGACGGTGCCACTGGGTAGACAGTGAATAGATAAATAATTTGCATTCACATCAGTGTCAATATTCAGTGGGAATGGCAGGTGATTGGTTGGATTCATTTATTTATTTATTTTTTTACATTCCTATTGGCTAACCTATCCCACCACGTTTGAGTCCAAACTGTCCAAACTTTCTTCACCACACCTGACCTCATAGCACTGCTCTTGCTGTTGATTTCTGACTCCATCATACCTCCATGTTAACACCACCATTGGTGCAGGGCACTCCAGCTGAGGTTCTCACACCCTGTAGCTGAACCAGCAGTTTCAATTAACCAGGCCGTGATTGGCTGGGACTGCGGCACTGTATGCAGATCTTAGCTATTAGCCACTTTTTGTATAGTGATACAATACTTTTTTTAATTAGAATTAGTTTCACAACTGTTTCTCACCTATATGCTAATATGCTAATGTTATACTACATATCTTTATGAACCATATATTATTATTATTATTATTATTATTATTATTAAAATAAGAAATAAGAGAGTGGCAATATAGTTCACAGTACTGGATAGTTCAAGTTCATCTATATCACATGAAATGATAAATTATGGAACATGAAAACTACTGCATTCCTTCTAAACTGTTACCTGTAGATTTTGCAACCTGCCAGTAAGAAATCCGCACTGCAGTCCAACATCTATGCGGAAAATGAGCAGTGTGTGTGCAAAACAGTGTAGAACCTCGCATCTCCGGATTTTAAAGAGCGTTTAATGTCTGCCTTGGCCACTTAAAATGCATTGCTCTGTAAGAGCATCCGATAAGTGCAGCATTTAAATTACAACTGAAAAAACGAACCCGGTGACTTAATCAAGCAATCTGCAGTAAGAATAGGAAATGCATAGCGCCAATGTGAATTAGTTGTGATATCTGCAAGCGATATAGTGGAATGTTAATTAATAGGGGTAAACAGCAGTGACTTATTCCAGCAGAATTGTACTGTAAATCAACCCAAACATCAATTATATGTACTAGTAGGCATTCCTGAACGTACTTTTTTAAACTAAATAAATGTTTTCCATCCGTGAAATACTACATAAAAGGCATTGGGATACTGCTTTGGAACTCCCGAGAAGGCTCAACAACAAACTGATAAAAGGATAACTGTCATTGTATAATATGCATGACCTCGATGAGTGATGAGTGGAAAAGTCATGCGCTTTGGGTTTGTTTTGAGCAGCTGCGAGAGCAATCAAATTACTGCATTCATAGAGGGTGCCGATACATTTATCCCATATAATCAGCGGCACTTAAAGTCCGACTCGAGTGCAATTGTTTGCTGCATTCCTTTGGTATTCAAATGAAGGCATAAATTTCCAGTGGTTGAGACTGAAAAACAACTGAAAACTTCAACTGTTACACCGTCACAATCCAGTTGCATTTGAAAAGAGAGGTCTGAAATGTAAACTGAATTCGTCCTTGCGTCTGTTCTCTCCAATGGCTTATTTACAGTCATATATTTAATGACAATCACATGGTTTTGCAGCACTGAATTTGTATTAAAAAAATTAACAAAGTTTGAAATTTAGCAGAATCGTATCTTCAAATATGATCTTCACTAAGTAACCTGTCACTTGTGCATGGTCATAATCTTAATATAGCACATTGTTTTTAAGCCACATTTAACGCACAATAAATTATAATTAGCGACAGAAAATGTAGCTAGACTACTCGACTAGAAATTTTAAATTATGTTGCAACAGTGTCATTACAAAATTCACAAAATCGATGCATTTGGCAAAATACTTTCGTAATAAATAGCCTGGGTAATAACGCTCAGAAACAAATGCAGGGTATCAATCCCGTAACGTTTTCTGAGTGCATCAGAGGAAATGGCTCAGATGTAAACTTAAGTTATAGCCTACAACATCTTTAGCGTCAACACGTTGTTTATTACTTTCACATACATTAGAGATCTCAAACATCACCTAAAATCTAGTTCTTGTAGGGCCAATACAAATATAAATAAAGTATGCTGACAACAATTATAATGTTGAATTTCGAAAGAAAGATGAAACGAATATTTAGTCTTTAATAATAAAAAAAGCATTAAGCTTGCCACCTTAGTAGGCTAATCCAAATTTCCGTCGTAATTTCTTCTCTTGGTGGCTATAAAAATGCACCTCTTCACAGTAATATCCAGTTCCCCGCTTCTATTCCCTCTCACAATCTCCTCTTTGCTCTCTCTCTCTCCCTCTTTCTATCACTCTCTCTCCACCTCGCTCTCTCTCTCTCTGCCCCGAGTCCTGTCTGTATGAATAATGTCCTGCCTTTTCTAACGAGACCGGAGAAAAAAGGCGCCGTAGTGTTCGGCTAGTCGGTACTGTGACATTGAAAATGAATGACAGCCTACCTGAATGCCAATCTTCATCAGACTGACACTGGGTTGACAACACAGCCTATACTTCCCAGCGCAGCTAGTGACGTGTACCATGCAAGACCCCTCCCACCTTACACTTTCCTGCCTGCTCAACTCCCCCTTCTGCCCTGACGGTTGCCAGAGGCGCGCGCGCCGTTCCATCCGCGGAGCCCGCAAGCCCCCTGGTGGACCGCCTGGCAAATGCACTTACTCAGGTATCTTTTGACGTCTCTGAAGATATTTCTCATCTTAATTCTGACTAAGGCAGTGTACAGTATGCTCTGTCAACAAATGCTGCACTGTATCTAAGAAAACAATGTCAGTACTGATGACAGTAAACACCTATAATAATTAAACAAATTCAAGCATGGTACACACAGAATTTGGTTAGGGTGTAGTCCGATGGTGCTGAGTGATGAAATACAGACACCTAACTGACTGAACCCTCATGTACCCTTGGTAATGGCAGTTGTATATCGCCCTATGGCCCTGTTCCTCAATTCCCGGTCCTCGAGGGCCGCAATCTGCTGGTTGTTACCCTCCCTTTACCTGGGCGTCAGCTGTAAAGCCAGTTTGAACAATCAGTAGCATTAATTGTTCTGCTAATGACCTGGAATGAAAGAAAACCAGGGCTGGAATTGGATTTGAGGGCCAGGTCTGAGAATTCTGTCCCTATGTAGCTCCCAGCCACAGTCAGCACCGGCATGTCACAGTGGCCACAAGCGACCACCAGAGGGCGCCCACTACCCCTGCCTTGTGTTTCTGTATTTTTCATTTTTTATGTATATTGTAATGTTTCTGTGGTTTTTAGTTGCTGAAAATTGTATTAGTGGTTGTTCTGTTCACCTGTTTCCTTTGTATTTAAACTTTATATCCTTCCTTGTCTCCCAGTTCCTCTACTGCTCCTGATATGGATCGAGGTCCGCCATCTTTAAAGACATTCCAACCCATTACATTACACATTATTGGCATTTGGCAGACGCTCTTATCCAGAGCAACGTACAGTTGATCAGATTAAGCAGGAGACAATCCTCCCCTGGAGCAATGCCGGGTTAAGGGCCTTGCTCAAGGGCCCAACGGCTGTGCGGATCTTATTGTGGCTACACCGGGATTAGAACCACCGACTTGCGTGTCCCAGTCATTTACCTTAACCACTACGCTACAGGCCGCCATTAAATGCTGCTTGAAGGAGCAAGGAGCAAGGAGCAAGGAGTTCGGAGGAGGCTTCACTGGACAAGAAGAGATCTGAGTGCATCCTTTGAGGAAGTATCTTTTCAGAATGCATACGTGGTGTAGTTAGCAGTACTCTACACTAAGGTAATATTAGTAAGAGTTTTTAGCCTTTCGGTATAAGCACATGGGTTTGAAGAAAGGCCAGCACACCGACGTAGCACAGAACGTAGCTTTATCTAGCCATCTGCATTCTCCATTACACTCATAATCATCCACATGTCTGTTTACTGCGCATGTCATAATAATGGATTCACACTTTTCTAATAGCGCCACCGTTAGGCTAATCAGTAGTATTATAGGCACTCAAGATTTGTGCGCGGATAAGCAATGCAGACACAACAGCATAACACATAAATGACGAACCTGTGGACCCACCTCACCTCATCCCATCCTATCTGCCAAACTGACGTGGCTTCAAACTGATGCTTCGACGTATCAAGGGGGAGGGCTGAGAGTTTGAGAGAATTTGATGGGTTCCCTTATCCTCATTCATCTGTTCCTCCTCACCATTATTTTCCTCACTGCTCTTTTCCTCCCTTATCCAGGAGAAGTGGGTGTAATGTGAGGAGGCTTTTCTCTAGCCCACAGAAAGAGCACTATATCCTCAGCAACCAACACCATCTCCCCCCTTATTTCTGTGCTTCCGTGCCGGTAAAAATAGAAACAGCCTACGACTTGCACACAATGAGTAAAGCATCTTGACTGTGTTTTACTAGTCTTGTTCACCTCTACGTCTACATGGTGCAGCACAGCATTTCATTGCTTCTGCATGGTCTTTCCACTGCAGGTTATTTTTTATCATTTATTATATGGGGAGCACATTCCCCCTGAAGCTCGCAAACTGCAGCGATTACCAGAGGAATTGTAGCTCCTCCGGTGCCAAAGAAAAGCACATTTCCCCCCTGAAGTCCATTCAAAACTATGACTTTACCCTGTCTAATTCATACTATTGTGGACAGTACTTTTTTTTACATTGAACTAATTACTCTCCAGGGACCATTTTTTCCTGAGCTGCACAAAAGTAGATAAGATATTTCATTCCTATTCATTCCTTTCTGTTTGGGTACCCAGTGAACATGCTCTGGAGCCCCAAAGTCAAACATGGTCGCCTCCATGAACTGGCATTGAGCAGCTCCCATAGGAATCCATGGAACCATGGTTCTTATACATCTCAATGGTCACGATCTGCTGGTTTTTGTTAAAAAGGGACCTGTTTCGATGTATCACCGCAAAGTAGCATGGCAGTACAAAATGAGCAAAACACTCTCATGCGCATGCCATGGGAGCCAACCAAACCTACCAAGCAATCCATGCATGGCACAAGAAAGTCTGTGTGGGTTTACTTCCATATGAGAAAACAAAACACCATTAATAACAGCTGGTAGTGCAGTAAAATGTTTCAGAGGTCAACAGGTTCACGTTGTACTTTCAGCTGTTTTTGAGGTAAAATGAAACTAATTAAAAAGACTGTATAAACGACACCACAGTTGCGGAGGTTGTTAGTTTAATAGCGATGCCGTTCCAGAGGGTGCAGTCTGCATTCAGTACATGGGCTACACCATTAGTGAGCTGTTTGTTGGTCCTTCATGATACTTTACTCATGAGGGAAATTATTGACTCAAATCTAATTAAGCTTATTTTGCACAATGTTTTGTTTGGATCCAGAAAGAGTTCAGCACTGGTTAAAAGGATCATTTGTTTAAGGATAAATATAAAGATAATAAAGTTTTTTGATCTCAGAATTGCATCAAAACCATTTGCGCCTCAATGCATCATAATTCCGTAAATCCATTCTGGTCACAAAAACAAGTTTTGTCTTCTTTGCTGTGGTGCCTGGAAACAGTGAAAGTGCAAGGTTCTGTAATTGGTTGAATGTATTGATTATGTTCAGAGTGGACCTAGCAGTCAAACATTTTGATAACTTCAATTATTTATCGTTGTGACTTTTTATGATTTATTGCGTCAATGCCTCTGTCCACTGTTGAATGTCAGAGCGTCACCAGTTGACCGAGACTGGTAAAGACGTCGTCGTGTATAAAAGCCAGGTGAAGGTTGGTGGAGGACGCTGGACTCCTCTTCACCAGAACTGCACCGCTCTCTCATCAGAATGCTTTGTGAAGAGAACAGTAACAGCCCGCGCTGCTGTGCGTAAGCAATGGATAACCTCTCCCTGTTAAACAAAGGTACAGTATCACAGCGCCAATTAGGCTGACCCCAGACGGGGGCCTTGAACACAGCGCTCAATGCCACATTAATAAAACATGGAGCCGGCTCCGCGCTTCGTCGGGTGGGTAATTGGCTAATTAAAAAGTGAGATGTGTTAAATGAGAAAACGGCGAGTCCGCTGGAGACACCCCACGCAGCCGCCTCCCCAGTCCCACTTTGTCTTTCTTCGGCAGCGGGCTTTCCGCCGGATCTGCGGGGAGCTCGTTTGCAGCGTTAGTATTCTCTCCCACTCCCTCGGCTCCCTGCCTTTAACATGCGAGGCGGAAAAACAACACCTGTCAAAAGTTTAGCCTTCGTTTGCTCTGCATTCGGATATACCTACTGTATATGAGCAACAGTTTAAGCAGCAACACAGTGATCTATGCGTTTCGCATTGTGTCGCTTCATCAGCATAAGAGGCTTTGAAATGTGACAGATAGTGTCACCCACAATCAATAAGTGAGCAAAAGAAAAAAGGCTAAATGTTTAAGCTAATTAGCAACTCTGACAAGCTAAAGCTTTAGAATGTTGATACTGTAACTATACCTGCATAGCCTTACTGTCAAACTCAGTATGTACTGTATTGGCTTATTCATTGTGTATTTGGCAGATATTCTTGTCTGGAGTGGCTTACAATACAATTATAATAATAAAATGCATATAACAGGAGCAATTGATGCAATGGCATAGGTGCAGAACAGACAATACTCATGCAGGCATTTCATATTAAGAACATAGAGCCAAATAATATCCACCAGGACAACCTTACCTTGCATCATACAAGCATTCTTACAGCGAAGAACACCTGAACTGTGGACCTCCAAGAACAGGACGATTTCAGAGAACCAGGGCATTCTGGCCATTTCAAATTGGTAATTTATTTGCGTATAATATTATTTACAAAATGTGGTATTAATGCACATACTGTCATGGTTCTGGGTTAGACTCGGCTAGGTTTCCCAGGCACCACCCATAGTCACATTCCTGCCTATTTTGGAATTAATTTCACTTTGGAAATGAATGGCGATTAGGTAATCAATGCCCTTCGTACTGAAAACTGATTCCAATTGTCTGCCATGTGGGGTTGATTACTCATCAAGGTCAGCTACGTGCCTGTCTATTTAAGCCCCGTTTCTCTTTGAATCGGCGCTTGTTTGTTCCATTCTCCATATCACGTTATTTTAGATTTGTGCAGGTTGTGGGGTGGGACTGACGATTCTCAATTACCTGTTGTTGCGGAGTCTATGGGAGCTAAACATGTAGCAATTCTCCATCACCTTAGGGTAATGAGGACATTTTGTCACACCTTCACATTTTATTTGGTGCACAAATGTTAGACACAGGACTGTGGGAAGACGGGGATATTGCAACCTTTTTTCCGTACGCGTTCTCTTATAGGCTGTTCGTCCATATAGGTTATTTACCTTTGGGAAGTAAGGCACTGTAGGATAAGTTAAGGTGGACCCAGGAGTACTGAAGACTGGTTCAGACTCCCTACAGTTTGGATCAAGCGTAATTGGAAGTCAATATTCCCTCTATTCGTAGGTGGATATTGTTCTTGGCGTCATTGTGTATTTCCACTAAAGTGCGGTTTCCCAGTTTGGCAGGCGTCTGACTATACTTTAGTATAGCGAGGTGTTTTGTTTTGTCATTTTCTAAACGCATTGTTTTCTTGGTTGTCGTCGTCTTTGTCCGTCATTGGATATCCAGCACTAAGTCGCTATTCTCAACTGGTGGCGGATGGTGTAGTTAGGTTATGTTTGCATGAGCCTCATACCCAGGGGGCTAATTCTTTTAGTTTCCTTCTAGTGCCGCTAAGGTTAATGACGTGTTTTAGAGCGTTCGCCCCTCTCAGCGAAGAGCTTTGTGACCCTCCGTTAGACCCTCGGTGCTGCTCGCATTTCTGCCTCAAGTCTCCTGCGCGGTCTGTTGAGCCTAGTCGACTGTCTGGTGAATATCTGTGGTTGCTGATTTTCCTAAAAGTCAAGCGGTGTTCGTGGTCGTTGGGGTATCGCCCCTATCAGAGGAGAGCTCTACGAACTCACCAATAAGCTTGGGGTTCCGTGACTGAGATCCAAGTCGCTGTTTTGTGTACACCTCCTACCTCCGTGTTAGTATTCCTGCATGCATAAATGAACATACTTTTCAGAAGGTAGAAATGTATGTATGAATAAAAACAAAAAAAGGCTTGAAATATTTCACTTTGTGTAATGAATCTAGAATATACGAAAGATTCACTTTTTGAATTAAATTACAGAAAAAAAAGAACTCTATACGATATTCTAATTTTGAGATGCACCTGTACTGCATATGCAAAGACATTTTGTGAAGGTATTTATTTTGAAATATATCATGTAAATATAATATTCACCCATAGAAGCATAACAATATCTGTGATTAGTATGATGAGGTCCAACAAAATAAAATTTGTATTGTACACTAATTAGATTTTTACCTTCAAAAAAAATAATTAGATTTTTACCCTATTTGACAAAACTAGTTGCTGTTTGCACTATAAAAATTTCACTTGCAGAGGACTTTCCTGACATCTAGTGGAATTAATGCAGAAGTGCTTTTTGTGCAGTGAAGGCATTGGTGAAGGATGGGACTATTTAACAAGTCACATCACACCAAGAAGGCACAAATCCAGGGGCCATTCTGTGTGGAGTTTGCATGTTCTTCCTGTGTCTGTGAGTTTCCTCTGGGTACTCTGGTTTCCTCCCACAATCCAAAGACATGAAGGTTAGGCTAATTGGAGAGTCTAAATTACCCATGAGTATGAGTGTATGAGTGAATGGTGTGCTTGGCCTGAAATAGATTGACAACAAAGACTGTCTCAAATTGCACACTTGTGAACTAGTTGGTGCGTAAATCAAGCTCGGTAGTTAACGGCCATGTGATCAAACGCGTCCCAAACTCAATTAGAAAAACTGGCAAGTACACATTGAATTCACTGGAAGTTCTGTTGTACTTAGGAGGACCAGGAATTGAAGTCTGTTTCCGAGCACACTTTCCATTTCCAGTATTCATCACGTTTTCAGTTTTCACAGCAAAGAAGAAATTGGAATTTTACTATAAAGTAATCAACTATAAAGGAAAGTAAGCTAAAAATACAATGCTGCAGCTAATGAGGGCATACAACTATAACGAATTTCACTGACTGGAGACGACTAACATGAGCTGTGAATAATGTGTTTTCTCTCATCTTAACCTTAATATGCATACTGCTAAGCTTTTTACTTTATTATTTAAAATATACCAACATATGTTCAGGTTTTTCTGCTATAACATAGCTAGCTAGCTAACTATCACTTCAGATGTGCCACTGCCAGTCAGATGTGTGCCAGATCAAGGTCAGAAGAGTCATTACATTATTGGCATTTGGCAGGCGCCCTTATTACATTACATTATGACGACAATGGCTCAGGTGGTAAGAACTGTCGTCTGGCAGTCAGAGGGTTGCTGGTACGAATCCCACCCTGGGTGTGTCGAAGTGTTCTTGAGCAAGACACCTAACCCCCAAATGCTCCTGACGAGCTGGTTGGTACCTTGCATGGCAGCCAATCGCCGTTGGTGTATGAATGGGTGAATGAGAAGCATCAATTGTACAGCGCTTTGGATAAAGGCACTATATAAATGCCAACCATTTATTTGTATCCAGGCTCTTATCCAGAGCGACATACAGTTGATTAGACAAAGCAGAAGACAATCCTCCCCTGGAGCAATGCAGGGTTAAGGGCCTTGCTCAAGGGCCCAACGGCTGTGCAGATCTTATTGTGGCTACACCGGGGATCGAATCACCGACCTTGCGGGTCCCAGTCATTTACCTTAACCACTACGCTACAGGCCGCCCTATATACTATGAGTAATGACGTCATAATACAAGTGCATCTGAAATGAACAGATTTTTTATGTTCTTGCATTCTAAGTAGTTGACGTGTGGGTGCACCCTCATAAGCTCATAAGTACACGAGTGCAGTTTGAGACACAGGCAGCCCCAGTCCTGCCTCTAACCCATGCATGCGGCGATAGGCTACAGCCCCCCAAGACCCTGACCAGTAATTTTGTGGGACAACAGATGGATGAATGGATTTCCGCCTTTATGGTATGAATTATAAACTATTCATCATGAAGTCAATCTGCGGTGACTGGTAGACCTTTCCTGATGTATACATTTTGGGAAGCATTTTTCCTCACACACTGGAATGGTGGCCATTGTAATGCACAGAGATAAGTCTCTTCCCTTCCTGTGGGTATTTCTCTGAGTGGAATGGAGTTTAGTCTTTTAAGTAACACAATGTCATGAAAACAACTGAATTTTCTCCCCAGAAATGCCCTTCTTGCATGAATGATTCAGGGCATTGCTAAAATGAATGCTAACACAGGATTTCACTGTTCACCATTGCATGCAAAAATCATTTTAATTCTGAATCCTGATGAATGGATCATTCAATACAAAGAGCTGCTTTTTTTTAATGGAAATTCATTGACAACAAGAAAATCGCTTCTGAATTTTTTGGGCTGTTCCTACTTGCTAGTAATATTTTCTTTAGGCATATCTCAACACAAGTTTTTATATATAGACACAAGTTTCAACTAATGCTTGCAGAAAAATCTTAAACAAATGTCAAAGCTTAATCAGTATTTGCACTTTGTTCCAAAAAGGTCACTCTGTATTCTGTATTCTTGTGTAAATCATAGTCTCACTACCAGCAGCTACAGTATATTCCACATAGTGAGACTCATGACACATTTTCACCATTCATTTTTGTACCGAGGTAGCGTAGCATAGCATAGCCATCATAAAAGCTTTTTTACATTTGACATTTTTTTTTAAATCTTGTAACACATCCACATGAAAATTTGACCAAAACTTGGATGAAACATGTACTTGAACATTTGAACATAAAAATCTTGAATTTACACTGCATACTTAAATATTGTAGACTGCTTCGTCATTGCGATGCTACCAAATAAATGGTGCAGTCTAATGCTGAATTTCCAAAATAATCCGGTTTCATAATGATGATTTTACTTTCAGTTTTACAGCCGACCAGAACAATCCAGCCACTAGGGGTGCTGTCATGTTGTACTAACAAGAGAGAGGACAGCCGTTGTATTTGTATTGTTTGTTCGATGAAGAAGATAACCAGTATGGCATGAAATGTAATCTAAGTACTAATGCATCACTTAAGTCCCTGTTCCCATAAAAAAAATGTCCTAAAGTCTTCCCAGTGTAGATATATAAAGCAGGACTGCTGTCCACGTGTGTGCCACTAATTAAAGTAAGCAAACAATTAAGCCAACAAACACGGTCGGCATCATCTCATAATTACTGGTCACACCCATTTATCCCATTGGCTTAACAAGCTGTTTGAGAATTCGCTGAGGTCTTCATTTTGTATTATATAGGCAATCTCTATACTTAAAAGACTAAATAGCCCCTGAGAACACCCTGAGGTACAGTATGTTTCAGGTAATGCGCAAAATACCAGCACCTAGGGAGACGACTGCTGGGCAAATAATGCAGTGCATCTATTTATTATGTATTCATCGATGCAGTAAAAACAGGCCATGCTAAGTCACGCGTATAGCAATACTACACGTTCATACATTTCTAAGGTCTGAAGCCAATCAATGTTTTACACCGAATTAAAAATAAATACATGCATTGGGGGTTTTCATCGTTTTTCGACAGAGTTTCGTCAGTTAATGTTACAGGTTCTTGAGTAAACAAAACAATGTTAGTGAAGAATTTTGATGCCCCCCACCGCTGCCATGGAAACCGTGGTCATCATAGCTGCGATAAATTTTATGAAGATCCCATTAGTGCTTTGCAGTACTCTGTTTGTTCATGAATAAGGCATCATTAGCCACACAGCTTGATTAGCTTCCAAGACTCCTCATTAGAGCAGTAAATGATATATCAAAGTTAATAGGTAGGGCAATTAAAGGATCTTATAACAACCCTGGGCATACTACCACATACTGGAAAGTAACAATGATAAATATTAATTTATATTATCAGTAATATTTCCAAGGTAGTATGAATTATTTATTCAAAATGGACGATACAATTTTGAATAGTTGCAACTGGAATTGTACTTGCATTGAACCAATAGAAAAAAAGTGACACAGGAAGTGATTTAAAATGAGTACACATAGGCTATTTTGGTTTTAGCCATGGCCTGATGCTAGACCTTGCCCTTATAAATATATTAATATAAAGATATCACCCACAAGATTTGTTTTGTTATCCCACATGAAAAAGAACTAAGCTAACTAGAAAATAAACTAAGATGCTATGCACCACTTTATCCTCAGGTGAAATAGAAGCCTGGTACCAAGCCAAATTCACCATGTACTTTCACCGAACAGCCAGTTCACTCAAACACAGCTATTCAAGCATACTAAGTGAGCTGGTTCCCTCATCTGTCCACTGTTTGGCAGTGAAGCAGGTTTGCTGTGATTATCCAGTGAATCCACACACACACACACACACACACTCACACACACGCACACACACACACTCACACTCACACACACACACACACACACACACAGCCATTTGGATGGCTCTGACCTGCTGTCTCCGATGCTGGTACAGCAGATCCTTCCGGGTTCTATGCACCCAGTACTTCCTCTTGCACCCACCCATCCCCTACCCAAAGCCACATTTTACGCTCCCTTTGAGCTGTGTGTATGGGAGGTTGCCTCACCAAGTCTGTCTGCGCGGCTCCCCTTGCCTTCTGTAATGGGAAGTTTAGGCCCATGTAAAACAAGTATTATCTCTTTTTTTTGTAACTTCCTCCTAAATTCTCATTGTTGTGGATCTCAAAGTTCGGTGGAAACAGAAACAGGAATGCATTCTGCGAAATACTGAGGTTCCTGACAGTTCCACTTATGGGGGAAAGCAGGGGCCATATTGTGAAATCTAGCCAGAGAATGTGCGGGCGGTAACACTATGTGTCTGCAATCCAGGGTGTAGTCTATGCCTGTGTGCCAGGGTTGGGGTCATTGCCATTTTCAGTTCAGTGTGAAATGCATGAACTGAAAATGGAACTGACCCTAACCCTGCTACAGGCAGACTTGAGGTTAACCTGCCCATCTCCCACCAGCTGCCATGTTGGAGTGAAGTGTTTACAATGGAATTATCCAGCAATGGACAAGAAGCAGGTGAAGCAGCACGTACGTGCAGAAATACCTCCAAGCGCAGGACCAAAGAGTTACAACACTGCACCTGTGCCTGACAGGTCAGTTAGTCAGCAGGAAAATGTTCAGGAGGTCGTGATGAAATGAGACAGGTTTAAACATCATATAGAATGACACAGTTTACCTCGTTCATGTTTCACAAGCAGACGTGTCCAAGGTGCTGTCAGCATAGCGCAATGCGGGAAAGACATCGAGTGGAGATTCTTTGGTGGTGAAGTACAACAAGCAAACAACTATAGTTGACTGCACCATTCAACCCTTGTTATTAATTTTAAAGGAGAGCAAGGCATCCCTCTGCTGTCTTTTTACATGTCTCGCCTTGAGAATACAGTATCATTGTGGACAAATCTTCATTTTTCTGTTGTTGTAATTACATAATACAGCACGAGAGGCAGTGCTATACCACGAATGGTCACAGCCCTGAGTGCCATATTGCTTTTATAAAATGACTGCAAAATTGTATAATATCATTCATAAGTAATTGTTTGTGTGTGGAGTGATAGTCAAACTGCCTGTTTGTGAACACTAGCCTATCTGTTACTTTATCGGATTTACAATCACTGTAGAACGCTGTCTAAACCAATCAGCATCCAGGATTGAATCAGTATGTCATTGTTCTACTGGATTCTGTGTTTTATAAGCTTTGTGCTTAATGATTTTAGCTTAATGATTTTCTATTGTGTTTAAGATAAATCTTTTACCCAGGTGGTTCATAAATGCCAATCGATGCTACTCTAAACCTGCAGATGGCACCAGTGAAGCACAGCACTGGAAGCTTGTGTGTACTGTACTGTGTATTATGTGGTGAGAAGGGTGTGATGATAAATATTTGCCTGGAGCGGGCTGGGATTTCCTGTGAAGTCTTTGATCTGAAGTACCGCCCACCCAAACTTAGTCCCCTAGCCAGTCTCCCAGACAGCTCCCCTGATGAGAATAGAGGGAGGGGGGTCTAATATTTAAGTAAGAGAGTTGGCCCCAATTCACCTAATTCAGATCCTGGCAGAGCTATCAACAGCACTGGTGTCAGACTACTGGTGGGGACCATTACATTACCATCCAAAATGGCTGTGTTCTGGAAGGAGGCCACCATGTACAGAACGCCACTCCTCTACAGCCACATGACTGTAGACAGACATCCAGAAGAAACCTTCCTGAAAGCAATGGCTTCCACAGACTTCATTTCTTGGCAAATTAACAATCTGTTGCATAATATATATCTTTTTTTTCCACATCTTCATCATTCTGGTTTAAGTATAAGAGGTTTTGCGGACTGCATTTGGGGGAGGGGGTTAGGCTGGGTGTTACGTTCTCAGGCGAGAGATAGAACCACAAGATTGGTCTGCACAGCTGGATGATACAGTATGATAATATACATTTCATACCAACAAAAATGACTATTAATATGAATTTAAACCACTCGCACCCCTCATTAAACAAGCCCTCTAACACATTTCATGGTGTGACACGAGTTGGAGGAGCCCCTAGTGCAACGTTCAATGCTAAGCACCACTCCATTATAAACGATCGCTGGTAGGTATGTCACAGTGATATAGACAAGGAGCCACTGCCAAATTGATAGTGGTGATTCTTCTGGGGGCTAACAGGAATTGGGGTGGGGGAGGGGGAGGGGATGAATGAGGAGTGAAAAGATACAAATTTGAATCTGATTTAAATCAATATCCATTGTATAATTGAACATCCTAAAAAAAAAACACAAAATAAAATAATGCAAAGTGTGGTAGGATAAGGCTCTCGAGATACAAGGGCTTCCGGTGCTCTTCATTTTTACACACGCTGCTCTTAGAATTTCAAACGTTAATTTAATAGCATAGCAACTCAACTGGAAAAGTGCAATGATTGGAGGAACGGCGGTGGTTGTAGTGAGAGAAGGATGAATACTGAGAGGGAGCATAAAAGATAGGGAGTAATAGAGTCACCGAGCAAGTGAGAGTGAGAGAGCAAAAGAAAGAGAGACAGATGAGAGAGATTTCATTTCATAATTCGTATAGCATGGATAGAATCCGTGTCTGTCCTGGTGCTTTCTGATTGGCCGGCTGCGGGTTTCTAGGTTAGTGCTGTAGGGGGCTGCTGCCATGGTCTCGGCCACACGCTGTGGCCCCGTTTCCCCCCTCCTCCTGACCAACAGGAAGGCTCTGTCACAACAGGCCCCTCCCAGCCACCCTAAGCCCACCCACACTTACCTCCCCCCCATTGATGAATAATCCCCAGGTAACTATTTTTATCTCATTCAACCGCTTCCTCAGTAAGGGCATACCACATCAGGCAAGAATAGGATGGGATTGTATTGCTATACACTCAGTGATCACTGTATTAGGTAGACCTGTACACCAGCTTGTTAATGCAAATATTTAATCAGCCAATTATGTGACAGCAACTAAACGCTTAAAAGCGTGCAGACGTGGTCAAGAGGTTCATACCCCCCCCCCCCCTCTGTTTCGCCTTGTTCCTCATCATAGAGAGAACAGAAAGTATTGAGTTGAGTCACAGTGCTAGAAAGCCAGTCATGGTGATGAGTTCAGTTATCATATGTATCATATGTATCTGATCCCAAAAATGCCTCAAGATCAACAACGAAGTGGTTAACTGAACGCTGGATTACAGTATACAAGGTGGCCATCTTGGTCTCCAAATTTGAAATGTATGGTATGAAGTGAAGAGAACAGTCCATACAGGTAGAGACCAAAGGATCTGAAATATACAGAAAAAGGTACGGTCAAATATACGCCTAATGTATTTACCAATGTAAATAAAAACTATATAAACTGATTCGGTAGTGTTACCCTCGCAATGGACATTTTACAAAGGAGGTGAATCATTTTGGAGATTATGGCCCTGCTGGTCTAAATGTGCTACTTTCCCAATGTTTCATCTCAAAGTACTTATCATCAAGTCACTGGAGTAATGTGCATCAGTCATCACTAGAGGGAGCTAACGCAGCATGCTTCAGAGACCCTAGTGAAACCTCCCTATCAAGATGTTTCATGATCCACATTCGACACAACGATAACACTGCATACTGTAGCATAGTCTGTTCAATAAGGAATCACACACGTACCAGCTAATAGGAATGCACACTTTATGTACTCAATGGTAAAATATTGCACATTATTTTGTTTGAAATTTAACAGTGCACTAATGACCAACCACTCATAACAACAAATCAACATGATAAACACTAGAATACAGTGTATATGCCTCCAGGACCACAATTATAGCCTAAAAATGATCATTGTAAAATATCATTATTGGGTACACCTGTACTGCTTGTTAATGCAAATATCTAATCAGCCAATCATATGGCAACAACTACATGCATAGAAATATGCAGACATGATCAAGGGGATCAGTTTAAATCAAACATCAGAATAGGGAATTGATCTAAATGACTTTGATTGTGAATGACCGTTGGTGAAAACGTGGTGAATGACTGTTGACTGTTGGTTTGAGTATCTCAGAAACTGTTGATCTCCTGGGATTTTTGTTCTGTGGGCAAAAAATGTCTTGTTAATGAGAGAGGTAAGAGGAAAATGGTTCAAGCTGATAGGAAGGTGACAGTCACTCAAATAACCACCAAACATGTCAAACATTGAACTGGGCTACTGGAGCAGAACACCGAAAAGTCCCAAAAATAAGTTTAGTAATAATAATAGTAAGTTTAATAAATACATAATAAAGTGTATGAGGTGAATTGCTTTCACTATGAGTACAAGTATAAATAGAAGAAAATACAATAAAAATTCACGTGTGGTCAAAAGAAAAAAAAATTCACGAAATTACTGCCTGCAACTGACTGCAATAGCCTCGATATAGACCACATCGCACTAATGCTGAGCCACTAAATAGGAACAGAAATATACCATAAAATGTGCATGCATTTCATACAACACCTGCTGTGTACAGCATATATACGAGAGGAGTTTAAAGAGTTTGCTAAAATACTATAGAAACCGTTTCAAAAGTATTCCTTTAAAACATTCCTATAGATAACTACCAGCATTCATCAGACCTTAATCACACATACCTTCTTCTGCTGACACCGGCCATATTGATCATGCAAACAATCATTCAAAGGCCACATTCTCCCAAGGCAGCAAGTTGAAGAAAAATGATTAAGTCACATGAATAAATGAACTGTAGGAAATGTAAGGTAACAATGATCTGGGATAGTACTTTAGTTTTTGTAAAACATATGGGTCAGATTGTTGCAACTTCTATACTGAATTCTATACGGAGAATGCAAAGATGTAGGTTCATAGGAACATATACAGTAGTTCCTAGAACTGGTTCCTATAACTGGTATAGACTGGTCTCACAGACACAAACAGCTGAACTGAAAGCAGGTTAAGATGGCAATGTGATAATAAAAATGTGCTAGAATCAAGCTCATTTGAAAGTGTGCAGACTTTTGGATACAATCTGGTATGGTCCAAAATACCAATTTCCAGATATTATATTGGTGATCAGAGAGAGGAATTTTTGCAACTGCCTATCCAGTTGAAAAAAAGAAGGAGAAAATGTTTGGTCTCTTTAACTAGCCAACAGAAAATTATGTATATGGTACAACAGAAAGATCTAAATATACAGATCAGTAAATAAATAAATAAACTGAAAATTGTACTGTCAGCCAGCTTCACCAAAACAAATGAGACTTTATACAGAAATCCAGGAGGAAAAAAACCACTTTGGCTTCTGCCATATTGTATACTGTACAAACATATCACATGCACTGTACACTGGAAAGGCATTTGTGATGAACCACACTGGTATTCTCAAGGCACAGTTGAGGTCTGGAGTGTGTCTGGCCTGGGGCATAGGGGTGGTGTCTCTGCTGTTTGTGGTTGATGTCCTCCTTTTGGTCTTGTCGTACTGTGACCTTCGATGTGCACTAGAACGGTTTACAGTTGTGTGTGATGTGGTTGGGATGAGGATCTGCACCTTCAAGTCCGCAGAGGAAATGCAACTGCCCCAGGTGGAGAACACCATGTTCCTTGAGGTCTCATTCATTAGTGAGGGGAAAAAGCGATAATTTAAGACTTGCAAAATGGCACCACCATACCGACAAACTCTTTAGAAGGGTGGCACGAAGACGGCCCTCACTGAGTACAATAAGTATCTTGAGTTCGCTTCATTGGAATTATGACTGAAATGACAGATGAGACCAAAATTAAACAGTCATACACACCATCGGCATGTTTGGTGGCAAAATGGAATGCATTCAAGGAGAAGCACCTCATACCTACTGTACTGTCAAATATGGCAGTGGGTCATGGGTTCTGGAGTTGTTTTGCTGCCAGTGGTCCAGGGGCACTATTTGGCACAATAATTTCAACAAAGTACCAGGAAATCTTGGCAGAAAATCAAGTTGCCTCTGCTAGGAAGCTGAGACATATTCTAAAGTCCAGCAGGACAATGATTCCCAAGCATACATCAAAATCCACACTACAATGGTTAAGTAAAAACAAAACCATGTTCTGCAATGGCCATCTCAGCCTCCAGACTTAAATCCCATTAAACCCTGTGGTCTGAACTGAAGAGTGGGGTATCCCAAGGATATCAATGATTCTGAAAAGTTCGGCATGGAGGAATGGTCAAAAATCCAACAAAAAGTGTTCTCTAACCATATCACAATTCCTGGGAAAAGACACATGGCTGTCATTTTTGACAGGGGTGTTTGCACAAAGTATTAAACCAGGGGTGCCAATAATTGTGGAACCTGTGTTTGTTGGTAAATATATATATATATTTTTAGAATGTAAGACTCTGGTTGATTCCATGTAATCATTAATAAAGAACATTACATTACATTAATGGCATTTGGCAGATACTCTTATCCAGAGCGATGCACAGTCGATTAGACTAAGCAGGAGAAAATTCTCCCCTGAACCAATGCAGGGTTAAGGGCCTTGCTGAAGGGCCCAACGGCTGTGCAGATCTTACTGTGGTTAGAGCAGGGATCGATCCACAGACCTTGCGGGTCCCAGTCATTTACCTGGTTCTGGGTGAGACAGAAATGTCTGACACGGATTCACGGGCGGACGCAGTGGGCCCTCCTCGACTCTCTTGAGTGACTGACTCTGCCCTCAAACAGTCTTGGGATGAAACACTGAGTCAAGTCCCTGAGCAAGTGATCAAGATTGATGGGAGGCTACTCGACCAGCAGAGGGCAGTGTGAATGGTGTCAGTGACACCTATTTTTGTACAATTAAAGAGAAATGATACAGGGTACGTCAGGCCCACATACAGGGAAGATGGCACGCAGCTTTTAGTGCCTTCCAGGTGGCTCACAGCAATCCGATGGCAGGTCATTTGGGGCAGGATGAAACACTTTTTTAAAACACCAATTTTATTGGCCAGGTATACGGGGAGACGGTGGTGTACTGCTTGCCCGGAGTGTCAAACAGTAAATGCTGCGGCCATTCAAAAATCACCTTTGCATCCATTATTTTTAATAGAGGTCCCCTTTGAAAGAATTGGCATGGACCTTGTCGGACTGTTCAGCGGAGCACAGAAGGATACCACTCTGTGGTATCCCAGGAGGTAGAGGGAGAGGAGCGACTGGTCCTCTCTAATAGCCGCAAGCTCAGCCCCAGGCAGACTCAGTACAGAACCATCTCAAAGGAATGTCTCACTATGAAATGGACGGTACTGACTCTCCTTTACTACCTCCTGGGGAAACACTTTGTCCTCGATTCGGACCATGCCCCACTCCAGTTGCTCCACCGGATGAAGGACACCAACGACAGGATTACCTGGTGGTATCTGGCCCTCCAGCTACTTCTGGGTACCCCATCGGCCGGAGTCTGCAAACGCTTGTGCCGATTTCCTCTCTGCAGCAATGGGGGGGGGGGGGCGGGTTGTCAAGCCGAATGCTCCCCGGCTGCATTGTGATGGTGAAGTTGTGTGGCAAGGGCGTAGTGTGTGGGAATGAAGCAGGGCAATCTGAGGACCATGGCTACTGGATAAGTAGGCACACCTGGACAACATAGCAGGCTTTTAAAATGGGGACAGAGAACCTAGACCGGAACCCGAATGCACCGACGAGCCGAAAGCTGAGTTATTTACTTCAGCTTTGTTATTTTAGTTTGTTATTTTAGTCCAGATCCTGTGAGGGTAACAGGTGAAGACGTTTGTTTATTTTTTACATTTGGGGCATGTGCTCTCTCTCTCTCCCTCAAGCTTCCGTTACACATAATGAAACGCCAGTGCAATCCGGATTTCCCATATCTCCCTGTATCCAACTCGTCTATCCTGTCATGGCATCTATCAGGATATTTTTATACATTTTGAATTCACCATGTAGAAATCACAGTACTTTTTATACATAATCCCCCTATTTTAGGACACCAAAAGTTTGGGATAAATGGATTCATGGGTGTTTCTGATTAGTCAGGTATGTAATAAAACAAATTAAGAAATAATATAGTTATTTAGCTGACACTTTTATCCAAAGCAATTAGACAAAGCAGGGGACAATCCCCCCTGGAGCAATGTAATGCTAAGGGTATCGATCAAGGGCCCAACAGCTGTGCGGATCTTATTGTGGCTACAGCGGGGATGAACCACCAACCTTCCAGGTCGCAGTCATGTACCTTAGCTACTAGGCTACAGGCTGCCCCCTGTAGACAGTCAGAGACCGTGGCCAAACCTTAGGCTTACCAAAAATCAACTGTTCTGAACATCATTAAGAAGAAAGAGCATGCTGGTGAGCTCAGTAATCACAAAGGGCCTGGTAAGCAATGGAAAACCTCAATATTTGATGACTGAATAACTCTCATCATATTGAAGAAAAGCACCCAAACACCTGTCTGACAGATCAGAGGATCGGACTACACAAACAGGACTATAGAGGCTAAACTTCAAGATACACACAACTAGTTATCCACAAAAACAGAATGGCCAGGTTAGCTTGCTAAGAAGAGCCTGTAGAGTTATGGGAAAAGTTGTTGTGGAAGATTCATCTGTCAGAGTGATGGGAAGAGCAGGGTTTGGGCATGTAGTGCTCTCACAGTTGCTCACTCACTTGTCTTCATGATTTAAATCAGCAGAATTCATCTGAAGTGTACCGAAACATTTTATCTGATCAAGTTCAACCAAATTCCTCCAAACTCGCTGGCACTTCATCCTACAGCAAGACAAGAGATCCCAAACATACTGCTAAAGCAAGAGTTTGTCAAAGCCGGAAACTGAACTGGCCAAGTCTACCACCAAAAGAATCCAATTGAACATGTGTTTCAGAAAGAGAAAACTTAAGGCAACTAGCCCCCAAAACAAGCAGGAGGCAAAGATGGCGGCAGTACAGAGCATCACGAGAGAAGATCCTCATCACCTGGTGATATCTATCGGTATTGGTCACAGACTGCAAGTAGTCATTGGATGCAAAGGATATGTGACAAAGTACAAAACATTACTACTTTAATTTATATAACATTAATATGTCCCAAACATTATGGTGCCCTGAATGGGTCGACCACATATAGTGCTGTAAGACCAAAATGTGTAAAAATACCCTTTAATAAAAGTTGAGGACGGGAAATTCAATCAAACCACATGTGAATTGTTTGCACTTTATTAGGTATTTCTTAGACTTATTTTTTAGACTTCTACTGCTGTAGCCTATCCACTTAGAGTTATGACGCGTTGTGTGTTCAGAGATGCTCTTCTGCATACCACTGTTGTAATGTGTGGTTATTTGCGTTACTCTCACCTTCCTGTAAACTTTGACCAGTCTGGCCATTCTCCTCTGAAGTTTCTCATTAACAAGGCTTTCTGTCTGCAGAACTGCTGCTCACTGGATTTTTTCGTTTGTTTTTTGCACCATTCTTTGCCAATTCTAGAGACTAGTGTGTGTGAAAATCCCAGGAGATCAGCAGTTTCAGAGATACTCAAACCACCCTGTCTGCCACCAACAATCATTCCACGGTCAAAGTCACTTAGATCACATTTTTTCCCCATTCTGATGGTTGATGTGAACATTAACGTGATGTGAAGCTCCTGACCCGTATCTACGTGATTGTATGCGTTGCACTGCTGCCACACAATTGGCTGATTAGATAATCGCATGAATAAGTAGGTGTAATAAAGTAAAAATAAAGTGCTTGGTGAGTGTCCGTTGGTTATATTGTTTGGAATTGAGATTTAGATAATATATGAGTCATTTAGCATAAATTGCATTTCTGTCTCGCTTTATAATCCTATTATTGTCCCGGCTAACATTTTCACGGGTGCTAATAAGCAAACAGAACACAAGGATTAAGGCAATATTATGTCAGAAATAGCTGTGCACACATGATGCTATGAACAAAATACCCCATATTCACATCCCAGGACATTTAATCAGTTAGAAGTCCACTGTGTTTTTTAAATCAGTGCTATTATGCTATTTTCACAATTGGAAATTATATCTCAGCAGGAGGAAAACTGCAGATGAAAACAATGATGATCTGTGTGTTACGCCTGATGAGTGTTAACTTAAGAACAATTCATGAATAGTACCGCAAAATACCACTGGTTTCTTCTTATTTAATTTATTCATTCATTTCGGTCAAATATATTCTGTACAATAACTGGGTACTGTAAAACAGTTTGTATAGGTTGGTGGGCCCCTTGAAAAGATATCTGCACTGCCCTGGGCATAGGCATTAAACTGTAACTTGTCAGACATTTTCTAATATTAGAAATATGGGTTCATATAATTGGGTTATATGGGTTCATATAGGGCGGTTAATATAGTGTAGTGGTTAAGGTACCCGCAAGGTCGGTGGTTCGATCCCCGGTGTAGCCACAATAAGATCTGCACAGTCGTTGGGCCCTTGAGCAAGGCCCGTAACCCTGCATTGCTCCAGGGGAGGATTGTCTCCTGCTTAGTCAAATCAACTGTACGTTGCTCTGGATAAGACCATCTGCCAAATGCCATTAATGTAATGTAATGTAACGTAATGTAATGTAATATAATTATGGAATGGAGAGATGAATAGAAATGGAAAGAATGTGTGTGTGAAATAACTGGGCAGACTAATTATGCTACCTGTGGCAAGGTGGACATATGACTTCTGACTGACTAAATTTGGCTCTACTGTTATGCACTGGCCCCACCGAGGTGTAGGTGGACTATCACACTAATACCCGCCGCTGCTGCTCCTTTTCCCTCCACAGAGCGCCCTGATTTCTCACTCTTTCTGTTGTTGTGTTGGAGAAGTACACTTCATGGGCATCTGTCAAAGGCAGACTGTAGCCACTCAATCAACCACACAAGGTCGCTGGAGCACACAATGAGACCGGGGCGACATTGGCTCAGGCGGGAAGAACAGTCGTCTGGCAGTCGACAGTGTCCATGAGCAAGACACCTAACCACCGAAATGCTCCGACGAGCTGGTTGGTGCCTTGCATGGCAGCCAATCGCCATTGGTATGTGAGTGTGTGTGTTAATGAGAGAATGAGAAGCATCAATTGTACAGAGCTTTATATAAATGCCAACCGTTCACCAATACATTCCCACTGATTTAAACCATCTCACCCAGGGCTGCATTTGGGCCTGGCAGGCAGAGTGGGCACTCGCAAGGACCAAGAGGAAGTGCTACTGGTATTCCCATTGCCACATGCCAGGTATGAACCTAATTTACTTCAATGTGCTCTTGATCTCCAGGACACATACTGCATTCCGGTTTTCCTAACAGTCGGTTAATGGCCCAGGAGATCACAATGCCCACCTTAAAAACAAAGTGGGCGTTGTGCACCTACACCTCGGTGGGGCCGATGCCCAACTGTGAGGTGCATACACATACAGGCACAGCGACTTATCTCTCTCAGGAAGAAAGCACTCTTCGGCTTGCCTCCATAGGGGAACCCTTTTTAGCTCATTATGGAACCCTCTATGGTAGGTGCGAAAAGTATTAAAGCTTCCAGACTGAACCGTTTTGCCCAAAAAGGAACCCTTGGACTAGATAGCGTGACTCTATGGAGACTGTATGGGCCTTCAGGAACCATTTCTTGTGAGAGTGTAACAGAATAAAGCACACAGCAGCTTCATCAGCATGACATTTTAAAACCATTTACAGCTCTTCGAGACTCACTTATGCCTATATGCTGCAAATGAGCTTTTAAATCTGAGGGAGGAGAGAGGGGGCTATTAAATGCACTTCTGTTTTACCCTGGGCACTATTCAACAAGAACGGAGAAATCATGGTTCAATGACGTTCAATTTAAAGATGCGTACCCCCGACTGTGCAATCTGAGAAAGAGTGCCGGCTTCACCCGGCACCCGGCACTTCTGAAGCACTTCTGAAGATTTTGTGAGATGCCAACCTGTAAAAAATAATCAAAGAATAAAATGGCCGCTGAAACACCGCTGCTATTCGCAAGTAACGGGTACAAGTCCTGATTTAGCTGAACAGCATAAAAAAGAGATGACTGCAGGCTGTACACCAGTGTCCTAAAAGTGTTGTCAATTTTGATTCATGGATGAGCACGGCTGATGATAAAACCTGGGTTAGTCACAAGGGACAGAGCTTATCCCAGGTTTAGTGCGGTGAGACGACTAAATGTACAGGCATAAACTCTGAAGAAGGATTTTGTAGGCCATGATGGTTAGATATCTGCATCAAGTTTTATCTGAATGAGTCAAGTTCTTACCATTTGCTCACAGGTTGCGTGTGTTAAGGTGTGAATACATAGGTATGTATTCTATAGAGGAGTGATTTACTCTTATTTAATTGAACATTAACAAAGTTTGCTTTTAAGGGGGGCATTGTGATCTTATGAGCCATTAACAGACTGTTAGGAAAACCTCAATGCAGTATGTGTCCTGGTGTTCAACAGCACATTGAAGTAGATTAGGTCTATACCTGGCAAGTGGCAATGGAAATTGCTTGCATATTCTTTATCATTCTGTACCAGTAGCACTTCCCCTAAATTATTTTGAACACAAACAATTATATTCCAAATATTTTTTTAATTCAAAGCAACTGAGAAGGATAAAGGAAATGAACACTGAGAGATGGACTAAAAGTTAGTAACTGAGGTCCTACGCCTGAGATAGCCACTGCAGAACATAGATTTTGTTGCCACGGAAGCATTTGTGTGTGGATTTTGAGGAATGCTCTGGGTCATTGTCTTCCTGGAAAGTCCACCTACAGCCAAGTCTCAGCCTAGTGGTAGAGGCAACCAGATTGTCAGCCAAAATAGCCTGATACTTGGTGTAATCCATTATTACATTACATTACATTAATGGCATTTGGCAGACGCTCTTATCTAGATCAACATACAGTTGATTAGACTAAGCAGGACACAGTAACAGCTCAAGATGCATTATTTTGCCATTGTGCAAAATAATAAAAGTACAGTATGTGTAATCTAAACCAGATTGAATGATTACATTCTCTTTGGTCTAGACTCTAGAGCAACAGATTCAAAGAGTGGGCTCAAATACAATGTATAAAATACCCACATTTTAAATGTACATTTGTTTAGTAGTAACAGCAGCAATAGTAATATAATAATAATAATAATAATAATACATGAAAAAAAAAAAATCTGAATATTATCATCATCATCACTACCGCCACCATAGGCTACATACAGGAGCTAGACGTATTCCTTCAATTCCTTTAAAATAAGAAAATGGCCACGAATAAGCTTTTAGACACGTATTTATTGCATATAACAAGCATATAATATCTCCAAGACGACTGTGACCTCTTGGGGTGGGTCATAGGGGCGGTGGGTTATATAGCCTATGCTGTCTCTAAAGAGGAAGGCAGGGCGTAAAATGGAAGAAAATATTTGCAAAAATTCTTCCTCTCTTTATTCAATAACCAGGATAAACGGCTATTTCACATAAAAATCACATTGCTGCCCACACGTATAGTCTGTTAGAACGGAGATATGTGTGAATGTCCCTCACAGTTTGGGACGCTTATTTGATTCTTTTCTAGCTACTTACGTTTGGGAAATTGCAGGCTACAACGGAGGAAGCGCGCGGTATCCAACACTATAACCTCCATGACGCCCTCCTATCATTTCTAATTAGTTTGGTGAGCGTTAGGTCGCACTTCCCTACCTGGTCTGTTGTATAATGTACATGTCCGTAACGTTATGAAGATGTTAGCTATATTAATCTCTGTCTCTCGGCGCTGCTCAATTGTAACGGGTGCGCCGTGTGGGCGATTCTGGCTGTCTCTCATGTGCTCGTCCAATCACCGTCGGCCTTACATAAAAAATATATTTTTTCGGTCAGTGCATGTACAGTACTGTATGTTGCAAAAACTGTTCTGAGAAATATACAGGGTGAGTGTGATAACGCTGGGAATCGGCTCGTTGGAGCTCTGCACTTTTTCTAAAACAAAATACTCGGACTGGTCGCTCGTTGGTAAGTAGTGCTAGCAAGTGAGTATACTTACACGGTTCCATGATATTTTCCAAACACTTTCTCCCAGTCTTCAGTCCCTACTAACACAACAGCCGGGAAACGAGCAAGCGAGCTATAGCCTATACTAAGTAGTCACACACGACAAATAGCGAGAGGGTTAGTGGCTCTGTTGGTTTATGTGGGCAAGCGTAGTCGTCGATTCCTCGCCCTTGTCGGTGACAACTCCATGACTTTTTACAATAATTGCATTGCACGAAAAAGTTCGCAGAGGTAGGTGCGTGTAGCTACCACGGACAGAAGCGGAATGATTACATTACTTGTCTACAGGCCAGTCATTGCCAAGCCATGAACATCCACATTCACTATACAGGAGACCAGTGGGAGATCGAGAAATAACATTTGAACGAACGGTAGGGGTGGTAGGAGGAAAAAAAAGACGACCTGAGAAAATTCTTCGATGAAACGAAAGTAGCCTGTTATAACAAAATTTTAACAAGTGCCTTCTCTCCATTGATCCGTGTTATATTAGAGTTAGTTTGTCTACTTTCGGCTGCAGTGTAGCGGAAGGCAGGATTCATCTCGGCAAAAGGAGAGTGGTTGGGAGTCTATAGCTGTATTTGCGTTAATGTACCATCGGCGTATAACTACTGTTATGATGGGTCAATAAGTTAGGTGGATGGAGTGAGAAGCTGGAATGAGAAGGCCCTGGTGTTTGAGTAAGGTTTCAGAGGTAAGTTTTCGAACATTGAAGCCGACATGACAGAAATATTACAGCTATTTTGTGACATGGCAAGATCCGAGTGGCGTTTTATCAAGTGCACCCAGCAATCGGCACAAAAAAATGTGCCAGAATATTATTGCACCGCGCTGGCAGGGGGAACAGTAGGTGGCTTTTAATTGTTCGTAAATTATTACTCGTTCACAAAGGCCTCCAATCAACAACATTAACATCGTAATTGGTAGCCTAATATTCGTCCAACTACGTGCTGAAATATCTTTACCAAGTGCTTGGTAAAACAGACGATGCAAAAGCTGGAGACAATATGTACGACACAGCCAAGCTAGAGCTGTTTGCTTTCCTCTGAGGGAAACGGTGTGATCACTTCCCCTCATCGAATGTACGGCAGTGTTCTAACTGAATAAATAGAAAGGGACGTCAGTCGATCGCGAATGATTACGCTTATCTCCTAAAAGTTTGGTTACAAAAGTGACGAGATGTCGGCAACAAAGTCGCCTTTAGTCTATAGAAAGCATTACATACTCCGCTATTGACACATTCAGTACAGCAACTCGCAGCAGGGCAGGCTACTTTTACTCTATCTCCATTAACAAATCGGAAACACGAATCGGGCCAGTTGAACTTAATTTTGCAGATATCGAAACTGATAAGCCCCAGTTTAAGTAATGAAAGAGGTCAAATTGTCAGAAGCGACATATTTCCTGATCAATGCATTTGCGGAGTTTGACATAACTGATATTTAGGCTACTCTACATTTTCCCCAAAGCAAGATGGACTCTTGCGCTTGTCTGTCTTGTCAGACCTCAGATCGACATTTTGCACAGAGATGCAAATTTGAGTTCGGTCCGACAGAGATTACAAGGTCAGATGAACGAAATAGTTGTTTGATTTGTGGAAACTTTCAGATTGAAGTGGAACATTTGCGAGGAATGGTCTCATCTCTTCTCGCGCCGTGTTGAAAAGCAGCTCCAGTGTTCAGTCTGCCAGCAGTTCATTATGCTCTTACCTGAAATCTGCCACTACAATGTTACACTTAAGCGTGTTCACACTACTGAACCGAGGGCGACAAATATGCCGTTTTCCTCCATACAAATGTTACTTTGGGGTCCCAGCTCGAGTTCCGAGATTGATTCAATAGTGAGATAGCCTACGTCTTACATTATTACGAGGTGTTAACTTTACGCTACGTCTCAACTAAGACAAGTCTCGTGGTAGGTAGCCTACATGCCATAGGCTACTGTATGTTACTGAGTAGGAGTGTGGCCACTGCAATTTTTCCAGCAATAGTGAGACACAACTGCAACTATTGTCCAGATTAGTAAAATGGACGGGATTTACGTCCGTGTTGGACATTGATGGGGTTTATATCTAACTATTAAAATTATTTTCTGTTGGCGGGGTGTAGGCTAGATGAGGGCTTTTTTATCTGAACATTCATTTATCAATTATGTGTTTTGTAGGTCACCATCCCATGTCCAGCCCTGATTGACAGAATCGTCTTCATCTCTTATTTTCTTTGCCTAAGTAAGTAACTCCATTTCACATTCGTTTACATATTATTGTCAGTTAACATATCACAATATGTGTGTTGTACAAATATTTGTTTTATTTATACCGGTATGTGTCCAACAGGTCAGTTTATATTCAGAAGGGTAGATAATATTAAGGCAAGATATTCATGCACATCCACTGGTAACCAGAGATGCAAGGGATTAAGAATAGCTATAATAGGATATATAAAGGATAAGATAACTGTCCCAGTATGCTGTTGGAGCTCCCAGGTGAGATCATGATTTATTACGTAGAACGGCAAACTAAATTGTAATCATTAGTTCAACATAAGGTCAAACAATTTAGACAATGAGCGTATCACATAGAAAATGGCTCTGTGGAATGAAACGCATTCTCACTTCAATTCAATTTCATTTGTAGCGCTTATTACAGAGAAAATGTCACAAAGCCACTTAAAAAAATAAAATAAATAAATTGGGCAGTCTCAACCCCCCAAAAACAGCAGCTAAAATCAATTCCCCAGTGGAAAGGGAAAGAAATGTTGAGGGAAAAACTCCCTGGTGGAAATAAATCCCAAGGGGAACCTGGCTTTGACAGGGTTTTCCTCCACCACTCAACGTGTTAGGCTAAATGATTAAAGGGAGGTAATGGGGAATCTGTGGCACTAAAGGGGCAGTTCACCCCAAAATAAAATAAAGCTACATTTTCACTTACCCAGAGTGCTATTTATCTGCCCAGAGAGTTTTGCCGAGATTCAGTGAATGTTCTAGATATCCGCTGTAGCTCGCCCCGACACAGCGGACCTCAATGGTGTCGATGTTTGCAGCAGTCAA
Source organism: Conger conger (assembly GCF_963514075.1). NCBI lineage: Eukaryota > Metazoa > Chordata > Actinopteri > Anguilliformes > Congridae > Conger > Conger conger. The sequence goes on along the minus strand of NC_083772.1, from coordinate 38,898,812 downwards.
AGGGCAAATGTACAATAAACACTCAACAACAACATCTCTTTGCTCAGGAAAGTACACAGACCTTGCTCTGCATGGTTTTATTGAAAACTGCTTTGTATTAAAGTGAGCGAACCATGTATATCAGCACAAGAGTCTCCATGCATGCTTATTACCTCATTTTTATACTCCAGTGAAACAGGAAGTGATGGAATGAAGCAATATAGTTCCTTTACACTGAGATTAACTAAATGAAGTGAAATTGTACTGCCAATTTCACTTTGTATAATTTTATTTACAATAATTGTTAGGTGTGCCAATAATTTTGCCACCTGTGGTTTTCAGAAAGAAATTTGACTACTAAATAAAAAACATTGTAACATGAGAGTAAATGTATTGAAATAAGAGTTTTCCCATATGTTTGAACATATAGTTCTACATAGTTAATTATCCATGTTGTTATACAGCCTTTTTTATTTATTTATTATTATTATTAATAATAATTCTGGAGCCCATTGTACTATATATTAGAATATGATTGTTTCAATAAAATAATTTCATCCCTAAATGTATTTCCTTAAATATGCTGTAAAATTTGTATTAAGCATAGTTTTATATAAAAATGGCAAATCTGTTCAAATACTGACGGTATTTACTGCTGTCAGTTAGGGTGTCAAATGTATCAACAGCAGTCACTAAACTACTCCTAAAGTATTTAAATGAATCTAATTGAATTATATTTCCACATCATTCAATTAAAATTTGAATTGCAATTTTGCATCCCGTTTGTTGCTGATAACAAATAAATATCAGAGAACAGACTGTCATATCACATTCAAAACAAGGATATATGCAAAATATCACAATGTTACCCTAATAATATTATACACTCACCAAGCACTTTATTAGGAACAGTTTTACTTTAGAACACCTACTTATTCATGCAATTATCTAATCAGCCAATTGTGTGGAGGCAGTGCAATGCATACACTCATGTATATATGGGTCAGTAGCTTCAGTTAATGTTCACATCAACCACCAGAATGAGGAAAGAATTTGATCTAAGTTACCTTGACCGTGGAATGATTGTTGGTGGCAGACAGGGTGGTTTGAGTATCTCAGAAACTGGGATTGTCATGCACACTAGTCTTAAGAGTTTGCAAAGAATGGTGCAAAAAAACAAACAAAAAAATCCAGTGAGCAGCGGGTTCTGCAGACAGAAAGCCTTGTTAATGAGAAACCTCAGAGGAGAATGGCCAGACTGGTCAAAGTTGACAGGAAGGTGAGAGTAACGCAAATAACCACACATTACAACAGTGGTATGCAGAAGAGCATCTCTGAACACACAAGGCATCATAACTCTAAGTGGATAGGCTACAGCAGTAGAAGTCTAAAAAATAAGTCTAATAAATACCTAATAAAGTGCTCACTGAGAGTATATTGACCTCAAACGGGTTACACTTGTTATGGCTCACTATTCCCCCTATTCCCCTATGTAAAGCCAATGTGGGTGACATTAATGATTACTAAATGTGTTGTATTTGTAATAATCTACATATATACTTTAGTTTTTTATGAAATTGAAATGTCTTTTACATGTTTAATGACATTTTAATTAAAACGTTTTTTTCATTAGTTTGAAATTGGGGTCATGCTCTAATATGAAAAGACCAGATAATTTTCCAAAACTATAAGGTGGGTGAGGGTATGCTTAGTAAATATTTCTGATTGTGAAAATAGCTTAGGTCTTCTATGGATAAGAAATGGGTTTTACGGTTACATTTATGATCCCCACATTATAGCTCTCTTGGGGATTGTAGGTTGAAATATGCATTGTATAAAACCTAATTAGTTGCTTTTCCATAGGATTTCCTTGTTTACCAGAAATCACTCCATGGTTGCTGCATGCAGTAGATGCATGGTGACTTTGTGAATGCACAGTAGTTAACTATTATTTTGTTTAAGTGGTCAATGACCATATACTCACTATATACATATATGGTAAATGGTTGGCATTTATATAGCGCCTTTATCCAAAGCGCTGTACAATTGATGCTTCTCATTCACACATTCATACACACACTCACACACCGACGGCGATTGGCTGCCATGCAAGGCGCTGACCAGCTCGTCAGGAGCATTTGGGGGTCGGGTGTCTTGCTCAGGGACACTTCGACATAGCCTGGGCGGGGGATCGAACCGGCAAGCCTCCGACTGCCAGACCACTGCTCTTACTGCCTGAGCCATGTCGCCCCCCCATATACTGCAGGCTTTATATCCGCTTCTACACTTTTATCCAGAACGATATATAGTAGGCCTCTGTCATGACAATCCCTGTGCTCTACAATATACATGTTAATGCAGGATCCATCAATTACTCACAACATTTGTATGCTGTGGACCGGCATGTTGGAATTGTAAAGAAGGCATGCTTTAGAAAAGTGCAAAATAAGTAAATTGCCTCAAACGTTAATATGAAAAATTGACAATAAACAGTGCACTACTCTAAGATTATACATTGTTTGAGAGGTTTGACTCTTAAATGATCTGCTCAGTGGTGAGCACATGGCTGTAGCAGTAAGATCTCTGCTGATACCTTGATGGCGAGCAGGCTAATGTTAGCGTAAGGGATGATCAATTTAATGTCCTGTATTTTGAGGCTTTCTGCAAATGCAAACATTTCACTTAAAACAGTTTTTTCTGATTAATTAATAATTGTGAATAAACACTATACATTTACTGTGGTCATACAACCTCTGGAAATGTAACATTGCTGCTTTCATTTTCATATTCTTTTGACCATATATTCAGAATTAATTTACATCCATTTGCTGTATTTCCAGGTGGCAACAGAAGGTTTCAGTTCCGTATGTCTGTGATGTTATGCTAGCTATTGATTTTCTGTCTTACACCACACCCTGTTCATTAGTGTTCATAATGAACGGGCAAATCAATGAAATTTGAACTTCCGAAAAGTAATATGAAGTAGAACTGAATAGTTCTTATACTGTATATCATATCTGCATCTAAGCACCACTGGCTAATATTGAGTATTGTGACTTGTTTTGTCATGCTTCTGTAGAGTCAAGAATGAAAGTAGCTACACAGGTTGTGGTTCAGTGGCAGCTTGGTCAGCAGCAAATCATACTTCTCAGCATTCGTAGTGGGGTTTCCGCGGGTCTGGTCTTCATTAAATTTTGGTTTAAAACTAACCAAATATCAATGACAAGGTGTCTGGGGTTGAAAACTGTACTTTAAGATGGATTTGTACTCTGGTGAGAGAAGCTTCAGAGTTTATTTTGATCCCATTCGGTTTGGGTTTTGGGTTCCTTTTCACCCAGAAGGGAAAAATCAAAGTAATAAATTTAGGCCAACTGGTCTTTTGCCTCCGCACCCTTTAGGAGAGCATTTGCTCTGGAAAATAAGTTGTTTTGGATACAGGCACGTTTTTTTGGAATTATTGCATAAACATTCTCTATTATTTATACGATTTATATAAATTCAGACATACTCTTAATATAATATGAACATTGTGTAAATGAACATAATGTAAATACAAAGTGTATCAAAATCCACTTAGCTAATGCCAAAACTGTGTTAAGATGAAGTCATCTCTAAAAATAGAGCTTAGATTTTTTGTATGAAAATGGCTGCATTAGGGACACATGCCTGAATCTTGATTTTAAAAAATGTTTAAAAAAACATACCAGCAGTTTCCAGGTGACATTGGTCAAATTCATTTTTGGGTGTTTCTTGGCCGTTTTAATAATGGTTTGGAGATAGTTTGGATGCTGCTTTTAATTTATTTTTGCCAAGTGTCACCTGGCAAATCAAATATAAGCAAAGAAGGCAACTTGGTAACTTGTGCAATAAGGAATAATAGATTTTGACGTGTTGTTTTATAGAATCCCAGAAAACCTCTTAGCTACAGTGCCAAGCTCAGAGGTGACTGGAAAAAAACCCCAGCAGTAGTTCCAGTTTTAGGTTTGAGGACAGTGTTGTATCGCTTTGCCTTTGCAGCTGTTCTCAGGTTTCAAATAATTTCCACTTTACTTTATTGATTGATATATCATGTATCAATAGTATATGTAGCAGTGTGCCTTGACGCATATGTAGACATAGACCCCATTGTCCGGAAGGCTATTGTTGTAATTCAATGGTGACATACATGTACCACTGGCATGTATTAACTTATTCATGATGATTGTTCATGAAAAATAGCTTTCATTTGATGCTTTTCTAACCTTAATATCAGTGGCCATACTATTTCTGATCAACACACAAGCTCGAAATGGCCTCTCTGTGTCTCCATAGAGGAACCCCATCTAGTGCAAGGACAGTTATATGTTGAGCAGAATGGTTAAATCCAGGACACTTCATACTTTTAAGACCTTCATAAAGGGCTCCATATAGAACTAAATGGGTTCCTCTATAGAGACAAGCCAAATAACTTTTTTTCCTGAAAATGTACAATGCGTAGGGATCTCCTGTTCAAAGTGTATAGCTCTGGAATTCAAGTTGGCACACAAAATTAGATAATGCTGTTGTGCATTTACAGTCAGGTCCATAAATATTGGGACATCGACACAATTCTCATCTTTCTGGCTCTATACACCACCACAATGGATTTGAAATTAAACGAACAAAATATGCTTTAACTGCAGACTTTCAGCTTTAATTTGAGGGTATTTACATCCAAATCAGGTGAACGGTGTAGGAATTACAACAGTTTGTATATGTGCCTCCCACTTTTTAAGGGACCAAAAGTAATGGGACAATTGGCTGCTCAGCTGTTCCATGGCCAGGTGTGTGTTATTCCCTCATTATCTCATTTACAAGGAGCAGATAAAAGTTCATTTCAAGTGTGCTATTTGCATTTGGAATCTGTTGCTGTCAACTCTCAATATGAGATCGAAAGAGCTGTCACTGTCAGTGAAGCAAGCCATCATTAGGCTGAAAAATCAAAACAAACCCATCAGAGAGATAGCAAAAACATTAGGTGTGGCAAAATCAACTGTTTGGAACATTCGTAAAAAGAAAGAACGCACCGGTGAGCTCAGCAACACCAAAAGACCCGGAAGACCATGGAAAACAACTGTGGTGGATGGCAGTAGAATTATTTCCCTGGTGAAGAAAAACCCCTTCACAACAGTTGGCCAGATCAAGAACACTCTCCAGGAGGTAGGTCTATGTGTGTCAAAGTCAAAAATCAAGAGAAGACTTCACCAAAGTGAATACAGAGGGTTCACCACAAGATGTAAACCATTGGTGAGCCTCAAAAACAGGAAGACCAGATTAGAGTTTGCCAAACAACATCTAAAAAAGCCTTTACAGTTCTGGAACAACATCCTATGGACAGATGAGACAAAGATCAACTTGTACCAGAATGATGGGAAGAGAAGAGTATGGAGAAGGAAAGGAACTGCTCATGATCCAAAACATACCACCTCATCAGTGAAGCATGGTGGTGGTAGTGTCATGGCGTGGGCATGTATGACTGCCAATGGAACTGGTTCCCTTGTATTTATTGATGATGTGACTGCTGACAAAAGCAGCAGGATGAATTCTGAAGTGTTCCTGGCAATATTATCTGCTCATATTCAGCCAAATGCTTCAGAACTCATTGGACGGCGCTTCGCAGTGCAGATGGACAATGACCCAAAGCATACTGCGAAAGTATTTTTTAAGCCAAGGAAGTGGAATGTTATGCAATGGCCAAGTCAATCACCTGCCCTGAATCCGATTGAACATGCATTTCACTTGCTGAAGACAAAACTGAAGGGAAAATGCTGCCAAAGGGACTTCTACAAAGTCCTGAATTAAGGGTCTGAATACTTTTAACATGTTTTCACTTTGTCATTATGGGTTATTATGTGTAGATTGATGGGCAAAAATGGCAATTTTATCCATTTAAAATTAAATCTACAAAACAAGCGTGCAAAAATTGAAGCGGGTCTGAATACTTTCAATTTGCACCTCTATGAAATATTCTTGGATAAGCTGAATTCTGAATTCTGAAGATTCATCCAGATCAGCATGTCATGACTGGCTAAATTCAATTTGACACACACGGCACTGTAATGTATGAGTGTGGCAGGAGAAGCCTTTTATTTACAAGTGTACGCACTTGAAAGGACCATAGTGCATTATAGCCAAGTGCTCTTGACTAATTTGTATGATTGTAGAGGAAGCTTTAATTGAAACAAGGTGTATGATGGTGTTATGAAAGTGTAATTGGGATGCAATTTCCCGTTTCCAGTCTACCACAGTAGCAGGTGTAATTGTAGGGGATGCTACAATTAATTGGACTATGAAGAAGCAATCATAAGTCTTTCACTGAAAAATGTATCAGCTTTTGTTTTTTGACTGATCTAGTGCATCTACTTGGATCAAGATCAGAGCTCTCTCTTTGGTGAATAAATCCAGAACCCTGACATTAGTCTTCATTTCTGAGCAATACTATATACATTTTGCATATACAGTCAGAATTATTTTTATTTTTTTATAGCTAGATGCAGTAACAAGCCATAAAAAAATCACATCCTTTTTATATTTAATAAATATCTGTACTTTATAGGTACAGGATTAATAAAACAACTGTCATGACCATAGTTTAGTTTAGTTTAGTCATAGTTTTTTTATTATATCAAGGATAACTGTATAGTACATTACAGAAAAAGGAACTTTTGTCTAATCATTACAATTCCACGTAATAAGTTGGGTAATTAAGCAAGTGTCAGATAATAAAATAATGTTCAATTTTAAAATAAAGATTTTAAAATCAAGTTTTATCCCCATGAAGAAGATGGCTTTAAGGCATTCCTCGGAAATGTCTGGTATGATTTGTATAGTTTGCACTGGAAAATATAAAATAATAATAATAGTAATAATAATAATAATAATTGAGGTAGGCTCAGATTCATCACCTATTTGTTGCTCACCATAGTCAGCCTTCTTCTTTGATGAAATAATGTTTTAATTACCATCTCTGCTGTCTTCTACCGACCTATAATTATTGTAGAAATGCAATTCTGGGAAACGTTGTCTTTTGTGGAGAATTTGAATGGTGGCTAAATTCCTTACTTGTTCGTACCTTTTTCTGCTGGAAATCTAGGAAGAGCTTTACCCTTGACTGTAATCATTATGTGTTTCAGTTTGGCTGAAGGACCACGTGGAGTTCCTCTTAACCTTGCGTTTAGCCTGAAGGGCAGTCTTATTCTGCCCATTCATAATATCGCTCAAATGCTTGTTATCATAGTATTGCCAATTCACACAAAACTTTATTTAATGTTTAACAGTTTATCAGTTTATCACTGTTGTTTTGGTTAAGATTTAGGTCTAACAGCAAGGGGGCAGCAGACAGTAGAGGCATTCTTCATCAGCTCTATTCTCAAAGTTCAGTGTATAGAGCCCTATTTATTTATTTATTTATTTAAATTCCACATAGGCACATCTAACTAATTAGATCAGAATGAAATAAAAGAAAAATCAAAGAAAATACATACTAGCAAAAAAATAGCCAACACAAATTGCGACAGGCGTTTTACTGTGAAAAGCATACAGAAAGGATTTGGTGGTTACTTCTGTTATTTGAATAAATTACATAATTAAGCATTTGTCAGGTTTCTTTGCATCAGAATTATCACTTTGCAGCAGGGTTGATCAACCCTGTTCCTGGAGATGTACTACCCTGTAAGTTTTCACTCAAGTAGGGCTTGTACCAAATTTTTTAATACATTTGGTACAAAATCTTGTAATAAATTTGGTACTTCTAATTAGCAGCTCAACAATATCTCTAGCTGTTGAACGAGTTGTGCTTGCAAGATTCCCAGTCAACTAGTCATAGAGCTAGGATACACATTTCTGTACACCAGCATTGCCCCATATATCATGTGGGGGGATGGGAAAGTCTACCCCAAAGAGCTGAGAGCCGGTCTGAAATGTGTAATTCAGTGTGTTGTCCGTGTGGACTGCACGTCTGATTAAGTCGCTCACGCGAGAACTCCCTCGTCGCATCACACCGATTTGAATAATGAAGGTGTGAAGTAGTAAACGCGGGAGAGGGCCGGAGATGTAAATGAATTAATGGGGTCTGGAGACAGGACTGCGGTGTTTCCGGTGGAGGGAGTTGTGCGTGCAGTGCAGCAGTTGCAATGGTGCAGCAGAACACTGTTTCTGGTTTTGAGTGCAGGATTGGTTGTACTTGAACATGGTTCTAATCCCGGTGTAGCCACAATAAGATCTGCACAGGCCCTTAACCCTGCATTGCTCCAGGGGAGGATTGTCTCCTTAGTCTAATCAACTGTACGTCGCTCTGGATAAGAGCGTCTGCCAAATGCCAATAATGTACAGTTCAATTTAGGTAAAGTGTATGGTTCAGACATTAAATGCAAACATACAGTATCGGGACAATAGCTCACGTGTTTGTGTTTTGTGAGATTTTAAATGTTACTGTGTGAGATAAATGTTACAGTATACTGCCAAGTACTGGACAAGGTTTTGTGTGATTGGATGTCTAATTATTTTACCTGAGCTTCAGTGTGCTGGAGTAAACCTTTTAACCTGTTGAGGAAGTAGAGCCATTACCTTTAGGTAAAGGGCTCATATCCCCTTATTGTGTGTAACTATAGTGACAGGCTCATGTGTTTATTTATCAGACAAATTTGATCTGTAGCACATACAATTCGGCTCATCAAATATTCAGTGTTCAAGTTGATCAAGGTTCTTCCTTACTACCGGTACCATAAGTTCGCCAAATGACTGAACTAGTTGTCATCGGTGAGAGGGACTATCCCTTCGTCCACTCTGTGCTGTGATTAGCTCTTTGCGTTCGCTCTCTCATGTAAATCTGTGCACTGTAGAGTGTAAAATAGTTGCTCATCTCACATACAGCGTGCAGCAAGGCTTCATCTGTAATGCTCCAAGCCTGCAGTTTTGGGTTGTGCAGCAAAAAAAGTAAATAAGTCATAAGTAATTTTTTAGTAATAGTAATTTCAACTTAAATTATTACTTCTATTACTTTTTTGCTAAATAAGACAAAAATTGCCAATGAGGTGCACCAATTTGGCTCTGTTCTAGGTTTGCCAATGGGGTCAGAAAATGTCACTTGTCAAGCAAGCAGTAATTTAAAACAAGCTAATATTTTATTTTATGTCTCATTATAAGACTGAAACTCTTGTTAAGACAATTTTTTTGCAGTGCAAGCATATTGTCCATTACATTCTATGAGTCCTCATAACGCCTATTGTTGCACCAGGCAGTCTCTACTTTTACCAAAGAGCTGGTTGTTGAGAGGGTGACAAATGTGGGCGGAAATTGGGGTAGCTAGAGGCACTGGATAGTAACGCACTTTTTGGCAGACCTCAGCTGCGACACACCCCATTTTATTTTCACAAGACGAAGCGTAATTTGTCAGCTTTCCTTGTGCACTGTCAGAATCATCGCATTGTCAAAAGATCTGCCCTCGGTTAATCTCTTACATGCAATTAACCTTGGCATTTGGCTGCCGTTCAGATTAATTGCGTTGTTGCCACCGCGTTCGTGAAATGGTGGCTCTCGTTCATTATCTCCAGCGCATTCCTAGCCGAAGCACATTGACACAATTGCAAACGCGATTTCTTTACGGCGGGAAGTGAACCGTGCGCATTAAAAAGCTGTATCAATGGCGGTGTTCCCTCCCCACCCCTTACTTAGCCCTGGCACTTTACCGTCCTGATAAACAGCCGAGACCGTCCCCGTCGTTGACTCTCTGTCCCGCTGGTGTGCTGATTTGCCAATTAAACCAGGATTCATGGAGCGTGCAGCACTCTACAGATGTAGTCATTACTTAGCACACACATTTTGACGAGGGGAAAACGCAGGGATCGGTTTCAGTAATGTGAGTCTGAAGAAGAGCGAACGCCGTCTTCTTACCGGCTTTGCTAGTTGCCATTTAAAACTCAATCAAATCTAAGTTTTCCCAACGTTTCCAGTTCCTGAGATGAGACTTGAACACCGGTTTGAAGTGATGTTAGGAACACTGCAGGAAATATTTTATTAATATTCGGTTTTCTCATTTAGAAAATAATTTGAATTGTGTTAACATACAGTGCCCTCCATAACGTTTGGGACAATCATTTATTTATTTGCGTCTGTCTCCACAATTTGAGATTTGTAATAAATAAATAAATCACGTGGTTAAAGTGCAAATTGTCTCATTTTAATAAAGGGCATTAAATGGGCCATAAAATAATGCCCCATTTCAGGGCACCATAATGTTTGGGACACAGCAATGTTATGTAAATGAAAGTCACTGTTAGTCATCTTCAGTCAGCCTATTTTGTTGCATTTCCTTTGCATGCTGCTTGAAGTCAGCGATTCTTGGACTCATCACCCATTGCTGGGTGTCTTCTCTGGTGATGCTCTGCCAGGCCTGTATTGCAGCCATGTTTAGCTCATGCATGTTTTGGGGGCTAATCCTTTTAGGTTTTCTCTTCAGAAGGACATGTTGAATTCAGACCAGATTGATCATTTCCAAAGGTGATTGGAAGACTAGGAGGCTGAGAGCTCTCTTATACCTGCATTAAGGCAATTAAACACACCTGAGCAATTACAAACACCTGTGAAGCCATGTGTCCCAATCGTTATGGTGCCCTGAAATGTATAAACACTACTGTACAAAAATGTATACAAAATACCCTTTAATAAAATCTTTAAATACATTTAATTATATGATCTGCGGAAAATCAAGCCATAATGGGTATTTGTCTCAAATATTATGGAGGGCACTGTATGTATATTTTCAATACTCCCATCCAAAACATTCAGAGAATATCATTACCATTAACTTGTGTTTCTCATGACAAAATTATCACCATTATGCAATCTTATCTATGTGTATGTGACATGGATAACACATTCTTTGACCTTGATTTCATTATTGGAGCAAAAAGTGTGTTGTAAATAGATTTGGGTAATATTCTTGTCATAATCTCAATGAAATGGGGAATCTTACCGGAATGTTCCCTGGTGTTCTTGAAGTGTTCCTTGTTATCAAAGTATTGTGAACTGATTGCTCAAAGTAGACCTTGCTGTGGAGGATTCTGGTGCGAGGTCATTTGAAACTGGTGATGGATTTTAACCTCCTTTTATGCAAAGCCTACACTACAAGGGACATTCAATAAAAATAAAATAAAAATTAAACAAAGAATATTTTTGAAAATATTTTCACAGCAACATGTTTTTTGTCATCCAAGCACCTATATGCTTGGGGGGCGACATGGCTCTGGCAGTAAGAGCAGTCGGAGGGTTGCCGGTTCGTTCCCCCGCCCGGGCTATTTCAAAGTGTCCCTGAGCAAGACACCCAACACCTAAATGCTCCTGACGAGCTGGTTGGTGCCTTGCATGGCAGCCAATCACCGTCGGTGTGTGAGTGGGTGAATGAGAAGCATCAATTGTACAGCGCTTTGGATACAGGCACTATATAAATATCTACCATATATATGTGGAAAAAGTTTTAAGATTCAGCATTTTTCTGCTGGGTGTCATGAGGTCAAAGGAGACCTATAGGAGTAGTTTTGGAGCAGTCTGACCTCTCCTCTGCTCCCTCCACCACCCCCTCAGATTCTGCATCATGAAGGCGGGAGGACGGGGGGCGGAGCCGCCCGTGGAGGGAGAGGTGAGTGGCAAGCGGCCGAAGCGCAAGTGTCTGCAGTGGCACCCGCTCCTGTCCAAGAAGACCCTGGACTTCTCCGAGGACGAAGAGGAGGATGATGAGGAGGAGCTAGAGAAGGTCAGTGGCCGAGATTGGCAGGGTAATGTTTGGGGTCTTCGTACTCATAATAATAGTGCAATATCGTATGTACTGAAGGGGGTATAGATGCTATTTTGATGCACTGAGTGAGCTATTATATAAATTTGAGTGCATTGATCTGAATGCAATTTCATAGTCTCTTTTTTGCTGAAGATAGTATCATTCATTCATTTGGTGGGGAAACTAATGATGCAAGTGTGTTTAGAAGACGATTAATTTCTGATTGAAAGAAGACAAATTATACGCATAATTTGCCATAACCTACACAGGTAAACGTTATGATGCAGTCAAAACAAGAGGAAATTATGGTGCAGATGTGTTATAAACAGAAAAAGAGCAAGGGGAAATCTTAAACAAAAACAATGGCCTTTCTGTGCTTCACTGCAATCTGTAATCTTGCTACACAGTAATCCCCTTTGAACTAACTACTAAAAGATAACCTTTCCGTAGCTGAAATGAAAGATAATCATTTTAAAGCAAATCTAGCTGAAGAACTACCCAAGCAAGGCAATCTAGCTAAAGACAATCTTTCCGAAGCTGTAGCTAAAGATACTCAGTGAAGGAGGAGCTGTGTTTGGGGGTCTGAAGCCTGACCGTGCCCCCCCCCCCCCCCCATCCCCCATCCCCCCAGCAGCCCCCGTCACTCTGTGGAAAGAGCCAGAGCAAGGAGGCTGAGGGCGGGGTTGGGACAGAGGAAGAGGAGGATGAGGTGGAGGAGGAAGACTCTTCGGAGCAGCGTGCCCGGCGTCCCATGAACGCCTTCCTCCTGTTCTGCAAGAGGCACCGCTCCCTGGTGCGGCAGGAGCACCCCCGCCTCGACAACCGCGGGGCCACCAAGATCCTGGCCGACTGGTGGGCCGTCCTGGAGCCCCAGGAGAAGCAGAAGTACACGGACATGGCCAAGGAGGTACCGCCGTTCACCGCCAAGCCGCCAGTATCTTTACAGTCCTGGAGCATTTTTTTGTTGACTTATTTTAGCATTTTTTCTGTGTAATTCCTCTTTAAGCAAAATGTGCAACTGCATAATTGTTGTAGGTGATGAGCAGGGACACAACAAAAGACTACATTACAGTTGGCTAGCCTAAAGACACGATAAAAATGCCAATAAATCAAGGTATCCAGGCTGAAGTATTTTTTATTTTTTAAAGAATGGCAATATTCTCTACTGCTATTGGCTGGTTTGGTATGTAATGCTGCTTGTACTCAGGTTTTAGTCTGTGGCCACTGTGAGTTCATCACACCGAACACTAGAGCCAAGTCCCTGAATGGGGGGTCTGGATTTGTAGCTTTAAATGAAAAGCTTGCATAAAACAAAATGTACTGGAAATGCTTTATGTGCCTATATTCCAGATGGCTGCTTTCAGTTGTACTGTATATCCTAAATCAGCACTTCTCGCAATTACAATGAACACTATGCTCACACTCAGTTAAGAACATTCTAAACGCGTATTTGTGATCTTACACCTGAAAGGGTTAAGAGCTGGTATCAGTGAGAGGGTGCCATGCTCACTCGTGCTGTGAGAATCGTGTTGTGGATGATACAATATAACACTCCTATTTCAAAAGCAGTAAGGAACAGAATCCATCCATGTTTTTTTTGTCTGAGGTAATTGCCGTTTTAGAGATTTTCTTTAATGCTTCAGGCTGCTGTTTTGATTTGCTTCGGTGTTTGTCAGGCCGCAGACTGCCTCGTTCCCATGTTAGATTATGGGATTATGGGAGCGGCTGTCAGGCAGGGGCGGAGCCCTGTTAGATAGTGTTTAGGGAAAGGCTAACCCATGATGTAGAGGAATGGACCTCAATGCAGTAGATACTTGGTACTGGATAACCTTCTGGTTTGTTGCACATTTTGCACAAGGTTTGAACAGTGGTGTCGGTAAAAGTACAACTTGTTCACTTTTGCTTTCCCTTTGCTTTTGTCAGTGAGCGATGTACGGGGTGCTGATTGAGGCTGGCTTTGATGTGTTGTTACAAATCTCACCTGCTGGAGATTGTGCCCTGACTATGGCTTTGCTTTATGATATTTTTATTATTTTTATTTTATTTTAAAGAGAGTCTTGGACAGAGATCCATTTGCCATTTTTACCTTCTGCAGGGATTACTTATCATATATCATGGTTCAGATTGTGCTATAAATCCCTTTGGAATTAATATATTATTTTAATCTGAGAAAGGAAAATATCTAAAAAGTATGATGAGCCCTAAGAATCAGCGATGGGATATCATCTTAAGAGAAAACTTGACGTATACGCTCAAGGCAGATGTAAACGGCTGCAAACTGAATCTGAATTACTGTTTTGTTCTCGCTCCGTCTCCCAGTACAAGGATGCTTTCATGAAGGCCAACCCGGGGTACAAATGGTGCCCCCCATCCAACAAGTCCATGAAGGCCCCTTCCTCTTGCGCCGGCTCCCGCAAGAAGGCCTGGCCGTTCCCTTCTGAGGTGCCCAAGGACTGCGCTGCTTCCAAGAAGCTGGCCAAGGCCGAGAGCGTCCCGCAGATCCACTTCTCCATGGCGGGTAGGGATGTATTTTCTTTTTTTAACAAGGGACAGTGCACGTGAATCAACATTTTCTGTTTCCATATCAATTTAGATGAGCTCATTTTCATCTGTAGTCCCTAACCTGCATGTCTTTGGACTGAGGAAACCCATGGGGAGAACATGCTAACCCCACACAGACATGGGGAGAACATGCGAAATAACCCCACACAGACACGGGGAGAACATGCACACTCCACACAGACACGAGGGGAACATGCTAACCACACAGACACAGGGAGAACATGCACACTCCACACAGACACGGGGGAGAACATGCTAACCCCACACAGACACGGGGAGAACATGCTAACTCCACACAGACACGGGGAGAACATGCTAACTCCACACAGACACGGGGAGAACATGCTAACTCCACACAGACACGGGGAGAACATGCTAACTCCACACAGACACGGGGAGAACACGCTAACTCCACACAGACACGGGGGAGAACAAGCTAACCCCACACAGAAAGGCCTGGGTGGGGCTCAAACCCAGGACCTTCTTGTTGTGAGGCAGTGTTGCGGCAGGAAGCAGAACGCACCCTCTTCCTGCACAAGTCTCCGCTTCACTGATCTGGTTTCACTGTGCTTCTGCAGATCCTACCAAGATGGGGGGGCTGAGCATGCTGCTGCTGGCCGGGGAGCACGCCCTGACAGCCCGTGAGGTGAGCGTAGCATTACGACAACCCCCCCCCCACACCCCCAAACAAACTCCACCCTGTCAGTGTCATTTTGCACCTTCTCGAATTGTTCTTTTAGTGTGTAAACCAAGCGGCCAAAAAACCAGGCTCGTAGCTCTCTCCCTGGTCTTCTTCCTGTCCGGTGGGCTCTGGTAGGTTTTTTGCCCACCCCAAGTCAACGGTAACAACACCATCAAAATGCAAAGTCAGTCATTTTTTTCCTACAAGAAAATGTTGTTGTAAATAGGTGTTTTTCTTTGTCTAATGTCTCCCCATGTGCCGATTTGTTAAATTGTGTTATCTGGACAATATTTTAATGTTTGGTGAACGAATCAGGGGCAGTTGCATCACTGCTGAGTCTTGATCTCACACACTTTGTGGATGACCCGGACTGGTAGGGACTTCATGCCCATAGATGTATGGGTCCCGCTTTTCCCTACTCCTCAGTCTCTGGCTTCAGTTTGTACAACACAGCAGGATGAAAACTGCATGGTTTAAATGCTTTTCACAAGCCCATAGAAAGTCAGTGGGTGATATCACAGACACTTGGTCCATATCTTTTCCATAGTCTCTGACCAAGTGCATAGTTCTTCTGGTTATCAGAACATTTATTTGGATTATTCTATGTACTGGTTCTGTTTTAATATACAGTGGCTTCAGAAAGGATTTAGACCCCTTCACTTTTTGCAGACTTTATTGCATCCCCATAGCATGATGCTGCCCCCACCATGCTTCACCGTAGGGATGGTATTAGCCAGGTGATGAGCAGTGCCTGGTGTTAGACAGCGGCAGACATAGTGCTTGGACCTGAGGATCTTTTTCCTCATGCTCTCAGAGTCCTTTAAATGCCGTTTGGCAAACTCCAAGCCGGCTGTCATATACCTTTTACTCAAGAGTGGCTTCCGTCTAGCCACTCTACCATAAAGGCCTGATTGATGGAGTGCTGCTGAGATGGTCGTCTTTCCGGCAGGTTCTCCCATCTCTGCTGAGGTGTAATATTCATAAATTATAAGTATTTCCCAGGGCCTAATTTTCATAGTGTTGTGTTTGTAACCTCGATGAGCACCAGTAGATTTCTGCAAGTCACCATATTGTGTCATTTAACATAATTTGGACAAAAGAAAAATAATCTAGATAATACCTTTTAGTACATGGACCGTGGAAAGTAAATAATAAGAGGGTTAATGAATAAAAAATTTGAATCTTAATTTTATTCTATCTGCATATATTCTTTCTTAATATATGCTTCCTACAATCTGTATGCAGTGATAATAAATGAGTTATGAATCTCACAATTCAGCATGCGTTATAGAGCCTTGAGGTGTGATATAGGACTTAGGAAGGAACTCACATGTTAAACTATGTGACAGTCAGTGACCAGCACTGAGATGGTCACTGTGGTTGGCTGAATTTCTGCGTGGGTTCGCTGCCTGAACTGAAGGTGTGTTTGCATGAGACTCATTCCAATCCATTTTTTTTCTCCTTCTTTTTCTTTCCCATGCTCCTTTTTCTACTTCTTGCTTCACCCATCGGGAGAGGCTTGAAAAAAGTGTAGAAGGGGGAAAACCTGAATTAGGCAAATTGAATGTCCTTGCTCCTCCCAACATCCTGTTCGTCAATTACAGACGTGGAAAATTAGGAGAGGTGGATCCATATTATACGTCATATCCGATCATTTATACATCATGCTTTCCAGAAAAATTAACTTCCACAAAGAATACATTTCCTTGTCCACCCCTCCACACGGCTGCCCCTCCACCCAGCCACCCCTCCACACAGCCACCCCTCTACACGGCCGCCCCTCCACACCCTGCCGCCCCTCCACACCCTGCCGCCCCTCCACACGGCCGCCCCTCCACCCTGCCGCCCCTCCACACGGCCGCCCCTCCACACGGCCGCCCCTCCACACGGCCGCCCCTCCACACCCGGCCACAGACGGCCGGCGCGGGGTGGGTCCGTCACCGGTTGCGCCGCACTTAGAGGCAGGCCGCGTCACGGCGAGCTCCCGATTACCGCCGTCGTGCACTCCGAGACCACCGCAGCTGCGAGTTCCGCTAATCCTCCTCGAATTCCATTTGCTCGCCTCAAATTGACCCTAATTGCCTCGACCGGCGCGATCGTATCATAACAGAGAACCGCGGGGGGTCGGTGTAAAACAGCGAGCGGAGAAGTCGTCTCAGGCCTTGTAAAACGGCAGAGCAACAGCTGCTGCTGTAAAATGGCTGCTTCGTTTATGAGCGGCAATGTTTATAGTGATTCAGGAAGGAAAACATGGCCTCCTCCTTAATGGAATAGGATGTAATAATTCTGATGAACTGTGCTCTTTCTTGTTTTAGATCTCCTCAAAAAAGGCCCCTTTGGCTACGGACTCCACCAAGCAGACTGGGAGGTCAGACTTGGGCCAGTTAGCTGAGGTGAGAAGGTCAGATAAAAAAATGTGGTATTACAACATTTCAACACTGAATGGAATTCCAGCGGTAGATTTTCTGAAGCATTTTTGCTTTCATCCTGATTTCTGTTCTTCTCCCGAGGGCGATTTCCTCCCACCCCCATTATCTTTCAAGTTTTGATAAAATCTGTATAGGAGCTGGGTGGATAGTTTGTAGAACAGTACACACTTCTACTATAGAGTCTCTTATACAGTGTTCAGGTGACACAGTCGTAGTGCTACTCAACCCGCAGTGTCTGCTGGTATCTACCGTGCGCTACCCCACCTGATTTCACCTGCTTGGTTCCGATAATAAGCTCATTAGTAAAATCGGGTGGTGTAGCGCACGGCTGAAGCAAATGCCTGCAGACACTGCAGCCTGCAGGGCGTGAAGTTGAGTCCCGCTGCTGTGCTGACTGGAGGCATAATTGTTGTGAAAAACGGTTCAAAATGGTTGAAATTCAAATTCGGTTTTTTAAAATCAGATTCATTCATCATTCATTGAATCTGGCAATGAAATTAGTTTTTGATTCCCTCCTACTACGCTTGGGCAGTCAGAAATGAGTGAATCAATGAGGTAAATCATAGATAACGGAATTTGATGCGCGCATGTGGCAGTTGTGGTTTGAACACTCAGCTTGCATTCATTTTAACATTGTTGCTTTGCGTATGTCAGTTGCGATGTTGCCTCTATGATCTCAAAGTCAGTAAATATGACAGAATTTTAAGTAGGGATTTCCTGAAAAGCTTGTTTTGGCTTTATTTAGTCTTTTACACTGAGCAGTTCTGTATATTAATTAGGCTTTAGAGGGTGTACATGAATACGACTACTTGAACAGAACATTTTAAAAGGCTAATTGATCACTAATTGGTCTGGTTAAAGAACCCCAGCTGAATATGAAGCGAGCTCCACTGGGCCAGATCTGTGCGTAATTTTGAAGGGTTCAATGATGACACAGCTCCTTATTCGTGTTTATGGAATGATGTTTTTTCTGGCTTTAGAACTCTATCACAAATTCAATTTAATTTGGTGTTGCCAGATGATTGAAATTGTTTGGAGGGACATTTGTTCACATTGTGTGCAGTTCAATAAATTTCTCAAATGATTTTGGGGAATTTTCTCCAAAATCTGACCGAGGAGAAATGGAAATGTGGCATTAATAATGAAGCCCAAAACGGTCTAACTGCTTTGACAAAAAGCAAGAACAAAACGTATCTCCTCAGGTCGGGGTCTTGGAATGTGCAGACATATACTGTGAGCTCCATAAGTCCTGGGACAAAGACTTATTTGACTCTGTACTCCACAATTTTAGATTTGTAATCCAGTAATTCGCATGTGGCTAAATGACAGATTTTTATACATTTTGGTACCACAATATAGAAATTGCAGCTCTTTTTGTACATAGTCCCTTTGTGCCATAATAATTCCTGGTGACATGTCTGTGTTCTGTCTCCAGGTTTCCTCTGGGACCCCCCAGCCCACCGCTGTGGACTCGGCCACAGAGGCGAAGGTCTTGCAGGTGGACCCAGCCAAGGTGCGTCTTACTCGGGTAGAGAAAAGTCACATGAAAGGCCTCTGGTATCTTTAATGCTTATGTTTGAGCATTGCTAAAATGTGACCTGCATATTCCATTCTGCAAAAAAACGAAAAATAAGTATTTTGGTCTTATATTTAGACTTAAAATCTTATTTCTAACACATTTTGCTAAAATCTTGCCAATGAGGTGAGACAGTTTTATGTTTTTCAAGATTTGCCAAGGGTCAGAATACAACTCACTTGTCAAGCAAACCGTAAAACCAGCTAATATTTTCTACTTGAGAGAAAAACATTTTAAGTCTTATTTCAAGATTTTAAGATTCATTGTAATGTGATAACCATATAAATGAGAGATTTCAGTTTTTGATTTCTAATCAATTTGACGTGTAATATTTCATATTTAACGACCAGATAGAGACATTTCCGGGATGTTCTCTAGCGTGTAATGTAGCCACACACTGAAGCGCAGTCTCACTTCCCTCATCTGCAGACTTCTTCTGGAACATCACGACTGGGGCCCACTGACCCCACGAAGGCCTGCGTGAGTCCTCCTGTCTTCCGCCCCCCTGAGGTACGCTTTCATCCCCCTCCGCCCATCCAGTCTGGATCTACACTGCTCACTGTGTGTTCAATATTCGAAACAAACAAATGAAATCTTACTTGTAACAATTTTGTATTGAATTTGGTGACACGGTGGCACAGTGGTTAGCACCGATGGTCCCTGTGTGTTCTCCTGTGGTCTCGTGGCTTTCTTCCGGTTACTCCGGTTTCCTCCCGAAATCCAAAAACATGTAGCCCAAGGTCTACAGGTGTAAATTAGCCTCCCTTGCTAACTTTGGTCCATTCATAGAAATGTTATTGCTGTGCATTGACCTTAACAAATAGAAATATGAAATGATCTGGTATTTGTGACCAGGTATCCAGCGGTGCCCAGGCTGCTGTACCTGAAGGCAGGCAGTGTGGACAGTCTGCTCTTTTCCAGCTGGCTGAGGTGAGTGTGGTCTCCATTAAACCTTCACTTGGGCCACAGAGCATACAAGGTTGTAGCTGGACCTGCATTGGACCTGAACCTGCATGGTTTGTGTGACTACCGATCAGTGCATTGTGTGTACTTTGATGAAAGTGATGTAAAAACCTCCCCATGGAGGTTGAATAAGTGTGTACTGTATGTATGTATGTATATGTTTGTGTGTTGATATTCCATGGAGAAGATGTGCTTGATTATGACAAAAATTACATTACATTACATTACATTACGTGGCATTTAGCAGACGCTCTTATCCAGAGCGACGTACAACAAAGTGCAAATAAAACACAAGAACAAGTGCAAAAGTGGACCTGAGAGGACAGTACTGTTCCGAGTCCTAGTGTAAACATACAGAAATTCAGAACCCTTGAAGAGTACAATCAACTTTCAAACTAGCATACCACAGTTGGCAGCTGGCAGCTAGCAGCTAGAATACAACAATATATAATAGATGGCAAAATAAACTCTGCCATCTGCTGGTGATGAGCTGTGTGGCCACATTTTCTGCCTATTCATGTTTTAACATGCTTCAGCCATGATGTAATATTTGCTTGGAATTTTACCTAGGGGAATAAAAAAAACAATACAGATGTATTTTTGCAAAATGAGAATTTAAAATGACATCGATTAGTTGTGACTCACTGCAGTGTAGCCCCGTTGCTAGATTCTTCTCAAGTAGCCATTTTGCTCTGCATGTCTGCACTCTGTAGATGTGTCTGGCGTCGGAGGAGAAGAAGACCGAAACCTCAGCACCACAACCAGGGGGTCAGTCCCCCGCTGCCCCCTCGACAGGCATTGCCACGGAGACGGTCGCTAGGGAACAGGCCGGTGACGCTCGGGGAGCCCCTCTGTCCTCCCCCTCCGTCTCTTCCTGCTCCTCCTCCTCTCTCTCCGCCTCCTCCACCCCAACCAACGACACACCCCCTCCGCTCAGCCAGCCCCACGCCCCGAAGAAGAAGAAGAAGAAGAAGAGGGAAGGGTGCGGTGCCGGAGAGGGCGGAGCCAGCAAGGCCGAGGGCCGGAGCGCGTGCCCCCCCGCCAAGCCCTGCAAGAGGAGCCCGTCCTCGGAGTCCGACCTGGAGAGCCTCATCGACACCATCGACGCCGTCGCCAAGGGGTCCTGGGGCGTCGAGGACGACAGGAAGAAGCCCCTCCCACCCGCAGACCCCAGCTTCACGAAGAGGAAGTCGAGGCCCAAAGCCAGGAAGCCCGTCAAGGCGCAAGAGGAGGAACGGGAAGAGGAGGAGGACCGCAAGCCTGTGGATGCGCACGTGCCCATGGCCTGCCCTGGGTCTGATGGAGAAGGGGAGGAGCCCAACGTGAAGACAGAGCCCTCAGCCGGTGCAGAGGAGGTGCTGGCTCCACCAAGCCCCTTAGCCATGCCCATGAAGAGTGAGGATAAGATGGTCAAATTGGAGAGCTGTGGCTCCAGGAAGTCGGAGAGGACCTGTAAGGGGGCCCTGTACAAGACCCTGGTGTCTGAAGGAATGCTCACCTCACTGAGGGCCAATGTGGACAGAGGTAACCAGTAACTACTGTTATATGTATACACACACACACTCACACACACACAAAACGCAGCAAAGCTGGAGATGAGATGAGATGGGTATGTGCAGTTGTAGAAGAAGGAGATGGATGTCTTCTTATGAAATGGAAATTAATAACCGATTCATACTCCTCTGTGGTTGTAAAGAAAACATTTTTGTGATGTGAAATATGTTCAAGAACTAGAGGCTGAGTGGCCAGGGCAGCAGCTGATTGGCTGCTGGGTTTTTGGTGGGTGTGTGTTCTACAGGAAGTAGATTGTGAGTGGTCAGGGTGGCACAGGTGGTTCCGGCTGATTGGTTGCTGGGTAATGGACGGGTGTGTGTTCTGCAGGAAGAAGAGGCTCTGGCAGAGGGAGTGTCTCAGACGTAGAGGGCAGCTGGCCTGAGGAGAGCTGGACCTTAACTCCGCCAGGAGGCAACAATGGCAAGAAGCTTAAGAAGTCTAAATCAAGAGACGAGCCTGGCCCTGGGTGAGAACCTTAAAAACCATGTCCGTGAAGCCCTGCTCATCACATGCCCATCACGTTACCCCCCCACTTCATCCCTGTCACTTCCCTGTCTCTATTGTGCGCTGGGCATTTGGTTGAAAGGGGAACTTGTGGTATCTTCTGTCACCTACCGAATTTGTGTTTCAGACTTGCGTTTCATGTGTAAAAACCAAACACATAATCTGTATCTTCAGAAGAACATACAAAGTGTTAATGTAATTGGGATATAACGCCTCATTGTGACATTAAAGTGAATGTAGGTTTTTTGATTGGTGCCGAATGTATTGTTTTTTTTAGGTTTCTGAAGTTGCAATATCAATATTTCAGCCATTGCTAAATGCAGGTCATGTTATGTTGTTTGATAGTTACTGTAGTTGAATCTGAACAGCCTCAACTAAACTTCCTGAATCCATTCTCTACTACAGGGGAAAGGGGAGGAATTGTGCATAGTAATGCACTATATGTAATGTAATGTAATGTAGAGCACTGTGCATGTCGTCCTGTCCATTTTCCCATTACATTGTCCCCTTGAGCAAAGCGACCAAACCTGATTGGCTGTATAGCATCTGTAGAAATGGGTGATATGTAAAGCAACCAATCCTGATTAGTTGGTATCTGTACAAATCATTGAGATATATAAGAACTGGACACAGCTTCTACTTATCGGTTCCATGGATTCCTATGGAAGCTGTTCAAGAAGCTAATTCAATGGCTGCCGTGTTTGACTATGGGGCTTTTTGGCACCAGGGAATGCACGCTGGAGCTGTTTTTGGCAGCAGAGAATGCACACTGGGTACCTAAACAGGAAGGGATAAATATAAAAATGTAAAAAAAATCTTCCTCTGTGCAGCAAAAAAAAAAAACCCTGGAGAGTAATTAGGTCAGTCTGAAGAAATTTTAGAATTTAAAAGTACTGTCCAAAATAGTATAAATTGGCCTGGGTGAAGTAGTTTTGAATGGACTTCATTGGGGAAATTAGCTTTTTGGCACCAGAGTGTTAATAAGCTGCAGTACCTTGCGAGCTTCTGGGCCAATGTCAATCCCTGGTCCCCTGGTATAAACGGATGTTCTGTAAAGCAGTCCAACCCGACTGGCCGTATGACATCCGCACACGCGGGCGACGTGTAAGCTCCGGTCTGTGTAAGCTCCAGGCGCAGGCGTCTGCCCTGGCCCAGGCTCAGTCCGGCTGTCCTGTCCTTCACTGCAGTCTCGGGAAGCTGGAGGAGGAGTTTGAGAAGAAGTTCAACAGCCTGCCTCAGTACAGCCCCCTGGCCTTCGACAGGAAGAGCGCCTGCATCACCAAGAGGAAGAAGAGCTGTGAGGAGGAAGATGAAGATCCGCCCGTACCTGTCAGAGGTGAGCCCAGATCTGCTCCATTATCCTACAAACTGCGTTTAGAGGGCAGCCTGTAGCGTAGTGGTTAAGGTGCATGACTGGGACCCGCAAGGTCAGTGGTTCGATCCCCGGTGTAGCCACAATAAGGTCCGCACAGCCGTTGGGCCCTTGAGCAAGGCCCTTAACCCTGCATTGCTCCAGGGGAGGATTGTCTCCCGCGTAGTCTAATCAACTGTAAGTCGCTTTGGATAAAAGCGTCAGCCAAATGACATGTAATGTAGAGCGCTGTCCATGCCATCTCTCCATTTGTCCATTAACCACTTCTTCTGCTGAACGATGTCATGGATGTCACTCAACATAACACGTTTGCTTTCATTTTTTTATTCGCCCCTTTTGTACTGTAGGTTCATCTCCATCTCAGAAAAAGAATTTGTTCCACAAGATTGTTAGCAAGCATAAGCACAGAAAGGAACAGCCCGCTACCATGGAAAAAGGTGAATTGGAGCTTTCAGCACATTTCTTTTATTTCGTTTAATATAATCAAAACTTTTTTCTTACAAGTGTTCCCAACGACCTGGCAAACAAGTGTATATGCATACAAAACTAAGAATATTTCTGCAGTATTTCAGTGCAACATCCTAAATTTAATTCTGCCAATTTGAGATGTAGGAAGTTTAATGTGAGACAAGTAAATACAAAGCACATGCATGCATGCACGCACATACAAGCACACAATTGAAAGCAAACCTCTTTTTTACAGTGGCACCCTGAGGATATAAAAATGTAACAAATGCATTACAATACACTAAAATATCACAGAAGTAGAGCAAACAAGATGAAATTATGCAGATGAAATACCAAATACTTTGAAAAGCAAGTACAAGTTTTTGAATAAACATTAAAGAGAAACCTTTAGTTTTTTTTTGTTGCGACATCCACCCCTCCCATCACCAACCAGTCATTTCCTATCAGAAATCCGGTTGCCACTGCTATCATATGTTTAGATCCCTTTCCTGCCCTCCACAGCCATGCTGGCTCAAACCTCCGCAGCCATGTCAGCTGAAACCCTGCCCGCTCCACATCCAGACCAGACAGCCAAACATGCTGTGCCCTGCCCCGCCCTGTACCCAGAGGGCCAGTCTGGGGCGGAGACGCTGGTGGGCAGCCAGAAGAGGAAGGCGAGGAAGAGGAAGATAACTCACCTGGTGCGCACAGCTGACGGCAGGGTGTCCCCGGCAGAGGGTGAGAGGCTATGCTGTCCCGTTATCCTTCGGGAATTTCAATGACTGTTTGTATGTTTTGGAAAGTAATTAATAAAGTATTATTAATAATTTCCTTACTTTGTAGAAAAAAGTATCTTTTAGGGCAGTGGTCACCAGCCCTGTTTCTGGAGATCTCCCATCCTGTTTTGGAATTCGGTTTTCATTCCAACCATAATTTGGCACACCTGACTTTACCAATTAGCACTCTAGCTGTTGAACAAGGAGTGCTTTGTTAGGGTCGGAGTGAAAATGCACAGGAGGGTAGATTTGCAGGAAAAAGGTTGGTTACCACTGTTTTAGGGTGTGTGTACGCATCCATGTATATATGTGGAACAATGTAATGGAGGAATGTGTGTGAGTGTATTACACACACTCTCTCTCTCACGCACACGTACACAGGTTTGGTTTCAGATTCAGTTTTAGCTTTCCGTCAGCAGGAGACCGAGCCAGAGAGGCACAGAATCAGGAGGAAAAGCCATCGACCCAAAAGAGTTTATGCAACGAAGACCAGTCAGTGCAGCATGAGGCATGCACTGCCACTGCAGTCCCCGCCGACCGGCCCGGTGTGTCCGGCCTCCCCGCGTTTTTCAGTCTGGCCGCACTGGCAGAAGTGGCAGCCATGGAGAACGTGCAACGGTGAGCCACCTCAACCCTGTTCCTTACAACACCTGCTTCGGAATCAACACTCGCCTATATTAATCACAAACAAATATGTTTTAAGTGAAATGTTTTCATTTGCTGGAATCCTCAAAAGACAGGACATTTAATTGATCAGCCCCAATGCTAGCAATAGCCTGCTCTCCATCAAGGTGTATCAGCACAGATCTTTGACAACATGCTACAGCGTGTTCAGTTTGTGCTGAACAAGGCAATCTCATTTATACTCAATTATTTGAATAGCATTAACATGAGACTATTATTAGTTTGATAAATTCATTAAATACTAAATACATTGTATATATTAAATACAACAGTATAACAGTATAGTGATTTGTGGGTGACACTATCATGGGACTGGGAATGGCCAGAACTTGGCTTAAAGAATCTATTCAACCCACTTGCTAAGTGTCTAACCCCTTCAGACCCTGCATTAATTGAAATGGACATCACATGTTTGGTGTTGTTTTTCTGTGTTCATCAATCATTTACATAAATCTGATTGGCTATTTAGTAGAGATTAACTAATCAATCAGATGCAAGTACGGTCCAACTGGTTGACAATTGAAAAAGTTACATCACACCAAAGTGAAGCATGACAGCAGTACCTCAGAGTTGTTGAATCATTTAACTTTTATCACAGCATTATGTATATATATATATATATATATATATATATATATATATATATATATATATATATATATTTTAAACATTCATTTCTACATTTGATTTGTTAAACATAATATGTAAACACTGAAAATGTTATTTTAAGCATTAGATGTTTAATAGCATAAGTTTAGACACATGATGTTTTTAAGTCATTGTCCATTGCATTGGTCTAAAGAGATGTAATCTGTGGTCTTTTTATATTGTGAAAATTAAGTTTTGACACAGAAAAACTATGTATTAGCATAGTCCAAAAACTTCATATTTGTCCAAAAAAAAATCATATTCAGCTATAGAGGTCGTAAAGGTTGGATGCTACGGATGGAAATAAGCCTGATGGCGCTCCCTTGACAGCCAGGATTGAAATAGTTGGTGATTGTAGAATTTTAAATATACACGTAATGTTTGGGACAAAGTCTCACCATTTCTTTCTTTGCCTCTGTGTTTGCCTTTGAGATTTGTCATTTAAAAAATCACAAGTGGAGGGTCTCCTCAGGAACCAAATTCCTCCACATTCCTCTTTTCTACAGCATTTTAATCGCATTCTTCTTGAGCTAACCCACTTCCACTTTGCAGTAGCCGCAGTATTTCTTTCTAAGGGAGAGGTTTGCGTGGGCAGTTATTCATCCTCGCCCTGTTCTGTTTTCAGAGGCCCGCACTCTGCCAGTCTGCCTCAGGAGGGCCAGTCCAAGGAGATTGCACAGACCCACGTCCTCATATCCTGTGGCGACCAGTGAGGACGGACGGACAGACGGACAGATGGACACTGCGCTCTTCTCTTCTCCTCCCCCCGAGCCCTGGGATTGCGAGACGGACCGGAGCTTTGGGTGAGCCTGGCTGGGGATGAGCGTGGGGAGGAGGGGTGGGCCACCCGTCAGACGCTTCCATTAGAGGGAGCTCTCGGGTAGCCCTCTCTGAAGGAGGAACCCAGCCCCACCCAGGAGTTTGGCTCTTCCATCAGGTGGCTACAATTGGTGGCATTGCTCAACGGAGGGCTTCTGGGATTGCACAGGAAAAAGGCATTTGAAGGACCTCTGTGTACTCTGTGTATCCTACCCCTACGGACGTTCTTTTCCTTCAGTGCCGCCTCATCACCTCTGCGAGACCTTGGCTGCCCTTGTCTGACCCTCTTTGAATAAGCCCCGCTATTGTCCTGAACACCTCCCTTAACCAGACTGGCACAATGTGGGTCGATATCCTTCAAGACCTCAAAATGGCTTCCAAATGTTACCTCCCTCTCTGCTTCTTAGTCCGTTACTGTGGCTCAGATTCAGTGTCTCAGGTGCTTGATGTCTAGCGGACTCCGGAAACAAAGTCACTCACTCCAGTTTCTACAAATTCAAGTCATCCTGCCACCGCCGGCAATGACATTCACAAGCCCGGAGTCTTTGGTCACAAACTTTGTTTCCTTTGGTTTGCATCATCGCATTTATCTTAACTGTTTAGTCCAACGAGGGTATATTCATGATTTTGATTGGACAATCATGCCCATTTTACCACAATGGAGTGATGTTTGTGCACATAAATTAACCACAATCACTACAAATAACACTGATGTGATGTTCTCCTTTTCCCTTCATTACAACTTAAAATTAAAGGCAGACTATTATTATGCAATACACAGCATATAGTTCAGATTTCATTCAAAGCTTTCATATACCTAACAGCTACAATATCTAGTGTTAAGAGCAGAACCGGAATCTACTAACATGTAAGATTCACATAATTATGTAATGTTTATTATGTCCACTGATCAGCATATTTAGTCTGTGGACAGATTTACATTTGACAATTCAAAGCATAATTCAGATGAAATGCATTTTTGTCAGCTCGGTAGACTAGCATCTACCGTAGATAAATGGTCCAGTTGTGTGTTGCTAGTTTCCTAAAGCAAATAGTGTAATAACACAGACACTGCACAATTTCTTTTGAGCTTGAAAAAGGCTGTTTTGTTTAAAAACATTTGTAATTTCTTTCCTGTTTCATATCATTTCTAATTCTGTGTTTTCACTGAATGTTTTTAACTCCTTTAAATCTCTAAAATTAACTGACAACTTAAAAAATGCTGTTAGATTCTAGAAAGCTGGAAGCTTAGATTCTCAAACGCTGACTGAATACTGCTTTATAGATACTACTTTATTTCAATCACAGCACATAGTCGAATTGACTTGAAATACCCAGACGTGGGTTCCATTCCACATTGTGTACAGATATGTATGTTTTTCTTTGGGAGCTTTTATTTTGACAGGGAGGGCTGGTTTTACTGTGAGATGCTGTACCCCTGTGTCAGCTCAGTTTTAAAGCTACTGTCTGGTATACCACTTTTCACATTTCCATTTAGGGTTTCTATATTTAAAAAAATTGCAACTATATGATCCTTATAGTTCATCATTTGGTCAAAAATATAAGGGGCGAAATATGTTTTTTAAATAAGACATGGTGTTTGACCGGATACATTAGAATGCATTACTCTGTCCCAAACCTGCTCATTCTCTACAGCTGGGAGTATTTGCAGTTCTTCACAGACAGGTACAAATGGCTCATTAGCTAAACCAGATAGCTTTCTGTGCTACTCTGGAGAATCCGGATTGGGCCTTGTTAGTTAATCGAGTAAGTATGCAGAAATATGCCACCCATACAGTTAACAATGACCATGGCTGGTGGAAGGAGCCAGAAATCTGTCTGTGAACTGTGACTAGCTCCTGTAGCTGTTTAGAAACTGTCTCAGTCAGTACAAGTCGGCAAGTTTTTTTACTCTTCAGCCGTTGAAGGACAAGTCTGACGTAATTGTATTATTTTCCATATTGTCAACATATCCAATGAGAGTGTTTTTGTCTGACATTCTCCAACCCGGTTTATTACTCAACCAGAAAGTCATTAATTCAGGTTGTGTGCTAAAGTAACTTAATGCAGCTCAGAAAGTCTTATTTTTATTTTCAGAAAACACAACCCATTGCCACAAAAAACTGACCGGTGTAGTTTTCCCCAAATGTACTTAAAACGGAGCAAATTTCTTATTTTGACAGCCACTATTTTCAGTATTTCAGTGAAAACTTCCACATGGAAAAAGCAATCGATGTCGCTTGAAGTTGGTTCAGTAAAAAGAACAAAAGCCTGGTTCACTGGACACTTGCGGGTATGCGGGTAGGATAAATTCATTGTAGGTTTCAGTTTTCATGTGTTGACCATACTGGAAAAATTGAATTACGGCAGTTTGTTGCACTACTGTGGCTGACCACAGACATTCCCCCCCTAAGGTTTCATAGGCCCTGTCATAGATTAGTGGTGCTGCTTGTCAGGCCTTACTGACGTCCATACATCACTTCCCACTCTTGTTTTTATAAGCTTGTCTTTGATAGGTTTATAAGCTTGTCTTTGATAGGTTTATTTTATTTTTTGGTTCTCCGGTCAACATATATTTTCCTCCCATAATATTTTCCGTGAGTTTCAGTGGTACCTTTTTCATAAAAACGATTAATAATTTTTGCGTGTGGTAGTTTAGGACCATTGTTTTATACATTTATATTCTTGACTTTAGAGTTTCTTTCCCTTGGTACCCAGTTTACAGGATTATTATGACTGTTCTCAAAGAAAAAAAATCTGAGCAAAATACAAAAAAAAGAGAGTGCCTATAGTAACCTGAATCGGAGATTGGAGAGTAGTGGCCCCTGACTCATTCCTTGCTTGTGAATCTATGAAATTCCTCAAGCTTTGCTTGTTGAGCATTGTGGAAATGAACAGAGCACAGTCTCTTCAATGTGCAGTCTTCAGATTAGTGCAGTTGAAACCATGACTCCCGGTACTATAGTGCAATACAATGGAAGAAATTATTTTTTTTACAGTACTATATCTTCACATTTTTTGGAGAGTGGAACTAAATACTCCTTTAAGGTATTTAGCAGCGGTACTCTTTGTGAGCCATCAGGTAAAGTTTAACTTGATCTACTTCTATTCGATTGTGCAGGTTTGGTATAAATCATGATTATAATGCAAAACTATTTAGAGCCAGTTTATGCTATGAAGGTACAGGACAAATACTGAAATATAATATATTTTCTAAAGACAGATTCAAAGGATAATAGTTTCAAGAGACATATTTATAGATAATGGAAAATGATTTTCCACAAAGTACTTCCAGTCCAGGCTTTTCTTGCACAATGCTTACATTTCATATTTTTGCCATCATTAGACTGGATTTGCAAAAAAAGCTAAGACATAATTCGTAGTAAATAATTGTTCATTTTTAAGATTACTTATTGAGAATGCCTCAAACTGCCAAATGTTTGCCATGAAGCTAAACAAATAATATATATATTCATGTCTTCCCCAAAAAATCGTCTCCTTAAGTCCTGCACTTAGTAAAGATGTTTCCCTGAGATCTAGCACTTATCACACAACTGCAGACTGATCTATCTATGAACAAGTTTGGACTAGAACTATGAACACTCTTAACAATGCATCCTTTTTTGCAAACATTTGCCAAAGAGAAGGGAACAGTGTCTTTGAATGGAACTATAGTGAGGAAATATTTAGTTTAGCCTTTGCACTGAAATTTGTAGGCGCAATTGTCTTCAGGTAACGTGTATATATCCATAACTCACTTCCTAACAATATTTCTCCCTGAATGCTCCTCTGTCCTAAGCTGGTTGTAGGAACAGTTTAGAAATAAATGTCATCGCCTTTTAGAAGACACCCGTTTTAGAAGATACATTTTGCACCTTAAACTCTAAACCAAATGAATTACTCTGACTGCTTCAGAATTTATGATCCCATCGTTGCTTCTTCTGATGATTTATGGTGTTTTGGAGCCTCTGAGATAGATTCTTCAGCCATATTAAAGGAAAACAAAATAAACGATCAGCACTTGCATCCTGTTGTCTGTAAGTAGGAATGAAAGTGTTTTAGGCAAATGGAACATTCTGGCATGAAGTGTTTAGGGGGAAATTAGTCCAGTCTGCACACTTAGAATCCCACAATTAAATTTCTTCCACTTTTCTACATAGAACATGCCTGTATAGAAATGAGTTATATTAATTATATAATTATTGATATTACCCCTTTGTTCTAGTACTGTCTCATGAATGTAATGGATTTTGTACCTGTATTTTTCTATTTTCTAGCCACTCGGATTTTTCTGATATGTGATGGAATTCTGCAAAGGAGATTTACACTGCTTATTCCGTTGTTTGCTACAACCTACAGTCAGAACAACAGTACAGACTTTTCTTTGAAGAATTTATGCATAGCAGCAATCTGTTCAACTGGTATATCAAGAGTTTTATTTCTAAAATTATATTAGCCTGGCTTTGCTGTAGGATGCAAACAAAACTGTTGTGTTCTTGAAAAGCAAAGATGGTTGAGAGATTACGTAAACGAATGCCAAACCCTATGTACTTTGTATATTTATTTCTATTATATTTTTATTGATTTGCTTACCCCAATAGTCTTAATAAAGAATAGTTGTGCTAATAATAGGATGTATGTTGTTAGCTTTCAAAGTTGTCATTAAGTGATCTTTAGGGCTTTTTCCTGAATTAAGATTAGGAATTTTCCTTTCTGGAAGTTTCTACTTTGTGTGCTTGGATCTAATTTATGTGAGAAGTACTGTATTATTTTATATGGACTCCGTTGTTTATGCATCCTTGCCTTACTGGACAGCCTGCTTAGAAGGGGGTCCCTTTGTCTCTTCCCTCCCCATAACACTGCTGATTCAGCAAATATTCCCTGAACACCTAATAAAATTATAAATATTATATCTGCCTGTCTAAAAGGTTCATGTAATTACATGCTGTGAGTGTGAGTGTGAGTGTGAGTGTGAGTGTGAGTGTGTGTGCGTGTGCGCGTGCGCGTGTGCGTGTGCGTGCGTGCGGGTAAGGTACAAATGTACTCAATTGTCGTATGATCTTTGCCTGCTGGTTATGACTGCAATGTGTGAGGAACCCCTCCGCTTGACCAAGGGACAGTAACATTTTCTTTGTGTATGTTACACAGTGTGTACAAAGCCGCAAATTTGTTTTCAAATTCACACACAGGCCCAGGTCTCGAGGCCACAGCCACTGAACTGACAACCTGTTGTTGGTCCCTTTGGGGCCAAGGCATTCCGATGAAATAAAGGCATGCTGGTACAGCGCTGTACTTTCCAGCTGAAATGTAACATTACATGAAGTACTGAGTGCTAAGGCCAGTAGCAAAGAAATGCATTGCTTCTTTCTGAGGAGGGTAAAGTTAAATGTAATCATGTAACGTAACGTAATCAGGCCCTCCAGTGGAACCATCTGTAATGAAAGTACAATTTTGGGTCGTTCTGTCTACCTTTACTTAATCTTACATTGATGTAATGAAAGGTATAATTTCCCTCTTCATGGTGAACCTTTAAGGATTTAATAAGGGTCCCAGTCAATGATGACACAATGATTTCTTACGGCTGGGCAGGTGAAGGCTGATTAAACATCTACAGTAGTGTGCAAAAATGTGGGCACCCTTGGTCAAAAAGCCTTTTACAATTAATATCTGAGTGAACAGAAGTAAACCTGACCTAGAAAGGGTGCAACGTTAACCATGACACATTTCTTCTAATTTTAAGGAATCTTGAGACAAACAAAAGATAGATCTCTGAATGACAAAACCATCTACAATAATAATTTAGCTGATGCTGTTATCCAAAGCAAGTTACAGTTGATTCGACCAAGCAGGGGCCAATCCCCCCCCGAAAGGATCTTGAACTACCAACCTTCCAGGTCCCAATCAGGTATCCACTAGCCCATCTAGGCTGCCGATACCTGCCCGAGTACCTATTTTGAGATATATTAAGAACAACCTAATTATAAGAAGACCGTGTTTATTTTCTTATTTTATTTATAAGGTTGGTTGAGACTGCATTCAAGTTGGGAGTTCCATGAAACTTGATATTACTGATTCTCGAAGATTAAAGAAAATGTTTTGTTTTTACTTCCAAACCAAAATAATCCGAATAAAAATGGTGTTAAAATAAAAAATGCCTACATTCCCATCTTAAAGGAGAGTTCATTTTTATTTCATATTGCCAACATCCACTAGAGGGAGGTGGAATGTCAGATAACAGAACCACAATCCTTTCTGCTGTGTCCTATCAATTTCTTAGGGTACTTCCAACAGCTGGTCTAATATAGGGGAGGTCAGGGTAAGTTGTCATACTACATTTCTCCAAAACGAGATGATCAGCCATTTTGTGTGATGTTGTGTTCGGAGGTCAACTTCTTGTTTACATATGGTCAAAATCGCAGTAAACTGAGGTGAGGGTAGTTTTCTTATTTTTCACCTTCACAAGTAAAAAAAAATTGTACTTTACATTTCAACATTTTTATACTAAGTAGAGGAGAGAATAAATTGTATTTTGATACTTTAGCTGTCCTATGATAAGCTGACCTTGAGATAAAGCCTAATTTTCAAACATTTGGAGCAACTTGTCTCAGTGACTTTGGGGTAAGTTGTCACATGCAACAACTTTCCCCACTATAAATTGACACATATAAATCAGAAATCAATTTTGGTATTGTATAATCAGCAACAAGGTTTCATATAATGCTATTGTATCTGTACAAATGTTAATATAAATATAAACATAGGGTTTAAATCAGCATATCCTCTGGATTACACAAGATAGGCTTTTAGCAGATTCTGACTATCATATTGGTATTTGTACCCAAGGCCAGGCAACTACAACTGCCACATGCCACAGTGTTCTGTTCTGTCTTGTTCATTTCAGAA
The DNA here is from genome assembly GCF_963514075.1 of Conger conger. Lineage (NCBI taxonomy): Eukaryota > Metazoa > Chordata > Actinopteri > Anguilliformes > Congridae > Conger > Conger conger. Next base: position 38,865,126 of record NC_083772.1, on the reverse strand, counting down.
GTGGGGTGGAAGGTCGTCGTGGAGATTATTGACAGGGAATGGTGGATTCAAAGGGGATGTTCTGTAGTTTTTTGTCATAGGGACTGTCGAATCTCACAGAGGTTCGCTGCTGAAACTAACGAAGGTACCAGCAATTGCACTTGGGGGGCTCAGCACCTCCCAGACCTGGCCCAGCTGGTCCTTTGGTTAAATTTGGCTTTGAATTTTAAAACAAATGACTTGGTTGTGTTCTTGTGATCTACTGTGACAACTTACCCCACATAGTGTGACAACTTACCCCACATAGTGTGACAACTTACCCACTGATGCACACCCTCTACTTTTCTCTCTCTAACTGTTCTTGCAGGACTACACTATATTTTACACAGGGAACGCCATTTGGGTTGCACTTTCTGGTGATTACAATAAATTATTGTTCCAGTGAGTTCAGTCAATATTGCACCAACTGAGATTGGTGTCTTTGCATATACACTCACTGAGCACTTTATTAGGTATTTTTCAGACTTATTGGTCTTCTGCTGCTGTAGCCTATCCACTTAGGAGATTTGACACGTTGTGTGTTCAGAGATGCTCTTTTGCATACCATGGTTGTAATTTGTGGTTATTTGTGTTACTGTCACCTTCCTTGAAACTGTTGTGTGCGAAAATCCCAGGAGATCAGCAGTTTCTGAGATACTCAAACCACCCTGCCTAGCACCAAGAATCATTCCACGGTCAAAGTCACTTTGATCACATTTCTTCCCGATTCTGAGGTTTGGTCTGAAAAACAGCTGAACCTCTTGACCATGTCTGCAGCTTTTATGCATTTAGTTGCTGCCACATTATTGGCTGATTAAATATTTGCATTAACAAGCTGGTGTACAGGTCTACTAAATAAAGTGCTCACTGAGTGTATATTCTAAATATGATTAATCATTAATTAATTCATGTTTAAATAAAAGTTTAAATTGAGGATATTGAGACGAAAGCCATTTTAATTACTATTATTCAGTCACCTAAACTGAAAATTCCTAAAGGAGGAACATACACATATTTTCACATAGCAACTAGCCGCTTCTGCATAGCATGCATCATAGCGCATCACAAAAACTTTTTTCCAGAAAAGACAAGCTTGCGTTCATCTCCTTGATAAAAGTCTTAATTTTAAACTTATTAATAATATCAATATTTAAGTAAATGTGATATAAGCTCTCATAAGCTCATCCTCTAGAGATATTATGGACTAAAGGCTAAATTCTCATCTTACCAATTTTTTTAACTGTGCTGTTTAAAAAAAAAAATCGATATGTGTTTAATCGGTCTTCACTTGTTGCTTGATAGAATACTGCAGTAAGATTGGCCTTAATAATGATCTGCCACAAGTTGACCCTTTTTGGTAGAAAACCTGTTTAGAGCCAAATTCAATTTATGTCAAATTCAAAGCAAAGCGATGCCAGCAATATTCAACAATTATAGTTTCCAGTGGAGACGTGTATAATGCTTCACATTAAAGACTATATTATGTGGGGAAACAACCACTAGTCAGCCTCAAGTGAACTTGTTCATGCATCCAGGTCTGGTTACTTACAGTATTTCTGTTGGTGTGCGTGCATGTATATGCTACAAGATAGATAGATTGTTCTCTTCTAAAGTACACCATATGTACTGTAATTTGGACATGACCTAATTTTGCATAGGACCTGTTGATTCATGGCAAAAAGGGGAAAAAATGAAACAGATTTTTGCATGAATTTTACATTTGTGGCATTTTCAGACACCCTCTCTAATGGCAACCATTCAATAAATGCTATCCCTGGTCTTCCTCCCATAATAATCACTTGTGGCAGTACCAACATGGTAACTGAGTGGACTGTTTCCCCACCAATTAAATAATCTCTGGCGATACCACCCCCTTCTTTGCAGTGCTAGAATGTGCCTGTATAACCAGTAGGTGTAGCTGTTTTCCTTTTTCAATTTATATCACAGTTGTTACTGGTATTGCTGTGTCGTCTTTTCTATACTGCAAGATAGTTTTCATTAAGATTTAAATAGTCTGAAAAGTCACACAGAAGATGAATGAACACCTGACCTCACCCGCCTCCATTAACGTGCACTCACTCAGGTGGAATGAATAGGTTTGCCATTGGGATAATTATTTGACACTGACTTCATAGAATATTAAAAAAATAAAACGCCATAACAGACACGCATGCAATTAAGTTTGTACATTGTGTGTGTGACAGCCAAGCTATTTTCAGATTATATTTAGCCGCCTATCTTCATAAATGAACAAGCATCCCACATTTCAGAAGTATCAGGGGGGTTTCTCGAATTAAAACTGATCATACAAGGGGGAATCCAGCTACTCATTTCATAATGCTGAATTCAGGTGCTGGATTCAAAAACACTTCCTTGGCTGACTAGTATGATCCACCTGTGCCCTCAATGTGTGATCACTATATCTGAGAAAAGGAGTGGAAATTATGCTGTATGAAATTCAACCATACCACATGAGACCTAATGGCAAACATACAGTTAACGTTTCCCCGTCTTATTTGCGCTAACCTTTGCCTTCACTCCACCTACTTGAAACATTGATTGACAGTTTATATGACAACTACATTGTCTTTTTGTCGTCATTGGTCCATCCGGGAATTTCGTAGTTTGATTGACAGTCGTCATGGTAACATTCTCCGTCAGTCGCCATTTTACCAGTCGCTTTTTTCCTAATAATTTACCTTCCCGCCGGAATAATACATTTACTTTTTAATAGTAATGGCATCGATTTTGAAACAAATGCATCGGCAGGATTGGATTAAAATAATTCAGAGACCTATGGTTTAAAACAGGGTGGACATATTTAGGCGGTGCCAAGCAACGTGGTTGTCCGTCTCTCTGGTCCACCGGGCCGGTTCGCTGCGCAGGTTTGGAACGCGCGCCATTTTGTGAAATTTACAAAAAATCTTATCCAAGAAAACAAGGCATATAGCAAAGGACACGGCAATTATTTTACACATCTGGGGAGGCTGCACATTTTATTATCAGAGACTGTTGTTGTTACTCCCACGGAGAGGAGCCATCAACAACTATAGCTAATTTTCTGTGGTTAGCTAGTTAGCTAGCTGTCTCGCTAGCTAGCTAGCTAGCTAACTCCCCCAAATGTAGCTAGCTAGCTGGCTAGCTATGTTTTCTCACCGTTCGTCCCAAAAGCTAGCTAGCTAGCTAGCTACGTGTGTTTGTTTTTAGCTAGCTAGCCAGCTAGCTGACGGAGATATACGCCGTTGGTTTGGAAATTGAACTGACACCAGTCCGGAGGAGTGAGGATTGGTTCGAAAATTTGGAGGGCTCCTTACAGGAAAGGAGAAGCTGGATCCTACTTCGCCCCATGGGTTATGGGACTTTAAATGAAGATCACATCAACACAAGTGAGTTCCAATGAAAAATGTGTCTGGTGGTTGCTTGATTTCTTTTAAAAGCCCCAAGTTGGTTAACGCTAGCTAAAATTAGGTAGCTTGGCGGGTTAGCACCATCTGGCTAGCTAGCTAACGTCAGCGAAGTTAGTCAGTAACTTGATGCGGAAACTGCTCGCGTCAGAAAAGCACATATTTTTTTTAACCTGACTAGCTAACGTTAGCTAAATCGGCTAACTGTATGGGCGAGCTGCATTAACTCGTGTAAAAATGAGTTTGTAGTGTATGGATGTCCAGCTAGCACTGTTTAACTAGAAAACAACAGCTTGTTAATTTGCCGAAAGTCAGGGGATTGGTAACTATTAGCCTAGTCAGCTAACGTTAAGCTTACCAAACTGCACTAGGCCACGCTGAGCCGCTGCCTAGTTAGCTGGCCAATAGATGTGTTTAGTGAAACAACAGTTGGCTAGCTAACGGTTTAACAAACGGTATCTAGCTTGCTTACTCTTCAGAAACCATTCCAGCAGGCGGCTAGCTAATTGACACATTGACATTGTCCCTTGGCGTGTGGTCAGTTGATGTTAGTTGGTCAGCTAACCACTGGCACCTCTCACGCTGCTAAGTGCTAGTGCTAGCTAGCTCTACATACGAACAGTCGTGTGATGTGCGTGATGGTCGTTCAGTGTTCACAAATGACACGGTTAGAACCCTTCAGACTGTAACGTTAGTTATCGTAATTAGCTAGCTAGTATTTGGGTAGCTAGCTAACTAGTTACCTAACGTTAATGCAGTGGTTGCAATCACGTCTCGCAATATCACAGTATATACCGAGTTACCACAGCTGATAGAGCTAGCTAGCGCTCATATAACGTTAGCTAATGACAGCTCTTCGGTCTCGTGTGGACACCCAGCCCGATACCTTTCTTGCTAGCCCTAGCTAGTTGACATGTTTGCGATGATAACATATGCGCTACACTAGGAAGAACATTAGCAACTAGTTTAGCTAGCTCTAAATAATATTGCCATCTATCTGGGTTGCAAGTTAGCTGGCCCATTACACAGCTAGGTAGCTATTGGTGTGACTTTCAGGCAGCTGTCATTGCAACATTTTCTATTTTTGTGGTTAGCTATGTCGTTGCTGGCAAGCAGGTTGGATAGCAAGTTTTAACTAGACGGACAGCTGATGTTGCCATGTACAACTGAAGTTACAATTGTCTCTCGGTGTTTACATTGTAACATTTGCTATAACTAAGTACGCTTGCTCTTTTCCGTCCGCGTTAGCGAATTCATCAATATATATGTAACATGGTATACGGTCGGCCATATTTCTAGCTAGCTGTTACACCCGTTACTGCGGTTGTTATAACGTTAGTTAGCGAAACAATTACTCAAAACACATTTGGAAAGTACGTGCTAGCTCACTGGTGATCTGAGTGTTGTCATGGTGGTGATATATTTTGTCGGTCAGGATAAACATAACATAATAATGTATTTAACATAAACCATATGTTTAGCTAGCCCTATTCCCAGAAAGAAAAATATATTCTGAAGGACGATGTCACATGTTTTGACTTTCAGTCTAAATCAGACTGGGTACCTTGAAAGTAGATTTCATGTAAACGCTTAGCTAATTTTAAATCCTATAGATTGACGGATAGCAGTGTTTCATTCCAAGTCATTGTCATCAAACAAGACTAAGAACCGTCTTTTCTGGACAGTGTTACAACTTAGTCACTGAACTCCATCACTAACTAGTCTTTGTTTGAAGAGTAATACAGTTGGTTGGGTGGCTCGGATTGTGTGGTAACTGTAATTGTGTTGTGGGAAATGAGGATCGGCTGTTGATGCATAAAAAGGTGGAAGGAGATTGGCCGGTAAACCGTGGGAGTACCAGGGTCTTGAATTTGAAGAAAGCAGAACTTAAGACATTTTGGAGTAATAAAGAGCAGTCATGCTGTCGTTCTGATTCTGAATACATAACTTGTTGCAAGGGGAGGTAGTAGAGGCCAAATTCATTGGACAACCTTTGCAGTCATATCTTTAGGCCTACTATCCAAGACATTGAATATTTAGATCTGGTTGAAGGGAAGGTAGTTGAGACCAAATTCAAGTCACAATACAAGGTTTTCACCTGCCGATTCAATTTTTTTTGGAGGGGGATTGTATCAAGTGGGTTATTATGACACGCTGTCACACGCATAGATGTGCAGCTACTTCGCAATACCTAATGAACTGGAAGGTAACTGATCAAAACCTTCGTCTGGTCACTATGTTAATGTCTAGTACAACAGGGACATTCAGTTACTTTAACATTTTAAAATGGATATTAATTTATTATCTCAGTAATGGTTCATAACAGCACTGTAATCTTGTACATCTGATCTCTGTTCATATGACATACGGGAATATCCGGCATATATTGGGTATCAACACGTTCTCTCTGCTAGACGGTCAAATATCAAGAGATTAAGTTATAAGCCTGGCACGTGAAGCTACAGCTGAAATGGAAATGCTTCTACAATGATGATGAATTACAATGTATTGCTTAAAGATGTATTATTTGTTTTGACTGACAGTAGGTCAGTATGCTGAGATGTACATACACAAACTTCCAGCCTAAATATGATGGCTGAATAGAAAAGTATACCTCAAGTTCAGGACTCTGAAGGGTTGGCTAAACTGCACAGTAGGCAAATTGAGTAAAGTTGAAAAAGTTACTTTGGGAAAGTTACGCTTTCAGGGGCAATGGAGCTTTTGCACCTTATGAATTTTTTCTTACATTTTGACCACCCACAAAAAAAGCTTTCGGACGATTAGGGTTAAGAACTGGAAATCATCAAGGGCAGTGATGAAAGTCATCGTAAATCTTTTCTCTGAACTCATGGCCTAATAAAAAGGACTACAAAACAGAAATATATTTATGAAAATAATCTCCAGAAGGAAAATATTAGAAGTGAAAGTGAGAGTAATTTCTCATTTCAAGGTTTTTGATTTAATTCATAAGCTACTTGAAGCAATGTTATGTAATGCATGAAAAATCCAGATTGGGCATATTGGACCAGTAGAGGTGCAATGGTACACAGAAAATCTTAGTTCAGTGGTACACTACGTACCTCTGTTTTGACTTCACGACAAGAAAATGTGAAATATAAAACTGCTTTTAATTTAATATGAAATTGTAAACCATGGCTATAATTTCTTGATGAACAGAATTCACCAAATTAACTTGAAGTCATCAAAATGAACTTGGAATTGAATTTAACCGCACATGCGCAAGATTTTCCCAAAATTTCCACTGATGTGAGAACAGAAGCCATGTCTCTTCCCTGACTGCAAGAGCGGCAACAATATACCAGTGTCACTATGTGTCTATGTACTATGTGTCTGGTCGCATAGTGTGTCATTATAGCAAATGGAGGACCAAATTGGGAGAATTTTCATTTTTATAGCGAGATACCAGAGTATGATTGTATTTATCTTTAACATCTTTATCTTAAAAGTCTTTTAAGCTACTCCAAATGGAAAATACACAGCCTCTTCCAGTTTGTGTGAAAAAACAGTGATTATACTCATCATAGTCTAACGAGAATCCTATTTTACAAATGTCTATTCTCTTGATATGTTTTAACATTTCTGTATGGGCAACGCTTGTCTATGTTACGACTGCTTGCCATTGGGCTATTGATAATGCATAGGTATAAGATATAGGAATGAATATTATGGCTATATTGCACATCATCACACTTAAACATTTTGTATCTTTTCTCTATCCGCATTACAGTGGTGCTGAATCTGCTGCTTTGACCACGTCCCCCCTCCGAACTTAACTTTTTATGTCCGTTTATTTATATGACCGTTAAAACAGGTCAAAATGTAGATATTTATTTATTCTAGTTATCAGTATGGTTAAGAAATAGTTTCAAATGACTGCTGTTCCGACTGATTTGTCCCGCCAGTGCTGACTGGTAAAGAGGTCCTTGTTTCCGTAATGAAATGCCTCTTCCTTTGCAGCTCTTGTATGAATATATATACATATAGATAGATAGATACATATACATATATCATATATATATACATATATGAACATTTCTAAATGCTCAAAAAAAAATTATATTCCAGTTTCACTGTGAAAAACGCTGGCTTAATTTATATCATTGCTGAATTAGCTTACCAATAGCCTACATTTTCTGTTGCCCAATTATATCTATAGGTAAATAATATAGAGAATGTTTTAGAAATGAATGAATATTCATGGCATAACTCCAAACTAGCAACTCGCTAACCCTAGAACAGTGGCACACCACCACTGTTACATGCTTGGTGGAGAACCATGTATTGAATCAATTTGAGCTCTGTCTTATAAACATCTAAAGGCTCCATTTGAATTGTAATCAACTTCTCAAGGTGATTGCTGTGTGATTGTGAGCATGTGCATTGTGATTGGTTGCTGAATGGGGGTATTTCTGTGACCACATGATCAAATTCACCACACCTTGTCAGTAATGTGAATTACCCTTTTTAAGTTGTCAGTAATGATCAGATGATCACTGTACTGTCTCTTAACATTTTTCACAAGGATGAGCTGGTGAATCTTTTGGGCTCTGTCCGCAATGATGATAAACTGATTTAAGATTTACCTGTTCAAATGCAGCGAACTGGGTGATGTCTGTTCATCATCATCAGCTGTGCGTTCCTGATTTTCTTGGTGTAATGTGCTGATTACGATACAGCGCCACAGTAATGTCGCCGTTGCAGTTTCAAATGATAGAAACCCGCTAGGGATGAAACGATAGTTGATCCTATTGTGAATTGACAAGTGATTACATATACCATGTCAACTCGCCTCAACCACCACCAATGTGTAGCATGGCTGCTGTTTTTGCGCTCATCACACACCAGCATTGAATCCGGGGATGATTACGTGGCAGTTCAAAAGAGCCAGGGTTGGGAATTTAGCCAGGACACCGGGGAACCCCCTGCTCTTTGCAAAGAGTGTCATGGGATCTTTAATGACCGCAGTGAGTCAGGGCGGCGTCCCCTTCACTGCGCTGGGGCATTGGGGATATTTTGACCAGAGAGAAGATCACCCCCTACTGGCCCACCAACACCACTTCCAGCAGCAAACTTAGTTTTCCCAGGAGGTCTCCCATCCAAGTACTAACCAAGCGCACATCTGCTTTGGCAGCAGCTGGGTGCATGATGGTATGGCTGCTGGCAATTTAATTTTATTGCCAAAAAAACAGCACTGTGGTCAATTTAAATTTTAGAGTGGTTATTGGAGCCGTTTTGAAGTTTCATGTTTTGCTGAAATGAATTATTACTATTATGTGCTTGTATCATACTGCTGTCAGTTGTTTATGAATATTCTAAATGGATGCTTATGTTTTTGTTCCGTTTTGCCTGGCCGTTTAGGTGAACGTAACAGATGTTCATAGTGTTCGCCTCAGAATTCACTGACTGCTGGGTGTTTAAAAACCTGCCTAAAAATGATGATTGAAACTTTACTACAGCTGATTTTGCACCTCAACTGATGTTTCTGCCTGCATTTCTTTCACGGGTACCATGATGCCAGTTTTCCATCCCTCCCTGTTTAATCACTCCGTATGGACGAGTTGGAGTAGCAAAGAATACCGCTAGTGACTCCCATAACACCCCCTGAGACAACTAACAATGATGAACATGTTGTAGAACATATTATAGTTGACTTGGAAGTTAGTTAAATTTTATTTCAGGTGTTGAAAAGCTCCAATGTGAAGTAACATTATCAGTTCAGCAAGCTGTCGAGTGCAAAAATATGGTACTGTTAACTGATAAGTCAACTTATAGCATTTAAAACCCACCCAGCTAACATTTGCTTGTTGGTCTCTGACGTTATCTCTAAATGTCATTGCTATGATTAACATGGATAAAATTATGGTATTCAAGACCAAGAGAGCTTGCTAACTTGCTAGCTACGTTGATGATTTTGTTTTTATTTGGCTAAGTGTGGGCTACGGTTAGATAGTTTCAACAAAGAGGCTTTTGGTCAGATGGCTAGTTTGTTCATCCTAATGTGCTTAGTTAACCACTAGCAAACACATTGTTTGCTTGACGGCATTATTTGCACCCTACATCATTCTATTTCACCCACGGAAACATGCTATACAATTTAGCTGGATTTTAAAATCAGAACTTGAGTATTGCCACACTTCTACTTTTTGTAAAAGTTCAATGTTGAGGTGTCGTTTGCACTGGCAAGTTGTTACAAGGACTGTTGGCCTAACATTTACTTTGATAGCCTCCTTGTATTTAGTATTCAGTTCTAGGTCACCACCTTCTGGCACATGCTGATACAGTAAACTGTGTTTACTCTTGGTAAAACTATAAACAATGTTTATTCCCATCATAGCATTAGCCCTACCAGAGTCTGGCCTCTCTTGATACCTTTAGCTTATGTAGCTTGTTCTGTTGGGTATTTAATGTTGCCTTTTACTTTCCAAACTTCTTCTCCAATAACTGAATTTTTTCAAACTATTTTGGGCCATCTTAAAATAGCTTCATTCAAATTTAAAACATTGTCAGTTAATAGCCTAATTGCCAAATCGTGCTCGCAGATGTCCAACAGTCTGTCGTTAAAGCCGCGTAGGCTATGTCCACGCATGCAAAATAATAATAATAATAAAAATATATACTTCGTGTTACCTCTTCCCTATGGATTCTGCCTGACAGACTTGATTGGTATGAAATGTGCCCAATCTCCTGCTGATGAGTACTTTAATGTCCAATATTTGTGTGGTATACAGTAACGTGATAACACCATGTCGTGGTGGCAACACGATAAATCTGGTCTAATTATTGGCAGGGAATCCAACGGAAATGGTGTAAATATAAAATGGGATGTCAGTCCACTGGTGTAATGATTTTACTTTTATGCCAATGGTTTCTATACATTTTGGCTTATATTTTGAAGTAACTGTAAACTTTACCAATTATTGTATACTGCTGGCTGGAATTGGTTATTGATTATCAATTTTTGGTAAACCGTGTACATCTCCGTTTTAAACGTTTAACCGTAAAATTCAGAAGGAATTGGTGCTTCATGTTTGTTTCACTTAATTTTTGGATTCTGAATGCAGACAATTGTAGCTGTGCCTTCTACGGCATTGTTTATTTTTTATTGTATTTTATTTTGCCTTTTATTTAACCTTTTAAATCGTTTGCACTGATGACCTGTGGATTCAGAGTGTGTTCCAGAATGAAAGGGATTGTGTAGCAGCTCCACTGTATTTGGTTGATTAGATTGCAAAATAAGTCCAGAGCCAGTTTTGTGGTACTTTGGCCAGGGGTTAACGTCAATGTTCTTTCTGAAAGTACCAACCGGAATCTAAATACAGTGTGTATGGATCGTGGGTTGATGTCGGTACAATTTACAGTGCCTTCTTCACCGTCATGAAGAATTGGGTTTTATTTATTTAGTCTGACCTCTACTGATCAATGCCAATAGGTCTTTCAGCAGCAGCAAAGTTTCCCCAGGTCTTCCCACCAAGAATGAACCAAGACCGACACTGCTTCAGGTTTTGAAGGTTGATGTTAGAACACTGCAGGAAGATATGAATACCACTCCTTCTAATTTAGTCCTTTGGCATGATTGGTTGATTAGAAAAATGGCGACTCACTGCTGACCTCTGTTTTATCATCTTCTCATTCTGTGTCTTTGCCCACTCCCAGCTTGGATAGTGGGTAAATGGGGTGTACCGTCACCTGTGGTTCTGGAGTGTAATGATGCACAGATCATAAACTCTGTAAAAGTATAGAGTGCTTCAAACCTCACGCATGGCCTTGAATGGGGTTGTGCCTCAAAAATGAGCATTAACACTTCTAAACCTTTGCCATGATGTTCTGTCTCTGTCAGATTAACTTTAACACAAACCACTTGATATTGCATTGTTTGGTTTCATTAACTAATGGCATGTAGAGTGCAGAGAATACTCTTGGTCATGAGACACCTTGGAGTACCATCAGTTGAAGGAAAGACTTAAGATTATTTCTGTTGTCTTCTGTTTTTAGTTTTTCATTGAAAAAATAAATTACCACTAGCCAGTGCAGGGCAGTGAACATGAGTGGATAGGATTTCAGAGTGAGGGTCAAGGGGTAGAGCAAAATATTCATTTTTAGGTGTTGCAGGAAAGTGGATAAATCTCAGGAAATTATGTTTTTTGTTTCTCTGAAATATTATGGGATACAACAAGAAATAATGTGCTTTCATCACAAGCCTTTTGGTTCAGGCAGTTTAGATACTGAGACCCCCACCCAGGTTCAACGGTGTCCCAGAGACCCCCACCATATGGTACTTTGGTAGACTGCTGTTGATCACCCAGGGTTTAAAGTGACCTCTTTCAACTTTCCGTTGTGCAGCGACCTGAGTAGTTATTCTCATGTACCATTCTCAATGTTGCATCACTGCAGCCCGTTCATGGTAGAAGGGCTGTATGGTTTGCCATTAGGCTGTGGAAGGCATGTAAACTATTTCAAAGGGCTGAGTGTCCACAAAGCATCTCCACAAAGCACAGGTTCCACCTCTGCAGATGAGCCGGTCGCCAGTGGTTTTATGTATGTAACATTTATGTAACATTGATGAGCGTTTTCCTTGCATTCTGTGCTTTCGGAGTCCGCAAATTTCAACCCAGCTGAACAGTATGTAGTTTTCTGCACTGACGCCTGTGACGTTGCGTTTCACTTCCAGCTGAGTGTGAGTTTGACTTTGGGGTTTAGCTGAAACTGAGCTTCATTTTCGATGCTTATTTGTTCACTAGCGCCAGTGCAGTTGTCTCCAGGACCGATTTTTCAGCCACCCTTTTCAACGTTCCATGGAAAGACAAGGGGTGACATTCCAGATACTTGGTCCATGTTTTTTTCTACAGTCGATGGGTTGTACTATTCCTGCGGAATTGCAACATTGTTACAGGCCATACTGGCCACCAGCCAGTGTAAAGGGAACTTCCATTTTGTGTGTGCAACATGTAAACCTGTTTTGTGGAACGATTGTAGCATTTTTTTGCTAAAACTTATTTACAAAGTAGCCTCAAATAGGTCATCTTACTTGCTGTACTTACTCTAGTCTAGACTGCAGCAGTGGTAACCAGTCAGTTGTTACTATTATTTTGCCGTTTCCCAGGTGAGCATCCAAGCCCTGGGCCGAGCCCTATTTCAGCGAAATATGTTCAAGCAAACTGAACAATTAATAAAAATGTTGTGTAACCATTTTGTTGCCATTTAGAAAAATGGAAATGACCATTTTGAAGTAGTTGTGACCTCGCTTCCCTTTGGGAAAGCTGTCCGCGGCTCGTACTGCGTGTTCCATATTCTAGGGAAGACTGCTCCTAAATTCCTCCAGCATTCCTCGGTTGAAAGAAAGCACAGCAGCAGCGAATGGTGATGATTCTCAGGCGGAGCACGCTGGAACTATGCACAGATTACAGCCTCCCTCGCTGCTCCTGTGTGGGCAGATTCAGGGATCCGCTGTCATGCGCCGTTTATGAGTGACAGTCTTCAGTTCACCAAGGCTGCTGGCAGCACCGTCTCACCCAGAACCCTGGAATAAGTCGATTGAGAAACGTCCATAGTCGAAATGGAACAGTTATGGGGCGGCATGCCAATTACCAAGTAAAATGGCCCGTCCAGTTATGATGCAGTTCTTGAATGCAGCTGATGGTACAGTTAAAGGTACCATTTGCACAACTCTTAATAGGTGTCAGTGATGCCATTTCATTTTCAAATCTAAATAAATGTAATAAAAATCTGCACAAATGTACCTAAAGATTATTTTTCTTTTTTTTGTATAGCATTCATAGCATTTGAACAATAGTATAATCTGGACCAGTAGAAAAGGGTCTTTAACTTTAAGGTATAAAAAGTGTTAGCAGCCCACTTTCATGGGGCAGTTTGACATTGGGTCTATTATGCCTCGTCAGAATTAGATTTGCAGGGACAGGAAGAACATATTACATGTGAGCTCGGCTGATATAAAAAATTGAAGGTAGAACCGGGAGGTGAAACTAGTGATTAAGTGCATCATTATTCTGCAATTACATGATGTCAGAATAAACATGCAATGACAGCACACTACTATTTTGAAATTAAGGTTTTATTTAATGGAGTTCTGTAGGCATACGTTTAGAAGAGGGTAAACTTTAACTGACTTAAGAATCAATGAATGAATGTTATGATGTGGAGGTAAACCTTAACTGATGTATAGCCTAAAGTTTATCTCATACCGGTATTTATATTTGGCGGAGAATGGCTCATTTTCTAATCACATGAAATGTAAACACCACAGGAGTGGTCTAAGCTGAGTAGATCATAAACCTATCGGTTTCATCTAGTACTCTGCTAAAAAAGGTAATCTGAAGGTAAATTATTTTAAGCAGTAGATGGCATAATACCTCAGTGTCTCAGGTGTGGACATTTTTCTCTGGATTGTTCTTGCAATTCTTTTATGTATTCATTCGTTCGGTCTCTAAAGCCCATGTTACAGTAAAAGACCTGCATATAGGTGTCACATAGTAAGTGAATAAGCACCTGATGCCTATCTGACTCTTTTCCAGTAATCAGGCTTTTGCACTCTAATAGGTACGTGGTTCATTTAGCCATTATGGGACACGGACGTAAATAATCATCCTGAATGCTTTGATCACAACTTTGCTTTGTGACTGTTAAGGAAGCTGAATGCTTCATGTCCACTGTGGTATTGCTTCGACCCAACACGAGGGGTAGATGGATTTTAAAAAATGCACTAACCGACCATGTCAATAAATCTGGTAGCCAATATTTATTTCTAGTGGCCAAAATGCCACCAAAAAACACGGATGCATTGCTTTAACCCTTTCAGTCCCAAGCCCAATATGAAGGGGCTCTACCCACGTCCCAAGCAGCTTTGGCTTTGGTTGGGAGAGTTGAGAGAATTTAGCAGGGTTTTCATAGGGGCTGAAAAAAAGCATAGGAGAAGTTTTGATTGGTTGAAAAGGAAAAGGTTGAGAGTGCCATATGGCTCTCTTGGCACTGAAAGGCGTAAAGGGAAATGTATGTGTTACCCGTTTGGGCAACTCACAAACATTAGATTCAAGTACTTTTAAAATACAAAAAAGTGTTTAATTTTAGGCCATGAAAATAAAATCATGTACAAACAGCTGATTGTCTGTTTTCGGGTGCGGTCGTAACTTGAAGTTCTTTTTTTTTCATTTTAAGTTATGTTTGAGTGAACTGATTCAACCTGTCACTAATTAGGTAGTTTACTAAATTAGCCAGGCTGATTTGAATACAGACTATAAAGCCATCGTTCATCATAAAATTACTAATACACATTTGTGTAATCAGTAGCCTATCAATGGCAAACTGCAACCGATGTGAAGCGCAATTGCGGGGAAAAAAACCCATGGGTGTTGGTACGTCCCATTAGACCGGCCAGCTGAGGATAGATAAGGTCATCTTTGTTGTTGCTGTTGGTACGCAAATCAGACAAAAGTAATAAAAAGCTGCATGTCGATAATTTTCGGATGATCTGGAGCCTTGTACTTTTGTGGTTGCAGAACGATTTAATGCTTCATTTGCTTATATGAAGTTGTCGCTGCTGCCATCTATGATGAAATGTGCTAGCATAGCATGTAGCAGCATACCGGAAATGCAATTCAGCGGGACATCCGCTTTACCTCCCAATTGGTTTTGACTTTTCTTTTTAATGCAATTAAGGTAATAATAGGTTTTCAAAAGAGTATGCATGCTTATTGGGAACAAATGGTTTTAGGCCACAAAATTACAGATTCTAAGCAGTGTACAATAAATGTCATACCTGTTTTTTTCAGCTAGGTGGAAGACACATCAGTTTAAGGAATGGAATGTAACATGAGAACAGTCTCTTCATCAAAGCTAGCTTATTTTTACAAGTATTATTTTTACCACCTGAGGGACCATAATGTTAAAAAGCGTGTTGTCACTGAATATTGGCTACCAGATTGTCACTGACAACTTGTCGGGTACATTCCAAATGACCATTGAGGCAGTACTGATTTAAAATTTAATTAAACTTCTTTCCTTTACAGATCTACACCAATGATTGTCCTGGCAATAGACAAACTAGACCACCCAACAGTGAGAGTCTCTGTTGTAAAGGAAGGGGTAGTACCACCCGAAAACCACTTGCAAGTTGGCCTAGGTATGTTAAACCCTTTTTAGTAGGCCTGTAATCATGCTCAGGAAACTGCGTTCAAGTCCTGTTATACATTTACTGTGCCACAGATACAAAAGCCTTTAAATTGTACCAGAAAACTCAACTTAATATTAAAAAAAGTTAAGTTAAAACTGTTCTGAAGTCTGACCCTCCTTCTGATAACGTTTTTAATAGAAAGGCAGCATTGACACTGTTGCTGTGAGTAGTCACTGAATAAGGCCGAAGTTATCTGCAGTGTGAAATCCCACTTGGACTACAAAAACTTCACAAAGCCAAAACCACAATCTAAGCAATTTACTTTTTTTGCGTCAAGTTTCTGTTGGCAATCGAAAATCAACAGATGAGTGTTTACTAAGGTTTATTCTGTATTGGCAGAATTATTGAGGCATAAGTCTTTCTTTATATTCGGGTTTTACCTGCGAGATAAACGATAAACCTTTAGATTTTATTATTTTATTTTTTTGCATAACATTTATCACTGAATTGCCATATGTTATTCTCGAAGAGGAAAATAGCTTCATCGCGTTATTTTGCTGCAATACTGAATTATAGCATTGTATAGTATAGATTACAGTGGTGGCCTGTGGGATCCTTCATGATCATCTGGCTGTACAGAAGGGACTCCTGAATGCTGAAGTCCAGCATGTGCCAATACAAGTCCTTCAAGGAATCTTGGTGTTACTAGCCTATAAAACACTTGTTCTTACTCTGCTATTCAATTAATTCATATCAACTCTTTCCTACTTTCCCTGTGACTTGGGTTGTTTTTGTGGGATGGTTACGACATTTATTCCTCAAATGTTAACGATGGGCTTTCTGAAATGTGTAATTGTGTTGACTTAATTTTATTTCTTGTAGTCGCTTGTGGTTTGCTGCTGGACTCTCCTCCCAGGATGATATGAGATTTAACAGGCGACGATGCATACAGGTTAGCTGCAATTTTCTACCTCCTTTTGTTTTTTTCTTGTGTTCTTTTTTATTTAAAAAAAAAACCCAACATTTCTTTATCTTAAAGGCAAGCGGAATGTTTACTTACACTTCCGGTTCTTCTCGTGAATACAGGTTTGTATTAGGCTTTTATTAAATTGAGCTAAATAGTCATTTCTCCTGCCGTGTTGTTCTTTCTCAGTTCTTGTTGTCTTGGCTACAACCGTAAGTTTTTTGTTTTTGGTTTTGTAATGCCCTTTTCAGCTTTTTGCCAATGTGGAATGGCCAAACAAATTTTGTTTTTTTTCCCCCCCCCGACACCTTTGCTGCAACATTCTCTACGAGTTCGGGAGGGCTCTGACAAGCGCGTGCTGACCACCAGAGCCTGTGGTGGTGACGGTGTCGTCATTCACGCTCACACGGGCATGAGTCTGAGGCAGACGCCTCATGGTGTAGCTTAACAGCAGGGCTTGCAGGCACCCAACCGCCGGACCAGCAGGGCTTGTTGGTATGTGATGGGCTGCGCTGTCGTCCCAGCCAACTGAACCCCTCCCTCCTTTGGGCTACGATTGTGCATTGCACTGCAGGCCAGCCAGCGCTGGCATGGTCCCGAATTCATACCACACCACGGGGCCCGTCCACGTACCTTTGAACAGTGTTTTGGGAATATATAGGCCGAATCACCGCGCTTGCTTACTATTGAGTATACAAGTTGCATGAAGCTAGTTGTATATTCAGTAGTCGACAACTGTGCTGATTCAGACATGGCCATAGTCTTTGAAATTTTTATAGTAAGGCATAATACATTAACTAGCTTGTGCTAAAATGAAACGACTACTCCCAATGAGTTTGATGCTATTCAGCTGAGTGGAAGAAGCAGTGGCTTTTTAAAATCCTTTCTTTAAACAAACTCATTCTGCAGTGTTTGCATGGCGTAGGACCACTTCCAACTAACTTCTTTCTATTCTCACAGGGCAGGGCCAAATTTCAGAGTTGGCGGTCATAGTTAAATACATTAAATATATTTATTTCAGTTTCATGGATTTGAAAGAATTTCAGTGGTTCAGCATGGAATAATACATATCCAAAAAGATGCTGTCGTAATGATGATGGCTCTCTCTTTTTTTTTTATGGTCCCAGTTTTAGAAGTTACGACAGGAAGGATTTTTTTTATTTTTTTATACTTCCAACTCTTCATGGATGGGTTGAGGTACTTGAAGGCCCACCGTTCCATTGTTTTATTAGGATCTTCTGGTCAGTCTAGGACTGCCCTAACTGCCCTTAAAGTTTAGCACTGTCATATGCACCAATTAGAATTTATGTCTCTTGAGGTTGTGTATAAGAATACAGAGAATCTATGTGAGTAACTCTGCTTTAGCCATGTTTAGCCTACCAAAGCAAACTTGTTAGACCATGATTTGTGAAGTTAACCGTGTATGTTCTGTAGTTGTTGGGCTGTACAGATTATTGATTTATGCTTCTGCTCTTCCTCTTTTGATCCTGTCTAATTGAAATGTTTGTTCCACTGGATCCGTTTCCTGAATGATAACATTGTCATAAATCTTTTTATCGGGTTCTTAGCTTGCAGTGCATTTTTCTTTACAGTGCATTGCAGTGCATTTTTCATTTTCTTTCTAGTATTTGGCTGTCCTGTTTAGTGATTTTTTTCATAGTGATTCATAATGAAAATACAGGTCTGCTTTTTTTTAAAGCCAGATGCAGTTGAAACTTCTTCATAATAGGTGGACTGCAAACAGGTGCCAGTTTCATCATCTGATGTGTCATCTGTTCACCAATGTAGCTGAAATGTGGTATTATGAAGTATTAAAGGGGCAGGGCCCTTTTGGGTATTCATAGATAATCTTGGAACTGGTCTCACAGTTGAGGCCTGGAGTATTGGTAGTTTGCAGTTTTTTTGTTTGTTTTTTTTTTTCTCCCCTTATTTGTTGGATGTTTTTGATTGGCCTGGACAGTTTTTGTGTGTAATGGAGGATGATTTTTACACTTACACCTGTTTCTGACAACCTGTCCACTTAACAATGGCTAGTGTAGAGGTATCAACGCCAACCCCATAAGCTGCACAGGTTCTTCGTTCCCAAGAATGTGGCTCAGATGCATCTGCTCTGGCCATGGCTATGAAACACTATACTGGCCATCGTGGCCATGTTGCCGTTCATTATTATTATGAGGAGTTGCAACCGATGGGGGCTGAGTGGTTGAAGAGGGAAGGTAAACCGGCATATTGCTGTCCCATTTGAGGACAACAAGCTGCATTTTCAATGAATATGGGCTGTCTTAAGGTAACTGGTGAAAGTGACCCGAAGATGTTTTTTGAATTTTCTTTTTCCCCTCAAGTGGAATTGCACGAGGGTCTGAGGCTCCTGTGTGTAGCCCGTAGGACTGTCGCTGCCTCAACACCAACCATTGAACATTCTGCACAAACTGTCTGGGCCATTTTAAAACTTGCACTGAAACGTTTTTGAGTAAAAACTTGTTTTTAGCTAGCTGAGGCTATGGTTCCGTTCATAATCCGTCAACGTGAAGAAAAAAAAAAATCGGTCGCTGTCTTTTTACTGGTCATTAAGTTTGTTTTAATGTTCACCTATTTATTGTTTGCGTTGCGTTTTTATATGCATGCCGATTCAAATGGCTGCGGCTTGTTGGCACCACTGGGCCTGCAAGCTGAAAGCTCAGAATGACAGAATTAAAACATGCAGTAGACAGAGGCCTATCATTCACCAAAATAAGACGATGTATAGTTCATTACTCAGTCTTTCATTCATTTAAACAGTGACCTTTTTGAGAAGAAAAAAAAAAAAGTTTTCATTCACTGCAATTAATTGCCTTTAAATCAGTGTATACAAAAACGTATTTAAAAAAAGAAAATAAAACTGATTTAATGTCATGGCCTTGCTCTAAAGTTAGTAAAATAAAAATCCAAAAGTGTCAACTGAGTGTTGGGAGTGATCAGTTGCCTTTAAATCAATGTGCAGAATAGGTCTATGTTTCTTTTTTTAAAAGCAGCTTTAATTTCATGTACTTGGTCTAACGTTAAGTAATTAATACAAACGCAACTCCGATCACCAAAAGAACAGGCTACATTAGAATTAACGAGGAGTGCGATTTCTGTCAAGCCGCAATAACTAGCCATTATTGACCCAAATTTTCCGGAAGTACACCTATTGCATGAATTTTTTTAGAATGCATGAACAAAAAGATTTTGCGTCTTGGCATCTGCCTCGACCTCCTCAATGGGTCGTTTTTCACCTCTGTTACTGAAAGAACTTTATGCGCTGACAAGTTGGCATGACTTGTCCGCTAGCTTATTGATTACACAACCTAGGCCTACTGCGAACACAGACTACCTAGCTACGTAAATAGATCTTCTTTTTTAATTTTAACGGTGGTTTGAAAACCAAGAATAGTGCATTACCGCCACCTACTGAATGTATTATATTATTTATCTTCTTAGTTTACTTCTTTAAAAAAAACATAGTCTGAACGGGGTGGTTGAGCGACCATCGCAATCACCGCACCACAGCAAAGCATGCCTCACAAATTGTTATGGTGTAGGCTACTCCAGTCAGTTAGTTTTAAGCCATTTGCAGCAATATTTTTTATCTGTTGAAATGATGGATTGTATTTGGATTTTTCCGTCAAAGCTTCTAAAAATCTGTGACGGGAAATTCTTGGTTAATGAACCCCTGACCTTGGTTGCTATAAAGCAGATGGAAATAATTCTTAGCCCTTTCACCTACCTTGAAAGCATACTTTCGTAAAGTTCCCAACCTTTCATCTCAGAGTCCCCTATAATGACCGCCCTCTTTCAGAGGACCCCCACCTCTGTAAAACTTTTGACTTTTTTATGACACCCACTTCATGGCTATTTAACACACCGTTACATAGTTGGACATCAAAACAGGATATATATTGCAGATCTGAACAGACATTTAGTGCCAGATGAGTGGGTTACAGTGAATTAATTACTCTCCTCATGACATTTGTACAGTAATATACTGTATTTGTGCATACTATTATTACCAAGGGCATCAAAACTAAATTGTACAATTTAACCGAAAGTCTAAAATATACAATCTATGACATTTGGGAAAAGAAACAAAATATTTTTCCTTTATATTTGACCGAGAAACCCCTCAGGCTCCTTTGTGGACCCTCGGTTCGGAATCCCTGCTCTTGCAGAAAAACTCAGTTTTGCAGAAACAGCCGAGCAAGCCTGCAGCTGTGTCTTAACACATTCCCTTAGATTTAAGTATGTACGAAGCCAGCCAGCACTTAGGCTAAAAATATAGGTGAACATCTACTGGAGGGAGATTACATAATAATAAAAAACATAATTTAATTAAACTAGGTCTTCAGCTAATTTCAAATGCATAACATTTACTGTTTGTGGTTTCTGTGGATTAACCAATGTATGACAAAATGTTATGAATAGTGATGCATTAATATATTGGTCAGCTGTTTTGTTATTTATGTTTTAGCACAACTTTTCTGACGACAACAGACTTGCTGTTCATGGTTGCATAACGGAGCATGTTATGATGAATGCTCTGAAATGCTTTTTGAATCCTCGGCATCTCGTTTCACAGAACAAGTTAACAAATATCGTTTGGAAAAAAAGGATCCGATCTGCAAATGTACCAGAATGTAGCCTGGATGATTATTCTCCAGTGTGCGTCGGCGTTCCCTTCCCCCCCCCCCCCCCCCCCCCCTCCTCGGGTCAGCTGAATATCACTTCTATCCCTAGACAAACTGGAAGCAGGTTCTGGGCTGTATTGCCGTTTTACTGGCCGGGAGTAATGTGTTAAAGGCAGCTTGGAAATGTGACAAAGAGCGGTTTCTTTCTTGTTTATTACTTGTTTTCCTATTGGACAATAGATGGCAGCTTTGCCCTGGCAACAAAAGCGGAGTATTTGCATACCGTCTTGTGATTGGCTTGTGCTTTGATAGGCTTGCCCAATCACAAGGTATCTTCCTGGTGGTAGGCTATGCTAATTAGGGGCTGTTGCTGGGTTTCAGAATGGTGGTTTCTCTGTGTGATTCTGCTGCATTGTGTTGCCTGGTGAGAGATGTTGATAAATGAGTACCTAATGATCTGCAGAATCCCCACTCACTGCGGATGGACTAAGATTTCAAAATAGAACTGAGATTTCATTTACCGAGCCATAAAGTTGCTGTTGTTGCTCAGTTATTTCCACAGAGTAACTGTTTATGCTTAACTATATTAAATAATATATTGCATTCGTTGCTCCAAAATTAAATATGAAAATAGGTAACTACTTGTTTGCCATGCCTTCCAGTTTTAGATGATTTTGACTGTTTGTTATGTTTGTGATTTCTGTGATGTCGGAGTGATAACCATAGGTTCTGTATACCTTTCTTCATGCTTCACTGTTTCCCCCCTTTCCCCCAAAAGTGAATTTGAACAGTTAACACATTAATTAAATATTTTTAAAATAAACTTGAATCATATTTTGTCATAGGCTTGTAGATTATAGACCTAATTTGAAGTGTAAGCCTATAGAAAAACATTGTTGCATAAAATATCTGTCTTGCACTTTTATGACTGGGTAGCATCTTTCAACTGAGCTGACCCAGGCCTAGTGGCAGTACTGAGAGACATTATAATTATCACTGTAGCCCTTGCATTTACCTATGTGGTAAATTATTTTGTTTACTAATTGACTGACACTTTACCATGGCAACCAAAGAATATAACCGTTCGGAACAAAATGTGTGAAAGTGCTGTGTGGGGCTGGGCAATGTAGCCATCGCAGTATATCGTTATTTTTTTTTTATTATTATTTTTTTTTGTAAGTGCAGTAACAGCTATGGTCCGGTATGTGGTGTTAGATTTCTTTCAGTCTCTTTCTTTTTTTTAATCATACCTCATGCAGTAGCACACCTCAATGTTGATATGATAGCAACAGGGCTGTTTCCATGTGGCAGATAAATACATGACTACAAGGATAAAGAGCAATAAAGTACGTTCCAAAAGTATGGAAGCATTTACCTGAAGTTTGTTGTGTTACCGTATCAAGTATGACTAAAGACAAAAAGAAGGAACAAAATCTACCGCCACCTGTCAGAGATAGTTCTTATTGCGCTAAAAAAACAATTTGCTGTTCTGCAATAGCTACCGCAATAGTAACTATGCAATGTACAGCGCAGCCCTGGTGCTGTGTGCTGTGGCTGCTTGGACAAACTCAGTTTCATGTGTTCATCCTGTCGACCCTTCTAAACCCTGTCCTGTGGGCCCAGGAGAACCCACAACCTTGCATTGGACAGTCCTAGCAAAGAGATTAATATAAGGTGATGTGAGATTTGCATCATATGCCAGTCTAAACTAAATTAAATGACAGAATTGACAGAACTGTATGTTTGGCCCCAATATGTTGAGCAGATCTTTGACTGATGTATGAGGAAGGCACCGGATGATGTGTTTTACACTTTCCTTTCAGTGGAAAGTGGGGTAATTTACCTACAAGGCATGTAAAATACAATACAGTAGCCCGTATCTAGTGGTCACTGGGTTAGATGTAAGTTCTGTATAAGGATATAGCCTGTATGTTTTCTGCTCTCTTGCTGGGCCAATTTGAGCCGGGATTCGGAGCTTTTATTCGATTTCACGGCAACTTATGTGCTGTTTGGAAGTGAAAATGACCCGGTGGTATCCTTGTCTCGTGTAGTTGAGCCTCAATAAATTACTTGATTACAGTAATGCTTACTGTTTGGTAGAAGGAACGGCGTACTGTGTGAAGGTGATGCACTGTGAGTGAATGCTTTCCCTCAGTCTCTCTCTCACCCGTCCCCCCCCCCCTCTCTCTCCCTCCCTCTCAGCCCTCTCTTGTTCCCTCCCTCTCCCCCCCTCCCTCCCTCTTTCGCTCTCCCTCTCTCCTGTATCCGGAGAGGGCTGCATTCTGCAGTGTCAGAGCAACATCAGAGGTGAACTCTGTACTGTGACGCAGCACTTTTATTTTTCCCTCCTGCCCCCCTCCTCTCCCCCCTGTCACTGCAGAGAGCCAGTGTAGTGCTGGTGGGGTGGCAGGCCGGCCCGTGCAGTCGCCCACTTTAGACCCTTAAGGAGCAGAACCCGCTCTGGAGAGATTGAGAGCAAGGCTTCTGACGTGCAATAAGATAGTAAACATTTTAGACGTTATCTTATTTTTGCTGCCCATTTTGGTAATATGATTCTGTGCTTCTTTAGATGTGCGTCAGCCTCTAATCAAGGTTGTTTATGCCTGCTTGTGTGTGTGACAAGCAGCCTTCTAGAAAACTCTTTTTGAGGAGTTTGGGGTAACATGTCTGCTTGTTGCCACTTGTGTCTCTCTAGCTATAGTTTGTCTCATTATCATTCATTAATTTATATTAGTCTTTCTTGGATTACGGGTGAATTGAAGGAGTACGTATATCTTGCTGAATTTGTCAGCGGTTCGCACACTTCTCACAAACCAAGGGCCAGTGCGGCCTAACATAGTCGGCTGCAATAGCGGGTCCAACACCAGGTCCGTCCCGCGTGAGTCTCACCGTCGACTGGCTCGGCCCTCTGACAGTAAGAACGTGCGGTTTTGATCTCACACGCCGCCTCTGCTCCTCTGTTCCAGGAGGAGAGATTTCAGCATGCAAACCTTCGTCCGTCCGGCTCGCACCCTCGTTTTCTTTCCACGCTGCTGGTCTTCAGGTGGCTCCACAGATGCCTCATTCGCTCCAGCAGTACAGTGACTGTCACCAGCAGACTACGGACCAGCCTGTCACCGTGCTGTCGTACAGCGACCAGGCCCAGCAGACCACTGCCAACCAGGTACAACCGCGGACCGGCAAGCGCTTCTCCTGCTCCGCGAAATAAACCTTGACGAGAGGACGCGCCACAGCGCTGTTGGTGAAGTTATGGTGTCGCATCAGTCTGTTCATGAGTCTCCATGTAGTCTCTTTTATTTAACTGCACTTCATACCTTCAAGGTCATGATGCAATCTTCTGAATTTAAACACTGAAGTGCCGTTAACCTGGCTTTGAAGTGGAAAGTGCTGCAAGTGGACTAACCAGCGGACTGTGTGTATGTGTGTCTGTCTGTGTGTCTGTGTCGTGCGTTCGTGTATCATTTAATTTCTACGTATGTAGCCCAGCATATAATGCAAACACTGCCATTTCTGTGCATGATGTTGGTTATGCGTGCCAGGAAAACCCGTCCACTACAAAGAGCTGACACCGAGACCAAAATGGTGTATGTTTAAACAGAGGGACATATGGAAAAGCTTTGCTACAAAGCCACTCAAAATCTCCTTATGACAAGTTACTTTTGTTGATCAGCAGGATTTTCTTGCATAAATCCTTTATGTCTACACTAAGCCTCTTTTCTATTAAAAATAGAATTACGATTACATCAGTGTAGCATGTGTTTTGTAGAGTTTTGTAGCTATGATAGAGCAGTAGCTTCACTAAGTTTCACTTAATCGAACGGGCAAAGCCCTAATCAATCCCAGCGTTTGGTTTGTCATCCCACTAGTTAATTACGTAAAGGATTTTCAGTCCAAGATCCCCCACTACTATATTATTTCAAAATCAGATGTATTTTTCTGCTTACATGCTGTTGGGGAAGCTAGAATGGGCCATGAGAGGAGCTGAACATTGCCAGCATGCAGTGAATGTAGCATCCATTTGTTAAAGTAATTGATCACTTTAATACATGGTGAAAGTGTATGTAATCCATGTCTGAGCTTGCATGACACCGCTGACCTTCAGTTCTGTGGTGTGAAAGGCGGCCAAGACTCCTTTGTTATGTCTGAACAAGAAACCGAACCCAAACAAAGCCACACTGCTGTTATTTTTGACAAAAACGTTCCAAAGTAACAGTGGTGGTACCTTTCACAACAAATGCTGCTGGTTATTTAGAAAACAAACGGTTTTGTTTATATGCCTGTGTAATGTGTGTGTGTGTGTGTGTGTTAAGGGGCGAGGTTTAACGGGAGGTCACGCGTTTGCGTTCCAGGGGATCCCTGATATTGTCATGTTGCAGAGGCTCGTGCCCCAGTGCTTTCGTGACCCAGCGACGGCTCCTCTGAGGAAGCTCTCTATCGACCTGATCAAAACCTACAAACACATCAATGAGGTGAGACTCGGGCCGCGGCCTCGGGACCCCTCTCTCCCGCCAGCTGTCCCTGTTTTAATCCTCCGCCCTGCCTCCCTCGCGCTCCTCGCAGGTATACTATGCAAAAAAGAAGCGGAGGCACCAACAGGCCCAGGGAGAGGACTCCAGTCACAAGAAGGAGAGGAAGGTCTACAACGATGGCTATGACGACGACAACTACGACTACATCGTCAAGAATGGGGAGAAGTGGATGGACCGATATGAAATCGATTCCCTAATAGGCAAAGGGTCATTTGGCCAGGTGCGACAGCCAATAGGAGTCTGTGTTTTTAGCGTGACAGGAGCATTGTGGTACTGATAATTTGTTTGTTCGTTCAACGTAAAATAGAAATATTCATAGTCTAGCTTGGGCCAGTTGGTACCAGCTAAGTGTAATGGAAATAATGATAATATTCCAACCATTTTTTATCTTGCAGTTGTGATATTAATAATATTGTAGATGCTGAAAGTTAGTCAGTTATAGCGTAATCATATTTGTATATTACAATACAATATTACAGTCATCATTCAGGTCTTCAGACACTGCACAGCTGTATTTCTGATCATTTGGGAACAGTTGTGTGGTGAATTTGTCAAAAATAAAAAATGTTCTCGTGCCCAACCACCATGGAGTCTGAAGTTGTTCTGGGACTCTGTGTGCATGTGTCTGACTCGCTGCGATTTCTCTGTCTGCCCCTAGGTTGTTAAAGCATATGACCGAATGGAGCAGGAGTGGGTGGCAATTAAGATCATCAAGAACAAGAAGGCTTTTCTCAATCAAGCACAGATTGAAGTGCGGCTCCTCGAGCTCATGAACAAACATGACACGGAGATGAAATACTACATCGGTAATGATGAACTCCGCTCAGTCTTCCAGCTCACGCCGTTTATCATGACAAAAGCACGGCGAATTAGCTCCTTATGTGTCAAAGAAAGCCAGGCCCTGCACTGAGCCCCCTAATAATACACGGTAACAGAAGCTCTCAGTGAGAGCAGGTTCGACTCTCAGTCTAGACACCGCAGGGTCCGGCCTGGGCTATGTGGCTGGTTGGCTATGATTTGTCATGCCCAGTGTTGGCACTCGGCTCAGGGTGGACGATCACTAATATGTGATTAGAATATTCTGAACTGAACTTTGTAATGCTGAAGTAGCGACCATTACTAGTATTTGAACAGAGTTATAGAACGCTGAGTTATAGAACGCTGACTTATAATTGAGGAAAGCCTACTCTACACTGCATTGCCTCAGCCCACCAAAGTGCTCTGTAGCACTGTGTGGTCTGTGCTGTGATGGTTGGCCCTGGCTCATAGGCCGGTGCATTGGAGGGCTTTACACTCTTGTCCGCAGCGCTCCCTGCATGGCTGTGTGATGCCGCAGTGACACGGGGTGTCCCAAGTTTTACCCGCCAATTTCACTGTTTTACCAGACAAATAAATGTTCAGAATAATGCAAGACCGGTTTTTATCTGCTCAAGTGGCTGGTAGAGTAGACAATCTTTAAAAAATTTAAAATGTCACCTTTTTAAGAGCAAAAAACTGGTTTGTCTCTAATTTAACATCTTTTTCTTTTCTTTTTTTTCCCCCTGTCTCTCTTCAACCTAGTTCACCTGAAGCGTCACTTCATGTTCCGGAACCACCTCTGCCTGGTGTTCGAGATGCTGTCGTACAACCTGTACGACCTGCTGAGGAACACCAACTTCCGCGGCGTCTCGCTCAACCTGACGCGCAAGTTCGCCCAGCAGATGTGCACGGCGCTGCTGTTCCTGGCCACGCCCGAGCTCAGCATCATCCACTGCGACCTCAAGCCCGAGAACATCCTGCTGTGCAACCCCAAGCGCAGCGCCATCAAGATCGTCGACTTCGGCAGCTCCTGCCAGCTGGGCCAGAGGGTGCGCCCTACCCCGCTGCCACTCGCTTCTTTAGGCACAAAACTGACCCTAACTCTGTACCCTAATCTTACTCTAAACCACTGCCACTTGCTTCTATAGGCACAAAACTGACCCTAACTCTGTACCCTAATCTTACTCTAAACCACTGCCACTTGCTTCTATAGGCACAAAACTGACCCTAACTCTGTACCCTAATCTTACTCTAAACCACTGCCACTTGCTTCTATAGGCACAAAACTGACCCTAACTCTGTACCCTAATCTTACTCTAAACCACTGCCCCCCGCCTCGTCAGTCACAAACCTACTATAAACTATAAACATCTACAACCCCAACCATGCCCTAATCCCAACCATACCCTATCCACAACTCCAACCATACCCAAATCATCACCTAACCCTAACCATACCCTAACCCCAACCATACCTTTACCCAAATCATACACTATCCACAACCCCATCCATACCCGAACCCTAACCATACCCTAGCCCTTACCCCAGGACAGGGCCTTCACAAGCGCAGGACAAAAGCACTGTGAGGAAGGGGATCAGCAGAAAGCAATGGCAGGAAACTAACTTTGTCCATGCGCCACAGTGGCTGGTGCATCCCAAAATTGTCCAGCCAATTTCACTGTTTTACCAGACAAGGTATTTACAGTATAATAGGAGTGATGGGTGGTTACCTGCCAAAGTGGCTGGCAATGTAGGTGAAATTGACCAACACTGGATGGGTGGCTGGTGCCAGTTCCCACCCTGGTGAAAAGGGCATATCCTCCTGAGCAGCTGAAGCACTTCGGAGTTTGTGTTACAGAAACCCAGGCGCACAGGAACCGATGTCAGACATTAGGGTGGAAACCCCCTGTAGTTGGCTGTAGTTACTCTGAGGACTTTGAGGATAACATCCAGACATGTTCTCTTAACACTCGAGCCCCAAAGGACGACGCGGACATGGCAAAAGCTTGGCGTGTAATATCGGCATTTTCCTGTTTTTCAGATATACCAGTACATCCAGAGCCGGTTCTACCGCTCGCCTGAAGTGCTGCTGGGGATGCCTTACGACCTGGCCATAGACATGTGGTCCCTGGGCTGCATCCTGGTGGAGATGCACACTGGAGAGCCTCTCTTCAGCGGAGCCAACGAGGTAGAGCCACTTTGTTATGCTACATGTCATTTTATCCAAAAGGACTTACAGTTGATTTTTAGACTAAGCAGGAGACGATCCTCCCCTGGAGCAGTGCAGGGTTAAGGGTTGCTCAAGGGCCCAACAGCTATGTGCATCTTATTGCGACTACACCGGGGATTGAACCACCGACCTTGTGGGTCCCAGTCATGTGCCTTAACCACTACGCTACAGGCCGCCCCTACCTTACACTACATTGTTACGGTACATAATGATACACTACATTATTACATTTCAAATAACCGCCCTAATATTTATTATCATCAAACAAGTGTAAGTGGTCTGTGTTGAACTGTTGCCAAATTCTGGACTGTATTCACGTTGTCCAGTAAGAGAAGGCGAGCTTCATTTTTGCGAAATGCGAGAGCGCCGCTCTGTGAAAATGTGGCAGAGCGATTCTGGTGTGGTGTGCGCAGCAGATGTCCACACTGGTGTGTGGTGTGATCTCGGCTCCGCACACAATGTTCCTGAAGGATAACCCATACTTTCACCCCCTCCACAGAGAACGCATTTCGCCTGGCTACAGGCAAATGGGAAATGCTGTTCAGGACATATCCCTTATTGCACATATCAGTAATCAGCTTTCATCAATGGTCAGTCTCGGGTACCTCAACGACATGACAAACTGGGCAAAATTTTGTGAATGTATCCTAATTTCTTTTTCATTTATTATTATTTTTTTACTGAGAACATGAGTGAAATAGGTGTAAGATTTTTTTTTAAAGATGGCTACTGAAAAGAAGTGAGAATCCAAGAGATGACGACTCCTTTGAAGTGATGACTGCGCAGAATGTTGTTGTTGAAATGGCTCCATAAGGCAGCTTCATAATTTTGTTTATAAAAAGGTATACTGTGGAAGCTGCACAGTAGAGGGCGCTGTTTTATTGCGCATGGATATTTCTGGTACTGACATAGTGGAGACATTTACATTTATCTACCTGTCTGTCTTTGCGTTCACTACTGTGTGGCTGGAATTGCACAAATTATCACGCTTCTCTATAATTTTGAAGAAATATTGTATCTTGAGGACCAAGACCAGCAGGTGAAATTTCCTGGTCCAGAAACATAATTATATAATTATATTATTCCTGGACCTAGGACAGTAATATTTATCACAGTAATAAGTTCACAGACTATTGACCTACCCACCGCCCCCCGTCCCCTCCGGGGTCCTGTGTAATACATGGTTTAACTTTGGGAACTTGTCCAATGAGATGTTTTCCTTAATGTGGTTATTTGTATTTGTTCTCAGGTGGATCAAATGAATAAAATAGTTGAAGTTCTTGGTATCCCTCCCAATCACATAATGGACCTGGCGCCCAAAGCCAGGAAGTTCTTTGAGAGATTGTCAGATGGCACTTGGGGTGTTAAGAAGACCAAAGATGGCAAAAGGGTAAGTGTGAGAAGGGGCTCTATTGTGGGCGAGGGGCCGGGGGCAGCCTCTGTACGAGGAGAGACGCTCAGTCATTCAGGAGCTCTCTCTTCCGCGGGAATAGTTTTACAGTTTTTACAGGTCTTTGTAAGAACTTTGTAAGTGCATGATGCAGGGTCTCAATCAAGGGTGTCAAGCTCCAGTCCTGGAGGGCTGCAATGTATGCTGCTTTTTGATGCAATGACCGAAACATTGTTTTGGAACTCATTGAGTGGCTGGAGTCCACGCGTCTTGCTCTGAAGGTCTTAATTGCCTGCTGATTGAAACAAAAGCACAAATAGCAGCAGGCACTGCGGCCCTCCGACACTGGACTTTGACACCCCTGGTCTAAACCAATGCTCCTGCTATATAGCGGGCCTGCGAGGGGTTCATTCAGTGTTGGGCGGTTCAGTACCGTGGGCACTGTGGGGTCTGACTGTGCCTGTGACTCTGTCGCAGTATAAACCGCCGGCCTCCCGAAAGCTCCACACCGTGCTGGGGGTGGAAGCCGGGGGCCCGGGCGGGCGTCGGGCCGGGGAGTCGGGCCACGCCGTAGCAGACTACTTGAAATTCAAGGACCTCATCTTAAGAATGCTGGACTACGACCCCAAGAGCCGCATCCAGCCCTACTACGCCCTGCAGCACAGCTTCTTCAAGAAGACGGCCGACGAGGGGACCAACACGAGCAGCAGCGTGTCCACCAGCCCCGCGCTGGAGCAGTCGCAGTCTTCAGGAACCACGTCCAGCACGTCCTCCAGCTCAGGTACGGCCCGCCGCGGGGCTCATTAAAGCACTGAGAGGATTCACTGCTGCCTCTGCCTGGCTTCTCCAGCTTTCATCACGTGCTTTATGTTATGTCCCATTACGTTACGTTCCATTACGTTGCGTTCCATTACGGTACGTTCCATTGTTACGTTCCGTTTCGTTACGTTCCATTTCATTACGTTCCATTTTGTTACGTTCCATTACATTATGTCCAATTACGTTACGTTCCATTGCGTTCCATTACGCTACGATCCATTGCGCTACGTTCCATTAGGTTACATTACGTTACGCTACATTATGTAACCCTGCATTATGTTATGCAACATTGTGACACTGTTTGTTGCACAAAATTGCGTTGCCCTACATCCTGTTACGTTGCATTGCTGCTGTTTGACAGATGCTCATATCCAGAACAGCTTACAATGAGAATGCAAGTGCACACAACTACTTAAGCCTAGCCTACTGTGCAGTTGTGGTTTTTTCCCAGGCAAATATCTTAAGCGCTGATACAGTCAGTTACGTTACGTTATTTTTATTCCTACCCCATCTGGTAATTGGTGAAAATTCTCACTTTGTAAATTGGAGGTGATGTTTATGGCAGTGGGTTGAGCTCTTGGGTTGAACTTGCTGCCGGGTAACTCTGGGTAAATGAGCTGTCGACCGTGTTCTTGCAGGAGGTTCTTCTGGCATGAGCACGGGCGGTCGGGCGCGGTCCGACCCCACGCATCAGCACCGACACAGCGGGGGGCGCTTCAGCGCGGCGGTGCCAGCCATCGACTGTGACAACCTCTGCCCGCAGGTGAGCCCCGCCCAGCTTCTGGAGTGCTGGAACCACCACGTCTAGCACCAACAAACCATGGTCAAAGTCACTTAGATCATAAGTTTTTTCCCCATTCCATTTTGGTCAAACAACAACTAGACCTCTTCATCCATTTATGTTTTAGTTTAGTTATTGAGGAGGCTATGTCTGGTGACATTGTTTTACAATGTTTTATGATGTTGGGATGGGAGGGGGCATTGAGTAAAGTCTCTGTGTATTGGGGAGGGAGCCAGGCTGTCTTAACCGGCTGTTCTGTCTCGGGGGACCTGCAGGTGAGACAGCCGTACCCTCCGCCCGGAGTGTGGGCGGGCGGCGTGGGCTCGGAGCCGGTCACCGTGGAGACGCACCCGGTGCAGGAGACCACCTTCCACGTGCCTCCGCAGCAGCCCAAGGCCCTACACCCCCACCACCACCCGCACCACCTGCACCACCACCTGCAGCACGGGCCCGCCCCCGCCGCCCGGCCCCGCCCCCGCCTCTACAACTCCCCCACGAGCAGCGCCTCCACCCAGGACTCCATGGAGGTGGCGCACGGACACCTGTCCATGACCTCCCTGTCTTCCTCCGCCTCCTCATCCTCCACGTCCTCCTCTTCCACCGGGAACCAGGGCAACCAGGCCTACCAGAGCCGTCCCATGGGCGCCAGCGCCCTGGACCTGGGCCAGAACGGGGGCCTGGGCATGGGGCTGGGGGCCTTCACCAACCCCCGCCAGGAGACGGGCATGGCGGGGCACCAGGCGCACCAGGGGCCGGCCCACTACATCACCGAGGCCCACCTGAGCATGAGGCAGGGCATGGACAGGGAGGAGTCTCCCATGACTGGCGTCTGCGTGCAGCCCAGCTCGGTGGCCAGCTCGTGACTAAACTGACAATGGGTTTGTTGTTTTTTTGTTTTTTTTTCCCCACCCGACCCAACACCCCCTCCCGCCCCCCCTCCCTCGTGTGTATTTTTCAAGGTGGTGTTTTTCAAAGAGACGTGCGTAGAGATCAAAATGCTGCTTACTTCAGAAGGGAGGGATCACTGAGCCGCTACTAAAAAGTACAGAGCCCTTTTTTTCCTTTATCCGCCTTCGTTCTGTTCCTCCCTCATTGTGTCGGTTACGAGCAGGGTAAGTAGACCTGCTCAGTGAGTACATCGGGGAAAAAAAAGGACTGCAGCATCCATCATCCCATCTCACACGTCGTCGGTTATCCCGTGCCGGAACGGGACCCATCTTATTAGCGGCGAGAGCTCTGTGTCAGTACTACCTGTGGGTTAGACAGCGATTGCCGGAAGCTGTTCTGCCAATTTGTTATCGAATCATCATTAAAAATGCTGTTTACGTCCTCGCAGTTCAACCGGTTAAGTTCGCATCGCATTCACGGCGGCGGCGCGCGGTCGATTCGCGCGGGTCTGTTTCCGCCAGAAACGCCCGGGGCACCACGGCGGTTTTTGGGCGTCGCTCTTTGCAGGGGGAGGCGGAGTCGGGGGTGCGTTGGGGGCGGAGCCGGACCCCCTCCAAGGAGAGCGGGACGCGGGGCGCTCTCCGGACGGCGGGCATGCTGGGACTTTTTGGGCCCCGGACCGAGGAGATGCACTGAAGAACACCCGACTGGTCTGCTGGGGGCCCGCTCTAGGGACGTCAGGCAGCGGCTGTCTGTTCAGATAACCCTTCGGCCTTACGAGTATTGGATTCCGAATGGAGAAAACAAACTGGACATTTATTATTTGAATAATTGTTCAAAAAAGAAAGAAAGAAGCTTTCCTCTATTCTATTTTTGATCTTTACACTGCCCTTAATTCTTTTAAGAGAGAAGGAAACGACCGGGGGGGAAAAAGAGGTATTTGAGAGTGGTGATTTAAGAGGCCTTTCTTTAAAGATTTCTCACTTTTTTTTGTGGACCCTGCGATCGCGGGGGTCTGGTAAGTTCACACGCGTGTCCTAAACATGGCGGCTTAAATACCCGGAAGGTCACAGAAGTAGAGCGCGATAGACGGAGTCTGTGACTGTGCTCTGTCCTGCTACTAACATGCTTATTTCTCTTTGCTTACTTCCCTTCAGCATGTAGTTTCCCCCCATCAGAGCATCAGCACAGAGGTCCTGTGTTCATTTTGAACATTAAAAACGCAGAGTTTTTATGTGACTGCTTTTATCCCTCACAATTATGCTGTGAATCCTACAACAAAATTGTTTTTTTCCCCTTTGGGTAATTTATTGTACCAAAGCTGTTCTTTTATAGCACATAGATGTCTGTAACCAATAATGTAGCAGTTCTGCACTTTGACACAAGGTTTATGGAAATGGTGTTATTTTCCCCTTCACCCTTCCAAATGTCAGTATAAAATGGCTGTATCACTTGCTTTAGCAGAAGCCCAAACTGTCAAACTCCATACATTTACTGTTAGCTGTATCCTGGATGTAATATGGTTGAATCATTTTGCCCCCCCCCCCCCTAAAAAATGGAGAAAAGGGTCTGTTTGTAGGATACTGTTTTTAAGGCATAGGAACTGGCTGTTACTCTGCAGGTTCCATTCAGATGGTTGACTGTTCCAGGCAAGAAGAACTACGCTGTAAATGAAATGCTGTGGTATTACCAAGCCATTTTACAATCACTTCTTTCACTGGGAACTGCTGAATTTTTAGGTACATCGTTCAGTCAGTATTGCTGAAGCTTCAAATAAACTTTTAGCTCAAGTCTTAGAATCCAGACAGTTTAAAAAGACTTTAAGCTTGAATGGCTACATGCACAAAAACGCCCCATTCTAAGGTGATGAAAGCCCTTTTATTCTGAGAAAGACCAGTGATGATGCATGCTGGAGGCCTACAGCTAAAACAAGAGCAATTTGAAACAGCCCAGTCTTTAAATCCCCTGCACTTTCAAAGTAATTGATCGTTTGCAACATTTTAGCTGGAAGAGGCAGTGTCCTAAATTTTCGTTGCATTTGGCAACTCAACTTCCAGCTTAAAATTGTTACACATTGTAAAATGCTATTATGGTATTAAGCCTGTTTATAAAGATTGGAATTTAAACCACAAAGCTGAGTAAAAGCGTCTGAACACAATATTTCTTATAGCTGATTTCTGAC
This sequence comes from Conger conger, assembly GCF_963514075.1. NCBI lineage: Eukaryota > Metazoa > Chordata > Actinopteri > Anguilliformes > Congridae > Conger > Conger conger. The sequence goes on along the minus strand of NC_083772.1, from coordinate 38,830,335 downwards.
GGAAAGAACTATGGAAGTGTAAATATGGGTGGTTCCACTCGGACCTTTCACCTCAGAGATAGTCTATCCGGGAAGTTTAGGGACGTCAAATTTTATAACCGAATTTAAAACCTCCCCTGCTCCCTCCCTGTAACAGATTGTTATGTTACGCTCACAAAAAAAGTAGTTTGATCATTAGTCAAGTTTGTGAATGGTGCCACAGACTTGCTTGAAGCCACACCTACTTACCACTGGGGGCAAATCTTGCATGGTGTGCCCACCCACAAACACGACTCAGTTTGGCTGCCATTTCATGGGAAATGTATCAACAATTCACCATAGTTTTTGTGAGTAGTAGGGTCATTTTTCATAGTTGAGAAATTTAAAAAGTACTGTAATAATAGTTTTGTGCTTCATACTACAATATTACAATTTTAAAAAGTAACAAAAAAAAAAAGACAGCTTGAGGGATTTCTGAACCATACTGAGCAAAATCTTAAGGAGAAAGCTATACTCTGATCGACTCTTCAAGTATTAAGGTTTCAACCCCCGCCTTCCTTCCCACGCACACATACACCCACGCACGCACACACACACACACAGGCACACACACACACACACACACACACACACACCCACACATACACACAAGATTTTAATAGTAAAAATAGAATTTATGTACCTATTTATATATATTATATATATATTTTTAATAAAGGAAGTTAAGAACTCACCCCATTTCTCCTGCTGGTATTTTGATTGCATTATTGTCAGTGTGGGTGCTATTCAGTGGAAGGAATTCTGTGATTTTAGTTTATGGGGAAACATTGCTTCCAGGCAATTTGACAAAACGGCTGTACAATGTTCAAGTGTCAAGTTTTGAAACAGGAAACACTAGACCTCCGTACCTTAAAAGTACTTCAGACAGGGTATTGCGTGTGCATGTTTCTCAATGAACCTGTTAGCCTTTTTCTTTTCTGTTGTTGTTGTTTATAAAAAAAAAAAACTTAGTGCAAGCTTCAAATGTGGGGCCATTTTTACGTCCGATCATCGTACACTTATTTGGTGCACACGACCATCTAGACTGTATAGTCTGTGCTTTGTCACCTTCTTTGGCCATACAGTATAAAGAAATGTCAAATTCTTCATTATTTTCATTTAAAGAAAGAAAAAAAAAAAGCTACTCTTTGGATTTTATTTTTCTTTTCCGATATGCTTTGTCCCCTGGTCCGGTTTTGAATGATTGACTGCACAGTTTGGTTACAGGACGTCTGGCCTGCACTGTAAAGATGAACAGCATGGTAAAAGGCGAAGTACCTGTGTCCACGGATCCTATGATCTAGTCAAGACTCTGCTGTGTATATGATGATGCCCTTTGTATTATATTCAAGCGGTCTTATGTATGATATATAAAAAAGAAGTTAATTAACTGGTTTCGAGCCTTTCCTGTGTTGGTGTCTCTTTCTCTCTCCCACAACAGATTTGGACAGAAAAGGCGCAGGATGTCAATACTTTAGATCTGTTCAGTGTGAGCGGAACATCAAGTTGGATAAGGTGACAGGCCATCCTCTTGAAGCATTTGACTGACTTTATTTTGTACATTGGACCATTATAAGGACCTGTTAAAGCTGGCACTAAAATGGCAGTTTGTCTGGAATTTGTACTCTTGAGCGAGGTATCCTGTTCCCACGGTGAGTGGGAGTATGGGGGAGATCAGTAGAATATTGGAATCTTATCAAAATCCGCACTCTTGCCAGCTTACATCGCCCACACTTTATATAGAAATAGACGTCCGTCATTATGTCAGGGAAACTGACAGCCTAGCTGACCTCATCGCCTACAATCACTCCCTAGAAAGTTCTCAATCATTTCCCTCTTTTTTTCTTCTTTTTTTTCCTTTTTGAAGTTTTTTTTTAGTACCAGTGCTTTATCCTTACCAATAGATCCTGTTTTAGGTTGGCAGATAATGTCTTTATATAGCATCTGTCTGTTTAATATTAAAATTCCCAATTCCCTGCCAATAAATACAACATTTCAGTAATCACAGTCATACCGTAAAGTACTCTACACTTAAGTAGCACTACACTTAAAACACCGCTAGTTTGTTTTGGACCTGTCATGAAGATGCACAAGTGACCAGTTGTGTTTCATTGATGGTTTCACCTTTCCCTGAAGCACTGAAATGCAAATACAGAGTATGACTTCCAGAGTTCTTGAATACATTTGAGTATATTTCAAGTAATATCAAGTCTATAAAATGCATTGGTTGAATATGTGAGACATGAGTGTTGAAGCCCATAAGCCAGGGTTGTCCAATCTTATCCAGAAAGGGCCGGTGTGTGTGCAGGTTGTTGTTTTAGCGCAGGACTAAGAGTTGATTCTACTCATCAAGGTCTTGATTAAAGACCACGGTTAGTTCATTAGTATAATCAGGTGTGTTACTGCTGGGTTAAAACAAAAACCTGTACCCACGCCGGCCCTTTTAGGATAAGATTGGACACCTCTGCCATAAGCCAAATGTTTTGAGTCCCTGCCTTTTTAGGAACACCATTAGCGGTGTGCCTTTGGAACTGTGGATGCAATGCCACCCAGAACCAGCAGATGGCCACAGCCTGGAACAATGCTCCCGAATGGCACCATCAAGCAGAATCCGCTAAGAGCGTTCAGATCCTTTGTCAAACCGCTGCAATGTTTCTGTTGTATATGAGGTAGAGCACTTCTAGTATGATGATGAAATGCATATCGATAATGTAAACACATAGCTGATATTTCATGTACCTTGTCCAAATTATGCGCATTCATTCTGATATCGTGTGTCGTGTTACACGAGTCAAAGTGGAGGTGTCATTTAAAACTTACTGGTATGGCTATGCAATGAAATACAGTTAGGTATGCAATGCAAAATAAGACGAGATTAAGAATTAAACCGTGTAAACGCGTCAATTTCATCATATATTGTGCAGTATACTGTTAGTACACCAGAGTGTGCTCCAGTGCAATGTTACCGCTGTTTCTTTTCCATGTAGGCAGGGCGTCTAAGCATTACTTAACCCGCAATATTATCACTTAATTATTAAATGATACATAAACTGAATATCTACAGGTGTAATTGATCGCATTATTTGGCTTTCAATTGAAAAAAACATTTTCATGCTGTAATTTACCTCCGATGTTTAACACTACGTCCAATAGTGTTCTCAGCCAAACTGAATGCATTTCTTGAAGCCTGTTGCCCACATCAGTGTTGTATTAGCCACTGCTCTGAATGACAACATGATCGTAAAATTATAGTTGTTTGAACACAGTTAACGGTAAAGATGTGAACAGAGCGAGTCAAACAAATGTATTTAAACATATCAATTTATTGAAAAAATTGGCACTGTAGTCTTTATTATTTTCTGTACAATTATTGTGCTTTTATGTAAAGCATGCTTTCATTCTGCTCGTGCACAGACAAACTGAAAATAACCGCCGCTGACTCGAGTACAAATCTTTAGCGCGCGTCCCACGCCCGGAGTTCACACAATTCACTTTCATCCACCAACAAAAGAAAATAGTTACACACATGTGCAATAATCACCAGTTTGACTTTACAGAGGATATAATTAAAGCGAGGCATGACGTTGATCAAGGTGAAGGTGAAAGAACAGTCTGGCTATATTTGGGTAAACCTTTCGTACAGTTTACGTCGCTCTGGTCTTAAAATGCGCACAATGTTCAACATTCACTCAGTGAGCACTTTATTAGGTATTTCTTAGACTTATTTTAAGCTGCTGTTGGGGTTTGACACATTGTGTGTTCTGCATTCCACTATTGTTATGTGTGGTTATTTGCGTTACTGTCACCTTCCTGTCAGCTTTGACCAGTCTGGTCCTTCTCCTCTGACCTCTCTCATGAACCAGGTATTTTTGCCCACAGAACAGCTTCTCACTGGATGATTTTTTTGGTTCCCCACCATTGTCTGCGAACTCTAGAAACTGTTGTGCATGAAAATCCCAGGAGATCAGCCATTTCTGAGATATTCAAACCACCCTGTCTGGCACCAACAATCATTCCACAGTCAAAGTCACTTTGATCACATTTCTTACCCATGCTGACATTTGGTCTGAAAAACAGCTGAACCTCTTGACCATGTCTGCATGCTTTTATGCATTTAGATGCTGCCACATGATTTGCCGATTAACTATTTGCATTAAAAAGCTGGTGTACAGCTCTACCTAATAAAGTGCTCAGTGAGTGTATATCGAACCACAACAAATAGTTAGAGACCAGAATTAATCAGAATTACAGGTAGACGGTGAGACCATGAAAAAAGTAAGTGTAGTAAGGTGCTGTGGAAGGGTGCGGAAGAATTAACCACAGTCTGATATATAGCTCAGAATCTGGAAAATAACATAATTATGACATTGAATGCTATGGTTAATTATAAGTATTATGGCTAAGTATTTTCCAGATCCAAAGCTTGTTTTCATTGTCCTGTGAAGCTGTGATTAGTGTGAATAACACTAATAAAACAAACGTACCAAGAAGAAATACTAAAATGAATGGTCTGTTTACTGCGTACTATGTGTAAATAGACTATCATGTAATAAACCATGTCTTTTTTGGCTCTTTGGCCCAATATATTTTGTTTACTTAGGGCAGGCATAGACATATATCATATTACATTTTGAATTGCGATTTTCCATGGAAAGCTAAATTTAGTCCAGGACCACGTTTAATCTGCATCTGTGAAACTGGCCCATACTCTGAATAATCTGTCAATTGTGTCCTGTATGGCGGAATAAATAGAATAGAATGTTGTTGTGGATGGTTGCAGGTTCAAATTGCTTGTATAGTTTGTACATTACAAAAATATGTGAAATGATAAATGCATACATCACTGTGGCATAACAGTTTTGGCATTATGTTTTATAATAAAAGTTATTGTTATTGATTATTATTATTATTATTATTATTATTATTATTATTATTATTATTATTAACCAAGTTAGCCTGGGGATTTTAGTTAATCCGATACTGATTTTGTTTTGTATCTTTTTACAAGTCACAGGAAAACATATTGACAATGTTCTAAGGAGAATGCGCGTAACGCCATCTGTCAGAGCATAAAATCCTAATTATGATTACCAGCTATGCCTATATCCTTACACGTCCTTTGACAATTCCAACTCTGCTGTGATTCCAGGATAGCGTTCCTGAATTACAACCCAGTGAAGTCCTAACTACAAATTACGACTCAGTTTCCAGGGTTCAAACGGGGAAAGGGTTCATTTGAAAACTCATTAAATGAATGGTGTCTCCTCCATATTGCTCTGTTATCTCCGTCCTGCTCCCCACGGGGGAGGCTAACGCAAGACAAAATTATCTTCACTGGAACACAGAGAGATTAAAAGAAACAAAATTTCCGGCAAAGTTGATAACCCAAACAATACCAAATACAATCTGCCATGGGAGAACTGGGCAAAGTCTGAACCCTTAACAAAAATGACTGTACTATTACCGTGAGTATAAATCTGACCAAAAATATATATTCCAGCAAGGTTTAGTTAATAGAAAATAAATTTCCTGTAAAAGGAGAAATTCAGCTTGGATAAATTAAGTGTGAATATTTGAACCGCCATTTAAAAACATGAACCAATAATGAGTCAGAGCTTATTTCTCTCAATGAGGCTTCAGCTTTCTTGAATGCTAGCTATGATTAAATTACATTCCTTCTTATAAGCTCCTGCTCGTTTTTACGGCATGAATCCAGAATTTGCTATGACAATTCTATGTAGTACCATGCGCTGTAATGAATTGAATCCCACAGACATTAACCTCCATTAATACAGTAACAACAGAAATAATAGCAGAGATATGTGAAAACCTAGGTCGGATAACTCTGCTGTATTTCAAATGGTGCGTAAAGCAGGGTTGCCCAACCGCCCTGCAGGTTTTCGTTTTAACCCAGTTTTGGCACCCCTGATTCTACTAATTAGCAGCTGAATGAGAACTCTAGCTGTTGAATGAGGCATGCTTTGTTAGGGTAAGCCTACAGCACAGTAGATCTCTAGGAATAGGTTTTGGCTGCCCTAGTATACAGTATTCTTTATTCTGGAGATATTGTTATTATTTTAATTGTCATTTTAATTGAACTTGTGCCCATGAGTGTGTTATAAATGCCTTATAAAGAACTACTGACTATTAGTATTTCTAAGGATCTAATTATTGACCAACAGGAGTAGTGTGACTATCATGTGTGACTATGTTAAGATATTCTAGTATTCTGTATATAAGGATAACCTTGTTTGTAAATTATAGAGGAATGTTAGACATGCATTTACATTGCAGCATAAATGGAAATATAAAGGCTTTGGATTTGTTTTAAGCTGTAAATAAGGGTAACAGTATTCACAGCTTAAATAAAATAATTCAATAGAAATGCTCTTCATGTGCTGCTAGTCTCTTGTCATTTTGTGCTATTAGTTAATTAGATACCCACCCCCAAAATATAATGCAATATAAAACAAATTACGCAATCTCTCTTTGATCATTGCCTCTAGGGACACCAAATAGTGCAATGAACAAGTCGTGCAACATTTAACAATGAAAACCTAAAATAAACGATGTATTTAAAATTCAAATAAAAACAAGAGGAACATAACAACCGAACAAGCCGCACATTAAAATAATGTCTTGATTGTCTCTCAGTGTATGTACCGTATGGAAAAGCAAACGCGCTTCAGGAAAAGTGACAGGAAAAGAGGTGTAGCAACCAAATTGCAACGTTTTTACATCTTTAGCTTATGACACTGTACATTGACACACACAAAACCATTGCTCTGCTGTTAAATCTTATTTATACTGGTTTTGTCATAATATACTAGTGTTGTTTTGTTGCAGTTCACCCATAGTACCCAGAAATTCTCACAATACTTACTATAAGTCTGAAAACGACTATCACTGCTGCTCATCTTTACTTCTGTTCTGTTTGCTCTGAGCTTGGGCCAAACTGAAATGGCCTAATCGCGGAATAAAAGCACATCTCTTGTTGGTCTTCGCCAATGGCTGATGTGAGAGATGTCTCTTGCCAGTCCTTTGGTGTCTTAGGAACAGTGAGACTATCGTGAATACGGCTGTGCTCCTCAGTCAGTGTCTAATTGCTTCTTAGAAATACTACATATTTTAAACTGACAACACACTTTTGCTGTTTTTCTCTCTCTCTGTCTTTTGAATATAAAAGTATATCCGTAGACTGGAAAACAACACAATGCTTAGATCAACTCTACAATGTACCGGTGGTGATGTACTGTAATCTATCAAGATTATTTTAGGTGTTCCTGCAGATGATAAATCTGAACTGGGTTTACGTAAATACAAAAGCTTTTTTTTTTTTTGCCTGCCTTCAAACTTATTTTATACGTTTATTCTGCTGAAGGAGTATGAAATACACTTCTGCTGTGAAATAGTTGAATAATAAAGTGTTTTTACAAGACCTTGGTGTCTTTATCTTCGCAATGTGCTGACAGTATCCTTCTTTTTCCTGTGCCGTTAAATTGAAACCCGCACGGCCACGTACAACGCCAGAAGAGTTAACAGTCGAAGCTAAAAATAAGGAAACGGGCGAACAAATAAATAAAAGCGAGACTCTGAGTTCACGCGACGCCTGTGGCTGTTTTTTTCCGATAAACTCCCCCCGGTGTTCCGCTGAGAGCAACTTAAAAGTTACGGCGCGAAGGACGTGACCTGGCGAGAGCCGAGGAAACGCTCGAAAGGTAGAAGCTGCGGCCGAGAGCCAAGTCATTGAACACCTGAGGCGTGGCAGGGACTTGGTCACCTGGTCAGCGGCCCGAGTGCGGTACAAAGCGCCGTGCACAGCCGGAGTCAGACGAGATTATCATCGGCCGTGTCCGCCTCCAACGCAGCAGAGAATTCACACGTCCCGCCAATCCATTGTATCTTTTCTCTCTCTCTTTTTTTTTTGCGGATATTATATAGAGCTGCAGCAGGTTTTGGTACATGCTTGTATTGTAAAAAGCCGTTACGAAGATAACCCTCAACACTACGTACAGCGGGGCATACGCACGGATCTGACCCTTTTTGTCGAATTAATATCAAACGACCTGACGTTCTTACACACATCTGCCACAACTGCCGTTGGTTAGGAACAAGTAATTAAGTATGTACAAAAAATACAAAGGCAAATTCTCTGGAATATATATCTATATCATATATAGATTCAATCTTTTCATCAAAAAAACAGTAAAGTTGGGTCAATCGGTTAAAGAAAGAACAATTACCAAAGCATGCGATCGCCCCCCGTTTGCGTGTCTGGCTGGCTTTGTTCTCCTTGGAGGTGGCAGGATCTGCTGTAGCCCCTGGGTCTGCACTGCTTCGACTCCAGCATTTAACTTCAACACCACCCCCTCCAGGACACTGGTCTGTTGTGCTGAGGGGTGGATGAGAGACCCCCACCCGCCCCAAATCTCGGCTCAACTGAAGCGACTACAGTCTGGACTCCACGTTGCAGATGTCTCCGTTTCTCTCCGCCTTGTCCTCGGTGTCCGTCTCGGGCTGGACTTTGGGCGGGTCGAAGGCAGCGTGCTGGTTCAGCTTGCTGGCCAGGGACCAGGAGAGGGGGAGGCGGGCGCGGGCGGTCATTTCGGCCAGCTCTCGGGCGCTGCAGGAGGGCGTGTTGGTCTCGTACACCTCGTGGAAGCTGTTGTAGTCCACCTCGTAGAAGCCGTCCTCAAGGGTCAGCACCGGCGTGAAGCGGTGGCCCCACTTTATCTCGCCTGTCACATACGAGCTGCGGGCCTGGCACGTCATACCTGCAGAGAGAGGAATAATAATAATAATAATAATAATAATGTTTTTTTCACCTGGTGACTCAAAGCCCTTTACCAGTGACAAGGGGTAAACTTGCCTCGACCACTACCAATGTGTAGCACCCACCAGGGTAATGCTACGGCAGCCATTTTGCAGCAGACGCTCACTACACATGAGGTGTAGTGAACCAATTTTAGGCTATTTAATCTGGGGATAATCAGGTTAGAGGTTGAGCGAGATGGGCTGGGAATTTAGCCAGGACACCGGGGAACCCCATACTCTTTCCAAAGAGTGTCATGAGATGTTTAATGACCGCAGTGAGGCAGGGCCTCGGTTTAACGTCTCATCTGAAAGACGGTGTCTCCTACAGTAGGGATCATCAAATGTGGCCCTGAAATCCAAATCCAGCCCTGGCTTTTCTGTTCTCCTGGGTAATTAACTGAAGAATTAGTACTACAACGGGCTCCCTGGTAAAGAGAGGGTGGTGAACCAGTGATTCTCAGCTCTCGAGGACCATGATTTCATACGTCCCCGTCACAGCACTGGGGAATAGGGTTGACCCGATGGAAAATAATTTTCCCAGGAGCTCTGACATCCAAGTACTAACAAAGCCCACGCTTGCTTAGCTTCAACCATTCTGGAGGAGCAGGGCGCCTCGCGGCATGGCTGCTTCGCAGGAGAACAAACGCCAGAGTCATCTCAACCTGACATTTTGCTCAATTTCACACACCAGAGGAACCGTGAAGTTAAAAACTGCTGTGACTTTGAAAGCACAAAGACGATGCCTCAGGTGTGATCTCAAAGAAGCTTTTCTGCTGTATTTCTGTGACAGCCTAGACAACTTTATTAATTGAGGCTGACTTTCATTTGGGAAATGTGCTGAGAGTCTGACAAAGGACTGACCTATCCAAAACACAAGCTAGCCACAATACAGTTGCCAAATGGCAAGATGTATGAGGAATAGAAATACTCAGTGAAAGTAAAATGTGATTGATAAATATGCACAAAAAGTGCTCTGAACTAAAAAAAATAATACAGTTATTGACACAAGCTTAATTTTCCAACATGTGTAGTGTGCTTTATGAATGATTCAATGGAATCAACCAAAGTCTTATATTTTTTACATTTCCCCAAAAAACTGGTTCCACAATTATTGGCACCCCAGGCAAATATGGACAGCCTTATCCAAAAATTTCTGTTAAGGTTTAAATAATTTGTGATAACATTTGGAGGAAAAGTTAGGAAACCGTTCCTCTGCATACCACTGTTGTAATGTGTGGTTATTTGCATTACTGTCACCTTCCTGTCAGCTTTGACCAGTCTGCCCATTCTCCTCTGACCTCTCTCATTAGCAACGTGTTTTTGCTTGCCAAACTGCTGCTTACTGGATGTTTTTTGTTTTATTCTAGAGACTGTTGTGTGTGAAAATTACAGGAGTTTCTGAGATACTAAAACCACCCTGTCTGACACCAATAATCACCAATAATATTAAATGTTTGCATTAACAAGCCGGTGTACAGGTCTACCTAATAAAGTGCTCAGTGAGTGTATTATCCAGCAAAGCACATTTTTAATTGGTGATGTTGGTTATTGTGTTCGCTTTGTGTTAGCTAATGCCACGTTTGAGGAATTAGGTGACAAGATCGATTGGGTTTCATACCAAGGCCATCATCTGTTCATCATGGGGAGCATTTGAGACTAAAAATAAGACCAGCAGATGGCCAGGCGTTATGCTGCAGGAATAATTTAGCACAATCTTCATCTGTGCTCTGAACACAAGGGAATAGTGAACAATGAAATTGCAAGGAACATGAAAAAGAAAATAAGAATACACACTGACAAAAGGTTAATGCTAAGCTCAATACCTGTTCTGCTGTTGAATATATTAACAAAATATACCCCCACTCCATCCCACTCATAACCTTTTAATAATTTGACAATAGCTCAATTACTTATTTTAAAAAAACTTATTTAATTAGAATTATCTAGTCTATAAAGTTTATGCTCTATATTATGAGGATATTATACACTAAGGATATGTTAAAAATGCATGCAGATTATTGAATGAGGAATCCACATTCATGACAAAGTAAGACCAAATATTGCCATACTGCATTTATGACAGTTCTATAGTAAGACTGAATATAGAAAGAAAAAATGAAATCAAATGTCGAAGCCAAATCAAACAGCTGGTGTTTAAGAGTATCAGTATGGTGTTGTGCGTAGGATTCTACATAGTGGCCCTAGCTGCAGATGTCTGACCTTTGACTTTGGGCTAAAAGCCACATTTGTAGAACAAATACAGATAAATGTCACATCTGCATTCACACAATGGGTCATTTTAGAGGATCAGCCCGATCCTTGAACCAGTCAAGATTCTTCTACCAAGGTCGTGAAGTTACTTTGATTATTATTTAACTGTTAAATTAATTTATCCTAGTTTTGACAGATTTTATCCAACTCCAAGGGTGTTTTTTTTGTCAACAATGACGTGTGCATTGGTTAGCTGGAAGCCTCTTCCAGTGCTTCTCAGGTCTGTCTATCACAGAATATAGGAGTAAGTATTGGAAATAAATAATGAATATGAGCTCAAAGTGCAGACTTGAGGGTATTTGCATGTAAATTGAGTGAATGGTGTAGGAATTACAGCCATTTTTATACATAGTCCCCCAAATTGTATGGGCTCAAAATAATTGGACAACCTAACATAATCATCGATTAAATTGTCCTTTTTTATACTTGGTTGCATATGATTTCCATGCCATGACTTCCTGATGTCCGTGACCTATCAACATCAGGGTCTGGATATCTTACTTTCAGGTTGTCTTACAAGCGATACTAAAACTCCTTGCATTTGAAAGGATCTCTATGGGAGTTGTGGGGTGGGATTAGATTCAGATGTAAATTATGCTGATACAGTACAGAACACATTTGTTTGCTTGCTAAAAAGTCGTAAAGGGTAATCACTTCTCCATTGGGTTCAGTAGGACAAACAACCCAGAAGAAATAACCCTAGATGATGCAGAAGAGCATCTCTGAACACACATTGCGTCAAACCTCTAAATAGAAGCAGCAGAGGACTTAAGTCTAATAAATACCTAATAACCTGCTCAGAGTGTATAATACGCATTTACAAGAGAAGCTGATTGAAAGGGGATAAATTTTGCCATAAAACATAATGGCACATAGTTGAACCTACATGGCAGGGAAAATGTGCAAGCAGCTCCCATTTACTTTATGTGCTCTAGTTCCAGCGAAAAACCCTCTCAGCTCTCATAAAATATTGAGCCCGGGGTCATTATTGCTTAGAAAACACCCTTCCCTGACCTGCCTTCTCTGTGTGGAGAGAGTAGTGATGTTTAAGTCTAAAGTACAGGAGGCATGCCAAGCTGAATGTGTTTCCTACACATACTTCAAGCTCACAACCTTTTTTTCTCCACATTAACTTTCACATGTTTGGCTCATGTTTGGAAAACATATGACCAAGCCCAGTGAGCAAAAGCCTGAATCTAGATTCTTACAGCGGTGTTTCCAAATCAGTGTGTTGCAGCACTCTGGTGTGTTGTCTGGCGAGGTCAGGTGTGCCAGGTGGAAAAATCCTTTAAAAACAATTTGAGAGATTGAATCAATTTTAAAAAACGTAAATGAACTTCCCTTTCGCAAAATTAAAATTGTACTGAAAATGAATATTGCTTAATTAAAATCCTGAAAGAGTTTTCAGGCCTACTGTTGACAGTCACAACAACGTCAGTACCTTGCATGCTTTGAGAGAGATTCTTTAACTTTGAAAATGGTGGGTAACACTGGTCCAGACGGGTGGAAATCTAGGTTGAGAAGTACTGCGAGTTCTCAGTAGGGGGCCGTCCTTTATTGTCGTTAAATATATACAGCTCAAATTTCTAAATGGTGATTATTCTGCCTATTGCCATCAAAGTCATCCTCACAGTCACAATATGTTTGACAAGGCATGACAGCACGTCCTCACCAAGGTATACAAATAAAGTCTATACAAGTCTATAAAAATAAAGTCTGCCTTGAAACTGTTTCAATTTTCAGTTTAAAGCTTGACAAACCTAAGAAATTGCCACTTTTGCACATCCGCGAAGCACTCCAAGTCTGATTTATATAAATACAGAGACAATATTTGCAGTGCTGCCGATCTGTATTACAGCTCCAACCACCAAATATTCTCTCAATTATTGTAATTCCTGCTGTTTTCAGAACCATTCTGGGTTTTACTGGAGGGAACACTCAGCTTAGAAGGTCACTAATCACTAATAAAGTACATTATGCTTAGAAAGTGAGTCACTCTCCCATGAAACCACCCTGTCTTCTCATTTCTCCACTCGACTCACCGTATTTTCTACTTAAGGGGGAATTCTACTTAAGGAGACATTAAAGAGACACCACACTCTGAGTAAATACCTTCCCTTTTCACGCTGAGTAATCCGTATTCTGCACTGAATCAAAATGATCGCTGTTTGAACTCTCACAGAAAAAATATTTGCTACCTGAAAACAAATGGGCACAAGAGAGAGGAAAAAGTACAATGTGCTGTGGGATCCATGTTTTCATTTTTCATACGTTAAATACAACAAACTGAACTTCAAACACAATTAAGAAAAAGCATACAGATGTGTATATTTCGTAATGCTGTTTCTTAATACTTTTAGCTGTTTTCATACCTGTGGCACTCTGCAAAGAAGAGTATACAACTGCACTTTAATCAAGTATATACTTATGAATGCCACATGAGCCCTAATAGATTTCATGGATGTTGGCCTTTCCTGTTTTTTTTTAGGCCTTTTTCAGCTTTATTGGACAGTATATAGTACAGAGAGACAGGAAGAATGGTAGCGAGAGAGGGGGAAGACATGCGACAAATATCAGACAGTCGGATTCGAACCGCCGACGTCACAGCTCGCAATGAGCATGCGGTCAGTGCTCTACAGGCTGCGCCACCAAGACACCCTGGAATTCCCGTTTTAATTTAAAATTAATAAATTACCCTATAACAACCACAGAAACGCCCGCTTTGTCTGTGTGTACACCTGTGTTACGCCTAGTCTTGTGGCAGCACTACAGTAGCAGTTTATGGGTATATAAATACTGCTCAGTTTAAACGATGTGCACAGCACATGCAGTAGCTATACCATTAAGTCCCAGCAGACAGTATGCTGGCCATCTGAGCAGGATCCAAAAGTAAAAAATACAAGAATAATCTAAAAAATCGAATAGTTCTCTTGAAAATCAACAAAAAGGTTAATGTTGAAATTGATGATGATGATTGAAATTCTGTTAATGATTAATATTGCTTGATGTGATAATGAGAATGATGATGAAAAAATAAAACCAACCAAATTTAAACTGACACTGGTTCTGGATTTGTTTTCTACAATTGTACATCTTTTATGCTTAAATGTCCGCAAGCTTGCTTAACTTGTTGCTATGCTGTGGTAGCATTAGCGTGAATGCTTACCTGTGGCCTCCACCATGCCTTCCAGAATGACCACGATCTCCAGCTCCTCCTTTTCCAGGTAGGCCTTGGAGATGTCCCAGAAGGGGCTGTGCTGGTTGATCTCATGGCAGATAATGAGCGGGGACACCAGGAAAAGGCGGTCGTCGCCTGTGTCGTAGCCCACGTTAATGTCCGTCTGATTCAGTGGGATGAACTCCCCTTCCTTGGTCTGCTTGGACTTGATGAGCTTGGCCCGGATGGAGGCCTCCACGATGTGCGAGTTTCGCAGGTCCCCCACCCTGAACATCAGGCACAGCCGGCCATCCCGCATGGAGATGACCGCGTTGGTGGAGAACACCAGCGTCTCCGCCCGCTTCTTGGGCTGCGAGATCTTCACGAACATGCAGCCCACCATGAAGGCGTTGACGATGGAGCCCAGCACCGACTGCACCAGGAGCAGCAAGATGCCCTCGGGGCACTGGTCCGTGATCACTCTGTAGCCATACCCGATGGTTGTCTCGGTCTCTATGGAGAACAGGAAAGCCGAGACAAAGTTGTTGAGGTTGTTGACACAAGGAGTCCACTTGTTGTCTCCTATGTGGTCCAAATCGCCCCGGATGTAGGCTATGAGCCACCACATGAACCCGAAGAACAACCACGTGACCGTGTAAACCAGGACGAAGATGAAGAGGTTGAACCTCCACTTGAGGTCTACCAGTGTGGTGAAGATGTCGGTGAAGTACCGGTAGGTCTCCCGCACGTTCCCGTGGTGCACATTGCACTTCCCATCCTTGCGCACGTACCTCTGGGTCTTCCTCTTGCGCTGGTTATTGTCCACCAGCTGCTTGGGCAGGTCGTCCCTGACTTGCTTGGGCAGTTTAGGCTGCCTGGTAGTAACTGAACTCTCCACATCCTGCTCCATAAGGTCTTCTAGGCAGATCTGGGGCTGAGGAGAGAACAGACACAGTGGACATGAATGTAAGCATGTTGTGGGGTCTGTTGCATAAACAAGGTGGGTTGGTTTAGAAAAGTGGACCTGGTAATTAGTGGTTGTGAGTGGACCTAAAATTAGTTGGTGTACAATATCACTTACATCAATTGATATTAATTAGCCACAGGCTAGCTTGAGTCAATTTCAGAATGTCAGTCTTCTATCAGTGTGTCATAAGTTATCAGTGGATCAGACAGTTATGAGAGACAAAACTGAGTCAATGGTCATTTCTGAGGATTTACTCAAGATTATTACTATATATTGTATGTGTATTATGATGTTTTTCAGCCTTTAACTGAGCACACAAAAAAAAGAACATCTGTGTACATCTAATACAAGTAGAATAGTGCTAATTATATCTGTAATTAATAGAATAGCACTAATTCTAAAAGCTGAATGATAAATTAGAAACTGATATAAATTCTGAATTAACATCAACATGTAGGAATGATTTGTACTGTCAGTGAAAACTTTTCCTCAGTGGATATGGCGGGACATCCAAGGCCTTAGTTACTCTTAAATTTCAAGTTTCACCTTTTGGGAATAATTACACAGGATTGCCATACAGTAACTAATTCCAAGTAATTTGCTGTATCTTTAAAATCTCCTGTGTAACTCCGTGCATTTCTGTGACAGGGTTCTTCACAGGGAAGGTGAGGGGTGGTAAAAAAATCTTATTACAGATACCCTCAAAGAACAATTCTGGCATCTTCAGTTGAACAGGTCCAAATCTATATTTAGCCCTCTTTAGAAAGGCATGCCTAGGAAGGTCCTATGATACTGACAGTGCAGACAAACTGCCTCCCCAGTGAATCCAATCACTGTTGTTTCCCATGTCTTTTCTCATTTATTCTGCTTTCACATCTGCCTGAGCTTGTTCAACATGGAGAGACGATTTTTTCTCAAGGCATAAATCATCGGCAACAATACTTTTCCAAACAAGGTACTTCCTGTGTTCTACACCATCCAAAGATCTGAGTATCAAAATCTTTGAGCCAACCGTGCATCTCATCGACCCCAAGTCTGAATGAATGTGAAAATTCCTCATCCACCTCAGAACCGGAGCAACAACGGAAAGTGAGGGTGATGGGAGTGGACGGCATACACATGAATGCCAGACTTGACCTTGCCTTGTGATAGCCTGATGTGATTGGCTAACTTTGGCTGGGCTGCATCTGGTTCCAAAGAGTATGATCTTACATGCACGTAGGATGCTGAACATAAGGGCTACAATTTCCTGTCCAATGAGCCATAAGGAGATTCTGAGTGGATTAGAATTTAAGGATGAATTCTAATATCGCAAATTGGCAATGCAACCCAATAGAAGCTTTTAAGCATCGGCGACTGAAAATAGATTTGATTCCAAAGGGAGTTGTGGTTTTGCGACTTTGGATATGAGCGCGAGAAGAGCAAAGCATCTGCCATTTATGTCCAAGAGACTAACGAAAGCAAAGTAGTGGTATGGTTATAGCAGTCTAGAGCAGCCTCTCTTCCGGACTTTTCTGAATTGTCACTTCTTCTCCACGGTCTCCTGGGGCTTCTGCATGAGTTCCCAGGAATTCCCCAAGCTCCTGAATGATGTAACACCTTGCGGAGGGGACAGCTGGTGCAACTGACAGCAACAGGCCCCTCCGTAAAGGCACTGTAGCAGGGCTGAAACACAGACCTGCCCCTCTGCCACTGCAGCCTTGCAATAATATACATTACAGGCAGGGCCTTACTCACAGCCGATCGATTCACGAGACTGAACGCAATTATTGATTTCACCATTGTCAAATGAAACGCTATTCTTTTTTTTTTCAACCCGTGTAAGGAAACCATCTGATGCAACCGATGCAGCCAAAATGATGAAGCTGGAGTTGTTTGTGATAGAATCGCGAACAGAAGCTACAGAGCTATTTTTGATTTAAAAACACAAAAATGTCCTCCAGGATATTAGAAATGATAAATATTAGCCATGATAAAAACCAAGGCAAAGGCAAAATAAAGACTGTATAGGTTTACAAAGAAAACTTACACTGTCTGCTCTTTACATCTCTCGTAAAATGATAAAATATGATATCACCCTCGTTCTTTCCATGTTCTCCTGTGAAATTTTGTATTCTGTGTTCACATTACACCTGCTGTGTGTCAGTGTTGGGGTCGTGATGACTCGCAAGGCAGTTGCAATCTAAAAAATCTCACGCGAACATGCACATGTAGACTATCGAGTCATTTCTCTGCAGCAAGAAACACAGTTCTGCACAGGCAGATCTTTCTGCAGCTGCCCCTGCCTAGTCCCAGCCTTATTAAGTCCAAGACCAATCTGTTAGCCATCATCAAAAAGGAATCCATGATGTCCTCGACCCTCTTGAAAGTGAAACCAAGCTCTGCACAGATACTTATCAAGACCTGTTACATAATATTCATAAAAATAACTGTATGAAGTGAATAAAGAATGGAATGTGGTGGAAAATTTTCATTTTAATACTGAGGCATTTGCGAACAGAAATAAGTAAATTCTTCACATTTATTTATTTTTCTCTGAGTAGACTGCATGTTGTTCAAAACATGCAATAGACTTTTTGTGGATATGTATTTTTGGTTCAGTGTGTTCCTCCCACCACACACTGTGTCTCTGCAGGCTGTACTTGTCACATCTTTAATAAAACAATGAAGATGTGTTCCACAGTCAAGTAATGCTGCAAAGGACCTGTAATTCCATGTCACGATGCAAAGTGTGATGTTAAGCTCACCAAAAAGTACGATGCCATTGTACTCCATATTCTGGTTCTGGTCCTGGTTATGATTTGCACTTTATTGTACGTCGCTCTGGATAAGAGCTGTCTCAAAGAGCTAGATAAGTCTACTAAATTACTATAATGGAATGTAATGTAATACTGGCAGAGTGAACCGGACCATTCATAGTCATGATTGTATGTGCTATTTCACAACAAAGAAGTAAATAAATGCTGTTTTGTACCGATGCACAAACACAGATGCCTCACAGCTACCTGTGTGAAAAAGCTTCACACTGAAAACAAGCAAAAAATAAACAACAATGCAAATACTATTTTCTTTATACCTCAGGAATGCATTTGAATTTGAAGTTTAATGTTCATGCTAGCTGTTAAATCTTCACTGTCTTCAGCAGAATCGGATCATTTTCTCTTTTATTAGCCGGAGTAACAGGCAGAAAGACCCTTGAGATATCCAGCAGGTATTTATTCTCTTATAACATATGAGGCAGGAAAAGACTCGCATGTCTTCACTACAAACAGCATCTGAAACAGAACCCTCAGAGCTAACAAATTCAAGCCTTTGCCTTCATTTCTCCAAGGTATCCTTACTTCCAGCTCACAATCTCAATTTAACAGAGAACCAGATTTCCACTGCCAAGAATAATCTTTCTGGAAAATTCCTGATCAAAGTGTCATCAAATCCCCATGCTTTCCACAGAAGATGAGTGGCTATTTCAATCACACATCTATCAAATGAGATGTTACTGTAGGGTCACTCTTGGCCTGACAAAATACATATAAGTATAAGCCCGGTGTAAAATGTCTGCAACCTTCCCAATTAAAATCAATACAGGGCCCATTAAATGCCCACACTTTCCACAAAAGGCATTTCTGTCTCAGATCTGACATTTTTAAAGGGCACATCTAAATCAGTATGAATCATCTCAGGTCCTTGGTAACATCTGAGTGTACGGGCCTTTAAGATTATTAAGATAACTTTTTTTATTGAACAGATTAAGCTTTTATCCTTAGGTCTCTGAAGTGAGCAGTTCAAGGCTAATGTTAATTTGCTTGAGATGTCAACAGATTACTTGAGATGACTTTTCCAAAGAAGACATGAGAAGTGAAAAGAAGAAAAAGAAGACAAAGAACTGTAACTGTATCTGTCGCAAATTTTCACAAACAGTGGAGTAACAAGTAGGCCCCTCTTTTCCAAAACAAGAACAAGATAATGAAAACCACAGTACAGCACCACTACGTTGATTACCTGTTTAAAACTGATTGGTCCAATGAGCCCTGGAGTACCAAAACAAAACCCAGAGTGAGGAACCAGGGAGTCCTGTACAGTACAGTAACTTGAGAATGGTTACATGGTTTCAGGTTTCATCCCCCTTGCATTGCCTTCTTTGGCGACTGCCATTTTGTTTATTTAAACTGCTGAACAAAGATATTTCTAAACTGCAATTCTATCTGGATGATTCAACCAGAGAAAGAGCAAAAACAAGCATAGACTGGGATAAAGGTTAGCATAACAAATGTCAGATTTCACAGCTGACTCACCCATACTGGCACAGCTCTGCGACAGAGAGAAAATAAACGTCCTACATGTCGTGTGCTATGAGTCACCTCCATATGCAAATTGAGAGCAGGGACAGTGGGATTGACACAATTCTTACCATCCTGCTTGTAAATAGGGGAAAAAAGACGCTTTGGGATGATTTCAGACTATATCCTGTTTTATGAACTTTTTTTGATTGAAGTTCTTCATGCCATACATCTTTTCTATAGCCTTCCAATACCCTCACTTTTCAAAACAGCACCACATACAAGCGCATGCCCGCACACACACACACACACACACACACACACACACACATTGACTACACAGAGTGGCACGGTTCAAAAGTTCAAACACAAATGAGACCTACTGCTGACTGCATGTAGACAGTATGCTAATCTGCCCCAAAGGGACCAAAATGATCTCTGCTATGAATTTAAACAGCTTTTCATTTTACTGTGTCACAGATGGCAGAGATAAAATAATTAATAGGAACATACTGTAGACAGCATCATCAAGTGTTCTCTCAAATAAACATGGTTCTTTTCAGTTCATTTCCATAGACCACAGAACAATAT
Organism: Conger conger; assembly: GCF_963514075.1. Classification (NCBI taxonomy): domain Eukaryota; kingdom Metazoa; phylum Chordata; class Actinopteri; order Anguilliformes; family Congridae; genus Conger; species Conger conger. The sequence continues at coordinate 38,810,240 of NC_083772.1, read as the reverse complement.
TTATTCATCTAAATGCCAACTGTAGTCTCCCCAATATTTATTTTTATCCAAATTTAGGCATTCAGTTCTGCATCAGAGAAGAACATTGTATGTGCAGCTGTTTGATCAAGCAGTCTCTCCTCTTTTATGCAAAGGGCACCACCGTGCTGACTGAATCCTGCTAAATATGTACCTCCATGCAGGCCATGCTAAACACACCATCAGGATTTCAAACCGGACCCCTGCGTCTCTGTACCAAAGCCCTCCACCCTACTGAAAAACAGCTGGTAGCTTGTTGACCAGGTCAGACCAGCTCCCAGCCTGACATGGTTAAGCTGGTTGACCAGTTCAGACCAGCTCCCACCTTAGGATGGTTTGACCAGCTCAAGCTACTGTTTTGAAACAGACAAGCTACCAGCACTAGCTGGTTGACCAGCTCATACCCAGGTAGACCAGTTCATGACCAGCTCGATTTTCAAGCTGGTCAACCTCGATTTTACAGTAGGGCGGTCTTACTTAATGTACTGATTATAGCTTGTGATTGAAAGGTAAAACGCTTTAAAAGCACTTGCTCGCTCTCGCTGATGGAGGGATTTGTAAGCCAGGGAGCGGCTCACGGTGACTCATGTGTCGGGGCCCTGGGGGTCTCGCAGGGGGCTACTTTTGTCTCATTGATGTCGGAGGTGGTGAACGAGTGTTGCTGACGAGCAGGATGACAGCAGGGTTTCTGCTTCCCCTGGAAGCCTCCATTACCTCCCTAGGGGAGCATTCAAAAGACAGAGAACATACCAAACGTGACGATCACAGCCAAGGAATGCTCCAGGGTTCGAAGGCTGTTCAAATCCTGCATGATGCGACACTCGTTTGCCCGGGGCCCCTGCTATTTTCATGGATTCGTAAGTAAGCCCCCATACTCTAGGTGTGTGAACACGTTCAAAGCACAGGTTCGCTAGGATATTGGAAGGAATCTGAATTGCCTAGTAAGTGAAGTTCACATAAAGATACTTTGCGTGTGTATTACATTGAATTGCCATATGAATAACCTTCCTATCTTGAAGAGAGACGCAACATATATGTGGTTACTCAAATTAATAATTTGGTTTGCTGTTTTCAGTCCCACAACCATATAGAGGACAAAAACCTTTTTGTTTTTGTTGTTTGGGTGTTTTTAAGCTGGATTTGAAGAGCGAGTCTGATGTGACTGAAGACTGATGCATCGCATAATTTTATTCCACTGTTTCAGTTTCCATAGAAACATGCCTATTATGGTAAAATCTCAGAAGGCAGAGATCCATATTCCCGTTTACATCGTGCCTTGGATTGACCTTTTTTATTTTTCTATTTTTAGCTATTCTTTTTCAACACTCTCAACATTCTTTTTTGATGAGTTGACCTTAACATTACAGTTTGACCGCTTGCAAGTAATACGCCATTCTCAGACAGACACGCAGTTCCTGAGACCCAATCCGTATAATGTATGTTATATTGTTTATATATATAAACAATAAGCAGCAGGCATTTACTGACTATAATACCACAATGCCAGAACCCTAATCAGTCAATCTGTGGGCTCTGGCATCTTTTTTTTCCATTTTTAAACTTTTTATTTTGGAACGTTATGTTAAATAAGAAAAAACCTGCCAATACGCCAGTGCAATTTATCAATGACTCTGAAAATCATCCCTGCTACAATCCTATGATCAAATCATTTTTTTGTGTCTATGTTCAAGCTAAATTTCAACCATGAAAATACAAATTAAATGAATTAATGTTTCAACATAATACCATTTAATCCCTGGAAAAGGCTTTTCTAAGCATTTTTCAGATTTAGATCCATAACTGATGGATGTCAGCAAAGAAGACAAGACTGAACTTTCCCACGGGAGGGCCATGCATCTACACCATACTGGATACAGCTGCATTTCTACCCTTTCAAAAATCTGTCAGTGTCAGTGTAATGCTTGAATCAGTCTAAATACAAATATGAAAGAAATGCACTTTCCTTTCATTCCTTGTTCATATATTTTTTATGTTTATTACAGTACTGGTCTTTTTTGTTTTCTGCGGGTAAACTCAAGGCCAAGTATTATGCTACATGCTAATTCTGTCTTAAGTATGCTATTATGCATTGTTAAGACAGAATTACATTACCTTAATGGCATTTGGCAGACACTATTATCCAGAGCGTACAGTTGAGTAGACTAAGCAGGAGACAATCCTCTCCTGGAGCAATGCAGGGTTAAGGGCCTTGGTTAAGGGCCCAATGGCTGTGCAGATCTTATTGTAGCAACAACGGGGATCAAACCACCAACCTTGTGGGTCCCAGTCATGTGCCTTAACCACTACACTACACAATGTCACACTGCAATGCTCTAACTGCTTACATCACCCTGACAAGCTGGTGTGATCACGACTAAGAAGAAGTTGTGAGACTGGGTGCCTCAGTGCAGTGTTACGTCAGAGATTTCCATTAAGAATGACCATTTTACTGCATGAAAAGTGGCTCTGTGTTGATGTAAGGGGGTACAGTCCAAGGGGGGGGGTCCTTGAGGAACATATTATAAAGAATTAATGCTCGAAATTCTGCCGGCCTCAAGTGCCATTGTAGTGCTGTGCGTTCGTTAGTACCTCAAGGTCCATGTCAGAAGTGCCATCGTGTTGCTGTGAGGGTGTTAGTACCTCAAGGCCATGTCAGAAACAGCCATCGTATTGCTGTGAGGGTGTTAGTACCTCAAGGCCATGTCAGAAGCAGCCATAGTGTTGCTGTGAGGGTGTTAGTGCCTCAAGGCCATGTCAGAAGCAGCCATAGTGTTGCTGTGAGGGTGTTAGTGCCTCAAGGCCATGTCAGAAACAGCCATAGTGTTGCTGTGAGGGTGTTAGTGCCTCAAGGCCATGTCAGAAACAGCCGGAGAGGTGAGAGGAAGGGCATCTGTGTTGTCCAGGACATTGCAGCCTCCTAACAGCAGGGGGCAGTCCGCAGCTGCCGTGGCAAAGGGAAATCCTCAGGAGGCATCATAAATCAGCTGGAAACAAAATTACAATGAGCATGGCTTTTTATTCATTATTATTATTATTATTATTATTATTATTATTATTAATAATAATAATTGGCTCAGGAGGTAAGAGAGGTAAGATCAGTCATCTGGCAGTCAGAGGGTTGCTGGTTTGATCCCACCCTGGGTGTGTCCCTGCACAAGACACCTAACCCCCAATCAGCCAATCGCCGTTGGTGAGTGAGTGTGAGTGTGTGAATGGGTGAATGTCAATTGTACTGCACTTTGGCGCTATATAAATGCCAACCATTTACCAATTTGAGCCCAAAACTATTACGATGGAGGGTGTGGGTGTGGCTGTTTTAATAAAGTGGTCACTGAGTGTAGACGAGACATGTTTTCTGTTGTTATTAACAGGCAGAATAGCAAATGTGTGTCCCTCTAATGTTAACGTTATGGTGTTGACATTAAGATGAGATTGTATTCGTGCTCAAAATCTTATCCATAAAACACTTTTTGCAGTTTGTCTTCAGCTTGGGGAATGGAATAAAATGAGACATTCAGGATAACATTTCTCTTTTACAAGTTAACCAAAAACACATTCTAACCACCTACAGTCGCCCTTCCTAATTTCCTCTATTATTGCCTATTTTTCACACTGAATGGTTTCACATACTTGTATAAAATGTATTTAGACAAAGGCAACCTGAGTAAACACAAGACACATTTTTTAAATGATTGTTTCATTGATTTAATGAAAAAAGTTACCAAACATCCACGTGACCCCTGTGAAAAAGTAATCGCCCCCTTAAATTTAATAACTGGTTTCATCACCTTTAGCAGCAATAACTAAAATCGAACACTTCCTATAATTTGATATCAGTCTTTCACATTGCTGTGGAGGAATGCTAGCCCACTTCTGCTTTCATAAAGACAAAGTGCTTTGCCACAGCATCTCTATACGAGTCGAGTACACTTCAATTTCTCGTTCTCTATTCTTTTGCCATCAGTCGTGCAGGCAATCTTTTTTCCTAGCTTCACCATTGTGGTGTGCACTGTAGTTCATTTAAAGTAAGACTTCCCAATCAGCAATGAGCTTGACGGTCAAGTCAGTCACTGTTTTTGTTGATATGTGCAGACCCACATTAAAGAAAATGTGTGGAATGGAAATGGTCCATTTACAGGTTAATTTAAAAACATTTCTCCCATGGGAGGATGCCCCTGGACCCCCCTACAATAATCTGTGCTCAGCCCCTAAATCCAGCATACGTCCCTGTTGTGTATCAATCACGTGTCAATTATCAATATCCTTTTCACATAGTGGTGCACATCCTCATCTGATGTCCCCCTCCATATTTGGCGTCAGTCAAATTGGCTCCCCGCTCTTCAAAAATTACCCCAAAACCTACAGTGGCTTCAGAGGGTATTCAGACCTTCACTTTTTGCACACTGTATTGTGTTGTGGATTTATTTGAATTTAATGAATGGGTAAAGTTGCCATTTTTTCCCATCAGTCTACACTCAATAACCAATAATGACAAAGTGGAAACTGTCATAAAATCAAAAACTAAAATGTCTCATTTAGTATTCAGACCTTAATTCAGCCCTCCTCAGATGTTGGGGTTTAAGTCTGGGCTTTGGCTGGGCCACTTAAGGACAGTCAGAGACTTGTCCCGAAGTCACTCCAGTGTTGTCTTGGCTGTATGCCCTGGCTCATTGTAGTACTGAAAGGTGAACCGTCGCCCCAGTCTGAGGTCACGTGCACTTTTCTTCAAGGACCTCTCTGTATTCGGCTGAATTCATCCTTCCCTCTGTTCTGACCAGTCTCCCTGTCCCTGCCACTGAGAGGCACCCCCATAGCATGATGCTGCCACCACCATGCTTCACCGTAGGGATGATATTAGCCAGGTGATGAGCAGTGCCTGGTGTTAGACAGCCATAGTGCTTGGAGTTCTTTTCTCATCAGACCAGAGAATCTATTTCTTTGTGCACTCAAGAGTCCTTTAAATGCAGTTTTGCAAACTACAAGCAGGTTGTCATACGCCTTTTACGCAAGAGTGGCTTCCATCTGTCCACTCTACCATAAAGGCCTGATTGATGGAGTGCTGCCTATATAGTTGTCCTTCTACAGGTTCTCCTATCTCTGCAGAGGACTTCCGAAGCTCTGTTAAGAGTGACCGTTGGGTTCTTGGTCACCTCCCTGACCAAGGCCCTTCTTGCCCGGTTACTCAGTTTGGCCAGATGGCCAACTCTAGGAAGAGTGGTGGTTCCAAACTTCTTCCATTTCACAATTATTGAGGCCACTGTGGAAATGGTTCTGTACTCTTGCCCTGATATATGCCTCGCCACAATATTATCGCAGAGGTCTATCTCAAGGATAATTAAAGCAAACAGGATGCACCTGACCACAATTTGGAGTGCCATAGCAAAGGGTCTGAATACTTATATAAATGAGAGATTTCAGTTTTTGATTTGTAATAAATGAGGCATTTCTAAAAACATATTTTTACTTTGTCATTATTATGGGCAATAATGCAAATTCTTCAGTTTAAAATTCAATCTACAACACAATAAAGTGCAAAATGTGAGGGGGTCTGAATACTTTCTGAAGCCACTGTACACAGTATATATCATATCATGGCTAGTGCTGCTCTAACTTCTGCTTCAGCTTGCCTTTAAAAAGCACTGCTTCAGATTGTCCAAATCTGATTTAACAACAGTCAACCATTTCCGAGTGGGAACATGTCACTGATTCCCCCAAAGGGAGATGGTTATCTTTAATTGCTCACCTGCTCTCTTGCAAAGCAGTCAGTACTGTACACTTCAAGTGAGTGGCAAGGATATCTTTTCCTGAGGTCAGATAATGTCTCGAGCAACACGTTGAAGCAAAGAATTTCACTGCCTGCTGTCTCCCTGCTCCAGCTGTGCGTAGAGTGTACTCCTCGACCACAATGGCAGCCGAAGAAATTGTGGAGTAGCTAAGGAAATAGCTGGTGGTGATACTGTGGAGGGAATGCTCTTTTCCCCTGAACTGAAAGGTGATTTTGACACAATGGCATATGAAAACTAATTGGGCAAGTTAAATTACATTACATTTGTGCTGGTGTCATTCACATCGATAGAAGGAACTCAAAAGAAGAAATAACTATATTGCTGCAAGTAAGATACTGTCAAAAATATGTAAAAGTATATGTATGTCAAGAATCTGCTAATTGTGTGGCAGCAGTGCAATGCATACAATCACGTAGATATGGGTCAGGAGCTTGAGTTAATGTTCACATCAACCATCAGAATGGGAAAAAAAATGTATCTAAGTGACTTTGTTCCACAAAGCCAGAGAGGGCTTGCACACCTTGGTAGAGTTGTTTTTTTACTTTGACCATGGAATGATTTTTGGTGCCAGACAGGGTGGTTTGAGTATCCCAGAAACTGCTGATCTCCTGGGATTTTCACATACACTTGTCTCTAGAGTTTGCAAACAATGGTGCAAAAAACAACAAAAAAAATCCAGTAAGCAGCAGTTCTGCAAACAGAAACGCCTTGTTAATGAGAAGTCAGAGGAGAATGGCCTGCCTGGTCAAAGCTGACAGGAAGGTGACAGTAACACAAATAAGCACACATTACAATTGTGGTATGCAGAAGAGCATCTCTAACACACAACGCATCATAACTCTAAGTGGATAGGCTACAGCAGTAGAAGTCTAAAAAAGAAGTCTAATAAATAACTCATAAAGTGCTCACTGAGTGTATGTAAAGACTATGACCTTGCTAGGTGTCAGGAGGATATGATGATACTGGCTAATCATAGCTTGGTCATCCACCCCCTGGCTTAACCTACCTACCTAGTTGTGTTCCAGCCCAGAAACAAAAGAGAGGAGAAAATGTGTCACATCCATGACAAGGTTACTGTAAAGCAGTGCTTGGCAACCAGCTTATGAAAGAATTGAAGAATCAATTGAAGAATCAAAAGTGGTATTCCTTTTTCTGTGTGTGGAGATACAGGCAGCCACCCAACGTTTTCCGAAAAATTCCAGTAACTGGGGTGGAAAAACAGGGATTTTTATCCCGAATGAATGCTCTCCTGCAATTACCCACATAATGCTTAAAAATGACACAACAGACCGTCCTGGGGTTACACTAGGCCCGTGCAAATGGAGCTTTTATTTCCCTTTCAGGTCCCTTTGAACACACATGACAGGCTGGGATTTCACTCCAACAGGCTGAACAAATGCTCTCAAATCCAAATCCTCCTTAGGCTACAAGAGATCGGCCGCCTAAGCAGGCACAAACCACGTTGGTAATTAAATAATTATGCCTTAATTACAGTCATGTGGCTTTTCAGACGAGAGTTCACTCCCTTGCAAGTCACTCTTGTAACCGCACTCAACACATTTGCTAATTACAGGTCTTAAAATACAACCAAGCGATCAGCCTGTACCAATTAAAATTCATCACAAACATCTCTAACCATCACCTTCTTGCAACAGTATGCAGAGAGCATCCAAGATACTGAGAAGTGAGAGATACAGATACAGATACTGTTTCAAGGTACAGAAAGGCTACATTCATCCACTGATTATATCACATCTATCCTCTGCTGCCATTCATATCTGGTTCTGACTGAAAGAGTTACCTGCCAAAATATTCTAAATTACTTTATTGATATATAAATGAGTTCTTTAAAATAGCAGTTTATTTACGTATGTAAATGAATCCATTTTTGTTGATGGTTCATTGGACTTTGACCTTTACGTAACCGTTTCTTCAGAATGAAATTCTAGTTTTTAGGAAAATGCATGAGGATTTACCCAAAGGGGAACCTGTGGGGGTGGCAGATGAGTGTGAGTATGGCAGACATATTTCTGGAGATGTCATGAAGGTCCAAACTGACAGACACAACAGAGATGTATTTGCATTTCAGCCGTACTGCAGCCACAGACAGAGTGTAGGTGTGCAGTCACATCTAGATGTGACCAATTAGGTATGTGTTCTGCCTGGCCACGCCACCACCTGAGTCCTCTTCCAAAGTCACCTTTACCAGTCTCCCTCTCCGACGAGGGACACTATTTCTGAATCACTGGTCAACTTCGTTTTTTCTTTCCATGTTATTGGCTTTTTTAAGTTTTTTTCATTCACCAATAAGTGTAGTTTTATTTAATAATATATCTCCTTCATCACTTCCTGTATGTTAAGGTATTGTGTATGTATGTGTTGCAGCAACTGGTGCATATGTGCACAGAAACCTAGCTTTTGTGCATTACTCAATTAACATTGAGTTGCTATTGCTGTTTCATATAGACCATTACATTACATTAATGGCATTTAGCAGACACTCTTATCCAGAGCAGTTGATTAGACTAAGCAGGAGACAATCCTCCCCTGGAGTAAGTAATGCAGGGTCAAGGGCCTTGCCCAAGGGCCCAAGGGCTGTACGGATCTTATTGTGGCTACACCGGGGATTGACCACCGATTTTGCGTGTTCCAGCCATGTAACTTAGCCACTACACTACAGGCTGCCCTATCAAGCCTTTCCACAAATCTTTATAAAGCTTCAACCAGTCATACTCGTATGACGTATTTGCCCTCCAAAAGCCAGAAAACAATATGTCACTGCTTATTAAAGTCATCTGAATAAAACTAGTAATAATGCAAGGGAGAAAAAGAGTGTAACTCATTCTCTTAGAGACTCTTTTATGTGCTGTGATTTTAGACCACCACATTTTCAATGACTTGGACTGAGCAAAAGCAGCTCAGAACTCTGTCTAGACTGTCCACAGAGTAGTGTGTTTGCATTACTGCTGCAAAGGCAGATGCCTAAAGCAATACGTTCTGCCCTCCTTACACCTGCAAAGCAAAACTTCAGCAGTAACGGGAAGCTGGCAGTAGATCCAAAGTAGTGTCCACCCTGTATTCAGGCCCAAATATCACGCCTAGTACACACAATCTATCTCCAAGAAATGGATACGTTGGCTACTGCATAATCCAAATTGGTGTATTACAACAATAACTTTCATTCATTTTATTGTTTCACTTAGACTTTCACATTACAGGTATGTTATGAACTAACAAATATAGTAGCACTTTCCAAGTTGGGGAAAAATAGAAAAATGTCAATTATGTTTAGCAATGCTCTCCAATAAGAAGTAAAGCCCCATAACTAGGTTGCCTCCTTTTTTTTTTTTTTACAGATTCCACTTTCTGTAATGGGAAACTACTGAATGTTTCTGTAATGCATTTGTCACTTCAATGGTGCTTTGAGTATTTGCATCCGCTGTACGCATGTCCTGTACATTAACATCCACCCCTATAGGTGGCACCAGCACACAACTGAGAACTTTGCAGAAAAATAATGCTTGGCGTTAATCACACTGAGGTATGTGGAATGGAATGTCAGTCGATATATCTTAAAATGTGCTGCAGTAGTGTGTGGCCTTTCTTTCTGAATACAGCAGTAGCATTGGTGTGAACGGTGTCACATAATCACTAGGGCTTGGACCAGATGGAAGCTGATTAAGACTGACTTCAGGCTGTGAGAAATCAGGAGCCCCTGAGTATCATCATTAGGCATTAAGATTTCATCATTACGGTCTAATTACACTCCCTGCTCTCCACTTCAGCCAGAATAAAAAAATAAAAATCGGATTTAAACTGTTTGTCTTGCTCCTCGAACTCTTATCTGAAGCACTAGAGGCTTTCAGGATATTATCTAAAAGGGACTAATGATAGTAACTTGTGGAAGATAGGTGTAGTTCTTTATAATAGCAGAGTCGAAAAAGAAAAAAAACTATCAACAATTCTTTAAAGGACCATGAATAAACTGCAACATTGCCCCTGCCAACGGTCAGCCACAACCGGAGACTTCTCTATGAACTATGTCCTGACCATAAAGCTGATACAGACAGTCAGTCACTGAGATCTACCCATTGACAGAACCGATGGGGTACTGTACATTGCAAAGGCTAAATAGTGTAAAAAACTGTCATGAGGCCTTGTAAAATGTTGGTCTAGTCTCCTTGAACCATTTTTCATAAGACGTAACCATTTTTGCAGAACCAATCTACAGAAGTAAATTCACTGACAAATGCAAAACGCTATGCAAAAGGTATCATTCATAATTTAGTCATTATGCGCCTTTCCTGTGTGAAAAACACAGAACTGGGTAGTGAAAAGGACTAACTTTTTTTAACTACCCAAAAATTATAATTACAACAATAACTGATGATAATCTTTGCCTGTGTCATACAGTATAGCAACACTATATATGCACTGCAATTCACACATTTATTTTAGATTTTAGGTATGCAGGTCATAACAGAGATTAGAATGGGTACACGGTCGGGTGCTGTGATTCCTCACATCCAATCAGAGGTGAGAATGGGCAGGATTTAGGGATATTTAGGCACATTATCGGTCCTCATTGCAAGGTGCCACAGTGGAAATCAGAAATGATTCCCAGCAGACAGAATACAGAAAAGAACCTTTAAGTGTGATCTGAAGGGTCAGCTCTCATAGAGAGAATGTATTTTAATAAATAAGGAGGACAAATTATACTGCCAGCCGAGTGTCAAAAACTGCAAGAGAGGTGGCAGCCGGTAAAAATACTGGAAGCCATCTGTTAGACAGTGCATATATTATATTTAATCACAGACACGGTGAAGTTCTATGAAGCACGACACATTGCTTCCATGCAACATCTACTTGGACCGAATTCACTCATCTGCTGTTCCTTTTCCCTGCTCAACCAACCCCATATCCCCCACCTGTGACCTTTGACGTCTCAAAATAGATACGTCTGAAAATCTACGTCTTCTGGACAACTGATTTTAAGAATATATTGTGTTAGACGTAGTACAATGAGTTAATTGTCTGGTAAAGCTGATATATATTTTTATGACATTTTTGGTTATGGTTAGCAAAGATGTTTGGCTAATATTCTAAGTTTGTTTATCTGCTAGTTAACTAGCTAGTCGGTAAGAAAGCCGGATTTTTTGAGTTAGCTGGATAACTGCACTGAGAAATACCTGGAACCCTCCCAATAAAAATCTGTTCTGGGTTAACACAGTAATGCTGCTTTGTGACACAGGCCCCTGTTTATGGCAGTTCTCCTGTAACTGAGTGAGCCTGGTTTCAGCAGCAGAAGCAGTTCTTTCTCATTTCACTGTTCATCCAGCTGTTTCATGAGTGTGCCTCACGTATGCAAATGTTGCTTAATGTGCACCTGTTTTCTGAGCCTGTTCTGCCTGTGGTCAGTGCTGTTATTGTGAACGTGTAACTGTAAAAAATATGTATTGTTTCAAACAATTTTATCTCCCCAAGTTAATGGCAAGTTGGTGCCGATGTACACAATACATTCCTGATGTCACCCGCGCATCTGCAATTTTCAATTGCACGTTTGTAAACATATATAGATTTTTTCACTCTCGGATGTCATGGTTGCCTGGCTTCGTTGGGCATTAACCCTTGGGATTATGAGTGGGCGTGCCTGACATATTAATGTTTCCCTCTGCAGCCAGTATCGCTGATTGCAAGAGGAGTTGGTAATCGCAAACTGCCCGGTGCTTCTGTGTTACACTTCACGTCCGTTCAGTCACAAAGCCGGTACACTGACAGTTGGGAGACTGGAACCCTTTTAAAATTAAAAGGATTCCGGGACTTTCCCTAGCTAGGGCTAGGGCTGATGCTGATGCTGATGCTGATTATTGGGAACCCGTTTATGGGTTTCTAGCTCAGGGTCTTGCTGCCTAACATTTGGGCAGTTTGATATCCCTCTCTGAAATCTCGTGCCTGGGTTACCAGCTCCCTTTAGTGTTGGCAGAGTTGAAGGCGAGTCGGCTTGTGAATGGAATTTGAAGCTCTCCTTAGTTACGCAAACGTTTACGGTAGTGGAAAGACACTAAGGTTTCAAAGTAAAACTAATCCCGGCCTTCCTGTAGCTAGGTAAACGAGTTTATGGAGTGGCGTTCTTTGCCACGTTTGGGTGGTTACTAGCCTGGAGACTCATCTTCTGACATTTTGTCCGTTTGGTCTGTCTACCTGAGATTTGCTTTAGCCTCGCTGGAGGCGGAGTCTGCCTTGCGCATTTACTTTTGTTTTCACGTCTTATCTTTTCATTTAATCATTTACCCATATAAAGTACAAGTCCGTGGGAGAACTGCGCTACTCGTATTCAATTAGAGACTCCGAAACACCTCTTAATTTCGTCTAGAGTTTTCGCCCTGGGCTGGGGTTATTTCTCCTGACTGTGGCTGCGCTTAATACTGCAGTTATGTGTATTTTCAGCGTTCACCTTAAACTGCTCCATCATAATAAAGAACTAGAGGCAGGACCCTTATTAGGTCTAAGTTTGTTGTCACGATTAGGTTATTCACTACGCCACGTATACGATTGGCTGCTCCGTCATGATTAGTAGAGTGGGTTGACCATTTCCTCATCGGTAGAAGTATGCTTTATGCAATTAGTAACTTTATGCAATTATTTTTGTTTCTCTTTTCTGTTGGTTACAAAGCTATGGTTGCGTTACTCAGAGACTGCACTCTTGAAACCGTTATAAGCACAGCACAGTGGGTAGGGCGATGATGCCACATATTAACACTGTGTTGAGGGTAGAGCTATACGGGAGTCTGAACACCTTACTGTGCTATGTTTGGGACTGTGTGCCTCTGAACATACTACTATACACAATGCTGTGCATAGCACTGCAGCCACTCTGTACACAGTGCTGATCTGTGCGCTGTGTGTAGGGCTACATGTCAGTTAGAACATCCTACTTACTGTAGTGTGTATGATTATAAATTCACATTTAGATGATTTCTATGGCACTTCTGTTGCAGATACTGCATTTATCCTGCCTGTATCCTCAGATACATTTGAATATTTTGGGTCATAACTCAACTCAGATTGCCATAAGCTACATATTATGGTTTCAGAACTGACTCCTCATATTGGCACATATAGAGCTTTCACCTAAAGCTTCACATTAGCTTAATTCTCAGCTTAATTATCTGAGAGAATTAAGGTGCCAGTCCTAGTTCTGGCCTAGGGTCATCTAGTTAAAAACATTGGTGTTGGGCAAAATAACTGATTCTTCTGATGTGAGTACTGTGGGCTGGTCATTCTATCAGCACGGCTGTCACCACATCCTTGAGATAAAGTTAACACTTATTAACTACACTGAACTGTGAGCCTCCTGTAACCTTCAAAGGAATGGAAGCTTTGAAAAGCTATGTAGAAGGAGACTCCACACTGTCAACACTAGTGAGTTGAGCTGTCCCCATGGAAGCTCAGAAACACACAACCTTTAACACCTTTTACATGGTGTGAAATGGGTTTTCTGTCTCAACCCAGGCCAGCCAATAGGAAGGCCTTAGCTGCAGGAAGGGTATTTACAGCTGGCAGGGCTGGAGCCGTGTTCGAGTCGGCGTATAGAGTGTGCAAGGCGAGAACACTAGACGGAAAAGTTAAGGAGGCGAAACTTTCTCTGGTGTACTTAAAATTGGGACGATATACCTATTTCCAGGGGTTTCACCTAATGTACAATTTCAGGAATTCAGGGATGGGTCACTGCTTATACATTTTGGTAATTGGTGAACATGCCAATTAAATCTTATTTACATTACATTACATTATTGGCATTTGGCAGACACTCTTATCCAGAGCGACGTACAGTGGATTAGACTAAGCAGGAGACAATCCTCCCCTGGAGCAATGCTGGGTTAAGGGCCTTGCTCAAGGGCCCAACGGCTGTGCGGATCTTATTGTGTCTACACTGGGATTCGAACCCCCGACCTTGCGTGTCTCAGTCATTTACCTTAACCACTATGCTACAGGCCGCCCCATTTAACTTTAAGTAAAAGGTAAAGGAAATGTAGCAGAATCGATGGGCTCTCTCCAATTGCTTATTTTTCATGTCCCAATTCCTTCTTCTTTGCCTGACCCGGAAATTGATGGAGGTATGAGTTCATTCTTTATGGAAGTATATTTTTGGAATGTGAGGTGTATAAATTATCGACCTGTGGATCCACCTCTCCCCATCTGCCACACATATGTCACTTCTGTGACTGATGTGGCTTAGAACTGACATTGAAGGAGCAAGGAAATTTGCCTAATTCCAGTTTTCTTGATTTCACCAACTTGACCTTTTTTTTTTGCCTCTTTTTCTTGCCTCTCCCGATGGGTGAAGCTAGGAGCAAGGAAAGGAGCAAGGAAAGGAAAAAAAGGGGGGGAGGGGATAAGTGATTGGAAAAAGCCCCAGGCCTCTTTCAGGGAAGAACCCACTGCCCTGCACTTCCTGTTTTGCAAACTCAAGCAGAGTGGGCTGGTGACTGCTCTTACAAAACATGCAGATTTCTAATTGCTGTAGTGCTGTACAGAGTCTTTTTATAAAAGCTTTTCACTTCAAAAGTTATGCTGTGCACTTGCAGGTTTCTGATATTTGAAAGCTTGAACCTGGAGGAGGTGGAGAAGGTCAGAACTAAGGACATGGGTCTCATTTCAATTTGGAGCACGAACCAAAACATTACAGCATTATAGTACCCCCACAGACATGGACAGAAATAATCTGCTTTTTTTATGAAGAAAAATAAAAACTTGATAATTGTCTCTGTATATACTGTATACATGTGTGGTACAGTATATACTGAACTTGACACAACTGGAATCCCAATCACTCCTGCCCTTTTTATGGTTCTAGAAGTCTGTTTGTTATGTTATGTTTAGAAAAGTATGTTTTGGAAGTTTTAGAGAAGTCCCTATCATTCCATGGCATTGTTCTCCAAGCCACGCCCTAAACCTACAAATACAAATAAAATACAATAGAGTAGAACACAGAATGGCAAAATGTCTCACACTCCAGTAAGGCCAATGCATGCTAAAATATAATACAAATGCTTAATACGTAATAAAAAGAACAAATAGCAACAACAAATCTCACAGAAGAGGAAATAATGAGCTGTCTGTATGAAGATTTATCACAGGGTTTCCAATATAAATAGAGACATGAGCATGGCGTTCACAAGATGAGGACCCATAAAAGATACAATAATTATAGGCATTCCCCCTTCAACTGTGGGCTCTGCACTTGTAAATGACTAGACTATGGCAGCAGATGTCTTGGCCAGATGCTATACATGCAAATTAACAATGATAAGGTCTTAAACATTTTAAAGTTGCTGTGCGTATACAGTATGGACATACCGGCAGTTAAAGGTTCACACTAAACCCATCTTGACACATCATATTTAGCCTCTATTCTACAAGTGCCAGCAAGAGACCAGTAATTAGATATCATCTTCCTTCGACACCAATGAAATGTATGCCAGTGGGTGGGAGAGAAAGTTGACATTGTGTCAAAATGGTGGAGGATTAACTGAATTTGGCTGTCACAGCATGAAACTGGTTAAATTGTGACGTTGGGATGTGACAGGTAGGCTTGACTGTGACTCATTTGCAGAACCAATTAAAGAAACCTCTTAACAGCAAATCTGCACGCTTTGAACACCACGGCAGCACAGTGACAAGAGGTGAAACACTCCTGCTATACACATGCCAAAAAATACTTAGTATTAAACCTAATAAAGTGTCCCTCCTCTTTATACTGAAAGGCGCCATCCTTCCAATGTTTTCCATTCACTAGAATCACTCAGGGCCAATCATTTTATATAGGCCTAGAGACCCAATTGAGTTGACTGACACTGGCTCAGTGGAAGTATTTGGAGTATTGACACTGACCTGGGGAATTCAGACTTAAAAACCCAGCTGAGAGAAACTCCAAAAATGTAAGAACAGTCTCCCTGTTTGATGCTTAGCTGTGGATGACAGGTGCTATGAATACATTATGTACATCTTAGACATGTGTAGCCTCCTTTGTGATCAAGTCTTTGGTTTGTAATAAGCAATTCATCATGGTACAATTTTGCAAAAAATAAAAACATAAAGCAGGGTTACTGAGTTAGCTGGATAACTGGGGCTTGTATCACAAAGCAGGGTTACTGAGTTAGCTGGATAACTGGGGCCTGTATTATAAAGCAGGATTACCAAGTTAGCTGGATAACTGGGGCCTGTATCATAAAGCAGAATTACTGAGTTAGCTGGATAAATGCGCCGAGTAAAACACAATAGCATTTTTTACTTCAGTCCATATTCCACATTTGGGAGGGTTCTGGGTTGTATTTTGTGTATTTATCCAGCTAACAATCCTGCTCTGTGATAGAGGCCTGTGCTTTCATCAAAGAACGGCAGATTTTAGTATTTCTGTGCTGCTGTACTCGTTCACATCGGTGTCCGTAACCATTTCATTTCCTCAGAAGGATCAAAGCATGGACTCAGACTGCCGATTATAAATCACATTTTGTAACTTGGATGGATTTGTTTCTTGCAAGACGTCTCAGAGAATTTAGGCAATTTGATGGAGGGAAAAAACCTTTCTGTTTTCACTGGGTAATGTGAGCACAGCAGCTATGATCTCCATGGTAACCTGCAGCTGAATCTATCTGGCTCTCATAATGGAAGGCGCGCGTGTGCAGAACGAGCTGGCTGATTTTCTTTTGGGGTCACCCATTTATCGATTTATCTATTTTCAAACCCTGCTGATTGCTTTAGGTGAACAGATATAATCAACACAAAGCACAAGAAAAGGGAGGTTTATCACAAGGACTACAGGGCAGTGGCACCACATATGCACACACACACACATGCACACACACACACACACACACATGCACGCACGCGCGCACACACACACACACACACGCACACATGCACACACACAGCAATGGCAATCATTGTTCATGTATGAATGATGTACGAAAGCTATGTTGTTTCTATGCTTGTATGCACCAGCTGCTGACACACACACACACACACACACACACACACTTTCCAGAGGGGGATAGTCTGGAGGGACAATGTAAAGTACAGTAAGATAGTACTTTAGATAGAAGATATTTTACTTTTTGTGCATGGAAACCTGGAAAGCAAATTGAAATAGCTTCTTTGAAAGAAGCATTTAGACTAGTGTGTGTTTTGACCAGATCATCCCACATTTTGCTCTTAAGTAAAATGAATCATGAAAAAACAAATGTTGGTAATGGTACAATGAGAATATATACACTCAGTGATCACTTTATTAGGTAGACCTGTACACCAGGTTGTTAATGTAAATATTTAATCAACCATCATAAAAGCATGCAGACGAGGTCAAGAGGTTCAGCAGTTTTTCAGAACAAATGTCAGAATGGGGAATAAATGTGATCAAAGTGACTTTGACCATGGAATGATTCTTGGTGCGGGTTTGAATATCTCAGAAACTGCTGATCTCCAGGGATTTTATGCAGAACAGTCTCTAGAGTTTGCAGAGAATGTTGTGAAAAACAAAAAACATCCAGTGAGCAGCAGTTCTGTGAGCAAAAAACTGGTTTGCACTCAAACCTTTAAGTGGATAGGCTACAGCAGCAGAACACTTAAGTCTAAAAAAATGGAAAGGAAAGTATGGATGCTAAGCATATTGAAAGCAGGTGTTGTGCCTGAGTTAATTAGGAAATTAACATCCCATCATTTTAGGGTCATGGGCCCAGTTCTTAATACTTTGACAGTGATGACAGAAAATAAATCTCTGTGATTTTGAAAGAGGGGGAGATTGCTGAGACGTGTTTGGCAGGAGCATCAGGGACTTGTTCTAAGGAACATAGGGAACACGCTAGCATGGGATGCTGAAGGAAATACGTAATCCGCCAGGGTTACCACAGGGTTAACTGTGGTTAAAAGCGCATGCTCCTCGACGTCGATGTCCGTGTATCGGTTGGAGACGCAAGCCAATTATCAGTCTCTGGCACGAGCAAGGAATTTTACAGAAAGAGATACTATGGCTGGTATTTCATTTATTGCCAGTTGAATGTATATTTGTGTTAATATGCTTCACAACAGTAAATTATTACTTCCGTTAGTTTTTGACACTTGTCACACTCAACTTAAAACGGACAGACAGTAGGCCTACTAATACAATCGCCATTATTATTCATTAAAACGTGTCTTAAACATTTCTGAACCACAATATTGCGCATTATATTGGAATATGATTTTCTATATTTACTGTTAAATTGTTTCCAAAAAACAAGCTGCGTAGGAGTTTTTTTTCCCCTCCTCATTTTGTCTTCCGCCGTGAGTCGGGTGGAGCATTGGTTGACCAAAGCAACCTCTGAACTGGCCTATATCTTCCAATAGCTCGGCCATAAAACACGCCAGCTGTTTCCATACGACACATTACTGCAATCAGGCAGTTAAACGTGGAAAAAAATCAAATTAAGCTGTTGAAGGGAAAATGCATAATCACCTACACACAAGAACGAAACGACGAGTTAATGGGGTGTTATGTAAAAGTACTGTCAAAAAGCGTTAAGCTGGTTTCAAGAGAGAAACTCATTTTCCCGCTGCTTGCTGTCCAAGGTTCTGAATCTGAATGTGCATCTTGAAGTTGGATAAGCGTCAAGGATGTTTCTGAAACGCATGAAAGCAAAAGGCATAATAAAATGTCTCCGTATGTGGAGAAGAGACTTAGTCGCCTGTGCCTTGTACTGTTTACCTATGCGTTCATGAATAATACAAAGGGTTTTTTTTCCAGAGAAACTGGACAGAGAACGTTAACATCCAGTGCTACTCACGTGGAACTACTTCGAACTCAAACGCGTCCATAAATCGTTATTTTAGGTCGATATATTACGCCATATGAAATAACAATGCATTCCTGATATGGTAATTCATTATCACCATTTGCTCCAACAGATGAGCGGGGTAAGATCAAGATCGCGTTTCTTTTCCATCAGGAACCTGTTTTTCATGCTCCTTCCATCAATTTAACACTCTGTAGCATATGATAAATAAAATATAAACCAATTATATAAAAGGCGTTATATTGTCCCTAGAAAGTTCGAAGTGGGCGGTATGCAGGCTGTTGCAAAATGTAAGAGCTGTTATAATGTTAAGACGGGAGCTACAATAACTATATGAGAATTAGTCCCACTAGATTAAAGGGGGAACCGTTGGCAAATGCAGTGCTGCAACACATTTAGGCCTACAAATCACACACTCGTCGAGATACAAAGTTAAGCATCACCTATGTAAGTGTAGCATGCATACAAGTAGCCTATTCTACACATACAGCCCTTTGAAACGAACTATTGTACAGCCATGTTCTAAGACCAGAAGGCCTTGCATCGCCGTAGCTTCGATCCACTCACCTTACATTATTTCGCTCTTCAGAAGAAAGTGAAATATTTAATGGCCCATATCAGTGATAGTTCTCAGGGGTTTTCTCTGCCTTCCGCTTTGTCATCACACAACGGACCGACTCCCTTCCATGAGCGACACATAAGGTATTCTGGGTTTGAATTAGATTTTCAGGTCGCCATGGAGATGGAACCCTTTTGAATAGATAATGTGTAGCCTATCTATCACCCTAATTAGTCCTCATCGTAACGACAATTACAGTCTTACAGCCTATAGCCTAATGAATGCTATACGTATCATACATGTTATATATTTTAAATGATTGACCTGCGAACCATTATTAATTAATGTAATCGAATCAATAATATTTTCATTAAAAACTGCGTGAATTCAACCAAAGCGCACGTGACATCTCTCTCAACTTAAACCAAAACACCAGGTGTATTCAGTCCCCAATTTGTCACGTCAAAGTAATTACTAATGGTAACTGCAAGATAATTCCAATAACTGTATCTCTACAAATCTATTTTAAATTTACTAAAATGCTCAACGAAGACTGCGGGAGTGCTAATGAGCACAATTCAAATCGCCCGAAGCAACGCAAATGACCATTACAGTTCAATAACTGTTTTAGTCCACTGATAGACCTTTGCGGACCTTTATTTACTAATTGATGTTTCTTAAGCCCAAAAGTGATTTCTTATGATTTTGCAATAGTAGAGGGTACGGGAAGGCTACAATATACCGTGTTCATAAAACTCGACTGTATGCCAGTGTTACGCAACCGACTCCTCCACGCTATACTAATTTGATACAGTCTTCATTAATTCTTCATCTCCCTCAGAAGAAATAAACATGGTCCACAAATTACATTTGAAATGGGAGAGGAGAAAGACAAGAAACGAGCGGGGTTACCCACCTATTTCATAGCGCGTTTTCCTTTCGATCATGGTCCTTAGATTTGCGTCTGGATTCACGACAGTGGGTTATTCGAATGAAATAGATAAATGCAATGTTGTTACTAATTTCACCGCTTTTCACATCTCGTGGGGGGAAGGGCTGGAGGGGAATCGTCGCGTTTGACATTCCAGGTCCTCCTTGTTGAAATCGGCATGTTTCAGGATTCTATCAGCAAAAAAGAAACAAAGAAAAACCTAGAAAAAGAGGTTTAAACAGTCATCCAGATTTTGCGAACACTGCTCCGGAGTGATGGCAAGACTGAGACGCGTAATGGAGAGAAATAACTCTTCCCAGAGAGAAATGCGCGTGAAGTGAAGGATCACACTAGGAACCGTCACGAAATCCATTAATTAAAATAATTATAAGCAATTTAATCCAAGATAAAGCGGTCTGTGCAAAGCGCTGTCGTGGGGGAATACGACAGCAAATAGTGCCGCATGCTGAAAAAGGAAAACATCTCGCCTTTAGTTTCTCTCTCTCTCTCTCTCTCTCTCTCTCTCTCTCTCTCTCTCTCTCACACACACACACACACACACACACACACACACACACTCACTCACTCACTCACACACGTTGGAATGGGCAAAGTGAATGTATATAAACGTGTGGATAAATCAGATTACATCAGTCTGGTGAAGTTATTCACACAGTTTAGACACTAAAGCACTAGTCAAATGATACTTCTTCGTAATCCAATATTTTTGAATATCCAGATTGTGCTTCTAAATGTGTCAGTAGACACATATTTTGTCTACAGGAAAAAGTAAACATGTGCTACAAGCATGTCCCAAGTGAAAACAATGATAGCCTATTATAAAGAAATATAGCTCCGTATAAAAGCTTGCCTGACATGAATCGGTTTTAATAATACACACAGCAAAGACTTGTGAATACCATTTCTGGAAGAGGACACATTCATGTACTCTAATGAGCCCATTATTAGTTGAACTTGTTCTCAGCAATTATATGGAATACGGCAGTAGGATACTGATCAATAATAATAAAAAAATCCATTAAACATCTCATTAGGGGAAAACAGCAAAGGTGTAGCCATGCTATTGAAATAGATTTTTTTCTTAGTTCTTTATAATGAACACCTGACTGTATTGAAAATAAAGGTGGAAGGTTGACATATGGATACATATGTATCCATTGGTCACACAATATTGTAAAAAGATGAATGTTGACACTTTTTTCATTAGACATTATTGGATAGGTTTTTTTATGCACAACCTTTGGGAATCTTTTCAACTTCAGAAATCACAAGTGTGTATGTAGTAGCCTACAACATGGTGATACAGGTCATGCTTTAAAAGTGGAAAGATTATGCATCTCACCAATTGCGCTGTAGAGGACAATAAGTACATGTCATATTGATATCTCTAATGGTAACTACAGTACCATTCTAATATGCTGAAAAATGACTTAAACCCCACTGAAGCAAATCAAAATATCTAGGCTTTATACAAATATTAATTTGGAATGAGGTATTCTTTGAGTATTCTTCCACACGTATAATGCAATAATTTGCAGTTGTTAACAGTCCTATTAATCAACTGGGAAAGTATATTGAGATTAGCAATAATAATAATTGTTTATGTCTTAATATAAGTGGCTGAGCATAATATTAACATTTCTTACCATCACACCATATTTCAGTCGAGCTGAAAAAGCGAATTGTGAACAAATCTTGGGCAATGGAATTGTTTGGATTTGTCATACAGTAAATATTGGCTTTGAATGGCATCATGGTGGATGGTGCACTGGTTGTTGGTCACAGTTAGGCTGACATGACTCAGGACTGTCAGTTATGTCCAGCCGGCTGGAGGAACACTGTATGTGGTAAATGGCAGTGACTGACCCATATGTCCCCAAAGGCATTGTAACATCTATAACAACCCACTTTGTTGACAGAGCACT
Organism: Conger conger; assembly: GCF_963514075.1. Classification (NCBI taxonomy): domain Eukaryota; kingdom Metazoa; phylum Chordata; class Actinopteri; order Anguilliformes; family Congridae; genus Conger; species Conger conger. The sequence continues at coordinate 38,788,170 of NC_083772.1, read as the reverse complement.
TAGAAGCAGAGAGCTCCTTTTGTTTGATACGTTCCAGTTGAACAGATCTCTGCGACGGTTCACACAGTATCTTGACCAGGGAATCGATGCAGAAGTTCTTTCTCTCACCTCAGTCAGTGGGGGTCAGATTCGATCGATGTTGTGAAGCTCACTGAGGGAGGGTGTAGAGGGGGGGCAGGGCAGAGAAGGGGAAGGTATAGAATCTGATTCACATTATATACCATTACCCTAATGTTTGCTGGCTGATGTTATTTAATGTTAAGATAACACTGTCATTGTTTAAAATATAATGGATAGCATTGGTCACGTTGCATATTATTTGTCACAGTTGTTTCATACACAAAAAAATAAAAAAGCAAACACAAATAAAAGGTGGCATGAAGCCCTATATTATGTAGCAAGTATATTGACTTCCACACTAGCAGTGATGCAGGTACAGCAATTATGGAATAAACCACTGTGATGTATCATTCAGACAATAGCCGGTGCTGCCTGATGATATTTGTTACCACCAGTGTTTATTTATATGCTGAAGAGAATATCTTACAGGCTAACAGAAGTCATAAAAACAGTACGATCCTGTGAAATGCTGTGTGCCTGACCTAGAGTATTTTGTCATTTTCCACAGTAATTTGTTGATGCAGTCAGCAGCACTGCTTCCTGCTTCCTGTTTGAGCCAGGCACTGTTGAGTTTCCCCTGTTGCGTATTTGTGCTTGTGAAGTGTATGGTTGAGGCTGCATCTGGGGACTCCAGGTTTGATGTGGTTTGGAACAGGGGACGGCAGCCATTTTAAAGGTAAAATCAAATCGGTGCAGCGAGTTATGTCATTTTATTATTGTGTTTTATGTGGTGTTGTCTTTAACAGTGATAGAAAAAATAAAAGCATTATTAAAGAAGTATATTTTGCCTATTTCAGAGAAGCTTACACTGCATAAGAACTCAACAGGTATTTCAATTGAGGTCAGTTCAATTCAATTAAATTCAACAGAGTATTCCATATTAAATATTCAGTTACGGTACATTATATACGAATCATTCCATTGTCACGAGAGTGTGCATGTAATTCCATTACAATCAAACATAATTCTTTCTTTGTATGGCCAGGGAATTTCCCACAGTGGGGTGTCAAGTTTATGATATAAATCTCTAGGATGGACATTTAATATGTGAGAAAATGTCTGTCCTACGGGACCACCAACACCAGCTCTTCATCTTCAACCTTTTCAGCTAATTTTACAGTGCCTCCAGAATTATTCACGATAAAGCTAAGAAGGCCAAATAAGAAAGAATACAGCTAATGATAGATATTACATTCTAATGAAAGGAACATTACTTTCCTATTTGAGCACCTGTATGTTTATGTTTATAGTCCAGCAACAGAGCATTTCTGCAGCCAACAATGGGCAACGGATGTGGACATTTGGTTTATACTCTGGGAGACTGGAGTGCATTTAAACTTTTTGCTAAGGACAACGACCGCAGTCGACATTGGGTGACAATAGACTCTTCTGTGATTTCAGTCCAGCGACACTCGCCTAATGTGTTTCAAGTTTGGTAAGTATCAGTTTGCGGGAAGGAGGCAGGGGAATCTGCGGACCAGGCCTACTGGTTAAGTAGGCACACACCTGGACTACATTATAAATCAATCCAGGGGCTTAAACGTGTGCTTCCTTCCACAGGAGGCGGCTGAGACCAGGGAACCACGGCAAAACCCAGAGCTGACAAGCTACAGAGCCCAAGCCTGCTGAAAAGCTACGCGAGTCGGGTTAATTTCTTTACATTTGTCATTTTTGTTTATTGTTTTGGTCTGGATCCCGTGAGTGAAGATTTGTTTATTTTACATTTGGGCTCACGGACTCTAGTTCCCATAAAATAATAAAACGCCAGGGAAACCCGACAATTTTTTCTTCCTCCCTGTGTCCATCTCTTCTGTCTGCCCCAGGGTGTGTTATGGTGTGTGACAAATCCATTTTGACTGAACTGCAAAACTGTAGTTTTTATTGGACTCAGCAGTTGCACAAAAAAGTTTTCTTCATCTTGCCTTTAAAAAACATTTTCAAAAACTTCATGTGGACACCCAACAAAAGTACGCATGTGAACTATAAAAATAACCACACCTATGAGCGGGAGGGTAATCTAAGTGACAAGTAATTAGCGGAAAGACCCGCCCTGTGGCATTTTGTCATTTGTCATGTCATTTTGTTGCGCTTGATGAAAGCAACACAGACCCTGTTTGCAGTCTGTTTCTCTCAATTAGAAATTCATTTTTAGGACATGCACAGAGCTGTTATGGAAACGGTTTTTAATGGAGGTAGGTCAGGGATTAAGCACCTACATGAAGCACACATTTCTTCACAGCAATAACTTGCTCCATTATGGCTGTATGGCCCATATGCAGTTTGGAGAATAAATCTTGCATAGTGGTGTCAGTATTAATGTTCACGCTCATTATGTTTCGCATCAAAGTTAACCAAGCAGAACAATGCAATTTTAGTGCCTCCGTGCTGCCTGAAGAGGATTTGTTTGCTCAAAATGTGTTGCTTTGTACCAGAGTCGTGTACATAGCCATGGTAGCACTAAACTGTTCTGCTTTGTACCAGAGTCAGGTACATAGCCATGGTAGCACTAAACTGTTCTGCTTTGTACCAGAGTCAGGTACATAGCCATGGTAGCACTAAACTGTTCTGCTTTGTACCAGAATCGTGTACATAGCCATGGTAGCACTAAACTGTTCTGCTTTGTACCAGAGTCAGGTACATAGCTATGGTAGCACTAGACTGTTCTGCTTTGTACCAGAGTCAGGTACATAGCCATGGTAGCACTAAACTGTTCTGCTTTGTACCAGAGTCAGGTACATAGCTATGGTAGCACTAAACTGTTCTGCTTTGTACCAGAGTCAGGTACATAGTCATGGTAGCACTAAACTGTTCTGCTTTGTACCAGAGTCAGGTACATAGCCATGGTAGCACTAGACTGTTCTGCTTTGTACCAGAGTCAGGTACATAGCCATGGTAGCACTAAACTGTTCTGCTTTGTACCAGAGTCAGGTACATAGCCATGGTAGCACTAAACTGTTCTGCTTTGTACCAGAGTCAGGTACATAGCCATGGTAGCACTAAACTGTTCTGCTTTGTACCAGAATCGTGTACATAGCCATGGTAGCACTAAACTGTTCTGCTTTGTACCAGAATCGTGTACATAGCTATGGTAGCACTAGACTGTTCTGCTTTGTACCAGAGTCAGGTACATAGCCATGGTAGCACTAAACTGTTCTGCTTTGTACCAGAGTCAGGTACATAGCCATGGTAGCACTAAACTGTTCTGCTTTGTACCAGAATCGTGTACATAGCCATGGTAGCACTAAACTGTTCTGCTTTGTACCAGAGTCAGGTACATAGCCATGGTAGCACTAGACTGTTCTGCTTTGTAACAGAATCGTGTACATAGCCATGGTAGCACTAAACAGTTCTGTCTACGCTCTCAGAAATAAAAGTATTGTGGCGGTACATTTCATTTCTTTTGGCACATGTTCTGTTTATTTCCTGTTCTACTTATCCTGAAAGTAGAGTAAATGAACGTTTATGTTTGGCTACTAATACATACACATCTTTTACCATCAATAAGGTACAAATTAATCATGTATTGCTGTCAAGGGGTACAAATTCTATACAAACTTCTATATTAAGAGTTTATACCTTTACAGACGATTGTACACACCTTTTTTTCGGAGAGTGTATTGCATTTGAACATGAGCCTCTTCTAACTCTGCACCAGCTTATATCGCACAAAGTGTTAATGCCCAGGAATGGAGGGACTGTTTCCTCTACTGTACCTCATTTTAATCATGAATTTTTAATCAGTAATTCCTTGCCCATTCTCCATGGCAAGACATTAAAAAATAATGGCGAAAATGTAAAATTCTGAAAAACTGTGCGCAGAGATATAGAGAACACAGTATTAAATGGCTTCAGCAGCGGCACCTTATACCAGGGCCTTTCCTGGGGCAATACGCAGCACATTCAATAAGCATTTACAGAGAGATTTGGCCTCTGATTGACACTAAAAATGAAGAGCCGGGTTAACCCTGCCTTAGATATCACAGCTTTGCTCTGTATGGCTATATTCTGCACTGTGGAAATAGGCACACGCATTTATATTTTTTTGTTGTTGGAAAAAAGGCTGCATTAATGTGAACTGCCTTGAATGTCACATAAAGCATATACAATGACTTTTGCCTTGAAGGAATACTGGGAATTCTACAGATTATACTCTATAAGCGTACACACACACACCCACACGCTCACGCACGCACGCGCACACACAAGCACGCACCTGCACACATACACACACACACACACACACACGCACATGCTCACACATTCATCTTTATGCATCTATGCACTGATGCAGCCAGCAGCCCATTGGCAGAGACTGGAAAATCTCTGACTCCACTGCGCTTGCCTCACTAGTTTGCCGAAGGAACAGAATTGTCCCCCGCGCTCATTCAGCCATTTTAAAATCGCAGTAATGAAGGCACTGTCTGGAGGTGAAAGGCTGCGGTTCATACAGGGAGTGACGGTGACCAAGAAGCAGGACGGTCTCCTCTCTACCTCTTCTTCCAGTCACCAGGGTGGGACTAAACCCTGCCCAGCAAGGGCAAAGTTAATGATTAATTCATGTGAAAATGCTGTGTGAATATACATTTTTTTTCCTGGAATAGGAGATGAGGGGAATGAGCCATTCACCAGTGTAAAATGGTCGTCAGTCATTCAGGGAGCGTGAGGCCACTTTAGCAAAGCCTCACGGTTATATAGTCGTGTGTGTGTTTGTGTGTGTGTGTGTGTGTGTGTGTGTGAGAGAGAGAGCGATAGAAAGCATGCGCACGTGTGCATGTACTTATGTGTGCACGTGTGTGTGTGTGTGTGTGTGTGCACTTCTGTGTGTGTGCCATAGTGTACACACATGGACCCTGTGCAGAGAGGTTCATGGTTTTATGCACAGAGTTAGCAGACCAGAGCCACTGAGAAGGCCACCAGCTGGGGCCACCTGCAGGCAATCTGTCTGCTGGACTGAAAAACAAGCAAGGCCCTCCACTGTCTCTGAACCAGAACCAGAACCATACAACCATAACATGACCACGTGTATCTGCCCTCCAGCCCTTCGAGGTCCAGTACATACCATTTCCACTTATAGAGCACGATCTGATGCAGTGGTCCTCACTCCTGGTCCTGGAGAGCCACAGGGTGTGCTGGCTTTTGTTGTTACTCAGCACTTAACTGTATAATTAACTGCTTTAATTGATAAATTAACTCAGCTCCTTTGGGTCTGAATTGGTTGCTAATATTAAAGCGAATACAAGGCATCACACCCTGTGGCTCTCCAGGACCACTGATCTGATGAAAAGGACTTCTACATACTGACAGTGTCTCTCCCCCGCACTAAAACTACAATAACACAACCCCAATGACCTGACAAAAGAAGAAAAAAAAGTGTTCCAAGAAAGTAGAAATACTGTGCTGTGAATATATGAATAACTGTATTCCCAAATGATGTTAGAGGATGCACATATCATTTACTTTCAGCCCTACACTCATACAGAAATTAATTCCTTTAATTCTTTACAATTAAAGGTGATGAGACTGCAAACATTTGTAAGCAATGAAATGTGAAAAGACCTGCGATGATGAAATATTTATAATATTAGTCAATGTTTCTGCATACATGGTTATACAGTAGTCTGAGATACGTCACACCATAATTAATAGATTTTTAAAAATGATTTGAAATACATTATTTAATTTAACCATAGTAATGAATAACATTCAATATTACAGTATAGTAATAATCGCATTCTGTTCTGTTTTAAAGGTCCAAGCATTTGGCATACTGTGTTCATCAGTAAAATACTGGTGTTATTCTGCTGGCATCCTTTTTTTCACGAATCTGTTCAATTTCACCGCAGGTGTACCAGTCAATTAGGTAGAATTGGCAGTCAGTGCCAGTGTGTTTTCAGTAAGGCTTTTAGCCGAAGCCAAGTGGCAGAAAACTCCTTTAATGTTGACTTTTGAATTGTAATAGGCTGGGTGTTTTGGAAGAAATAATTAAGCAAAGCTATTGCCTTTGTTTGACGAAAGCTTGCCTTCATGTCAAGACATAGAAACATTGAGAAATGGGGTCATTATGGCAGCCAATTTAATTTAAGCTAAGCCCCCCTCCCCTCAAACAAACCAGTGTCCTGTGCTTTTGGTAAATGTTTGCGTTTATATAGCACCTTTATCGAAAGCGCTGTTCAATTGATGATTCTCATTGACATTACATTACATTTACATTACATTACATGGCATTGAGCAGACGCTCTTATCCAGAGCGACATACAATGAAGTGCCAATCAAACACAAGTATGAGTGCTAAGAGGACCTGAGGGTACAGAACAGTTCCGACATTGACCCATTCACACACAGCCATGCAATGCACCAGGAGCAATTGGGGATTTGGTGTCTTGCTCAGGGACACTTCGACACACCCAGGGTGGGATCAAACCGCCAACCCTCCGATTGCCAGACGACTGTTCTTACCTCCTGAGCCAATGTCCCCCCCGTCCCATCAGGCCTCCTCATGGATCTGCTGGGAAAACTACAGGTATCTTCAGAGCAGTATATCTTCCCCTTGGAGTTCGGGGCCTCAGCTTCGACTTTCAGGCAGCTGTGGGGCACATACCACCCTACAATAGTGTAATTTGATCACCAAAAGCTGCAAGTGCATTCAAACTTCTTGTGTTTCCTTTCTAACCGCGGTGCTTTAAAACCTTTCTGCAAACCATCACAGCTTGAAGGTAAGTAACCAAACTTAACCTTGCTTAGCTTGCATAACATTTGCAAGGATATCAATCAGAAACGGTTGCATAGATGTGTTTGTTATTTTGGATCTCATCTCACATGCATTTGGTGTGGACGATTTTCATTTCCATCGTGCAGAAAGAAAGTATGTATCTGTCAAACAGACACGACTATATTTATTTATGAAACGCAACGACGCTTTACCGAGGCAAGCATTCAACCGAGCCTTCAGTGAAATCGCGAAGTTGTATCGGAGATTCATGCGTCGTCTGGTTCCGTGCCTTCCACACCCTGGCGAGGACTGGCTTTTTGCTTCACATTTTCAGAGAGCAGGTATCAAGCTGTCAAGCGTTGCTATTACTGCTTGCCATTAAATCACCAGCCTTAACCTGAGTGATTATTTCAGGCCTTCCAACCGCCGCTAAAACAGAAACACACGGATGCAGGCATCCGCCCACTGGTGCCAGCACATCTCCACTGCTTCGCGGTAGATCAAGAGCAGTGTCCTTCTCTGGAGAGCACATTAATCCCTGTTTATCAGGCTGGGTGGCATGAGAGCTGACGGTTGAAAATATTTCCCCAAGTCTACGGATAGACCTGAAATGTCTTTCCTGAAAGGCTTTATTTCACCACGCTGCTGCCGTTTCCCGAGACCATCTGCGCGCTCCGGAGCTGTCGCCAAACAAGGGTGGATATTCGCTCCAAATTTAAGTATCTGCTTCAGGAGATATTTTTTGTTTGTGCAAAATAGTTGTGGCTAAATTAAAGGTCCCGTCTTGAAAATTGTTGAAAATAATTTGAATATAATTCAGTAAAAAAGTTGTTCTAAATCGTCACTTTTTGATATCTAACTAATGCTGTAGATGTGAAATTGAGAGATTGTAGTTTCAAAGACTTTGGTTTCCCTTTAGTTTTAGCTTTTTCACAGTGCATATCATGGTTACCACCCAAAAAATCTATTTTTTTCTGTACAATATAAACTTTCCTAATTTAAAATGTGCCTAATTATACAATATATTCCCCAACAGACCAAATTCAGACTTTTTATATTTTGCAATTATTTATTCATTTATTTAATTTGTACTATCATTTACTGTATACTTTGCCCAATATCAGAAATTAATTCGTCCCGTGCACTATACCCACCAGTCTCAATTTGGCCAAATGTGGTATTAAAGAAGTAGTATTTTATTTCATTGTTTTACGTTGGGATACATTAATTCAAGTCCAGAGAAAGCCTGTGATACCAACCACTGTGTTACACGGGGATGTAAGTGTATGTTGGGCCCTATGGCTACAGTAAGGCATTAAAGGTTTGTGTCTGTGTTGTACGGTTAGGTGACAATGACAAGGACACCATAGCAATAGGACACGGTTAGCTTTCTCCCACCAGCTGGTTACATCGGTTTACAACAGCAACGGTTTCTCAGGTTACCATTCCATTGGATAGTCGCAATACTCAACAGGTGCCCATAGCCTATCAGGTTTCACCATTGACACTCACGTCACACCAACTCCCACCATCACCTCATCAGAACACATACAGTATATACCTCAATGTGGACAATGTCAACTGTTAGTCAAAAAGTCTTTATAAATATCTTGATAAAATACACAAGACAGGGTTTGGAAAAGCATCAGCGTATTGGCATTCTTTGAAAAATTTCCCCATTTGGATTTTATTTTAGATTTTAGATTTTCACTGGAATCATATTATCACAGTTATCTTGCAAAATGCAGTTTCCTCTTCTGCTGTTCTAAAACCAGAACTAATTTTCCTCACAACTCTGGAATTAACTCAGAAAAAACACCTGAATTTTCTCAGTAAATCTTGTGTTCGTTAAACAGCAGGGAATTCAGTTAATTGTGTTATAAATGAATGGCTCATCACTGCTTAGTTAGGCCCTTAGCTCTCTTAATTATACATAAAATATAATAACCTTCATCCTCTCATTTACAGAACTAGCATGTTGTTCGTTTATGGGAATACTTATCATAACAACTTTAAAGCGGTTTTTTGAAGTGCTTTTCACATGTTGATATCAATTTATTATGCCACTTCAGTTCTCAGCCACCGAACACAAGGGACCCAGGGACATTAGGGATATGCAGACTTACAATAGAAATTCTGCTGCTTTTCTGAGATTCTTACATGCAAGCACTTACTATGAATAGGTGGTAATTATTTTTCATGTTAACCACATTTTAATTCATATGGAAGCACTATTGTTTTCAAAACTGCAAGTTAAACATTTATAAAAATACAATACTACTAATAATAATGATTACATTATTGGCATTTGGCAGACGCTCTTATTCAGAGCGATGTGCATTTGATTAGACTAAGCAGGAGACAATCCTTCCCTGGAGCAATGCAGGGTTAAGTGCCTTGCTTAAGGGCCCAACGGCTGAGCAGATCTTATTGTGGCTTCACCAGGATTAGAACCACTGACCTTGCGTGTCCCAGTCATAATAATAATAATAATAATAATAATAATAATAATAATAATAATAATAGGTTCTTAAACAGTTAATAAATAGCGTGCATCCTACAGAGGCTGAAGGATCAGCTGAAGGATCTAATCTTGCTTTCAACCCCCCATTCGACAAGACATACTGTAGTCATTTCCAGCTTCTTACACCGCTAATGAAAACCCACTGGCCCCTGGCTGCACTAGGGCTGAATGGGGTAAGCCTCCACAGAGGGAAATAGAGCCATTTCATGCATCTGCAGGTGTCCAGGTTTTGGGCATGCACTCCTGCCCCTGTGTGGGCTGCACACTCTCCAGAACCTGCTCTCCCCGCCCGGCTACAAACACAGAATCTACACCATCTGTAGGACGGTGGGTTGGACATTACCGTGTGCCACTATATGAAGGTTACATTTGTACATGTGCAAAACGGTAAAAGAGGATGAGGCAAGCAACTTCAAAATGAGATGGGTACTGTGTAGTAATGATAAAGATAACCACAAATGTTACGCCAGACAAATTAGTGTATGGTGGTTTGTTTGTGTGTGACCCATTTTCAGAGCAGGAGCACAGTACTACAGATAAATGAAGCACTTTGCACTTAAGAAGGCTGATCAAGAAACTGCCCTCTTGTGGCAAGTACACTTTACGTGTGTAGGTTCAAAGTGTTGATTCAAAGTGAAATTTGTGATAAAACAGGTCCTGGTCCTTGTCCTGGAGAGGTTGTGCTGGGGTCCTCACTCCTGGTCCTGGAGAGCCACAGGGTGTGTCTTTATACAGCATCAGCAACCGATTCAGACCAAAGAAACCAGATGGAATTGAGTTAACTGGGTAATCGACTGCTTTATTCATCAATTAACTACCCAGTAACAATGAAAGCCAGCACACCCTGCAGCTCTCCAGGACCAGGAGTAAAAATCATTGGGATAAAACATTGAGAGCTTGCTGCATGCTACACACACATGCACATATGCATGCACGCACACACAACCAGTTTTGGCTCAGTTCTCCTGTCTCATGTGCTGTCAGGCAAACCCCGCAAGTGTCAAGTGTTCATGCTTCAAATGAAAATGAAAAAGGTTCCAAAATATTTTGGTTCAAAAATACTTTATTATAATTGCACAATAGAAAAACATATAAAATATGACCGTATATGTTTTCTGTGTACCCTTCCCTCTGTGAGAAATCCCAGTACTGTGTTCCCTGGTTTCAAGGTATTCTTGCTTCTTGGTGGTGGGTGGTCATTATTCTTCAAGCTCAAGAAGCACTGCACCTATAATGTCTGTAAATATCTGATCATTATCTGGCCAAAAATAGGCTTGGTTAGATATGTTCACCACATCCCAACTAAATGGCCTTTCGACAAATTCTTTCCACAAATGGGTTTTTAGAGGCACCCACAGGAATGTTTAAAAATGTGTACTTTACTATATGGCTACTGTACATTTACAATAGTAAAACAACACGCATAACTACTCCCAAATGTATCATAATCTAAATATAGACTATGTTTATGATAGCCATTTAACAGCTCACAGTACTGCAAATTCAGTTTTAGGGAATGGATACTGTACATTACATTGTTTAGCAATAACAACAACAGCAGTTATTCATGACAATGTCAAACTAATATCAATGTAAAGTACAATGGGCACAATAAGATGGAGTATACATACTGTAGCTGTTGCTTGTTCTCCTTGTTTCCTAGCACCAAAGTCCCACAGCACTTGAGTGCTTTATGACTACAGTTCATTATGGATAAAAGATTGCATGTCTGACAGATTTAGCAACCATAGCCATCATTATCCTTCAGCACGTTGCATGTACTCTAGTGCATGATGTGGGTATGCTGCAGCACTGGTAATGTTTATCATTGTTAGTGCCTTTTTCTTACATGCCAATCTGGGATTTTAGGAACACTGATAGCAGAATCTGTGGAAAGTAAACCAAGAGAGGTTAATTCTGTGCTGTGGTTATTATGTTGATTGGCAAGCAGCTTTGGTAAACCTCTGCTTAAAGTTGAAATTTTGAAATTTTGCATTGGAAAACGCACAGTAATATGTTCATGGGTGTATGGCTGATGTCTGAAAATTACATGTTAGTAGTGGCACGTTTGGTGTCAGATACAATCAATTTTTTAAACTACTTGTTCAAACTACTACTGTTTCCTAAAGACAAATACTGTTTTGCATAAATTAAAAATCCAAGGCCACCATACTTTCCTTTGTTTATTATTTCTTTTAATATGCTTTCATTAATCTTTCCTATATTACTATCATTTCTGTAATTTGACTAGCTGAGCTCAACTCGTAGTGTATAATGCATTAAGTTACAGTATATATTTAAAATATAAAAAGAAATAACACTGATATTGTGCTTCAATCTAACAAACGCACAGCGTTTGTGACTCAGGAAAAGAAGGAAAACATTAAAAAATGTTATTTTTTTAGAAAATTTCTTTGGCAGAGTTTTCATGGTAAAGCCTGTGGCCACAGAGCTCTCCTACGCTCTCGAAACACATCGAGGTCCAACGGTATTTATAGAATACTCGTGATTCCAGTTTTCTAAATCGCTAGCCAAACACGGAATCTTAGAACATTTCCTTTAAGAATAACAGTCAAGTGAAAGGCTTCTTACTGCCTTCGGTAATGCCATTGCTCTGTGGTATAAACCAGATAAATACGGCCGTTTATTTCTAAAGTCATATATCACGGTCTCTGTTAATATTTTAGTTCCATTCAGTTTGCACATCCTCTGACATCAACTATGTTTTTGTACCCTCCTGTTCCCTCTACCACATCCCTACATTGTCTGCTGCCTGACTTCATGCTGTCCCCACTACGCATTTCTACATATATATACTACAGCTTCTACCTCCTCCACACTTTCCCCAATACACAGCGCTGCTCCTTTCTACAGTTCCACGTTTACCCATGCCTTCTCAACACCTATTTCTTCCACATTTTCCTTTCCTATGATATGTTTACTTCAGTAAATACAGTCCTTTAATGCTAAGATATAGTGGATATCTCTCCACGTGGTTATTGTGAGTTTACTGTAGCCCGATGCTCTTTTTAATGAGAACATATGAGCAGCTGAAACTCCCTCTGCCTTCATCACAGCTCAACCAAACAGCCCACGTGACCAGAGACCTCCTCATTCACTCCTCAATTACCAAGAGGTTTACCTGGTCAAAACCCACACGCTCTCTGTTCCCTTCCGCAATTCATATACTGGTCCCCTGCTCCTTTCCGACACCTGTAATTTAATCCTCCGCCATCTTGCCTTCACGTTTTTTTTTGCCCAGACAAAAAGCCCCTTTCAGGGTGTTTAGCTCCTCATTTTCCTTTTGGTTCCTCCTGCTGATTAACGGACGCCCCCACACACAAAGTCGAGTCTAATAATAAGTGCCCAAATGGGAGGGCATGTGGGTGGCAGGGTGCCGGGCGTTGGGGTAAATGCCCCCCGTGGGGGAGTTCCAGTAAGGGTTGGGGGCTGCGAAAAAGCTGGAGGACGTGACCGGGAGGGCCGGGGGGTGGGGGCTCACAAAGTTAATCTTCTGCTGGTGGGGGTGGTAGGAGGTCATGTAGGACAGGTCCGAGGGGTACTTGTAGAGGGACGAGTCGGGCGGGTGGGGCTGCAGCGCCTGCGCGATGCCGTGGAAGTCGAACTTGTAGGCGTAGCGCTTGCCGTGCACCTTGGTCATGATGTTCTTGTCGTAGTAGTAGCGCAGGGCGCGGCTCAGCTTGTCGTAGTTCATGTTGGGCTTGCTCTTGCGCTCGCCCCAGCGCCGCGCCACCTCGTCCGGGTCCGTCATCTTGAACTCGCCGTTGGTGCCCTCCCACGTGATGCAGGCGGCATTGGCGCTGTCCGACAGCAGCTCCAGCAGGAACTGCCACAGCTGGATCTGCCCCGAGCCTGGGGAGGGAGGAGGAGATGCCAGGAGGTCACTGTCACCCGTTAACCATCTCTCACCTCCTTCAGTGCAGTTATCCTATAAACATGACTGCAAGATACTCCTGCTACACTCCTGCCATTGATTGCTCTTGGCCAAGGCACTGCCCTCAGAACTGGAGTTGGTCCCCAGGCACTGTACTGTAGCTTCCCACTACTCCTAAGCAGCTAGGATGAGTCAAATGCAGAGGAACAATGAACCCATGTGATCAATTATAATGACCTCCCTACAGTTTAGTGTAGTATATTGTGCTCACTAAATGTTTGCGTTGGTTGGCTCTCCCAGTGGAAATATCACATTTTGAACTTCAATGTCTCACCCGTTCCAGGACCAATCTCAGTGCCATTTCACATGTCTACTACAATAGCAACGGGCTCGCCAACCATTATTGCTTTGTTGCACAATTTCTGTGTTATGGATACCCTTAAAATATTTGCATAAAAAATTTGACACAAAAACACTCATTCTGTGGGTAATTCAGTTCTAATACAGAGTTAATTAATTTATGACTTTTGTGATTCATGAAGTATAACTTAAACCTAAAAACAGTTGCCCACTAGTTCCCCTTCTTCAATTAGTGGGTTGGGGTGCTGGTTCTGAGGTATATTGATTTGAGGACATAAAGTGGCTTGCAACTCACACAAAAAGGATCCACTACTCAAATGATTGTCTGGTGTATTGGAACCAATACAATACTCTCTAAAAGTGCAGACACACTGAAGAGTGTGTGGAAAGGGTAAGCTGAGGCTGTGCTTTCTAGAGACCTCCCACCCCCCGCCCAACCCAAAATTCCGTACCTGGATTTGCAAGCCTGCTGCTTGTTGGGCCGAGTATCTGGTAGGGATCTGCAGTAAAGCGGCCCACAGAAACATTGGGTTTTAATGCTGTGATATAACACCATCACCCAGCAAAACATCTCACTGACATGTTCTAGATCAGCCAATAGAACATCTCACTGTGACATGCTATAGAGTCAGCCAGCTGAACATCTCTCTGTAACACGCTACGCTAACCCAGCTGAACATCTCTGTGTAACACACTACGCTAACCCAGCTAAACATCTCTGTGTAACACACTACGCTAACCCAGCTAAACATCTCTGTGTAACACACTATGCTAACCCAGCCAAACATCTCTGTGTAACATGCTTCGCCAAACCAGCTGAATATCTCTGTGTAACACGCTACAATAACCCAGTGATAGATCTTTGTGTAATACGCTATGATAACCCAGCTGAACATCTTTGTGTAATAGCCTACACTAACCCAGCTAAACATCTCCGTGTAACACACTACGCTAACCCAGCTGAACATCTCTGTGTAACACACTATGCTAACCCAGCCAAACATCTCTGTGTAACATGCTTCGCTAAACCAGCTCAATATCTCTGTGTAACACGCTACAATAACCCAGCAATAGATCTTTGTGTAATACGCTATGATAACCCAGCTGTGCATCTACGTCCAATATGCTATGCTAACCCAGCTGAACATCTCCGTGTAACACGCTACCTACTCACCCAGCTGAGGTCTTTGGTCCTCAGTTTTGGTCACTATGGCAGGAGACAGCTGGGAACCTATGAAAGGCAGAAACAATCAATCTTTGTTTTATATACCATCGTTTAAAATAGACTTGTTATCAGGTGGTAGAGTTGAATGGCCAGAAAACGATGACATCAGAATGTATTCTTGCACTCACCCTTGGAGGAAGGCACAGCTTGCGGCGTCCATCCGGACCGCCTTACGGCCTCGTAGGCTATGTCTGTGAAAAACATGACAGGTCATCCAAAGTGCAGCTGCTGCTATAACAAGCACACACCACCAGAGGGAGAAACTGCTCAGTATTTATCGGCTGAGTGGGGAACCCTTCTCTCAGTTCAGTTTGTGTGGTCACTGAAGAAACGACCATGGCAAAGGTCCAAGGTTTCCTCGTTCAGTGAGAAATTGATCAGAATTTTCAGATGCTAGTGCTAGTGTTAGGCCAAACATTCACTAAATTATTCTGAATCACAGGGTATCTTGTTAGTTCATTTTTGGGTACATAGTTAGCATTGTTGGTTCAGTCTACAGTGAAACAAATACACATACACATAGGTATCTATACCACCCAGGAGCTTCAAAAATACATATGTTTCATGAACTCCATGTTCAGATACATGCTGGATACTCGTCAGGTACCCAATTAAAATCTCACCTTTAAATAAAATACTAAATGACTGTTCATTTTTATAGTAGATAGCAAATAATCATATCCAGTGAGCACTGGACCTGTGTTGTTCATCAGAGGGATGTTGCTCACCTGATCGGGCTGGGACCCTCGGAGGGGCATCATACAGTGAGGAATTGGGGAATATGAAGCTTGTACCACCTGTTGACAGGGGGCAAATGGCATTCTCTTCAAAATACTGGTCAGGCAAACCCTATCTCAAGATGTGACAGCATTACAATGAGACTGCACTCGACCTGAAGCCTTGTGTCTTTGCAACGCTTTGCACTGTAGCACCATGCAAGTGCCAAGCAAGAAACACCAGCAAACATGGCTGCCTTCAACTGTGTGAATGTTCTGCCAAACTTCTCTTATGTTCAGTCTTGTGTTCAGCATGAACACACGCATCCAAACAAAAATGCTTCTGGTTATCCAAAGTTTCTCTGTTCAAATGTATAGGATGGGTACCATCATCCATTACCCTGGAGAGAAACAAGGCTATCTCATTTTGGTTTTCAATAAAAATTATGAAAGTAATTTAGACCCATTAAGTCAGGTAAAGTGGCCTAGATGTGTAATCCAATTAAATCAAGCTTTGACCCTAGCAATACAAAAACAGCCGAGCCAGTGGTGCTCCACTGTGTGCACGGATGCACACAATGTCAATGTTTACACAAAGTACCTGGTAAAGACAAATTACCTTCCTCTAAAGCTAGCAAATGTGACAGCTTCTATTTTAAACGACAGTAAACAAAAACACTTGATATAATTGTCACAACTGTAAGATTAGTCTATGGAGAAATATAATATGTTCTTTTTGTGTTAAGCTTGTCATCTGTTGAAAATCAAAAATGGCATGACAATAAAAAAGAGTTATATGTAATTAAATAACTTATTAACAAATTTTTAGTCTCTAACAGCTAGAGCAGTGACAGTTTGGATTATGATTATTTACAGAAATCTAAAGAGGTTAATTATCTGCAGTCTTGTTTACACAAAATAGACACAAGTGGATCTAGAAATGTATATTAGTTGAGCTTTTTATACATAAGTACATACAAACACACAATGAGAACAGGCCATCTCAGGTCTTTTACCCATAAATATGCATTGCTGTACACATATTCCTGTGCCTGTTATACACTGTATCAGGGGTGTCAAACTCAGGTCTGCATGCAGGTATTATAACTTTTTTCACACGCCTGTTTGTTTATATTTTTTCAATAGGATAAACAACCGAATATGCTTTCTGAAGAATTAACTGCAATATGCAGTGTGCTACTGTTGTATTACCAAATTCTGAAATATTAATGTCGCCTTGAAAACCAAATATTTGGCTAATAAATGCTGGATTCATTAAAGTGCTAGGTTTAGTTATTTTTTTCTCATTATTCATTAAAATATATAGTCAGAATACTACATTCTGTTTATTTCTCAATTAATGTTTCCAATTCAAACTATTTTTGTTGTTGTAGTCTACTCAAAAGGCACATAATGTAAACCAATTTGATCTGTAAACAGTTGATCCTCTGACTTGTAATTATTACATGACTACTTCCAGCATGAGATTTTCCACTCATCACTAAACCATTAAATGAACAGTCATATACACCGTAAAGAACCCAAATCCCTTCACAAGCACTGTGCTCTTCCGGAAACAAAACTGAAAAAATGCACCTAGCGCAGTCTTTAATGTCACCAGAATCAATGGGAGAGGCAATAAAACCAGGTGAAATAAAGATACCCTACTGGAGGAGTGCCTGATGGTTTCTGCATTGGTTTCTTCCAGCAATGTGATAAGCAACCACAAACCAGTAAGTTCCTCTCCATTTGGCACTAGCTCTCCTGGAGCAGTCCTGGTGCACTCTGGAAAATCTTGCTTGGCTGGAATTTAATCATATTTTTGAGACCAATTTGATATGATTTTTATATTGTACATTCAGAGTATGTTTAGGGTGTCTGTCATTCTGATCTATGAAGAACTGCCCTGCATTTCAGTTTTGCTGTATTAGAATGCAGATAATTCCAAGGTTACGATTTGTCCTTAACTTTACCTAATATTTGATAAGCAAGTTTTTTTTTTTCAAATTAAATAATCCCTAGAACTAATTCACTCACGCAGAGTTTCTGAGCTAGGTACCTGCACTGAATAAAAGCTGGAACAGCTGTTTTTACTTTTTTTTTTTCAGTCCTTGTTCCAGATTTGGAATGGTTCTGAGTTTTACTCAGTGTAGTTATCCAACTAACTCAGTAATCCTATTCCTGGAAACAGGGCTGAGGTGAGCTTGCATTTACCTAAAGTTAAAGACAAAAATTGATTGACTACAGGCTGCTGACTCTTTAGCACTTCTGACTGCAGTGCAGTGACAGACTGGGTGGTACTGCTGTAACTCGAGAGATGCAGATGTAGATTCCAAATTGGCGTTAAAATATATGGGAAAAAATTAAAAGGGAACAAGCTTTAAAAGAAAGACGTAGGCAGTTTGATTTATGAGTGGATTACAGCCCTGTTTGTTCTTGGGTTTTAAATAGGCTGATGTAAGACATACAAACTGAAAGTGACTAACCCTAGTTCCTAGAAATGTTCTTAGCGATTGGCTTTAGACTTGCTCTTTCAATCTTAAATGAATTGTTTTCTATGAAATTTTATGTTTGAGAACTTTGAGAAATATTACCCACTCAGTCACCATACTGAATCAAATCAAGCTCAGACAGCCAGTGAACAATGCCTGAGACTACATTGCCCAAGGTCCTCTACTGAGTTGAATGAGTTTCTTGTGGAACACTGGTGCCATATTCTTCCTGATGACTGACCATACTGGTCACATGTGGTGACCAAACACCAAGACCTCTTTTGAGTCTTCCCTTACAAGTCAGATCAACTTTAAATAAGCTGACTGCAAATAGATTTCCATGCCTGATATGATGAAATATCTTGACCTCCTTCTCTTTTTTCACCTAATGCTACGAGCCAGTCTTACAAAAAGTTACATGAGGCCGTAAGAACCCAAGGTTGCCTTTCAAATAAAATTTTGGCAACTACTTATTCGTGAAATGTTCCATAGTCTAAACTGTTTTATGTGTATTGCATACATGTTTTACCAGGGATCGTTAATGTTAATTACTCTTGAATATTATAACGGCGTAAAACCTGTTCTGACGTTTTGAAATTGTTTGGATCTCAGCCGTAAACGTCTCAGATGGAAGTCCTGTTCAGCCAGTTGTGCAGATATACCAGTTAGCTGTTTTTCAGTGAACGGAACCCTGGGAGTAATTGAAACCAGAACCAACACACACACACTTTGCCCTGCAGAAACCTGAGTTTGACACCCCGCCACCCCCTGACTTAACACACAACCAGCTACATATTCGACACAGACACCGTTCATGTCCGACAGTCAGTGAGGTGCCACAGCAAAGCACAGAGAGAGAGAGGGGGGGGGGCAGGTTGTTCTTACCTGTGTTGCGGGCATGCATTAACCGCGGGGAGTTTTGCAAGGCTTTGTCAACATCGTCTGAAGTCAAATGAGGAAGAGGAGCTGAGAAACAAAACATTCTTTTGAAAGAGGTAACCGACGGCAACGCCTCCAAACAGTCCGCTCAGACGGCAGCCATTTTGAGTGACAGAAGCGGCCCGCGGAGGGGCTCAGAGCGAGCGGCTCTCGTCTTCGAGCGGTCAGAGCGGCGGGCAGGTGGAAACAGGGAGGTGGAGAGAGGGGAAGCGTATGGAGCATGTCGATGGAGGCAGAAGGACGATAATTAGCACGGTGACGGGGAGAGAAAGCAGCCGCAGCCCGTGGTGATTTGTGAAACATGCATGTCAAACCGAGAGAGGTTGACTGGGCCTGTTCTCCTCACTTAGAATGCTTTATGCTGTTAACTGCACCATATGAAGTCTTGCCTCAGAAACCATATGACCCAGCAACTTTAAATTCATGTCTAGACCTATGTGATATATACAGTAGTCCTACTCCCATTGGAGTATCAAAGCCAACATGGCATTTGAATTATGTGCAATGTGTAGCACTTGTACAGTATATTATTGCATTGAGTTGCATTGAGCCCTGCTTAATTACAGTCGTCTGTGGATTAGTCCTGACTGAGGAAAATGTTGGGTTGAGACACACAGCGGGCAGTTTCCATGGGATGCACATAGAAAATGGAAAAGGGCCAAGTTATAGAGCCACAACGACAGTATGCACAGCAAAGCAGAGGCAGCAGCCATGATAAGTGTTGTGTACAAACAAACAGTATATAATTAACATACAGTACATCAGACCGGAACTCATTCAGGACTTTCACGAATACGTAGCAGTCGAGTTCACCCCGTGAAATACCCCGCACGCTTCCAGAAGCTTCCGCACTCACTCTCTCTGAGGTAGTGGAGGTGCGACTGCAAGATTTCGGCGTTGTAGGAGGGGGTCAGCCTCTGGAAGTCCTCTTTGCTCATCTTGCAGAGCTCTTTGCCGTCGACGTTGTGGAACAGGGACACGTCCATGTCGAGGAGGCCGTACTCCTTCACCGCCCACTCCAGCCACTGCCGCACGTGGCTCGTAGTCCACAGGGCGGGGTCTGCAAGGCAAGGCATGGACAACTCACCTGGGTGAAGAGCGCACAGTTCTGAGGAACTATCCATCTGTCCATCCTTCCATTATCTAACCCACTTATTCCCGGTCAGGGCCTATCCCAGCATGTACTGGACAAGAGGGATACACCCAGGACAGTTTGCTACTTCATCGCAGGGCACGCAGACTCACGCACTCATACCTAGGGGCATTTTGTACTCTCCAATAAGCCAAACGTGCATGTCTTTGGACTGCAGGGACCAGGCCAGGATTCAAACTGAGGACTTTCTTGTGGTGAGGCAACCACTGTGCTGCCAACTGAGAAATTATTATGAAAGAATATGAGCTATTCTCATATCAGAGTCTTGTTTCCAAAAATAATATTTCTTCCCCTGATCATGAGTGTTTTCTTTTCAAACTTATCATACAGAACCTTAAAAAAAGAGCTTCCACACATTGCTCACGATAATATACTGTTTTATGACATAAGAAAGCACAATATATATCGCAGCAAATGGAGATTTCAACTGTATGTATTTATTTGGTAGGGGTTATGTCTGGTGGAGCTGTGTGTGGGTGGATTTTTGGAAATAATTTCCAAAAATTCAGCAGTTTGGTTGCTATTGATATAATCAAGCAACATGTGACCAACAGCGTTGATGTGCGTTGTCCACTCTCAGTTCAAGAGGTTACTCCCGGCCACAAGTTAAGACCAGTTCCAGTTGTCCTGAGAGAACCAGCGAGAGCCATAGATGATCTGTGTGCTGAATAACCAGCTTTTCACACTTAGCCATGTTGTGTCTTGTCCATTCACTATTAATTTTGCAAATGTGAATGAGAGAAAACACCAGGAAGAATGCATGGCTAAACATTTTAAACCAAGGTTTGCATGGCAGCTGAGGATAGCATTGTGCAACTTCTAGCATTCCCTTCTCAAAGTGAACTCGAACAGGAAGTTGAATTGTCACCTCAGCAGGGGCACTGCACTTCCTTAGAGTTTTTTTTTTTTTTTACTGTTTAAACCTGGGGCTAAAACCTGTTCGAATACGCATCCCAGCATAGTCGGTGGATGGTTGTGTTCATTATTCACCTCATTCATTGAGTATAGCTTTCATTTTCTAGTCGTGTACATACTGTACCTCCATTAACATACTGTATTTACCTATTTCATTTCATATCCAACTTATTTGCATAAACCAATGAAGCAATGTCTTGAAAAAAACTGAAGATAAGCAGAGCCTCGTGTTAGCCAAACAGCAGAGCTGGGCTCTCTGTCTCTTCACGAGCTGCAAAAACAGGATGTCCTCAGTGTGCTTCATCATGGGCCGTGTCAACGACGGTTGGAGAGGAAGTTGCCCTATAAGAATGAAACTATTACCCAACCACTCCACCGCAGTAAGAAAGAAAGTTATAACTGCGGATGACCAACAGCGCCTGGAACGAGTGGAATAATTTATGCCTACTAAATGCGTGTGAAGAGCCCCCCACTTTCAACTGTCTGTTCTTAAAAGGTATTAACACGCATATGGTAGCATTAAGTTGCAAAGGAAAATATTCCAGACAGGACTGGGAACCATATTGTACTTCAGAGAGTCATAAATCTCTGCTTTTTAATCAGTGGAAAAATATTCAGGCCCACCTCCTCCCTTCCTCTGCCAACATGCGTGTGCGAGGAGCTGAAAGGGTCAAAGGTGACGCTCAGGAGGGATCTCTTCCTGAAGTGTTTGTCTCTGGGAAAGTGGTGATAGGAATGCTTTTGTCTTGAGTCCTGGAGGATGCAGCCGTTTGGCTGACGCTTCAAGCACTCCGCCTCCTCCTCTCCCCTTCAGTTCCATAGGAAGCGGTCTAGACGACAGCACACTTGCGCTAAACTGTCAGATTTCTATGCAGGGCGGATAGGGGAGGGACCCCCTTTATCTCAGAAGCCAGAGGCTGGAACTCACTCAGAACTCTGACCCAACAGTACCTTCAAATCACCATTCTTCTACTAGGGGTCTTTTTTTGTGTTGTTCTCCGAGTTTAGCTGAAGACAACACTTTTTTTTTAAAGCTGAAGGCTGTTTTTCTTGTGGCTGTTTGTCTTAATTACCCAAGTTTGGAATCAGCAGTAACAACCTGTTCTATCCCTACTTTCATCCTCTTAATTTTGGAGGCCACAGATTAACAAGGACACACATGCGAAGCACCATGCCTACGTAGCACACCCGAATTTTAGAGAATACCCTGCCTTCCCTGAGTGCAGCTACGGCTTATTACCCATTGACCCTGTGAGACTCTCCCTCAGTCACCCAATGGACAGTGCTTTTACAGTTGACCCAGGAGTCTAGGGTGGCCTGTAGCATAGTGGCTAAGGTAAATGACTGGGACCAGCAAGGTCGGTGGTTTGATCCCCAGTGTAGCCACAATAATATCCGGACAGCCATTGGGCCCTTGAGTAAAGCCCTTAACCCTGCATTGCTCCAGGGGAGGATTGACTCCTGCTTAGTCTAATCAACTGTATGTCACTCTGGATAAAAGCGTCTGCCAAAATGCCAATAATGTAATGAGTTACCTGCAGGCACGATGACTCGGCGCTCACTCGGGACCATGTTGGGGGGAGGGGTGTGCTTTTCCTCCATGTAGCTGCTGTAGGTCATGGGAGCACCGTCAGCTCCACTGGAAACCTTTCCTGTCTTCCCCATGTGGCAGTTTTCCGGAGAGTTCCTGAGAAAAGCGGACACAGACAGCACTATTAGGTCTGAGGAAATAAAACAATTGGAATACAAGCTATTTCACAATCACTGAAGATGACAGACCTCACAGAGAGAAAAAGGCGAGCGTTAACATATCTGTTTCTTCTTGTGGTTGTGTAGTTGATAATTTGATACACAGAGAAGAGGCGACACCAACACAATGATGCAGTAGCTGTCGTTCCGTTGTTTGGGAAGGTTTAAAATGCGGGTTTCGTTTTCAAAAATATTTATCAGTTTCACATTGGATATGGCCCCATTAGTTGATACACTCCACCCCTGCTAGACTAGAATACTTACTGTAAACATACTGCTCGAAAGAGACAGAGAACCCCATGATTAACCCTGTTTCATTTGTCATGCAGATGTTATCGTGCCTGGAGGATCTCCCATTGGCATGGCCACCAGATGTGGATCGCAGTTGGAATGTTTTATTAATGCATACCATCTTAACGCGGTGACCCAAAAGGGAAACTGAAATTAAAGTCAGGAGTCAACCAGCACAATCCTCCTTGCCCATCAGGTTCTAGAAATGCACTGCAGGATCTCACACAACCATTTCACCTGTTGATACTCTTGATTATAGATGCAGCCCCCTTCCCCACTACAACTCATCCATCCCCCACCTCCCACATAAAAATGGACACACTTTCCAATAAGGGTACACAAAATTTGTTAACTAGTAACAAATGTATTAGTTGGATATGTATACGTTAACATGAAGTAATGAGGTACAAATGAATAAAGAAAGTTGTTACAGGTTGTGACAGTAGTTAGTTAGTTAGTTAACAACTACATTTGTTAATTGCAATTCACGTACAATAGCCTTATTGTAAAGTGTTACCAAATAAAATTAATGCAAAGATTTGTGAATTCCCTGGGGAGGCTTCACTGAATGAATAGAGAAATTATAAATGAAGATAACCCAGCAATCATAATCACAATAATCTTTCCAACAATCACAATAATAATGATTATCTTTTCATTTCCATGAGATGTGCTCCGTGGCACAGACTGACATTCTCAGTGACATTCTCGTTCATGGCTTTCAGATCCCCTAAGAAATGAAATGCTGTCTCCAAAGAAAGACTCCCGGATTAAGTTTCCATATCTGTGTCTTTCCTTGAATAACACTCCATTTCTCCCTGTCCTAAGTAACTCAGTGAATCCACAGGGAGATTGCCACTCCACCCCCCACCACCATTCCTTGCCAAATTTTCAGCAAATGATTTTACTTTCAGGAAAACGGAAGTTAAGACCAGACATCCCTCACGATTTCTGCTTACAAAAAAGCTTTTACACTGTAGCAATTTTGGAACACACTGAATCCATTGTTTTCTCTCTTGGAAACAAAATGCAGTCTCCAAGTATTCCATTACGTGGGCAGTAAAACTTTACCCACTTTGATGTTTTGTAATTATGAAGTGTGTGTGTGTGTGTGTGTGTGTCGACAAATTATATTGCCGTGTTGTCTGAATGTTGCATTTTCATGATCTAGAAATGCCATTCAGGCCCTGCAAGAGGACATTATGGCACGCTGCTTGTACTACACACAATATTGGGCTGCTGGCTGCTGCTAGCTGCTAATCATGCCATGTACCTATCACATGAAGTCCATTCCATCTGTGAGTATCAACATGGATTAAAGCTAACATGCGTTCTATACAAAAAAGATTCCCTGCTAGCACAGAATGTTCTTACAATGTTACTGGAATGTTTCATCAGCCTGAAAAACATTGCGTCAACACAGCGGCAACATTGGAATTATATTTAGTGTTAGTAAAAAAAAAACAGTCACTCTGCAAATGATGCCATTTATCTTGCATCGGCAACACAGATGGGAACTACATTAACAAGCTGAAGTTTGGGGTAGAATCTGAGTCATGTCTGCGCCTCTAATTAGTGTAACTCAGAGGTGCTCAACCTCTGGCCCAGACGCAAGGCTAAGGAACGCTATTCAAGCAAAGCGTAAATGCACAGGCAGAGAGCAGGCTCCTGAATGCCAGGGCACAGGCATTTGCCAAAGCAAGCTAAGCCTGTCTGGAGGAGTGCAATTAAGAGTCTGGAGCTCCGCTTTCCGAGAGGAGGGTTAGAGGAGTCAAACGTTTGGGCTTTCCGCCCTTGGATCACCCTTCCTCTGAGATACAGGACAGTGTTGGGATTATTTATGAGCTTTCCTGATATCATTTATCATCTTATTTTATTTCTTCTTTACACACAAACAGTGACCACTGCTAGTTGTGAATCGACCATGAGAGGAAAAAATATTCATGAAAAGGTAACGAGAGTCCTATACAAAATAAGACACTTTCTATTAAGGAAATCTCCACAGCAGTGTAGTACCTAAAACTGAGACTGAAACTGAGTATTAGGTGCCAATGTATATTACAAGTTCCTCTATTGACAAAAGCAAGCTACAGTCTGGCCCTAATGGCATAAGTAACATTAGTGTAGAAGTGACATACAAATCCTTTGGAAGATGGTGTCAAATGTTTCTTAATCAGAGGTGGGCAGTGATCCCACAGCCGAAGACTGTTCTTGTGTCCATATTTTCTACTGAAATCTAATCTACGAGTGAAATTGTGTTTGTGTGTATAGGCAATTAGCTCATTGAGCCAGGGTAATTGGTGGTTGTCTAGTATAATTCTGACCAATTTAATGAGCTGTTTGGAATCATTGTGGTCTTTTTTAGAATACGTAAACTACAGTAGGTATCATCATTAAATCCAAGAAGAAATAAAATTGACTGGATGTGACAGGCTTCTAATGTGTGTGGGGGGATGGGGGTGGATCTGAAATAAAAAAGTAATTATAACAATCCAATTTGATACAGCCATGCTGTATTCCTCTAGTATTCAAGCTATTATTCAAACATCAACAACAAACACAACAGCAGTGACAACAAAACAATCACAGACGACAACAAATATGAACAATGACAACAACAACAGACAACAACAAGCAACAACAACAATGACAAGCGAAACAGACAACGACAACAACAAG
This sequence comes from Conger conger, assembly GCF_963514075.1. Taxonomy (NCBI): domain Eukaryota; kingdom Metazoa; phylum Chordata; class Actinopteri; order Anguilliformes; family Congridae; genus Conger; species Conger conger. The sequence continues at coordinate 38,762,403 of NC_083772.1, read as the reverse complement.
CAACAACAACAATAACAAGCAAAACAGACAACAACAATGACAACAATGGCCAACAACAACCATCATCAGCATCATTGTCCCTTGAATCCCTGAATCCCTGAGAGATGTGTGGCAGTCCCTCTTTGAGGAGACACAGCTGTGTTGAGTTTGGTTTCCATTCTCCAGTTACTACTCGCTCTGTATTCTGACAGCAATGCACGCCACATCCCTCCAAAAATGTGGTTTCTGGTACGAATGACAGAACCCTGAACTGTGACACACTGGGTCGTGGCACTTGAAATAATGAATTTAGAATGTGTCAGTTTCATTCCCTCAGATTTCTTTCCATGAAATGCTCTGGCAGATGTACAGAACATTTGCAGAGAGAGCAGTAAACAGCAGAAGGAGAGGACCGAGGGCTGTTTCTCATGACGAATGCTGGATACACGCTGCCTTTACCCCACCAGACCCACCTGGAGCCGTTGACATGGCCGGTGTTGCACTCCATCTTGACGCGGGAGGCGGGCTGGGCCAGCCAATCCGGCTGCTGGACGCGGGAGCTCAGCTTCACCGATTGGCCGTACTCGCTCGCCGAGGAGGCCGTCATCTCCGTCTTGGGCGGGTGCAGCGCTCCGTAGCCGCAGTGGAATAGAGACTGGTCCTCACTCACCACCGACAGCGCTTCCTGGGTGGACCGCGAGACAAAATCTGTCATCCCGTAATCTTAACATTGTTTTTGAGACAATATTTCCAAGTTTTCCCATTACTGCAAAGCCACCTGCACCCAGACATTGGCCACTACAGCTGCGGTGTGTGTGCTCCTGGTATACTTAAGCCACATCTAAGTCGCATTTACCACCATGGGATACACGGTACAGGAGAACGTTTAGCATGCTCACCAAAAAAAAAAGACTATTTGGGTGAACCAATGCAGTGATAGCCCTACACCTGGCAGGATGAGGCTAATCATTTTCCACTGCTGACAGCTCGTGTGCATACTCTTCAAAGCCCAGGCTGGAAGCCACAACTGCAGTGAGTTTATTTTACTAACTGAGCCCCACTACAGTCAGTCAATCCCCTTTACATGTGATAAAGAGGCCTGGCCTAAATATTCATTCACAAGATAAAATAAAAATATATCTAAATTAGATTACCGACCAAATTTATCCAGTGTGAATGTCCATAAACAATCCAGTACTTTTCGATCATACCTCTCACAAGCTATCACACTGAGATCCAATACATCCACCAGAGAGTGTAGTGGAAGGTAGACGTTGTTGATTTTGGCAAGGAATAATTTCTTTGAGTTTTATATAATTAGAGGAAGGGCAGCACGGTTGGTGTAGTGGGTAGCACTGCCGCCTCACAGCAAGGAGGTCCTGGGTTTGAATCCCGGTCAGCCAGGGCCTCTCTGTGTGGAGTTTGCATGTTCTCCCCATGTCTGCGTGGGTTTCCTCCGGGTACTCCGGTTTCCCCCCACAGACATGCAGGTTAAAGACATGCAGGTTAGACTGATTGGAGAGTCTAAATTGCCTGTGGGTATGAGTGTGTGAGCGAATGGTGTGTGTGCCCTGCGATGGACTGGTGACCTGTCCAGGGTGTATTCCTGCCTTTCGCCCAATGCATGCTGGGATAGGCTCCAGCCCCCTGCGACCCTGTTCAGGATAAGCGGGTTAGGATAATGAATGAATGAATGAATGAATAATTAGAGGACATGTCTGTACAGAACATAGCCGTATGACTGAACGGCTGTGTGAACTGTAACATACAGTAAGTGCGACCATCTGTGTGCAGAAGGAATTACGTTTCTGTTTAACGCCTTGCTTTGACAGTGACAAACAGTGTAACCTCAAGTGTGCGAAAACAACAGTGCACCTGTACGTATTGCCTTCCCAGATTACACACGTAACCGGTGCTGCTGTATCAGGAGTACAGACCATACAAGGACTCATACGTTATACAGTACTATCAATATATTATAAACAAAGATTATAACCTTCTGTTAGTCATCTTTGATTACTTTAAGTCAAGTCATGGAATGCCCAAGGGCACATCTATTTCTTTTGAGATAAAATTGTGGGTTAGTCTATTACTTATAAAGCTGGCTAGAGATTACCAAGGCTGGTTAGCCTGCATAATAACTAAGCTACATTTTTAAAAAAAAGTTTAATCCATCCAGCATTTGTGAATGGAATTGAAGTGACATGAAACATTCCTGAATGTCACCAGAGCCACGTGGAGACCACAATGATAACCACATTCAAGCAAATATCATGCCATCTGTTTTTTAATATCCTCCCGAAAACCACATGCTAACGGTGGATATAACCTCACTGGATCTTTTTCACAGTAGAGGTAAAAAACAAAGGGTAAACTCGATGCACTCCTTCCTGAGTTAAGGAACTGGCACGATATGACCATAGTTAACCACACATAGTTAACCACGTCTTCACCTCATGCTATCTTGTGTTCTGGATCTCCATCCAACTTACAATTACAGAGAAAGACATGCTCTATGCATTGTCTTCGGGCTTACTTAAAAAATAAGAACAAAAAATTAATTTATCGAGATAAAATATAAAAATAAGGATTTTATTTTATTTTAATCTCAAATCCTTTTATCATTTCCTCACATTTGATTATAGGGTACTGCAACTGCATGTGGACCTATTCAAGAAGATCAAGAACCCCTGTGTAATTAATTTTTTTATTTTATTAATTAATAATTATTTTATTAATGGTCATATGACTGCTATATGATAAGGATATACCCTACAGAACTCACAGCAGTATTAGTGGGTGGTCCTTTGAATTCACAAGGGAGCATTTGTGCTCCTTGTATTTCTGTCAATACAGCCAAGCACTTTCTGGTCTTGGCACCTTTTAACATGTGAATATTAATAAACTTAGGCTGCATTAGCGCAGTGAGCATACCTACTGTCTGAACACATAATTCAGCATAGTTTGGTGGAGTTTACATTTTTATAAACTGGTCCTTTGCATGCTTTATCAAACCTGAACCAGCAACAGGGACAGCATCGGTGCAATTTAGTGGGGGGCACATATATAGTCGTCTGCACTTTTACAGACGGCTGTAATGTAAACTTAACACCCCCCCATATTTTAAACTGAAATTATTCCCCTCATAGACAGGTAGGTGCCCAAGAAGATGGCTGCCATCTCCAAGCATTCTCCCACTCCTACTCCCAATGCTCCTGCTTCAGTGACAGTTACCCCAGCTTCACTCCCAGAAGCTGGGGCCCCCTGCGCCCACCCGCTCTCCGTTCCTGGACCCCCCGTGGCAGGTCATGAGGCTGGGCTGGGATCAGTTAGAGGAAAGGGAAGTGGTGTCGGAAACCAGATTGATCTTGTGGCCACTGTTTCTCCCCTGATAAGTCAGCGGCTAACCCCATTAGCGAGCCGACGGGGTGATTAAGCGCTAGCCGCAGGGTCGAAGGGCGTGGCGCACATTGCTGGAAGGGGCAGAGGGACGCACTAGTTCCTGTACAGAGAGCAGTGCACTCTCCTGCTAAGTACAACACTTACACTGCCATCCATCACACTGAGAAACATGCGACCACAGTCCTGTTTTGTCAGCAGTGTACATTTAGCTGTTTTGGGAAGGAATTTTCCATGATGTATTTTGCTGCATATTCTGTAAATGTAGCTATCTGTTATAACATATGTGACAGTCCCTGAGGAAAAGTATACATTTGTGAAACCTTACTCTGCAAATTGATAAAGTGAAAACACATCTTCTACTCTACCCTCTATACTAGGGATCATCAACTCTGGCCCTTGAATGCAAATCCAGCCCTGGCTTTCTTTTCCCCTGGGTAATTAGTGCTACAGATTGGCCAGACTGTCTTCACACCAGACTCCCAGGTAAAGGGAGGGTGGAAAAGCAGCAGTTCTTGGTCCTCAAGGACCATGATTTGCTGCTCTCTGCTCTATAATATGCCCTATATTGTATTACTGTACAATTATTTATACAGTGTATTTATACAATGACACAATTTTGCTGTGCTACAGCACATTACTTGAAATAAACAATGAATATGAGCTTAAAGTGCAGACTGTCCCTTTTAATTTGAGTGTATTTACATCCATGTCAAGTGATCCACGTAGGGATTACAGCCCTGTTCATACATAGTCCTTCTCACAAGTTTAATTTTTAACGCAGTAGGTCGGATGAAAGACTGAATGACTGCACTCTCACTCTGCTCTAAGGAGCTGAGACAGGGACAGAGAGGCGTTAGCTGTGCTGTCAGGTCTGGGCAGTGCACTCAGAGATCATGTTTTTCTGACTCATTGTTTTTATACGTTTCCCCTCAATGCCACTGCGCATCACATGCTGACCAGGTGCACTGTTGGTGGTACAGTTCCCTACTGGAAAAACAGCGCAAACAATGTTTTGAAACAGCTGGGAGCAGGTTGACCAGTTCAGACCAGCTCCCAGCTCGAAATGGTTTAGCTGGTTGACCAGTTCAGACCAGCTCCCATCTTAATATGGTTTGACCAGCTCAAGCTATGTTTTTAGTGGTAGATGGTTGACCAGCTGCCAGGTCAGACAAGCTACCAGCACTAGGTGGTTGACCAGCCCATACCAGGAAAGACCAGTTTATGACCAGCTTGACCAGCTCAATTCTCAAGTTCTCAAGCTCAATTGTCAAGCTGACAGCTGGATTTTAGAGCAGGGATATTAATGCTTGGTATTCTGTATTTTATCAGGATCATAGCAAATGCTGACACACAAAATAAAGGCGTGAGTTCACTCACTGATTGTCCTCAAGTTTCACAGAAATCGCTTGGGTGACTGTTGACTTCCCCTTAGCCAAAGCAGATGCTGAATCCAGGCTAAACTTTACGTTACTCTATTAATAATGTTACTCTGTATATAACCTTATGGCATTACTCTCTTTTCACAGGGGCAATATTAAGCAATTTACATTAAGACATTAAGCAAGTTATTTTCTTCAAATGATTACACAATAACATTAAGCAACTTAGTAGTAGTAGATATGAAGCAAGTAATTCTGTGTATAAGTTGACCACATTCACACAGTTTGACATGTACACATACCCAGAATGTCAGAATCTTGACAACATTCCAAATTTTACTAGAATCACAAGTTTCCTAACAGCAGTTATAGGATTTCGGATTACAAAAGAGGCTAGTTATAAGATATGACAGTTGCATTTCTGCATGGATGACGCTGAAGATTGGATACATCAGGTGATAGCGGTCATTCATTCATACGAGCTTCACCAATCGTGTTAACTGCGCGGCAGGAGACAGGAAAGTCCTTCTGAAAGCATTTCCTGTATTTGGGCGGGTGGTGGGGGTGAAAACTGGTGCCATGGAGGCAAAGAGGAAGTTCTCATCTATCTGCGTTTTTGACTGCGGACACTGCTGTAAACTTCTGAGTTTTCGGCCCTCTTTCTCGCTAACGGAGGCCACTGAAATGAGTGGGAGCCCGCCCTACCATTCGTACTGAGGAACCTGCCAACTGCTAACATCCAAAACGTTACAAACATTAGCTTTACAAACGTACTGCTCCGCAACATCAGTGAGCTCCAGCTCCTGTTATTACAGACCACTCCCTTGCTGGTCTTTCCTTTGGTTTTCCATAACATCAGACTTACTGTAATAGGTTAACTCTGACTGGCTGTGGTTGATATTACTGTAATGTTTAAAAAACTGTATATAGCGTAACATGCATGGTATTTCACTATACGGAGTATAGCATAAGCTATGCAAGTGTGGCAAACTTCAGCACATGGAAGTTGCATGACTCACTGGGGTTATTCTTAAAATAATCTATGTTGCAGCCACAAATTTACTAAAGCATTTCAAGTTTGGTAGCTTGATAAGAGGCACAATGCCAGTGCTACAGACAATATGGTGAGTTCAGCAATCACCAAAATTAACTGGCAAAACTGCGTTTGTAAAGGAAAAAAAAAATCAAGTCAAAGCTACGGCAGCCCAGTCAGAGGGTGTGAGAGTGAAATGAGTGGGAGCCCGCCCTACCATTCGTACTGAGGAACCTGCCAACTGCTAACATCCAAAACGTTACAAACATTAGCTTTACAAACGTACTGCTCCGCAACATCAGTGAGCTCCAGCTCCTGTTATTACAGACCACTCCCTTGCTGGTCTTTCCTTTGGTTTTCCATAACATCAGACTTACTGTAATAGGTTAACTCTGACTGGCTGTGGTTGATATTACTGTAATGTTTAAAAAACTGTATATAGCGTAACATGCATGGTATTTCACTATACGGAGTATAGCATAAGCTATGCAAGTGTGGCAAACTTCAGCACATGGAAGTTGCATGACTCACTGGGGTTATTCTTAAAATAATCTATGTTGCAGCCACAAATTTACTAAAGCATTTCAAGTTTGGTAGCTTGATAAGAGGCACAATGCCAGTGCTACAGACAATATGGTGAGTTCAGCAATCACCAAAATTAACTGGCAAAACTGCGTTTGTAAAGGAAAAAAAAAATCAAGTCAAAGCTACGGCAGCCCAGTCAGAGGGTGTGAGAGTGACTTTGATGAGCAGTAAGGATGTGGGAAGTTTTCAGGGCGATAAGGCGTTTCCCTTGTTGGGAGAAAGCAGATATTAGTGAGAAAAAGTGAATCTCGGTCTCCCTCTCAGTCCTGCAGGCCAGCAGCCAATCAGGGAGTAGCCTGCTTTGTGGGTTCCAGCCCCGGACCTCCCACAATGCCCCAGCCACAGCTTTTAGTATGGTGACCTCAGAGCTCAGTATTACACTGTAATGCAGTGCTTTTCTGAGCTTTATTTAAGCCCATTTTGTTATTCCTCACACAAATAAATAAACAAGTAAATAAATATACATATTTGGCCTCTCTTCTACACACCATTGTGCAAAACAACCAAATTAGAGCCTTGGGATTGTTTAATGCGAATACTATTTCTGAGCAGAAGAGCAATTAAATAATGTTGGCTTTTCCCGTTTAATGGGTAAAGCAGAATTCCAAAGATTGCATATCTCTAGCCAAAATCTATCAAGCGTAAAACACCTAATTATGCGACTGCTTTTATTTTTATTTTATATTTACAGATTTAGATTTTTTTACTGATTTCATTTGAATGCACACAGGTTTATACAATTTGAATAACAACTATTAAAGTCCAAGTAAAAAAGTTCCAGAGAAACAACAGAAGATTCCAAAGTGTGGAAATAAGGACGATAGTAAAACATTACTTCACGGAACATTCCAGGACACCTCTGTGATGAAATACAAATGTGTGAGCTGTTGGAAATACGGTCCCTGCCTATGAACCATTCTGAAGTAACATTTATTTTCCCTGGAACCTCAAAAAACACCATATTTTTTACTCTGTATTTTCACAAGAAAAAATTAAATAAAAATCACTCCATAAAAAGGCTTGCATTGAAATGAATTTCCTGAAATATTGTTTTGCCAAATGTAATTACTTTAAATGCATGGCCTTTTTGCTCTTCCACTGATTTCTATCATATTTCTATCATATTCAGAGAACAAAGTATTGCATGTCAGATGACCATTCCGAACTTTAGTTGTCACAGAAAAAGTCATATCCCAACATATCAGTCAGAAACCTGCTCTACATACTACATGGTAACGCTTTACAATAAGGTTACAGTAAATGAATTGGCATTAACTAATGTAGTTGCTTGCTAACTAACTACTGAGAAGTTAATACATACAGTTTATGCTTTTGTAGATCATTCATTCATGTTGAGAACTGGTCAATGCCAATTCAAATTGGAATGAAAAAACAGTTAATGTATTCGTTGATGGTTAACTAATCATGTTTATCCTAATCGTAATGTATAAATATTAATATAACTAATACATTACTTGTCAAAAAATAATTGTTTATTGAAAGTTTATTTTCATGCTTAATTCATGTTTTTGTACATCAATTCATTGATGTTAAATACTACTTTAGTTAATGCCAATTCATGAACCCTAATTGTAAAGTGTGACCCTAAATTCCATACATCACACCCAAAAAAACAAATTAGTTCACTGTCCACAGTATGAAGTGGAATGATTCATAAGTACTTCAAGACAAACCTGATGGTGGTCTGTTTTTTATGTATTGTATGTAAGTCATACACCCTCTATAGCTAAGAAAAAGCACAGTAAGCTACTAGATAATAAAACATATCATTTCAATTCATATTTTACTATGGTTGTAGAATTTATTAAACTGATAACCATAGCCCTAAATTATCAGTTTACTCTAAAACTATGCATAAGCTATGCATAAATCACGATAATCATTCAATTACAATTGCGTATGTTGCTGTGTCATAACTTGAATATTTATTGACAAAGAGTAATTGCTGAATATTGATCTGCTAACTTTAAAACAAACTTTTTCCACATAATTTACTAAAATGTGTCATTTGGAGAAGTGACAAGTGTCCTTTTGTAGTGGAACAGTTCCTAAAAAAGACAGTATATACTTATTTGTCGATTTGTCGTGGCCACAAGCTCCACGGCGAGCCATGTCCGATTGCGCCAGACGAACATTGTTGTGATTCCTCTGATTATTTTCCGAAACCTTGCGGACATTGACAAGGCAACACAAAATAGGAAATCCTGTCATACCACTACAGGAGAAGGGTGTTCCCTCTTAATCTGTTATCCTTAAAGCGCTGAGAAAACGACTGAACCCACAAAAAAACCATCCACACAAGTCAAACATTGGCAAGAACCCCTTGTTTCTGACTCACCTTAATAGTGCTGGCCATTCTCGATCAGGACGATTGATCGAGCAGCTTTATCGATACAGCGATTGTTTTGTTTTTTCTCTCTTTTTTTCTGAAGAGCGAGCGAGCGTTGCGGTTTTGCTAGCGTTGTTTGGAACGGATGAGATTGTGCTAACGCTGGGAAGTGAAGTCAGCCAATAGCAGGAAGGGGATTCTATTGGTTCTGGCTGCCGCAGTTCGAAGAAACAGGATATTTGGGAGTGAGGAGATAAGAATGGTTAAAAACAATGTTGTTTTTCATCATGATGTGTGGTAAATTTTTTTCCCCCCCTTTTAACAGGGGAGGGTGGTGGGGGCCAGGCTAGTCAGAGTAGGCGGGCGTGTTACCTCAACAGTGGGGTCTCCGCCATGGCAGGTGCAGAAAAGTGTGTGTGTGTGTGTGTGCGTGTGTGTATGTGTGTGACACTTAGACCGGGGGCAGGAAGCAGATGTCTGATCATGAACTCCAAATTTAATATGGTTGCACACCACCTTTCCCCCCTAGAGGATTACAGCTGACTGTAACAGCATTTGCTTCACCCCCATGCACATCGCCTCTATTCAAGGCCGCCTGTTGAGTTGCTAAACAATGGCCTGGACTCACAGTTTTTCCTCAACTTTAACTTTCAAATAAATCAGTACAATGAACCCTCCTCTCTCAAGACTGGAATCCCACAAACACATATGTATTCGTCCATGATCCATGATGTTCTTGGAACTCTACCTGCAGTTCACACGCCTGCTCAAAGCTACGGCAGAAAGCGCTAGATAAGATGGCATTTGAAATCTGGCCCCAGCACATGGAGAGGAAGTTGCTGTGAACCACAGCCCATCTTCTGTGCAATGGCACATGAAATTCCGTATGGCTGATGACTGGCTTGCAATGGGAGAGTTGCGTAAGACCCATGGGCCATGTATTAAACACATCACTGCTCCACCACTTATGGTGTAATACCAAAATTTCCTAACATTTTATCTCTAGAACCCCAAAAAGAAGCACTTTGTGTCTAAGGCCCCCAACCTCAGTAAATTGGTTATTATAAAAAAAAAAGAATAATAATCATAATCATAATCATAATCATAAGTATTCTTCTTCTTCTTCTTCTTCTTCTTCTTCTTCTTCTTCTTCTTATTATTATTATTATTATTATTATTATTATTATTACTACTACTACTACTACTACTACTGCTAATAATAATAATAATAATAATAATAATAATAATAATAATAACAACGATAATAATAATATCAATGAACTATTTATAGAGCACCTTTCGAGCAATGAGCACAAGAAAACAGTAAAATTACAGAATTAAAAATATTGTAAAAACAAAGCATAAGCATAGTTATTACAACATGTACAGTACAAAAATATTAGTACATATTAAAAGTACAGATGTATAAATAAATATCAAAATAAATAAAACAAACAATACAAAGAAAGTTCAGCTTGCATGTGTAGGTTTTAAGAACAGATTTAAAAGCTGAAACTGATCCAACAGGGGAGGCTGTTCTAGAGTCTAGGGGCAATGACAGTGAAGGCCCTTGATTTTAACCTGAACTCTGCCAGAGGTCTCTGGTCTGAACACCTGAGCTGACTTCCAGTGGTGTATGGGACCAACAACTCAGCAATATAAACCAGTGCCAGCTCATGCAATGCTTTATATGTAAGCAGTGAAATGTTAGAATCTATTTTTGAATTTCACCGACAACTAAAGCAGGGATGCACTGACACATGTAATCTGTTCTTGTTAAGAGCCTAGCAGCAGAATTTTGAATGGTCTAAAGGTGAGGCAGAGACTTTTGGTTTAAACCTGAAAATAGACTCTCGCAATAATCTAAGCACGGTCAGTTACCTTTTGACACCTCTACCTATCACCCAGTACAGGCTGCAATATACGGGAGACTGGGGATGATTGTAACACTTTTCAAACATGTAAAACTCAATGAGTGTTTATGCTAGAGCGCTCAAACTAAACTGCACATGTTTGTCCACTACAAATCCTAGCCATTTAGACATTTACTGCAGTATCACACAATGTGGGAGTTAATGTGAAATACAAAGAGTTCCACTGTTAACACCTACCCCACTACTGACTGGGGATGGATGTAAAAGGAACAGGAACCCTTTTTAAAATTAGAATAGAAAAAATACAAAAATGTTTAGTCTTTCAATGTAAAACAGCTTTATTTCAAAAAATCACTTTCTAAACCAATATACTGTAACAGTCAGTGAGTGTGTGTGTGTGTGTGTGTGTGTGTGTGTGTGTGTGTGTGTTCATGGTGCCTGCGTGTGAGTGAATATGTCAGCTGATAACCATGCGTATACTAGAGTGTTTTAGTGTGTCTACTGGGACACCACTGTCTGTTTTTCTGTTCTATTACATAGAACAGAAAAAGGACAATATTCTGTTTAGAGACAAACATTGAATCAAACAACCAAAAACTTGTAGTAATGATAAAATATGGCACATATTTGGCATGCTAAGAAATAAAAGCCAAAAACAATCAGTTTTGATTGAATTACGTGATACAACCATGCCCAACGCGGGCAGCCATTAATTAGCCAGCTATTTTGGCATGTGGGTTCAACGCTAGCATGAACATCACATTTAACTAGAGAAACTGCTTATTACTGCCATGGAAGTTAAATCATTTCACCTACAATATTGTGACAGCTAAAAAAAATAGACAAGGTGAGAATTATGACTTTTGTCCCTCAGTTTGGCTTAAAACTATATAAAAAATATATTTACACAGTCATTATAATTCATATACCTTTATCAAGTACATGCTGTGGCAAACATGATTTTATGTCATGATTTAAAAATCATATGTGATATAAATCATATAAAATATGTGATTCCTGAAATAACGTGGATGGTTAGGGACACAGATCCCAGCTTAGGGAGCCCCTCCTTTAAAACACCGCAGAAAATATGAGAGGCCATTACACGGCCATAACATTCACTCTGCTCTTCCAGTTTCCTTCCTGGGAACACATTTGCATACCTCTGCAATTATTTGTAATTGTAGTTTCACAACAGAAATGACCCAGCCAGGCAGAAAAGGGAAAACAACAAGCTATTTTGGTTTTATTAGACAATAATTAAGATTGTATATTTTAATTTGCAGTCCCCTGCATAATTTGGTATTTCTCTCTCTCTCTCTCTCTCTCTCTCTCTCTTGCTTTCTCACTCACAGTTTCTCTCTCTCTCTCTCTCTCTCTCTCTCTCTCTCTCTCTCTCTCTCTCTCATCCATGACTGTGTTGTTTGTGTGCTTGCATGTGTTGGGCTGCGTGTTTGCGCGTGAGTGCAAGTGTGTGTGTGCATGTGTGTGAGTTTGACGAATGTAAGGGATCTCCTGACCTATGACGCAAACACAATAAAAGAAAACAATGCTAGTTGGTCTTCAAATAGCACTGGATTCAAGGATGACACTTGGCGAGGGTGATTTAGTTCCCTACATCAGTGGCATAGAAGACTGCAGGTCCCAATTCAGGAAGGCAAGACTATCATTAAAAAAAAAGGAAAGGATCCCTCAATGTTAATGAATACACTTTGGTTGGTTAATGATCGGTAGATATACATGAGTGAGACCCATGAAAAAGACAATATTCTGTTTAGAGACAAACATTGAATCAAACAACCAAAAACTTGTAGTAATGATAAAATATGGCACATATCTACTGAGATTTCACGGTCCGCATGGCCTTGTCTCTCTGCCTCCGCAGTGACGCTCTCGCAGGGCACCTGAGCCTCAGGTCCACAGAGAACACTCTGAACCCGGCAGACACCCACTGCTCACCCTCTGCTTTTCTGTCTTTTTTTTTTTTTTTTTTACTTTTTATTGCTTCCAGCAGGAAGCCTGTAGGAAACCCCTGTTCTGTCCTCCCGCACATACCCGTGGGCACAGCGGCGATCAGGAGGAGCGGGGGCTTGTGCGCTCTCGGCAGGGGTCTGAGAAGCAGGGCTGGCCCCGTGCACAGGAATGTCCTGTTCCACCGCCACAGCCGTGAGTGGGACTCCCCGCTGCGCTCTGTACACTGCTCTACTCTGCTCTACTCAGTACACTGCTCTACTCATTACACTGCTCTTCTCAGTACACTGCTCTACTCAGTACACTGCTCTACTCTACACACTGCTCTACTCAGTACACTGATCTACTCAGTACACTGCTCTACTCTACACACTGCTCTACTCAGTACACTGATCTACTCAGTACACTGCTCTACTCTACACACTGCTCTACTCAGTACACTGCTCTACACTGATCTACTCAGTACACTGCTCTACTCTACACACTGCTCTACTCAGTACACTGCTCTACTCAGTACACTGCTCTACTCTACACACTGCTCTACTCAGTACACTGATCTACTCAGTACACTGCTCTACTCTACACACTGCTCTACTCAGTACACTGCTCTACTCAGTACACTGCTCTACACTGCTCTACTCTGTACACTGCTCTGCACTGCTCTACTCAGCACACTGCTCTACTCTGCTCTACTCAGTACACTGCTCTACTCAGCACACTGCTCTACTCTGCTCTACTCAGTACACTGCTCTGTACAATGCAGGGCTGTCATTTTGCACCAGAAAGCTCACCATACATCAGCTGAGGTAGAGAGGGAGAGAACAATGTTTTGATGATTGAATCAGGGGATGAGTAAGTGGCAGGTTGAAAGACCCAGGGTTGGGAATTTAGCCAGGACACCTCTACTCTTTGCGAAGTGTGTCATAGGATCTTTAGTGACTACAGTGATTCAGGACCTCGGTTTGACATCTCATCCAAAAGACAATGTCTCTTGCAGCACAGTGTCCCCATCAATGCCCTGGGGCATCAGGGATAACTTGGGCAGAGGGAAGATTGCCCCCTACTGGCCCACCAACACCAATTCCAGCAGCAACTTTAAAGTTAATCAGGAGGTCTCCCATCCAAGTACTAACCAAACCCACACCTGCTTATATTCAGCCAATTGGTAGGAGCAGGGTGCATGATGGTATAGCTTCTGGCCATATAATATAATATAATACATCCATCCATCCATCCATTATCTGAACCCGCTTATCCTGATCAGGGTCGCAGGGGGGCTGGAGCCTATCCCTGCATACATTGGGCGAAAGGCAGGAATACACCCTGGACAGGTCGCCAGTCTATCGCAGGGCACACACACCATTCACTCACACACTCATACACTCATACACTCATACCTACGGGCAATTTAGACTCTCCAATCAGCCCAACGTGCATGTCTTTGGACTGTGGGAGGAAACCGGAGTACCCGGAGGAAACCCACACAGACACGGGGAGAACATGCAAACTCCGCACAGAGAGGCCCCGGCCGACAGGGATTCGAACCCAGGACCTCCTTGCTGTGAGGCGGCAGTGCTACCCACTGCACCATCCGTGCCGCCCATAATATAATACAATATAATATATTTTGTATATCATATACTGTGATAATTGAATGTATTATTATTATTATTATTATTATTATTATTATTATTATTATTATTACTATTGTCAGTCGACAGGATGTTTCGAGGAAAAAAAAGGAAAAAACTGTTGTCTGTTCTGCGTGAAAACAAATTGAATAAGAAAACATTTGATCAAAAATATATATATTGTCAGTAGACTTTTTAAAGTGGAAGGTCCTTCCTGGTTTTACACTAGTCCTCTGCTTGTGGAAAACAAAAGGTCTGGCAGCTGGCCCGAGGCGCTGAATGAACTGAGACGCCCCCTTGTGGCATTAATGGGCTAAAGCATTCTTGTTTCCAGCGGGCATATGGAAATGAGACACGGAAGAGTGGCTATTCAGATCATACGCATATGCGCATGTCAACTACAAGGATCACCAGAGAAGGCTAACCATTCTGCCTAGGCCTAGCTAACTCCCCCGCATGTCCAATCAGGATGTACCATGCAAATGCTGCTCCCACCACCAGAGGGCAGCACTACGTGTGGTGAGAGTGTGATGCAGATGGGCCTTGTGTTCTCCCAAAGAAGACCTCTGAGCCTCAGGCATGAAGAGGAGTCTCCTGAGCTCTCCTTCCAGAGAAACCACATACTGGACCTGGGAGCCTGATAAAACAGGTGAGCCCAGACAGTGTCTGACAGGTAGCCAAGTCATTACTCTGTGTCCGTTTGCCTGCAACAGTACAGCTGCCTCAAGCATTTAATTCAGAAGCGTATGGCAGTCCGACAGTCTGTAGTACCTCATCAAGCAGTCTACTGTAGGCTACAGTACAGAAATGTGTTTACCCTATCGTATATAATTAACCCTCACTAGTCATTCCCATTGAGTGGCAGTGTTCTTTAGATAATCTTAGAAAACCTTGTGCATGTGTGCAGCAGAACCTTACAACCAGTTCAAGTAAACGATGGGTTGTAAAATGTGAAACTGTACTGTGGTGAGAGTGTGGGTTTAAGGAAGGGAAGAGATTACTTGCTGGATATGGGAGCTGAACCCTGGTTTTCTACTCAGCAACACATTAGCATAATTACATTACCAAGGCCGACTAGTGAGGATAAACTTCTTGCTGTAGTACTCTTCCTGACAACATAAGCCCAGCGACAGATGTTTCCAAGAGCACTGGAAATTAGCATATGCAATAAATGATGTGATACATTGCAGTGGATATTAGTTTTACAGAAATCTATGCTTAAATGTATCTGTCCATGGTTGTCTGCCATAAACTGTTAAAAACGGTTGACAATTGATGCTGTTGTTTTATCTTTCAATGCTTATGGATGATTATTAATAAAGTTAAAATGTTATACACAGTGACACAAACTCTTATGAAATGAAACCATTTTCATCACTTTAAAAAACTGAGTAAGAATTACTGTGTAAAAATGGACAGAATTTCACAACAGGAGAGGTCTTGTTGGCGTCTCTTCTTTGATGATTTGGCAAGTAACAAATTAGCTCTTGAATTTGGCCAACTCCTAGCTCAAGAAGTGCCACAATTTTTTCTCTGTTCCATGCCAAACTCCAAGCACTTAATCTATCTCACTGTGTTAATCCACAGTGTTCCTGGTTGACACAGATGACATACGCATCAGTCATTGGAACACTGGAAATAAACAGCAAGGCATTTGGTTTTTTTCTTTAATGTGTTGCTTATTCTGTCCAAAGGGATTTATAAGTGTTCTGCGGCACCCATGAAGTGGAAAGCTTGCACAGTAAATTATCCCGAAAATGACTCCATAATTCAAGTGCAAACGTATGAAAACACTACAGTTGTCACTTTAAATATTCCATTCTGGCTGGAACGGTATTTCTCCAAATTGAATGCCGAAAATAACCCTCTCTGCTGTGAAGAGCACATCTTCTGCTGCGGCCACATAAGGGTTTCTGTGAGCCAGAGAGTTGGTGACACCAGAGAGAGAGACGAAAGAAAGCCTGGTCAAAATACAGAGGAATGCGATTGGACGACAAGCTTGAATACAAAACCGGGCGAAGAGCTAAAATACCCAACAGAAAAAAGAAAGATATGAAAACGTATCGTTTGGCCCCAGTAAAATTCCTAAATGCCAGATTTCTTGGAATGCGCGGAGGAGCAAAGCGGTTGGCCCGAATTGGTGGTGGGAGGAATTGTGAGCACTTAAACACAGCGTCTGGAGACTGGAGACGGGCTTTGGTTGGGCCCGGGCTGGCTGAGTAAAGGCTATTTAATCACAGTGTGGGAAGAGCTGTGGTCGGAGAACGAGTGGGTGCTGTCACAGCGAGGCAAAGCCCCTCTCTCTCTTCCTCTCTCCTACTCCCTCTCTCCCACTCTCCTACTCTCCCTCTCTCCCTCTGAGGAGGTGTAACAGATTAAGCTGCGGGAGATTTCAGGCATGAGAGACGTCACGAAACCACAGTCAGCCCACACGTTTGACCCAGAACCTCGTTATGGGACAGACCGCATTGTGCCTGTGCAAACTCTGGCCTCACTGTGGGAGAATACACTGTCAGCAGAGGCTTGTTAAAAAGCAATACGTCTGCAAATGGGCTTCAGACCTCAGCCCTAACCATCCACAGCAAATATAAGAGGTACTACGAATCAACAATTGTCTTGAATTTGACCAAATTCAAACTTCAAGAGAGAATAAAACTGTCAGTTTCCTATCATTGCAGATAAATGATTAATGAATCAATGACTTAATGATTTCTGAATCAAACGCTAAGGTCCCCAGCCAAGGGAACTAATGGGGACTGCATCTAGGTTTTCTCACATCACCCTCTGGACTGCAAGTTCACTTTTTTGCTTGTTATTGAATTCCACAACACTAGCACCACACTGACCAAATGAATTGGGATAGTAAGATAGCTAGTGTGTCCACATTTTTATTGGATGACTGGAGCTAATTTGAGGCTGTCTATTGTTGTTGTTATGAAAACTAATGAATGTTATGAATCTAAGATGTATATGGCTAATTTATTTGCGAGTGTAACACTTAATAGATTCCACTGAATAAAATTTAACCTGGAACATTTAGGGACACATTAAATTATGACTTGAGGTGAATTATGACTAAAAACCATACTCAAAGAGAAACGTAGATTTATGTTCCAGTATTTTATTCAGCTCACTATTTTATGACGAGGTCACACCTTTCCAAAGGACAGCACGTCCTTACAACCCGAGTGCTGTTCTAAGTGCTGTAATAAAGGAACGGCAGTGCCAACTCTGGGCCCGCTTGTAAAATGCATTGTAAACACTGGTTAAAAAAAAAAGAAAGAAAGAAAAAGAAACCAGTAAATATATGAGACCCAACAAAAATACTTCTGAAAAAATATTTCAAGCTAAGAAAACACTGAGGCACAGAAGTGCAAAGACTTACCGAGAAAGCAACAGCAACGTCAATATTAAATCTGAATCCTGGGCAGAATTACTGCCTGCTTTATTGAGAGGTATTTCCGGTAGCTGCAAACTATTCTTTACAGATCTCAAACTCCCGGAAACATCCATAATGATGACACCATCCGCAAATATTATTCCCATTTTCCCTCTATTTGACCAAGGGAAAGATGAAGGAAGCCTTTGCTTTGATCCCACTTTCCTAGCTTCGTAAATCACTGGATCCCCACTAATAGTCTCCATTCTCTGGGGTGCCGTTTGTACCCCTTTTCAAACTTCTCTGCCATTTTTTTTTTCTTCAAATGTAAAACACTTGAGGGGAACTTTAGGCGGTTCATTCCAGAAGCATCAGTACTTACACCTTTTCTTTTCTTTTGTTACAGTAATATTGATAGTTTTCAAGCCTATTTATAAGATTTCTAGCTGCGGCCATGCATGAAAGCTGATTGGAGAGTCCAAGCAAATACTGTCATTGTGTTCATCCTTTCAGCAATAATGTAGCTGCTGTTAGATTTGAAAGTACCAAATACATTGTAGGTGTGTTAGATACATCAGTACTTTGATGGAGTCAGTAACAAATCCAGAAGAAAAGCACTCAATGCTAACTTGCATTTAGCACCCAATGTTCTCAGTCTATCTACAGGTATTTTAGCCATGTTTACACGCACAGGACTTCAAGCTCATGAGGAGCTTTGGGGCGCCCCAACTGAACTTCCTTACAGCCCGATGTACAGTAGAAGTAACACTGAAAGCCGAGACCCTTCCCAGGTACTGGCACAGGGCGGACAATGCAAGAAACAGGCACACTAACCCCAAAAGACACTCTCTGTAAACTGAAAAGTCACCACCCCTCCCCAACTATAAATCCCTTTGCATCCCGCTCTTATGATCCCACTCACCCCTTTGTCATTTCCTTTGCGCTTACAGAGGGGAGGCCATCTTCACCAGGCTGAACCCGTTCACCATGCCAGCAGCTCTGATGCTTTTGCTCTTTTCTTCTGCATAAGAAAGGCAAGGTATGCAAGGATCAGCACTCCGCCAGGGCCTGGAACTGCTCTGTTGTTGCAGTTAGTATATTAGTCTTGGATTAAAGCAAGAGCACTTATACAAGAGGTGTCACTTTCCAGCAAAGAAGAGAAGATTGTGATGCGATTGAGAGGCAAATGAAGACTGGATTCAAAAGGCCCTTCTGAGACTACACTGTCATAAATGGACCACCGGTAGCCAGAAATTGCACACACGCACACGCACACACACACACACACACACAGAGGCATGCACATGTTGCACACACACACACACATACGCTACACACAGGCATGCACACACACACGCTACACACAGGCATGCACACACACACAGTAACCAGCAAGTTAACAAACACCCTAAAATAAAGATATTTATGCTCTATTTATGCTTCATCAATCAATCAATAGAAGGATCATGCATTGTGAAAAAGCAGACTCTAGTGAAAAATGGAGATGACATGATACCTAAAAATGCATATGTGTTCACCCTATCACACTCAGGGGAAGACCACTAGGAATTTACCCACAATTCCCTTTAAGCCGCATAAAAAGGAGCACCTGGCAACCAGAGAGGCAGCAAATGTTCTCAGTCCATCCCGTGCTCTTTTCTCTTATAAATCAACTGCAGCTACACTCAGAAGTGTAGTCACAGTTTCAGTGCCATACATTGCCAAAAGCTTTCAGTGGCATATCAGGCTTTTGTCAAAGTTAGTACTGACCTTGGTGGTGTCTGCAAAGTCTGCTCCAGTCTGAATCATGTCCCCAAGCAGACATGGGCGACAGACGAGGCTAGTCTCTTCTCTTTACTCTACCTTTAGAGGAAAACACAAGACAAATTAGCATTACATTTTAGCATTTGGTAGACGCTCTTATCTAGATTGGCTAACATCACACACAATGTATTTAAAGGGCTGGGCATTTTACTGAATCACTTCTGGTGAAGTATGTTGCTCAATGGGACAATAACCACATCCGACCTGGGAATCAAACCCGCCACCGCAACCTTATATTGTGCTAATATCCTAATGAAATACATTTTTTTATTTTCTTTAATTTCATTTTTGTACAACTACTGTATGTGTGTGTTGTATGTTTGAGAGAGAGAGCATAATGTGTGTGTATGTGTGTGTTGTATGTTTGAGAGAGAGAGAGCATAATGTGTGTGTGTATGTGTGTGTTGTATGTTTGAGAGAGGGAGCATAATGTGTGTGTATGTGTGTGTTGTATGTTTGAGAGAGGGAACATAATGTACTGTATGTGTGCGCTTGCATATGCGCTCATGAATGTGTATGCTCATACTTTGGTAGTGTACTTTCATGCACCCGTGTGTGTGTGTGTGAGAGAGCAAGAGCGAGACAGAGTGTAGCATATGTAATAGTGGTGTACTGGTGTACAGTTATAGATGTGTATGTGTGTGTATGCATGAATGCCTGTGAAAAAGTGAAAGTATTGTGTATGTGTGTACATGGCCATCTGTTTTAGACTGATTCCCAGTCACACAGTAGCTGAGACTGCTCTGTGTGAATACTTCTGCTGACACCACTTATTGGACGAGCTCCCATTGGCTCCTGAGGAAAGTGAAGCCAGTGAGAAACACAGAGACACACTCTGTACCCCACAAGAAGTGTTTACCTTTGGAACCGAAGCTCAACAGCGCCTTTCACTGACAAGGAGGGGAATATTTTTCCCATAAATAAACAAAATAACAAAACATGGTCTTGCATGATTTTGTCTGGAAATGTAATCAAGTAACAAATATTAGCCATAAAGTTGAGCCACCCAGGTCTTAAGTATGTATGGTTCTCAGAGTCTTGTCTTTCAACATCTGGAGCCATCCCCAAACAGACAGCTGTCCCCGTCACACATTGAAGCTGAGTATACAATCATTACTAACATTAGCATGTTAAGCATAGCCTCTGCAAAAGCTATGATGATTCACTGTCTATTACTTACACTTTGTTAAGCGAGGCAGCAGACTGTTAGAAAATGGCTACAGTACTGTGGGAAAAGGCATTCAAGTAGTGTAGTATTGTTTATTATCTACACTTACATTATTTGTGTGTGTGTATGTGTGTGCGTATGCATATATGTGTGTACAGTATATATAGTGCTTTGAATATATACATTTTTATATATTTATAATTTCATATATTTATAATTGTTTACACTCTGCACTGTTACACCTTAAGATTTTAAAGCACTTAAATACCCCCCCCCCTTCCCTAACACAATAAATTCAAAACATTAATGATTTTATTAAAAACATTTATTAAAGACTTACAATTCTCATTCACAAAATTATTCATCTCTTCTTTGCAGATAGGCCTTTGCCAGCAATTAGTTCTAGTCTTCTTGTGCATTTACATTTTGGACGTTTTACCCATTCATTGATGCAAATCTGATCCAGCTCTGCCAAGCTAGATGGACAAAGATATTGAGGCCGAACCATAGATTTACAATGGGATTTAAGTATGAGCTTTAATGAGCCATTTTCCTTTGTAGTTTTTCACTGTCACTGTCCTGAGCCTATCTTCAGGCTCAACACAGATCACTTGCAGACTGAAACAGGTACACCTGAATGAAATACTTGCTTTCGGCTTCAGCCATTTTGTCCTTAATGATCGCAAACTCCCCATGCCCTACTGCTGAACAGGCAACCCCATAGAGAGATGCTGTCACCAGCATGGACAGCAGAGACACCACAGCACCTTGCTTTCAGGCCAAAGAGCTCCACTTTATTCTCATTGGATCACACAATCTACTTCTAGGTTTCAGCGTATGTCTGTCGTGGAAAATTGTAATTGCACTTTGCAAAATGATAAATAATTGGGGGTCGCGGGACTTTTGCGGTCTACATAGTTTTTTTTTTTCCCTTTTAGTTTATTCCTAGAAAAATCATTATATATATATTAGTTCATCGGTCAGGTATTCACACACCCCCCTCCCAACATGAGCGGTGCCAAAAAAGTGGCATGTAATTTCAGTCGAGGGGGTTGTCATGATCCTATTTTCTTAACAAAAATAAAACTTCACCAAAGAAAAACAGGCCTGTTCATCTGTCAGGGGAGAAAGAAGTGGTGGTTTGAGTAAGTGCTACAATTAAGATTCACTTAAAAGGTGATTTTCTGGTGCAAGAACACTTCAGGTCACAGAAAAAATATATATATTTTCTGAGAGATAAATACATTAAAATATGTACATTAAGTACGTTCTATTTTACATACTTCAACTATGTTACGACTAGCCACATAAGCTAAGGAATTGAACCAAGGATTTATTTTTACATTATTTCAGTGATAAGATTTTGCATGCATGTTTATATCCTGGTGTGTTTTGTGCACATTTTGTTTTGTTACAGCCTTATTCCAAAATGGAATAAATTCATTTTTTTCCTCAAAATTCTACACACAACACCCCATAATGACAACATGAAATTTTTGCAAATTTATTAAAAATAAAAAACAAAGAAATCACATGTACATAAGTATTCACAGCCTCAAAATTGAGCTCAGGTGCATCTTGTTTCCACTGATCAACCTTGAGATGTTTCTACAGCTTAATTGGAGTCCACCTGTGGTAAATTCAGTTGATTGGACATGATTTGGAAAGGCACACACCTGTCTATATAAGGTCCCACAGTTGACAGTGCATGTCGGAGCACAAACTAAGCATGAAGTCAAAGGAATTGTCTGTAGACCTCCGAGACAGGATTGTCTTGAGGCACAAATCTGGGGAAGGGTACAGAAAAAGTTCTGCTGCTTTGAAGGTCCCAATGAGCACAGTGGCCTCCATCATCCGTAAATGGAAGAAGTTTGGAACCACCAGGACTCTTCCTAGAGCTGGCCGCCCGTCTAAACTGAACAATCGGGGGAGAAGGGCCTTAGTCAGGGAGGTGACCAAGAACCCGATGGTCACTCTGTCAGAGCTCCAGCGTTCCTCAGTGGAGAGAGGAGAACCTCCCAGAAGGACAACCATCTCTGCAGCAATCCACCAATCAGGCCTGTATGGTAGAGTGGCCAGATGGAAGCCACTCCTTAGTAAAAGGCACATGGCAGCCTGCCTGGAGTTTGTCAAAAGGCACTTGAAGGCACCTCACAGACCATGAGAAATAAAATTCTCTGGTGTGATGAGACAAAGATTGAACTCTTTGGCGTGAATGCCAGGCGTCATGTTTGGAGGAAACCAGGCACCGCTCATCACCTGGCCAATACCATCCCTACAGTGAAGCATGGTGGTGGCAGCATCATGCTGTGGGGATGTTTTTCAGAGGCAGGAACTGGGAGACTAGTCAGGATTGAGGGAAAGATGAATGCAGCAATGTACAGAGACATCCTGGATGAAAACCTGCTCCAGAGTGCTCTTGACCTCAGACTGGGGCGACGGTTCATCTTTCAGCAGGACAACGACCCTAAGCACACAGCCAAGATATCAAAGGAGTGGCTTCAGGACAACTCTGTGAATGTCCTTGAGTGGCCCAGCCAGAGCCCAGACTTGAATCCGATTGAACATCTCTGGAGAGATCTGAAAATGGCTGTGCACCGACGCTCCCCAGCTTGAGAGGTGCTGCAAAGAGGAATGGGCGAAACTGCCGAAAGATAGGTGTGCCAAGCTTGTGGCATCATATTCAAAAAGACTTGAGGCTGTAATTGCTGCCAAAGGTGCATCAACAAGGTATTGAGCAAAGGCTGTGAATACTTATGTACATGTGATTTCTTAGTTTTTTATTTTTAATACATTTGCAAAAATTTCTAAACTTTTTTCATGTTGTCATTATGGGGTGTTTTGTGTAGAATTT
This sequence comes from Conger conger, assembly GCF_963514075.1. Lineage (NCBI taxonomy): Eukaryota > Metazoa > Chordata > Actinopteri > Anguilliformes > Congridae > Conger > Conger conger. Next base: position 38,738,974 of record NC_083772.1, on the reverse strand, counting down.
TGAGGAAAAAAATGAATTTATTCCATTTTGGAATAAGGCTGTAACATAACAAAATGTGAGAAAAGTGAAGCACTGTGAATACTTTCCGGATGCACTGTATGTGTTTTGAGTTTTGTTACTAAAGACAGATCATAGCTGTGATCCACCCACTCAAACACATTTGCGAAGCAATCCTATATACGTATATACACAGCGTAACTTCCAGTAAACTTTCAGTTAAATTCCATTTAGTTTTACTTATGAGACACTGTCACAAAGGCACTTTACAGGAAAACAATGTAGCCAATCAGATTGGGGGATTGATGATGTAGTCAGAAGTACAGGTTTATGAGAATTTGACAAGAACAGTGGGTTACCATACTTACTATTTATAAATGTGTCATGGTATTTTAACGACCACAGTGAGTTAGGACCTTGATTTAATGTATACATTTTATATTTAATCTTACAAGGAAAATGTGGCTGGCTAGGATTCAGAACAGATTAAAAAAAATAGTGACCAAGGATAATAAAATATGGATTGACACAGAGGAGGGTAGAACTTGAACACGGCCCCTTTAGGGAAGTGCTTTACAGGGAAGTGTAAAAGCTGACATATCCACCGCCCGTATGCAGCACCCATCTGAGGATGCACTGCAGCCCCTTTCCCACCACATAGGGAAACAGCGATTAACCCACGCACACTGAGCACTTAGGTCCTTTCTATTGCCTTGTGTGCAAGGTATACTATGGCCTTCAAAGCCAAAGCTTGTATATATAGCCAGCATGGCTTCTGTGGGTTCTTCCACGTGAAGCCATGGTCTTTCACTTTTACGTTTACATTTCAATTGCAGACGCTCTTATCCAGAGCGACATACAGTTGATTAGACTAAGCAGAAGACGATCCTCCCCGGGTGCAATGCAGGGTTAAGGGCCTTGCTCAAGGGCTCAACGGCTGTGCGGATTGTGGCTACACCGGGGATCGAACCACCAATCTTGTGGGTCCCAGTCATGTACCTTAACCACTACACTACAGAGCCACTCACTGGGCCCTTTCCAAACCTTCCCCCATCCTGTCCGAGCTCCACCCAATGCAGGACACAAGGAAAGGAGGACGCGAGGATGGAGGAATGGAGGAACCATGTATTACACAGACAGAATGTCCCTCTTCAGCCAAGCGTCAGTGTGAAGCCACATCTATTATAGACGTGGCAGATGGGGAGAGGTGGATCCACAGGCCCATCGTTTTTACGGCACTCGTGTGTCTTCACGGAAGCGTCCTCTGGCAGCCTCCTCAAGCCGCAGAAGAGAATCTAAAGGATTGGAAAGTCCTTAAAGATGGCGGGTCTTGATCGATTTCCAGGTCAGGAGTGGACGCGGGAGACGAGGATGGGTTAAATAAGTGACTGGAGCGAGCCCGCCGTGTTTCACCTCCTCTCTCCATCGAGAGCTGAGCAGTCTCAGGGCCCAGCTCAAGCTGTTTCAGTTAATAAGGCCCACTGGAAAGATGAAACCAGCAGCCACCAGAGCCAGGGGAGTTCAGGCAGACCAGGAAATTCTGGCTCAAGGTCCACGTTTATCTTCGCCACATTGAAACAGTGACGGCTTTGTCAAGTAAAATAAAAAAACACTTCTCTACTGGAAGAGAGGCAGAAATGGAGAGTGTTTCAGTTGCATTCTAGGAATGGGATATTTTTGGAGCAGTATTCCAAATTATACACAAGGTCCATGAATTAACCCTGTGAAGGTATTTTGGGAAGGTTTTTCTATATCCTAAGTGTTCTAGAAGTGACCACGATATTTGAATAACAAAACAATCCCCCCCCCCCCCCCAATGAGATTTCCATTTTCATTGAAAAATTTAACTTTTCAATGCAATTCACTAATGATTATCTGCTTATATAAGTATGCATATCATATAATGAAATATTAAGTGTTTATAAACAAGTTTATACAGTTTAAAGCATTTCTAATCATGATGCTAATGTATAAAAATCCTGGGTAATGCCAAATTACCAATTATTATGGCTACCAAGGCTAGAAATTACTTTGAGGGTTGTTATTGGGGCACACTTAGTAACTTCAGCAACTAAGACAAACAGTGACTATGAACTTGCTGATATTTAACCCTTTAAAGTGTAAGAATGCTTTCAATTGAACAGTCTAATGCAAAGAACTCTGACTTTTTAAATAACATTCCAAAAAACGTACTCTAGAATGGCAGTATTTAAGGCAATGCTTGTGTGGAACTCAATACCATCAACAGCAGCAAGTGTGGTTGAAAGAGCCAACTGTGCTCTAGAGGCACAAGACAAAACTGTAGCCACTGCAAATCAGTCGATTGAAAATATTAATATAGGGTGTAAGTAAGCAGTCCCATCCAGAACAGTCCATCAAGAGCATTAGAAGGATTATCTGCTTAGAGTTTATTTTATTCTGAATATGATTAAAACCAATTACTTGCATTGAAAATGCTGCCAAAGGAATGGAAACGTTTTTGGAAGCTATCCACTGACATTCGGTTTCTGCCAGATATCTAATCATTTATCAACATTAAAATACAAACTCTGGCTAACAGAACACTTTCACCAGAGAAAAATCATGCATTGGTCTCCCAGATAATGTCTTAAACCCATTTTACACACATTTACACCAATGATGAAACCCAATAAATCTGACTCTTCGTTTAGGGAGATATCAAGTTTGGCACTGCTCGACTTGTTGAATTCCGAGTTGCTCCCAGCACTTCAGAGCCCAGAACGAACATGATCGTCCCTCTGCAGCCGTTGCCAAGGAAACATACACTAAAACATGTACTCGAGATTGGCCTATAAAAGATATAAACGTTTTTCCATCTGAGACCTCCCCAGCAGAGTAAAGCAGTGATTAGCTTCAGGTGCTGTCTGCTCCCAACATACTGTAGGATCAGTCTGTTAAAATTACAATCTATATTTTCAATACTTCAACTCTTTTATTTTTTCTACCCAAATTATGTCCTTTAATTCTTCTCTGGTTTGGCTCAATGTGTCCATTTGCCACTGCAGCTCACAATACAGACAAGTGGCACTGCAGCAGAATCATGCACAGTCTTAGGACTAAATCACCTCCGTACTGCAGCAAATCCAGTACAGCAGAGCGAGCTGATCAACGCAGAAGTGTATCTCTCACTAATTGATTGACAGGTGTCAGCCTGAGGTTGTCTGACACATCATTGTGAGGAGCTAATGGAGCAATGACCCAGTGAGGAACCCTGGTGAGCTTAAACTCACCCAGCCTTTCTGGGAGTGTGTATTCAGCTGTGCGTGGCTACTGGGGACTTCTGGGGCCTGAACCAGGGGCCTGTTCTGCGAGGCAGGATTACTGAGTTAGCCAGATAACTGCACAGAGTAAAACCTGGAACCCTCCCAAATATGGAGCATGGACTGAACTAAAGAGAGTTGCTCTGGGTTTTTAACTAGCACAGCTATCCAGCTAACTCTGTAGCCCTGCTTTGTGAAATACCCCCCCAGGATTACTGAGTTAGCCAGATAATTGCACTGAGTAAAGCCCGGAAAAAAAGTTATTTTAACTTCAGTCCATGTTCCAGATTTGGAGGGCATTCAGGTTTTACTCGCAGTTAGCCGGCTAACTCAGTAATCATGTTTTGTGGAACAGGCTCCTGGATTACTGCCTTAGCTAGATAACCCTGAACCCTTCCAAATCTGCAGCATAGACTGCAGTAAAAAGAGCTGTTCCGGGTATTACTCAGTGCAGTTATCCAGCTAATTTAGTAATCCTGCTTCGTGACACAGGCCTCTGGTCATGCCAAATGCCTTAAATGACTGCTACTCAGTAGCTTAATTATAGATGAACCCTTTCTGTCACTTTCAAGAACAATCTATCATTTCTAAATAAATCAGCCCCGAAGACCAGAATGCTACAGAACCAGCCAGTCAATCACGAAAAACATAGCCATGCATAGTACATTTTAAGGCAATAAAATGTTTTATATGAGTCAATTCATATTTATTACAGCAAATGGCACAATTATGAACATGTACGGCCACATTCTCACAATGACATCACCAGAGACATGAATCTACCAGTTTAAGTCCATTTAAATTCATTAATTCATTAAGTTCAAACAGGAAGGGAGAATGTCACCCCATCTTCACCATTCACATTAACGCTAGCCCTCATCCACAAACCACAGTCCCCAGACCTGAGCAGAGCACATGAGTGCTTTTTTCAAAAGATCGTTGCAGGTGGCTTGAAGTGTATGTGGTCCACACATTATGTCATGACTGCATTAAACAAGTATGTCAGAGTAAATCCCAGCAGAACAGAAACCATACAGTATATATAATATTGTTATTGCTATTATTATTATTAAAATGTGAGAACTGGTCCCCTTGTGGCTGGTGGGTGGGCCCACACCACAAACACCTTTGAGTAAACAGAATCCCCGGCTATCACACGTGACAACACGTGGAAAGAGAGGGTATATTTCATTTTTGATAGTGAGACGAACAGGCCATTATTCATCCATGAGGGGGGTGGGTATTACACACAATAAAACTCCACTTTCGGCCAGAGTGTGGCCTGTAAACTCAAACTTTCAAACTTTACCACATCCTGCATACAGTAAAAGCCCCCCTTAACAAAAAATAAATAAAAGACATTCAGCTCACGCCTCTCCAGTGCAGACACGAATCGGCCAGCGCCTCGGCGGTGAGTGAGAAATCTAAAATTAGTTTATGTCGCCTATAACGGGAGATTTACAGGCTGGTTTCATTAGCAGTCTCTGGGCTATGAAAGTGTGGTGCTGAGAACAATAACAAGACTTCTGGGCCCCCCGCCTTCGTCTCGAGCCCCCCATCCCCACAGATGCCCCGGCACCTCCCCACGCACACAGGGTTCAAATTAGGCAGCCAGGCCCCCTGCTCCCAGCGGGCCAAACACTGGCTTCAGCACTCCCCACTCATTCACAATATGGACGTCTGCATTGCAGTCTATGGGCCTTTTCATAAGATGGCCGCCTACATACTATATTATATTATATTATATTATATTATATTATACACTCTTAGAAACAAAGGTATGAAAAGTGCCTGGGAAAACATACTAATTTTGTTCCCAAAGAGAACATTACTGTACTTTTTTTTATTTGATCCTTGAAGAACAAACATGTACCTCCACTGTCACGTTATTTCTGAGAGTGTATTATATTACTTTTGTGACTGACAGTACCTGACAGTATCACTTCCTATAAATATACATTTTGTTAGTGTCACAGAGCTTGAATATGAATAGATTAAACTGGCACTGAATTTTTATTACACTGATCTAAACACTGTGGCAATGTTAGAACATGCACTGTGGCTAGTCACGAACCAGAAGGATTAGAGCAAAGTTAGGAAATGTTGTTAAATTGCCCACAGGAATCAAAAAGTACTGCGACAATTCAGAGCCGAAACCTGTGGTTCAGGTTTGCTGATATGGTACTATATGTACAGACAGATGTGTTCTATTCTATATAAAGCCCAAGACACAGGGCCTCCTTATAGCACTGGAGCTCTGTCTGAGACCGAGGCAAATGTACCGTATCTCCTGTCCTGAAGAATTCCCCAAAAGCCTGGTTCCTAACCTATTTACCCCCCACCCCCCACATAACCAAGTCCGTTTGAAGGCATTCAGAAACAGAGCACATCAACATATAAATTCAACTGCTGAGGAGGAAAGAGGCAGTTTGCTTTCCCATTTTGGTTTTATTTTTCCTCCCCAAAACTCTGACCGCTAAGCCCCACGAGCGCTTGTTTTCTCAGACGGAGCTGCAGCCGTAGGCCCTGTGGGTAGCCAGCGCTGGGCCAGACTGCACCCCAGAGACAGGGGCTCCTGTGGAAGACTGGCTTGATTTAAGTTTCTTCTGGAAGGCCAAGTAAATACAACTTGTGAAGGAGCTATGGCCGCTGTGTCCAAGACCACAACGGAGAGGTTGGAGACTAAGACCAAAACTAAAATTGCCACTTGGGTGCGAGACAAAAACTGAGACCGACCTAACTTATGTTTGTGTGTGTGTGTGTGTGTGTGTGTGTGTGTGTGTGTGTGTGTGTGTGTGTTCGCATGTGTACATGCATGTGTGTTTACAGGAATGATGCATGAGACATGCCTAAAATTATTACATTAAATGGCATCTGTACACAGGTGTGTTCGCGATGTATGCAAACCATATTCATAAGCAGTACATACACTTAACACAACAACCACACAAAGAATTACTTGTGTTTAATGATGCCTTTCAGATTTATTATGTATTGGTACAATTTTATTGTTTTTAACAAGACATGCACCAATTAAAAAAATTATATTGCTCATTCCCAGCAATAGTTTACTTAACAACATTTCTCATTTCTCAGTCTCATTTGGTGATTAATGGCCCCACACTCCAAATTGTTTACATAATTTGCAGTTGGAGTTCATAAATCATTACTCACTATATGTACTGTCATGTAAACTATGAGTCATGAAACACTATTGCTATGACCAATTTCCGTTTGTATTATATTACATTTAGGCTTAGTTAACCTTATGTCTGTTGCCCTTATTTGAACTATCGATTATGTGTCTCTCTACGTTTAGGTTTTAGAATAGAAGGCGCTCCAGGTAACCTGATAAGAAAGGGCCATTTCTGCCCTTTCTGATGTTTGATGTTTTAACTGTTAGTTGCATGTAGATTGAATATTAGGGATATGTTTCTTTCTTGCAGACAAATCTGAATACCTGAATCCTTAGTCTGTTATCTTAGCCTCTTGTCTTAATTGCAATAATTCTCACCAGAAATGCCATATGAGAATTTTTTTTCAAGATTATTCAAATTTAAGGGAAAATTGTAAGTAGCCAAAGAAAACCCTGTTTTCTGACACCACCCACTTACTCAGTGAAGGAGTATGTTTTTATTTTATTTTGCATTCACAGCCTCTGGCCTGAATGCCATTTTCCCAGCTGTCTACCAGGCCTTGGATCACCAGGGAGATTTTAACTCTCAGGGAAAACACTGCCTACCAGAAATGAGTTGTTACGGAAGCAAACGACAAATAAGGATAAGATAAGGAGTGTGTGTACTGCTTTAAAGCACCCATTTGTGTGACAAATACGGTCATATGAGGCAATGTTCATAGCAGTAGTGTTACATGTCTTTGTTTTGCCCTGTTTAAGCAAACAGCCTACATACTGAACCTTTATTGTGCCATATTGTGGTCACACAAAATATACCCCGTATCGCCCCCATCTGTCCTTCATTTGGTAAATCCTGGCCCGGGTCGCCAAAATCCAGGTTCTCATCCAAACACAACTCTTTTCTCATTACCACATTAAGTGCAGGGAACCAGTAAGCTAATAAGAAAAGAAAGAAAGAAAAGGTAATGGTTTCTGTAGGACTCTTTATAGTGTCCGAGTGACCTTGGCATAATACAGTATAAACTATTAAAGAGCCTCACATACTTTATGTAATTTATGTAAATACATAAGTAGTTTATATTTAGTACAGGGAGATAGTTTAAGAGTGGTCATTTGGTTAAAGATGGTGAGCGCAGCATAGGCAGTAGTTGAGTTCAGATGTGGGTTATTCCAATAAAATGTAACCTGCACATGTTTGTCCTACATGAATTACTTTGTAATAAGCTGGATGTTATCATTGGTTCCTTGTTGATTGCAGAGTAGTAACACACTGTATGCCCATTTCATATACAATGTTACAAATGTTTCAAGTTGTCAGAATTTTTGGATTTAGTGGTTACATTTTATCTAAATACCTTTCATTAAAGTACAGATTTTCAGCCACAGCATGAATAAGACATATTATACTGTTCATATGTTAGCTGTTGCATCTAGACATGCATCCAGAGTCCTTTCGCTTTGAATTCAAAACTTAAAGTCAGATCCAAAATATATAAACAATTAGATGCAATTTGCACAACGTGCAAATATAATGCATTGGTAGGCTATAGGCTACAAATGATTAGGTAGATAAGATCACTTTGCGGGCTTCATTTTTGGAAAAATAATAGCCGACATTATTCTGTCATCTGAAATTTTAATCCTCGTCAATATGCATCACCGATATACTTCTATAAATCGTCATCATCATCATCATCATCATCATCGTCAATTAGCTTATGTTATAGATCTACTTTTTAAGGAATCAGGCGTGTACCAGACAATGCAACAAGTTGTATAGATGCAAAAGTTTAAAATACAATTACTTTCCAGTATATAGAGATCACAGAACCCGGAGCAAAACATAGCCTACTTGCGCTTTAATACGACTGGCATGCAGCAAATATCCCAGACTATTTTGATACATGACTCTCCCAAAAATAATTACAAATAACCCGTGTCGTCTGACAAGAAAATATTTTTGTAAAGGAAAATGAGCGGAATCACAGATAAAACCAACAAAAAAAAAAGCCATCGCCAATAACGCAGCGCAACTGCAGAAAAGTTGTGATATTGGACTTACCTTACTTTTTTGTTTCGATCAAGAACTTTTGTTCCGAAAAGTGGAAGAACTTCATTAAAATGTAGGCTTCTGAACCGTATAGAGTAAAATAGGTATCTTATTCATCTGTATTATATACAAATCGCCAGGCTGCATGGAATATGCTACTACAGTCATACAAAACTCTACTGTTCACTGCGTGTCTGTGTGTATGAGAGAGAGAGAGAGAGAGAGAGAGAGAGAGAGAGAGAGAGAGAGAGAGGGGCGGTTAACACCCAAATCAGAAAATAGAATGCAATTTGTTTCTGAGTGGTAGGCCAATTAAAACATATATATAACAGCACGTGACGTACTATAATGTGCGTAAATGTAGGCTAATATTCTGTGCAAAATCTACAGTCGTTTAGCTTTCACTTCATTGTTCAAGAGCATTGTACAGCACGTCTTAAAATAGACCTGTTAATTAATTAATGCGTTTTATACACAGTGAATTATCTCACAACGTGTTATCTCACAGTAACAGTCAACAGGAAATGCTCTTCTAAAGTGTTTTAATATGGACAGTTGGTCTTATACCAGTGCAGTAAAAAAGAGACTATTGTAGAGAGTGCAGGAGTCAGTTATCCACTGGTATTTGTGAGATTGATCATGATTGACAATACTTATTACTGAACATTGATTGCGTTTCCAATAATATTATAATTTATGTTTCATTGCTTAACATGAAGCATCTCATCCGCTGGGGCTGATATTGATATTGATTACCTTCAGCTTGTTTGACAAAACATCTCAATTTCCTATGCACTCCAACGGACCAAAACATTTATTCAATATTTTTGCATGTTCCATGGATCTTGCTCCTCTTTTTTGCATTATTTTGCATTATTAACATTTTGTACCCAGTGGGTTAATATTATGCAAAAGGGGGATGGCTTGACCCTATTATTTTAAGGCCATTGGACACACCATAGGCTTATGGTCTGATAACTGAGGGATATAACGAGAAGATAAACAATAGTTTTATCTCAGAAAAGATAAGTGCATTAACCTCATTTCAACTTGTTAGAGCATTGTCTTTTTCATTCAACAATTCCAGTAATGGCCTCGTAAACTACAATTTCTTCACTCCTTATGGAAAAGGCGCCATTGTAATGCACTCACAGCGTATGCGCTGTTGTTACAATGCCTATTTTAAGCAAATCATTTTCAGTGGCAAGCTAGTCATTTTATTTTTATTTAATTATTTCTTACTGGGTGTAGCATGCAGCCTTCTTGTGACAGAGGGGTGTTTTCAATGAAAGCGGTTATTTTAGCTCCAGACATGTTTACATTTCTGCGGGCTGGTCTCTCGCTTTCTCTTTTCCCTCTCTCCTGCTCTTTTCTCCCTCCATTTTGAGAATGCTACACCATGAGCACAGTCGCAGTCCCAGTCCCCTTGGATCCCAGACATTCTTCAAGTCTGCCAGAGAGAGGGAGGGTCACAGAAAAGGAAACACCTCATTTAGGTGAAGAATTAAACAACACTGAAATAACATGTTTGGTTACTTCACAAATACAAATAGGTAACAATGTTTTATGAATTGTTACATTTCTTATTTGCGCAGTGCTTGTGCAGTGAAGCCAATCATTTTTATCCAAGATATAGCACTGTAGTTTTACATTTTGCCCTGTAACAAAGTGTGTAAACAGACATCATCAATCAATCCCAGAGCAAGAGAGAAAGAGAGTTGCTGACTGAGGATAATCTGTTTGTGCCATGATATGAGACCCTTGCTGAACCTGCTACAGACCTAGAAGAGTCCACACATTATCCAGTAGTCCACTTTGGTCCACATGGCAATGCAGTCCTATTTGGCACAGCAACATAAGAATGTGAGAGTATGATGACTAAAGCAGGCCGTTCAGCCCATCAAAGCTCAACATTAAACAGACATCAAAAGTAGAACCAGGAACCAGGAGTGGTCCGGCAGTAGCATACCCCAACGCACAAGGTGAGGTCTGCTCCCCATACTGAAATTCAAGCGGGAAAGGGACAAACGGCCGAGCGGCTCTTGGAATTTTCAGGAAAAAGAGCCAGTGTTCAACTGGTGCTGGAAAAAAAAATGCAAGGCAGGAGTCTAGACGGAGGAACCGGGCTGAAATCTGGAGGCCATTCCCTCTGACTTGGCAGGGCTGCCTCTCCTTCTTCAATGCCTAATTACACTCCAAAGTGTTCATATGATTTTCAAGCCTTTTTTCTTCTTTGGATGTACAAATACAGTGTGGGGGGTGGCAAGCTTACACAAGTCTCAGTTTTATTATTGTAAGGTATTTGCTGCATACAACAAGAGTTATAATATAAGTGATGTCAACATTTATAAATGTTACTACTAATATAGTAATGACAGAACAGCAATTTGTACATGTTTTTATGACTGGTCAGTACAATACAGAGATATACAGATATTTAATCAAGATTTATCAACTAATATAAATCAGTCGCATTTCAATTTTTTAAATTTATGCCACAGACTTTGGAAAAAATATATAGAACTATAATTGTTTAAATATGGTTATAGAAAGCTGTAACATACCAGATGAAGTGAAGTGCAAATGTTTTCCTTTACATTTCCCATCTCATATTGCTGAGATGCAAATGTGCAGAACTACCAGCAGGGGGAGGCAGCATAGAGTGTTTAGAAAATTAAAATAAATTCTAATTATTACGTAAATGATATTGGAAATCCATGTGCCCTGTTCTTGTTAGGCCTTTTTCTTTTATTTTTTTCATTTTTTACATTTTTGGCACTGTACACTTATTGTCTTCTGGCCAATTTGAAAAGCTTACTTTGGGGGAAAACACAGTAGCGAGAAACAAGTCATCTCCTTACTCCCTTATCTAGAGGTGAGTATATACAGTCATAATTTATACAGCTGAATACTCCCTGAGGTAATTCAGGTAAAATAACCTACCCAAAGACAACTGAACCATATACAGTCACAAAGTCCCTCCAAGGTGCAGTCCTTTCTGAACATAGTTTATGAAACAGTTCCTATAGGGCTGACACTATGTTGCTAAATTCATAATATGCAGTGTATGTCCCTAGAAACACACATTAAACTAGGCTAGATATTGAATCTTTAACCTGTTTTAATTTATACATGTTAGCCCCTTAAGTATCGCCCCTTTTCTTGACACAAGCTTGAAAATGACAAAATAAAATGGTTACTATTCTTGAACATTTTTAACGACAGACATAATCCTCTCTTCTGAGAGGTATCCCTTTGGGGTTTGTTTTTCAAGAGTCAGGATTGCTCTAATTATCACTCAAGCAAAGTTACATAAGCCCAAACACAGTGAAAGAGGAAGCTGAAAAGATTGTCTGGTTTTGAACGAATTATTGTGGCTGTGGCAGATGTTGCTAGAAACACAATGGAGCCACAGCCACAACAATATCACCAAAATAAAATTATTCTAGGCTATATCTAGGCAGTTTTCCCAAGAGGACATTTGCAGACTCCAAACGGACAAATGGAAACTAAATGATATCATGATGTGTAAAAGACTGAATTTTGCTTACTAAACTATACAACATTTATCCTGAAAAAAAGTGTTTGCACTTCCCCCTGCCTGTCAAGCTCTCTTTCCTTGCACTCATCAGCTTACTTATCATAATAAGTAAAGTAACATATTGTATACTAATATATTCATTGAGGTGCATTAATTGAAGTTTGTGTATACCCAACCCCCATCAACAAGTCAAACACATTCCAGAATTTCACAGGCTATTTATTATTCAAAAGCAGGATGGCTCCTTATTTATAAGCTTACTGAACTATTTATTTAGAATTTACTTAGATGCTCACCCTGTATAAAATGTGGTCACAACACCGAAAATTCCTTCTATTGTGGAGTCAAAGGTGTCTTCCTTTGATATATTTGAAATATTCATTCAGACTAGAGATTCCTTGAAGTCCTCAAAGGAAGTCCTATATTAAAACATAGGCATCACAAAATACATGTTTTGTTGTAAAACATCAACCTTTTCTCAAGAACTGTTTTGGCCAAAGTGCATGCATATTGAAAATGTGATTATTTCATTGTAAGGGCAAAAGAATGATGCGCTGTTTCGTGCAAGCCTAACAAACTATACACCGTTGCACATGCACATAGTCGGTTCTTTGCTGCATAGAAGTTATACTGTAGTTGATTGCTCATGGGTGGGGAGAATATACTTAGCAACTGCATTACGGTTACTGGTCAGAGAAGCTTGTACGTGAGTGCCTATACAAAAAACATAGTTAAGAGCATTTCTATGTACAAGTAGCCTACTTTTGTAGAAGTATGCAACAGCGAAACAGACAACAAGTGGTCCAGCCCCGTGCCAGCTGGTGGGACCTAAGGGGTTAAAGTTACCAAAAATGTCCAGAGCTATGTTGCAGACCACATAATGTTGATACAACATTGTATTAAGATGATATTGCTAGATACATTGACAGATCCATATAAATTATACTCAGTGTATTTTAAAGGGGCTTCCTCTGGCCAATGCAAATCGATGGCGCCTGCGGTATTAACGGTATAACTGATTTGGTACCTTGTTACGAGCATTCAAAGATGCACCTTGACCCGGCCTAGAAATGCAAATGAATTCATACCCAGTGACCCAACAATGGAATATCACACCAACACCTCTGTCCGCCGTGCTCCATAGCTTACTGTGATGCCAATTTACACTGAATACTCGTGGGTTGGATGTGTGGGGGATAAAGCCCGAAGGACATTAAAATTGGATTGGGAGGTTACACAGTCATAAATACCTCCAACACATTTTCAAAGTGTGTTTATTAAACTGAATCGAACTTCACGTGATAAGAGTGTTGTTAATATCAAATGGGTTTATAGGTTTGCGTTGTTAGTATTCTGCTCAAAGAGCACTACCCTTTTGATCGTGAAGAAATACTTAGGCTACAACGAAGAGCGGCAATAAACTCCGATATCTGTATGTCGTCGCCTAGACCCCACCCCTATGTGTAATGGCTAACATGATAGGAGCAAATATGTTTACTTCCCCATTAGCTGCCGCGCGATAGTGGGCTACTCGCAGGCTGACTCATTCAGAAGGTGGATTGATTTTTTCTTGTGGTTTTCAGTCGGAAACTTGGAATAAACTGAGATCGGACACAAAAGGAATGGACTTTTAGTTTATTTATGGAATACAGGAATCGATTCTGATGGTTAGCTACACAGCTTTGTACAACTTTCGAAGACAATGGGTAGTGCATTTAGTACGTTTAGGAGACTTTAATGTACGACTACATCATGAACAACGGGCAAATATAGTTTTCTAATGGTGGTGAGCATATCATAATCGGTGATACAAATAAATCCAATTGTTAAATGAAATTTCCGTTTTTAAGTAAACTGCCAACCAAAACTGTTGTCGCTAATATAACTAATGTTAGCTAATACAATTTGCCATTCGCTGACAATGGCGATCTCTTTTCGACTATCTGTTGTTCAGTAACGTAGTACTAAGCCTATATCTGTAATAGTATCTAGTATAATATCCATAGTATAGTAGTATATATAGTATCTCTAGTATACCTATAAAAATGTTGATAGTATCGCTAGGTAGGCTAGTTACATGTTTTTAGTCATACGGAAGACAATAGCAAAACAATACGTGTAGCCTACAATGTTGGTGCTTGCGTCTACGCATTATATTGATTATGATTAGTCTAAGCGCGATAGCGATTTTTTAAATGTACAGACTGGGAAAATAACTGATATGTTCCATTGTTAAGGACTCGCCCACGCGCTGGCGAGGGCGCGTCATATCTAATTGGATACACCCACTAAACTTATCACCAATAAGATAATTGGTTTAAATGCATATATTTTGCAAATATGTAGTCACTGCTGATTCGTTTGCATAGATTTAATTTAATATTAAATTATTTTCCAGACTTTTGTTAAAAATTGGGTAGCAACAATTGTAAATAAAAACGTATATGTCATTGCTAGACATGTGTTATAGGGTTTCTCAGAGGAATTGCTTTAACCTAAACATCTATTCCCTGACCACTCTAGATTCCAATTTGTGACATCAAAATGAACCATTTGTCTTGTGGTAATCCTGCTGATTTCAAGGTAAGGTTCCTTGTCAATCCCTCCCATGCTATAACCATAGCAGTCACATTAAAAAGGATTAAGCAACAACTAAGACACCTTTAAAAATACCTTACCTGAAAAAAGTTTGTAATTCCCTCAGTGATGCACCTGTGATGTTAATGTTAATGTTAATCATGCTCCTCAGTGCATCATCCACATTATTATTATTATTTTTTCTCCCCCCAGCGTCAGATGGCCTTGGACATGTTCGATGATGCCATTTCACTGTTCCCAGCAACCAATGAGCAGTCTGTCCAGGAGGTTCCTTCTGGCCTGGACTCTGTGTCTCATGGTATGAGAGCTGCTTATCACCCACTAATGACTGATAGCAATTATTTAACACTGTACTGCATTATGGTGCAAAGGTGTGACATCAATTATATTGAGGTAACATACGATTTCAAAGATGTCAAAGTGTATATATGTGGGTGGGAGAAGGCGCAAGGTGGACATTTCCACAACCAGCATTGTGTAGTTACAATACCCAACTGGGTGACACAGGGGAACCATTTTGTGTCACATTTATTATCCCACATCAAATGTTGGTGGACTGAATCTACAATCAAATAAAATTTTTTTAAAAAGTTTTACGAATGTGATATCCTGAGAGGTGCTGATGTATCAAGTTGACTATCAGAATTTATCTTCCATTCTTGATTGGCAAACTGTTAGTTGAAAAAGAAATGGCAGCTTGTGAAAACTCACAGCCAGTGTAAATCCTGAGAAAGCTACAAAAGGAGCTACGGAAATTAGTTCTGAAAAAAGACACATTGATGAGCATGTCAATTGAAGCATTCTCCATCGATGTTCTGGGCTCCACACCTCCCCCCCTCTCTCCCCAGACCTGGACTACGGCTCAGTGCCCCTGCTGACCCCCTGCAGTAAAGCGGTGATGAGCCAGGCCCTGAACGACAGCTTCAGTGGGTTCACCAGAGTTCAGCGTCGCTACGGGATCCCCAGCAGTGAGTCTCCTTTTGTCTCTTCTGTACGTTTCCCCTAAGATGTACAATTACCCCAAAAGCACGCATCATGGGGCTTTACTGAACCTAGTGACAATACAGTGGCTGGAGAATTTTGAAATGACAATTCATTATCACGACGGCGCGGATGGTGCAGTGGGTAGCACTGCCGCCTCACAGCAAGGAGGTCCTGGGTTCGAATCCCCGTCGGCCGGGGCCTGAGTTTGCATGTTCTCCCCGTGTCTGCGTGGGTTTCCTCCGGGTACTCCGGTTTCCTCCCACAGTCCAAAGACATGCAGGTTAGGCTGATTGGAGAGTCTAAATTGCCCATAGGTATGAGTGTGTGAGTGAATGGTGTGTGCGCCCTGCGATGGACTGGCGACCTGTCCAGGGTGTATTCCTGCCTTTCGCCCAATGTATGCTGGGATAGGCTCCAGCCCCCCTGCGACCCTGTTCAGGATAAGTGGGTTAGGATAATGAATGAATGAATGAATGAATGAATTCATTATCACAGAGGGATGTATCCACTACACAATCCATCAAATATCTATTCAAAGTAATGTAAATAACTATAATAACGCATTTCACGTCAAACATAAATTCTGTATTGAAAACAATGTCAGGATTGTATGGGCATGGTCTGGACTTTCTCACCACCATACTTCCCTCCTCAGCTCCTCCCAAAATGTATCAACCACAAGTAAATTGTTTTAGAGAGAGACTGGGAGAGGGATAAGGTCAGCAGAGGGATTAAGCGCTGAAAAAGAGCAAACTTCACACAGAAAGACCCCTGGTCAGGATTCAAGTCCATGATGTTGTTGTTGCAGGGCGGCTGTGTTTTCCACTGCACCACCATGCTGCCACATATTAGCTCTCTATAAAAATCAGGGAATTCTTCATGTCATCAAGGTACCTGACCCAGTAGCTCACAGTCTGGTAATAAATTGAACTTCACCCATTCATTCCCCACATAGGAATATATGGAAATGTTTACACTGATATAAGTTGATATTGCGATGCATTTGATTTCTCAAATATTGCTGATGCTTAATACACATCATAATAACAGCATTCAATGTAATTTGAAGCCATTCACAGATTTACCTTTGCAGTCACTTTAAGCGGTTCCATAGTGTAGTGGTTATCACGTCTGCTTTACACGCAGAAGGTCCTGGGTTCGAACCCCAGTGGAATCACAAGTGTTTTGTCAGTGGTGTAGTGGTTAACACTGTCGCCTCGAAGTTGTTCTGGGTTCAAATCCCAGCTGGGATGTTCTCGCTGTGTTCCTGTGGGTTTACTCAGCGTACTCGGATTTTCTCCCACACATGAATGTCTTTGGTCTCTCTCTCTCCCTCTCCATTTTCAGACCCTCATGCGTGGAGCAAAGCAGAAGTGACCCAGTGGCTGAGATGGGCGGCTGGAGAGTTCTCCCTCACCGGTATCGACTTCCTCAGGTTTGACCTGAGCGGGCAGGAGCTCTGCGGCCTGGGCAAGGAGCACTTTCTGGAGCTGGCTCCTGACTTTGTGGGGGACATCCTGTGGGAACACCTGGATCAAATGATGAGAGGTGAAGGAGCCAACACTTTTCTAGAATAAGTATTTATCGGTGAAATTGTGCACAAATTAAGCTCTCTGAATGGAAAGAGGTGTTGCTGTTGTGTTTTTTTAATGTACATTTTTTGCACGCAATAAAAATATGGGTCCGTTGAGATCCGTTATATCAGAGTGAGCTGCAGCTTTTATCGAGAAAACTCAGCAAAATTATGTGGATGGATCGAGAGTTCTCGGGGTAAATGGAAACCTACAGTCAGGTCCATAAATATTGGGACATCGACACAATTCTGGTCTTTTTGGCTCTATACACCCCCACAATGGATTTGAAATGAAACGAACAAGATATGCTTTAACTGCAGACTTTCAGCTTTAATTTTTAATTACATCCAAATCAGGTGAACGGTGTAGGAATTACAACAGTTTCTATATGTGCATCCCACTTTTTAATGGACCAAAAGTAATGGGACAATTGGCTGCTCAGCTGTTCCATGGCCAGGTGTGTGTTATTCCCTCATTATCTCATTTACAAGGAGCAGATAAAAGGTCTAGAGTTCATTTCAAGTGTGCTATTTGCATTTGGAATCTGTTGCTGTCAACTCTCAATATGAGATCCAAAGAGCTGTCACTATCAGTGAAGCAAGCCATCATTAGGCTGAAAAATCAAAACAAACCCATCAGAGAGATAGCAAAAACATTAGGTGTGGCCAAATCAACTGTTTGAAACATTCTTTAAAAAAAAGAACGCACCGGTGAGCTCAGCAACACCAAAAGACCCGGAAGACCACGGAAAACAACTGTGGTGGCTGACAGAGGAATTATTTCCCTGGTGAAGAAAAACCCCTTCACAACAGTTGGCCAGATCAAGAACACTCTCCAGGAGGTAGGTGTATGTGTGTCAAAGTCAACAATCAAGAGAAGACTTCACCAGAGTGAATACAGAGGGTTCACCACAAGATGTAAACCATTGGTGAGCCTCAAAAACAGGAAGACCAGATTAGAGTTTGCCAAACAACATCTAAAAAAGCCTTTACAGTTCTGGAACAAAATCCTATGGAGAGATGAGACAAAGATGAACTTGTACCAGAATGATGGTAAGAGAAGAGTATGGAGAAGGAAAGGAACTGCTCACGATCCAAAACATACCACCTCATCAGTGAAGCATGGTGGTGGTAGTGTCATGGCGTGGGCATGTATGGCTGTCAATGGAACTGGTTCCCTTGTATTTATTGATGATGTGACTGCTGACAAAAGCAGCAGGATGAATTCTGAAGTGTTTCTGGCAATATTATCTGCTCATATTCAGCCAAATGCTTCAGAACTCATTGGACGGCGCTTCACAGTGCAGATGGACAATGACCCGAAGCATACTGCAAAAGCAACCAAAGAGTTTTTTAAGGCAAATAAGTGGAATGTTATGCAATGGCCAAGTCAATCACCTGACCTGAATCCGATTGAACATGCATTTCACTTGCTGAAGACAAAACTGAATGGAAAATGCCCCAAGAACAAGCAGGAACTGAAGACAGTTGCAGTAGAGGCCTGGCAGAGCATCACCAGGGATGAAACCCAGCGTCTGGTGATGTCTATGCGTTCCAGACTTCAGGCTGTAATTGACTGCAAAGGATTGTCAACCAAGTATTAAAAAGTGAAAGTTTGATTTATGATGTTAGTTTGTCCCATTACTTTTGGTCCCTTAAAAAGTGGGAGGCACATATACAAACTGTTGTAATTCCTACACCGTTCACCTGATTTGGATGTAAATACCCTCAAATTAAAGCTGAAAGCTGTGCAGTTAAAGCACATCTTGTCCGTTTCATTTCAAATCCATTGTGGTGGTGTATAGAGCCAAAAAGATGATAATTGTGTCAATGTCCCAATATTTATGGACCTGACTGTACCTCAATTAAATTTTTTGTGAACTGCCCTTTTAAGACCTAGCTTCTACATTGAAATCTATGCAATTTGCCTGTGGCTCCTGATTAAATGTGTGATTTCTCATTTGATGTTCAAGAGGGTGATGGGACCCAGAGTCTCTGTGATACTGTGCCTTCTGTGTCCAGCTGGACCAGCAGCTGCTCCAGAGGTAAGTATTTGGGCATCTCTAAAAAACACAAGGGGTATTAATTCCAACAGTATCGTTATATAGTGAGTTCTGTTTCAATCCAATTCACAGGTTATATGCTTAAAAAAACGGTTGTGCCACTTTTACTTTCTGAAAGGTGTTAGGCCTATACCAGACTTATTCATCCTGAAACATTTTTGGTAATGGAGACAACCATGTTCGGTTATGACAGATGTACGTAAACTGAGTCTCGGGTTGGAAGACAGGGCAAGTCCCCCATCACACATCACTCATCTGAGCTCCTCAAGTGCTGTTGTTTCTCCAGACAGCAGTTTGGTTCCCGGGAGCGACACTAGCAGTTTACCCAGAGAGGTGTTTGAGCAACAGGACTTCAGCCCTCTCACCACTCACAGACTGGAGCACCAGCTCCTCTCCAAACCCCAGATGGACAAAATGACCGTCAACTACACCTCCATCCAGGGCCTGCCCAGGAACAGCCTGGATGCAGAGCTCTGTAGAGCCAGTAAGTGTGACGTTAAATTCCTCTGCATGTTGACCCGATAATGAGTCTGTCATAGCACACCTCCACGTCTTAATAAGGACAACCCAATTTGTATTGCTTTCAACATAGTCTCTTTCTATTAAAAAAGTCTCTTTCTATTAAAAAGTGTTAAAAAGTATGTATATTTGTAACATGAAAGTAGTAAGACATTGTATTGAATTGACCCAAAATGTATTGAAAGCAGCACAAAGGTAGTAGCACAAAAAGTGTGTTGGATATTAACATCCTATATGAGACTGTTTGAATGAATATAGTTCTTGCATACAGAAGTGGCCCTGTTTTAAATTCTGCATGCAAGTACTTATGAAGCAACACCATTATACAAATGCCCCTTTTTTGTATTCTCAACATTTGTTGAGCGGTTGAAAATGTGCCAAACGTGGCGCGCATGCTCTGCCCTCTCCAGCCGCGTCACATGACCAGCGGTCCCGTGGGAACGGGGACAGCGGCGGGGGCGGAGCCTGGAGCCGCCTCTCCCACCCGGCCGACGCCCAGCGCGTCCCGTCACGCGACTGCTCTGCGGACGACCGCGGCTCCGGGCCCTCGGGCCCTCGGGAACAGGGCCAGGCGTTCAGAGACCGCTCTCAGGAGCGGCGCGGGCCAGCAGAGCTGGGCGAGCTCGGCATCCCTGCTGCCACACTGGCAGGCTTCACGGGTGAGCCGCCATTCCGCTTAACCACACTGTGGGCCGCGGTTTTGGCCAGCGGTTTAATGTCGGGTCAATGAGGCCATGGGGATTGTCCTGCTAAATGTAGGTTCCTGAATTTACTCTTGTTTTGACTGTGTAAATGAGTGAATAGAATGCATTTTACTCTGAAAGTAGTACTTTAACTTCTGTTAGAGTTTAATCAGTGCTGGATCTTGTACAGTGGCCACATTGTGTTCTGTTCTTTCCTTTGGTCCTTTGTTTCTTTATTTGTTTCTTTATTTTGTTTTTATTAATTTACTAAGTGCTCATAGGTACTTACAGAATGTTAAGAGCTAAATGCAGAACAACCAATGGCACAGAATAGAACTGCCTAGAGACATTGCAGCAACAAAATATCCTTTCAATATAAGGAAAATCCATTATGACATTTGAGCAGTGACATAAGGTGCCCATGTGACCTTTGGTCTGCCTTCCCAGGAAGTGGCCAGATCCAGCTGTGGCAGTTCCTGCTGGAGCAGCTGACAGATGAGACGTGTCAGTCCTTCATAAGCTGGACAGGGAACGGCTGGGAGTTCAGGTTTACGGATCCCGATGAGGTGAGCACAGACAGGCTGTACAATCTCACAGATTTTAACAAGGAGTGTGCAGATGAGTGTTAGAAGCTCATAGGCTCCCAACAGGGTGAGCGCAGGTCTTACAATCTCATGGATACCAAAGATGTGAGAGCAGACAGGCCTTGCTGACTCGCAGGGCAAAAAAGCCGCTGAGTTTAGGTGTTGTGTTATGTGCTGAGTGGTGTGTTCAGAACAAGTTAGTGCCTTGGATATTTACAGGAGTAATTTGAGTTAGAAACAACAGCAGTATCATAACTGGGAACACTGCTGAAAATAAAGAGTTGGCATTCTAAGTTGGTTTTAGCTGTGTCTTCAATATTTCTAGCTGGTCATAGCTGGTCTGTGACTGGTCAAAGCTAGTTACCAGGTAGGGTAAGCTGGTAGCTAGAACGGAAGACTAGCTGACTGTAGGTTGCTCAGCTAATGAACAGCTAGGCAACCAGTTAAAACCGGCTGGAATTATGGAAAACACAGCTTAAACCGTCTTGACCAACGTAGGCTGGTTTAAGATGGAATTATCAGCAGGGAAGCGAGTCTGGAACATACAAACATCTCTAACCAAGATGGCACTTTGCTTCTACCTCTGCCTCTTTTTTTGTCCAGGTGGCTCGACGCTGGGGTCGAAGGAAGAACAAGCCCAGGATGAACTACGAGAAGCTGAGCCGGGGCCTGCGCTACTACTACCACAAGAACATCATCCACAAGACCGCGGGCAGGCGCTACGTCTACCGCTTCGTCCGGGACCTGAAGGGCCTGCTGGGCTGCTCTGCGGAGCAACTGCACGTCCGGCTGGGGGTGCAGCCCGACACGGGGGACTGAACCACCGGCAGCACTGAAGGGGGGGGGACTATATCTCCCCCCTGTGAAGCTCAGGAATAGTTTTTCTGAAGGCCCCCTTTTTTATTTGCGGTCGATGTTTGGTGTGAAACACGCTGGACTGAACGGTGCTGCAGCTTTGCGGACCGTGTGGACCGAGGGATCTTCTTCGACCCCGATTCTAAGGAATCGAACGTCAGTGGCCCAAAGGTAACATTATTATGCAACGGTACTTATTATTTATTCTGAGCCTTAAAACCTACGCTCTCAAACCATGGTGCTGGAGATCTACCGTCCTGTAGGTGTTCACTCCAACCCTAACAAAGTGCACCTCATTCGACAGCTAGTGATCCCGTTGAGCTGCTAGTGAATAGAATCACGTGTGCCAAATTAGGGTTGAAACATAGACTGGAGATAAAATATGGACCCAGGGCCTGTTACGTCACCTAATCATGACTATCCGTGGACAGTGAAATGCGTTTTGAAACTGCAAGATTACGGGTGCTGCCGTGTTGTAGAATTTGGTGCCAGAGACTGTGCAGTAGTGAGGCTGAATGCAGCTCATCCACTAAGCGCGAGAGAGTGACTCGGCAGTGATGCAAAATGTCCATCATCCATCCACTAAGTATTGCTTATAGAAAAACACAGATTACAACTACTTTTTCCTGTGGGAAAAAAATGACTGACTTCGTATTTTCGTTACCATTGACTTTACATTGAAAGGGTGGTTGAAACGCCTGTACTGCAGCCAACAGCAGTGGCAGTAGTGAGCACCATCTCTCAACAAGATACACAACAAGGAAAAAAGGAAATAAGCCTGAAAAACAAAGCCTGGTTTTGGCCGCTTGTGTTGAAATGAAAACCTTCAGGACAGTAGATCTCTAGCAGCAGGGTTGGGAGGTCCTGCTTTACACAGTGCAAGAAACCAGCAGCTAACAGCTGCCGGGAATGCAAGATAAGAAATAAGGCTATATGCCACATTTTCACTACACACACTATGTTCCTGGTCTCTTATTTTACAGCCTTATTGTAATACTGAATAATTGTTTTGATGATTCTGGCCAAAAAGAATCATTCATAATGAATGATGTGTCAATGATTTAAATGGGGATATATGCATTCATGTTTTCATAAACATTAATTTGTTTTATGTTTTTCCAAAGTTTATATTTCATTGCCAAATACTGCTGCACAAACAGTAACAGTCTAAAGAAATGATACAGCTGGATCTGTAAGGAACGTGCATCAGGTGCTACTGATTCTCGGCTATCCTCCTTTATTTTATTTTATTGTTTTCATTGATGAAGAAATACTGTATTATTACAATGAAAGACAATTCCAATTATTTTAGTATTTATTTAGACCTGGAATTAAAAGCACCAGACATGCTACCGTCAATAGAATGTCCATTGTTTACTTTGATGACTCAACTGTGTGGGAGCTAAAAGAGTCTACACTTGGACCTGACTATTTATGTGTCCAAGTAAATGAATATCGGAATTTCTGTAAGCTATTTTAATCATGATTTTGATGTTTCTTTAATTTTGTATGTATCTTAGCTTGCCTAATTTGTTAGTTTGTTACAGGGTTATTTCTGTTGTAGCTACATGCCGCACATATGTAGGTAACCGTACAATCTGTCACTGTTCATGAACCTGAATTTTCATAGGAAATAATATACAATGGGTTCCAAAAGTCTGAGACCACATTGAAAATCTTTTTATCTTATAATCCTGGAAATAAACCGAAAGTTTTAGGATTTTAAAAAATGTAAAACAAATTAAAGTTACTTCAAAGCTTTGCAAGAACTACTCAAAGACCAAAGAAGAGAAAGGAGTGCTGCACAATTCACAGTCACCTGACCTCAACCCACTGAACGGGGCACTTGAAGACTGAAAAAAACCAATTCAGTAACATCACAAGATGCTCTGTGGAACATTGGCAAATAATGCTGGGAAAACGTAGATTATCAGGTTTTGCACAAATTTGTGGAGTCAATGCCAGCGCGAGTGCACACTGCCATTAAAGCAAAAGGGGGACATACCAAATACTAAGAAATTCATGTACATTTTTCAAAGATTTAACTTCACTCAAATTGTTATGCTGATAATATAATTTGTAATGAAAAAGTTTGTTTTAAATGATAAAATAATGCAAAATAGAAACATTTTCACTCGTGGTCTGAGACTTTTGGACCCCACTGTATTATGTGTTCTGTCAACATGAGCTGTTGTGTTAATGAAATTCTGAATGACACACTGTCATGCAGTTGTCTAATAAATAATTTTATTCAAGTTAATGTATGTATATTTGAGGTCATCCTAAACCTCAAGTGTCAAGTAAAAAACTTATATTTAAAAATGTCTTTTTATTTCACATCACGACAGTAATTGAAATCACTTCCTATTGTAAAGTACCCATTGTGGTCTCACAAAAACAGGCTTCTTTTTATTATTGTCATAGTTCAATATAAATGGTCTCTAATGGCAAAGCAGAAGTGATAACCAACAATCACAATTGCTTCTATAGAGCATCTTGCAAGGAACAAAACAGTACTGTCACACAAAGCATGTTTCACTTAAGCACTCTTTTGTAAACAGCCTATTCAACTCCTCTCTAACTAGTCTGAGGGCATACACACAAATATAATTTGTGCATCTATGAATATACCACTTTCTTTTACCACAGCGAATGAAGCATGGCATTATTATTTGCAGGCCTGTAGTGCAGTGGTTAAGCTACATGACAGGGACCTGCAAGGTCAGAGGTTCGATCCGTGGTGTAGCCACAATAAGATCCGCACAGCCGTTGGGCCCTTGAGCAAGGCCATTAACCCTGCATTGATTCAGGGGAGGATTGTCTCCTGCTTGGTCTAATCAACTGTACGTCGCTCTGGATAAGAGTGTCTGCCAAATGCCATTAATGTAATGTAATGTAATATGTCAGATAACAATAAATATAATTTCCTGACTGTGTTTATCTTGTGCAGTAACCACATTAATTATCTCTTGAGCGCTTGCACAAGAGTGACTTACTCTAGAGTGAAGTTCTTCCGGGTTGTCTGAAGTATGGGGAAAAAAAGAAACTCTGCTCAATCTAATGTTTGAAATCGGAAACACAAAAAGTTAATAGAATATTTATTTTGTTTATATAATGTAATGATTTAAATATGACCTGGCACTGTCTTTAGAAGAGATGATAGTTTCTGCAGCTCAGCTTTTGCATATGTTCCTAAATAAGTATAATCTTCAGCGTGGTAATCGATTGATGGATTGAATTCAAGCTGGCAATATCTCATAAATCAAACTAATTTTGGCAGCTTCTGCCAGCACTGGAATATATTGGGTCTGTTTATGCAGATGATGATACATGATTTTATCAGCACTTATTGTGTTATTCTTATAGTGCAACTTGTCTTACTCTGTATCTGTGTATCATGGCCATATAATCTAGGAGGCCCACACTCATGTTGGTATAAGGGTCCAGTATGACACTAAAAATAATACAATATTTACTGGGAGCTCCTTGAAAGATCAAATGCCTTATCATCAAGACTACAATGGCTCACCCTCGCACAGTGGTGTTAGGACTGATTGATTCATTTACTCATTGTTTCAGTTACAGAAAAAAAGTGATCATAGAGACTATTATTTATAGAATCCATTCATTATTTAAACCTTCCTTGTGCATATATAAATAGGAGTGAATGATCTAAAAGATAATAATAATAATAATAATAATAATAATAATGATTTTGTTATATAATATATATGTTATTGTGTAATAGGATACATTATTATACATCCATTATACAAGTTGTTAGTGACATCACACTTCTATTTGGAACCAGTTCTTGCAAGACGTATAATGTACAACTTGATAATAGCCAGTAAAATTCAAATATCCTCAAATGTCCCCTGTAGAATATTCAGCATCATTAACTCAACTAATTAAATAACCGCGCAATCCTCATTTTGTTTACAAGATTCTGAGATAACATTTGCTCTTTGCAATATAAATCAAAAACAGAATATACAGAAGAGCATCTCCGAACACTGCATCAAACCTCAAAGTGGATAGGCTACAGCAGCAGAAGACCAATGAGTAAAAATAAGTATAATGATTTTTGGACGGTTGGTTTCTCAGTTGTTTTGATTGGTCAGGTGTGTTTAAGTGCTTCCTTAGGGCATTTGTCAACATGAGGGCCAGAGTTGTGCCAATGAAAGTCAAGGAAGCCATTGTGAGGCTGAGAAATAATAAATAAATAAAAAATCCAAATTTAGAAAACCTGCATGACATGCAGGAATACAATTTTGAAAATCCAAGGAATTGTATAAATATTTATTATTGCTTTCTTGCTGGAGAAAGTTTCAAAAACGCTATTATTCTTATGATTATTTAGTGTCTTCTAGTTTTGGAAGGACGCCGATTACCTTTTCAGATTGAACATACTGGCTTTGCTTGCATGCGGCAATAAATATCCAGTTAACATATAATAAGAAAAACGAAACCTGTAAGGTCAATCACGTCAGCATAACAAATATCTAAAGCAGCACCCGAGGAGTTTCATTTCGCGACAATCTTCTTCACTCCGCCACCACTGTTTTTGCATAAATGAATAATGTGAATATGTTGCCACCTACCGAATATATGGTATATTACTTCCAGTTCGTGCTAGTTCGTTTGCATTTAATTTCCTCCCTTACTTATTTTCCCTTTCAGATCCATTCGTCATAGCAAGGAGAAGACTGGCTGTGCAGTGGAACCATGGAAAAGTGTGAACAGAAAATGAAACATATAAACAAATTAAATTAAAACATTTAAACGACACAGATTTGCAGCCTGTGAATATACACATCATCAAGCTAACAAACAGAATGACAAGCAGGCTATGGGCTAAATCCAGGCGGATTGAATTTTTTATTGTTCAGGAGTCAGGAAGATTAATTTCTGCATTAACCATTTACATGGGTGTTAATACATTTGCCACTGAAGTAATGAATCCCATTACACAATACAAAAGTGAATAAACACTTTACTCTTTACTTTCGTCTTAGCTAGTAAACAATGTTATCCAGAGCGTTTTTGACTTGTTATAATTACATACATTATTAATCCAATTTAGACATTGTATATAATACATCATATAATTCCTGGGGCATTTAAATGGTAATTATAAAAGTACATATGCTCGATATAACTGGCTAGCTGTTGAGAAAGGGGAAGTTATAGCGTATTATTCCAGTTGCGAAAAGCCAAATAAGTGGCAGTAAAGCTGAGAAACATATGATCGTCAGGAAAGCCCAAACACGGATGAATATAACTTTCCATATATACAATTATCACATAAATTACATGACTGTGTGAACATAGGCCTTTATATAATCAAATCTCAACATTTAGCAATGGCTGGCTCGTTGGTCTAGGGGTATGATTCTCGCTTCGGGTGCGAGAGGTCCCGGGTTCAAATCCCGGACGAGCCCTATTTTTAGAAGGACTGTCACTGTTAATGTTCAAATTAATGCTAGAAATTAAGTACCGTGTTGCAACCGCGATGAGTAATTAAACTAAAAGAATCGTTCTTTCCACTCTAACTGCAAAACTGACATGTATGCATATTAGCACGCAAAGGATGCTTTAGCTCAGGAGATTTTTTAAAAAAACTCGCTAACTAAAACGTTCTGACGGTAACAAAGCTTCTAAAAGAGGGCTCGTCCGGGATTTGAACCCGGGACCTCTCGCACCCTAAGCGAGAATCATACCCCTAGACCAACGAGCCACACATTTGCATCCGATAAGAAGTAAGATCCAGAAACTGATTTTCCAACATGATTGTAACCCAATCTGAAAAGTAATACATGCGTCACATATTAATAAATTGCCTCCGTTAGAGTTTAACTAACTCTCATCACCTAGTATTAAGTAATGTACATGCTTTGTAGTTTAACGTTAATCGAATTGCTAGCTATTTTTCAGATGAAGGTATAACTAGGGCACGCCATTTTGCCAGCTGCTTGTATTTTAAACGTCTCCCAAATAAAGTACTGCACCTCAGGTACATTTTTCATCAGTTTTTCCCGCATAAACAATTTCCTCTTAGACATTTCCTTTTAAAAGGAACCTTGGAATAAACCGCCACCCGTTGTTTTTAGATAAATCCCCTTCAAGGGTACACTTGAGTCCAATCTGGTAACCAAAGTAGCAAGCACAAATTTGAAATGCATTATGGGACGAAGGCGGACGTCTGTTTTCGCGCACGGGAATCCTCCAGGCCACAGAAAGCAGTATTGCGCGCTTTTCATTGCTACCTAATATTTCTTTACATATGGCGAATTAATAAATTAACTAAGAAGCTACCTTTAAAATAATCATAGCGACCACTACGCGTTAACTAAACAAGAGGTCAAAATTAAACATTTTGTTTCAAAACTACATGAATTAATGAACAATGCCTAATTTCTGTGCGGCCCCAAACTGCACCAGGAAAAGCACACAATCAGACTTGGCTTTTTTTAGGTTTCCTAGAGACCCGGAAAGGTAAGTTCGCAGCTTCTGTGATACACTTGCAAATTACAACTGAACTGCATTTTAGAAAATGAATATTGACAGCGTTGGCAAGCTAGCTAGCTAGCTATAGCAAAGAACGTGCGCGCGTGTTTTAGCCAGCTAGCTAAGTAACCTCACGTTAGATAACGTCGCAGCTTATTGGTTGTATAAGTCGAAGTTAGTTATGTTTAGCCTCCTGTTTGGATAGCTTCTCTGTAACGTTACTAGAAAACGCGTTATTAGCAACATAACTGTTGGGAGAGTGTCATATGCAAGCTATCAATCATGCAAAATTGATTGTGGAGAGCTGGCTGTAATCTATGTCCCCTAGTGTGCGTACAAGCTAGCTAGCCAAGAGATACCGTGTTTTATGACTTTTAGCTGGCAAACTAGCTAAAAGCTATAGATCAAAAATAGGTTAAATAACCTTAAGAACAATTTCATGCTTGTCTAAGCAGACAGTCAAAACGCAAAAACAGTGCTAACGTTATCCAGTAAGCAAAGCCATTGACAAGATTAAGAAATGCCGGCTGGCGAAATGACATGTCAGTAGCTAAATAAAATGATGTATAGCTAGCTAGCTACCTAATCAGAGGCTTGTCCTCGGGTCAGTGTTAACATTACGCATATGCAGCAGAGTCTCACCGTTAACTGCAGCAATATCTGATTTGGCGCACCGTCATACAGTTCAATCGGAGCATTTGAGGCGACCGCCATCGTTGGATAATGGCAGGCTAAATTTGCATCTTGACCCATATTTGGATATGACACACGGCTATGCTCTATAGGGTTTGATTTCTGCTGCTCAGAATTGGTCTGTTGTCTTGCGCATTTAACCTAACTATCCCCCTTTTTACATATTAACGCTGTTAATATGCTCTGAGCTTAACGCGTTTAGTTGAAGCTAGCTAGCTAAATAAATACACAGCTTCAAATGACAGATATTAGTCTATGAGTCTGTTTGTGAATATGTTCACAAATATATTTGCAGAACAGTGGAAATGATCAATGCCATGTCCATTCATTCAGCAGAAGTATTGCACTTCAGAACCCTAACCATAGCAGTGCCCCGGGAGGTAATGTAAAGGGGGTACTTTATATTACCCCCAAGGGTATCCCCACCTCATTGTGCCTCTGGCTACTGGATACCTGCTATCGATGTGCACCAGCCATAGAGGCTGTGCGGTTTTCCGGCGCAGTAGTTTTGCTGCAGATTAGTTCAATTTAAGAGTTAAAGCAGTACCAGGTGGTTGACTGCGCATTTCAGCAGGTGTTCATGCTAGCTAGGGATGAAATGATAGTCGAGCCTATTGTAAATCAACAATTGATTGCATCTATTGTCAATCCATATCTAGTTGGTGATTGCCATGTCAATTTCTTTTAGCTGCCAGAAAAACACCACTGTGAATGTTATAATATAGAATTTTTTTTTCACACTTTTTGGTGGGAAAAATGTGTAGACTATATGTTTGGGGTGTTTGGCCATGACACTTGAAAGCAAGGGAGGGGGGTCATCGGTCATTGGCCTCTGCTTTTCTATGAGTTTGTCTCGGTACCTAGTTCTCTTCGAGGTAATGGCTGACACGTATTTGCTTACATTGTTGTCGTTATTGCTATTTGATGTAACCAGAGGAAAGCATTGTGTTTGTATTGAATCATTTGTAATGGTCATTTCCCTCTGTGTGTCCAGATGCCAGCTGTGGGTGGAGAACTGCCGTCGAGCTGACTTGGAAGACAAAACCGCTGACCAGTTGAACAAACACTACAGATTGTGTGCCAAACACTTTGAACCCGCTATGATCTGCAAAACCGTAAGTGTATATTAAGGCAAAAAGGGCCAGGTAAAATATAGTATTCCTGTGTGAGAGTTTTTCCCTGATGATGGTTGTTAGATAAAAAAACCCCCCAAAAAAACCAAAGATACTAAATTGAAATTGTACAGGTTTTACAAATTTGACATCTCTGCATATCCCAGTGTTCAGTCATTTATGAGTAATACATTATGTAGGCTAAATGTTACATTATGTTTTGAACCCAGATATTTCTTTATTATTTGGATCCAAACCATTTCATTCCAAGTAAAAAAATAGATATTGTGTGTGTGTGTGTGTGTGTGTGTGTGTGTGTGTGTGTGTGTGTGTGTGTGGTATATTCAGGAATAAAAAATGTGACCATATAACTGCTCAGAGGAAATTGCTGTTTTTAATGTTCCGAATAATAAAGTCGTGGTAGAAAACTGAATGCAATTAAGCCTCATCTTCATGATTATTTGTTGTCTTCCAGAGCCCTTACAGGACGGTGCTAAAAGACACCGCCATTCCAACCATATTCGATTTGACCAGCCACCTCAATAATCCCAACAGCAGGCACCGGAAGCGGATTAAAGAGCTGGTATGGAGTATGATTGTTTATATATTGTAAATTTTAAAATATATATATTTCTTTTAACCAAAAAAACAGGGAGCTTCTCTGAGGAGTTTCTCTTTTGACAGAATTGAAATAATTTAACAGTTCATTGTCAAAAAGAAAAAAAAAACACACGCCACCTTTTTCTCCAAACAGACAGAAGAGGACATAAAGAGGATCAAAGAGAGGAGATGTAAGTTACAAATCTTTTAATATATTTTTTGGGGACAAAAAAATAATAAGGAAATGAATAATTTCCCTTCCTCTTTCCGTTGTGTCCCCCAGTGGAAGCGGCTCGTGAAAAGTCTCAAAACAAGGAGAACGAGGTGAGCGAGGACCAGGACGCCGGAGCTGATAAAGACGAGGAGCCGGCCCTGAACCCCGAGGAGAAGGAGCTGCGGGACTACCTCAAGTCCCTGTTCGAGATCATCGTCGTGATCGGGAAGCAGAACATCGCGCTGAACGGCCATGCCGAGGTAGGGGAGGAGGAGGACTGCTTCACCCCCAGCAACTTCCAGGCCCTGCTGGAGTACCGCATCAACGCCGGGGACGAGGTCCTCCGGAAGAGGTTTGAGATGGCCGCCGTCAACGCCGAGTACTGCCCGTCCGACCAGCAGAGAAGGATCCTGGAGGTGTGCGAGGGGTGCATCCGGGAGGAGATCCTGCAGGAGGTGCGGGAGTCCCGCTTCTTCTCCCTGATAACGGGCGACTCGGCCGAGTTCCCCGACGGGCTCCACGTGCCTCTCTTCCTGCGCTTCGTGGACAAGTCCCACATCCTGCGGGAGGAGTTCATCGAGTTCCTGCCCTTCGAGGGCGACGAGGAGGCCCTGATCGAGAGGCTGGAGTCCCAGGTGGGCGAGAAGTGGGGGATGAACATGGAGTACTGCCGCGGTCAGGCTCACATCAGCTCCGGGGTGTTCGCCTGCAAGATGAAGGCCATCGCCACCGGCCTGGCGGAGAAGTACCCACTGGCCGTGTACACGCCCTGCTCTACGTGCGCCCTCAACGTTTACCTGGCCAACAATCTGCTCCTGACCGGAGTGCAGGTGGTGATGTCCACCCTGAGAAGGATAGGCCAGTTTTTCGACAAGGTGCCCCTACTGCAGGCCGAGCTGGAGCACGCCATCTCCATCTTTTACCAGGGCAACGAGGAGAAGGCCAACGAGCTCAAAGAGATCTGCCGCGGCAACTGGACGGAGAGGCACGACCTGTTCGAGCTGGCGGTGGACCTGCTGGAGTCTCTCCTCCTCTGCATGGACAGCGTCCACGACAACGAGGACCAGAAGTGGAGCGACCAGATCATCAGCGACGCCTACGTCATCTCGGAGTCGCTCGCGGACTTCGAGTTCGTGGCGACGTTAGTCGTGCTGAAAAACGCCCTGTCGTTCACCCGGGCGTTCGGCAAGAACCTGCAAGGGCAGACCTTGGACGTGTTCTTCGCCGCCAGCAGCCTGACCGCCGTCCTCCATTCTCTCAACGAGGTCATGGACAATATCGAGGTCTACCACGAGTTCTGGTTTGAGGAGGCGGTCAACCTGGCCGCGGCCATGGAGATCCCGGTGAGGGTCCCCCGGCTGTTCCTCAGGAAGCAGCGGGCCGAGGCCGGGGCGGAGATTCAGCCCGAGAGCTACTTCAAGGAGTACCTGACCGTGCCGTTGGTGGGATACGTCATCCAGGAACTGAAGGACGTCTTCTCTGAGAACCACCTGAGAGCCCTCAAGTGCCTGTCGCTAGTCCCTGCCGTCATGGGTCAGCTGAAGTTCAACGCGTCGGAGGAGAACAACGCCGACATATACAGGGGCGACCTCCCGAACCCGGACACGCTCCCCGCTGAGCTCCACTGCTGGAGGATCAAATGGAAACACAGGGGCAAGGAGATCAGCCTGCCCTCCACCATCCACGATACCATGCAGCTGGCCGAGGTCAAGTTCTTCCCCAACGTCTACGCTTTCCTCAAGGTCCTGTGCACCCTGCCCGTCCTGAAGCTGGAGAACGCCAGGTGTGAGGCGGCCTGGAAACGCACCAGGGCCTACCTGGCGGACACGCCCGTAAACCACCGGTCAAAGAGCCTGGCGGTGCTCAACATCAACTACGACGTCAAGCACGACTTGGACATGATGGTTGATACCTACGTTAAACTGCACCCTGAGCAGGAGAGTGAGTCACTTGTATGAAATCGCCATGGTGAACTGCGTGTGGGTTTGAATTCCTTCACTCAAATGATGTCTAAATGTTCCTGTATGGAAAAGGACAGCAGCAGAGGAACACATGTATATATGGCTCTGTTCTTTTCTCAATGTAAATGTTAAATGATCACTTCCTCTTGAGATTTTACCATATGTTTTCTATGATGATATATTCCCTTGTGTTGCCATTTGGTAATGTTCAGATTTCCAACATTTTCCATCATTGTGTTGGCTTTTCTACCCTTGCCATAGTTTTTATTAAAGTGTACAGAGTAAACTTGCTAACTTCTTTGGGATCAGTACCATTTCACATATCTATGTTTTGGCACAGACATGAGTGTCCATCAGCAATTCAATGCCATTGCTTATAATTCAGTTTTTTTTGGGCTCTTATGGTAAAAGTAAACCTGTATGGGAATGTTCAACACTGCTAAAAATGTAACCTATTAATTTTGAATATGGGAAGTTGGAAGGTGTCTTGTGCTATTCTAATAAATAAAACCTAAAACTTACAGCTTTCTGTCTGAAGTTATAAACGTATATTGGTTTTATAAAGTTAATGAATGAGAACTGAGTGTTCTCTAAATCAACCCCTGTAGCATTAATGGCAGAATAAACTGACATAGTAACCCATGGAGCCTGGCTTAGATGGATTAGTTTTAATTACAA
The DNA here is from genome assembly GCF_963514075.1 of Conger conger. NCBI lineage: Eukaryota > Metazoa > Chordata > Actinopteri > Anguilliformes > Congridae > Conger > Conger conger. Next base: position 38,705,342 of record NC_083772.1, on the reverse strand, counting down.
AACTATTGACTAACTTGTGAGGTTAGTGCATAAATAGGTTAGGGTAGAGATCGGAGAGCTAGGAAAACCAGGCAGCTAAAAAGAACAAGCATACAAAAGAAAATAAATGGTTAAGGCCAAAAAGTGCGATCAAACAAACATGAAAATGAAGTCTGTGCAACAGAAATGTCTTACAACCTCTGAAGACACACTGAATACCTGAAGCAAATCCATACATTTGTCAGATTATGTTCTGAAATGTTAGAGAATTTGAAGCCCAATATTTTTGAGTCTGCTTTGTAAATAAACAGGTTTATTATCAAGTCTTGTCCTGCCATTCTTTGGATAATACATTTTTCATTTTTACATTTTTTTCCTCAGACACATTTAATAATTGAAAAATGACACGTTTTTCTAAAACGAGCCACAAGAGGGCAGAATAAACGAGTTGATTACTGACGCTAAGCATATTGAACGTATTTGCTGCCACGCGGGTGGTTTGTGATCAATTAGCATCCGGGATGTTCAGGTTGTGTATGAAAATGCTGAGCAGGCTCAGCTGCCCATTATATTAGCTTTCATGGCTAGAGGAAGAGACGTTAGTTTCTATGAAAGTGGTTTATGTTGGGGTATGTTTGGAAAGAAATGGTTAATTTCATTAGAAACGGTGGCTATAACAATTCTGGCAGAATTGTCTGTGCTTATCATCAAATTGCAAAACACTCAAAAAAAGATTGGCAAATTATCTCTCTGACCAAACTATTTAAAATGCAGTATGTATAAATTATGTGGATGCATAAATTAATGCAACGATACTGATAAAATACAGTTGCAAAATTTTCACCTTTGTAATTTGTAGTTTGGTTGAGGGCTGTTAATAAGCAATGATCAGGGAATATAAATCACCTTTCAGGACATGATGAATTCAGAGTTGGGTCCACAAGTTCTTCCAGGCACGATTGCTATTGCCTAGGATTATAAACCTGTGCCCTGACTGTGATGTCTTGTCTTGGTTTTGTTAGGCGCATATTAGCACATTAGCATCCTGAAGCATGTGGCCAGCCAGTACTTTTCCATTCCAGAACCCTCCAGCTGGGCTGCTCGATTATTGCAGAGGCAGGCTGCACTGATCAATGCGAGCTGTATTTGTTTGATACCTCAGGGAATCACCTAGCTGTGCTCCTCCTTGGGCAAGCTCTGCAAAATGTCCCTTAATTAGGTGCTCATCATGTTTAGAGGGATTTACCCCTTAAGAAAAATGCTATTAGAAATAGGTATGCATATTATGAAGAACAAAATCCCCATGTTTATATTGTGCTTATTATTCCATATTGCAAACAATTCCATAAAAAGAGGTAAACATTTTTGTATCGAAGGAAGGACTGAGGTTAATTAAGTTCTTTCATATGTTAACTCAATGCATGCTTGGCTCACATTTGGTTCATCATTTGCTTTGTCTTTGAATTCTTCATTATCCAGATGATCAGTTTTAGTGGCCTGGTGTCCATACATTCACTCATTAGAAGCCAATTCACCTCACTCTTTAATTTAACAAGTTAAAAACCTTTTCTGTTATTGTATTCTTCATGGCATACATAGCTATTTCTGTGATAATGTGACATAAGAGGGTAAATAATCCCTCAAAACATCAATAGCACATGAGAAAATGTAGCTGTCTCTTCTGGGAATGCAATTGTAGTTGGAATGAATGCCAGCATACACGAGCCCCCAGGGTCATTTTATGTGATCTGAATTGAGTTTTTGAATTGAACCCTGTCTTATGACTACTGTAAATAAAAATAAATTAGCCATAATTAGCACAGCTATGTTAGTACATGGCCCTGCATGCAGAAGCAGACAGGGATTATCAGCCTGGTATTTTAGAATCGCAGCCATTTAAATAATTAATGTGAAATAGTTTAATGTGAACAATCTGATGCTATCTAGAGGTTACAGACACACGACTTCCATACACACACCTCTCTTGTGTTTATCACTTGGCAGTAATGGAAGCTAATCAGATATATACGTTCTGAAAATGCCTGCGACCTCATCTTGCCCGTTGAAAGGCATAATTGAGGCATAATTGCCTGGTTTACTCTGAATTGCCAGTTAAATAATAAATGCTTTTCAGGTCTGATCAGGATTTTCTGCTGGTAACTCAAACCAAATGCTCTGTTTGCTGCTGCTGCTGCTTGGCGTAGGCTGTTGGCCATGGTTGCCTATTCACTTCAAGAGAAATCTTGAAATATGTCCGTTTATATTTCTACCTTTCCCCCCAGAGAGTAGTTAAAAGATATTTGTTATGAATGGACACTGGATCTCCTGCCAGTGCCTTCCATTAACAAGGGCTCAGAGTAAAAGTTCATATGAGGGAATTCATAGTTTTCGTTTTTATTTGGAGAATATGCATTTTGCAGAGTAGAGGTGCAGGGTGCATTTTTAAAGTCTCATTCAGCATCTTCTGCTGTAGGAGTGTACAATTTAAACAGGCTATTTGAATTTTTATGACGCGCACTAATACAATGAGACCACCTGCAAATGGAATGAGACCAGGGTGTTTAACTATGTCAGCAAACTTGCCTTTCTTTTCCCCCAGACAGCCGATATGGTTCTGTCAGAAACCATGTGAAAATGTGGCACCCAGCTTCTATAAATATATTTTTTGTTCCAATTTTGAGCAGCGGTAAAGAACATTCTCTGCATTCCATATGATACCAAGCGCAAAGGATCATATTGCGTGATCAACATATGTATACTGTGTGGCCAATGTGTAATTTTGAACAGCCCACCCCAGGGATATCAGCCTACAATGTTATGGTTCCACTTTAAAAAGTGAGATTGGAGCCAGCCCTTATGCTTTCTTTGAGTAAGGAAAAGAAGAAATGTATAACACCTCTATAAGCACTCCATAGTATTTGTAAACACTTGTAATCCACAAAGGCTGAGCTTGTTATGGTGTGTGTCACTGCATGTTATCTTCCATGTCGAATGCTATAGCAAAACCAGCAATTCAGATTGTCATGTTAATGTCAGTTGACATACTGATGATGGCATAGACGATTTAATGGTAGCCTGTATTTGATATAATGGCAATTAGTGAGTCTGTTGTTAATTTTAATCAGAAGTGATGATGTTCAGAGTGGAGAATGCAAGTGAGATTGAATAGCCTTAGGTTTGGAGTTGTCATAATTCCACAATGTGAGTGGTGATCTATCCCATAACTGCCTGGTACTCTTTCTCTCTGGTCTGTAATGCCACATCCCACAATACACCATAAGTAAAGACTTAAAAACTGCTACAACCACGAGGTCTTAATGATTTAAACTGATTTAAATTGATAACTGAACTCTAACATACTGTAGTTTATAAGAGTCCAATACGGACCAAATGTACACTGAAATAGTTAACTTAACATCAAACTTTTTATTGTCCTTTAACAAATGACAAAATGTAAATTTAAAGAAATGGTTTGGTTGTACACATTTATTTGTCTATACTTACAATAATAGCTTTCAAGATGCCATTGTGTTTGGATGTCCTCAAAATCTCTATCTAAACACTTTCCTCGTTATACATCTCAGATTTTTCCATAAAAAACAAGTAGGATTGAAATATCTCAATATGTTAAATCGTGATAGTGAGGTGAACAACAGATAACCCCATGATGAAAAACACTGGCTGTGCAGCGGGGGTGTCTCTGTAAAACTCTACCAGTGTGTGTCAGAAATGTGTTTTAACTTTAAAATATAGTGCTCCATATTGTTTACAGATGAAGGGCACGTTATATGGTGCTGCAGCTTTCCCCTATCGTACAAATTAAAGAAATATCAAACCATCTGGAACACCAGGGAGAATTGTTTACAATTTTGCCCAATGATGAGTGGGCCATAAACCTTGCAAACCTCAAAGTACCAAAACCCAACTGCTAATAAGCTCTGGAGGCATGTGGGATTTCGCTTTTAGACATCCAGTTTTAATAAATCAGTGCCTCCATAAACACAACGCTTTTTTCAAGTAAAATTTACGTCACTGCGCAAGAGTACCCGCAGTAGTTCTTCTTTCCCCAAGCCAAATGGGTCTATTTCAAGAGCTGCATGAAGGAAATGGCCAGTAAAGCAGGCCTTGTGCTCTCAGGCTTCTTCCAATTATCTTTCTATTCTTCTGACATGCCAGTTCAGCAGATCTTTTGCAGGACGAGAAACATTTCACCTACAGTATGTGCCATATGCGTTTTGCTCATATCTCAAATGCAAGACACATTTAATGTGTATGAATACATGAATTATATTTTTATTGTAAATCACAATGAGTTATTGGTGGGAACCGTTTTTCCTGACACCTGAGGACCATGAATAGAGTCAACGTGCAAGAAATGGCACTGGCACTCTGAGACATGAGGAATACTGTAGGACTGATAATTGGCTATGGGTCATTTCAGCCAGAAGTCCTGACCTCATCAGTCAAAGAGTGCCCCCTTTGGCTGACCTGGCTCCTGCATGTGTCTGTTACTTATGATTGGGAGTGTTCTGCAGGATGTATATGCTCCAAAATAGGTAGGCCTAGGTAATGAGGGGAAAGTCTTACTATTTTGAGCAACCTATGTATTTATCTCACCCTGACGCTTGGTTTTAACAGACAGAGCTTGTTTACTGTAGAGTAACAAAGACAGTTTATTTGTATCCCTATTTGAGCTGGATTCATCATTAGTATACTGTTGATGTACCAATGTTGAACTTCTGTTGCATTACCTTTCCTCTAAGACATGTATTTAGGAAAGTTAAAGAGTAACATTTTGTTTTAAAAAGGTGCGCAAATATATGTAAAGTTAAAATTTCAACTATAATATTGTATATTCCTTAAAAAAGAAGAAGAAAAAAAGTAGGCTATTGGGACACAATATGTGAATTTGCCTGCTTGTATAATTGAGTGAATGGTTGTAACTCTCATTTCGACCAAACCTTCCTATGTTGCCGTACAAAAAATCTTAGAGATGTAGGACTCTATTGGCATTGGAAATATATTAAAACTACAATTATAAGAAGACTGCTGGAACCGGGGAGCAAAGTCAATAATTGTAATATACCTTTTAGGCAAGACAAATTCACAAGTACTTGTGAGTCATTATGTTATTCCTTGTTCTGGGAAATGTTCACTCTTGTCAGTAGAATAGGAATACAGTATGTTATCAAAGGGAAAAAAGCAAGGAGGAAAAGACCTTAAATCCGATCAGACATAGATAAACTCATATCATCTGTTTTGAACTTCATATTATTATGTAAAAAAAATAATAATAAACGCCTTGATTCCCTCATTTATGCATTGTATATAATTCTAATAGCGTAAAATCGAAATAATGATATCCTAAAAATTGGCTGAAAAACAGTGCCTTATCTTAATTTCCCTTGAAGAATCAGTTGTACTTGTATGGATTTAACAACTCGCTTAATGAATTTAACATGTTCATTGATGTGGGTTAAACCATTGTCTCTGGCCTTATAGCCGTTAAATTCCAATTATGTCACAACCAATGCATGATGCGCCAATGATTTTACTTCCTTTACCGTAACATTTCTGTCACCAATTAGCCTAAAATGTAAACAGTAAGGCGTGTACCCTATTGGCCATAAATGGGATGGGACGCCATCCCACCAAAACAACATAGATCACTTATGAGAACAGCATTTGAAGAGTTTGTAAAAAGTCAGCTCGTCCAAACATAGACTCTAAGCAAATGAGAAACAACACTTGTTCTGGAGATAAACTCACAGTAGATACAGGAAGCAAAAAGTAAGCTTTGAAAATATTAAGATTTTGGTGTGCCACGTAGGTTATAGCTAGTGTACTGTCTTTTTGGAAAAAGAGGACTGGTATCTTCATGTGCAAAGCAGCATGCTAATACGCAGCGGCCAATAATAAAATCAGACGTGAATAATTGAAGACAAAGATACATTGAAATAGCCTAATAACAAAATCGATCATCATGATAAACTTCAAAATGATTGCAACTTAAAAAGAAAAAAAAAGAAATTGTTGCCTGCTTCAAAGGCAACAATTTCTTTTTTTTTTCTTTTTAAGTTGCAATCATTTTGAAGTTTATCATGATGATCGATTTTGTTATTAGCGGCAGTGCAGTTTGGGGTAATCAGTATAATAATAATAATAATAATAATAATAATAATAATAATAATAATAATAATAATAATAACAAGAAGAAGAAGAAGCGTTTCAATATTTTGAAACGAATGTACTGATTAATTAGTTAGTTTAATTGAACAGCCGTTTAAGATACAGTTACACGATGAAATATACATTTCATATTATTCAGTGAATCGTGTCATAATGTAGGCTACCTGATATAGCCTACCTACATGAGTCGGTATTACACTTACTGATCAGTGTACAATTTGATTGAATCATAGAACAATCGTAACAGTAAAATGGTAGATTGGATTATATTTGCTCTTATTTGAACATCACCGTTTCTTTGTTTTTATAACAGTAATAAATCGATAGGGGTAATCTCTCACCATGGTTATTTCAATTTTTAGCCTAACTTGGATGATCTATCGTAGTTTGCAGAAGTGTTTTGCGCGATAAAGTGTTGTCTTTGGCGCCATTTCATCGTGGAAACCCTTCAGTAAGAAATGTAATGGGCTCCACAGCCTCTTTTTGCACCATCATAAAGTTGGAATAATAACAATAAAATCATAAAACACTCACAATTTGCCAGGGTTCCTATTTGAAAACTGGAATGCAATGTTGGGTATGCTATAGCACACTGATGAATGCAACAACTTACAGATCTCTAGGCATGATTTTAAGGGAACAAGAAAACCATTATGACTCTAGAAGTATTTGACAAAGTGGTACAAAAAATGACCAAGCCCCGTGATCGGCATATAGCCTACAACAAATATAAATATGCACGTCTAAGAATAATTATCTTAATAATTATATAATGGAATTACTTTTGATAGAAAGTTTGAAGAATTAAAAAGCCATATTACTATGAACAGTTCTAATTAAATTCATTTCCCAATACCCAAGGAATGCAATTATTATATGATGTGTAGGTTACCAGAGATATTCAATAATCTTCAGGAAAAATCGTGGGTGGAGGTGGATATCGAGGAATATCTTCCTACTCGGTTAAATATTAAGCATGGGTATTATTATTATTATTATTATTATTATTATTATTATTATTATTATTATTATTATTATTATTATTGATTTTAGAAATATGAAATACAGTTTGCTATATCGCTTGTATAATTTGGGGAGGGTGGATGTAGCCACTGACATATTCTTCTCAGATGTCGAAATTGGTGGGTATCAAATCCTGTTAGCATTGTTATGCTAATTATGTCTGACATCACTTTGAGATCAAAGCGGCGCAGGGAATATAAACAGGGGCTTCAGCTATTGCCTTAGTTCACATTCCAGAGGGAGCCTAGTAAAGACAGAGAAACCTGCTCGCTTTCCTAAGGCAGTAGTCGGTATCGTTGCACCATGCTTTATCGACTTTACAGCGGCCATTACATGAACACTGTGGATTTACAAACAAGTTTTATGGCTGATCTTGAATGAAGAGAGATATTGTCTGGAATATTCCCGTGATATTGGTGAAATATATAGCCTAAAGGTAAGCTTTTTTTCTAATACGTGAGGTGGTCGGCTTTTGTGCACATTCATCAATGAGTTTTTCAGCCGAAATGCATGTTGTTTTAATCTTAAATGTTTATAGCACAACCCGGTGACAACGAACTGAAAGAACAATCTGAATATACTTTAGAACTGCTTGCCACTGAATCAAACTCTCTGCAATTGCATTAAAATACGAACGCCATCTGATCTTGGTCGCAGCAATACAGTCTTGCTGACAGGCAAAACAAACTAACGCAGGATTGTGTGATCAATCTCAATCTGAAATTACAATGTCAATCCTGATTTTGTACGAATATTCTGTCAGCATGAATTTACATGACACCTTAATTTTCCTACACGGTCGCTTACACTGAGTTCAAGCTCTTGCCGAACTCTTGGATATTTTGTGCTGGTACATTGGATCACCAAGAAATTAAGTAAATTCCTCTGCCACCGCTAGATGGAGCGGAGGTTTTGCTTTGTCAACGTTTTTATTTTCTGTTCATCAGCACACTGCGTAGTCCACCTGAAAGGAATTGCTTGACACTTGCCTGGTAGTATGCATGGCCTTATTTCAGTCCTGACTATTGTCAGGAATGTTGTCACCCTCTTGGTTTTTTGCATTTTTATTATTTTTGTTTAACATTAGGAACAATTACGCAAAGTAGATAGCCTACTTCATTTCTCAAAATAAGTCGACGTAAGGATACATCACTATTTGTGGTTCTACTTTTATGCTTTCTTAAGAATACTAGATTTGAAGAATTAATTTAAAGTCTTAAGTAACATTTTCTGAATCTTGAAATAGTGTAATACTTGCCAGTTCAGTGAGCAGATTCTGAACCAGTTATGAAAGTGACCTATGTAGGCCTACATATACCTTCTAGGTATGGCAGTTTTAATGTTAACGCAATTGTTTTATTTTGTGAATTTGATGTTGCATTATTGTTTACAGAACATATTAATTTTAAGTCAATGTTAATTCAGTGTTGATAGTATGTCTTATATAATGTTGATTTGATATAAATTCAAATCTATGGGAAAGTTTTTCTAATGAAGCGCTGGATAAAGATTGGCTAGGCTACCTAAATCAGCCACATTGTCGAGCAGTATAATGTCTGCATGTAAGAATGATGGCATTGTTCAAAATTTAGTGTTAAATGATCCAAGTCAACTTGATTTGGTTGTTTGTTGCTTTGAATAGCTGATAACAAAGCCAAAGTCTTGCATTTTTTATTTATAGTTTGATTAATAATCAATTTATGTCAAGCTAATATTGCTGTGAGTTTCTGATTTGTCAGAAAATGTAACTAATAATAAAAAGAAAAATAAATGAAGTGAATTAAAACATAAAACATCTGAAGATTTTTCATTTCATTAGAAGTAAATTCTAAAATGTGATATGCTTAAATAAGAATTATGGAAATATGTCAAGAAAGGAAACATTTAAGGCATCACATTGGACATAAATGATTTATTTTAGCTCATTAGGTGTCCTGTACCTAAAATGTATTGCCTTTGTGTTATTTTGATTGTCAGTTAGGGTCCTGTTATTTCATCATTAACATTATCAATATTTATGCTTTCTGAAGAGCCATTAAACTGTTTTTGTCACCCTCTTCACAGAAACACATTCAATTCTACACTGGTGGAAATATTTCACCTAGCTCAAGCCCACATTGTTTCTAATGTATATATTTTTGGATATATCTTGCAGGAAGTGAAAAGCTGGGACAAGAGGTCGGTGTCGCGGTTCCTGTCTTTTAATCGTTCCTCAGACGAGTCTTACCGGCGGCATTGTCTCTCTGTGTCTCCGTCGAACCATCGCCATGAAAAGAGCTTTCCACCCCCTGCCCCTGTGTCTGCCCACTCTCCTGCTGATGTCTCAGATTTGTTCAGGAATCAAATGGCTGTAAGCTCTTCAACCTTCCTCACCTTCTCTTTGAAGGGAGCTGCTCTTTCCCAGCGCATACGGGTTTTCAAGCGCTCTAGCCGTCATCTGTCTGTCTCAGCTCTTTAAAAGCGAATGGTTACGTTATTTGGCTTCGGCATGAGCTGTTTGGCATTCCCTTCAAAAAAATATGCCCGAAATTGAACTTTGTTTCTAAGAAGAGCAAATTTAATAATTCATCTGTATGTCTCAGCTGTTTAAAAGTGAATGGTTTCGGTAATTTGCTTTGACATGAACAGTTTGCCATTCCAGTCAAACAGGACCAAAATTGTACTTATTTTCAAAGAAGAGCTAATTTAATAATTCATGTGTCTGTCTCAGCTGTTTAAAAGTCAAAGGTTTCGGTAATTTTGCTTTGGCACGAACAGTCAATAATGACCAAAATTGTATTTTTTTAAAAAAGAAGAGCAAATTTAATAACAGCTGTCAGATGTAAAATTAAAGCAGACTGCTGCATGTCATGGCGGAAACCTAGAAACAATGTTAAAGTACGATAAGCATTTCCTCTAAAAGGGTTAGTTAACATTTATCCAGGGAAAATAAAGGGCAGCACTCTACTTGTTTTGCAGCATTATGTAGTTTTTATGTGCATAACTACCCACATTGCTGTCACCCATTTTAAAACTGTGCTCTGTTAAAATACATATTTTGATTAATGAAAGCTTGTATTAGCTGCTTTTTCAGATAGTACTAAACTAAGCCATTGCAGGGTGTGATAGCATGGAGAAATTGCTTTATTTACTTTCTATTTCCCAGGAAGCCAGCCAATATGTGTTGAATATAAGGAAGGGATTGTACAACTCAGATAAGATAAGAGGCAACTTTAAACTGTGTAGGAATAAACACCTGTTAAAAGAGGGGAACTACAGGTGGTTTGGGGGAGTATGTTTCACATTGCCATAGACACATGTGGAACATACCACTGTCAAGGCTACACAGGGCTAGATTTACGAAAGTCTTTGTTGTAAAATAATCCCGCTTTTCAGGAAAAGTATATCAGGGGTGTTAACAGGCAAGTCCAAAAACTATTTAAGATGAAACAAATGTTTGATTAGAATGACTTATACCTTAATCTTGAGTTTGGTAAATGAAATCATACTGTTATTATTGAAATAAAGTTAGACCTTTGTTGTTAGATAAAAGGTCTTGATTCCCTATGTCCAGACCTTACATTACATATCGGAGCCAGGGGGTGGTTTGTGGAGGGTTTTGAGCACAGAAATGCAGAAAGACTTTCCATAATATGCTAAAGTTGTTTATATATAATACTGCATACAGCACATACAAGGCATACAAGCGTACAGAGTAGACCCCAGAGGACAGAATTCATTTGACTACAAATTACAGTCCCAACAGCAAGCTCATATAACAGCTGTATAATTACTAGTGGTAAAAGTAAGTTAACCACTACCTATAGTACCCTTAAGTGACAATATGTAATAAAATCAAACGAAGTTCAGGCCATTTTAAATGAGATGCAGAGGGGCGCTCTGTCCAGGTGTACAGTAATGATACAGGGGGAGAAGGTAATAAAATGTGGTGAGCCACTAGTTCTTAAAACATTTTAATATAGGGACCCACATTTTAAATGTAGTACCTTTCAGGGACTTGTCTACACACACTAGCATAAGTCAGTGGGCTACAGACCCACCTCAAACACCCCTGGGACCCATTTTGGGTCCTGACCCATTGTTGGTTGCATACAAGTACTGTGCATAAGGAGAGAGGCATGTCTGCAGACCAAATTCAATTAAATCCCCCAACCAAATTAAATCAAAGTCGGGGCGACATTGGCTCAGGCGGTAAGAGCGGTTGTCTGGCATTCTACCCACACTCCTGCCCTGGAAGTGTCCCTGAGAAGCATCAATTGTACAGCACTTTGAATAAAGGCAATATAGAAATGCCAACCATGCCAACCAAGTTTTCTAGAAGTGGTGTTGAGGCTGAAATGTCTGAAAGGCACTGAGAAGAATAGATAGTGGATTCTAGAATTGGGTGGGGCTGCAATTAAATGAGACATGCTCGGAGTTACTTAATGTTACTTAACATGCAGCAACATTGTTGTTCATGTAGCAGAATTGTTGTTCAATATTCTATATGTGTGTGTGTGTGTTTGTGCGTGTATTTGTGGGTGTGTGGTCTGTTTGTGTGTGTGTCTGTATGTTTGTGTGTGTGTATGTGTGCGTGCGTGTGGTCTGTATGTATCTCTGTGTGTGCGGTCTGTATGTGTCCGTATGTGTGTGTGTTTGTGTGTGTGTGTGTGTCTGTGCATGTGTGCATATGTGTGTGTGTGTGTGTGCGTGCGTGTATTTGTGTGTGTGTCTGTATGTGTGTGTGCGTGTGTGTGTGTGTCTGTATGTATGTGTGTGTGTATTTGTGTGTGTGTCTGTGCGTGTGTGGTCTGTGTGTGTGTGCGGTCTGTATGTGTATGTGCATGTGTGTGTGTGTGTGTGTGTGTGCGTGTGTGTGCGTGGTCTGTATGTGTTTGTGTGTGTGTGTGTGTCTGTATGTCTCTGTGTGTGTGTGTGTCTGTGCGTGTGTGGTCTGTGTGTGTGTGTGTGTGCGGTCTGTATGTGTATGTGCATGTGTGTGTGTGTGTGTGTGTGTGCGTGGTCTGTATGTGTTTGTGTGTGTGTGTGTGTCTGTATGTCTCTGTGTGTGTGTCTGTATGTGCGTGTCTGGTTTCAGAGCCCTGTCGCAGACTCCGGCCTCCATGCCTGTGAACCGCACGCATCACTGCAAAGGGCTGCAGGGCCTGGTGTCTTCGCAGGTGCAGCTGTGCCGCAGCAACCTGGAGCTCATGCAGACCATCATCCAGGCCGCCCGCGAGGTGAGGAAGACCTGCCAGAAGACCTTCGGCGACATGCGCTGGAACTGCTCCTCCATCGAGAACGCACCGCAGTACCCCCCAGACCTGGAGAGAGGTACGCAGCTCTCTGTCTCTGCTCTCTCACTGTGCCAGTACCCTACACTAATCTCCCCCTGTCTCTGCTCTCTCACTGTGCCAGTACCCTACACTAATCTCCCCCTGTCTCTGCTGTCTCTCTGTGCCAGTACCCTACACTAATCTCCCCCTGTCTCTGCTGTCTCTCTGTGCCAGCACCCTACACTAATCTCCCCCTGTCTCTGCTCTCTCACTGTGCCAGCACCCTACACTAATCTCCCCCTGTCTCTGCTCTCTCACTGTGCCAGTACCCTACACTAATCTCCCCCTGTCTCTGCTGTCTCACTGTGCCAGTACCCTACACTAATCTCCCCCTGTCTCTGCTGTCTCACTGTGCTAGCACCCTACACAAACCTCCACCCCCCATCACTAGTGAATACAAGAGGTTGCCATTGTATACTGTAATAAGTGCCATTCATGCCAGGATAGCTTCACTGGCCTAAAAAAGTTCATAGTGTCGCTGAAATCGCCTAACATTCAAGAATTTTCTGTTGTCGCCCAACGTAGACTGTGGTCGATGTCCTTAGCAAAAGTATAAATGCACTCCAGTCCCCCAGAGTATAAGCCAAATGTTGCCATGACCAGTGACATCCATTGCACGTAATTTTGTCACAGCAACCCTCTGTCGCTAGATTATAAACTGGCATGTATCCTGATAATAATTGCATCAGAGGGCCTCTGATGGGTGAATTGGTTATTTACTTATTCATATTACGTAAAGAGGGCGGCACGGATGGTGCAGTGGGTAGCACTGCCTCCTCACAGCAACGAATCCCCGTCGGCCGGGGCCTCTCTGTGCGGAGTTTGCATGTTCTCCCCGTGTTTGCGTGGGTTTCCTCCCGGTACTCCGGTTTCCTCCCACAGTCCAAAGACATGCAGGGTAGGCTGATTGGAGAGTCTAAATTGCCCGTGGGTATGAGTGTGTGAGCGAATGGTGTGTGTGCCCTGCGATGGACTGGCGACCTGTCCAGGGTGTATTCCCGCCTTTCGCCCAATGTATGCTGGGATAGGATCCAGCCCCCCTGCGACCCTGTTCAGGATAAGCGGATTAGGATAATGAATGAATGAATATTACGTAAAGATGTTTTTGGTTGAAAGTGTACTGTTTGTGCCATTAGTAGCCCTTCCACAATTACTGGATTGAGCCTTCAGTATATTCATATAAAGGTATAAAGTGGTCTGAAACAAAAAATTGACTTTGCAGATGATTATAACATTATTTATTGTGCTAATTGATAGTGATAATTTCAATGCTGATCAGTTTCAACTAAGGTCTTCCTCAGAGCATATTATTTATTTAAGTCACACATGGTACATTTGCTGGACCTCTTCTTTATACACACCTGTAGATGAGGGAGCTTCATGTTTTTCTTTTCATTTAGACAGCTACATATAATTTGCTGGGCAGAAAGAGCCTCAAATGATTTCCATATATCCTCACATGGAACTGAAAAACTGTAGCCTGCAGTATATAATGTATACCATTCAACAGGCATTCTTCCAACATGCATGCAAAATGCTCATACTGAAATGATTTTATATAAAAACACACCGCAAAAGTTGTCTGTAGTTGAACAAGGATATTTTTTATCTTGGCAGTTCTTTAGCTTTGATGTCCTTTTGATATTGCCGTGGTTGAATTTTTTTTTACGGATTATGTTTACAATAGTGAAGTGTTCATGATACCATCATTATTATTCAAAGTCTTCACAGAGTGAAGACTGCTCCCTGTGGCTTTGGAATATTGCTTTTCTGCCATGTTGTGTGTGGTAATTCCTTCACGTTGACCCATTTGGGTAATTAATGTCAAGCATCTTAAAATGGTTTTCAATATAACATCTGACATGCACATTTAAAGTTTATTTTCCCTCCTCCATAATACCCATGGCTTCATAATGTGTAAAGTTTATTTTACATTTTGATCCCTTCTGAAATCGTTTTGCAATATCTATAGCCATACGTTTTCATGAGCTCCTCTGGTTTTCCCTTTTAAGTGAAATATCACTGAACCGACCTATTCCTCCAGGTGTTCATGGGTGGTGCAAGTGTGCCACACGGCTCGATTTACTGCAGCCACTTTGAGGCCTTGCCAGACCCTGTCTGCTACTCCTAGTTATGATCATCTCTTATCATTCCGAAAGTTGCTTTCCTCTTATCGGACCTCTTGCCAAGAATCTCCTTTGCCAGAGTGGTCCAAATGGCTAGGTGGATTTACAAACAGTGCACTCGCTTCAAAGGCCCCCAATGAAACCGGCATGAGCGATAGCCGGATGACGCGTACAGAAGAGACGGGGTCCATCTGTCATTGGTTTAACCAGGCCTGGAAACCCCTGCCAGCCCACAAGTGGCCTCCATCTCCGGGGTGTCTTTGATATATCCCATGCTGAGTCAAGGCAGGGTTCTTTTCAATTCGTCATCCATTCTTGCTTGACATAAATTCCTGCTGGGAACGCTATTTGTCTCTTAACTGGACTGAGCCCAGCTCCACCGGCCTCATCATCCCCATATTCCCTTCTTGACAATTTACCTTCACAGATGGTTCTCCAGAAGAACTCTCAGCTATCAGACTAGTCCTATGATGATGAACAGGGCAACATGTCTCATTTTCCGTCAATCCTTCCTCAGATCACTAGATAATCAAAGCAAGCCTTTGACCGGTTATATTGAGACTACAGGGCGGCCTGTAGCGTAGTGGCTAAGGTAAATGACTGGGACCCGCACGGTCGCTGGTTTGATCCCCAGTGTAGCCACAATAAGATCCACCCAGCCCATTGGGCCCTAGAGCAAGGCCCTTAACCCTGCATTGCCCTGGATTGTCTCCTGCTTAGTCTAATCAACTGTGCGTCGCTCTGGATAAGAGCGTCTGCCAAATGCCATTAATGGAATGGAATGTAATGTAAAAGCCTAAGATAGTTGTTCTGCCTCCTATGGCTTAAAAATAACAATTCAATTTTTACGTTTTTCCCATATTTTACAATTTTGTAACACTTTGGTAACACTTTGCTGTAAGTTAACATGAATTGACATTCACTAATATAATTGTTAACTAACTGACTACAAATAAGTTAATCTGTACAGCTTTGTTTATGTTTAGTACATCATTCATATCAATAACTACATTACTTAATGCCAATTCATATTGGAATGAAAGAAAACATTCATGTATTTGTTCATGGTTAATTCATTATAAGTTTATCCTATGGTTTGCTAATGTATAAATATTAATATAAGAAATATATTAGTAGTTAACAAATACATTAACAAATGAAAAAGTAATTTCTTGCTTAGTGAACGTATTTGTACATCATTAATTCACGATTAACAACTACATCAGCTTGTGAACCTGATTGTAAAGTGTGACCAAAACCTTTCTCCATTTTGTGATATTTCCATTCAGGCACGCGGGAGGCAGCCTTCGTTTACGCCCTGGCCGCGGCCACCATCAGCCACACCATCGCCCGGGCCTGCACCAGCGGGGACCTGCGCTTCTGTTCCTGCGGCCCTGTGCCCGGAGAGGTCCCCCAGCCGGGCTACCGCTGGGGGGGCTGCGCCGACAACCTGCACTACGGCCTGATCATGGGCACCAAGTTTGCAGACGCGCCCATGAAGATGAAGAAGTCCCGCTCCCAGGCGAACAAGCTCATGCACCTGCACAACAGCGAAGTCGGCAGACAGGTACACGGCAAAAACCAAAAGATAACAAGTATTTTACGCTTATATTGACACTTACATCTTATCATTAGTCTCATTTGTTAATGATAAATATTTAAACACACATTGTGACAGTCCTGTTGTGCAAAATATAATTCAACATGATTGATTGGTGCAAGATGACAAGCATAAACCCAATTAGACTGGTTTGTCCCCCGCATGCTGACTTGGCGTATGTGTCCCTTAGGCGCTGCGAGACGCCTTGGAGCTGAAGTGCAAGTGTCACGGCGTCTCGGGCTCCTGCTCCATCAGAACCTGCTGGAAGGGCCTTCAGGACCTGAAGAACATCGCCATGGACCTGAAGACCAAATATCTGTCGGCCACCAAGGTGGTGCACCGGCCCATGGGCACCAGGAAGCAGCTCGTGCCCAAGGACATCGACATCCGGCCGGTGCGGGAGAACGAGCTGGTGTACCTGCAGAGCTCTCCGGACTTCTGCTCCAGGAACGAGAAGCATGGCTCCTTCGGCACGCAGGGCAGGTGAGCAGCGACAGGATGTGACATCAGAATGATGTCTGCCCGAGAGAGTCTTTGGTGGGGTCTGTTTAACTGGCTTAGTACACACTCAGAAATGAAGGAGACGCACTTGAGTTCTTTAAGGAATCCATTTCCCAAATGTCCCCTGAAAGTGTAATGCTCTACTTGGACACTAATGAGTACCTTGGAGTATCTTAAAGGCATACTATGCAGGATTTTCACCTTGAAAATATTATAAGATGGACATGCTCAGTCATTACTATGACTGACAGATGTGTCTGTGTTCATTTCTTCCCAGTACACCGCTTGTCTACTTGTATTTGTTATTTAAAAAACTCCTCCGGCTGCTTCTGGGCATGGGCCTTTTTTACTGTAATGTATCTGAAAGGCATGTGTCCAATACGCTGAACTCATATGCTCTATGATCCAATAGAAGGAGGGCAAGAGGAGATGGGTGTGGATTGGCCACAACTAGGTTTGCCAGAGATTAGCCTTGGTGGCTAACCATTAGCTAATCAACTGGCTTGCCAATGTTTGGTCACATTAATTAGCTGTGGCGTTGTAAGATAACTAAATTCAGTTTGGTATGTCAGCTGGCACACCAGGCTAGCTGTGTCCCACTGCACACTACTACCAGCTTATTTCCTCTCCTAGGCCGGGAGCTCATGCCTAAATCCAAAAGACTCCCAGACTTTCAGAAGACTTGAGATATCTGATAAAAAATAAAAGCAACAATGAATTGATATGTATGTGAGTATGGATACTTGTTACAGAATTCCTTCCAGGCGGGCTAGAAAGACTGAAATCCACTGTTGTTAGCAGGAGTGGCTATCACTGGTTAGCTATAGACAGTTAAATAGCTAGCTAAATGGTTTGTGTGGAAAGCGGAAACTAAAGAAGATGTTTTACGAATCACATCAGACCACGGTTTTCTTAGCTCATCATGGCACACAGTAGTCCAAGCTACCAACCTACTAACAGCTAGCTATAAAATGAGCTGGAATGATTTTGGTGGTGTAGGCAGGGTTGAGAATGGGGAGAATGTGTGTAAACAGGAGCCATAAATTCTGCATAGTTTGCCTTTAAATGTTAGACAGTGCATGTCTCTGTTCAATTTTCTTTTTGAGAAATTATCCTTGAGCATGTTTGATTACAGAAGTGAGTCATGAAATCATCCTGACTGCGTTCCACCTGTTTGTATGTCACACGTGGTATTTTGGGCAAAGTACTGCTAGTTTCAACTAGTTGTAGTCAGCCTGCAGCTGCAATGGAGTGTTTCAGTAATCAGTAGCATCCCTCACTGTAAAAAACGATCTGCTGATGTTGAACAGACAAATAATATAAAAAGCCTCTGTCTCAAAGGGAAATTACACAGCCTGAAAGGAAACTGCTTCAAAAGCATTCATGTGGGTGTCATATTTTATATGTGCTCTGGACATTTTTATGTACAGATAAGGATTCGTATTGGGGAATTGGTTCTGCACATTTCAATGGAAAAATCTGCTTCATTTCAGCATAAAGTTTTATGAATTATAACAAACATTTATCTGCATTTTATGTTCCGTTAAATACCAGACAAATTCCGTTTTATATGTCCAGTTTATCCATTACAGTTGCATGTCCAAATCCACCAACTTGAATGAACTCTTCATGACTGGCCCGTGGTCATGCGGAATATATTTAGTGCGCCACACAGTGACAGATAGCCATTCCATGTGTTTGCAGATATCAGTCATAGTCGGCCATATAGGATGGACATTATACCTTCCAAACTACTTTAGCAGGAGTGCTCACACATGCAGTCTATGCTACTTGTTCCCTTCAAGACCTAGTTATGTTTGTTGTTTTCTTTATTTTTAGTCTGTTATGTTCCTTTTTTCGATTTATCTTGCTTTGCAAACATTCTTCTCAGTGTAGGACAGCTTACATGACTTTGGTGTTAAAAAAGTATTATCCATTGACATAACCGGCTGCATTCTGATGGAGTTCCTTATTAAGGGTACAATGCAGCTGTACCACACAAAGGAATCAGTTTAAATGGCAGTCTTTGGGTCATAGGCTCAGCGTTTACACCAGACTGCTGAATTTAGGGCGCTCCTCTTCAGGGGCGAATTGTTTCTCCTGCTTTCTCCACCTCCTCCCAGCATTCCATTCTCCTCTTTCACCACGGGGACCATTAAAGCATGACAATATCAAACAAACAGGAGGGAGATCCCTTGTGTCTCAGTTGCAGTGTGAGACCATTAGGGGCCCTACTCATAGGAGGCACTCCCTGGTTCTCAGTGATTTGGCCTGAACACTGGAGCTTAGCTTAGTGATTTTAACTTGGGCCTCCTGTCAGTGAGGCGTGTGGGAGAGCTGGGGGTGTGGTGGCGGGGGTGGTGGTGGCAATAAACCAAACTATCAACAGGAGTAAAGTGCGTTTCCCCAAAACCACCTTCACCACCACCACCATTCCCCAAGAGCCCAATTTGTCTTGCGTCACGAATGCCATTAAAGCTCGCTGCCCGGTTTCCCTAAACGTTTCTCCATTTTGACGCACATTGGATTGAAAGTGGTAATTCATTTTCTTCACGAGCCGTTTAGCCGAGCTCGACGATCGCCAAATTGAACTCTTGCCCCGAAAATGTTTCATGATAAAATAAAATAAAACAGCACTTGCATTAAACTCATGAAGTCAGAAGCACGCCAACTGAATCCAGAGCAGCGTGTAAGGCCCCCTCCCTCTCCCCGGTTTCTCCGCAGGCAGTGCAACAAGACCTCCAGTGGGAGCGACAGCTGTGACCTGATGTGCTGCGGCCGGGGCTACAACCCCTACACGGAGACGCTGGTGGAGAAGTGCCACTGCAAATACCACTGGTGCTGCTACGTCACCTGCAAGAGGTGCGAGAGGACGGTGGAGAGATACATCTGCAAATGACGTCCTCCTACGCCTTCCCCCCCACAGGGTCATTCCGCCTAATGCCCAACGCGCTACGTACCGAGAAAGCTCGCCGTCGTCTTAAGCTTCAGCTTTTTTCCCCCTTTTCATTTCAACTGAAGCAGTTCTTTTCAAACAAGTATTTTGGGAGTTTCATTTTATTGACAACAACAACAAAAAAAACGTGTTTTGTTTACAAGCATTTGAAACGGGTGTTGTCTCAACGCCTGCCTTTTAAGGGAAGACCACCGCCATTTAAGGATTTTTTCGCCAAACTTATATATATATTTCTAAAAGCTGATAATAAAAATAAATCTATTTTCTTACTCATTTGTTAAAGAAATTATATTTGAGTATTTTTGATGGGAGGCCTCATGAGTATTTGGACAGCGGGAGGTGCATAGCTAACCTCGGACTGATGTTACAGTAACTTCTAAATATTCACTTCAAAGCCATTCCATGGAATTCAGAGGGATTTCAAAGAGCTGTTGGATTATCCTTCATGAAGACGAAGAGGGAAGGAAAAGTTTCGGAATATGCAAACGGACAATCAAATACCGCTCCCCTTTTGGAGCTTGAAATAGTTTTGTAGTAAAGCTTTGTCTGTCTGGGAGTTTTTGAGTGTATTCCTTGTATTACTCTTCCAGGGACTATAAATGTAAAGAGTATCCACATTGTTAAATTTCGTTATGACATGAGGAATTCTAGTGGCAATCCTTGCTTACTGAATGTTAAGGGTTCCCATGACAACCTATTCAGAGCCACTTTATTGTGGATGTACATACTATCTTTTGTATTTAGAATTTAAATGAATATTTATGAACAAATTAAAAAGTAAGACTTTACCACCCTCTTTGCGTGGAAATATTTCCCTTTTGTCTTAAGTAAACAAGCACCTTTCCATCAAAATGAAGTTTTTGAAAAGAGAAAGAGAACCATCACAAACAACATGAATAACACAACCAATGATTTTGTGTAAAACAAACACCATGACCAATCACAAGCCAATCGAGTTTTTGCTCAGGTAAACTGTCTTAAGTCAGGCCCTAGTTTGCAACCATGTCATCAGCTGTTGGTGTTTCTTATATATTAGATATTTACTGTGGTTTTCATGATTTGCTGTTGACATTGATTGTCATTCAAGGGTTGGAGTTGAGCTTGTTGACAGGAATTAGACTCTTAACATGTCATGGTTCCAAACAAGAGCTGTTCTTACACAGCTGTTGAAGAAATGATTAGGGATCCCTGATAAAGTATGTGCCAAAAGAGCATTCATTCTCCACATTGAACAGGGCAGTAACATTACAGTGAAATAAATCAGGTTTGTATTTGTTGATTTGCGATCTTCAATATATTTTAGTCACCCATTACAGGAGCTATAATGCATAGCCATTAAATAGTTTTGTAGCGTTTTGTAATGCATTTCCTAATTTAATTTAATTATCTCTTCTCAACCTCACCTTGAACTAGGTTAATACAAATGCTGACCAGTGACACCCCAGCATTCTTATTTAAAGTTAATTTAAAAAAATGCCCCTTCTTTCTCACAGTAATCTACAGTATGTCATATGGGAGAAATGTTTAAACCACATAACAGCCCAACAGAACTGACCACTGCAGTGCTCGCCTTAATTTCAATGTGTGCTGAAAATATATATTTTTATTGTCTGAATAATATAATTGAATGCACAGAGCAAGTCCGGTCAGGGAAATCTACCGCAGCTGTCCAATAACTGGCTTCAGCAGTCACACACACACACACAGGTTTCCATAATCAACCAGTCACTTTCTACAACTCATACTCATCCAATCGCATGCACGCATCATCTCGGAGTGCCTCTTTTAAACCGACAGCCAGCTCATTGCCTGTGCTGCCTCTGTTTGCTCACTTGCCACTGCACAAATTGCGCTCACCCTCCACCACCCCAGCTACCACCTGTTGTTTGGATCTGCTTCTGGGTACTAGGGGGGTTTCTGGTATTCTTCTTGTTAAGTAGGGGAGATGTATTGGGCTCCCTGCTAGATAGGGTAGTGTGCTGGTGTGTGCGCTGGTGTGTGCACCTGAAGCAGAACCATTCAGTGCCAAACCTAAAGAATATTCACTGATATATTCATTAAAATAGTTATCTAAATATGTGAGTTGTCCTGACTGAATATGCTATCCCTGTTTTGAATTTACACAATAGACCAGCAAGAGAATGGGAAAGAGGTAATACAGTGGAATTTTAAAAGGTGAAAAATACAAAGTAAGAAAAACAAATGTAATTACATTTAAGCTTTTGAGTTTGCCAGTTTCTCCCACTGGACTCCTTGTTCTGATTATAGCATGCAAGTAGAAATGATTTAGAAATGAATAATTATTTTTGTTATGACCACATTCAGCACTGTAATGCAAAGATACTACAGGCAGCCAATGTAAGCAGAGCATTTAAGGCATCAAATGTAATGTTAAGTTCTGGCTCAAAACCCATGTCTCTGGAATTCAGAACAATGCTGCCAGTGCACTGAGTTCACTGAAGATTTTGCTGCCATTTTATAGACTTCATATTTTAAACAAATTTAATATGACAGTTCACTGTTGATGTTCTGGCACAAACCTCCAGTTGTAAAACTGCCTCATTATATTGTATGATTGATTACGTGATTAAGATTTCTCGACTTTGTATAAGGAAGAACACTGCTTAATTTTTGCAGCACAATTCACTGTTAGCCAGCTCATTATATCTAGTGAGAGAAATGAAAGTGACAAAAGGTTTTTTCTGTAGATCAACCAAACCCCGGGTTCTGCATGTCCACACAGTCAACAGAAACAAAAACAAAATAAAAGATGAAAATAGTACAATTGAAACAGCTGCATCTATTTCAAGCAAAGGAACTGACAATAGTTTTGCATTTTCCCTCACAAAACTACTCAGTTTCTATTATGCTACACTCAGTAAATACAATGCTCCTTAAATAATACTTTTTCGTGGCACTGTATCTCTTGTAATCATGCCTCACTTCTAATTGTGATATGCCATAACTTTACTGACTTACAGTAGCCTATGCTTACTGTGTGGACTAGACTTGATGGATAAGTGTTTATGAAAATTGTGCCTTATCCGATCTGTCTTCTGTAGTTGCTCCAATGACCTTGCATGCTCTTATTATGCGTCGCTTTGTATAATGGCGACTGCCAAATAAATGCAATGTAACTGACTGTAATGTAAATCTAAAACAAATAGAATTAAAACAGAATTAAACCTTTTTTATGAAGCAGCAGGGAATAGACACTAGTAAGCAGAAGGACTGCTTCGCACTGTGGTACAGACTAGGGCGTTGTTGTGCAGGAGGTCCAGCTGGATTCCAGTGGGCAGACATTTTGTTGCTGTCCATTAGCCCCTTTCATGAACACCAAGTGTATGAGTATATGAACTGAGCTTCAGAGCAAAGACAGGATGTGCCCTTTGCCTTCACCCTCTAATTTTGAGATTTATCCTTCAACCGATCAGTGGAGTTCCTTTTCTATTGTCTGCTCGGATCCAAGAGCAACAACGTTTGTCTTTCACAAAATCATGTAATTAAACCAAGTGGGGGAGAAGTGTTCTTTAAAACTGCGAACGGTTATTTGCCTTTTGATCCACTGCTTTACCATACTAGAGGAAAGGAAGAAAGAGAAGACTGTAGATTGATTGATGTGCCTCACACACTGAAGTACTGTGGCAGTATCAGCTATAGGTGGAACTGTGGGGGGTCCCTGTCAGTTCAGAATCTGGTTTCCGGTTTTTCCTGTTTTTTTTTTATTTTTTTATCAACAGGCTAAAATGTCAACAGGAAAGGGGTCTTACTGTTCATTGAGTTGAAAATGTGCCTGACACAGTGCTAGGTGCACTCTTGACTGCAAGTAGAATGGTAAGCCTACATATTAAACTTTCTTGAGTTTGTATACACTGCATAAATTATACAGAAGGGTGAAAATTATTTATTCTTTCAGATTTTTCCCTTTTTCTCCCAATTTGGTAGCCAATTGTACCCTTTCTAATCCAATTAGCGTTAGCTAGGGGATACACCGCCCACACCCTTTCCCTCGGCGGCCTGAAGGGATCTGGCGATCCGAGGACAACACGCCTTCTTCAAGCCGTCTCGTCTAAAATGACTCATTTTTAATCAGGATATTTGTCTTTGGCGTGAGGGCTTATGTGAATGTAACAACACTAGCTGCTTTACCACTGAAAGGGCAAAATTGATTCACACAAGATGGGTTTCCTCATCAGAGCTAGAGATTTCTATGCTCAGCTTGACTTTGGCAAAGTGGTACTTACCCTTAGAGCTTATCGGTCTGAGATATCAGTGGTTGGCGCAGTGAACTCCACTGCAGCATTAATGCTTCTTTGACTTTTTTCTTTTCCTAACCCCTTCATTTTTAGTATGCGGTTAGCGCTGCAATGCTAGCAAACCACATAGGCATTCATTTTGTTATGCTTCTTGCTAGAGGCTCAGCACAGAAAACTGGAATGGCGCCCATGCAGAATTGTGCCCTTTAATGATGCACATAGTAACCCTGATAATAATTATGAAGTAATCACAATCAGCCCAAGCTTTTGTGCAATAAAGGAGCACATGTTTGGAAGGTTAAAATCGTGTAGGAATTGAAACTTGGACTCTCATTTAGTGTGTTCTGCATTTAGCATTTAGCTACATTTGTGCACTGAAACAGTAGATGGTGACCAGTGAGCATAATATTCTTAGCTAAATATTAATTAATATCTAAAGATGCCATTTTATCTATGAGTGATCTGGTTCATTAACTTAGACATTTTGATAATTTAATTAAAAGCATGTACATTTGTAGGGGGCTCTAGTATTAAATGTATTACGAATGAATATTTTGCCAAAATAATTCAAGCTATGAAAGCCAAAACATTTAGCAAAATTAGGAGTAACAATTTTACATGATTTTGTCACCATGCTATCAAACCCTGCACACCATTTGGCTGTCCAGGACCATGGTTTCAAATCCCTGGTCTACCACAAAACCCCCCAGCTCAGTGTATAGTGTGTGTGTATATATAGTATAATATATAGAGTTGTGGGGGTGCTGCCTGGTGCTCTCAGACTCTTAATGGTGCAGTCATTTGCCACAGAATAGGTCACCAGTCCATAAACAAAAATATTTACACTTGCTGTTTCTCGAAGAACAACTTCTGGTAGTCATCTTCAAAGGGTTGCTAAGGAATGCTGATCTGATAGCACTGACAGGTTTCTCTCGTCCTCTGCCTTGGAGGTGCAAAGGTGACTTCTGTATTGGAGGAAAGGGGGCCTGATGGTCTGTAACCCGGGAGAAACAGAACCTCTGTTTAAAAATGGAGGATTCTCTGACTAGTAGTAATATCTAGAGTGAAGTTACTCCAAGTGTTTTTGTTTTTTTTACGTTTGGGTAAACTATATATTGATTACATACAGCTGGGGAGAAATCGGATGCATTGAAGGCTGAGACGTTAACCTCTCACCAGTGCACGTTGACCACCCCCCAAAACCCTGAATGTTACCTTCCAGTTCCTTCTGAGGGTTTCGGCATTTTTCATGCTGAATCATGAACACGGGTCCAAAAACTTGTGTTCTAATATCCCTTGCTCTCATGCCAACAAGAGGCTCAGTCAGAAAGGAAAATGTGTGTGTCTGTTATTGCTTGAGCAAAACAAATATTTGTTTTTGAACTTTACATATTGGGACAGCAGAATGACAGCAGGATTTGGGGTGAGCTGATCCAGTCTCTTTTTAATTTCATTTTAATGTTATAATGATGTTATTGAAGGCTGATTGAAAGCAGAACTGCAGCTGTAAAGCTGTTTAAGGACCATGCAATATTGAGCCTTTCTCTTTTTCCATGTGAAAGAAGCCCCTGCAAGTAAACCAAGGAGATGAACGCGAGAAGTAAAATGACAAATATAGAATAAAAAATTCACTTTTATAATGCAGTTTCAGGAGAAAATGGTTCCAGAAGGAACCCTTTTGATTTCTCAGGAGAACCCTATCCAGTTCAAGGGCTCTTTGTCAGGCAAAATCGTTCTTTGTCTGGGAGCTTTCCCACTTCACACCTATGATAGAGGGTTCCATAAAGAACTGAAAAAGGTTCTTCTATGGAGATAAGCCCAATAATACACAAAGAGTGTAGCTTTGGGAAATGTGCTGGATTTAAACCTTAAAGGGGCAACTAGGCATGGTATTGCATAGCCATCAACCACTGTACATGGATATGATGTACTGTAACCATATACTACATCAGATATATCCACACTTGTATAAGTACTGTTCTCATTGCATCCCAAAATACAGAAATTAAATACATCTCATGAATACAAATGCCTAGATTTTGAAGGCAGGACCGCCATTTTGAAAGAAAAGAAGAATCAGAACCCTGTCAGAATTTTGGCTTGCACCTCACGATTCTAGTTAAGCCTCATTCCAGTTTAGATATTTGACAATGCGCTACGTTAATATCTTGAGTTTGAGAAGCGATTACATTACAGTAATCCAATATTCCTGCGACACGGAACTACACATCACACTCTACCACCAGCACAAACCCCTTCATCCTCATCCATTGTCTGACATCACATTAGCATAGCAGAAAGATTGCTGTTCTGATAGCCGGCCTCCGTTAGTAGTAGCTATTAGAAGTGGCTTTGAAGATTACTGTATGTTGTAGTGAGGCACTGATAGGTATACAAAATCTGGACTACGAGTAATTATTTAAAGTGAATTTTCATAATTTATCATTATCATTATTTTTAGAAATGTACACTTGCAGAAAACATGTGTTAAAATAAATGAACATGATGATTTATACTCATTTTAAATGATTTATACTAATTTATATTATACCTTTTGTACTGATCATTTTCCCTTGGAAGACCTAAAAAAAAGATCATTCTTGTAGATCAGTTATATATCTGTTCTTGGGAATTATTAGAACTCAGAGATAAAACAGAAATAATATGGTAATTAGCTTGATCACACAGTTCCCTTAGGACAGTTTTGTTTGTTTGGAATGTTTTTTCCTCAGTGGACTAGAGGACTCTGAATGTGGCCAGCTGTTTCTGAGAGGGTCTTTTCCGCTTCCTTTGGTGTGATTGTCATGACAGCTGAAGACCACCTCTCTGAAAAGGCTCTGGAGGACTATCACATAGCTGCACCCCAGCCAAGTTCTCCACACTGCATTTCCCCTTGCTTCTGCCCTGAGAAAGGGCTTGCTTGTCTCCCGGTTTCGCCCTAAAGCCCAAATCAAAATTATATTAGACAGCATGAAGGGACAATTTAGAAAGCACTTTCTGGCCCATCGCGCACAGCAGCAGAGCGTATTCAATTTACAGCGGGAACCCGTTGCGCGCATTTGTCATGGGTATAATGGCCAATCCCCTTATGGTCACTTTTTATTGCATTGTATGCCGGCTATTTCAATTAGGGTCCATTGACCTCTTTGATTGAGGATGGCATGAACAAGTTTGTGTAATGTAAAAATAGACTGACTCAGTATTATTATACAATACTATTATGATTCTTCTTATTATTACTATAATAATAGGAATAATAATCACCATCATCATTTATAATAATAATAATAATAATAATAATAATAATACTTTTAATTTATAATGTATTATTTTAATGTAATAGCAATGGTTGTTTACAAGTATCAATTAACACTGCTAAAGTAATTCAGTGTCCTGTCAAACTGATCTACATGTATAAACGTAAGCACTAATGCAGGTTTGCTGGCAGAACACCACAATGCTGAGAAGTAATGCCCTTCTGTGATTGGCTTTTCATACGATGTGATTTTACGAAATGTTCACTTCCCTGACATTCCTTTCAACACCCAACAGAGCAAACTGATTTCCCCAGATCTCTCATATTTTTCTCCTGGAAGAACCTCATTCTCTAACTGGAACTTCAGCCTCTTTGTGGGATCAGGTTATGAGGTTTCAGCTTGGGGCGATGGCTGTGAAAGTGTGTTTTTATAGGCAGCATGCAGCCAATGCGCCGCACTTTCTCAAACCCATGCCTGAGCAATCTGTCCCAGACACTGTTTCCCTGGCTGTCACAAGTGGGGATCTCTGTTCAGAACCTTTATTTCAAAATTAAAACCAGTTCTTCAAATAACCAGACAAAGTGGTACTGTACACCTGACCTGTAGACCGTTTTCTTCATATAAACACCATAATCAATGACAGTGGACAAAAATAAATTTACAGGTTGTTTTATTTATTTATTTATTTTAATTGTGCTCATTTTCTTCAGATATAATATGTGTGCTTTGAAAGTCCTGATTGTAACCCTCCCTACAGTATTAACTCTGAAAATTTACTGTCCAACCTGGGAGGGTGGACAGACTACTGTCTGTTCTGGCTCCACGGTGGTGGAATTAACTCCCTGTTGAGGTCAGAACTGTAGAATCTCTTCCCACCTTCAAGCGCAAACTGAAGACGCACCTCTTCAAGCAGCACCTCTCCCTGTCCCTCCCTACTTCCCTGTGAACCTTAATTGTTGTCTTTCTGTGATTGACTTTTTTGTGTATTGGTATTTTTAGTTTGGCTAGGTAAGCAGTGTTTAGCTAGTTAAGTTTGGTCACTTTTGCTTTGTTGTTTGTTTGTTTGTTTATTTGTTTGTATAAAAAAAAATTCAAATAGGCCCTGGTCCTTATCTTTGTTGTACAGGTAGCAGTTGAAATTGTACTTCCCTCTAGGGTCTTTCAGCGCACTTATCCCTGGTTATGGGTATGCACTTTGTTGTACGTCGCTCTGGATAAGAGCGTCTGCCAAATGCCATGAATGTAATGTAATGTAAAAGGCACTGATGAGTGCAGACAGTCTTTCGGGAGTGGAAAATAGTTAAGGCTGGGTGTTTTCACTGAAGTCATGGGTATCACAGATTCCGCAAATGTTACCTTTTCTTTGGCAGTTCTGTCACTTTTCCCCATTTTTTTTTTTTTCATTTTTTAAAACATTTTTTACATTATTTTTGTCCATTTCTAGTACTTTCCATGGGTTGTTTGGCAGTTTTGGATACCTTAATATGCCTCTCAACCTTAATGTAGTTTGTAGTGTTGCTGGGAGAAACAGAATATGGAAGGTGAAGGTGCTGGGATCAAGATTCCCCTCCTTGTCAGTTGCTGTAATGTTTGACAACTCCTTTGTCCCCGGTTACGGTAACTGGGGAGAAAAGGTTTTCCATCAAACCTAGCAATGTACAACATGTTTTATTTTAGTAATGCAATTTCAGCACGCTAACAATATTCTGTTAAATTACAGACAAAACAGCATACTCTTTCTTTTCGCCCATTGACTCTTTGAAAATTCAAGTATTTCTTACTGTTGCTACAGTTGTGCATGTTATTTTAATAATTTCCTACAGCTGCCCATGAGCTCTCTTAATTAATTTAAGAAGTAAACATTTCTTCCACTTTTTTTCAGTTTTCCATGAAATGATATGACTTCAGCCAATATTTCCTGTGGCAAACTCCCAGCTTTTACAGTGATCATTCCTCATCAAAGGACTTCCAGAGGTGTCTGTGAAATATTGCCTACTTTTTAAAATGTGTTTTTATTTTACATTTCTCCTTGATTCCTTTCTATTCATAATCATTTCCTTTCTGTTTTATCCCGTGCACTTTCTCTGATTATAGATTCTATCTTTCATATTGCAACACCACTCTTCCGGTAATACAGAGTTAGCAGAATTGGGGGTAAAGTTTCTAATAGCATGCAAATAACACAGTTATGTAAGTATGCATCCAATAAACGAATGGAATCATGCCTTAGCAAGCTCCAAAGCGATCCAATTAAAAAATAATCAATGTTCAAATAAGGATGTGTTGAGGGAAAACAACTGAGCATAAAACAAAAGAAAATATTCTTGAATACATGTTATGACTTAAAATGTACCATTGTCACAGAAGAGTCTCGTTTCAAGACTCTGTCCTAATGAAAGACAAATACACCACAGTCGGGTTTGAATTGGGCTTCTTGGCAAGTTGCGAATCCAGCCAGTTATTGCATTTCATCAAGGAAGTCAAGGCCAAATAATTCACAGTGCTTTTTTGAACATATTTGTATTCCCTCACTTTCATCTCAAATGTAAGCCTGTCCCATCGCTAAAACAACCCCTACCCAGAGCGCATACTGGTGCACAAAGCACATGTGGCCTGCAGCATTCAGTGTTAAATCAACTCTTCCCAAATTCTTTTAACTCTAATAGACTACCGTCGGTCCATAAAGGACTCTGCTAGTGTTGAATCAACACTGGGAATTGTACTATGTACACTCCACAATCTGGACTGAGCAGCCATTCCATGGGAGAGTTGCACTTCTTCAACCTGTCAGGAACTTCCTCTTCTCCAGTGGTTGGCCTAGGATGCTGCAATGAGGGAAAGTAAGAGATTCATTTTGGTTGTGTGTTATCTGGTTCCTGCTGATCTGGGATCAGAAACGTGTGTGTTGTTTCTCCTCACATTGTAAACGTCTCATCTCGGACCGAAAGGAGATATGGACCCCATACGGTTGTTGTCTTGCTGCTGTTGTCATGTCATTGTACAGTCATATACAGTACAGGGAAATAGATTACTTTTAGCTGCAAGGAACATTCCCCTAGGTTAGGGCCTGCCAAGATCCAAATGCCAGCAGAACCCTTCATCCCCAGTGATTCAGGACCCATAGTGCAGTCTGTACGTATTTGGACAGTGACACATTTTTTGTTGTTTTCACTCTGTACTCCAGCAACAGTTGAAATAAAACAATCATTGTGTGGTTAAACACTTCCAGCTTTAATTTGAGGGTTTACGTCCATATTGGGTGAACAGTGTAGGAATTACAGCCCTTTATATACATAGTCCCCCCAAAAGGTTGTCAGGGAACAAAAACCCAAGAGAGACCAAAGGCTTAGTCACCATAGAGTGACTCGCCATGGTCACAGCAGTCTGCTTCCTGTAAGCTGCCACCCTCCCTCGACTGTATGGAGAAACACAGCTATTTAAAAGCACAGAAAAGCAATTGGTTCCTGTGTATTGAAGGATTCTGAAATGATGTTGTCTGTTACACCACGTGGCTGCTTTCCAGGTCCTTTGAAGACGATTGGAGGATAAGTTCTACCTCCAGTTGGATGACATCATTTAACTGCCCAATTCCTCTCTAGTTACACCTGTTTCAGAGTGAGTCATAAGATGCAGGATGTGAGCTCAGCTGTTTATTGGTTTATTGGGACATCTTCAGTTATTTAGAGCACAGGGAGTAAGCGGAAGAGGGTCAGCCGCAAATCTGTGGCAAGTTACCTATAAAATTATTATTATTATTATTATTATTATTATTATTATTATTATTATTATTGAACCAAACCTAAACTTAAAGTTGTAATCCTTACTGATACATTTGTTCAATTCCTTCATGAGTTTGTGACTGTTCCAAAAACATTATTTGCATACTACATCCTTGTAAATTTCAATGCAAATGAACATATAGCAAAAACTATGCCAGTGTGCTGTACAAAACAATGTCAAAATGATCAAAATTCCAGATGTGCTCCAAAAGAGACCAAGCCATTAATGTTTTTAGTAATATTTCATGTAACTTGTAAAGGGAAAGTAGAATACCTCTAGACTGCAAACATGCAATAAATTACTCCAACGCATTGGAAGGGACTTCATGGAATGAAAGGAATTGGTAAGAAGTGCGTCAATGCACAGGTAAAGTATGCTCCAGAGATGATTTCTGTCCTCCCCAGAAAAGAAGCACAAGTTTGACCTTTGCTCGAACCTTACTTTTGCATTCTTATGCTAAGAACCAACACTCAGCATGCTAACAATGGATTTCCAGACTTCTATGTGTTCCAGTGTGGTGTGTAAGTATACCTTTATGGAACGTGACCCACATTTCTAAGGTAGACTTTGTTCTTGCTTCAGTCCAGTGCATGTTTAGACCTGAGATCTGGTGAAGGATCATTATCTTTAATTAGAGGGGACTCTTCATTCACCTTTGACCTGCTAATTTCCCTGTACTGGTTTTTGATTGTTCTGAGTGATGACTAAGTCTTTTTTACAAGCCTATTTAACCCATCAGCTGTAGTGTAAATTATTCACTTTATTACATAGTACATGATACCATTGCCATTTGTGTATTTCACATGAAACTGTCACACAGTATTTTGTGAAAATATACATTTAATTATAATAGAAATAATGTATGTTCTGTATTTATGAGATGCTGAATTCCTTTTGATTAAATGTAATTTACTTAAAAATATTGGATAGAAGATCTGCAAATACACACTTCTTGATTTAATTTACAATTTACAATTTACAATTCATGAGCAACCCCAGTGCTCTTATTTGGGGCTAAAAATAATAATTTTCATGAAGTGATCAGAGTTAAGGCTACACTGTATATCCCAATGAACAGGAAACTCAGAATATCTCCAGGAAATAAGAGAGCCAAGCACAGCCGATGAGCGTTTTAACAACTTTGGCAGCATTTCATTCCCAGTGTGTTAAATGTGGTGTTTTTTATTATTTTTATTTTTTTATTCTAGTTTACCCAGATGTTAAAACTGGCTTAATTCTCCTATATGCATATTGTTTCTCTGAGGTAATGGAACTTACATTTTCAATATGACTCTGGTTAGTGCTGGTGCAGTTTATGTCAATTTATTTGTTCAAATACATCCGTGAGACTAATGCCAATGTGTCTTGCCTTGACAGCAGTCACTGGTTCCATTCCACCCCACTGGACTATGTTTCACTTCTCAACAGCTGGCTCTGTTAGATAAATGTTTTTGTGAGAATTGTGGGTGCAGCTTGCATGGGCATTTATGGAGGATCAGTAGTGGACTATGGTCATTAGTAGTCTCTGGTTTCAGGCCAGCCCTGGACACATGCTGCAAAAGAGCTGAACATTTCACCTTTCTCCGGAGTCAAAGGTCGCAGACATAGCCGAGC
The DNA here is from genome assembly GCF_963514075.1 of Conger conger. Lineage (NCBI taxonomy): Eukaryota > Metazoa > Chordata > Actinopteri > Anguilliformes > Congridae > Conger > Conger conger. Next base: position 38,672,746 of record NC_083772.1, on the reverse strand, counting down.
CTATGGCCTTCTAGCAATCCTTTACAACGCCTATATCTCTGCCTCCTAAGCCACACCCAATATGGCTTGGCAATGTGCTGATGAGTGTTGTGGGGGTAGACAGCCGTCTGACTCCCAACCAGGCAACCCCAGTCACAACTCTTTACCTCTGACCTCAGCCACAAGTCTATAGTTGGACTCCTTTCAAATGTACAACCTCTTGATTTATTGCTCAAAGTCTGCAGTAGCCTGTTGTTGGACCTTCTTCAGACTGTGCTCAGCCTCTAAATCATGAGCGTGGCTTATCTACAAGGGCCTAATCTCTTCTCGAGTACTCCTGATTACCTTTTGCCCTTCTCCCCCAGTTGTCAGTTGCAGAAGGTGACTTCCAAAAATATTGGAAAAAGAAAGGCAGCGGCCTGTTGTGATTGACCCAGTTGTATTTGAGGCATGAAAACAAAGACACCTGCTATTGTTGATGTAACGTGACTTTCATGCGACTGAAAATATCTGATTATGTATTTTTCATGCATATGCATGCACAAGATGGACATGTGGTGTAGAGCTTTTGTGTTGGTATTTATTTCAGGTTTGACCGTACGGCAACAGTCGAGGTCTGTGGTTCTCAGTACATCTCTTGTTAGTTGTCTTGGTGGGTTTTCTTTGGTTCCAGATCTGTTCATCTCTAAAGAAGGCAAAATGGATCAACCCAACAAGAAAAGCCATGAAAACATGTTATTCTTTGATGGGGCAGATAGAAAATTCAGTTGGACAAAAAAAAACCCAAGCCAGACATCCACAAATGTTGTCTATTTCATATCTAAGTTCTAAAACCTCAAAATATAATAATTTTTAACTAATTGTACGTTTATCCAATGGTTTGCAAATGTATGAATATTCATGCAACTAATACAGTTGTATTCTTTTTTTAGTTTTTGCTTTGATCATGAATAATTCCATGTGTTGCTTTTGCATGCATGTCTTTCCCTGACTGCTTCCTTTCTGTACAGCAAGTCTAGCCTTCCCTCTCTTTTATTTAATTAAACTGTTATAACTATTTTATTTAGTTCTCATGGCCTCTTTCATTTTTTTCAATGAGTTGCTTGGCTTTCGAATATATCATTACATTTACTATCAACTGATCATTTTAATACGGTTCCCAAGGTGGAGCTAATGTTTGCACCAATTTGATTTGTTGGGTTCAGCCTGCAAAGACATCACAGCTGTGACACTAATCCGCTGGGCCACCATTTTACCTCCTTAAACACAATATGGTTTTTAGGGAAATTCCCTCGCCGCGACCTGTGACCTGCAGTCGAGAGACTGGAGTTGAGCCAGAAGTCAACCTTAATTCCTGGCAAGCGAGTAGTGTATGCCGCCCTTCAATCTGTACTGATTTATATTCGTACGAACAGCTCTGTTCATATGAGACTATTTAGAACGTTTTACCATCCAAAAGCAAATATATTTTTATGTCAGGAAATGAAGAATTATTGGAAAACGTCATATTTATTATTTGTTATTCAGTAAGTTTGAGTGAAACGCAGTTCTGACCCTTATATAAGAATAAGGGTCATGCAAGGGAAATACACTCAAAAAGTGGAATGCCCACAAATGCTTTTGAACAGTTTACAGAGGTTTTGCACTGTAGTAATCAAAAAGATCTTTTCTGTTCCTTAGCTTCGCATTCTCTAAGCAACTGAAGGTAGGAGCATATGAAGCCTGTTGTAAGGAACTAGTAACTGTAGTTTAAGTGTGTTAAGAGTGTTTTTATGATTAGGGGCTTAGCTATATTTCATATAGTGCTGGACGAGTGGCGGCTGGTATAAATGGGCTAACGGGGCTAAGCCCTACCTATCTTTTCAAGAAAACATAAGTTTTTAAATGTTACTCTTGTGTAGGCCTCGTTTGTCGTCTTATTTCATGCCAATAAATTAATTGAAGCAGTTTAGTTTGAATTATGGTGAAACCAAGAACAACAACACCATCTAATGGTCATAAGAAAAACATAGGGTATGACCGTTGAACTGTATTTTAGCTACAGGGCTACTTTTTCTCAGCCCCAGGTCAGCATATTGCAGTGCCAAGTATGTGACATGCTTCATATAGTGACACTCCCCTTCGATTCGTTATCCATTTGGGCTAAATTTATTCAGCCCATTACAGTCTAAAGCATAGACTGTATAGGTCAGAAGGTCTGTGTGAGACACGCCCCTTCAATTTGTTATCGCTTGAGTAACAGTTAGTGAGAAATTAAGGAAATGGCAGGTACAAACATTAACTAGGTGGACTATACTTCGCGAATCATCTGTTTCAGAAGATGGAGGAGGAAATAAAGACATTGGGGACCAAAGGGTGTGCAGCTTAGACAACAGGACAAACAACAGAATCGTAAGTTTTGTGTTTCTTGGTTTGAATGAAAGGACCAAGGACTGAAAGGACTGTAGCTCATAATTCGTTTTTCTGACACGGCAAAACACTGCAGATTTTAAACATTTGTGGGAGAAAATGAGAATTGGAAACTCATATTGGAAATAGCTTTACCCAGCATTGACAGATTGACGCTAACATAACGTTAGCCTGTCAGCTTGATGAAAATAACGTTAGCTAATTGTCCATACAGAGACAGAAAATGTAAAGAAAAACTTTAGAATTGTGGATTGGACTGCTATGGATCAAACTATTTTATCGTTAATGTTATGCCGGGGCATGTTTCTAGTCTTGGTTGACCTTTCTGTTTTTTTTTAGCCGATCACTTGTCTAACACACCAGTCACTATGGTGCACGTCAGAGACAAGTCAAACTGAGCTGCTTGACTGTATGTTCACTGTTGGAAAATAACTGGCTGATGACATATCGAAGGCAACATTAGTGGCTGTGCAAACTGAGACGACTGACGTGGCATGCGTTAGCCAGTGTGTAATTGTGCTTAGGTAGGCTACATTACTGACTCTCTTTAGAGATTTCTCTTTAGTGCACCTACTATACCAAGGCTTGGTTTCATGGTTTTGTTGCTGTAACAGAGTTGAGGCCTATATTGTAATCCTGTTGCTCAACTTGTAGCGCATGGCACCATCAGAGCCATGGTTATGGATTCAGTTCCCACTGGTGCCATAGAGGAATCTATGCGCTCATGCTATTGTAAGGTGCTTTAGATGAACACATTCATCAAATGGCATATTTTCAAAGAAAATGCTGCAGCGTGAGTTATAGATAGGTATTAGACTTTGAATTTGTATCCCTCCCATCTAGTGTCACCACCAGCCACCACTGTGCTGGGGTACCCACAATGCACTGCACGGATGCTGCTCCATACGTAGCACACTTCTATTCCCTTTTTGAAGAACAATACCACATGGTTCTAATGAACCACAACTCTAGCTCTTTCTATAGAACATGTTGGGGTGGTGGGCCAGGTCTGACTGAGGTGGGAGGCAAAAAGGCCGTACGATGTCTAGTGCACTCGTGAAACCAGCACATTTCCCCACCCCCACTGTAGAGTAAATGTTTAGATGGCACACACTACTCTTTCTGCTCTCATGGTTATTAAAATTCTAATCAGATTCAATAAACAGGTTTGCATTTGAATCAGAAATAGCCGTGGGCAACACAAAAGGGATTTGCGAAAGTTTCTAGTTTATGTTGCACATGCAGTATACGGCTGGTCTGAGTCTTCGATCAACTGAAGTTGTGCTAAGAGAGGGGCTTAGCATGAGATTTTAAAAATAAACCCAAGCAAAGTTCAAGCAAAGCAAATACAAGGCGTTAAATTATGTTGAGAGCCGAATAAACACATATATCCCCATTTGTTTTTTTTCTTGAGCGTGTCTGGTGATTGTCTCTTGCAAAATTCGAGTAAGTACTGAAATTAAACAAGTAGCCTACATTCTGTATATATAAGGCAAGTAATTAAAATCCAGTATAAGCACTGCATAGAGAAATTAGATCGATTGAAAATACAGATTTTTTTCATATGATCTCTTTCATATAATATTTTTTGCTGCCTCTTTCACAGGATTCGGGTGGTACTGTTGATGGAAAATATGGATATATGTGCACAGTAAGAGAAACCCAAAAATGGCTTGTGTTCTAAGAAGACACACAAGATTGGACAGTGAAAATCTTGCCATTATAAAATTCCCACAGGGAAAACCAAAAATAACAAAATGCAATGTTGTCATTAGAAAATACCATGACACTGTTTGTAATGCAGCTTCTCAATCATTTTGCACTGCCAAAAATACTATTTGCAGGGGCCAATTTCACATACACAGATTAAGCCTAGTACTAGACTAAATTCATTTTTGAATTGATCTTTTTTTCTCCAATTAAGAAAATATTAGCTTGTTTTAAGTTTTTAGCTTGAAGTATAATTTTCTTACTGCATTGGCAAATCTTGAAATGAGTAAAACTTCCTTATGTCATTGGCAATATTTTTGTATCATCCTTTATTTAGCAAAACATTTGAAGTCTAGATACAAGGCTAAGATACTAGTTTTTTCGGTGTGCCCACATGTTGAATCTTTTGTCAAATGTGATGATGGCAATAATGCAAGTGTACAGCTAGGTTTCCTACAAATCATTAACCAGCTCCACATGAATGGAGTTACCCCAATAAATGAATTAGCCTGTCTAGCATGATTGCATATGAGTGTGAACTAGCCACAGTCCAAACTGGATTAATTTCACTGTAGATGTATCAAACATCTGCTTGGGGATTTGATTTTGAAAGTGTGTTACCACCAGCTATTTTTTTGTGACACGGACTGCTGCAGCTGATCTTAGTTTTAAGTGTTGCGTGCGAGTGCTAACTCCATCAAAGCGACGGGAGCTTCTGGGGCGACACACCCATGAGTTCGGTTGATTCGAGGACCAAACAGATTTCCGTTGGAAGGGAGATCACGGGCGCTCATTCCAGCGTGCTTACAGCAGCACAAACGGTGGGCATGAATGAAGGGGCAGTGGCTTTGATTTTCTGTTGTTCTTTAATTTTGAGAGGGGTCCGTTGAGAGGTACCAAGACACCAGCGGATATTTCACACCAAGGGCATTCTGTCGGTAGTGTTTTACTTTAACTGTTCAGTGTTATATTAGTTTTGTATTCTGTGTTGGTGTTGCATTAACTTTAACCCCACCATATTTCACCTATGGGATGTCTGCTCTGTTTTTCATAGAAAGTCAAGAACATTTTAATCCCCACTCTACTAAATACTCAAAGCTCATAAGGTGGTAGGGGTGTCAACTCTGATGGAATTCACCTCTTTGGCTTTGGTCTGGAGCCAAGGGGTTGATTGCTTGCTGGGAGAGGGAGAGAATAGGGGTTTATAGATGACCTAGGGGAGAGAGGCATCGTGGGTGTGCACTAGCGGCTAGAGTTATGAGAGAAAACAGCGATGCCAAGCTTTGGTCTTTTTCTTTTTCTAAACTTGAACAAAACTATCCCATGGTGCAATGCACTGGGTTTGAGCGTTGGACACCATAGCCATTTGTACATTTGTAATGTAATGTAATGTACAGCATAGCCATTTGCTATGCTCACTGTTTTTAAAAAAAGACACTCAACAACAAGGATAAAGCACAGTTTTGTTAAGGATTGAGTGTTGTACCTTGTTGTTAAATCCAGCTAAGCCAGCTTGACTGGCAAGAAAATTGAGCTTCAATAGCTGGCTATGAGCTGGTCAACCAGCTAGTGCTGGTAGCTTGTCTGAGCCGGTAGCTGGCAAATGGTCATGGACACAACAACCCGTCTCAGTTTAGAACATGTACCCTTTCCACAGAGCTCCCATTGAACGAAGGCAGCACATGCAAGTCAGCAGCTGTGAAGCAGATTACAGGTTTAATCAGAGTAGTCAACGAGTGAACGTGCGCCTTTCAGTCAAAAGTAAACGCTGACTTTTTTCCTCAGTCCCCGCTGTCAGGCAAAAAGCTGGCACAGCACTTGAGCAGGGAAATGAATTTGCACATGGTCAGATGAATTCATCAGGATGTCCTGTCCTCTGTCTGCCAGAAGTGATGCAAACATGAGCATGTGAAAATGTACGGCCCCCCCCCCTACACACACACACACACACACACATTAATTGCGCTTTCCACAATAATTAATTTGCAGGACTCTGTGCCAACAGATTTACACGTGTTCTCACGCTGTGGCAATCGGTGAGGAATTACGCCTGATGCCTATAAGCAAACTGCAGACAGAAACGGCTCAGTTCTGCCTTTCCACAGGTGGCTGCTATGTATAGAAGGAAGTCCGCTGAATGTGTGTCGGAATTCTGTTTTTGCGAAAGCTAAAGCCTCCTAATCCCCCGAATCGTGCTCTTTTTAAAAGCGAATTATCAATGGTAGTCAATGAGAAATCCTCACTGACACAGCACAGGGCCAGCAGATGACATCTCTTTCTCTCCTGAATGGAAGGCCTGTTGTGCTCTTGAGAGAAGCTTCGAAGCAAGGCTATGTTATTTCCTAAGTCAAATTTATGAACAAATCCCAACTGTAAAATCCAGCTATGCCAGTTTGACCAGCGTGAAAATTGAGCTGGTCAAGGTGGTCATAAACTGGTCTAGCTGGAAAATGGTCTTAACTGGTAAACCAATGTCGAGCTGGGAGCTGGTCTGAACTGGTCAACCATCTACCGGCTGTTTCACAACCTAGTTTGAGCGTTTTTTTGTCAACAGGGATGTGATTGCAGGCCACACTGAATCCTGTTCCTGTGTGGGTGGATGGATATGTCAGTTGGTTTCCTGCTATCATTAATTTTGCAAATGTATGCTATACTTTTTTGCTATTTCATGGGAAACTGAAGAGGATAATATGATATTGAATAATAAGTCTGTGGTATAGTGGCATTAGGCCTTCTTCAGCATGCCAAAAGTTTTTATTTATTTATTTATTCTCATTACTTTTGGCACGCTGAACAAGGTCGTCTTGCCCAAAGTATTTCAATTTAATGATGAAACATTTTTCATGGTAGTGCGGTTCATTACTGACTTCATTACTCATTACTCATTACAATGCTTGTGGGACCAGCACCCAGGTACATTTCACACTTTGACTTGAGAGTGTTTCCTTTTGTAATTTTCTGTATAGTGACAGTAGCCCATTTAGATTCAAAATTCAGCCCCCTGCTTTTGGGCCATGTTTATAGATGGTTGCTAAAGAGCCATGGAAGGCTTCCAGTCACATTGAAGACCAGAGCCAGAGGCCACTTTATCTCTCTTTCCACACCTGCGTACCAATGGCTTTAGGAACATGTACAGATATTAATCATATAAATGTATTGTAAAGCCTTTCTGTGGATTATATCTGCATATATGCATCACTGTAAATTGGGTTATTCACCAACGCAACATATTTGCCGCTTCACAACCCAACATAAAAAATGCATGCTCTTATTGTTTCCCGTTTTTTGAAAAACTGGCACAATAAAAATCATTTGTATTGGTTGTTCATCCCTCAAAATTGTAGGTTGGCAGACCTCCGATAAATAATGTACCAAAAAATCTTTTTTATCTCTAGGCAACAATTCCTCCAATGTGAGGCTGAATTGACGACCCAAAGACAAATTGAAAGCAAATTGAAAACAGTCAGCTGTGAAATATGCAAAAGCATCTTTTCCAGGGAGGGATCTCGGAGACACGAGCCGCTGAAGCCACATGACTACAACTGTATCAGAGGAAGTGGCTTAGAGGGAGAAGTTATGCTTAAAGTGATAAATGCAGTGATATTGTGTTGCACTGTGGCAGTAAGGGGAGTAAAGACCAAGAACATATGTGCTCCAGAATTTAGACTTAGGTGCTGAGTTATAACTGCCAGTCTAATCCTTTACACTTTCACACCAACTTTTCGTAATATCGACCACCATGACCAACTTTGCGCAAAAATAACTCAATTTAAATCCAAGGCATCTCCACAGATCCTGTCATTGATTTTGAGACATACATGCTTTTTACAATTTTAGAGCTGTAGATTTTATTACATTTGAATTTGACCTCAAAATGAGAAATTTTGACAATTAACCTAGGGAGACACATTGCTAACATATAAATAAGGCTAGCTTCTCCATGTTTGAATCATTATAAAGTTCTCAGCGAACATGAGAACAAGGAGAGACTTGAATGTCAGCAACGTCACAGGCACTGCGGCAGCAAGGCAATGTTTGCTACCTAGCTAGTCATACATAGACAATGATACCTAGCTAGTCATACATAAATGGTAAATGGTTGGCATTTATATATACATAGATAATGATACCTAGCTAGTCATACATAGATAATGATACCTAGCTAGTCATACATTGATTAATCAATAAGTGTTAAACGTTATATTCCTGTAATCGCATGTCTTGCTGAAGCTGGAATGTTTAAACATAGCTAACGTTAGCTAGTTGGATTACTGTAATGTGCGCTATGTTAGCTACTCGGTCCTAGTCCTCACACACTGATCCTAACTTAAATTAATGATACTGCTCCTCGATACAGAATCAGTCAGAAGTTCTGTTGATAGGGTGATGCAAGATATGTGGTCCCAAATAGGATACATGGGCATGTTGGAAATTAGTCATGATTCAGAAAAGTGCCAAATCTCAAAGTATATTTCCTCTGACATGTATGTATATGCAAAATTGACAGTATTGAAAATTGTCAATACGCTACTCTAAGATTATGATTCAAACAAAGTTCACTGTTTGAAGTGTAGTAGACATATACTGTACAGGGCTGTAGCAGTTGTCAAAGATCGGCCCTGATACACATTAGTGGAGAGCAGGTTGATGTTAGCGTTAGGGCTGATCAATTTAATATCCTGTCTTTTGAGGCTTTCACCAAATGCAAACGTTTCACTTAAAACATATTTTTTGTGATTCATTAGAATTTAGTTTGGAAGAACTGTTTCATTTCAGAACTACAGTACCTTGTAATATGTTTTCTGCATAACTTTGTTAAGGTTAGTTTAAGCTAAGATTTTATATTCTGTGTTGGCTTGTTTTAGCTGTCAGCCATTAAATCCATTTTTTTATCTAAGGAATATTTTGCGGCACACTAAAATTCTGTTTAACTCCTTTAAAGCTCATCTTTGTTCATGGAGTGTGCTTATATGGATGTGAAACAAATATACTGTCCAGAGCTTAAACACATTTCTGCTATACAGTGTTGGGGAATTGCTGTTGGTGCAGTTGCTGTTAAACCACCACTGGTGCTTAATATTGGACTACTAGAGCTTTGACTAACATCCCCATTTCTTTCTGCTTTTGATATTTAATATTGGCAACAAAAAAAAAACCTGAACCTGAAAATCCTAACAAATCTGACCCTCCTCCAATTTAATCAGGTTGGATAACTGCTCAGTCTGAATGTGTGAAGGTTGGATAAGTGAGGGATTACTGAAAATAGAAGCCATACAATTAAAATAAACTGAAGGTAACGCACTTTGCTGATTGACAGGGCTCATATTCAACATTAAGTGAATATTGGACTACAGTGTTATCCACTCAGTGAGCACTTTTTTTGGTATTTCTTTGACTTATTTTTTAGACTTCTTAAGTCTTCAGAGATGCTCTTCTGCATATCACTTTTGCAATGTGTGGTTATTTGAGTTACTGTCACCTTCCTGTCACAATTCTCTGCAAGCTCTAGAGACTGTTGTGTGTGAAAATCCCAGGAGATCAGTAGTTTCTGAGATACTCACATCTGGCACCAACAATCATTCCGCGGTCAAAGTCACTTAGATCACATTTCTTCCCCATTCTTACATTTGGTCTGAAAAACAGCTCAACCGCTTGAACACTTTTCAAGTTGCCCGTACCTAATAAAGTGGCCACTGAATGCATATCCATTGGGTTAGCCTTTATAACATGGACTACAATGTTGATTTTCACAGAAGCCTGTGTACATAGTCCACTGGTGTGAAGAAAAATATTTTTCTACACACCAGTGAAGGAGAAAAAAATGGTACAGTACACCACTGGTGTGGAGTATTGGTACTACTGTATGAAACAGGGAAATGTAAAGAGAATATATTATTCTTTTCATAAATCACTTCAACCACAAGGTACTGCAGCACTTGACTTCAGCTGACATGTTAGCATTGGACCGGCATCAGGAACCTTGATGACGGCTGGAGCCACAGCACAGTGAGTGGAGGAGAGAGTGGAAGCTTCGTTTCCAGTGAACATTTTTGTGGTGAAAAGTCTGTGAAACACCCTCTAGGCATCCAGGTGAAAATCCAGCTACATTTGTAGGTGAAAAGTGAAAGTGTTTAACCTGACTTGGACGTAGCCAGGCTGTATCTGGGACAAGCCTGAGCTATATTGGGGCTAACCTAGTCCATTTATGTCTAGATTTTGACTTTGGCTCACAGGGTTTCAACAAGGATCTGTGGACAAATACAGCTCCTGGTGTTGGGACATGCCTCTCAGGAGGGAGAACCCCCTAATTATTACACATTCCTTCCACTGTGGTACAAAAAATGTACGCCACAGATTTATTTCACATGTAATTTTAAGGACTATGAAAATGAGATGGCAAGTTGGAAAGGTAATAAAATGGCAAAGAGTACCAAAGGAATGTCCCTATGTCCCTATCTTCCCCAATCCCAAATTCATGACTGAAGGCTAGTCTAACCCATTAAATGATTATGATTATTTTTTAATGATAGAAGTATCAGGAGAATTCCTGGAGGCCAAACATGACCAACTTATAGTTTCCATGGTGAGGACCACAACGACGCCAAACAATGGTCTTTGACACTGAAGCATTTAGACGTCCTGATGACTGTGCACTGCTGCCTTACCTTGCATCACTCAGGCCAAGAACCACGTTCTCACAAGAAATGGGAGAACCAAACCTTCTGTACCTCCATTGTCTTCTCACTAGCTCTGAAGTCAACCAAGAGACCCAGGGGCTTTTAATAACCTCGAGCAGCAGCCGAACCTCTTACAACAATAACCACCTGACACCACCTGGACACTGCATTGTACAGCCATGGGTCATTTGGTTTTAATGCCCATTTGAGCTCATGGTTCAAATAGCCTTAAGACTCGTCCACTGTCTCCTTGTGCGTCCTGCTGAACATATGTTCAATTAAGAGCACAGATTATTAGCTTGCTTTACTGGTAACACCTGCCTCCTCCTGACTTGTCATTAGAGGGCATTGTGATGTTCCAAAGCCAAGCTCCTGCACAGCACAGCACAGCACACCATTTTAAAGCTGCCATAAAGGACAGGAGAGGAGTTTCCAAATGATCCTCATCATATATTGCTGTTATTTCTGCTCCTAAAACCAGCTTTTTCGAACAACATTAATGACTTGAGAATTGAGTGAACTCAGCTAGAGAGGTCAAATGTTCTCAAACACACATGCATGCACATAGATGCACACTCACACACACGCAGAACTTCAAACACACATAATAAAAATGGTTATAGAAATTTATAATGAAAAAACATTTAGGACAGAACATTACATGAGGACATATGCAGTTACTTTTACAGTCAATAAAACCTCATCAAACATATTCTTATCTCTTTATTTTTTTACGTGGATGAGTCTCTTGGAGTGGGCTATTTGAACCATGTTCTAGCAATACATCAATTTCACAAGAAATAAAATCTGAACACTGTAATTTGTAGTTATTGATGTAATTTGCTCATGAAATTGCTCTTCAACCTGTATTTTAGGGTGCACTATAAATCAAGCACAGACTAACACTTTTGACTGTAGAATAAAAATAAAAATCTTGCATGAGAATTTAATTTACATTCCTCTAAAAGAAAATAATACCACATGAAACACAAGCTCACTTCAGAGAACTTCTTTGAAGTGAACTGGGGGGAGAAAAGATCCTTGCAAAAAAATTATCAGACATGCTTATTTATTTGCTTATTTATTGAGAACATGGCATAACGCACTGTTACAATGTTAAAAACAAGAATCAGATGCGTTCACTGTAACTTTATACCTGGAGACTAGACCATAAGTTTTTCATGTATTCAGGATTATTTGTAAGTAGAGTTTGCAGTCATGGGTACCTCAGTCACATTCACTGTTTTAGTACAAGTTACCAGACTCTCACAACGGCTCTCACCATTTCTGTTTCGACTGTGTAATTGCTACTGCTCTCCAAAATTCAGCCCAAAACATGCTGTTTGCCAAAAATTATCATCGCACTTTGCTTTGGTGGTCGCTGGTAATGACAGAAAGGTTGTGTTGATTTGGGCAAGCTTGACTCTCCCCATTAGCATAAGCCCTGAATATCACAGGCTGTCTTGGAATCTTAAAACCAAACATTTTTAGTTTCTTAGCCTCGGACCAACTTTGACTGAAGGCCAGTAATCCATTCCATTCCAATGCTACAAAGGAGAGGTTATTCAATTATATTGCATGGTGTATTTTCCTGTTAGTGCAATGATAGACATCCAGCTAATCAGACTAGGTAAATTACCTTATCATTCATCAGATCCTTAATGTCGTCCAGATCCCATCTTTCTCCTTTTAAGAACAGATGGCGCTGTTCTCGCTAATACTAAAGGCCTTGGATTGACCTCTTTTGCAGTCTCCTCAGAGGTTATGTATCTGGTAAAGAGATTGTTTTTTTGCTAAATTTCCAGACATAAATGTCCAACATTGTTTCATGGCTGTTTCATTGAACTCCCTGAAACTTGACATTCCTGCTTATTTTATGAATGAAGCGTCTATGTGTATCTGAATAGCAGTGTTTTTAGGAGAGCTTCCATATTCAAGGCCAAAAGACCACCTTTGTTGTTTCACATTGTGGGGCAGAGATATTACCACATCACATGCATTTACATTTGCAATGACCAACAGACCCCCAAACTCATCCTAGTGAGGTCCGCCAGCCTAACAGGGCTTTCCCATGATGTATTAAAGCAAAAAGTTCTTCAAACTCTGGTAGTTTTCCATTCCTGGGATCCGTTGCATGGCTATGAAGTGTTCATTAGATGAAGTTGAAAAGTCACAATCTAGTGTTTTCTTTTGAATTGATATTTTACATCTATGCTAATTCAACCTGTGTCCCTTTACTGCAGGAAGGAGAATGTCACGTCAAGATGGTTTCCTGCCCAAGGCCATCGCATTCCGCTGATATATTCTCATTCATACTGAAATTGAGTTGCTTAGTCTGCTGTCATGTCCATGCACCGTCCCCCAACCTGTAAGCCCCATTAATGAGGGGACAGAGGGCATTCATACTGTATCTCCCCCTTTATTGAGCAACAAAGCAATTATTGTAAATGTCAACCCCAAAAATCAGGCCATCGCTACTCCACACATTCTCAAATGAGACCTGGGTTCTGTTCTGCCAAGCGGGATTACCGAGTTAGCCGGATAACTGCTTCGAGTAAAACAAGGACCCTGCCAAATCTGGAAGTAAAAAATAAAAAATAAAAAAAATAAAAGCTGGTTTTACTAGCTCAGTAATCCTGTTTTGTCAAACAGGCCCCTGCATCAATATCTCCACTTGTGTGCTTTTTGATTTATTAAAAAAAGGCTAAAAATGGGAAAAACGTGTCTCCTTAACGTCGCCGCATGTGGAGCACACAGAGGAAAGGAGGAAACGCACCGTGAACAGGAGATCTTCAAAAGGCCAGTGCGAGGGGTCCTGGAGCCAGGGAGAGGAGGCTGCACCTCCCCCACACCCCAAACCTACCCCACACCCCCGTATGTACAGGGGGGTGAGGTCCGGCCCTGTGAACTCCTGCCAGGATTTCCACGGATGAGAGACGTCGGGAACACGTTAATTTAGTTTATTTCCAGCGGATGGTTTTTTCCCCCTCCATTTCCAGTACTCCCTCCCTCTATAGCTCTCTGCAAAGCCGATGGGGTGGTCATGTGACATGCAAGCAGGCTAAAATAGAACTGAAGAAGAGACCGTAATGACACAGATAGGCGTCCAAGTGGCTGTGAGCTATGTGTGTTTTCTGTAAAAATCTTTGAAATCTGTGAAAATCTTACTGAAACTGGCAGTATTAAAAGTCCCAACATTTAATAAGTCCCACAATATGTTGATCCATATGCACAGAACCATACCTTGCTTTCCTGTCTTCATTAAAGTAGTGCACCTCATTGGGTTTTAGAAATGTGCTTTATGAATAATAAAATTAATGGAAAATCAGAGAACCTGATCACAACATTCTCCATGCGGCCCCTGCCTGTATGCAGCCAACTGCAAGAATAGCATTGCTTATACTGGATAGGAAATCTCTAGAAAATAATTGAATTACAACTAATTATTCATCTGCCGCCAAAGCAAATGTTCACATTTCTCAACCACCAACCTCCAGATCCAGAAATACTACTAATACAGCTTTCACACACTATTACTGCCCCAAACGGCTCAATAAGCCTCAATGACCATTGACATGCTGAGAATGGGATCAAAATATACAGGTCACCTTTCATTAATTGGATTGTTTTTGTAAAAAGATATCCTAGAACTCACTGATCTGTGCAAGGTGAATATAATATCGCGATTACTGCTCTTCATTGGGTGTATCTTCCCTGCCTCCAGTACTGCCATCTAGTGGTTCATCTCACATCACTGCAAACTCTGAGAGGCACAAGCCACCACAATTTGGTCTCTGTGAGAAAATATGTGATGAGGTCTAAAAGAGGTAGGTTGCTGGTTCAAAAACAAGGTGCAGGAAAGCCACTCGCCCACCCATTTGACCTCGGGTTGACCCGGTCATGGGCCTTGTGTGACCTTTGAACTTTGCTGCACATATGGCTCTGTGCTCACACCACCTGTTACACACATACAACTATGAACATTTACCTACAGCTCTGTAGCGTGTACATGTTGTGTTTTCTTATATTTAGTGCATAGCGGCTAACAAATTCAGTCTGTTTTTATGAATGATGATCACCAAAGGCTGCCACTATGCACCCGCATGCCCTGACAGGGAATATGAAGGACAGCCTTCAGGCTAGTGGCTAAGCTGCTTGACTGGGACCTAGCACAGCTGCAATAACATCAGTGCAATTGTTGGGCCCTTGAGCAAGGACCTAAACCCCCATTGCTCCAGTGGGGATTGCCCCCTGCTTAGTCTATTCAACTGTAAGTTGCTTTGGATAAATTTGTCAGATAAATAACAGTAATACTGTCATGAACTGTAATAGCACTGTATATTGTAATCGGTGAATATATATTGTATGTAAATAGAGCTGAACCATTGAACAAGTTAAATGTCACCACATGAAATCAACACCTTATTGGCAAAACATCATTTACACTGTCAGCAACGCGATAAGGTGCACAAAGAGCAGAATGAAAGTTATGCAGTGTGAATGAAAGTGGGCCTGTGGAGGGTGTTGATTTGTCTCTCAAGGGAATTCACCCTTTGCAATAACAGTCTTCTTCCCACGGGCCAAAACTGCATTAGCTTTTATGGCGTTCCTTCCAAGTTTTCATTATAATTTTGTTATCCTTGGATCTATATATTTGGATTAAAAGTGTGTGTGTGTCACAAATCCAAAAATGTCATCCAAGAAGATTTTTTTTTTTTGGGTGTAGTTGAATACAGTAATTTTTATAGCATGCCATGAGCCAACTTCACAAACTACATAGCACTGACATTAAGCATAGTTTTTTTTTTTTACCATCCCCCCATATAAAAAAATAATTATGGCAGGCAAATCTATTAGACTCCAAATGCAAAGCAGAACTCTATATTTACCTAACCCAAATCAGCACATTTTCCAGAGCATTGAGACAGAGGGACATTTCTTTCTTTTTTTCCTCAAGCATTCATGCTACAGCCTTTCACATGGAGAGGGGTGAATTACATTGTAGCCCCACATTCTTCTGCATGAAATACATAAAGGCTAAAAGGAGAAGAAAAAAAAGATTCTTGATCCATTGAACTCATCCATTCCATTTGAACTGCTTCATAATGCACTGTCCAAATGAATCTCAAATATCTGCTTTATTTCTAAATTAATATATTGAGACAGCACTGGTTCAGGAGATTCAGCTGTCTACCCTTGAGCAAGTAGAAGTAACAGCACAACATGCAATCAGCTCTATGAACTTTGTGGTCCTGCTCATCTCCCCTTACATAGTCTGGGTGGACAGGGCGTTGTAGAAGTAATCACGGTATGAAATCCCCCATGTCCGCTGAAGCCTCTTGTAAACAGAGTGCTCTGGACACAGCTACGGGAAGGCAGGATGCTTTAACGCCTTTAGTCTCACTGGCCCAGGGCATTATGGGACATTTATGGTAATGTAAGTGTTGTTTTCACGGCAAGGGTCCAGCGAATCAAATGCATAATAGTTCCTAATTCCAGAAAAGTGCAAAGTGAGAAAAACATCAATAGAATTTTGATTGTTCTTCGAATTTCTCTCCAGGAATTATCGTTGTTGTCCGTTTCGCTGTTGCATACTTCTACAAAAATACTTGTACATAGGAAAGGTATTATCTACGTTTTGTATAGGCAATGTCAGTGCAATGGTGACAGGCAACAAAAAATTAATTTTACGATGTCTACTTACAAATAGAGTACTTCCAAGTAATCTCTTTTCTGAGTGAATATTTCTGAGGAAGACGGTGACAGCACCTTTGACTCCACAATTGAGGGACACGTGACCCCATTTTATATAGCATCTAAATACATTCTCAAAATATTTTATTATTATTCAGTACACTTATGAATAAGGAGCCCGCCTGCTTTTGAATTATAAACAACATGTGAAATTGTGGAAGGTGTCTGACTTGTTGATTTCGGTATTTGACAAACATTTCAATCAATGGACCTCAATGAATATATTAGTATACAAGAGGGTATTATTGTCATTATTGTGCTTATTTTTATGATCTTCTCGGCCTGTTGCTGTTTGAGGAGAGTGCAAGGAGAGGGAGGTTGAGACAGAGAGGTGGGGGAGGGTGACATGCTAGATAGTGTTGTATAGTTTAGTAAGCAAAATGCAGTAGTTTACCCCTCATCAGACACGTAATATCATTTAGTTTCCACGTGTCCTTTTGGAGTCTCTTTTTGGAAAACTGCCAAGACATAGCTTAGAAAAAACTATGCAGAATGTTCATTTTTGTGGATATTGTCATTAAATTTGAAACAGGATTTGTCCATTGTGTTTCTAACCGCATCAGCCACAGCCACAATAATCCGCATCCATTCAAAAACATAAAATCTTTTCCATGAGAATAAAAGCTTCCTCTTTCACTGTGTTTGGGCTTCTGTAACTTTGCTTTAGGAATATGTAGAGCAATTCTGAAAACAATCCCAAAACTTTTCAGAAGAGACCAGGATTATGCCGGTAGTAAAATGGTTCAAGAATAGTAACAATTTTATTTTGGTATATAATTTTCAAGCTTGTGTCAAGAAAGGGGTCGATACTTAAAGTTTAATTCTCTGTTTGAAGTAAACCCAGAGAGGCTAACACATATAACATCTGTCTCTATGTTTCCTTTTCGTCTCTGTTCAACCCTGTCTGTCATTCTCCCATATTTACGCAGGCATTTCAATGGCTTTTTAAAGCTCCTAAAAAGTACATATTGACTGGTGGAGGCTGCCCCTATTGCCAAATGTCCTGACTTTGCATTTACTGAGTATTTACTGTCAGGCTCCACTGGCAAATTTGAGTTTGAGCAAAGAGTTGCACTAGAAGAGAGATAACACACACTAGTTTTGTTATCATCCTAATATCATGTCTAATTGTCTGTTGTATGTTGTTGTACCACTGTAACTAAACTGTATCTCAGGAATATGGTCGCACCTGAAGCTTTATACCTAAACTCATAGGTGGCGTTATTGCCAATTGACAACAATTACTGAGCGAAAGGGGGGAAAATTACATACATACATTTACTGTACAGCCTTAGTGGCAACCATAAGAACTTATTTATTTCTTTTCTGGATCACCACACAGATGAATAAACAAGTTATTGCAATGGTATGAAGCCTGACTGGTTATCATTGGCATCAACAGGATCACATTTCAATGCCACAGACCTGGGCTGAAATCTAATCCTTGTTGCAATATGAGCAGGCAAACAATCACGTAATAGGTAAATAATGTTCGAGTGTCACTTGTCAAGACAATTTACACTTCAGAAAAGCATACAATTAAATGTGATCTCTATTCTATGGTATTATTATTGTGTCACTGTTTTGTATTATGTGGAAAGCAGCCAAGTTTCTGGTATTGAGGATTGTGTATGTACATGTAAATTTGATAGAATCAATGAATTCATTCGCATGCGGATATATTCTTTAAACACACTTTATCACGTGTGTATGTTTTCCACCATAGACTAAGTGGTTATTTTGAAAGATAATGCCAGTTTTTGTTCACTACGATCTACGATGATATGCTGGGGTTCTTTTAGTGATCAATGACGGCTGAAACCATATGTAAGTAACCTAAATGTCTTGCAGCTTGTCAAAGCACAGCCCAGACCCTTGGGGTTTTTCGAAAGCGAATGAAATGATAAACAGACAATGGCAGATGTAAAGATGGCCTATACTGCATGAAAAAAAACACATAAATTAACCATTTAAATCATATGCATGGTATTTTATACAAGTAGATTCGGCACACAATCAGTTGCCCTTGGGTGAAAGAGGTACTATCAGGTCTGCCTGCAGTTAGAATTTAAAATGAAAAAAAGAAAAGAAGTTGAAAATATGAAAGGACCATGGATCATTTAGTGGAATCCTTGTGAAGTTATGGGGAAAACTGAATGTTCCAGGCATGACATGCTATGTTTGCAGGTTGTTCCGGGGCAGTCTGGGACAGTGCCTTGTGTTGATCTTAGGGGATCACGCAATGCTATGGCCACTCCGCACGTGTCTTTGGTCAGTAGCCCTTTGGGCCCCTTGTGCAAATAGTATAGACTATTTGCACAAGATGACACTGATCGGATTCTCGCCGTACGAGTACTGCCATCCTTATTTCCGGTGGGAAAGCAGAAGTTTGCCTGTGTTGGTTAGCTAGGGAATGAGCAGAATAAGAGCAGACAGGGTTTGTTGATTTTTCCATAGTTTGTGAGGGCAATAGGTTCAATGGATTGGACTGCAGCCTAGAATTCAATCAATGCCATCTTGTGCAAATAGTTAATTGCAGTAGCATACCGTTTGCACAATAAAACAGTACAAAAATCACTCAGTGCAAATAAAATAAATAAAATATGTACAGAATGAGGTAGCACAATGCCGCTGCAATGGTGACAGGCAATAAACTGTAGATAATTTAGATAAAATGTATTGCAAAAGCTTGCAAAGTAGTTGAGTGAAAATTATCAAGCGAGTGACCACAGGCAATGAAGCATGGCATTATTATTTGCATTGCTTTGTTGATTTTTTATTTGTTCATTTTAATCTTGGTACACATTTTGTTTCTTGTCAGAGTACAGTTACCTTACCACTATGCCACAATAGCCCCAGTACATTCACCAGGAACTTACAGTTTATGTCCCATTAGTAAATACTGCACACAGTGCTTGCGAACGCACCAGGTGATTGACTTTACTTAGCATTTGAGGAAAAAAAGTTTATTGCTTTTTTCCTTAAAATTGGCAGCATGCTTGTTGCCCTGGCTATTGTTCTTGGCCTCTGTTAATCATGGCGATAATGTCTCACAGGACTGTTACACAATACGACCTGGCATGCCAGATGTGTAACGTTTTTTCATCATAAACCCGTCTGATTGCATCGAATGCATTATACGGCATTGTACCTTACCGGGTAAGGTTTTGCAGCAAATGGTGTCATAGACTGAGTTGTTCTTTTATAACGTACAGCTTTGTCATATCACAGGCTGTCAGGCTGCCCTCTCTCTGGGGCACCCATGACACTGGGCTTCAGCTTTTACTCCAAGAAGAGAGGTACCTGTCAGGGGTAATACACTGTGGAAAAACACTAAATATATGGCTCTATTGTGCCATAACCATTAATCACATCTTATATAAACTTTTATGGTTCACTTCATAGTGAGGAAATCATAAACAGGCTGCATTCTAACTTTTTATTTTATTTTTGTTTTTTGTTTTTTGGCCAAAAGCTTTACGGTAGTGAATGCCCTCCTAAGGAAAGAGCAACATCTCGTGTTGCTCGCTGCATATCTCCCAAAGGAAAAGGAAGCAGAGCTGTGCCATAAACAAGCATCGTGTTTAGTGTCCGCTTCTTATTATGGGAAGATATGGAAAGAGGAAATTAGATCACAGAAACAACACTGACTCTTCCCTACTTACTGTATACTCAACCCAGTTTATATTGCACGCAACCCTACACTGAAAAATGTTTGGTGTTAAAGAAACTTTGATGGAGCACATTCACCGCTGTAAATATACATTCAGTGAGCATTGTGTTACTTGGGGACTCTTCCTTGGTTGAATCCACTCTAAACATTTTATTGTGTTGTTATACGTATGGTTACATTTTGGCACCAATGGAAAATAACACTGTTACATTATTGCAACTGCAAATAAAACAGAATTTGTCAGGAAGAACAAATTTCATGATTTCATTGTGAGAAAATGACTTGGCCTTGACTGCCATTGTTGTGCTCGGTCTTCACTCAACACAGTTTGATTGTTTTTGTCCAAATAACAAGCTACATATCACACATAATATCAGTCTAGTTTATCTGCAGGATCTTGTTTGAGGGTGACAACTGTGTTTAACATACACTCAGTGAGCAATTTATTAGGTACACCCGCTTATTAAACATACAATAGGTAATTTCAGACTTTTAACTGTCAATAGAGGAATTGCAGCAACAAACATGCCACAACACTGTTTATCCCACCGCTTCTCTGTAAACGTGCTGACATTGAAATGCCATTGGCTGTGGCAATTAGAACCAATTTTCAACCAATGAGATCAAATTTTTGTACAGCAAAACAATGTTTTGGTACAGAGTGCAGGCCCATGAACTGTATATTTTGAAACCCGAATTTATTGACTAAAAACACTGGCAGAGGGTTAGTCAACGTGTCAGTGAGCCTTTTTTCAATGATAGGAAGGGATTTACAATGCTCTTGTAACAATGTTTTAACACAAAAATCTTACCTATTGGACCATTAATGCAAATATTGAATCAGCCAATCATGTGGCAGCAACTACATGCATACAAGCATGCAAACGTGGTCAAGAGGTTCAGCTGTTGTTCAAATGCAAATAACCACGTATTAAAACAGTAGTATGCAGAAGAGCATCTCCGATCACACAATGCAGCAAACCTCTAAGTGGATAGGCTATAGCAGCAGAAGACCAATAAGTTAAAAAAAAGTCTAATAAATACCTAATAAAGTGTTCACTGATGGTATATTTCTTGTTTTTATTCTCATAATCATCATCCATATCACTACATACAAATGTGATTTGATGTCATATTTTCTTTAGTTTCAGTTCCAGTTGGCCACACAATATAATGTGCGCAATGCAATAATAGGTAGCAGCAGCATGGCATGCCGCATGCCCTAAAATGATCATTTTCAGACACAGGGGAAAGCAGTCACAGATAATCAACGACAGATCGCTCGGGAAGTGATTTATTCGTGTTGCGGGGCTGAAGGGATGTCAACACCTTGGCGGCCGCGTGCGTGCAGTCTGCGCTCCGCAGCCCGGCGGTACGGACGGACGGACGCATACGTGGCGTCACTGCCGTCTGATCACGGATTCTCACTCGACCTCTGGATGGCTCGCAAGTGTGACGAGTACATTCTATTCCAAACAGCTGCACTACGCACTTCGCTGCTGACTTTACGGCCAGACGTAATACCCTGTCGTCTCCAGTGGTGAAATAGTAGCTGAAGACATTGTCTGTGCAGCGCTGGTGTCCCAAGGAAACCTTGAATGTGTGCACTGAGGTGCTGTAATCCAGCCGCGGATTTAGTCGTAGGTTAGGGTTTCCAGAGTTGCACAGGCGAAGGTTTTCTGTAAGGTATTTGAACAGGTTAATTTATGTGGTAAATCATTTTGCGACCAACTGGTATACGTTTCATTGAAATCCCGTGACATGGTGATGTATGTGGTAACCCTAACTGCTGGAATTGAAAAAATAATGTTTATAAAAGGCTAATCACTATGTGATTACACTTACTGAAGTAGAGAGCTTGTGAAAATATACTTTATTATATCTGATATTTTTTTCTTGTCAATACTCTGATATAGGAAAATGTAAGAGCTAATTATGATATATAAGATATGGGCACAAGCCATGTTTGATGAAACAATACTTTTTTGAAGATGTATTGTCTTATTAGATTTATTTATGTTTATTGAACACCATTGCCAAACAAGATAATTCCTATGCCAAGTGCAAGTCTGTATCTTGGATGAAAGATAAAGACAAAATTAGCAGTTACAAAACACAGTGTTTTCTGATTAGATATCCACATGCAGTTGTAATTATATGCTTATCTCCTGATATGCTTTAAAACAATGGATCCCTGAGTCATTTAAGTAAATATCTTAACATTCTATGGTGGAAGCTGAGGAGGTTAAACAACAGACCTTATGGAGTCTCTCGATAAGCTACCACTGAACCCGAATATCATACAACTTGCTACAGTGGTGTGTTTCTTAAGGGAACAATGTACATATTATACTTCACGCAGAATAAAGAAAATAGCTTTTCTATCAGGCAGAAAGGAAAATAATCATCTGAAAATAACTGTTACAGAGCCAGCAGCTCGGGCTAGCAGCCAGGGCATGGCACCCATTTGCTCAGCCTGTGTCACAGAATCACAACAAATGGAGAATAATTAGAGATTTAAATAGCACAGTTTTTTAGGTAGATCAAGTAAGGACTAGAGACAAATTTTAAGGGATTGCACAACTCTAGTGTATAATTTATCTTCTGAATTATGATGATCATGTGTGATTTCAAAAAGAATAATAAAAAGTACAGGTCAGCCAATAGTTCATTTCTTGTTAGTAAAGCAGTCAGAAGGTGTTCTGCCAAAAATAAAGACAAATACCTGTCGCCTACTGTTCCGTGTCCAAGGTTCCTGGGTCTTATGGCCAAAGTGGATAAGCAGCTTTGGCAGTGATTTTTATTCCTGGTCCTGGCACGCCACAGGGTCTGCTGCTTTTTGTTTTTGCCTTAATATCAGAAACCAATTCAGATGCAAAAAAACCAGGCTGGGTGTGTTAACTGTAATTAACTGGTTAAAATGTTCAATTCAGCACCGAGTAACGACAAAAACTAGCAGACCCTGTGGTCCATCAGGACCTGCAATGAAGATCATTGAGCTACGGTGTGAGATGTTGACTTTCAGCAGTTGACTCTTCCCAGAATGTCCACGCTAACCAGTAGGCATCTTCAGTGGTCTTGCAATTTGCAGTGAGTAGCTTGTACTATTGTCTAACAGCCACATCATGGTTAGATCCAGAACATTGTTTCAACAATAGGATTTCATGATTTCATGTTTTGGAGAATATCAGGCAACAGTCAGCAGAGTACAGAATCTCACCACACATTACTGTGCGGTGAATACTTTGATCAATAAGAGACCCCAGAACTTCCTGACCACTGGCATCCCCTGTCAGCTGTGCTTCTCTCTGGGATTAAAGGGGTACTTGATTTATAAAGTAAAAATAATTTAGTACTTGAAATGGGACAAATTATGAATGTGTGTTTTCTTTTCTTCCTTTTTTTACTCTGAATATGTGAACATATTTTTAAGTTAAATCTCATTAGTGCAAAATTGAGACCACATTTCATGTTCTGGCAATATGTCCTCCATCACTGGAGTCAACGAGGCGAATGGGGTCAGGGAGGTGTCCAATATTCCCACATGCTACAATGAAACTGCTTTGAAATTACAGCCATCATTTGAAGGTAAAACAAAACAGTCACCATACCCCAGCCAAGGGTTCTGTCTTTAGAAGAAGCATAGAGTACTTTTATAGTAATATTATTGAATCCAGCAATCCTTTTAGCTTTCAAAATATCAAAACCATGAAATGGAAACGGATGCAACAGGCAAGCAAGATTAACAGCAGGGACCTGTTACATAAAGCAGGATAACGGAGTTAGCTGGATCAATGCTTTGTGGAACAGGCAAATAATCTTAAATTAGCATGTTAAAGAGGCACAGATGCTGTTTATGTGATTTTAAGCCTGTTTTCATGGATTAGAAATCTGAATATCTTGTGTGGTCGAAATGCAATTGCCTTTTCCATATTTCCAATCTTTATGATATTGGGATGAGCTACAAACAATAGGTCTTTACTTGAATAAAAAATCTTTAGGTATTTGGAATGATTACACTATATATCTCAACATTCAGTCACAGTTTGCTTGAAGTGAACTGTTGGTGCACTACTTGCACAGTAAAATAAAAAATCAATATGTTTTTTTAAAAATGTTAAACCATGTCAATTATGCAACAACTTTCTTATGTTGATTACGAGTGCAATAGAAATAGAAACGCTGCCAGTCAGAATGCAAAGATAAAAAACAAATACATTTTCTTTTTCTTTACTTTCTTTACTACTTTTTCTTACTTGATAATAAATGTTTGTGTTTATATAAAGGATGGGTTTTGTTGATGGGCAAGTAAGTGAACCATCAAAAGAACTGATTAAATTACCAATGATTGTCTGCAACTTTTCCCAGTATCAACAGTATGCATGTACACAGTCACATATTGAATTACAGTGAATTCAATGTTGGATTCAAATGAATTGAATTCAACTCATTAGTTTATGTGAGTCACATATAGTTGAGTGAGATTTTACTGGGTATGGCATTTTACTGGGTATTTTATTATATTTTTCTCTTGCAAATGATCGGAATCTGTAGTATTTTATTAGACCAGTGAATGCCAAATGGTTTCATTTTACTGTGATGCTCTATTAAACACTAATGATGTAAGAATTTTGATTTCACAAACATATTGAGTTAATTATCAAGAGTGTAATTATCAGTTATCACCATAGCTGAAAGCAGCAGATTGATATGCATCCAAATATTTATATATTTCTGAAAAAAAATACATTGTTTATATTTATATAGCGCCTTTATCAAACGCACTGTGCAATTGATGCTTCTCATTCACCGATTCATACACACACAAACGATGATTGTCTGCCATGCAAGGCAGCAACCTGCTCGTCAGGAGCATTTGGGGGTTAAGTGTCTTGCTCAGGGACACTTCGACACATCCAGGCTGGAATCAGCCCTCTGACTACCAGACGACAGGTCTTACCACCTGAGCCAATGGTAATGGCCTGAGTAATTGCGTTCATCAAGGTTCTTGGTTTGATTTTTATACAGAGATTTTAAAACCCCTTATTAGATTTCCATTTTAATAGGATACTGATGAATAATAAAAAAGTCAGATCTATAGCATTTTGGTATAGCATTTTTTGCAAAAAATGTATTGCATTTATGTCCCTGAAAAGGCACAAAAATTGTTATGTACGGCTCTGAGAACCCAAACGCAGACCACAGGATAATCCAAAATTGTTGTTTATTAGTCCGAAATCGTAGCCAGGAGATCCAATACAAAGACAAAAACTAAAGGCAAAAGAATAGTCGAAAACAGGCGAGGGGGTCAAAAATCCAGAAAATCAAAAGGCTAAAGTACAGAAGGGCGAAGGCAAAAATCGAAATCAGAAAACAAAGCAGAATGTCAAAAAACCAGAAAAGCAGAAAGGCAAACAAAACAAAAGGGCAAGGCAGGCTCGGAAATCAAAAGGCAAAGGGGTGTCTATCAAGAATCTCAAGAATTAGGCTTACGAAGTATTCGGCACTAAAACTGATCAACGTTCTGACAAAGAACACATACATGAGGGAAGGTGACAATCTAGGCAGGGTTAGGAAAAAGGTGGGCTAAACAAATAGACAACAGGTGTTGAAACATAATAGGGTAATAACATAATAACGGGAGGGAGACGAAAACGCGGACTGGATGCACGTAACAAAACATGTAAAACATACGGCTCCGGATTAGGGAGTAGACATTTGCATAGCTTGAAGACGTAGTGATAGTTAGAGACAGGTGCGAACACTTCGCTGAAACTAAACAAGTAATCAGGGATAGCAAAGGGAGGCGGAGTTACAGAACAGTGCAGAAATACTAAGAGATTGCGTTAGTGAGTTAGTTACGTGAATATTTCTTCTACCCAACAAAAGTGATTGTTAGTTAGTTAGTTAGACAGAAACCTAGATTAGTAGTAGTTAGTAAAGAATCATGCTTTACAACATTTAACTACCAAGAAAAAGCAGGAAGTAAGAATCGGGAGTTTTAGAAGGAATGTTGAAAACCCGAAAACTACCGTAAACACCCGAATAGTGGGACACGCAGACAGGGGAGTGACTAGACTGGTAAACATTCAGATGCAGACATAACAGGGGATGACAAATGAGAACTGTAATAGAAAACACTAACCAATTTCAAAAAATGAATAAATAACAAGAATAAACATAGATACATACAGGACAAATACAGAAACATTACAAAAATAGATTTTATTGAAGCTGGCATATTATTTTAAATTGTTCGATAATGTATTGTGGTTGGAGTATCTCAGAAACTGCAGATCTCATGGGAGTTTCACGCACACTAGTCTCTAGAGTTTGCAAAAAATGGTGCAAAAAAACGAATAAAATCCAGTAAGCAGCAGTTCTGCAGACAGAAATGCCTTGTTAATGAAAGACATCAGAGGAGAATGGCCAGTCTGGTCAAAGCTGACAGGAAGGTAACAGTAACACAAACAACCACACATTACAACAGTGGAATGCAGAAGAGCATTTCTTAACACATAACGCATCATAACTCTAAGTGGATAGGCTACAGCAGTAGAAGTCTAATAAATACCGGTGTATGCATAGCGTGTTGCGATAAAACTCTCAAATGAACCCTCATACATTCACAAGAAAATATTACCTCAAGTCTCCAAGTACCCAATAGAAAACTATAGAGCAGCTGTGCTTGATTTGTTTTTATTTGCTGTTTATTTGTGTCTGGAACCCTTAAAAGAGAAAGGTGAAGAGTTTAACTTGTTTGTTTGTTTAATTAACTCACAATCTCCCTCTCTATTGGCAAATAAAATGCTGCTGAAAACCGGAATTGCTGATCTCCCTTTATCCAGCAAGTCTCCTTCCCAGGGGTGTCTCCTGACATTTCAAAGTTACAACACTGGAAAAGAGGGATTCTGCAATCGAGAATGTGTTTCAGTAGTTTATTTTGAAATTCATACAATATGATAATGCTGATCTGCAGCCTGAGAACACAGGAAATAGAAATATTTCTGCCAATAACAAAATGTATCGCTAATACATGAAGGTAAGATACCATCTATGGTTCTGTAATCATATTAATTATTTACATGCGCAGTGATTTTGAGATCAGCTTAATTTAGCTGTTCAATGTATGCTATGTGAGAGAACAAATCTAATAGATTTTGAATGAGGGGGGAACATTTGGACCTCAGCCATCCACCTTTCAAATTTTAGCTGTAATACAAGACTGCACATAAAGGTAATTGTGTGAACTCACTGGGCTTTGATATTTCTTCACCTTTTTCACATATATTTCCAATTTTTTGATTATCTGACCATTTATTTTCCTATAGAGCTGGTCATACAGTATGTATCATGTGCCATTAAAACACAATCAAATTAATATGCAATACTTCAAAAAGTGGACAAGCCCCAGTGTTACATTATCATATGTGCCTTTTTCAGTAGGAACGTATATCAGTATACTGTATACGTATATGACAGAGAAGTGCATGCTGACATGATTGATTAGCTGTTATCTCGACAACAAGGACAATTAATTACTTTAAACTTCAAAAACAACCCCCTCCCCCCCACCCTTGGGTACACATTTGGCAGCCTTCCCAGTATCGGTTTCTGACAGCATGCATGGGGCAATTAAATACAGGATCCATGTTTAAGTTTTCACAACCAACTCAGGATCTGCTGTGTAACTGGATATCTCAACAATTTCTTTAGCCAGGAATAAGTCCACGGAACTGAAATAACAGGTTGATGTAAAAAGAAACTGGTGTGCATATTTACTGTAGCAGTGCATACTGTATGTCAGTCATGTTATGTGACGTACATACATTTTTATCTTACAGTAATTAACCTGGCAGAACAACATGCCCCCCTCTACAACACAGTCTGAGGAAGTTTCCTGTCTGACATGGGAAAGCTGGGAAGGACAGATAAGCCTTAACATTACATAATTAACAGTCTGCCTCCAGCACACAAGCCCAGACACAGTGCGACAACAGCAAGGACACATTTCATTGTGCCAATGCTCATTTTCATGAAACAACAGTGTGGAGAGTTTACATTCTTCAGCTCTTGTTTTGTCCCAGTTTCTTTTTGAGTAATGCTTGCCTTTGCCTGCAGGTGGAGTTGCAGAGGCAGCCTGTTAACACAAACAAACATCTCCACCCACACGTTGCTCTTTCTAGTTGACTAGCACACTCTGGTTCTTGGTAATGCTATGGCCTGCTGATCCAAGTGTCCTACTTAAATGTCTCTGTGTTGTTTTTCTTTTCTTCAGCTTTGTTGTTTATAGAGGATGAGCCATGTTTATTTTTGTGAACCTTTTTGTTTGTCTTCGGTTAGAGTAGGAGTCCAGAAGCTATCTGCTGCTTCTAAGATCAGTGAAGTAAGTTTCTGCAGGTGCTGCTTTAGCCAGCTATCTGTCCTGTCCTGGTCAATAATCTGTAAACTACAGTATATTCATTTATATCTACTACTGATGTATTTGTTGCATTTTGATTTTCAGTACTTTGCTTGTTTATGGTGTATAGTGGCTTATTTGATATTATAATGCAGCTTAATTAAATTGATTCAAACCAGTTTATTAAGCAGGTACATACAGTAGTTTGGGATGAAATTCAGCATTTATATACCGCCTTTATCCAAAGCGCTGTACAATAGATGCCTCTCATACACCCATTCACACACACACACTCACACATACCAACGGCGATTGGCTGCCATGCAAGGCACCAATCAGCTTAATGAAGACGCAAAAAGCACTTAAGTAGCTTGCAATATACAGCTGTTATCATGTGCACAGCTATCAGGCCCTATCTGACATTTTAAGATTCAAACAAGGTTATTTAGTCAGGATTTGCCAAAGGCTAAGCTTCAGAAGCTGCCAGCACTGGTTCCACTCTCCCTAATGCTTCTGGGGAAGGTGGCCTCAAGAAAACTCTTCCGTGACCAGACACATCCTGTCCTGCAAGGGCCAAGGATTACTTTCATATCCTCTTTCACCCAAACAGGTATCAATAGCTAGCCATAAATCCTGTTACACTGCCATGCTTGAGAAAGCCTTCCCGCAATACTTCCTACACACAACCCTTCCCTAATAAACTGCCTGACTTTTGCTCCCTGAAGGGAGGGAGGGAGGTAAGGTCTTCATTTCACGCTTCGGTTTGCTTTCCACGGCATCGATTTGCATGGACGGCTGTCAGAAGACCGGTTTCAAGTACAGCCCCCCTCCCTCGACTATCTGCCCTCTCCTTTAGAAAAGAGAGGGAAAATATGTGTTTCGAGATTTATTACCAGTGCTGCACCAACCAATTTCACTGAGCTAAACCGGATCAAATCCAAAGTAATTTTTTTTTCCACACAATTTGAAAAAATATTTTACATTAAATTACATTATCATATTAATTATGTATGCTTCCATCAAAAAGTTTAGCAAATGTTAAGCTAAGCTACGTTTCGCCTGAAACGTGGGTCTGTTCATTGTGCTCATCAGCACTTGAGCTGGTTGAAACTCTTTCAGGGAAAAACAATTTATTGAATGAAGCCACTTTGGGGCACCAGTGAAATCAGTGCAGGCTACTCGAGGCTTGTTTATAAAATGGCTCTGGGTGGCCCATCCTGTTACAGCATTCCTCCAGTGTATGAGTCAGTGCCCACCATGGCCAGTAGCTTCACCAGGCAATGCACAGCTGGCTTGAGCATCACCCAGGGAAGGGAGGATTCTGTCAGGCGGGATACCGGTCTGTTATTGTGCACAAGCAACCCCAGCTGGCCCACCAGGTGTCCACAAGTCCACTTGTTAAGCTGCAAGTGATTTCGCCCATCTTCCTCTGCTCTCCACAATGTCCCATGAAGGTTGACATTTAGATCTAGTGATTATAGAGGCAGTGGAAGTCATTTGCCTTCATCCAGGTGTTAATGAAACCTAGCCCTTGGGCTACAAATGAGCTCCATACCCATTTTTTTCATGTTGTTAATAAAAATAACGGTTTCATCCTGTTATTATGAGACACGCTTAATAGTTCCTTGCTGCTCAAGATAGTGCTCAGGTGGTTGCTATGCAACGTTAGTACACTCTAATGTTGTTCTAATGTTGGGATCACGTTGCGTAGGTCTACTAATTTTAGTTTTTGGATAAGACATATTACTCGGCGTAACGAGTGCTGCTATGCTTTCTCCGGTCCACAAGTTTCAGTCACCCGAGAGACCTCTCACACTTTTGCCTGCTTAAGGACACAAATCTCGCATCAGTTTGTTTCTGAATGATGTGGAAGTGGAGGCATTGTATTGCTCTGCGTCCCTGCTCACTTGCAAATCCTGGGCAGCATTGTTACAAGGTGATTGACGTGCATAGGCTAGCATATAACGGTTTTCATTTTGACTGGATGACCACAAAGTGATAATTGAAATAGAACTGTAAACTAGCATTAGAAGTCATATTAGTGGTATATTGTTTTATCACTACTATTAATTAATCAGATTACAGGATTTGTCTTTCCCACTTTATATATCCCTATATTTCACCATGATGCTAATCTGATTTCTTGAATCACCTGTGCCTTTTCCTGCACCATCTCCACATGTACCAAACCTGTGACCAATCAGCATTTATCTTTGACTTGGCCCCCCAAATAAATACAGGTTTCAAAAACACATATAAAACTATGGGTTAAAAATGAATAGAGAGCATGTTACTCTGATATAATTATGAAAGGGTGTTGATTATATGCATTACAGTATGTGAAACATATACAGTCTGCCATACTCTTTGATTCAGACACATATTGTATATAATATTAATTCACTGTTATTAATGTCTCCAGACATTCTTACTTCCTGGTTCGGTCCTTCAGAAACTGAAGAGACTCGCAGAACACTGGGATATGTAGTTCAATAAAAGAATGGAATGGATGAATAAATAAATAAATAAATAAATAAATAAATAAATAAATAAATAAATATTAAAAATCTGAACCAGGTTTCACCCCACATGCACCATGAACCAGGTACCATGTGGGTTATAGTAAAAATGTCTGTCTTCATTTAATGGTGCGCTACACTCCTGCTTTCTGTACATCATAAAAGTGAGCTCAAAAGAAAATGCCTTTTATAAGCCAGGATGTTTATACAATTGCACCATCCATCTTGTCATCAATTGACAATAAAAAGTTCCCCATAGCCGGACAGCAATGAAATACGATAGTCGGGAGACTGCAATGATTTCTGATGCGTAGGAACAGCGCCTGAAGCCATTGAAGTAGAGCTTTCATTAGTCTGTATGGTGGTTCAATTCTTTACGGTGCGATTCTAGTCCTAGAAAAATGCAGCCATACAGCCGGAGTGCGTCTTTACTTTGCTGCGCACGGCATGTTTATAGCCTCCGTGAGAAACATCTGCTTATTAATTTACTGTATGTGCAGATGTTTAAAAAATGCTTTTACCTTTTCTTTTTTTTTATGAGAGAGGGCCTAATGTTAATGCTGTGTAAGCAAGTTGTTTGGCTTTCATGACGTTCGCCTTTCATGATGATGGGTCCCCCTGCAGACAGACAGCCCTCCTCATCGCAGGCTTGGGCCCGGCCCTGAGGCCGAGAGGTCCACAGCTGCGTGACCGACCGCAGGCCTCCAGGGACCAGGTGGGGTTTCAGTCTGCCAGATCTGCGTTAGCTCCAGGATGCGTGGTACACGCACAAACACGCACGCACACACAAACACATATATACAGTGCTGTGCAAAAGTCTTAGGCACCTGTATTCCATTCTGTACAGATAAGATTCTTCCAAAAATAATTCTACTTAAAGGTGCCTTTTGGCAGAATAGTTAAAAACTGAATCAAATCAATATTTTTTTTGACCACCCTTCGGCGTTAATACTGCATCACTTTGAGATATATAACTGCTGGACAGCGTTGGCTAAGACAATCAGCAGGGTGTTTGTTCCAAGCATGTTGGAGAACTAAAAAGTAGTCCGTTGCTTACAGTAATATGTAACTTTTTTAATGAAATACAAAAATGTCTCTGTAAAATTTAATCTTTTGGAAAATGAATATTTGGAAATCTCAAATGTGTTCTTTTATACTAACACATACAAAAAAATAAACATATATATAATAATGTCTAGGGTACCTAAGACTTCTGCACAGTACTGTAGTGCTGCCACAAATCATGGAAACACTGCAATTAGCAATAGGGTTTCACGATTAATGCAATATGCAACAATTTATCTTTTCGGAAAAATAAATGCAATATGTAATAAATGTAATATCAACATTTAAAAAATTAAGAAATAATTAGAATTTGTGTTAAACAAGTAATAATCACCTTCACCTTCCTATATGTATTCGTTCATACTGACATCATTTGGCAGTCTAATCTTCTAGTCTGCTCTATATTACTTTACATTATAATCTGCTTGATCAGACAGTATTCCTCTGTCTGAGAATGGCTCTGAGAAACAACAACAGTAGAAAAGGCAGAGATAATAGAAGTCTTAAGGCTACTAAACATCTTCTTTGAGCACTGTGTTTCACCATAATGCGTGCCAGGACTGTATATAGAGTATTGATCTTATTATTATGATTATTATTATTATTAGCAGCAGTAGCAGTAGTAGTATGTAAGCAAGTGCCAGGGTTTCATTTTCAGTTACAGTACTTATATCTAGACCTGTGTCTTGTCACAGGTCTAGATATATTGTTTGGATCAGTGCTGCACTTTCTTCAGGCGAAATTCCTGATGAGATCATCGTAGCGTTTTCATGTACAATTAAGTTATGCACCATAGATCATGCCTGATTGTCAGGCATAATGGTCCTAATTGCCCTATAAATCAAGGTAAGTTGTAATTTATCAACATCTCAAAAATGGCTGTAATTAACATGAACTACTTATGACGTTACTTTGACGCTATTCCACATGCAATTGTATGCTGAGGTCACAGTAAAAAAATCCCCGTTCTGAAGTACTGCTCCCTTTCTTAACTTAGCTTTCTGAGTACCTTCCATTTCATTAGTCAACCATAACACAATGAGCATAGACACATTTATGTGGAAAGTATGGTGAATGCCAATGCCATAGTGACATTACAAATGTATAAACATAAATACAGCCTCTTCAAGATCTAATTCCACATTCTGCAATGCATTTAGCCATGGCAATACATTCACAAGACACACTTAGGCTTTAGTCACACACTTGTATCTGCCCTCAATTTCTTTGAGACTTTGTGTGCTGCCCAGTATTAGATTAATTCATTCCACAACATATAGTATTGAGTGTACCGAAGATGAACTAGGACAGTTTTAATGACACTCCAATCATATAATTAGTCCCTTTGTAGAAAATAGTCATTTATATCCGTTCAGCTTCAGGAATAGTGAACTGTGATTATTTCCGAAGCAACGTGTGCTTCAACATATAATGGCACTGCATGTGGAGTGATGCAGTCTCCAGTCTGGGCTGTGTGTCCGGCCCATCACTGCCACCACATCATCACAGATCATCACGCCGGGGCAAGAGCGTAACTGTCACACGTGAAAACCCGACTGCTGATGTAACGGCCTCGGCAGCCGGGGGAAACCCCCCCCCATCCGCGAAGAATCGATCCCCCCTTCCTCCCGTGACTTCCTGTGATAAATAATAACTCCCTTTGGAGAAATATGCCTGTTTAGCGTAGCCAGACGGCTTGAGAGCGTGCGTCTCTGGATCGGTCCTCGGGGGAAAGGCCTCTGTGGAAGCGCCGCGTAAATCCCTTGAGCGCCGGAACTATGCCCCCCCCCCATTCCCGATTTCAGGCCTCCTCTCGTCCGTTTCCTCCGACACACACCTCCTCCCCCAGCGCATTAGCCGATTCAGAGCACCCTGAAATTGAGCCTTTAAGGCTTTGCTGTTGTATTGATCTTTCGGTTCCTCCATAATATTCTTAACCCTTTGTAACAAACCCTTTTATGTAGCATCAAGTGAAAAAACAAAAAAACGCTCAAAGCTGTCCCGTCTAACCAAGTTCATCTGGTCTCAATAATGCACAGGACATCTGGATTACCCCAATCAGACATGCTGGTGCTTGGCTTGGCCGAGCTATACCTGGGTGCAATGTGTTAGAAAGCCCAACTCAGCTCAATGAATTCAAGGAGGGCTTCTGAGGGAAAGGGAAGTGGATGAAGGAATTCTGGGTCCAAATGCATGTCACCCAGGCCTGCCAAATTTCAACACAGACAACTTTCTCCACCTTTTCCTGTCAGGTTGTCAAACAGGAGTTTACAGAGGGCTTTTTCCAGGGGGAATCAAAAGAGAAAAACTCTTGTGTTAATGGTGGGAAAAGTTAATATTACCCAGACAACGTATGGAGAAAGGCGTGGAAAATTGTGGGATACAGAGGACAACAGCACATTCAATTATCTTCTACTTTTCGGTCTCTTGGTGGAATAGAAAGGCAATAGAAATCAGCTGACCTTGCATACTTTTCATAATTTTATAGGGGTTGGTACCTCTAGAATGTTCCCAGTTGTTCAACATCAATGTCAAGAGCACTGAAATATTATATACCAATTCTGAAGGAAAACAGGATTTTTTTTTTCAGTTCCATAAAAGAAATGTCTTCTGTCCAAGAGAACATGGTTAGCTTTTGCACTGAACCGTTGAACCAAATTAAGTTTCATATGCTTTTTATAAAGCGCATGCAATATACCATATGGTCAGTTCTGCTTGAAATCTATAGTCTCACAGATACATTTGCCCTAACAATTGGGCCAGAATTAATATTTTTATTTAAACCATGCAAAGAAAACACTGGGTCTTAGACAAGTGTTTTTGCAAGAACCGAAAATTCTTGAATATGAAGCATAGTGCCGTGCAGGCCATGATTACGGTAACGTGATATCAGTGTTCGCGAGTGTCTCAGTGGCAGATGAAGCAAGCGACAGGCTAATCCTGAAAAGTCCTGCGCATTAACACTTTCCTTCAAGCACCCCCCCCCCCCCCCCACCCCCAGAACTACGACTGACCCCCTTTCCTGTGTGATCTCGCTTTCTCTGAAGTTCCTGTCAGTGTTTTCCTTCCTATCCCTGGCACAGCTTTTGAGAGAGCAGATATGATTTTGCCCTGGGGGAAACAAATAAATGTTGCGCGAGAGGTTTGGTGGAAAGGTCATTCTTACATTCCAGCCCTGTCCACTGACACCTGGGGGTCTCTATCTGAGTGTGGATAAGCTCTTAATCGCCTCTTTGGTTTATTTTTTACTGTCTGGCTCATATCAATACCTGAAGCACTATGTTCATTAGGACGGTGATGTAAAGGGTTCAGGCTAAGAGCAGCACCATTAAGTCTTCAGTGCCACTCTTAGCATATAAATGCAGCAGGAAGGTCCATGTGCGGGGCACTGCTCTCCTGCCGTAGTTCTTCATACATCACTACAGGCTTCCCATCCTCCTGGATCACTTTAGACATAGCAGGAAAGAAAGTGCACACATACAGCATGATCGATGAAGTGTCTGTACAAGGATGTGGATGCATGTGTCTGCGTGATGGCATATAGTGTATGTGTATGTATGTGCAGGTGTGCGTGCCCGTTTGTGTGCATTTGTCTGTGTGTGTGCGTGTGTGTGTCTGTGTGTGTGAGCGTGTGTGTGTGTGTCTGTGTGTGCGTGTGTATGTGCATGTTTTTTGTGTGATGTGTGCATGGGATGTGTAACACAAGGGCGTAAGCGGTGTACACGGCAGATGCCTTGGTCATCTGTGCACTAAATAAAATGTCGTCAGTAACTGTGCTGCATTCTGTCCACTTATGGTTTGCCTGGCTCTTATCTATAATAATTATATATACATATGATGCTGCACAGAATATATATTATGTAGGTCATTGCAGACAGGGGACATACTGGGCCATGTCACGTGTTCATTGTAGCAAAGATGTTCATGAAGAAAAACGACACGCTTTTCTCCCCACACCCATTTCAGCCATGAAGCATAACTCATTAGCGAAAAAGAAATGTTCTTCTCAGAGAGCATGTGTTTTTCATGCCTTTGCAGGCAAAGAGGGGTCAATAAGTCCCTACCTAACTCATTCAGGAGGTCAGCTCTAGACAGCCCTTGACAAGGCAGCCACTAGAGAGAAGCGCATGAATCACATTGAAATGACCACAAATAAAACCTTTTCTTAATGCTATTAGAAAAGTTATCCCTCTTGCAAACATCACAAAATGCTGAAAAATGTACAGACTGCAAGAATTAATTTGCAGACGGAGGGGGGTTTGATCCAAGCCAGCTGTGCAAGTCCTCAACCATTAGAAAGCTAAAGAATACAGGAAGGCCAAGGGCTGAGACCCAGGCGACGAACTTCTGCAAGGTTATCTTTATGTGCCATTCATCACTTTAGCACCTAAACAAGATGAGGTAACGTTTTAACTTCTCCATAGGACAAATTCTCATCAACACCAATGACTTTCACAGCTCAATTTTATTATAATTTTTTTATTCGTAAAATGCCTGAAATTTGGTCTTACCTGTTATTATAAATTATAAATTATAAATTATAAATTATAAATTATAAATTATAATCACACTGCAGTCGCCTGCTCTGTAATTGAAGTAATTGGAAGTACAACTTAAAAATTAGCTGTACATCAAAACACTTCACTTCAGTTTTGTGCTCAGGGTCACAATCTCATCTACGCATTAAAGAATTTTAAATGGACCTAACCTTATAAACCAAATTGGGTTAGCAAAGCACACCATTCCATCCCTGGAATTAGCTGCAGGGATCACAGATCTGGATTCATGTCAGAATTCTTCCTTAATTAAATGTTAAATGAGTATTAATTTATTCATTTTTCTTCAAAAACTGTTTGGCAAGTTTGTGATGATAGAAGTTAATGAAAAGACATGTCTTTGCATTGTATTAAGTAACAACTGAAGGAACAGCTGCATTGATTTGTATATACTAAATTAAGGACAATTATGGACTAAATCCAGACTAGCCAGGAAAAACATATTTCTCAGCCATCTCTGGTTAAAATAAAAATTTAACTTTTTACATATGCAGTATAGTATAATTGATTTAAATTCAGCTATTTGGGGCCCTGTATGACAGATTGTGATATTTATTATATACTGTACTAGAAAGGCAAGATAAGATTTAGCTTTTATTGCTTCACTACTTTGTTCATTGTTAACAGCCATTACAAAGATGGTCATATTCTTATTCCATTATTTATATCATTACAGACATCATGGGATGCATTATGAAGTGATTTCTGCCTTATTTTAGTTCATAATAATAATTAAACTAATATGATTAGAACATAACTTTGGTTCTGAAGAGATTATTTATATTTAAATAAGTTTGCCCAAAACACATTGAGTTTGATGTTAAAGGAATAATGTGTAGCTGTTTAGAATATGAATATTGGTGCATTATTTTATTAGCTGGTTCCTTTCCTTTACAAGCAAAGAAAAACATTTTTGGAAAGGAACAAAAACCCTGGAATGAGTACTACTAACTGGCTGATTGTGGACAAGACTGCAGCTGTTGTGCATGAATGCTTGTCTCCAATATACATGCTAGTGACTTATTTATAGCCTGCAAACCTCACATTATCATGGGGGAGAGTGAGCACTAACTGGTACACTCTCAGAACTAAAGATAAAAAGGTGTGTACTGTATACAGTTGTACCCCTAGTCAGAAATACATCACTCATTTGTACCTTTTTTGCTTGTAAAATGTACTATCAAACCTCGGTCAAATTTTCTTTGCTGGGCTTGTCTGGTGTATTGGAACCTAGGACATACTCTCAAAAAGTGCACCTTCTGGTCTTCTTTTTGGACTCAATTGCACCTGGCGAGATCAATCGAGCACTGAAAAGTAATTGAACCGCAAAGTACATATTTGACCCAAGTCTATACAATAATATTATTGTACTTTTAGAGTTCATTTGGCAAATTTGTTCCTTAAAAAGCAAAAATGTGGCTCCACTGTACCTTTATTTCTCAGAGAGCAGCTTGTACCCACCCTACCCTCTGACTCCTGGTTGTAGTTTATTATAACATTGTCAAGGCTGAGGCTCAGCCTATGCTCATGGTAAGCCACTCAGGAACCATGCTTTCCCTGGTGCCCTGTGGTTACCTCCCTGTTTCCACGGAGCGACTGTGCTTTTGTGGCTTATTGCGGGACCCATGCTATGCAGTACAGCCATTGTGCAGGTTGCAGGGGGGTCCAGAATGCACAGGATCAGCTGCATTCCCTTTTGACTCCTTTTGTAAACGGAGTTGTCTGTACAGCATGTTTGGTTTCCACAATAAATTGCTTTGACGGGAGAACAATCAAGAAAGACGCTTGAGGGCCTGAAGGAAGAAACAAACCAGAGACATAAGCACAGCTACAGTTTAAAAATATAACCCAGATAGGACATTTTTAAACCATCGATAGAATGTTCATGGGTTTCACAGTCTTTGTGTACTTTGGCTAAACAAAACTGTCTGCTGACATGGCCCATAAGCATTCTCTCCAGGCTCCATTCTCATACACTGCATCCATGTCTTCCTAAATTCATTGCAGTTAATGCCCATTTTGAATAACCGCTAATCTTTTGTTCTGCAGCCAGAAGTTTATATGAGCATTGTGTTGGTTGTATACGCCTTCATTAAATAAAGAACATCGGAAATCACTTGGTTATGAGGTCATGTACACATGGACAGTATCCACGTGCACCAAAACCAAAAACAGGATACTTTTAAAGAGCATCACTGGCATTGTGTCTCAACTGACACATCCACAGCTTTGTCAAGCTAAACCTTATAAAGAGCAATCACATTTCAGAAATCCCTTTAAGGCCTTTGCCTTGTCATTGTTAATGTTTTCAGTTTGCGCACGTTGAGCTACATTCGCTAAACAAAGAGGTTTTGGTATGAAGATGTTTGTTGATTTTCTGTGTCCGTTATTATTCTTGCCTCGGTGGAAGCTGGATTCTCCTTGCCCTGACTCAACATTAACCCCAGTCTGCCTTTTCAGCATTAAAAACTTTGGCATTTTGGGATAGTCTGTGAATAACACACAAAAAATGTGACCTAAAAGATTCACCTAACCGCAGATATTGCCCTTGCTTGAGTGTATAACAACCAGCATAAATATTTACTGGATTTGCTGTAATACTACCCAGACCTCAGCAGTGAACTACATGTGCACTGTGTGCATGCACTGTACGCGTATACGTACAGCATATGCTCCCTATGTGGCTGGATCTTAATCAATTGACAATACAGTATTCTATTTTATTATTGGAATTGCATATGATAATGCTATAAAGCCTTATTTTCCAGGAATATATTTGCTTTACCATTAATATATCCCACATGGTGAAATTTCAGCAGATTGTGTTTTCATAGTATACAGTACTATATACAGTATATGAACAGTATTGTTGTGTCAATGCCTCAGGGTCTGAGTGCTTCAGGACAACCAAAGTAGGAAAATCAAAAGGATTAACTGACTATAGGAACGTATAGGACTACAGGAACAATTGTTTAGATATTGCTTCGACAAATATATCATTTAAATATCTGAATAGTGTGGTGAATATAGTTTTGGTAATCGCGTAAGCAAGCAAAAAAAAGAAGCAAGCCACCAGCAGGCAGGAAACAACTGAAGGTGCATCTTTTCAATCCTCATTATCCATAAATGTCACCATATTCTCAGATTTCTTGGACTCTTATCCTTCTTCATTTACTTGTAGCAATACACCTTCATGCAGACATGGCAGCTTGTCCATGTTTGAGACTGTCCAGAGACAAGGTTAACAGCACAATGAATTTGTGAGTCTCAATCAGGATTAGGCCCTATTTGAATTAGACTATGAACATCAGTCTTATGTGGGGTGGAAGGAACAAAAATGACAAAATAAAACTGAACCGATGATCAGAAAAATTGCAATTGAATTAAATGTTGAGTCAAATAAAATACAATTCAATCAATAATTGAAGTGTTCAAACACAATCAAATTAAGTAATCATTTAATTGTTATATCTGATCGCCTTGACATTTATTTATTTACCAGCGGTTCAATAAATTTGAAACACTCCAATTAAAATCACCACCTCTTTTATCAATTTGATGCACTCCAATTCAAATCACCACCACCAAGGAAAAGGGCCATGTGCAAACGTTTGTGAACCCTTTTGGATTATTCCTTTTTACTTTTTAAAAAGATGATTACTCAGTGAGTGAGCTTCAATGAGTCAGGTGAGAATAATTTCAGGGCTGAACTTTTTATTCTGAATTAATCCATGAAGCATCCAACTGCAGTGGCTGTTCTGTCTGGTGTTACCAACCATGGGTTCCTCTAAACAGCTGTCGAAAGATTTCAGACAGTTCATTTCCACCAAGGAGAAGGCTAAAAAAACTCTCTCAATGTTTCAAAGTACCTACTTCCATTGTCAGAAATATTATTAGAAAATGTAAGATAAATTGAACAGTTGAAGTCAAGACTTGGTGAGAAATGCTCAGAAGAACTCATAACTTAACATTTACATTTTAGTCATTTGGCAGACGCTTTTAATCCAAAGTGACTTACAAGTGCATAGGTTCTTCCTGAAGTGAAACCATAACAAGTAAAATACACATGAAGTGCTGTTCTAAACAAAAATACAGTCTTCGTAAGTGCCATTTTTTTGTTTTTGTTTTTTGGGGTTAGACAAGAGGGATATCGGAAAGGGGGGGGGGGGTATCAGGAGGGAGGACTAAGGTACAGTTTGAAAAGATGTGTTTTTTGTCTGTGTCGAAATAGGGGGAGGGATTCTGCTGTCCTGACAGTGGTAGGCATGTCATTCCACCACTGAGGAACCAGAACGAAAAACAGGTGTGAACGTGCAGCTCGACCACCAGGTGCTCATACTGAGGGAACCATAAGGCGACCAGAGCTGGCAGACCGGAGTGGTCTAGCTAGGGAGTAGGGAGTGATGAAGGATTGTATGTAAGGTGGAGCAGTCCCCTTAGCAGCCTAAGTGTCTGAAGTATTTAAAAAACATTAGGAAGCCTGAAGCCTTTTGGAACAATGTGCTTTGGATGTACAAAACCAAAATTTAGCTTTTTGGCCACCACCAAAGAAGGTATGTTTGGGTAAAGGGTGATGCCTTTGTAGAAAAAACACCTTGCCAAATGTGAAGCATGGAGGTGGACTCATTATGCTTTGGGGTTGTGTGGCAGTTGGGGACACAGGAGATATTGGGCAAGTGGAAGGATGGAATGGATTCCACCAAATATCAAGAAATTCTCAAGGCTAATATTCAAAGCTCTGTCTAGACATTGAAGTTGAAGAGAGGTTGGGTATTCCAGCAAGTCAATGATCCAAAGCATACCTCAAAATCAACCATGAAATACCTCTAGGAAAGACGAATGAAGGTTTTGTAATGGCCACCACAGTCCCCAGAATTCTCGAACATGCCGTACATGCAAGGAGGCCGAGGAATATGTTGTCGATTTATGAAATTTTTTCTACATTGTCTGGTGCCCTCCCGGATGAATGGCGCCTGAGTCCCCCATGCCTAAAACCCGCTCTGCTCCACAGACGGAAATAAATCAATAAAAACGATTTATGCAAATGCGTGTCTGATATGATCCGCCGAAGCCTTTCATGTCTGTTATGCAACGGGTGACCCCTGACACGTCAATAGTTGAAGTGCATGAAATGGCAGCGCTCGTAGCGTGGGTCAATTAAGAGGGTTAACCGAGTAATGAGCTAATGATGCAAACAAACCCTCGGAAAGGCTCAAGAGTCATGTCCTGATTTAAC
The DNA here is from genome assembly GCF_963514075.1 of Conger conger. Taxonomy (NCBI): domain Eukaryota; kingdom Metazoa; phylum Chordata; class Actinopteri; order Anguilliformes; family Congridae; genus Conger; species Conger conger. Next base: position 38,630,767 of record NC_083772.1, on the reverse strand, counting down.
TGATATGTGTGTTTTTAATGCTGCCCCCATATACTTCTTTTCCCACAGGAGAACAAACACTTGTGCTTGATTGTAAACAGACCATGGCTGCTCTTCAAGGGGAAGTGCTCTCCACAACAAATTGAAAAGTTAGAAGTGGATTGAGTTACAAACTAATGAGTTGCAGACCCTGACAGTTCGGCATCACACATGAATGAGCAGGCAACATAGTGTACGTATAATACACGGAGAGGACAAATATTCTTGAAATGGTGCTTGTTATAAAAGCAAAAGGGAAGCAAAATGACACGCATTATTGCACCAAATCAGATACATGTAGGAGTCATTGTACTACATTCAAATGTATACGCACATACTCATAAGTAAATCCAGCAATTACATTGATGATTATCACTTATGCTGCTCGAAAGACTAGTTCAGATTGAAAGATTTATTGAAAAATGTAATTATTATTAAGTCCAAAGCTAATAATAATAATAATAATAATAATAATAATAATAATAATAATAAAATAATAGAGATACTATTATAGGTCACAGCAAAGATTAATTGTTCAGTTAATAGTGAATCTCTGAGATTTATTAATATTTAACTTTACATGTATATATTACTGGGGATATTCAGACAAATGTAAGTTTAGACTATCCAGTGCCTTGCATCAACTGATATCATTGAGATTCATTGGATTTCTGTTGTTTCATGGAATGATTAACACTCTGTGGTTTCACTCTAGCTGTGAACGCCATTTCCTCTGCTGTCCTATGTGCTCTGTGTGGACAGGGTGATAAATGTGTCTCTGTATAGGTAGCAAACTGTGTTTAATGTGGTGGCATGCAGAAATAAGTTAACTTGACACTTTTAATATTGAGGTGGATGTAAACATGCTGCACTCATTTATGGGGTTTGAACTCCCTTTTAAGTTCAAGCTGCTGTTCAAAGACATCCACGCATAACCATTTAACCTTTATTCAAGCGGAGTGTCCTACTGAGACCAGAGGCCTTTTTTGCTGAGGAGCCCGGCAGAACCTACAACTTCATACAAGCATTGTGCAAAGACCTTATACATACAAGCGCCTGAACAAAGCCTACATGTGAGAAAATCATCCAACAGTAACATGCATTTAAAATATAGAAAGGCTCACCCCAAATCTTGTGAAACTCATCCATCACAATCTCAGTGACCTGACAGAAAGCAAACTCATGATGCTGTGTCAACAGCACCAGCTATAACTCTGAGATTCTACTGAGAAGCGAATTAATTTGGACTCATAGAAATAGCTACAAAGTGCCTTTGTTTCCCAGAGTAATAACACTGCGCAAAAAACACCAGTAAGGGTGAAGCCACACATCCGCGAGGTAAAACCGGAACAGCTCTTTCTATTTCAGTTCATGTTCCAGCTTTATGAGGGTTCCATGTTGTACGTGCAGGGGATTTTTGGGGATCATCTTTTGCTTGCGATCCCACCTGTCAACCTGGGTGACTGGGTGGGCTCCAGTGTAATCATTCAGATCGTACCACTTTACAAAGTGCAAGGTGGTTTATCCAACGATGGCCATCTTCAAAAGATCCACTTCCTGCTCTCTACAGCTCAGCATTGCTCATCAAGTTGACGCCTGGTAGTCTGTTGTCACAAACATTACCAGTGCAGTGAATTCCCTGCTGAGCCAGTGTGAGCACGAGAGGGACACCAGTTGTCGAAGAAGAGCTTGTAGTTCTCTGCTTGGGTGAAGGCTGGGCCAGGTGGAGGACAACGTTGCCACTTGCTTCCTTATCTGCTGGTTCAGGGGGTTGCACAGCTCTCGCTGTGTAGATTTCTAAGTTGTGCTGGACACCATCAGAGCCAGCCAAAATGAGTATCTTGTAGCGCCATTTATTTGGTTTTGATGGCGGGTATTGCTACAATCAATTTCTTCCCTTGAGTGGGACCATCTGCACATCAAGAGCCAGCTTGAGATAGGTTTTGAGGTTAGATGAGTGACGAGTGGTCGGACCTTGTGGAGTTGATTGTCATTTTCCTCACATCTCTCTTCATTGTTACTGAAGTGCAGGCATTTGTTGATGGCCTCCCATCTATTCAGTGTCACGGTGTCAGCTACTTGGGACACACTTCAGGCTTTGTTCCAAAACATGCGGGTGGCTGGTAAACCAAACAATGGTATAGATATGTACACCACAATACCCAGGAACTGCTCCAATTCTTTTGTAGTGAGGTTAAGGGCCTTTTTTTGCGTTACGTTTTATCGCATATAGATTTCACTGCCCTACAATAACTTCCAGAATGTCATCAGGGAAAAAGAGCTTGAAGTGGGACATGATATCATGAGATCTTGAAAGTAGGCCCTGCCATTCTGAGTAAACATTGAAGTATGCATTGTGGGGCATTCTCCATCAGGGTAGGCGTGAAACATCCTCTGCTTCATCCTCAGACTCAGCCTTATTGTCAAGAGACAGGCACTCTCCTTTAAAAACGAAGCAGGAAGCAAAAATTTGAATGTGTCATATACCCTTCTGCATTCACTAATAAACCAACACACACACACACACACGTTACTTTACTGACCAGCCACAAACTGACCACTGACCTCCTCTCTCTCAAACCTGATTCGGGGATCCACTCTTCCTGACTATCTTCAAGCGCACCGTTGTCATTGTCAGAATGAAGGACCCTAACTGCTCGATCTTGTTCCTTCCGCCCATAAAATGTTCTCGTGTCCATTTCCTGTAAGTATCAGTAGATAGGAAAGTAAAAACATTGACTATGATCATAATCATGCTTCAAAACTTAAGCATGATATATCCTGAAAAAAAAGTTGTCAAAATGCCAATGAATTGAAAAAATTGAAATATACAAAATATTTTTTTTAAATGTCTCACTGGAAAGAAATGAATAACAATAAGCACCGGACTTGACAAACTGACCAAATAGACCGATTTTAAAATGTTAATTTTTGGATAGGAATGAATCTAAAAGACAACAGCCATTTTGTTTGTCTGAGACATATGTCTGTACAAGATCATCTTCCTCTCAGCTGCTAAGCGGGGCAACTGCCTTGCTGGCCATGCCGCATTGTCTTTCTGCTTTGCTGAGTTTGGTTTGTACACACACCTCTCCATCACACAACACACACTACATTAGGCTGCAACTCTTTACCCATCCATTCTAGCTGTAATTAGAGGCCTCGTGTTTTCATAGTCAGTTGGGTGGTAGGGCAGCTTTACTCTGTGTCTGTAAGTTTGTAGCTCAGAATACTGTGTTAAAGCCGGCCAAATTCCAGTGCGGAAAGCTTGCTTCACCACTGCACGTTTCTTGTTGTTCTTTTGATTGGTATAGTTGTGCTGGTTCCATGGTGTAATGGTTAGCCTTCTGAATTTTCAATTGAGTAATCCAAGTTCAAATCTCCGTGGAACGTGACCTTTGTGGTGTCGCCACCCATTTTTTACAAAGATAACTCTAACCAGCGGCCTATATCACAAAATAAGATTCTTGAGTTTCAGCCGGGAAAGTGCCCGAAAGTCAATCCTGGAAAATGCAACCACGCTTGCAATCCTGCAATTTGAACAGGTTGTTATTTTCTGTTAATTGGGTGATTTTCGTGTTTAGATGGATTTTTTTTTCCCCATTGAGCCACATTGTGTCACGAATGGCTTGAAAAAGCAGACATTACATGTATGTCAAAATGAAAGGTGTTTTCCTCCCCTTAACAGGCAATATCGTTCGCAATAGCGTGAAGCAGCGGTTTCCGACCCCGTTCCCGGACATCTACTGCCCTGTAGGTTTTCATTTCGACCCTATTTGGGCAGATGCCATTCAACTAATGAGCAGCTCAACGACATCTCTTGCTCTTGAATAAGGTACGCTTTGTTAGGCTTGAAGCCAAAACCGTCAAGACGGTAGATCTCCGAGAACACGGTCGGGAACCAGCGGAATACACGGGTAATTATGTCAAGCGACTGATGTGTCTGACCCAAAAGCTTTGTGCTGTCAAAACACTCTCCTTCGAGCCGGATTTGAACCAGCGACCTAAGGATTTCAACACTGCCCGACTACAGTCCTCCGCTCTACCAACTGAGCTATCGAAGGGTGTCGCTGTTGGTGGGGGGTATCCTTGCTCCGTAGCGGCACGCTGCCTTTGTACATCGCCGAATTGAAGGCAAAAAGGGAAACGCAGCTCATTCCGAGAAACTCCAATGTCCCCGACAGTTTAGGGTTACGCCTGGTCTCTGGCCCGCTTGCTGCGATGGAAACGAGGCCGTCGTTTGCCGGGTCCTTTTGGTTCTCCAGCGAATCGGGCCAGCCGACAAAGACAGCTACGTTAAAACTCGTTCCCTGACCGGGAATCGAACCCGGGCCGCGGCGGTGAGAGCGCCGAATCCTAACCACTAGACCACCAGGGACTTGTTGTGTTGTCTCGGCATCGGAAAATTCCCGATAGGGGGCATAGGCCTTCTTGCAAAAAAAGACAACAGCCATTTTGTTTGTCTGAGACAGACTGCCTGTGTCCAGACCATCTGACAGGAAGGGGAGGAGACAGCAGCTTTTGGGGCCCATTTTGAGGGCAAGACTGTGGACAGAGGTTAGTGGCAATTGTGTTCATTTTTCTGTGTCGCACATCGTGTAAAAGATACCCCGTGGGTTACGTAGATACTTGGGTTGAGATACCATCTGTTCGTATGAATGGCCCTTTCACAACATCTGCCGATTTCCTCCACCACGAGCGTTTTGTCGCCTCAGCGCCTCATGCTTTTTTTCCCTTTTTCTTTGTTTTCTAATAATCGTCCTTTTCCCACAAAAACAAACAATTGAACTGAGGAGAAGAAGAAACAACGGCCGAGCGGCACAGAGGCAGTGCTGTAAATGCTGTCCATGATCATCTTCCTCTCAGCTGCTAAGCGGGGCAACTGCCTTGCTGGCCATGCCGCATTGTCTTTCTGCTTTGCTGAGTTTGGTTTGTACACACACCTGTCCATCACACAACACACACTACATTAGGCTGCAACTCTTTACCCATCCATTCTAGCTGTAATTAGAGGCCTCGTGTTTTCATAGTCAGTTGGGTGGTAGGGCAGCTTTACTCTGTGTCTGTAAGTTTGTAGCTCAGAATACTGTGTTAAAGCCGGCCAAATTCCAGTGCGGAAAGCTTGCTTCACCACTGCACGTTTCTTGTTGTTCTTTTGATTGGTATAGTTGTGCTGGTTCCATGGTGTAATGGTTAGCCTTCTGAATTTTCAATTGAGTAATCCAAGTTCAAATCTCCGTGGAACGTGACCTTTGTGGTGTCGCCACCCATTTTTTACAAAGATAACTCTAACCAGCGGCCTATATCACAAAATAAGATTCTTGAGTTTCAGCCGGGAAAGTGCCCGAAAGTCAATCCTGGAAAATGCAACCACGCTTGCAATCCTGCAATTTGAACAGGTTGTTATTTTCTGTTAATTGGGTGATTTTCGTGTTTAGATGGATTTTTTTTACCCCCTTGAGCCACATTGTGTCACGAATGGCTTGAAAAAGCAGACATTACATGTATGTCAAAATGAAAGGTGTTTTCCTCCCCTTAACAGGCAATATCGTTCGCAATAGCATGAAGCAGCGGTTTCCGACCCTGTTCCCGGACATCTACTGCCCTGTGGGTTTTCATTTCGACCCTATTTGGGCAGATGCCATTCAACTAATGAGCAGCTCAACGACATCTCTTGCTCTTGAATAAGGTACGCTTTGTTAGGCTTGAAGCCAAAACCGTCAAGACGGTAGATCTCCGAGAACACGGTCGGGAACCAGCGGAATACACGGGTAATTATGTCAAGCGACTGATGTGTCTGACCCAAAAGCTTTGTGCTGTCAAAACACTCTCCTTCGAGCCGGATTTGAACCAGCGACCTAAGGATTTCAACACTGCCCGACTACAGTCCTCCGCTCTACCAACTGAGCTATCGAAGGGTGTCGCTGTAGGTGGGGGGTATCCTTGCCCCGTAGCGGCACGCTGCCTTTGTACATCGCCGAATTGAAGGCAAAAACAGAAACGCAGCTCATTCCGAGAAACGCCAATGTCCCCGACAGTTTAGGGTTACGCCTGGTCTCTGGCCCGCTTGCTGCGATGGAAACGAGGCCGTCGTTTGCCGGGTCCTTTTCGTTCTCCAGCGAATCGGGCCAGCCGACAAAGACAGCTGCGTTAAAACTCGTTCCCTGACCGGGAATCGAACCCGGGCCGCGGCGGTGAGAGCGCCGAATCCTAACCACTAGACCACCAGGGACTTGTTGTGTTGTCTCGGCATCGGAAAATTCCCGATAGGGGGCATAGGCCTTCTTGCAAAAAAAGACAACAGCCATTTTGTTTGTCTGAGACAGACTGCCTGTGTCCAGACCATCTGACAGGAAGGGGAGGAGACAGCAGCTTTTGGGGCCCATTTTGAGGGCAAGACTGTGGACAGAGGTTAGTGGCAATTGTGTTCATTTTTCTGTGTCGCACATCGTGTAAAAGATACCCCGTGGGTTACGTAGATACTTGGGTTGAGATACCATCTGTTCGTATGAATGGCCCTTTCACAACATCTGCCGATTTCCTCCACCACGAGCGTTTTGTCGCCTCAGCGCCTCATGCTTTTTTTCCCTTTTTCTTTGTTTTCTAATAATCGTCCTTTTCCCACAAAAACAAACAATTGAACTGAGGAGAAGAAGAAACAACGGCCGAGCGGCACAGAGGCAGTGCTGTAAATGCTGTCCATGATCATCTTCCTCTCAGCTGCTAAGCGGGGCAACTGCCTTGCTGGCCATGCCGCATTGTCTTTCTGCTTTGCTGAGTTTGGTTTGTACACACACCTGTCCATCACACAACACACACTACATTAGGCTGCAACTCTTTACCCATCCATTCTAGCTGTAATTAGAGGCCTCGTGTTTTCATAGTCAGTTGGGTGGTAGGGCAGCTTTACTCTGTGTCTGTAAGTTTGTAGCTCAGAATACTGTGTTAAAGCCGGCCAAATTCCAGTGCGGAAAGCTTGCTTCACCACTGCACGTTTCTTGTTGTTCTTTTGATTGGTATAGTTGTGCTGGTTCCATGGTGTAATGCTTAGCCTTCTGAATTTTCAATTGAGTAATCCAAGTTCAAATCTCCGTGGAACGTGACCTTTGTGGTGTCGCCACCCATTTTTTACAAAGATAACTCTAACCAGCGGCCTATATCACAAAATAAGATTCTTGAGTTTCAGCCGGGAAAGTGCCCGAAAGTCAATCCTGGAAAATGCAACCACGCTTGCAATCCTGCAATTTGAACAGGTTGTTATTTTCTGTTAATTGGGTGATTTTCGTGTTTAGATGGATTTTTTTTTCCCCCTTGAGCCACATTGTGTCACGAATGGCTTGAAAAAGCAGACATTACATATATGTCAAAATGAAAGGTGTTTTCCTCCCCTTAACAGGCAATATCGTTCGCAATAGCGTGAAGCAGCGGTTTCCGACCCCGTTCCCGGACATCTACTGCCCTGTAGGTTTTCATTTCGACCCTATTTGGGCAGATGCCATTCAACTAATGAGCAGCTCAACGACATCTCTTGCTCTTGAATAAGGTACGCTTTGTTAGGCTTGAAGCCAAAACCGTCAAGACGGTAGATCTCCGAGAACACGGTCGGGAACCAGCGGAATACACGGGTAATTATGTCAAGCGACTGATGTGTCTGACCCAAAAGCTTTGTGCTGTCAAAACACTCTCCTTCGAGCCGGATTTGAACCAGCGACCTAAGGATTTCAACACTGCCCGACTACAGTCCTCCGCTCTACCAACTGAGCTATCGAAGGGTGTCGCTGTTGGTGGGGGGTATCCTTGCTCCGTAGCGGCACGCTGCCTTTGTACATCGCCGAATTGAAGGCAAAAAGGGAAACGCAGCTCATTCCGAGAAACGCCAATGTCCCCGACAGTTTAGGGTTACGCCTGGTCTCTGGCCCGCTTGCTGCGATGGAAACGAGGCCGTCGTTTGCCGGGTCCTTTTGGTTCTCCAGCGAATCGGGCCAGCCGACAAAGACAGCTGCGTTAAAACTCGTTCCCTGACCGGGAATCGAACCCGGGCCGCGGCGGTGAGAGCGCCGAATCCTAACCACTAGACCACCAGGGACTTGTTGTGTTGTCTCGGCATCGGAAAATTCCCGATAGGGGGCATAGGCCTTCTTGCAAAAAAAGACAACAGCCATTTTGTTTGTCTGAGACAGACTGCCTGTGTCCAGACCATCTGACAGGAAGGGGAGGAGACAGCAGCTTTTGGGGCCCATTTTGAGGGCAAGACTGTGGACAGAGGTTAATGGCAATTGTGTTCATTTTTCTGTGTCGCACATCGTGTAAAAGATACCCCGTGGGTTACGTAGATACTTGGGTTGAGATACCATCTGTTCGTATGAATGGCCCTTTCACAACATCTGCCGATTTCCTCCACCACGAGCGTTTTGTCGCCTCAGCGCCTCATGCTTTTTTTCCCTTTTTCTTTGTTTTCTAATAATCGTCCTTTTCCCACAAAAACAAACAATTGAACTGAGGAGAAGAAGAAACAACGGCCGAGCGGCACAGAGGCAGTGCTGTAAATGCTGTCCATGATCATCTTCCTCTCAGCTGCTAAGCGGGGCAACTGCCTTGCTGGCCATGCCGCATTGTCTTTCTGCTTTGCTGAGTTTGGTTTGTACACACACCTGTCCATCACACAACACACACTACATTAGGCTGCAACTCTTTACCCATCCATTCTAGCTGTAATTAGAGGCCTCGTGTTTTCATAGTCAGTTGGGTGGTAGGGCAGCTTTACTCTGTGTCTGTAAGTTTGTAGCTCAGAATACTGTGTTAAAGCCGGCCAAATTCCAGTGCGGAAAGCTTGCTTCACCACTGCACGTTTCTTGTTGTTCTTTTGATTGGTATAGTTGTGCTGGTTCCATGGTGTAATGCTTAGCCTTCTGAATTTTCAATTGAGTAATCCAAGTTCAAATCTCCGTGGAACGTGACCTTTGTGGTGTCGCCACCCATTTTTTACAAAGATAACTCTAACCAGCGGCCTATATCACAAAATAAGATTCTTGAGTTTCAGCCGGGAAAGTGCCCGAAAGTCAATCCTGGAAAATGCAACCACGCTTGCAATCCTGCAATTTGAACAGGTTGTTATTTTCTGTTAATTGGGTGATTTTCGTGTTTAGATGGATTTTTTTTTCCCCCTTGAGCCACATTGTGTCACGAATGGCTTGAAAAAGCAGACATTACATATATGTCAAAATGAAAGGTGTTTTCCTCCCCTTAACAGGCAATATCGTTCGCAATAGCGTGAAGCAGCGGTTTCCGACCCCGTTCCCGGACATCTACTGCCCTGTAGGTTTTCATTTCGACCCTATTTGGGCAGATGCCATTCAACTAATGAGCAGCTCAACGACATCTCTTGCTCTTGAATAAGGTACGCTTTGTTAGGCTTGAAGCCAAAACCGTCAAGACGGTAGATCTCCGAGAACACGGTCGGGAACCAGCGGAATACACGGGTAATTATGTCAAGCGACTGATGTGTCTGACCCAAAAGCTTTGTGCTGTCAAAACACTCTCCTTCGAGCCGGATTTGAACCAGCGACCTAAGGATTTCAACACTGCCCGACTACAGTCCTCCGCTCTACCAACTGAGCTATCGAAGGGTGTCGCTGTTGGTGGGGGGTATCCTTGCTCCGTAGCGGCACGCTGCCTTTGTACATCGCCGAATTGAAGGCAAAAAGGGAAACGCAGCTCATTCCGAGAAACGCCAATGTCCCCGACAGTTTAGGGTTACGCCTGGTCTCTGGCCCGCTTGCTGCGATGGAAACGAGGCCGTCGTTTGCCGGGTCCTTTTGGTTCTCCAGCGAATCGGGCCAGCCGACAAAGACAGCTGCGTTAAAACTCGTTCCCTGACCGGGAATCGAACCCGGGCCGCGGCGGTGAGAGCGCCGAATCCTAACCACTAGACCACCAGGGACTTGTTGTGTTGTCTCGGCATCGGAAAATTCCCGATAGGGGGCATAGGCCTTCTTGCAAAAAAAGACAACAGCCATTTTGTTTGTCTGAGACAGACTGCCTGTGTCCAGACCATCTGACAGGAAGGGGAGGAGACAGCAGCTTTTGGGGCCCATTTTGAGGGCAAGACTGTGGACAGAGGTTAGTGGCAATTGTGTTCATTTTTCTGTGTCGCACATCGTGTAAAAGATACCCCGTGGGTTACGTAGATACTTGGGTTGAGATACCATCTGTTCGTATGAATGGCCCTTTCACAACATCTGCCGATTTCCTCCACCACGAGCGTTTTGTCGCCTCAGCGCCTCATGCTTTTTTTCCCTTTTTCTTTGTTTTCTAATAATCGTCCTTTTCCCACAAAAACAAACAATTGAACTGAGGAGAAGAAGAAACAACGGCCGAGCGGCACAGAGGCAGTGCTGTAAATGCTGTCCATGATCATCTTCCTCTCAGCTGCTAAGCGGGGCAACTGCCTTGCTGGCCATGCCGCATTGTCTTTCTGCTTTGCTGAGTTTGGTTTGTACACACACCTGTCCATCACACAACACACACTACATTAGGCTGCAACTCTTTACCCATCCATTCTAGCTGTAATTAGAGGCCTCGTGTTTTCATAGTCAGTTGGGTGGTAGGGCAGCTTTACTCTGTGTCTGTAAGTTTGTAGCTCAGAATACTGTGTTAAAGCCGGCCAAATTCCAGTGCGGAAAGCTTGCTTCACCACTGCACGTTTCTTGTTGTTCTTTTGATTGGTATAGTTGTGGTGGTTCCATGGTGTAATGCTTAGCCTCCTGAATTTTCAATTGAGTAATCCAAGTTCAAATCTCCGTGGAACGTGACCTTTGTGGTGTCGCCACCCATTTTTTACAAAGATAACTCTAACCAGCGGTCTATATCACAAAATAAGATTCTTGAGTTTCAGCCGGGAAAGTGCCCGAAAGTCAATCCTGGAAAATGCAACCACGCTTGCAATCCTGCAATTTGAACAGGTTGTTATTTTCTGTTAATTGGGTGATTTTCGTGTTTAGATGGATTTTTTTTTCCCCCTTGAGCCACATTGTGTCACGAATGGCTTGAAAAAGCAGACATTACATGTATGTCAAAATGAAAGGTGTTTTCCTCCCCTTAACAGGCAATATCGTTCGCAATAGCATGAAGCAGCGGTTTCCGACCCCGTTCCCGGACATCTACTGCCCTGTGGGTTTTCATTTCGACCCTATTTGGGCAGATGCCATTCAACTAATGAGCAGCTCAACGACATCTCTTGCTCTTGAATAAGGTACGCTTTGTTAGGCTTGAAGCCAAAACCGTCAAGACGGTAGATCTCCGAGAACACGGTCGGGAACCAGCGGAATACACGGGTAATTATGTCAAGCGACTGATGTGTCTGACCCAAAAGCTTTGTGCTGTCAAAACACTCTCCTTCGAGCCGGATTTGAACCAGCGACCTAAGGATTTCAACACTGCCCGACTACAGTCCTCCGCTGTACCAACTGAGCTATCGAAGGGTGTCGCTGTTGGTGGGGGGTATCCTTGCTCCGTAGCGGCACGCTGCCTTTGTACATCGCCGAATTGAAGGCAAAAAGGGAAACGCAGCTCATTCCGAGAAACTCCAATGTCCCCGACAGTTTAGGGTTACGCCTGGTCTCTGGCCCGCTTGCTGCGATGGAAACGAGGCCGTCGTTTGCCGGGTCCTTTTGGTTCTCCAGCGAATCGGGCCAGCCGACAAAGACAGCTGCGTTAAAACTCGTTCCCTGACCGGGAATCGAACCCGGGCCGCGGCGGTGAGAGCGCCGAATCCTAACCACTAGACCACCAGGGACTTGTTGTGTTGTCTCGGCATCGGAAAATTCCCGATAGGGGGCATAGGCCTTCTTGCAAAAAAAGACAACAGCCATTTTGTTTGTCTGAGACAGACTGCCTGTGTCCAGACCATCTGACAGGAAGGGGAGGAGACAGCAGCTTTTGGGGCCCATTTTGAGGGCAAGACTGTGGACAGAGGTTAGTGGCAATTGTGTTCATTTTTCTGTGTCGCACATCGTGTAAAAGATACCCCGTGGGTTACGTAGATACTTGGGTTGAGATACCATCTGTTCGTATGAATGGCCCTTTCACAACATCTGCCGATTTCCTCCACCACGAGCGTTTTGTCGCCTCAGCGCCTCATGCTTTTTTTCCCTTTTTCTTTGTTTTCTAATAATCGTCCTTTTCCCACAAAAACAAACAATTGAACTGAGGAGAAGAAGAAACAACGGCCGAGCGGCACAGAGGCAGTGCTGTAAATGCTGTCCATGATCATCTTCCTCTCAGCTGCTAAGCGGGGCAACTGCCTTGCTGGCCATGCCGCATTGTCTTTCTGCTTTGCTGAGTTTGGTTTGTACACACACCTGTCCATCACACAACACACACTACATTAGGCTGCAACTCTTTACCCATCCATTCTAGCTGTAATTAGAGGCCTCGTGTTTTCATAGTCAGTTGGGTGGTAGGGCAGCTTTACTCTGTGTCTGTAAGTTTGTAGCTCAGAATACTGTGTTAAAGCCGGCCAAATTCCAGTGCGGAAAGCTTGCTTCACCACTGCACGTTTCTTGTTGTTCTTTTGATTGGTATAGTTGTGGTGGTTCCATGGTGTAATGCTTAGCCTTCTGAATTTTCAATTGAGTAATCCAAGTTCAAATCTCCGTGGAACGTGACCTTTGTGGTGTCGCCACCCATTTTTTACAAAGATAACTCTAACCAGCGGCCTATATCACAAAATAAGATTCTTGAGTTTCAGCCGGGAAAGTGCCCGAAAGTCAATCCTGGAAAATGCAACCACGCTTGCAATCCTGCAATTTGAACAGGTTGTTATTTTCTGTTAATTGGGTGATTTTCGTGTTTAGATGGATTTTTTTTACCCCCTTGAGCCACATTGTGTCACGAATGGCTTGAAAAAGCAGACATTACATGTATGTCAAAATGAAAGGTGTTTTCCTCCCCTTAACAGGCAATATCGTTCGCAATAGCATGAAGCAGCGGTTTCCGACCCTGTTCCCGGACATCTACTGCCCTGTGGGTTTTCATTTCGACCCTATTTGGGCAGATGCCATTCAACTAATGAGCAGCTCAACGACATCTCTTGCTCTTGAATAAGGTACGCTTTGTTAGGCTTGAAGCCAAAACCGTCAAGACGGTAGATCTCCGAGAACACGGTCGGGAACCAGCGGAATACACGGGTAATTATGTCAAGCGACTGATGTGTCTGACCCAAAAGCTTTGTGCTGTCAAAACACTCTCCTTCGAGCCGGATTTGAACCAGCGACCTAAGGATTTCAACACTGCCCGACTACAGTCCTCCGCTCTACCAACTGAGCTATCGAAGGGTGTCGCTGTAGGTGGGGGGTATCCTTGCTCCGTAGCGGCACGCTGCCTTTGTACATCGCCGAATTGAAGGCAAAAACAGAAACGCAGCTCATTCCGAGAAACGCCAATGTCCCCGACAGTTTAGGGTTACGCCTGGTCTCTGGCCCGCTTGCTGCGATGGAAACGAGGCCGTCGTTTGCCGGGTCCTTTTGGTTCTCCAGCGAATCGGGCCAGCCGACAAAGACAGCTGCGTTAAAACTCGTTCCCTGACCGGGAATCGAACCCGGGCCGCGGCGGTGAGAGCGCCGAATCCTAACCACTAGACCACCAGGGACTTGTTGTGTTGTCTCGGCATCGGAAAATTCCCGATAGGGGGCATAGGCCTTCTTGCAAAAAAAGACAACAGCCATTTTGTTTGTCTGAGACAGACTGCCTGTGTCCAGACCATCTGACAGGAAGGGGAGGAGACAGCAGCTTTTGGGGCCCATTTTGAGGGCAAGACTGTGGACAGAGGTTAGTGGCAATTGTGTTCATTTTTCTGTGTCGCACATCGTGTAAAAGATACCCCGTGGGTTACGTAGATACTTGGGTTGAGATACCATCTGTTCGTATGAATGGCCCTTTCACAACATCTGCCGATTTCCTCCACCACGAGCGTTTTGTCGCCTCAGCGCCTCATGCTTTTTTTCCCTTTTTCTTTGTTTTCTAATAATCGTCCTTTTCCCACAAAAACAAACAATTGAACTGAGGAGAAGAAGAAACAACGGCCGAGCGGCACAGAGGCAGTGCTGTAAATGCTGTCCATGATCATCTTCCTCTCAGCTGCTAAGCGGGGCAACTGCCTTGCTGGCCATGCCGCATTGTCTTTCTGCTTTGCTGAGTTTGGTTTGTACACACACCTGTCCATCACACAACACACACTACATTAGGCTGCAACTCTTTACCCATCCATTCTAGCTGTAATTAGAGGCCTCGTGTTTTCATAGTCAGTTGGGTGGTAGGGCAGCTTTACTCTGTGTCTGTAAGTTTGTAGCTCAGAATACTGTGTTAAAGCCGGCCAAATTCCAGTGCGGAAAGCTTGCTTCACCACTGCACGTTTCTTGTTGTTCTTTTGATTGGTATAGTTGTGGTGGTTCCATGGTGTAATGCTTAGCCTTCTGAATTTTCAATTGAGTAATCCAAGTTCAAATCTCCGTGGAACGTGACCTTTGTGGTGTCGCCACCCATTTTTTACAAAGATAACTCTAACCAGCGGCCTATATCACAAAATAAGATTCTTGAGTTTCAGCCGGGAAAGTGCCCGAAAGTCAATCCTGGAAAATGCAACCACGCTTGCAATCCTGCAATTTGAACAGGTTGTTATTTTCTGTTAATTGGGTGATTTTCGTGTTTAGATGGATTTTTTTTTCCCCCTTGAGCCACATTGTGTCACGAATGGCTTGAAAAAGCAGACATTACATGTATGTCACAATGAAAGGTGTTTTCCTCCCCTTAACAGGCAATATCGTTCGCAATAGCATGAAGCAGCGGTTTCCGACCCTGTTCCCGGACATCTACTGCCCTGTGGGTTTTCATTTCGACCCTATTTGGGCAGATGCCATTCAACTAATGAGCAGCTCAACGACATCTCTTGCTCTTGAATAAGGTACGCTTTGTTAGGCTTGAAGCCAAAACCGTCAAGACGGTAGATCTCCGAGAACACGGTCGGGAACCAGCGGAATACACGGGTAATTATGTCAAGCGACTGATGTGTCTGACCCAAAAGCTTTGTGCTGTCAAAACACTCTCCTTCGAGCCGGATTTGAACCAGCGACCTAAGGATTTCAACACTGCCCGACTACAGTCCTCCGCTCTACCAACTGAGCTATCGAAGGGTGTCGCTGTAGGTGGGGGGTATCCTTGCTCCGTAGCGGCACGCTGCCTTTGTACATCGCCGAATTGAAGGCAAAAACAGAAACGCAGCTCATTCCGAGAAACGCCAATGTCCCCGACAGTTTAGGGTTACGCCTGGTCTCTGGCCCGCTTGCTGCGATGGAAACGAGGCCGTCGTTTGCCGGGTCCTTTTGGTTCTCCAGCGAATCGGGCCAGCCGACAAAGACAGCTGCGTTAAAACTCGTTCCCTGACCGGGAATCGAACCCGGGCCGCGGCGGTGAGAGCGCCGAATCCTAACCACTAGACCACCAGGGACTTGTTGTGTTGTCTCGGCATCGGAAAATTCCCGATAGGGGGCATAGGCCTTCTTGCAAAAAAAGACAACAGCCATTTTGTTTGTCTGAGACAGACTGCCTGTGTCCAGACCATCTGACAGGAAGGGGAGGAGACAGCAGCTTTTGGGGCCCATTTTGAGGGCAAGACTGTGGACAGAGGTTAGTGGCAATTGTGTTCATTTTTCTGTGTCGCACATCGTGTAAAAGATACCCCGTGGGTTACGTAGATACTTGGGTTGAGATACCATCTGTTCGTATGAATGGCCCTTTCACAACATCTGCCGATTTCCTCCACCACGAGCGTTTTGTCGCCTCAGCGCCTCATGCTTTTTTTCCCTTTTTCTTTGTTTTCTAATAATCGTCCTTTTCCCACAAAAACAAACAATTGAACTGAGGAGAAGAAGAAACAACGGCCGAGCGGCACAGAGGCAGTGCTGTAAATGCTGTCCATGATCATCTTCCTCTCAGCTGCTAAGCGGGGCAACTGCCTTGCTGGCCATGCCGCATTGTCTTTCTGCTTTGCTGAGTTTGGTTTGTACACACACCTGTCCATCACACAACACACACTACATTAGGCTGCAACTCTTTACCCATCCATTCTAGCTGTAATTAGAGGCCTCGTGTTTTCATAGTCAGTTGGGTGGTAGGGCAGCTTTACTCTGTGTCTGTAAGTTTGTAGCTCAGAATACTGTGTTAAAGCCGGCCAAATTCCAGTGCGGAAAGCTTGCTTCACCACTGCACGTTTCTTGTTGTTCTTTTGATTGGTATAGTTGTGGTGGTTCCATGGTGTAATGCTTAGCCTTCTGAATTTTCAATTGAGTAATCCAAGTTCAAATCTCCGTGGAACGTGACCTTTGTGGTGTCGCCACCCATTTTTTACAAAGATAACTCTAACCAGCGGCCTATATCACAAAATAAGATTCTTGAGTTTCAGCCGGGAAAGTGCCCGAAAGTCAATCCTGGAAAATGCAACCACGCTTGCAATCCTGCAATTTGAACAGGTTGTTATTTTCTGTTAATTGGGTGATTTTCGTGTTTAGATGGATTTTTTTTTCCCCCTTGAGCCACATTGTGTCACGAATGGCTTGAAAAAGCAGACATTACATGTATGTCACAATGAAAGGTGTTTTCCTCCCCTTAACAGGCAATATCGTTCGCAATAGCATGAAGCAGCGGTTTCCGACCCTGTTCCCGGACATCTACTGCCCTGTGGGTTTTCATTTCGACCCTATTTGGGCAGATGCCATTCAACTAATGAGCAGCTCAACGACATCTCTTGCTCTTGAATAAGGTACGCTTTGTTAGGCTTGAAGCCAAAACCGTCAAGACGGTAGATCTCCGAGAACACGGTCGGGAACCAGCGGAATACACGGGTAATTATGTCAAGCGACTGATGTGTCTGACCCAAAAGCTTTGTGCTGTCAAAACACTCTCCTTCGAGCCGGATTTGAACCAGCGACCTAAGGATTTCAACACTGCCCGACTACAGTCCTCCGCTCTACCAACTGAGCTATCGAAGGGTGTCGCTGTTGGTGGGGGGTATCCTTGCTCCGTAGCGGCACGCTGCCTTTGTACATCGCCGAACTGAAGGTAAAAAGGGAAACGCAGCTCATTCCAAGAAACGCCAATGTCCCCGGCAGTTTAGGGTTACGCCTGGTCTCTGGCCCGCTTGCTGCGATGGAAACGAGGCCGTCGTTTGCCGGGTCCTTTTGGTTCTCCAGCGAATCGGGCCAGCCGACAAAGACAGCTGCGTTAAAACTCGTTCCCTGACCGGGAATCGAACCCGGGCCGCGGCGGTGAGAGCGCCGAATCCTAACCACTAGACCACCAGGGACTTGTTGTGTTGTCTCGGCATCGGAAAATTCCCGATAGGGGGCATAGGCCTTCTTGCAAAAAAAGACAACAGCCATTTTGTTTGTCTGAGACAGACTGCCTGTGTCCAGACCATCTGACAGGAAGGGGAGGAGACAGCAGCTTTTGGGGCCCATTTTGAGGGCAAGACTGTGGACAGAGGTTAGTGGCAATTGTGTTCATTTTTCTGTGTCGCACATCGTGTAAAAGATACCCCGTGGGTTACGTAGATACTTGGGTTGAGATACCATCTGTTCGTATGAATGGCCCTTTCACAACATCTGCCGATTTCCTCCACCACGAGCGTTTTGTCGCCTCAGCGCCTCATGCTTTTTTTCCCTTTTTCTTTGTTTTCTAATAATCGTCCTTTTCCCACAAAAACAAACAATTGAACTGAGGAGAAGAAGAAACAACGGCCGAGCGGCACAGAGGCAGTGCTGTAAATGCTGTCCATGATCATCTTCCTCTCAGCTGCTAAGCGGGGCAACTGCCTTGCTGGCCATGCCGCATTGTCTTTCTGCTTTGCTGAGTTTGGTTTGTACACACACCTGTCCATCACACAACACACACTACATTAGGCTGCAACTCTTTACCCATCCATTCTAGCTGTAATTAGAGGCCTCGTGTTTTCATAGTCAGTTGGGTGGTAGGGCAGCTTTACTCTGTGTCTGTAAGTTTGTAGCTCAGAATACTGTGTTAAAGCCGGCCAAATTCCAGTGCGGAAAGCTTGCTTCACCACTGCACGTTTCTTGTTGTTCTTTTGATTGGTATAGTTGTGGTGGTTCCATGGTGTAATGGTTAGCCTTCTGAATTTTCAATTGAGTAATCCAAGTTCAAATCTCCGTGGAACGTGACCTTTGTGGTGTCGCCACCCATTTTTTACAAAGATAACTCTAACCAGCGGCCTATATCACAAAATAAGATTCTTGAGTTTCAGCCGGGAAAGTGCCCGAAAGTCAATCCTGGAAAATGCAACCACGCTTGCAATCCTGCAATTTGAACAGGTTGTTATTTTCTGTTAATTGGGTGATTTTCGTGTTTAGATGGATTTTTTTTTCCCCCTTGAGCCACATTGTGTCACGAATGGCTTGAAAAAGCAGACATTACATATATGTCAAAATGAAAGGTGTTTTCCTCCCCTTAACAGGCAATATCGTTCGCAATAGCGTGAAGCAGCGGTTTCCGACCCCGTTCCCGGACATCTACTGCCCTGTAGGTTTTCATTTCGACCCTATTTGGGCAGATGCCATTCAACTAATGAGCAGCTCAACGACATCTCTTGCTCTTGAATAAGGTACGCTTTGTTAGGCTTGAAGCCAAAACCGTCAAGACGGTAGATCTCCGAGAACACGGTCGGGAACCAGCGGAATACACGGGTAATTATGTCAAGCGACTGATGTGTCTGACCCAAAAGCTTTGTGCTGTCAAAACACTCTCCTTCGAGCCGGATTTGAACCAGCGACCTAAGGATTTCAACACTGCCCGACTACAGTCCTCCGCTCTACCAACTGAGCTATCGAAGGGTGTCGCTGTTGGTGGGGGGTATCCTTGCTCCGTAGCGGCACGCTGCCTTTGTACATCGCCGAATTGAAGGCAAAAAGGGAAACGCAGCTCATTCCGAGAAACGCCAATGTCCCCGACAGTTTAGGGTTACGCCTGGTCTCTGGCCCGCTTGCTGCGATGGAAACGAGGCCGTCGTTTGCCGGGTCCTTTTGGTTCTCCAGCGAATCGGGCCAGCCGACAAAGACAGCTGCGTTAAAACTCGTTCCCTGACCGGGAATCGAACCCGGGCCGCGGCGGTGAGAGCGCCGAATCCTAACCACTAGACCACCAGGGACTTGTTGTGTTGTCTCGGCATCGGAAAATTCCCGATAGGGGGCATAGGCCTTCTTGCAAAAAAAGACAACAGCCATTTTGTTTGTCTGAGACAGACTGCCTGTGTCCAGACCATCTGACAGGAAGGGGAGGAGACAGCAGCTTTTGGGGCCCATTTTGAGGGCAAGACTGTGGACAGAGGTTAGTGGCAATTGTGTTCATTTTTCTGTGTCGCACATCGTGTAAAAGATACCCCGTGGGTTACGTAGATACTTGGGTTGAGATACCATCTGTTCGTATGAATGGCCCTTTCACAACATCTGCCGATTTCCTCCACCACGAGCGTTTTGTCGCCTCAGCGCCTCATGCTTTTTTTCCCTTTTTCTTTGTTTTCTAATAATCGTCCTTTTCCCACAAAAACAAACAATTGAACTGAGGAGAAGAAGAAACAACGGCCGAGCGGCACAGAGGCAGTGCTGTAAATGCTGTCCATGATCATCTTCCTCTCAGCTGCTAAGCGGGGCAACTGCCTTGCTGGCCATGCCGCATTGTCTTTCTGCTTTGCTGAGTTTGGTTTGTACACACACCTGTCCATCACACAACACACACTACATTAGGCTGCAACTCTTTACCCATCCATTCTAGCTGTAATTAGAGGCCTCGTGTTTTCATAGTCAGTTGGGTGGTAGGGCAGCTTTACTCTGTGTCTGTAAGTTTGTAGCTCAGAATACTGTGTTAAAGCCGGCCAAATTCCAGTGCGGAAAGCTTGCTTCACCACTGCACGTTTCTTGTTGTTCTTTTGATTGGTATAGTTGTGGTGGTTCCATGGTGTAATGCTTAGCCTTCTGAATTTTCAATTGAGTAATCCAAGTTCAAATCTCCGTGGAACGTGACCTTTGTGGTGTCGCCACCCATTTTTTACAAAGATAACTCTAACCAGCGGTCTATATCACAAAATAAGATTCTTGAGTTTCAGCCGGGAAAGTGCCCGAAAGTCAATCCTGGAAAATGCAACCACGCTTGCAATCCTGCAATTTGAACAGGTTGTTATTTTCTGTTAATTGGGTGATTTTCGTGTTTAGATGGATTTTTTTTTCCCCCTTGAGCCACATTGTGTCACGAATGGCTTGAAAAAGCAGACATTACATGCATGTCAAAATGAAAGGTGTTTTCCTCCCCTTAACAGGCAATATCGTTCGCAATAGCGTGAAGCAGCGGTTTCCGACCCCGTTCCCGGACATCTACTGCCCTGTAGGTTTTCATTTCGACCCTATTTGGGCAGATGCCATTCAACTAATGAGCAGCTCAACGACATCTCTTGCTCTTGAATAAGGTACGCTTTGTTAGGCTTGAAGCCAAAACCGTCAAGACGGTAGATCTCCGAGAACACGGTCGGGAACCAGCGGAATACACGGGTAATTATGTCAAGCGACTGATGTGTCTGACCCAAAAGCTTTGTGCTGTCAAAACACTCTCCTTCGAGCCGGATTTGAACCAGCGACCTAAGGATTTCAACACTGCCCGACTACAGTCCTCCGCTGTACCAACTGAGCTATCGAAGGGTGTCGCCGTTGGTGGGGGGTATCCTTGCTCCGTAGCGGCACGCTGCCTTTGTACATCGCCGAATTGAAGGCAAAAAGGGAAACGCAGCTCATTCCGAGAAACTCCAATGTCCCCGACAGTTTAGGGTTACGCCTGGTCTCTGGCCCGCTTGCTGCGATGGAAACGAGGCCGTCGTTTGCCGGGTCCTTTTGGTTCTCCAGCGAATCGGGCCAGCCGACAAAGACAGCTGCGTTAAAACTCGTTCCCTGACCGGGAATCGAACCCGGGCCGCGGCGGTGAGAGCGCCGAATCCTAACCACTAGACCACCAGGGACTTGTTGTGTTGTCTCGGCATCGGAAAATTCCCGATAGGGGGCATAGGCCTTCTTGCAAAAAAAGACAACAGCCATTTTGTTTGTCTGAGACAGACTGCCTGTGTCCAGACCATCTGACAGGAAGGGGAGGAGACAGCAGCTTTTGGGGCCCATTTTGAGGGCAAGACTGTGGACAGAGGTTAGTGGCAATTGTGTTCATTTTTCTATGTCGCACATCGTGTAAAAGATACCCCGTGGGTTACGTAGATACTTGGGTTGAGATACCATCTGTTCGTATGAATGGCCCTTTCACAACATCTGCCGATTTCCTCCACCACGAGCGTTTTGTCGCCTCAGCGCCTCATGCTTTTTTTCCCTTTTTCTTTGTTTTCTAATAATCGTCCTTTTCCCACAAAAACAAACAATTGAACTGAGGAGAAGAAGAAACAACGGCCGAGCGGCACAGAGGCAGTGCTGTAAATGCTGTCCATGATCATCTTCCTCTCAGCTGCTAAGCGGGGCAACTGCCTTGCTGGCCATGCCGCATTGTCTTTCTGCTTTGCTGAGTTTGGTTTGTACACACACCTGTCCATCACACAACACACACTACATTAGGCTGCAACTCTTTACCCATCCATTCTAGCTGTAATTAGAGGCCTCGTGTTTTCATAGTCAGTTGGGTGGTAGGGCAGCTTTACTCTGTGTCTGTAAGTTTGTAGCTCAGAATACTGTGTTAAAGCCGGCCAAATTCCAGTGCGGAAAGCTTGCTTCACCACTGCACGTTTCTTGTTGTTCTTTTGATTGGTATAGTTGTGGTGGTTCCATGGTGTAATGCTTAGCCTTCTGAATTTTCAATTGAGTAATCCAAGTTCAAATCTCCGTGGAACGTGACCTTTGTGGTGTCGCCACCCATTTTTTACAAAGATAACTCTAACCAGCGGCCTATATCACAAAATAAGATTCTTGAGTTTCAGCCGGGAAAGTGCCCGAAAGTCAATCCTGGAAAATGCAACCACGCTTGCAATCCTGCAATTTGAACAGGTTGTTATTTTCTGTTAATTGGGTGATTTTCGTGTTTAGATGGATTTTTTTTTCCCCCTTGAGCCACATTGTGTCACGAATGGCTTGAAAAAGCAGACATTACATGTATGTCAAAATGAAAGGTGTTTTCCTCCCCTTAACAGGCAATATCGTTCGCAATAGCGTGAAGCAGCGGTTTCCGACCCCGTTCCCGGACATCTACTGCCCTGTAGGTTTTCATTTCGACCCTATTTGGGCAGATGCCATTCAACTAATGAGCAGCTCAACGACATCTCTTGCTCTTGAATAAGGTACGCTTTGTTAGGCTTGAAGCCAAAACCGTCAAGACGGTAGATCTCCGAGAACACGGTCGGGAACCAGCGGAATACACGGGTAATTATGTCAAGCGACTGATGTGTCTGACCCAAAAGCTTTGTGCTGTCAAAACACTCTCCTTCAAGCCGGATTTGAACCAGCGACCTAGGGATTTCAACACTGCCCGACTACAGTCCTCCGCTGTACCAACTGAGCTATCGAAGGGTGTCGCCGTTGGTGGGGGGTATCCTTGCTCCGTAGCGGCACGCTGCCTTTGTACATCGCCGAATTGAAGGCAAAAAGGGAAACGCAGCTCATTCCGAGAAACTCCAATGTCCCCGACAGTTTAGGGTTACGCCTGGTCTCTGGCCCGCTTGCTGCGATGGAAACGAGGCCGTCGTTTGCCGGGTCCTTTTGGTTCTCCAGCGAATCGGGCCAGCCGACAAAGACAGCTGCGTTAAAACTCGTTCCCTGACCGGGAATCGAACCCGGGCCGCGGCGGTGAGAGCGCCGAATCCTAACCACTAGACCACCAGGGACTTGTTGTGTTGTCTCGGCATCGGAAAATTCCCGATAGGGGGCATAGGCCTTCTTGCAAAAAAAGACAACAGCCATTTTGTTTGTCTGAGACAGACTGCCTGTGTCCAGACCATCTGACAGGAAGGGGAGGAGACAGCAGCTTTTGGGGCCCATTTTGAGGGCAAGACTGTGGACAGAGGTTAGTGGCAATTGTGTTCATTTTTCTATGTCGCACATCGTGTAAAAGATACCCCGTGGGTTACGTAGATACTTGGGTTGAGATACCATCTGTTCGTATGAATGGCCCTTTCACAACATCTGCCGATTTCCTCCACCACGAGCGTTTTGTCGCCTCAGCGCCTCAAGCTTTTTTTCCCTTTTTCTTTGTTTTCTAATAATCGTCCTTTTCCCACAAAAACAAACAATTGAACTGAGGAGAAGAAGAAACAACGGCCGAGCGGCACAGAGGCAGTGCTGTAAATGCTGTCCATGATCATCTTCCTCTCAGCTGCTAAGCGGGGCAACTGCCTTGCTGGCCATGCCGCATTGTCTTTCTGCTTTGCTGAGTTTGGTTTGTACACACACCTGTCCATCACACAACACACACTACATTAGGCTGCAACTCTTTACCCATCCATTCTAGCTGTAATTAGAGGCCTCGTGTTTTCATAGTCAGTTGGGTGGTAGGGCAGCTTTACTCTGTGTCTGTAAGTTTGTAGCTCAGAATACTGTGTTAAAGCCGGCCAAATTCCAGTGCGGAAAGCTTGCTTCACCACTGCACGTTTCTTGTTGTTCTTTTGATTGGTATAGTTGTGGTGGTTCCATGGTGTAATGCTTAGCCTTCTGAATTTTCAATTGAGTAATCCAAGTTCAAATCTCCGTGGAACGTGACCTTTGTGGTGTCGCCACCCATTTTTTACAAAGATAACTCTAACCAGCGGCCTATATCACAAAATAAGATTCTTGAGTTTCAGCCGGGAAAGTGCCCGAAAGTCAATCCTGGAAAATGCAACCACGCTTGCAATCCTGCAATTTGAACAGGTTGTTATTTTCTGTTAATTGGGTGATTTTCGTGTTTAGATGGATTTTTTTTTCCCCCTTGAGCCACATTGTGTCACGAATGGCTTGAAAAAGCAGACATTACATGTATGTCAAAATGAAAGGTGTTTTCCTCCCCTTAACAGGCAATATCGTTCGCAATAGCGTGAAGCAGCGGTTTCCGACCCCGTTCCCGGACATCTACTGCCCTGTAGGTTTTCATTTCGACCCTATTTGGGCAGATGCCATTCAACTAATGAGCAGCTCAACGACATCTCTTGCTCTTGAATAAGGTACGCTTTGTTAGGCTTGAAGCCAAAACCGTCAAGACGGTAGATCTCCGAGAACACGGTCGGGAACCAGCGGAATACACGGGTAATTATGTCAAGCGACTGATGTGTCTGACCCAAAAGCTTTGTGCTGTCAAAACACTCTCCTTCGAGCCGGATTTGAACCAGCGACCTAAGGATTTCAACACTGCCCGACTACAGTCCTCCGCTCTACCAACTGAGCTATCGAAGGGTGTCGCCATTGGTGGGGGGTATCCTTGCTCCGTAGCGGCACGCTGCCTTTGTACATCGCCGAATTGAAGGCAAAAAGGGAAACGCAGCTCATTCCGAGAAACTCCAATGTCCCCGACAGTTTAGGGTTACGCCTGGTCTCTGGCCCGCTTGCTGCGATGGAAACGAGGCCGTCGTTTGCCGGGTCCTTTTGGTTCTCCAGCGAATCGGGCCAGCCGACAAAGACAGCTGCGTTAAAACTCGTTCCCTGACCGGGAATCGAACCCGGGCCGCGGCGGTGAGAGCGCCGAATCCTAACCACTAGACCACCAGGGACTTGTTGTGTTGTCTCGGCATCGGAAAATTCCCGATAGGGGGCATAGGCCTTCTTGCAAAAAAAGACAACAGCCATTTTGTTTGTCTGAGACAGACTGCCTGTGTCCAGACCATCTGACAGGAAGGGGAGGAGACAGCAGCTTTTGGGGCCCATTTTGAGGGCAAGACTGTGGACAGAGGTTAGTGGCAATTGTGTTCATTTTTCTGTGTCGCACATCGTGTAAAAGATACCCCGTGGGTTACGTAGATACTTGGGTTGAGATACCATCTGTTCGTATGAATGGCCCTTTCACAACATCTGCCGATTTCCTCCACCACGAGCGTTTTGTCGCCTCAGCGCCTCATGCTTTTTTTCCCTTTTTCTTTGTTTTCTAATAATCGTCCTTTTCCCACAAAAACAAACAATTGAACTGAGGAGAAGAAGAAACAACGGCCGAGCGGCACAGAGGCAGTGCTGTAAATGCTGTCCATGATCATCTTCCTCTCAGCTGCTAAGCGGGGCAACTGCCTTGCTGGCCATGCCGCATTGTCTTTCTGCTTTGCTGAGTTTGGTTTGTACACACACCTGTCCATCACACAACACACACTACATTAGGCTGCAACTCTTTACCCATCCATTCTAGCTGTAATTAGAGGCCTCGTGTTTTCATAGTCAGTTGGGTGGTAGGGCAGCTTTACTCTGTGTCTGTAAGTTTGTAGCTCAGAATACTGTGTTAAAGCCGGCCAAATTCCAGTGCGGAAAGCTTGCTTCACCACTGCACGTTTCTTGTTGTTCTTTTGATTGGTATAGTTGTGCTGGTTCCATGGTGTAATGCTTAGCCTTCTGAATTTTCAATTGAGTAATCCAAGTTCAAATCTCCGTGGAACGTGACCTTTGTGGTGTCGCCACCCATTTTTTACAAAGATAACTCTAACCAGCGGCCTATATCACAAAATAAGATTCTTGAGTTTCAGCCGGGAAAGTGCCCGAAAGTCAATCCTGGAAAATGCAACCACGCTTGCAATCCTGCAATTTGAACAGGTTGTTATTTTCTGTTAATTGGGTGATTTTCGTGTTTAGATGGATTTTTTTTTCCCCCTTGAGCCACATTGTGTCACGAATGGCTTGAAAAAGCAGACATTACATATATGTCAAAATGAAAGGTGTTTTCCTCCCCTTAACAGGCAATATCGTTCGCAATAGCGTGAAGCAGCGGTTTCCGACCCCGTTCCCGGACATCTACTGCCCTGTAGGTTTTCATTTCGACCCTATTTGGGCAGATGCCATTCAACTAATGAGCAGCTCAACGACATCTCTTGCTCTTGAATAAGGTACGCTTTGTTAGGCTTGAAGCCAAAACCGTCAAGACGGTAGATCTCCGAGAACACGGTCGGGAACCAGCGGAATACACGGGTAATTATGTCAAGCGACTGATGTGTCTGACCCAAAAGCTTTGTGCTGTCAAAACACTCTCCTTCGAGCCGGATTTGAACCAGCGACCTAAGGATTTCAACACTGCCCGACTACAGTCCTCCGCTCTACCAACTGAGCTATCGAAGGGTGTCGCTGTTGGTGGGGGGTATCCTTGCTCCGTAGCGGCACGCTGCCTTTGTACATCGCCGAATTGAAGGCAAAAAGGGAAACGCAGCTCATTCCGAGAAACGCCAATGTCCCCGACAGTTTAGGGTTACGCCTGGTCTCTGGCCCGCTTGCTGCGATGGAAACGAGGCCGTCGTTTGCCGGGTCCTTTTGGTTCTCCAGCGAATCGGGCCAGCCGACAAAGACAGCTGCGTTAAAACTCGTTCCCTGACCGGGAATCGAACCCGGGCCGCGGCGGTGAGAGCGCCGAATCCTAACCACTAGACCACCAGGGACTTGTTGTGTTGTCTCGGCATCGGAAAATTCCCGATAGGGGGCATAGGCCTTCTTGCAAAAAAAGACAACAGCCATTTTGTTTGTCTGAGACAGACTGCCTGTGTCCAGACCATCTGACAGGAAGGGGAGGAGACAGCAGCTTTTGGGGCCCATTTTGAGGGCAAGACTGTGGACAGAGGTTAGTGGCAATTGTGTTCATTTTTCTGTGTCGCACATCGTGTAAAAGATACCCCGTGGGTTACGTAGATACTTGGGTTGAGATACCATCTGTTCGTATGAATGGCCCTTTCACAACATCTGCCGATTTCCTCCACCACGAGCGTTTTGTCGCCTCAGCGCCTCATGCTTTTTTTTCCCTTTTTCTTTGTTTTCTAATAATCGTCCTTTTCCCACAAAAACAAACAATTGAACTGAGGAGAAGAAGAAACAACGGCCGAGCGGCACAGAGGCAGTGCTGTAAATGCTGTCCATGATCATCTTCCTCTCAGCTGCTAAGCGGGGCAACTGCCTTGCTGGCCATGCCGCATTGTCTTTCTGCTTTGCTGAGTTTGGTTTGTACACACACCTGTCCATCACACAACACACACTACATTAGGCTGCAACTCTTTACCCATCCATTCTAGCTGTAATTAGAGGCCTCGTGTTTTCATAGTCAGTTGGGTGGTAGGGCAGCTTTACTCTGTGTCTGTAAGTTTGTAGCTCAGAATACTGTGTTAAAGCCGGCCAAATTCCAGTGCGGAAAGCTTGCTTCACCACTGCACGTTTCTTGTTGTTCTTTTGATTGGTATAGTTGTGGTGGTTCCATGGTGTAATGCTTAGCCTTCTGAATTTTCAATTGAGTAATCCAAGTTCAAATCTCCGTGGAACGTGACCTTTGTGGTGTCGCCACCCATTTTTTACAAAGATAACTCTAACCAGCGGCCTATATCACAAAATAAGATTCTTGAGTTTCAGCCGGGAAAGTGCCCGAAAGTCAATCCTGGAAAATGCAACCACGCTTGCAATCCTGCAATTTGAACAGGTTGTTATTTTCTGTTAATTGGGTGATTTTCGTGTTTAGATGGATTTTTTTTTCCCCCTTGAGCCACATTGTGTCACGAATGGCTTGAAAAAGCAGACATTACATGTATGTCAAAATGAAAGGTGTTTTCCTCCCCTTAACAGGCAATATCGTTCGCAATAGCGTGAAGCAGCGGTTTCCGACCCCGTTCCCGGACATCTACTGCCCTGTAGGTTTTCATTTCGACCCTATTTGGGCAGATGCCATTCAACTAATGAGCAGCTCAACGACATCTCTTGCTCTTGAATAAGGTACGCTTTGTTAGGCTTGAAGCCAAAACCGTCAAGACGGTAGATCTCCGAGAACACGGTCGGGAACCAGCGGAATACACGGGTAATTATGTCAAGCGACTGATGTGTCTGACCCAAAAGCTTTGTGCTGTCAAAACACTCTCCTTCGAGCCGGATTTGAACCAGCGACCTAAGGATTTCAACACTGCCCGACTACAGTCCTCCGCTGTACCAACTGAGCTATCGAAGGGTGTCGCCGTTGGTGGGGGGTATCCTTGCTCCGTAGCGGCACGCTGCCTTTGTACATCGCCGAATTGAAGGCAAAAAGGGAAACGCAGCTCATTCCGAGAAACTCCAATGTCCCCGACAGTTTAGGGTTACGCCTGGTCTCTGGCCCGCTTGCTGCGATGGAAACGAGGCCGTCGTTTGCCGGGTCCTTTTGGTTCTCCAGCGAATCGGGCCAGCCGACAAAGACAGCTGCGTTAAAACTCGTTCCCTGACCGGGAATCGAACCCGGGCCGCGGCAGTGAGAGCGCCGAATCCTAACCACTAGACCACCAGGGACTTGTTGTGTTGTCTCGGCATCGGAAAATTCCCGATAGGGGGCATAGGCCTTCTTGCAAAAAAAGACAACAGCCATTTTGTTTGTCTGAGACAGACTGCCTGTGTCCAGACCATCTGACAGGAAGGGGAGGAGACAGCAGCTTTTGGGGCCCATTTTGAGGGCAAGACTGTGGACAGAGGTTAGTGGCAATTGTGTTCATTTTTCTGTGTCGCACATCGTGTAAAAGATACCCCGTGGGTTACGTAGATACTTGGGTTGAGATACCATCTGTTCGTATGAATGGCCCTTTCACAACATCTGCCGATTTCCTCCACCACGAGCGTTTTGTCGCCTCAGCGCCTCATGCTTTTTTTTCCCTTTTTCTTTGTTTTCTAATAATCGTCCTTTTCCCACAAAAACAAACAATTGAACTGAGGAGAAGAAGAAACAACGGCCGAGCGGCACAGAGGCAGTGCTGTAAATGCTGTCCATGATCATCTTCCTCTCAGCTGCTAAGCGGGGCAACTGCCTTGCTGGCCATGCCGCATTGTCTTTCTGCTTTGCTGAGTTTGGTTTGTACACACACCTGTCCATCACACAACACACACTACATTAGGCTGCAACTCTTTACCCATCCATTCTAGCTGTAATTAGAGGCCTCGTGTTTTCATAGTCAGTTGGGTGGTAGGGCAGCTTTACTCTGTGTCTGTAAGTTTGTAGCACAGAATACTGTGTTAAAGCCGGCCAAATTCCAGTGCGGAAAGCTTGCTTCACCACTGCACGTTTCTTGTTGTTCTTTTGATTGGTATAGTTGTGGTGGTTCCATGGTGTAATGCTTAGCCTTCTGAATTTTCAATTGAGTAATCCAAGTTCAAATCTCCGTGGAACGTGACCTTTGTGGTGTCGCCACCCATTTTTTACAAAGATAACTCTAACCAGCGGCCTATATCACAAAATAAGATTCTTGAGTTTCAGCCGGGAAAGTGCCCGAAAGTCAATCCTGGAAAATGCAACCACGCTTGCAATCCTGCAATTTGAACAGGTTGTTATTTTCTGTTAATTGGGTGATTTTCGTGTTTAGATGGATTTTTTTTTCCCCCTTGAGCCACATTGTGTCACGAATGGCTTGAAAAAGCAGACATTACATGTATGTCAAAATGAAAGGTGTTTTCCTCCCCTTAACAGGCAATATCGTTCGCAATAGCGTGAAGCAGCGGTTTCCGACCCCGTTCCCGGACATCTACTGCCCTGTAGGTTTTCATTTCGACCCTATTTGGGCAGATGCCATTCAACTAATGAGCAGCTCAACGACATCTCTTGCTCTTGAATAAGGTACGCTTTGTTAGGCTTGAAGCCAAAACCGTCAAGACGGTAGATCTCCGAGAACACGGTCGGGAACCAGCGGAATACACGGGTAATTATGTCAAGCGACTGATGTGTCTGACCCAAAAGCTTTGTGCTGTCAAAACACTCTCCTTCGAGCCGGATTTGAACCAGCGACCTAAGGATTTCAACACTGCCCGACTACAGTCCTCCGCTCTACCAACTGAGCTATCGAAGGGTGTCGCTGTTGGTGGGGGGTATCCTTGCTCCGTAGCGGCACGCTGCCTTTGTACATCGCCGAATTGAAGGCAAAAAGGGAAACGCAGCTCATTCCGAGAAACTCCAATGTCCCCGACAGTTTAGGGTTACGCCTGGTCTCTGGCCCGCTTGCTGCGATGGAAACGAGGCCGTCGTTTGCCGGGTCCTTTTGGTTCTCCCGCGAATCGGGCCAGCCGACAAAGACAGCTGCGTTAAAACTCGTTCCCTGACCGGGAATCGAACCCGGGCCGCGGCGGTGAGAGCGCCGAATCCTAACCACTAGACCACCAGGGACTTGTTGTGTTGTCTCGGCATCGGAAAATTCCCGATAGGGGGCATAGGCTTCTTGCAAAAAAAGACAACAGCCATTTTGTTTGTCTGAGACAGACTGCCTGTGTCCAGACCATCTGACAGGAAGGGGAGGAGACAGCAGCTTTTGGGGCCCATTTTGAGGGCAAGACTGTGGACAGAGGTTAGTGGCAATTGTGTTCATTTTTCTGTGTCGCACATCGTGTAAAAGATACCCCGTGGGTTACGTAGATACTTGGGTTGAGATACCATCTGTTCGTATGAATGGCCCTTTCACAACATCTGCCGATTTCCTCCACCACGAGCGTTTTGTCGCCTCAGCGCCTCATGCTTTTTTTCCCTTTTTCTTTGTTTTCTAATAATCGTCCTTTTCCCACAAAAACAAACAATTGAACTGAGGAGAAGAAGAAACAACGGCCGAGCGGCACAGAGGCAGTGCTGTAAATGCTGTCCATGATCATCTTCCTCTCAGCTGCTAAGCGGGGCAACTGCCTTGCTGGCCATGCCGCATTGTCTTTCTGCTTTGCTGAGTTTGGTTTGTACACACACCTGTCCATCACACAACACACACTACATTAGGCTGCAACTCTTTACCCATCCATTCTAGCTGTAATTAGAGGCCTCGTGTTTTCATAGTCAGTTGGGTGGTAGGGCAGCTTTACTCTGTGTCTGTAAGTTTGTAGCTCAGAATACTGTGTTAAAGCCGGCCAAATTCCAGTGCGGAAAGCTTGCTTCACCACTGCACGTTTCTTGTTGTTCTTTTGATTGGTATAGTTGTGGTGGTTCCATGGTGTAATGCTTAGCCTTCTGAATTTTCAATTGAGTAATCCAAGTTCAAATCTCCGTGGAACGTGACCTTTGTGGTGTCGCCACCCATTTTTTACAAAGATAACTCTAACCAGCGGCCTATATCACAAAATAAGATTCTTGAGTTTCAGCCGGGAAAGTGCCCGAAAGTCAATCCTGGAAAATGCAACCACGCTTGCAATCCTGCAATTTGAACAGGTTGTTATTTTCTGTTAATTGGGTGATTTTCGTGTTTAGATGGATTTTTTTTTCCCCCTTGAGCCACATTGTGTCACGAATGGCTTGAAAAAGCAGACATTACATGTATGTCAAAATGAAAGGTGTTTTCCTCCCCTTAACAGGCAATATCGTTCGCAATAGCGTGAAGCAGCGGTTTCCGACCCCGTTCCCGGACATCTACTGCCCTGTAGGTTTTCATTTCGACCCTATTTGGGCAGATGCCATTCAACTAATGAGCAGCTCAACGACATCTCTTGCTCTTGAATAAGGTACGCTTTGTTAGGCTTGAAGCCAAAACCGTCAAGACGGTAGATCTCCGAGAACACGGTCGGGAACCAGCGGAATACACGGGTAATTATGTCAAGCGACTG
This sequence comes from Conger conger, assembly GCF_963514075.1. Classification (NCBI taxonomy): domain Eukaryota; kingdom Metazoa; phylum Chordata; class Actinopteri; order Anguilliformes; family Congridae; genus Conger; species Conger conger. The sequence continues at coordinate 38,599,001 of NC_083772.1, read as the reverse complement.
ATGTGTCTGACCCAAAAGCTTTGTGCTGTCAAAACACTCTCCTTCGAGCCGGATTTGAACCAGCGACCTAAGGATTTCAACACTGCCCGACTACAGTCCTCCGCTCTACCAACTGAGCTATCGAAGGGTGTCGCCATTGGTGGGGGGTATCCTTGCTCCGTAGCGGCACGCTGCCTTTGTACATCGCCGAATTGAAGGCAAAAAGGGAAACGCAGCTCATTCCGAGAAACTCCAATGTCCCCGACAGTTTAGGGTTACGCCTGGTCTCTGGCCCGCTTGCTGCGATGGAAACGAGGCCGTCGTTTGCCGGGTCCTTTTGGTTCTCCAGCGAATCGGGCCAGCCGACAAAGACAGCTGCGTTAAAACTTGTTCCCTGACCGGGAATCGAACCCGGGCCGCGGCGGTGAGAGCGCCGAATCCTAACCACTAGACCACCAAGGACTTGTTGTGTTGTCTCGGCATCGGAAAATTCCCGATAGGGGGCATAGGCCTTCTTGCAAAAAAAGACAACAGCCATTTTGTTTGTCTGAGACAGACTGCCTGTGTCCAGACCATCTGACAGGAAGGGGAGGAGACAGCAGCTTTTGGGGCCCATTTTGAGGGCAAGACTGTGGACAGAGGTTAGTGGCAATTGTGTTCATTTTTCTGTGTCGCACATCGTGTAAAAGATACCCCGTGGGTTACGTAGATACTTGGGTTGAGATACCATCTGTTCGTATGAATGGCCCTTTCACAACATCTGCCGATTTCCTCCACCACGAGCGTTTTGTCGCCTCAGCGCCTCATGCTTTTTTTCCCTTTTTCTTTGTTTTCTAATAATCGTCCTTTTCCCACAAAAACAAACAATTGAACTGAGGAGAAGAAGAAACAACGGCCGAGCGGCACAGAGGCAGTGCTGTAAATGCTGTCCATGATCATCTTCCTCTCAGCTGCTAAGCGGGGCAACTGCCTTGCTGGCCATGCCGCATTGTCTTTCTGCTTTGCTGAGTTTGGTTTGTACACACACCTGTCCATCACACAACACACACTACATTAGGCTGCAACTCTTTACCCATCCATTCTAGCTGTAATTAGAGGCCTCGTGTTTTCATAGTCAGTTGGGTGGTAGGGCAGCTTTACTCTGTGTCTGTAAGTTTGTAGCTCAGAATACTGTGTTAAAGCCGGCCAAATTCCAGTGCGGAAAGCTTGCTTCACCACTGCACGTTTCTTGTTGTTCTTTTGATTGGTATAGTTGTGCTGGTTCCATGGTGTAATGGTTAGCCTTCTGAATTTTCAATTGAGTAATCCAAGTTCAAATCTCCGTGGAACGTGACCTTTGTGGTGTCGCCACCCTTTTTTTACAAAGATAACTCTAACCAGCGGCCTATATCACAAAATAAGATTCTTGAGTTTCAGCCGGGAAAGTGCCCGAAAGTCAATCCTGGAAAATGCAACCACGCTTGCAATCCTGCAATTTGAACAGGTTGTTATTTTCTGTTAATTGGGTGATTTTCGTGTTTAGATGGATTTTTTTTTCCCCCTTGAGCCACATTGTGTCACGAATGGCTTGAAAAAGCAGACATTACATGTATGTCAAAATGAAAGGTGTTTTCCTCCCCTTAACAGGCAATATCGTTCGCAATAGCGTGAAGCAGCGGTTTCCGACCCCGTTCCCGGACATCTACTGCCCTGTAGGTTTTCATTTCGACCCTATTTGGGCAGATGCCATTCAACTAATGAGCAGCTCAACGACATCTCTTGCTCTTGAATAAGGTACGCTTTGTTAGGCTTGAAGCCAAAACCGTCAAGACGGTAGATCTCCGAGAACACGGTCGGGAACCAGCGGAATACACGGGTAATTATGTCAAGCGACTGATGTGTCTGACCCAAAAGCTTTGTGCTGTCAAAACACTCTCCTTCGAGCCGGATTTGAACCAGCGACCTAAGGATTTCAACACTGCCCGACTACAGTCCTCCGCTCTACCAACTGAGCTATCGAAGGGTGTCGCCATTGGTGGGGGGTATCCTTGCTCCGTAGCGGCACGCTGCCTTTGTACATCGCCGAATTGAAGGCAAAAAGGGAAACGCAGCTCATTCCGAGAAACTCCAATGTCCCCGACAGTTTAGGGTTACGCCTGGTCTCTGGCCCGCTTGCTGCGATGGAAACGAGGCCGTCGTTTGCCGGGTCCTTTTGGTTCTCCAGCGAATCGGGCCAGCCGACAAAGACAGCTGCGTTAAAACTCGTTCCCTGACCGGGAATCGAACCCGGGCCGCGGCGGTGAGAGCGCCGAATCCTAACCACTAGACCACCAAGGACTTGTTGTGTTGTCTCGGCATCGGAAAATTCCCGATAGGGGGCATAGGCCTTCTTGCAAAAAAAGACAACAGCCATTTTGTTTGTCTGAGACAGACTGCCTGTGTCCAGACCATCTGACAGGAAGGGGAGGAGACAGCAGCTTTTGGGGCCCATTTTGAGGGCAAGACTGTGGACAGAGGTTAGTGGCAATTGTGTTCATTTTTCTGTGTCGCACATCGTGTAAAAGATACCCCGTGGGTTACGTAGATACTTGGGTTGAGATACCATCTGTTCGTATGAATGGCCCTTTCACAACATCTGCCGATTTCCTCCACCACGAGCGTTTTGTCGCCTCAGCGCCTCATGCTTTTTTTCCCTTTTTCTTTGTTTTCTAATAATCGTCCTTTTCCCACAAAAACAAACAATTGAACTGAGGAGAAGAAGAAACAACGGCCGAGCGGCACAGAGGCAGTGCTGTAAATGCTGTCCATGATCATCTTCCTCTCAGCTGCTAAGCGGGGCAACTGCCTTGCTGGCCATGCCGCATTGTCTTTCTGCTTTGCTGAGTTTGGTTTGTACACACACCTGTCCATCACACAACACACACTACATTAGGCTGCAACTCTTTACCCATCCATTCTAGCTGTAATTAGAGGCCTCGTGTTTTCATAGTCAGTTGGGTGGTAGGGCAGCTTTACTCTGTGTCTGTAAGTTTGTAGCTCAGAATACTGTGTTAAAGCCGGCCAAATTCCAGTGCGGAAAGCTTGCTTCACCACTGCACGTTTCTTGTTGTTCTTTTGATTGGTATAGTTGTGCTGGTTCCATGGTGTAATGGTTAGCCTTCTGAATTTTCAATTGAGTAATCCAAGTTCAAATCTCCGTGGAACGTGACCTTTGTGGTGTCGCCACCCTTTTTTTACAAAGATAACTCTAACCAGCGGCCTATATCACAAAATAAGATTCTTGAGTTTCAGCCGGGAAAGTGCCCGAAAGTCAATCCTGGAAAATGCAACCACGCTTGCAATCCTGCAATTTGAACAGGTTGTTATTTTCTGTTAATTGGGTGATTTTCGTGTTTAGATGGATTTTTTTTACCCCCTTGAGCCACATTGTGTCACGAATGGCTTGAAAAAGCAGACATTACATGTATGTCAAAATGAAAGGTGTTTTCCTCCCCTTAACAGGCAATATCGTTCGCAATAGCATGAAGCAGCGGTTTCCGACCCTGTTCCCGGACATCTACTGCCCTGTGGGTTTTCATTTCGACCCTATTTGGGCAGATGCCATTCAACTAATGAGCAGCTCAACGACATCTCTTGCTCTTGAATAAGGTACGCTTTGTTAGGCTTGAAGCCAAAACCGTCAAGACGGTAGATCTCCGAGAACACGGTCGGGAACCAGCGGAATACACGGGTAATTATGTCAAGCGACTGATGTGTCTGACCCAAAAGCTTTGTGCTGTCAAAACACTCTCCTTCGAGCCGGATTTGAACCAGCGACCTAAGGATTTCAACACTGCCCGACTACAGTCCTCCACTCTACCAACTGAGCTATCGAAGGGTGGCGCTATTGGTGGGGGGTATCCTTGCTCCGAAGCGGCGCGCTGCCTTTGTACATCGCCGAACTGAAGGCAAAAAGGGAAACGCAGCTCATTCCGAGAAACGCCAATGTCCCCGACAGTTTAGGGTTACGCCTGGTCTCTGGCCCGCTTGCTGCGATGGAAACGAGGCCGTCGTTTGCCGGGTCCTTTTGGTTCTCCAGCGAATCGGGCCAGCCGACAAAGACAGCTGCGTTAAAACTCGTTCCCTGACCGGGAATCGAACCCGGGCCGCGGCGGTGAGAGCGCCGAATCCTAACCACTAGACCACCAGGGACTTGTTGTGTTGTCTCGGCATTGGAAAATTCCCGATAGGGGGCATAGGCCTGCTTGCAAAAAAAGACAACAGCCATTTTGTTTGTCTGAGACAGACTGCCTGTGTCCAGACCATCTGACAGGAAGGGGAGGAGACAGCAGCTTTTGGGGCCCATTTTGAGGGCAAGACTGTGGACAGAGGTTAGTGGCAATTGTGTTCATTTTTCTGTGTCGCACATCGTGTAAAAGATACCCCGTGGGTTACGTAGATACTTGGTTTGAGATACCATCTGTACGTATGAATGGCCCTTTCACAACATCTGCCGATTTCCGCCACCACGAGCGTTTTGTCGCCTCACCGCCTCATGCTTTTTTTCCCCTTTTTCTTTGTTTTCTAATAATCGTCCTTTTCCCACAAAAACAAACAATTGAACTGAGGAGAAGAAGAAACAACGGCCGAGCGGCACAGAGGCAGTGCTGTAAATGCTGTCCATGATCATCTTCCTCTCAGCTGCTAAGCGGGGCAACTGCCTTGCTGGCCATGCCGCATTGTCTTTCTGCTTTGCTGAGTTTGGTTTGTACACACACCTCTCCATCACACAACACACACTACATTAGGCTGCAACTCTTTACCCATCCATTCTAGCTGTAATTAGAGGCCTCGTGTTTTCATAGTCAGTTGGGTGGTAGGGCAGCTTTACTCTGTGTCTGTAAGTTTGTAGCTCAGAATACTGTGTTAAAGCCGGCCAAATTCCAGTGCGGAAAGCTTGCTTCACCACTGCACGTTTCTTGTTGTTCTTTTGATTGGTATAGTTGTGCTGGTTCCATGGTGTAATGCTTAGCCTTCTGAATTTTCAATTGAGTAATCCAAGTTCAAATCTCCGTGGAACGTGACCTTTGTGGTGTCGCCACCCATTTTTTACAAAGATAACTCTAACCAGCGGCCTATATCACAAAATAAGATTCTTGAGTTTCAGCCGGGAAAGTGCCCGAAAGTCAATCCTGGAAAATGCAACCACGCTTGCAATCCTGCAATTTGAACAGGTTGTTATTTTCTGTTAATTGGGTGATTTTCGTGTTTAGATGGATTTTTTTTACCCCCTTGAGCCACATTGTGTCACGAATGGCTTGAAAAAGCAGACATTACATGTATGTCAAAATGAAAGGTGTTTTCCTCCCCTTAACAGGCAATATCGTTCGCAATAGCATGAAGCAGCGGTTTCCGACCCTGTTCCCGGACATCTACTGCCCTGTGGGTTTTCATTTCGACCCTATTTGGGCAGATGCCATTCAACTAATGAGCAGCTCAACGACATCTCTTGCTCTTGAATAAGGTACGCTTTGTTAGGCTTGAAGCCAAAACCGTCAAGACGGTAGATCTCCGAGAACACGGTCGGGAACCAGCGGAATACACGGGTAATTATGTCAAGCGACTGATGTGTCTGACCCAAAAGCTTTGTGCTGTCAAAACACTCTCCTTCGAGCCGGATTTGAACCAGCGACCTAAGGATTTCAACACTGCCCGACTACAGTCCTCCGCTCTACCAACTGAGCTATCGAAGGGTGGCGCTATTGGTGGGGGGTATCCTTGCTCCGAAGCGGCACGCTGCCTTTGTACATCGCCGAATTGAAGGCAAAAAGGGAAACGCAGCTCATTCCGAGAAACTCCAATGTCCCCGACAGTTTAGGGTTACGCCTGGTCTCTGGCCCGCTTGCTGCGATGGAAACGAGGCCGTCGTTTGCCGGGTCCTTTTGGTTCTCCAGCGAATCGGGCCAGCCGACAAAGACAGCTGCGTTAAAACTCGTTCCCTGACCGGGAATCGAACCCGGGCCGCGGCGGTGAGAGCGCCGAATCCTAACCACTAGACCACCAGGGACTTGTTGTGTTGTCTCGGCATCGGAAAATTCCCGATAGGGGGCATAGGCCTTCTTGCAAAAAAAGACAACAGCCATTTTGTTTGTCTGAGACAGACTGCCTGTGTCCAGACCATCTGACAGGAAGGGGAGGAGACAGCAGCTTTTGGGGCCCATTTTGAGGGCAAGACTGTGGACAGAGGTTAGTGGCAATTGTGTTCATTTTTCTGTGTCACACATCGTGTAAAAGATACCCCGTGGGTTACGTAGATACTTGGGTTGAGATACCATCTGTTCGTATGAATGGCCCTTTCACAACATCTGCCGATTTCCTCCTCCACGAGCGTTTTGTCGCCTCAGCGCCTAATGCTTTTTTTCCCTTTTTCTTTGTTTTCTAATAATCGTCCTTTTCCCACAAAAACAAACAATTGAACTGAGGAGAAGAAGAAACAACGGCCGAGCGGCACAGAGGCAGTGCTGTAAATGCTGTCCATGATCATCTTCCTCTCAGCTGCTAAGCGGGGCAACTGCCTTGCTGGCCATGCCGCATTGTCTTTCTGCTTTGCTGAGTTTGGTTTGTACACACACCTGTCCATCACACAACACACACTACATTAGGCTGCAACTCTTTACCCATCCATTCTAGCTGTAATTAGAGGCCTCGTGTTTTCATAGTCAGTTGGGTGGTAGGGCAGCTTTACTCTGTGTCTGTAAGTTTGTAGCTCAGAATACTGTGTTAAAGCCGGCCAAATTCCAGTGCGGAAAGCTTGCTTCACCACTGCACGTTTCTTGTTGTTCTTTTGATTGGTATAGTTGTGGTGGTTCCATGGTGTAATGCTTAGCCTTCTGAATTTTCAATTGAGTAATCCAAGTTCAAATCTCCGTGGAACGTGACCTTTGTGGTGTCGCCACCCATTTTTTACAAAGATAACTCTAACCAGCGGCCTATATCACAAAATAAGATTCTTGAGTTTCAGCCGGGAAAGTGCCCGAAAGTCAATCCTGGAAAATGCAACCACGCTTGCAATCCTGCAATTTGAACAGGTTGTTATTTTCTGTTAATTGGGTGATTTTCGTGTTTAGATGGATTTTTTTTTTCCCCTTGAGCCACATTGTGTCACGAATGGCTTGAAAAAGCAGACATTACATGTATGTCAAAATGAAAGGTGTTTTCCTCCCCTTAACAGGCAATATCGTTCGCAATAGCATGAAGCAGCGGTTTCCGACCCCGTTCCCGGACATCTACTGCCCTGTAGGTTTTCATTTCGACCCTATTTGGGCAGATGCCATTCAACTAATGAGCAGCTCAACGACATCTCTTGCTCTTGAATAAGGTACGCTTTGTTAGGCTTGAAGCCAAAACCGTCAAGACGGTAGATCTCCGAGAACACGGTCGGGAACCAGCGGAATACACGGGTAATTATGTCAAGCGACTGATGTGTCTGACCCAAAAGCTTTGTGCTGTCAAAACACTCTCCTTCGAGCCGGATTTGAACCAGCGACCTAAGGATTTCAACACTGCCCGACTACAGTCCTCCGCTCTACCAACTGAGCTATCGAAGGGTGGCGCTATTGGTGGGGGGTATCCTTGCTCTGAAGCGGCGCGCTGCCTTTGTACATCGCCGAACTGAAGGCAAAAAGGGAAACGCAGCTCATTCCGAGAAACGCCAATGTCCCCGACAGTTTAGGGTTACGCCTGGTCTCTGGCCCGCTTGCTGCGATGGAAACGAGGCCGTCGTTTGCCGGGTCCTTTTGGTTCTCCAGCGAATCGGGCCAGCCGACAAAGACAGCTGCGTTAAAACTCGTTCCCTGACCGGGAATCGAACCCGGGCCGCGGCGGTGAGAGCGCCGAATCCTAACCACTAGACCACCAGGGACTTGTTGTGTTGTCTCGGCATTGGAAAATTCCCGATAGGGGGCATAGGCCTTCTTGCAAAAAAAGACAACAGCCATTTTGTTTGTCTGAGACAGACTGCCTGTGTCCAGACCATCTGACAGGAAGGGGAGGAGACAGCAGCTTTTGGGGCCCATTTTGAGGGCAAGACTGTGGACAGAGGTTAGTGGCAATTGTGTTCATTTTTCTGTGTCGCACATCGTGTAAAAGATACCCCGTGGGTTACGTAGATACTTGGTTTGAGATACCATCTGTACGTATGAATGGCCCTTTCACAACATCTGCCGATTTCCGCCACCACGAGCGTTTTGTCGCCTCACCGCCTCATGCTTTTTTTCCCCTTTTTCTTTGTTTTCTAATAATCGTCCTTTTCCCACAAAAACAAACAATTGAACTGAGGAGAAGAAGAAACAACGGCCGAGCGGCACAGAGGCAGTGCTGTAAATGCTGTCCATGATCATCTTCCTCTCAGCTGCTAAGCGGGGCAACTGCCTTGCTGGCCATGCCGCATTGTCTTTCTGCTTTGCTGAGTTTGGTTTGTACACACACCTCTCCATCACACAACACACACTACATTAGGCTGCAACTCTTTACCCATCCATTCTAGCTGTAATTAGAGGCCTCGTGTTTTCATAGTCAGTTGGGTGGTAGGGCAGCTTTACTCTGTGTCTGTAAGTTTGTAGCTCAGAATACTGTGTTAAAGCCGGCCAAATTCCAGTGCGGAAAGCTTGCTTCACCACTGCACGTTTCTTGTTGTTCTTTTGATTGGTATAGTTGTGGTGGTTCCATGGTGTAATGCTTAGCCTTCTGAATTTTCAATTGAGTAATCCAAGTTCAAATCTCCGTGGAACGTGACCTTTGTGGTGTCGCCACCCATTTTTTACAAAGATAACTCTAACCAGCGGCCTATATCACAAAATAAGATTCTTGAGTTTCAGCCGGGAAAGTGCCCGAAAGTCAATCCTGGAAAATGCAACCACGCTTGCAATCCTGCAATTTGAACAGGTTGTTATTTTCTGTTAATTGGGTGATTTTCGTGTTTAGATGGATTTTTTTTACCCCCTTGAGCCACATTGTGTCACGAATGGCTTGAAAAAGCAGACATTACATGTATGTCAAAATGAAAGGTGTTTTCCTCCCCTTAACAGGCAATATCGTTCGCAATAGCATGAAGCAGCGGTTTCCGACCCTGTTCCCGGACATCTACTGCCCTGTGGGTTTTCATTTCGACCCTATTTGGGCAGATGCCATTCAACTAATGAGCAGCTCAACGACATCTCTTGCTCTTGAATAAGGTACGCTTTGTTAGGCTTGAAGCCAAAACCGTCAAGACGGTAGATCTCCGAGAACACGGTCGGGAACCAGCGGAATACACGGGTAATTATGTCAAGCGACTGATGTGTCTGACCCAAAAGCTTTGTGCTGTCAAAACACTCTCCTTCGAGCCGGATTTGAACCAGCGACCTAAGGATTTCAACACTGCCCGACTACAGTCCTCCGCTCTACCAACTGAGCTATCGAAGGGTGGCGCTATTGGTGGGGGGTATCCTTGCTCCGAAGCGGCACGCTGCCTTTGTACATCGCCGAATTGAAGGCAAAAAGGGAAACGCAGCTCATTCCGAGAAACTCCAATGTCCCCGACAGTTTAGGGTTACGCCTGGTCTCTGGCCCGCTTGCTGCGATGGAAACGAGGCCGTCGTTTGCCGGGTCCTTTTGGTTCTCCAGCGAATCGGGCCAGCCGACAAAGACAGCTGCGTTAAAACTCGTTCCCTGACCGGGAATCGAACCCGGGCCGCGGCGGTGAGAGCGCCGAATCCTAACCACTAGACCACCAGGGACTTGTTGTGTTGTCTCGGCATCGGAAAATTCCCGATAGGGGGCATAGGCCTTCTTGCAAAAAAAGACAACAGCCATTTTGTTTGTCTGAGACAGACTGCCTGTGTCCAGACCATCTGACAGGAAGGGGAGGAGACAGCAGCTTTTGGGGCCCATTTTGAGGGCAAGACTGTGGACAGAGGTTAGTGGCAATTGTGTTCATTTTTCTGTGTCACACATCGTGTAAAAGATACCCCGTGGGTTACGTAGATACTTGGGTTGAGATACCATCTGTTCGTATGAATGGCCCTTTCACAACATCTGCCGATTTCCTCCTCCACGAGCGTTTTGTCGCCTCAGCGCCTCATGCTTTTTTTCCCTTTTTCTTTGTTTTCTAATAATCGTCCTTTTCCCACAAAAACAAACAATTGAACTGAGGAGAAGAAGAAACAACGGCCGAGCGGCACAGAGGCAGTGCTGTAAATGCTGTCCATGATCATCTTCCTCTCAGCTGCTAAGCGGGGCAACTGCCTTGCTGGCCATGCCGCATTGTCTTTCTGCTTTGCTGAGTTTGGTTTGTACACACACCTGTCCATCACACAACACACACTACATTAGGCTGCAACTCTTTACCCATCCATTCTAGCTGTAATTAGAGGCCTCGTGTTTTCATAGTCAGTTGGGTGGTAGGGCAGCTTTACTCTGTGTCTGTAAGTTTGTAGCTCAGAATACTGTGTTAAAGCCGGCCAAATTCCAGTGCGGAAAGCTTGCTTCACCACTGCACGTTTCTTGTTGTTCTTTTGATTGGTATAGTTGTGGTGGTTCCATGGTGTAATGCTTAGCCTTCTGAATTTTCAATTGAGTAATCCAAGTTCAAATCTCCGTGGAACGTGACCTTTGTGGTGTCGCCACCCATTTTTTACAAAGATAACTCTAACCAGCGGCCTATATCACAAAATAAGATTCTTGAGTTTCAGCCGGGAAAGTGCCCGAAAGTCAATCCTGGAAAATGCAACCACGCTTGCAATCCTGCAATTTGAACAGGTTGTTATTTTCTGTTAATTGGGTGATTTTCGTGTTTAGATGGATTTTTTTTTTCCCCTTGAGCCACATTGTGTCACGAATGGCTTGAAAAAGCAGACATTACATGTATGTCAAAATGAAAGGTGTTTTCCTCCCCTTAACAGGCAATATCGTTCGCAATAGCGTGAAGCAGCGGTTTCCGACCCCGTTCCCGGACATCTACTGCCCTGTAGGTTTTCATTTCGACCCTATTTGGGCAGATGCCATTCAACTAATGAGCAGCTCAACGACATCTCTTGCTCTTGAATAAGGTACGCTTTGTTAGGCTTGAAGCCAAAACCGTCAAGACGGTAGATCTCCGAGAACACGGTCGGGAACCAGCGGAATACACGGGTAATTATGTCAAGCGACTGATGTGTCTGACCCAAAAGCTTTGTGCTGTCAAAACACTCTCCTTCGAGCCGGATTTGAACCAGCGACCTAAGGATTTCAACACTGCCCGACTACAGTCCTCCGCTCTACCAACTGAGCTATCGAAGGGTGTCGCTGTTGGTGGGGGGTATCCTTGCTCCGTAGCGGCACGCTGCCTTTGTACATCGCCGAATTGAAGGCAAAAAGGGAAACGCAGCTCATTCCGAGAAACTCCAATGTCCCCGACAGTTTAGGGTTACGCCTGGTCTCTGGCCCGCTTGCTGCGATGGAAACGAGGCCGTCGTTTGCCGGGTCCTTTTGGTTCTCCAGCGAATCGGGCCAGCCGACAAAGACAGCTGCGTTAAAACTCGTTCCCTGACCGGGAATCGAACCCGGGCCGCGGCGGTGAGAGCGCCGAATCCTAACCACTAGACCACCAGGGACTTGTTGTGTTGTCTCGGCATCGGAAAATTCCCGATAGGGGGCATAGGCCTTCTTGCAAAAAAAGACAACAGCCATTTTGTTTGTCTGAGACAGACTGCCTGTGTCCAGACCATCTGACAGGAAGGGGAGGAGACAGCAGCTTTTGGGGCCCATTTTGAGGGCAAGACTGTGGACAGAGGTTAGTGGCAATTGTGTTCATTTTTCTGTGTCGCACATCGTGTAAAAGATACCCCGTGGGTTACGTAGATACTTGGGTTGAGATACCATCTGTTCGTATGAATGGCCCTTTCACAACATCTGCCGATTTCCTCCACCACGAGCGTTTTGTCGCCTCAGCGCCTCTTGCTTTTTTTCCCTTTTTCTTTGTTTTCTAATAATCGTCCTTTTCCCACAAAAACAAACAATTGAACTGAGGAGAAGAAGAAACAACGGCCGAGCGGCACAGAGGCAGTGCTGTAAATGCTGTCCATGATCATCTTCCTCTCAGCTGCTAAGCGGGGCAACTGCCTTGCTGGCCATGCCGCATTGTCTTTCTGCTTTGCTGAGTTTGGTTTGTACACACACCTGTCCATCACACAACACACACTACATTAGGCTGCAACTCTTTACCCATCCATTCTAGCTGTAATTAGAGGCCTCGTGTTTTCATAGTCAGTTGGGTGGTAGGGCAGCTTTACTCTGTGTCTGTAAGTTTGTAGCTCAGAATACTGTGTTAAAGCCGGCCAAATTCCAGTGCGGAAAGCTTGCTTCACCACTGCACGTTTCTTGTTGTTCTTTTGATTGGTATAGTTGTGGTGGTTCCATGGTGTAATGCTTAGCCTTCTGAATTTTCAATTGAGTAATCCAAGTTCAAATCTCCGTGGAACGTGACCTTTGTGGTGTCGCCACCCATTTTTTACAAAGATAACTCTAACCAGCGGCCTATATCACAAAATAAGATTCTTGAGTTTCAGCCGGGAAAGTGCCCGAAAGTCAATCCTGGAAAATGCAACCACGCTTGCAATCCTGCAATTTGAACAGGTTGTTATTTTCTGTTAATTGGGTGATTTTCGTGTTTAGATGGATTTTTTTTTTCCCCTTGAGCCACATTGTGTCACGAATGGCTTGAAAAAGCAGACATTACATGTATGTCAAAATGAAAGGTGTTTTCCTCCCCTTAACAGGCAATATCGTTCGCAATAGCGTGAAGCAGCGGTTTCCGACCCCGTTCCCGGACATCTACTGCCCTGTAGGTTTTCATTTCGACCCTATTTGGGCAGATGCCATTCAACTAATGAGCAGCTCAACGACATCTCTTGCTCTTGAATAAGGTACGCTTTGTTAGGCTTGAAGCCAAAACCGTCAAGACGGTAGATCTCCGAGAACACGGTCGGGAACCAGCGGAATACACGGGTAATTATGTCAAGCGACTGATGTGTCTGACCCAAAAGCTTTGTGCTGTCAAAACACTCTCCTTCGAGCCGGATTTGAACCAGCGACCTAAGGATTTCAACACTGCCCGACTACAGTCCTCCGCTCTACCAACTGAGCTATCGAAGGGTGTCGCTGTTGGTGGGGGGTATCCTTGCTCCGTAGCGGCACGCTGCCTTTGTACATCGCCGAATTGAAGGCAAAAAGGGAAACGCAGCTCATTCCGAGAAACTCCAATGTCCCCGACAGTTTAGGGTTACGCCTGGTCTCTGGCCCGCTTGCTGCGATGGAAACGAGGCCGTCGTTTGCCGGGTCCTTTTGGTTCTCCAGCGAATCGGGCCAGCCGACAAAGACAGCTGCGTTAAAACTCGTTCCCTGACCGGGAATCGAACCCGGGCCGCGGCGGTGAGAGCGCCGAATCCTAACCACTAGACCACCAGGGACTTGTTGTGTTGTCTCGGCATCGGAAAATTCCCGATAGGGGGCATAGGCCTTCTTGCAAAAAAAGACAACAGCCATTTTGTTTGTCTGAGACAGACTGCCTGTGTCCAGACCATCTGACAGGAAGGGGAGGAGACAGCAGCTTTTGGGGCCCATTTTGAGGGCAAGACTGTGGACAGAGGTTAGTGGCAATTGTGTTCATTTTTCTGTGTCGCACATCGTGTAAAAGATACCCCGTGGGTTACGTAGATACTTGGGTTGAGATACCATCTGTTCGTATGAATGGCCCTTTCACAACATCTGCCGATTTCCTCCACCACGAGCGTTTTGTCGCCTCAGCGCCTCTTGCTTTTTTTCCCTTTTTCTTTGTTTTCTAATAATCGTCCTTTTCCCACAAAAACAAACAATTGAACTGAGGAGAAGAAGAAACAACGGCCGAGCGGCACAGAGGCAGTGCTGTAAATGCTGTCCATGATCATCTTCCTCTCAGCTGCTAAGCGGGGCAACTGCCTTGCTGGCCATGCCGCATTGTCTTTCTGCTTTGCTGAGTTTGGTTTGTACACACACCTGTCCATCACACAACACACACTACATTAGGCTGCAACTCTTTACCCATCCATTCTAGCTGTAATTAGAGGCCTCGTGTTTTCATAGTCAGTTGGGTGGTAGGGCAGCTTTACTCTGTGTCTGTAAGTTTGTAGCTCAGAATACTGTGTTAAAGCCGGCCAAATTCCAGTGCGGAAAGCTTGCTTCACCACTGCACGTTTCTTGTTGTTCTTTTGATTGGTATAGTTGTGGTGGTTCCATGGTGTAATGCTTAGCCTTCTGAATTTTCAATTGAGTAATCCAAGTTCAAATCTCCGTGGAACGTGACCTTTGTGGTGTCGCCACCCATTTTTTACAAAGATAACTCTAACCAGCGGCCTATATCACAAAATAAGATTCTTGAGTTTCAGCCGGGAAAGTGCCCGAAAGTCAATCCTGGAAAATGCAACCACGCTTGCAATCCTGCAATTTGAACAGGTTGTTATTTTCTGTTAATTGGGTGATTTTCGTGTTTAGATGGATTTTTTTTTTCCCCTTGAGCCACATTGTGTCACGAATGGCTTGAAAAAGCAGACATTACATGTATGTCAAAATGAAAGGTGTTTTCCTCCCCTTAACAGGCAATATCGTTCGCAATAGCGTGAAGCAGCGGTTTCCGACCCCGTTCCCGGACATCTACTGCCCTGTAGGTTTTCATTTCGACCCTATTTGGGCAGATGCCATTCAACTAATGAGCAGCTCAACGACATCTCTTGCTCTTGAATAAGGTACGCTTTGTTAGGCTTGAAGCCAAAACCGTCAAGACGGTAGATCTCCGAGAACACGGTCGGGAACCAGCGGAATACACGGGTAATTATGTCAAGCGACTGATGTGTCTGACCCAAAAGCTTTGTGCTGTCAAAACACTCTCCTTCGAGCCGGATTTGAACCAGCGACCTAAGGATTTCAACACTGCCCGACTACAGTCCTCCGCTCTACCAACTGAGCTATCGAAGGGTGTCGCTGTTGGTGGGGGGTATCCTTGCTCCGTAGCGGCACGCTGCCTTTGTACATCGCCGAATTGAAGGCAAAAAGGGAAACGCAGCTCATTCCGAGAAACTCCAATGTCCCCGACAGTTTAGGGTTACGCCTGGTCTCTGGCCCGCTTGCTGCGATGGAAACGAGGCCGTCGTTTGCCGGGTCCTTTTGGTTCTCCAGCGAATCGGGCCAGCCGACAAAGACAGCTGCGTTAAAACTCGTTCCCTGACCGGGAATCGAACCCGGGCCGCGGCGGTGAGAGCGCCGAATCCTAACCACTAGACCACCAGGGACTTGTTGTGTTGTCTCGGCATCGGAAAATTCCCGATAGGGGGCATAGGCCTTCTTGCAAAAAAAGACAACAGCCATTTTGTTTGTCTGAGACAGACTGCCTGTGTCCAGACCATCTGACAGGAAGGGGAGGAGACAGCAGCTTTTGGGGCCCATTTTGAGGGCAAGACTGTGGACAGAGGTTAGTGGCAATTGTGTTCATTTTTCTGTGTCGCACATCGTGTAAAAGATACCCCGTGGGTTACGTAGATACTTGGGTTGAGATACCATCTGTACGTATGAATGGCCCTTTCACAACATCTGCCGATTTCCGCCACCACGAGCGTTTTGTCGCCTCACCGCCTCATGCTTTTTTTCCCCTTTTTCTTTGTTTTCTAATAATCGTCCTTTTCCCACAAAAACAAACAATTGAACTGAGGAGAAGAAGAAACAACGGCCGAGCGGCACAGAGGCAGTGCTGTAAATGCTGTCCATGATCATCTTCCTCTCAGCTGCTAAGCGGGGCAACTGCCTTGCTGGCCATGCCGCATTGTCTTTCTGCTTTGCTGAGTTTGGTTTGTACACACACCTGTCCATCACACAACACACACTACATTAGGCTGCAACTCTTTACCCATCCATTCTAGCTGTAATTAGAGGCCTCGTGTTTTCATAGTCAGTTGGGTGGTAGGGCAGCTTTACTCTGTGTCTGTAAGTTTGTAGCTCAGAATACTGTGTTAAAGCCGGCCAAATTCCAGTGCGGAAAGCTTGCTTCACCACTGCACGTTTCTTGTTGTTCTTTTGATTGGTATAGTTGTGGTGGTTCCATGGTGTAATGCTTAGCCTTCTGAATTTTCAATTGAGTAATCCAAGTTCAAATCTCCGTGGAACGTGACCTTTGTGGTGTCGCCACCCATTTTTTACAAAGATAACTCTAACCAGCGGCCTATATCACAAAATAAGATTCTTGAGTTTCAGCCGGGAAAGTGCCCGAAAGTCAATCCTGGAAAATGCAACCACGCTTGCAATCCTGCAATTTGAACAGGTTGTTATTTTCTGTTAATTGGGTGATTTTCGTGTTTAGATGGATTTTTTTTACCCCCTTGAGCCACATTGTGTCACGAATGGCTTGAAAAAGCAGACATTACATGTATGTCACAATGAAAGGTGTTTTCCTCCCCTTAACAGGCAATATCGTTCGCAATAGCATGAAGCAGCGGTTTCCGACCCTGTTCCCGGACATCTACTGCCCTGTGGGTTTTCATTTCGACCCTATTTGGGCAGATGCCATTCAACTAATGAGCAGCTCAACGACATCTCTTGCTCTTGAATAAGGTACGCTTTGTTAGGCTTGAAGCCAAAACCGTCAAGACGGTAGATCTCCGAGAACACGGTCGGGAACCAGCGGAATACACGGGTAATTATGTCAAGCGACTGATGTGTCTGACCCAAAAGCTTTGTGCTGTCAAAACACTCTCCTTCGAGCCGGATTTGAACCAGCGACCTAAGGATTTCAACACTGCCCGACTACAGTCCTCCGCTCTACCAACTGAGCTATCGAAGGGTGTCGCTGTTGGTGGGGGGTATCCTTGCTCCGTAGCGGCACGCTGCCTTTGTACATCGCCGAATTGAAGGCAAAAAGGGAAACGCAGCTCATTCCGAGAAACTCCAATGTCCCCGACAGTTTAGGGTTACGCCTGGTCTCTGGCCCGCTTGCTGCGATGGAAACGAGGCCGTCGTTTGCCGGGTCCTTTTGGTTCTCCAGCGAATCGGGCCAGCCGACAAAGACAGCTGCGTTAAAACTCGTTCCCTGACCGGGAATCGAACCCGGGCCGCGGCGGTGAGAGCGCCGAATCCTAACCACTAGACCACCAGGGACTTGTTGTGTTGTCTCGGCATCGGAAAATTCCCGATAGGGGGCATAGGCCTTCTTGCAAAAAAAGACAACAGCCATTTTGTTTGTCTGAGACAGACTGCCTGTGTCCAGACCATCTGACAGGAAGGGGAGGAGACAGCAGCTTTTGGGGCCCATTTTGAGGGCAAGACTGTGGACAGAGGTTAGTGGCAATTGTGTTCATTTTTCTGTGTCGCACATCGTGTAAAAGATACCCCGTGGGTTACGTAGATACTTGGGTTGAGATACCATCTGTTCGTATGAATGGCCCTTTCACAACATCTGCCGATTTCCTCCACCACGAGCGTTTTGTCGCCTCAGCGCCTCTTGCTTTTTTTCCCTTTTTCTTTGTTTTCTAATAATCGTCCTTTTCCCACAAAAACAAACAATTGAACTGAGGAGAAGAAGAAACAACGGCCGAGCGGCACAGAGGCAGTGCTGTAAATGCTGTCCATGATCATCTTCCTCTCAGCTGCTAAGCGGGGCAACTGCCTTGCTGGCCATGCCGCATTGTCTTTCTGCTTTGCTGAGTTTGGTTTGTACACACACCTCTCCATCACACAACACACACTACATTAGGCTGCAACTCTTTACCCATCCATTCTAGCTGTAATTAGAGGCCTCGTGTTTTCATAGTCAGTTGGGTGGTAGGGCAGCTTTACTCTGTGTCTGTAAGTTTGTAGCTCAGAATACTGTGTTAAAGCCGGCCAAATTCCAGTGCGGAAAGCTTGCTTCACCACTGCACGTTTCTTGTTGTTCTTTTGATTGGTATAGTTGTGGTGGTTCCATGGTGTAATGCTTAGCCTTCTGAATTTTCAATTGAGTAATCCAAGTTCAAATCTCCGTGGAACGTGACCTTTGTGGTGTCGCCACCCATTTTTTACAAAGATAACTCTAACCAGCGGCCTATATCACAAAATAAGATTCTTGAGTTTCAGCCGGGAAAGTGCCCGAAAGTCAATCCTGGAAAATGCAACCACGCTTGCAATCCTGCAATTTGAACAGGTTGTTATTTTCTGTTAATTGGGTGATTTTCGTGTTTAGATGGATTTTTTTTACCCCCTTGAGCCACATTGTGTCACGAATGGCTTGAAAAAGCAGACATTACATGTATGTCAAAATGAAAGGTGTTTTCCTCCCCTTAACAGGCAATATCGTTCGCAATAGCATGAAGCAGCGGTTTCCGACCCTGTTCCCGGACATCTACTGCCCTGTGGGTTTTCATTTCGACCCTATTTGGGCAGATGCCATTCAACTAATGAGCAGCTCAACGACATCTCTTGCTCTTGAATAAGGTACGCTTTGTTAGGCTTGAAGCCAAAACCGTCAAGACGGTAGATCTCCGAGAACACGGTCGGGAACCAGCGGAATACACGGGTAATTATGTCAAGCGACTGATGTGTCTGACCCAAAAGCTTTGTGCTGTCAAAACACTCTCCTTCGAGCCGGATTTGAACCAGCGACCTAAGGATTTCAACACTGCCCGACTACAGTCCTCCGCTCTACCAACTGAGCTATCGAAGGGTGTCGCTGTTGGTGGGGGGTATCCTTGCTCCGTAGCGGCACGCTGCCTTTGTACATCGCCGAATTGAAGGCAAAAAGGGAAACGCAGCTCATTCCGAGAAACTCCAATGTCCCCGACAGTTTAGGGTTACGCCTGGTCTCTGGCCCGCTTGCTGCGATGGAAACGAGGCCGTCGTTTGCCGGGTCCTTTTGGTTCTCCAGCGAATCGGGCCAGCCGACAAAGACAGCTGCGTTAAAACTCGTTCCCTGACCGGGAATCGAACCCGGGCCGCGGCGGTGAGAGCGCCGAATCCTAACCACTAGACCACCAGGGACTTGTTGTGTTGTCTCGGCATCGGAAAATTCCCGATAGGGGGCATAGGCCTTCTTGCAAAAAAAGACAACAGCCATTTTGTTTGTCTGAGACAGACTGCCTGTGTCCAGACCATCTGACAGGAAGGGGAGGAGACAGCAGCTTTTGGGGCCCATTTTGAGGGCAAGACTGTGGACAGAGGTTAGTGGCAATTGTGTTCATTTTTCTGTGTCGCACATCGTGTAAAAGATACCCCGTGGGTTACGTAGATACTTGGGTTGAGATACCATCTGTTCGTATGAATGGCCCTTTCACAACATCTGCCGATTTCCTCCACCACGAGCGTTTTGTCGCCTCAGCGCCTCTTGCTTTTTTTCCCTTTTTCTTTGTTTTCTAATAATCGTCCTTTTCCCACAAAAACAAACAATTGAACTGAGGAGAAGAAGAAACAACGGCCGAGCGGCACAGAGGCAGTGCTGTAAATGCTGTCCATGATCATCTTCCTCTCAGCTGCTAAGCGGGGCAACTGCCTTGCTGGCCATGCCGCATTGTCTTTCTGCTTTGCTGAGTTTGGTTTGTACACACACCTGTCCATCACACAACACACACTACATTAGGCTGCAACTCTTTACCCATCCATTCTAGCTGTAATTAGAGGCCTCGTGTTTTCATAGTCAGTTGGGTGGTAGGGCAGCTTTACTCTGTGTCTGTAAGTTTGTAGCTCAGAATACTGTGTTAAAGCCGGCCAAATTCCAGTGCGGAAAGCTTGCTTCACCACTGCACGTTTCTTGTTGTTCTTTTGATTGGTATAGTTGTGGTGGTTCCATGGTGTAATGCTTAGCCTTCTGAATTTTCAATTGAGTAATCCAAGTTCAAATCTCCGTGGAACGTGACCTTTGTGGTGTCGCCACCCATTTTTTACAAAGATAACTCTAACCAGCGGCCTATATCACAAAATAAGATTCTTGAGTTTCAGCCGGGAAAGTGCCCGAAAGTCAATCCTGGAAAATGCAACCACGCTTGCAATCCTGCAATTTGAACAGGTTGTTATTTTCTGTTAATTGGGTGATTTTCGTGTTTAGATGGATTTTTTTTACCCCCTTGAGCCACATTGTGTCACGAATGGCTTGAAAAAGCAGACATTACATGTATGTCAAAATGAAAGGTGTTTTCCTCCCCTTAACAGGCAATATCGTTCGCAATAGCATGAAGCAGCGGTTTCCGACCCTGTTCCCGGACATCTACTGCCCTGTGGGTTTTCATTTCGACCCTATTTGGGCAGATGCCATTCAACTAATGAGCAGCTCAACGACATCTCTTGCTCTTGAATAAGGTACGCTTTGTTAGGCTTGAAGCCAAAACCGTCAAGACGGTAGATCTCCGAGAACACGGTCGGGAACCAGCGGAATACACGGGTAATTATGTCAAGCGACTGATGTGTCTGACCCAAAAGCTTTGTGCTGTCAAAACACTCTCCTTCGAGCCGGATTTGAACCAGCGACCTAAGGATTTCAACACTGCCCGACTACAGTCCTCCGCTCTACCAACTGAGCTATCGAAGGGTGGCGCTATTGGTGGGGGGTATCCTTGCTCCGAAGCGGCACGCTGCCTTTGTACATCGCCAAACTGAAGGCAAAAAGGGAAACGCAGCTCATTCCGAGAAACGCCAATGTCCCCGACAGTTTAGGGTTACGCCTGGTCTCTGGCCCGCTTGCTGCGATGGAAACGAGGCCGTCGTTTGCCGGGTCCTTTTGGTTCTCCAGCGAATCGGGCCAGCCGACAAAGACAGCTGCGTTAAAACTCGTTCCCTGACCGGGAATCGAACCCGGGCCGCGGCGGTGAGAGCGCCGAATCCTAACCACTAGACCACCAGGGACTTGTTGTGTTGTCTCGGCATTGGAAAATTCCCGATAGGGGGCATAGGCCTTCTTGCAAAAAAAGACAACAGCCATTTTGTTTGTCTGAGACAGACTGCCTGTGTCCAGACCATCTGACAGGAAGGGGAGGAGACAGCAGCTTTTGGGGCCCATTTTGAGGGCAAGACTGTGGACAGAGGTTAGTGGCAATTGTGTTCATTTTTCTGTGTCGCACATCGTGTAAAAGATACCCCGTGGGTTACGTAGATACTTGGTTTGAGATACCATCTGTACGTATGAATGGCCCTTTCACAACATCTGCCGATTTCCGCCACCACGAGCGTTTTGTCGCCTCACCGCCTCATGCTTTTTTTCCCCTTTTTCTTTGTTTTCTAATAATCGTCCTTTTCCCACAAAAACAAACAATTGAACTGAGGAGAAGAAGAAACAACGGCCGAGCGGCACAGAGGCAGTGCTGTAAATGCTGTCCATGATCATCTTCCTCTCAGCTGCTAAGCGGGGCAACTGCCTTGCTGGCCATGCCGCATTGTCTTTCTGCTTTGCTGAGTTTGGTTTGTACACACACCTCTCCATCACACAACACACACTACATTAGGCTGCAACTCTTTACCCATCCATTCTAGCTGTAATTAGAGGCCTCGTGTTTTCATAGTCAGTTGGGTGGTAGGGCAGCTTTACTCTGTGTCTGTAAGTTTGTAGCTCAGAATACTGTGTTAAAGCCGGCCAAATTCCAGTGCGGAAAGCTTGCTTCACCACTGCACGTTTCTTGTTGTTCTTTTGATTGGTATAGTTGTGGTGGTTCCATGGTGTAATGCTTAGCCTTCTGAATTTTCAATTGAGTAATCCAAGTTCAAATCTCCGTGGAACGTGACCTTTGTGGTGTCGCCACCCATTTTTTACAAAGATAACTCTAACCAGCGGCCTATATCACAAAATAAGATTCTTGAGTTTCAGCCGGGAAAGTGCCCGAAAGTCAATCCTGGAAAATGCAACCACGCTTGCAATCCTGCAATTTGAACAGGTTGTTATTTTCTGTTAATTGGGTGATTTTCGTGTTTAGATGGATTTTTTTTACCCCCTTGAGCCACATTGTGTCACGAATGGCTTGAAAAAGCAGACATTACATGTATGTCAAAATGAAAGGTGTTTTCCTCCCCTTAACAGGCAATATCGTTCGCAATAGCATGAAGCAGCGGTTTCCGACCCTGTTCCCGGACATCTACTGCCCTGTGGGTTTTCATTTCGACCCTATTTGGGCAGATGCCATTCAACTAATGAGCAGCTCAACGACATCTCTTGCTCTTGAATAAGGTACGCTTTGTTAGGCTTGAAGCCAAAACCGTCAAGACGGTAGATCTCCGAGAACACGGTCGGGAACCAGCGGAATACACGGGTAATTATGTCAAGCGACTGATGTGTCTGACCCAAAAGCTTTGTGCTGTCAAAACACTCTCCTTCGAGCCGGATTTGAACCAGCGACCTAAGGATTTCAACACTGCCCGACTACAGTCCTCCGCTCTACCAACTGAGCTATCGAAGGGTGGCGCTATTGGTGGGGGGTATCCTTGCTCCGAAGCGGCGCGCTGCCTTTGTACATCGCCGAACTGAAGGCAAAAAGGGAAACGCAGCTCATTCCGAGAAACGCCAATGTCCCCGACAGTTTAGGGTTACGCCTGGTCTCTGGCCCGCTTGCTGCGATGGAAACGAGGCCGTCGTTTGCCGGGTCCTTTTGGTTCTCCAGCGAATCGGGCCAGCCGACAAAGACAGCTGCGTTAAAACTCGTTCCCTGACCGGGAATCGAACCCGGGCCGCGGCGGTGAGAGCGCCGAATCCTAACCACTAGACCACCAGGGACTTGTTGTGTTGTCTCGGCATTGGAAAATTCCCGATAGGGGGCATAGGCCTTCTTGCAAAAAAAGACAACAGCCATTTTGTTTGTCTGAGACAGACTGCCTGTGTCCAGACCATCTGACAGGAAGGGGAGGAGACAGCAGCTTTTGGGGCCCATTTTGAGGGCAAGACTGTGGACAGAGGTTAGTGGCAATTGTGTTCATTTTTCTGTGTCGCACATCGTGTAAAAGATACCCCGTGGGTTACGTAGATACTTGGTTTGAGATACCATCTGTACGTATGAATGGCCCTTTCACAACATCTGCCGATTTCCGCCACCACGAGCGTTTTGTCGCCTCACCGCCTCATGCTTTTTTTCCCCTTTTTCTTTGTTTTCTAATAATCGTCCTTTTCCCACAAAAACAAACAATTGAACTGAGGAGAAGAAGAAACAACGGCCGAGCGGCACAGAGGCAGTGCTGTAAATGCTGTCCATGATCATCTTCCTCTCAGCTGCTAAGCGGGGCAACTGCCTTGCTGGCCATGCCGCATTGTCTTTCTGCTTTGCTGAGTTTGGTTTGTACACACACCTCTCCATCACACAACACACACTACATTAGGCTGCAACTCTTTACCCATCCATTCTAGCTGTAATTAGAGGCCTCGTGTTTTCATAGTCAGTTGGGTGGTAGGGCAGCTTTACTCTGTGTCTGTAAGTTTGTAGCTCAGAATACTGTGTTAAAGCCGGCCAAATTCCAGTGCGGAAAGCTTGCTTCACCACTGCACGTTTCTTGTTGTTCTTTTGATTGGTATAGTTGTGGTGGTTCCATGGTGTAATGCTTAGCCTTCTGAATTTTCAATTGAGTAATCCAAGTTCAAATCTCCGTGGAACGTGACCTTTGTGGTGTCGCCACCCATTTTTTACAAAGATAACTCTAACCAGCGGCCTATATCACAAAATAAGATTCTTGAGTTTCAGCCGGGAAAGTGCCCGAAAGTCAATCCTGGAAAATGCAACCACGCTTGCAATCCTGCAATTTGAACAGGTTGTTATTTTCTGTTAATTGGGTGATTTTCGTGTTTAGATGGATTTTTTTTACCCCCTTGAGCCACATTGTGTCACGAATGGCTTGAAAAAGCAGACATTACATGTATGTCAAAATGAAAGGTGTTTTCCTCCCCTTAACAGGCAATATCGTTCGCAATAGCATGAAGCAGCGGTTTCCGACCCTGTTCCCGGACATCTACTGCCCTGTGGGTTTTCATTTCGACCCTATTTGGGCAGATGCCATTCAACTAATGAGCAGCTCAACGACATCTCTTGCTCTTGAATAAGGTACGCTTTGTTAGGCTTGAAGCCAAAACCGTCAAGACGGTAGATCTCCGAGAACACGGTCGGGAACCAGCGGAATACACGGGTAATTATGTCAAGCGACTGATGTGTCTGACCCAAAAGCTTTGTGCTGTCAAAACACTCTCCTTCGAGCCGGATTTGAACCAGCGACCTAAGGATTTCAACACTGCCCGACTACAGTCCTCCGCTCTACCAACTGAGCTATCGAAGGGTGGCGCTATTGGTGGGGGGTATCCTTGCTCCGAAGCGGCACGCTGCCTTTGTACATCGCCAAACTGAAGGCAAAAAGGGAAACGCAGCTCATTCCGAGAAACGCCAATGTCCCCGACAGTTTAGGGTTACGCCTGGTCTCTGGCCCGCTTGCTGCGATGGAAACGAGGCCGTCGTTTGCCGGGTCCTTTTGGTTCTCCAGCGAATCGGGCCAGCCGACAAAGACAGCTGCGTTAAAACTCGTTCCCTGACCGGGAATCGAACCCGGGCCGCGGCGGTGAGAGCGCCGAATCCTAACCACTAGACCACCAGGGACTTGTTGTGTTGTCTCGGCATTGGAAAATTCCCGATAGGGGGCATAGGCCTTCTTGCAAAAAAAGACAACAGCCATTTTGTTTGTCTGAGACAGACTGCCTGTGTCCAGACCATCTGACAGGAAGGGGAGGAGACAGCAGCTTTTGGGGCCCATTTTGAGGGCAAGACTGTGGACAGAGGTTAGTGGCAATTGTGTTCATTTTTCTGTGTCGCACATCGTGTAAAAGATACCCCGTGGGTTACGTAGATACTTGGTTTGAGATACCATCTGTACGTATGAATGGCCCTTTCACAACATCTGCCGATTTCCGCCACCACGAGCGTTTTGTCGCCTCACCGCCTCATGCTTTTTTTCCCCTTTTTCTTTGTTTTCTAATAATCGTCCTTTTCCCACAAAAACAAACAATTGAACTGAGGAGAAGAAGAAACAACGGCCGAGCGGCACAGAGGCAGTGCTGTAAATGCTGTCCATGATCATCTTCCTCTCAGCTGCTAAGCGGGGCAACTGCCTTGCTGGCCATGCCGCATTGTCTTTCTGCTTTGCTGAGTTTGGTTTGTACACACACCTCTCCATCACACAACACACACTACATTAGGCTGCAACTCTTTACCCATCCATTCTAGCTGTAATTAGAGGCCTCGTGTTTTCATAGTCAGTTGGGTGGTAGGGCAGCTTTACTCTGTGTCTGTAAGTTTGTAGCTCAGAATACTGTGTTAAAGCCGGCCAAATTCCAGTGCGGAAAGCTTGCTTCACCACTGCACGTTTCTTGTTGTTCTTTTGATTGGTATAGTTGTGCTGGTTCCATGGTGTAATGCTTAGCCTTCTGAATTTTCAATTGAGTAATCCAAGTTCAAATCTCCGTGGAACGTGACCTTTGTGGTGTCGCCACCCATTTTTTACAAAGATAACTCTAACCAGCGGCCTATATCACAAAATAAGATTCTTGAGTTTCAGCCGGGAAAGTGCCCGAAAGTCAATCCTGGAAAATGCAACCACGCTTGCAATCCTGCAATTTGAACAGGTTGTTATTTTCTGTTAATTGGGTGATTTTCGTGTTTAGATGGATTTTTTTTACCCCCTTGAGCCACATTGTGTCACGAATGGCTTGAAAAAGCAGACATTACATGTATGTCAAAATGAAAGGTGTTTTCCTCCCCTTAACAGGCAATATCGTTCGCAATAGCATGAAGCAGCGGTTTCCGACCCTGTTCCCGGACATCTACTGCCCTGTGGGTTTTCATTTCGACCCTATTTGGGCAGATGCCATTCAACTAATGAGCAGCTCAACGACATCTCTTGCTCTTGAATAAGGTACGCTTTGTTAGGCTTGAAGCCAAAACCGTCAAGACGGTAGATCTCCGAGAACACGGTCGGGAACCAGCGGAATACACGGGTAATTATGTCAAGCGACTGATGTGTCTGACCCAAAAGCTTTGTGCTGTCAAAACACTCTCCTTCGAGCCGGATTTGAACCAGCGACCTAAGGATTTCAACACTGCCCGACTACAGTCCTCCGCTCTACCAACTGAGCTATCGAATGGTGGCGCTATTGGTGGGGGGTATCCTTGCTCTGAAGCGGCGCGCTGCCTTTGTACATCGCCGAACTGAAGGCAAAAAGGGAAACGCAGCTCATTCCGAGAAACGCCAATGTCCCCGACAGTTTAGGGTTACGCCTGGTCTCTGGCCCGCTTGCTGCGATGGAAACGAGGCCGTCGTTTGCCGGGTCCTTTTGGTTCTCCAGCGAATCGGGCCAGCCGACAAAGACAGCTGCGTTAAAACTCGTTCCCTGACCGGGAATCGAACCCGGGCCGCGGCGGTGAGAGCGCCGAATCCTAACCACTAGACCACCAGGGACTTGTTGTGTTGTCTCGGCATTGGAAAATTCCCGATAGGGGGCATAGGCCTTCTTGCAAAAAAAGACAACAGCCATTTTGTTTGTCTGAGACAGACTGCCTGTGTCCAGACCATCTGACAGGAAGGGGAGGAGACAGCAGCTTTTGGGGCCCATTTTGAGGGCAAGACTGTGGACAGAGGTTAGTGGCAATTGTGTTCATTTTTCTGTGTCGCACATCGTGTAAAAGATACCCCGTGGGTTACGTAGATACTTGGTTTGAGATACCATCTGTACGTATGAATGGCCCTTTCACAACATCTGCCGATTTCCGCCACCACGAGCGTTTTGTCGCCTCACCGCCTCATGCTTTTTTTCCCCTTTTTCTTTGTTTTCTAATAATCGTCCTTTTCCCACAAAAACAAACAATTGAACTGAGGAGAAGAAGAAACAACGGCCGAGCGGCACAGAGGCAGTGCTGTAAATGCTGTCCATGATCATCTTCCTCTCAGCTGCTAAGCGGGGCAACTGCCTTGCTGGCCATGCCGCATTGTCTTTCTGCTTTGCTGAGTTTGGTTTGTACACACACCTCTCCATCACACAACACACACTACATTAGGCTGCAACTCTTTACCCATCCATTCTAGCTGTAATTAGAGGCCTCGTGTTTTCATAGTCAGTTGGGTGGTAGGGCAGCTTTACTCTGTGTCTGTAAGTTTGTAGCTCAGAATACTGTGTTAAAGCCGGCCAAATTCCAGTGCGGAAAGCTTGCTTCACCACTGCACGTTTCTTGTTGTTCTTTTGATTGGTATAGTTGTGCTGGTTCCATGGTGTAATGCTTAGCCTTCTGAATTTTCAATTGAGTAATCCAAGTTCAAATCTCCGTGGAACGTGACCTTTGTGGTGTCGCCACCCATTTTTTACAAAGATAACTCTAACCAGCGGCCTATATCACAAAATAAGATTCTTGAGTTTCAGCCGGGAAAGTGCCCGAAAGTCAATCCTGGAAAATGCAACCACGCTTGCAATCCTGCAATTTGAACAGGTTGTTATTTTCTGTTAATTGGGTGATTTTCGTGTTTAGATGGATTTTTTTTACCCCCTTGAGCCACATTGTGTCACGAATGGCTTGAAAAAGCAGACATTACATGTATGTCAAAATGAAAGGTGTTTTCCTCCCCTTAACAGGCAATATCGTTCGCAATAGCATGAAGCAGCGGTTTCCGACCCTGTTCCCGGACATCTACTGCCCTGTGGGTTTTCATTTCGACCCTATTTGGGCAGATGCCATTCAACTAATGAGCAGCTCAACGACATCTCTTGCTCTTGAATAAGGTACGCTTTGTTAGGCTTGAAGCCAAAACCGTCAAGACGGTAGATCTCCGAGAACACGGTCGGGAACCAGCGGAATACACGGGTAATTATGTCAAGCGACTGATGTGTCTGACCCAAAAGCTTTGTGCTGTCAAAACACTCTCCTTCGAGCCGGATTTGAACCAGCGACCTAAGGATTTCAACACTGCCCGACTACAGTCCTCCGCTCTACCAACTGAGCTATCGAATGGTGGCGCTATTGGTGGGGGGTATCCTTGCTCTGAAGCGGCGCGCTGCCTTTGTACATCGCCGAACTGAAGGCAAAAAGGGAAACGCAGCTCATTCCGAGAAACGCCAATGTCCCCGACAGTTTAGGGTTACGCCTGGTCTCTGGCCCGCTTGCTGCGATGGAAACGAGGCCGTCGTTTGCCGGGTCCTTTTGGTTCTCCAGCGAATCGGGCCAGCCGACAAAGACAGCTGCGTTAAAACTCGTTCCCTGACCGGGAATCGAACCCGGGCCGCGGCGGTGAGAGCGCCGAATCCTAACCACTAGACCACCAGGGACTTGTTGTGTTGTCTCGGCATTGGAAAATTCCCGATAGGGGGCATAGGCCTTCTTGCAAAAAAAGACAACAGCCATTTTGTTTGTCTGAGACAGACTGCCTGTGTCCAGACCATCTGACAGGAAGGGGAGGAGACAGCAGCTTTTGGGGCCCATTTTGAGGGCAAGACTGTGGACAGAGGTTAGTGGCAATTGTGTTCATTTTTCTGTGTCGCACATCGTGTAAAAGATACCCCGTGGGTTACGTAGATACTTGGTTTGAGATACCATCTGTACGTATGAATGGCCCTTTCACAACATCTGCCGATTTCCGCCACCACGAGCGTTTTGTCGCCTCACCGCCTCATGCTTTTTTTCCCCTTTTTCTTTGTTTTCTAATAATCGTCCTTTTCCCACAAAAACAAACAATTGAACTGAGGAGAAGAAGAAACAACGGCCGAGCGGCACAGAGGCAGTGCTGTAAATGCTGTCCATGATCATCTTCCTCTCAGCTGCTAAGCGGGGCAACTGCCTTGCTGGCCATGCCGCATTGTCTTTCTGCTTTGCTGAGTTTGGTTTGTACACACACCTCTCCATCACACAACACACACTACATTAGGCTGCAACTCTTTACCCATCCATTCTAGCTGTAATTAGAGGCCTCGTGTTTTCATAGTCAGTTGGGTGGTAGGGCAGCTTTACTCTGTGTCTGTAAGTTTGTAGCTCAGAATACTGTGTTAAAGCCGGCCAAATTCCAGTGCGGAAAGCTTGC
This sequence comes from Conger conger, assembly GCF_963514075.1. Taxonomy (NCBI): domain Eukaryota; kingdom Metazoa; phylum Chordata; class Actinopteri; order Anguilliformes; family Congridae; genus Conger; species Conger conger. The sequence goes on along the minus strand of NC_083772.1, from coordinate 38,569,994 downwards.
TTCACCACTGCACGTTTCTTGTTGTTCTTTTGATTGGTATAGTTGTGCTGGTTCCATGGTGTAATGCTTAGCCTTCTGAATTTTCAATTGAGTAATCCAAGTTCAAATCTCCGTGGAACGTGACCTTTGTGGTGTCGCCACCCATTTTTTACAAAGATAACTCTAACCAGCGGCCTATATCACAAAATAAGATTCTTGAGTTTCAGCCGGGAAAGTGCCCGAAAGTCAATCCTGGAAAATGCAACCACGCTTGCAATCCTGCAATTTGAACAGGTTGTTATTTTCTGTTAATTGGGTGATTTTCGTGTTTAGATGGATTTTTTTTACCCCCTTGAGCCACATTGTGTCACGAATGGCTTGAAAAAGCAGACATTACATGTATGTCAAAATGAAAGGTGTTTTCCTCCCCTTAACAGGCAATATCGTTCGCAATAGCATGAAGCAGCGGTTTCCGACCCTGTTCCCGGACATCTACTGCCCTGTGGGTTTTCATTTCGACCCTATTTGGGCAGATGCCATTCAACTAATGAGCAGCTCAACGACATCTCTTGCTCTTGAATAAGGTACGCTTTGTTAGGCTTGAAGCCAAAACCGTCAAGACGGTAGATCTCCGAGAACACGGTCGGGAACCAGCGGAATACACGGGTAATTATGTCAAGCGACTGATGTGTCTGACCCAAAAGCTTTGTGCTGTCAAAACACTCTCCTTCGAGCCGGATTTGAACCAGCGACCTAAGGATTTCAACACTGCCCGACTACAGTCCTCCGCTCTACCAACTGAGCTATCGAATGGTGGCGCTATTGGTGGGGGGTATCCTTGCTCTGAAGCGGCGCGCTGCCTTTGTACATCGCCGAACTGAAGGCAAAAAGGGAAACGCAGCTCATTCCGAGAAACGCCAATGTCCCCGACAGTTTAGGGTTACGCCTGGTCTCTGGCCCGCTTGCTGCGATGGAAACGAGGCCGTCGTTTGCCGGGTCCTTTTGGTTCTCCAGCGAATCGGGCCAGCCGACAAAGACAGCTGCGTTAAAACTCGTTCCCTGACCGGGAATCGAACCCGGGCCGCGGCGGTGAGAGCGCCGAATCCTAACCACTAGACCACCAGGGACTTGTTGTGTTGTCTCGGCATTGGAAAATTCCCGATAGGGGGCATAGGCCTTCTTGCAAAAAAAGACAACAGCCATTTTGTTTGTCTGAGACAGACTGCCTGTGTCCAGACCATCTGACAGGAAGGGGAGGAGACAGCAGCTTTTGGGGCCCATTTTGAGGGCAAGACTGTGGACAGAGGTTAGTGGCAATTGTGTTCATTTTTCTGTGTCGCACATCGTGTAAAAGATACCCCGTGGGTTACGTAGATACTTGGTTTGAGATACCATCTGTACGTATGAATGGCCCTTTCACAACATCTGCCGATTTCCGCCACCACGAGCGTTTTGTCGCCTCACCGCCTCATGCTTTTTTTCCCCTTTTTCTTTGTTTTCTAATAATCGTCCTTTTCCCACAAAAACAAACAATTGAACTGAGGAGAAGAAGAAACAACGGCCGAGCGGCACAGAGGCAGTGCTGTAAATGCTGTCCATGATCATCTTCCTCTCAGCTGCTAAGCGGGGCAACTGCCTTGCTGGCCATGCCGCATTGTCTTTCTGCTTTGCTGAGTTTGGTTTGTACACACACCTCTCCATCACACAACACACACTACATTAGGCTGCAACTCTTTACCCATCCATTCTAGCTGTAATTAGAGGCCTCGTGTTTTCATAGTCAGTTGGGTGGTAGGGCAGCTTTACTCTGTGTCTGTAAGTTTGTAGCTCAGAATACTGTGTTAAAGCCGGCCAAATTCCAGTGCGGAAAGCTTGCTTCACCACTGCACGTTTCTTGTTGTTCTTTTGATTGGTATAGTTGTGGTGGTTCCATGGTGTAATGCTTAGCCTTCTGAATTTTCAATTGAGTAATCCAAGTTCAAATCTCCGTGGAACGTGACCTTTGTGGTGTCGCCACCCATTTTTTACAAAGATAACTCTAACCAGCGGCCTATATCACAAAATAAGATTCTTGAGTTTCAGCCGGGAAAGTGCCCGAAAGTCAATCCTGGAAAATGCAACCACGCTTGCAATCCTGCAATTTGAACAGGTTGTTATTTTCTGTTAATTGGGTGATTTTCGTGTTTAGATGGATTTTTTTTACCCCCTTGAGCCACATTGTGTCACGAATGGCTTGAAAAAGCAGACATTACATGTATGTCAAAATGAAAGGTGTTTTCCTCCCCTTAACAGGCAATATCGTTCGCAATAGCATGAAGCAGCGGTTTCCGACCCTGTTCCCGGACATCTACTGCCCTGTGGGTTTTCATTTCGACCCTATTTGGGCAGATGCCATTCAACTAATGAGCAGCTCAACGACATCTCTTGCTCTTGAATAAGGTACGCTTTGTTAGGCTTGAAGCCAAAACCGTCAAGACGGTAGATCTCCGAGAACACGGTCGGGAACCAGCGGAATACACGGGTAATTATGTCAAGCGACTGATGTGTCTGACCCAAAAGCTTTGTGCTGTCAAAACACTCTCCTTCGAGCCGGATTTGAACCAGCGACCTAAGGATTTCAACACTGCCCGACTACAGTCCTCCGCTCTACCAACTGAGCTATCGAAGGGTGGCGCTATTGGTGGGGGGTATCCTTGCTCCGAAGCGGCGCGCTGCCTTTGTACATCGCCGAACTGAAGGCAAAAAGGGAAACGCAGCTCATTCCGAGAAACGCCAATGTCCCCGACAGTTTAGGGTTACGCCTGGTCTCTGGCCCGCTTGCTGCGATGGAAACGAGGCCGTCGTTTGCCGGGTCCTTTTGGTTCTCCAGCGAATCGGGCCAGCCGACAAAGACAGCTGCGTTAAAACTCGTTCCCTGACCGGGAATCGAACCCGGGCCGCGGCGGTGAGAGCGCCGAATCCTAACCACTAGACCACCAGGGACTTGTTGTGTTGTCTCGGCATTGGAAAATTCCCGATAGGGGGCATAGGCCTTCTTGCAAAAAAAGACAACAGCCATTTTGTTTGTCTGAGACAGACTGCCTGTGTCCAGACCATCTGACAGGAAGGGGAGGAGACAGCAGCTTTTGGGGCCCATTTTGAGGGCAAGACTGTGGACAGAGGTTAGTGGCAATTGTGTTCATTTTTCTGTGTCGCACATCGTGTAAAAGATACCCCGTGGGTTACGTAGATACTTGGTTTGAGATACCATCTGTACGTATGAATGGCCCTTTCACAACATCTGCCGATTTCCGCCACCACGAGCGTTTTGTCGCCTCACCGCCTCATGCTTTTTTTCCCCTTTTTCTTTGTTTTCTAATAATCGTCCTTTTCCCACAAAAACAAACAATTGAACTGAGGAGAAGAAGAAACAACGGCCGAGCGGCACAGAGGCAGTGCTGTAAATGCTGTCCATGATCATCTTCCTCTCAGCTGCTAAGCGGGGCAACTGCCTTGCTGGCCATGCCGCATTGTCTTTCTGCTTTGCTGAGTTTGGTTTGTACACACACCTCTCCATCACACAACACACACTACATTAGGCTGCAACTCTTTACCCATCCATTCTAGCTGTAATTAGAGGCCTCGTGTTTTCATAGTCAGTTGGGTGGTAGGGCAGCTTTACTCTGTGTCTGTAAGTTTGTAGCTCAGAATACTGTGTTAAAGCCGGCCAAATTCCAGTGCGGAAAGCTTGCTTCACCACTGCACGTTTCTTGTTGTTCTTTTGATTGGTATAGTTGTGCTGGTTCCATGGTGTAATGCTTAGCCTTCTGAATTTTCAATTGAGTAATCCAAGTTCAAATCTCCGTGGAACGTGACCTTTGTGGTGTCGCCACCCATTTTTTACAAAGATAACTCTAACCAGCGGCCTATATCACAAAATAAGATTCTTGAGTTTCAGCCGGGAAAGTGCCCGAAAGTCAATCCTGGAAAATGCAACCACGCTTGCAATCCTGCAATTTGAACAGGTTGTTATTTTCTGTTAATTGGGTGATTTTCGTGTTTAGATGGATTTTTTTTACCCCCTTGAGCCACATTGTGTCACGAATGGCTTGAAAAAGCAGACATTACATGTATGTCAAAATGAAAGGTGTTTTCCTCCCCTTAACAGGCAATATCGTTCGCAATAGCATGAAGCAGCGGTTTCCGACCCTGTTCCCGGACATCTACTGCCCTGTGGGTTTTCATTTCGACCCTATTTGGGCAGATGCCATTCAACTAATGAGCAGCTCAACGACATCTCTTGCTCTTGAATAAGGTACGCTTTGTTAGGCTTGAAGCCAAAACCGTCAAGACGGTAGATCTCCGAGAACACGGTCGGGAACCAGCGGAATACACGGGTAATTATGTCAAGCGACTGATGTGTCTGACCCAAAAGCTTTGTGCTGTCAAAACACTCTCCTTCGAGCCGGATTTGAACCAGCGACCTAAGGATTTCAACACTGCCCGACTACAGTCCTCCGCTCTACCAACTGAGCTATCGAAGGGTGGCGCTATTGGTGGGGGGTATCCTTGCTCCGAAGCGGCGCGCTGCCTTTGTACATCGCCGAACTGAAGGCAAAAAGGGAAACGCAGCTCATTCCGAGAAACGCCAATGTCCCCGACAGTTTAGGGTTACGCCTGGTCTCTGGCCCGCTTGCTGCGATGGAAACGAGGCCGTCGTTTGCCGGGTCCTTTTGGTTCTCCAGCGAATCGGGCCAGCCGACAAAGACAGCTGCGTTAAAACTCGTTCCCTGACCGGGAATCGAACCCGGGCCGCGGCGGTGAGAGCGCCGAATCCTAACCACTAGACCACCAGGGACTTGTTGTGTTGTCTCGGCATTGGAAAATTCCCGATAGGGGGCATAGGCCTTCTTGCAAAAAAAGACAACAGCCATTTTGTTTGTCTGAGACAGACTGCCTGTGTCCAGACCATCTGACAGGAAGGGGAGGAGACAGCAGCTTTTGGGGCCCATTTTGAGGGCAAGACTGTGGACAGAGGTTAGTGGCAATTGTGTTCATTTTTCTGTGTCGCACATCGTGTAAAAGATACCCCGTGGGTTACGTAGATACTTGGTTTGAGATACCATCTGTACGTATGAATGGCCCTTTCACAACATCTGCCGATTTCCGCCACCACGAGCGTTTTGTCGCCTCACCGCCTCATGCTTTTTTTCCCCTTTTTCTTTGTTTTCTAATAATCGTCCTTTTCCCACAAAAACAAACAATTGAACTGAGGAGAAGAAGAAACAACGGCCGAGCGGCACAGAGGCAGTGCTGTAAATGCTGTCCATGATCATCTTCCTCTCAGCTGCTAAGCGGGGCAACTGCCTTGCTGGCCATGCCGCATTGTCTTTCTGCTTTGCTGAGTTTGGTTTGTACACACACCTCTCCATCACACAACACACACTACATTAGGCTGCAACTCTTTACCCATCCATTCTAGCTGTAATTAGAGGCCTCGTGTTTTCATAGTCAGTTGGGTGGTAGGGCAGCTTTACTCTGTGTCTGTAAGTTTGTAGCTCAGAATACTGTGTTAAAGCCGGCCAAATTCCAGTGCGGAAAGCTTGCTTCACCACTGCACGTTTCTTGTTGTTCTTTTGATTGGTATAGTTGTGCTGGTTCCATGGTGTAATGCTTAGCCTTCTGAATTTTCAATTGAGTAATCCAAGTTCAAATCTCCGTGGAACGTGACCTTTGTGGTGTCGCCACCCATTTTTTACAAAGATAACTCTAACCAGCGGCCTATATCACAAAATAAGATTCTTGAGTTTCAGCCGGGAAAGTGCCCGAAAGTCAATCCTGGAAAATGCAACCACGCTTGCAATCCTGCAATTTGAACAGGTTGTTATTTTCTGTTAATTGGGTGATTTTCGTGTTTAGATGGATTTTTTTAACCCCCTTGAGCCACATTGTGTCACGAATGGCTTGAAAAAGCAGACATTACATGTATGTCAAAATGAAAGGTGTTTTCCTCCCCTTAACAGGCAATATCGTTCGCAATAGCATGAAGCAGCGGTTTCCGACCCTGTTCCCGGACATCTACTGCCCTGTGGGTTTTCATTTCGACCCTATTTGGGCAGATGCCATTCAACTAATGAGCAGCTCAACGACATCTCTTGCTCTTGAATAAGGTACGCTTTGTTAGGCTTGAAGCCAAAACCGTCAAGACGGTAGATCTCCGAGAACACGGTCGGGAACCAGCGGAATACACGGGTAATTATGTCAAGCGACTGATGTGTCTGACCCAAAAGCTTTGTGCTGTCAAAACACTCTCCTTCGAGCCGGATTTGAACCAGCGACCTAAGGATTTCAACACTGCCCGACTACAGTCCTCCGCTCTACCAACTGAGCTATCGAAGGGTGGCGCTATTGGTGGGGGGTATCCTTGCTCCGAAGCGGCGCGCTGCCTTTGTACATCGCCGAACTGAAGGCAAAAAGGGAAACGCAGCTCATTCCGAGAAACGCCAATGTCCCCGACAGTTTAGGGTTACGCCTGGTCTCTGGCCCGCTTGCTGCGATGGAAACGAGGCCGTCGTTTGCCGGGTCCTTTTGGTTCTCCAGCGAATCGGGCCAGCCGACAAAGACAGCTGCGTTAAAACTCGTTCCCTGACCGGGAATCGAACCCGGGCCGCGGCGGTGAGAGCGCCGAATCCTAACCACTAGACCACCAGGGACTTGTTGTGTTGTCTCGGCATTGGAAAATTCCCGATAGGGGGCATAGGCCTTCTTGCAAAAAAAGACAACAGCCATTTTGTTTGTCTGAGACAGACTGCCTGTGTCCAGACCATCTGACAGGAAGGGGAGGAGACAGCAGCTTTTGGGGCCCATTTTGAGGGCAAGACTGTGGACAGAGGTTAGTGGCAATTGTGTTCATTTTTCTGTGTCGCACATCGTGTAAAAGATACCCCGTGGGTTACGTAGATACTTGGTTTGAGATACCATCTGTACGTATGAATGGCCCTTTCACAACATCTGCCGATTTCCGCCACCACGAGCGTTTTGTCGCCTCACCGCCTCATGCTTTTTTTCCCCTTTTTCTTTGTTTTCTAATAATCGTCCTTTTCCCACAAAAACAAACAATTGAACTGAGGAGAAGAAGAAACAACGGCCGAGCGGCACAGAGGCAGTGCTGTAAATGCTGTCCATGATCATCTTCCTCTCAGCTGCTAAGCGGGGCAACTGCCTTGCTGGCCATGCCGCATTGTCTTTCTGCTTTGCTGAGTTTGGTTTGTACACACACCTCTCCATCACACAACACACACTACATTAGGCTGCAACTCTTTACCCATCCATTCTAGCTGTAATTAGAGGCCTCGTGTTTTCATAGTCAGTTGGGTGGTAGGGCAGCTTTACTCTGTGTCTGTAAGTTTGTAGCTCAGAATACTGTGTTAAAGCCGGCCAAATTCCAGTGCGGAAAGCTTGCTTCACCACTGCACGTTTCTTGTTGTTCTTTTGATTGGTATAGTTGTGGTGGTTCCATGGTGTAATGCTTAGCCTTCTGAATTTTCAATTGAGTAATCCAAGTTCAAATCTCCGTGGAACGTGACCTTTGTGGTGTCGCCACCCATTTTTTACAAAGATAACTCTAACCAGCGGCCTATATCACAAAATAAGATTCTTGAGTTTCAGCCGGGAAAGTGCCCGAAAGTCAATCCTGGAAAATGCAACCACGCTTGCAATCCTGCAATTTGAACAGGTTGTTATTTTCTGTTAATTGGGTGATTTTCGTGTTTAGATGGATTTTTTTTACCCCCTTGAGCCACATTGTGTCACGAATGGCTTGAAAAAGCAGACATTACATGTATGTCAAAATGAAAGGTGTTTTCCTCCCCTTAACAGGCAATATCGTTCGCAATAGCATGAAGCAGCGGTTTCCGACCCTGTTCCCGGACATCTACTGCCCTGTGGGTTTTCATTTCGACCCTATTTGGGCAGATGCCATTCAACTAATGAGCAGCTCAACGACATCTCTTGCTCTTGAATAAGGTACGCTTTGTTAGGCTTGAAGCCAAAACCGTCAAGACGGTAGATCTCCGAGAACACGGTCGGGAACCAGCGGAATACACGGGTAATTATGTCAAGCGACTGATGTGTCTGACCCAAAAGCTTTGTGCTGTCAAAACACTCTCCTTCGAGCCGGATTTGAACCAGCGACCTAAGGATTTCAACACTGCCCGACTACAGTCCTCCGCTCTACCAACTGAGCTATCGAAGGGTGGCGCTATTGGTGGGGGGTATCCTTGTTCCGAAGCGGCGCGCTGCCTTTGTACATCGCCGAACTGAAGGCAAAAAGGGAAACGCAGCTCATTCCGAGAAACGCCAATGTCCCCGACAGTTTAGGGTTACGCCTGGTCTCTGGCCCGCTTGCTGCGATGGAAACGAGGCCGTCGTTTGCCGGGTCCTTTTGGTTCTCCAGCGAATCGGGCCAGCCGACAAAGACAGCTGCGTTAAAACTCGTTCCCTGACCGGGAATCGAACCCGGGCCGCGGCGGTGAGAGCGCCGAATCCTAACCACTAGACCACCAGGGACTTGTTGTGTTGTCTCGGCATTGGAAAATTCCCGATAGGGGGCATAGGCCTTCTTGCAAAAAAAGACAACAGCCATTTTGTTTGTCTGAGACAGACTGCCTGTGTCCAGACCATCTGACAGGAAGGGGAGGAGACAGCAGCTTTTGGGGCCCATTGTGAGGGCAAGACTGTGGACAGAGGTTAGTGGCAATTGTGTTCATTTTTCTGTGTCGCACATCGTGTAAAAGATACCCCGTGGGTTACGTAGATACTTGGTTTGAGATACCATCTGTACGTATGAATGGCCCTTTCACAACATCTGCCGATTTCCGCCACCACGAGCGTTTTGTCGCCTCACCGCCTCATGCTTTTTTTCCCCTTTTTCTTTGTTTTCTAATAATTGTCCTTTTCCCACAAAAACAAACAATTGAACTGAGGAGAAGAAGAAACAACGGCCGAGCGGCACAGAGGCAGTGCTGTAAATGCTGTCCATGATCATCTTCCTCTCAGCTGCTAAGCGGGGCAACTGCCTTGCTGGCCATGCCGCATTGTCTTTCTGCTTTGCTGAGTTTGGTTTGTACACACACCTCTCCATCACACAACACACACTACATTAGGCTGCAACTCTTTACCCATCCATTCTAGCTGTAATTAGAGGCCTCGTGTTTTCATAGTCAGTTGGGTGGTAGGGCAGCTTTACTCTGTGTCTGTAAGTTTGTAGCTCAGAATACTGTGTTAAAGCCGGCCAAATTCCAGTGCGGAAAGCTTGCTTCACCACTGCACGTTTCTTGTTGTTCTTTTGATTGGTATAGTTGTGGTGGTTCCATGGTGTAATGCTTAGCCTTCTGAATTTTCAATTGAGTAATCCAAGTTCAAATCTCCGTGGAACGTGACCTTTGTGGTGTCGCCACCCATTTTTTACAAAGATAACTCTAACCAGCGGCCTATATCACAAAATAAGATTCTTGAGTTTCAGCCGGGAAAGTGCCCGAAAGTCAATCCTGGAAAATGCAACCACGCTTGCAATCCTGCAATTTGAACAGGTTGTTATTTTCTGTTAATTGGGTGATTTTCGTGTTTAGATGGATTTTTTTTACCCCCTTGAGCCACATTGTGTCACGAATGGCTTGAAAAAGCAGACATTACATGTATGTCAAAATGAAAGGTGTTTTCCTCCCCTTAACAGGCAATATCGTTCGCAATAGCATGAAGCAGCGGTTTCCGACCCTGTTCCCGGACATCTACTGCCCTGTGGGTTTTCATTTCGACCCTATTTGGGCAGATGCCATTCAACTAATGAGCAGCTCAACGACATCTCTTGCTCTTGAATAAGGTACGCTTTGTTAGGCTTGAAGCCAAAACCGTCAAGACGGTAGATCTCCGAGAACACGGTCGGGAACCAGCGGAATACACGGGTAATTATGTCAAGCGACTGATGTGTCTGACCCAAAAGCTTTGTGCTGTCAAAACACTCTCCTTCGAGCCGGATTTGAACCAGCGACCTAAGGATTTCAACACTGCCCGACTACAGTCCTCCGCTCTACCAACTGAGCTATCGAAGGGTGGCGCTATTGGTGGGGGGTATCCTTGTTCCGAAGCGGCGCGCTGCCTTTGTACATCGCCGAACTGAAGGCAAAAAGGGAAACGCAGCTCATTCCGAGAAACGCCAATGTCCCCGACAGTTTAGGGTTACGCCTGGTCTCTGGCCCGCTTGCTGCGATGGAAACGAGGCCGTCGTTTGCCGGGTCCTTTTGGTTCTCCAGCGAATCGGGCCAGCCGACAAAGACAGCTGCGTTAAAACTCGTTCCCTGACCGGGAATCGAACCCGGGCCGCGGCGGTGAGAGCGCCGAATCCTAACCACTAGACCACCAGGGACTTGTTGTGTTGTCTCGGCATTGGAAAATTCCCGATAGGGGGCATAGGCCTTCTTGCAAAAAAAGACAACAGCCATTTTGTTTGTCTGAGACAGACTGCCTGTGTCCAGACCATCTGACAGGAAGGGGAGGAGACAGCAGCTTTTGGGGCCCATTGTGAGGGCAAGACTGTGGACAGAGGTTAGTGGCAATTGTGTTCATTTTTCTGTGTCGCACATCGTGTAAAAGATACCCCGTGGGTTACGTAGATACTTGGTTTGAGATACCATCTGTACGTATGAATGGCCCTTTCACAACATCTGCCGATTTCCGCCACCACGAGCGTTTTGTCGCCTCACCGCCTCATGCTTTTTTTCCCCTTTTTCTTTGTTTTCTAATAATTGTCCTTTTCCCACAAAAACAAACAATTGAACTGAGGAGAAGAAGAAACAACGGCCGAGCGGCACAGAGGCAGTGCTGTAAATGCTGTCCATGATCATCTTCCTCTCAGCTGCTAAGCGGGGCAACTGCCTTGCTGGCCATGCCGCATTGTCTTTCTGCTTTGCTGAGTTTGGTTTGTACACACACCTCTCCATCACACAACACACACTACATTAGGCTGCAACTCTTTACCCATCCATTCTAGCTGTAATTAGAGGCCTCGTGTTTTCATAGTCAGTTGGGTGGTAGGGCAGCTTTACTCTGTGTCTGTAAGTTTGTAGCTCAGAATACTGTGTTAAAGCCGGCCAAATTCCAGTGCGGAAAGCTTGCTTCACCACTGCACGTTTCTTGTTGTTCTTTTGATTGGTATAGTTGTGGTGGTTCCATGGTGTAATGCTTAGCCTTCTGAATTTTCAATTGAGTAATCCAAGTTCAAATCTCCGTGGAACGTGACCTTTGTGGTGTCGCCACCCATTTTTTACAAAGATAACTCTAACCAGCGGCCTATATCACAAAATAAGATTCTTGAGTTTCAGCCGGGAAAGTGCCCGAAAGTCAATCCTGGAAAATGCAACCACGCTTGCAATCCTGCAATTTGAACAGGTTGTTATTTTCTGTTAATTGGGTGATTTTCGTGTTTAGATGGATTTTTTTTACCCCCTTGAGCCACATTGTGTCACGAATGGCTTGAAAAAGCAGACATTACATGTATGTCAAAATGAAAGGTGTTTTCCTCCCCTTAACAGGCAATATCGTTCGCAATAGCATGAAGCAGCGGTTTCCGACCCTGTTCCCGGACATCTACTGCCCTGTGGGTTTTCATTTCGACCCTATTTGGGCAGATGCCATTCAACTAATGAGCAGCTCAACGACATCTCTTGCTCTTGAATAAGGTACGCTTTGTTAGGCTTGAAGCCAAAACCGTCAAGACGGTAGATCTCCGAGAACACGGTCGGGAACCAGCGGAATACACGGGTAATTATGTCAAGCGACTGATGTGTCTGACCCAAAAGCTTTGTGCTGTCAAAACACTCTCCTTCGAGCCGGATTTGAACCAGCGACCTAAGGATTTCAACACTGCCCGACTACAGTCCTCCGCTCTACCAACTGAGCTATCGAAGGGTGGCGCTATTGGTGGGGGGTATCCTTGTTCCGAAGCGGCGCGCTGCCTTTGTACATCGCCGAACTGAAGGCAAAAAGGGAAACGCAGCTCATTCCGAGAAACGCCAATGTCCCCGACAGTTTAGGGTTACGCCTGGTCTCTGGCCCGCTTGCTGCGATGGAAACGAGGCCGTCGTTTGCCGGGTCCTTTTGGTTCTCCAGCGAATCGGGCCAGCCGACAAAGACAGCTGCGTTAAAACTCGTTCCCTGACCGGGAATCGAACCCGGGCCGCGGCGGTGAGAGCGCCGAATCCTAACCACTAGACCACCAGGGACTTGTTGTGTTGTCTCGGCATTGGAAAATTCCCGATAGGGGGCATAGGCCTTCTTGCAAAAAAAGACAACAGCCATTTTGTTTGTCTGAGACAGACTGCCTGTGTCCAGACCATCTGACAGGAAGGGGAGGAGACAGCAGCTTTTGGGGCCCATTGTGAGGGCAAGACTGTGGACAGAGGTTAGTGGCAATTGTGTTCATTTTTCTGTGTCGCACATCGTGTAAAAGATACCCCGTGGGTTACGTAGATACTTGGTTTGAGATACCATCTGTACGTATGAATGGCCCTTTCACAACATCTGCCGATTTCCGCCACCACGAGCGTTTTGTCGCCTCACCGCCTCATGCTTTTTTTCCCCTTTTTCTTTGTTTTCTAATAATTGTCCTTTTCCCACAAAAACAAACAATTGAACTGAGGAGAAGAAGAAACAACGGCCGAGCGGCACAGAGGCAGTGCTGTAAATGCTGTCCATGATCATCTTCCTCTCAGCTGCTAAGCGGGGCAACTGCCTTGCTGGCCATGCCGCATTGTCTTTCTGCTTTGCTGAGTTTGGTTTGTACACACACCTCTCCATCACACAACACACACTACATTAGGCTGCAACTCTTTACCCATCCATTCTAGCTGTAATTAGAGGCCTCGTGTTTTCATAGTCAGTTGGGTGGTAGGGCAGCTTTACTCTGTGTCTGTAAGTTTGTAGCTCAGAATACTGTGTTAAAGCCGGCCAAATTCCAGTGCGGAAAGCTTGCTTCACCACTGCACGTTTCTTGTTGTTCTTTTGATTGGTATAGTTGTGGTGGTTCCATGGTGTAATGCTTAGCCTTCTGAATTTTCAATTGAGTAATCCAAGTTCAAATCTCCGTGGAACGTGACCTTTGTGGTGTCGCCACCCATTTTTTACAAAGATAACTCTAACCAGCGGCCTATATCACAAAATAAGATTCTTGAGTTTCAGCCGGGAAAGTGCCCGAAAGTCAATCCTGGAAAATGCAACCACGCTTGCAATCCTGCAATTTGAACAGGTTGTTATTTTCTGTTAATTGGGTGATTTTCGTGTTTAGATGGATTTTTTTTACCCCCTTGAGCCACATTGTGTCACGAATGGCTTGAAAAAGCAGACATTACATGTATGTCAAAATGAAAGGTGTTTTCCTCCCCTTAACAGGCAATATCGTTCGCAATAGCATGAAGCAGCGGTTTCCGACCCTGTTCCCGGACATCTACTGCCCTGTGGGTTTTCATTTCGACCCTATTTGGGCAGATGCCATTCAACTAATGAGCAGCTCAACGACATCTCTTGCTCTTGAATAAGGTACGCTTTGTTAGGCTTGAAGCCAAAACCGTCAAGACGGTAGATCTCCGAGAACACGGTCGGGAACCAGCGGAATACACGGGTAATTATGTCAAGCGACTGATGTGTCTGACCCAAAAGCTTTGTGCTGTCAAAACACTCTCCTTCGAGCCGGATTTGAACCAGCGACCTAAGGATTTCAACACTGCCCGACTACAGTCCTCCGCTCTACCAACTGAGCTATCGAAGGGTGTCGCTGTTGGTGGGGGGTATCCTTGCTCCGTAGCGGCGCGCTGCCTTTGTACATCGCCGAACTGAAGGCAAAAAGGGAAACGCAGCTCATTCCGAGAAACGCCAATGTCCCCGACAGTTTAGGGTTACGCCTGGTCTCTGGCCCGCTTGCTGCGATGGAAACGAGGCCGTCGTTTGCCGGGTCCTTTTGGTTCTCCAGCGAATCGGGCCAGCCGACAAAGACAGCTGTGTTAAAACTCGTTCCCTGACCGGGAATCGAACCCGGGCCGCGGCGGTGAGAGCGCCGAATCCTAACCACTAGACCACCAGGGACTTGTTGTGTTGTCTCGGCATTGGAAAATTCCCGATAGGGGGCATAGGCCTTCTTGCAAAAAAAGACAACAGCCATTTTGTTTGTCTGAGACAGACTGCCTGTGTCCAGACCATCTGACAGGAAGGGGAGGAGACAGCAGCTTTTGGGGCCCATTTTGAGGGCAAGACTGTGGACAGAGGTTAGTGGCAATTGTGTTCATTTTTCTGTGTCGCACATCGTGTAAAAGATACCCCGTGGGTTACGTAGATACTTGGTTTGAGATACCATCTGTACGTATGAATGGCCCTTTCACAACATCTGCCGATTTCCGCCACCACGAGCGTTTTGTCGCCTCACCGCCTCATGCTTTTTTTCCCCCTTTTTCTTTGTTTTCTAAGAATTGTCCTTTTCCCACAAAAACAAACAATTGAACTGAGGAGAAGAAGAAACAACGGCCGAGCGGCACAGAGGCAGTGCTGTAAATGCTGTCCATGATCATCTTCCTCTCAGCTGCTAAGCGGGGCAACTGCCTTGCTGGCCATGCCGCATTGTCTTTCTGCTTTGCTGAGTTTGGTTTGTACACACACCTGTCCATCACACAACACACACTACATTAGGCTGCAACTCTTTACCCATCCATTCTAGCTGTAATTAGAGGCCTCGTGTTTTCATAGTCAGTTGGGTGGTAGGGCAGCTTTACTCTGTGTCTGTAAGTTTGTAGCTCAGAATACTGTGTTAAAGCCGGCCAAATTCCAGTGCGGAAAGCTTGCTTCACCACTGCACGTTTCTTGTTGTTCTTTTGATTGGTATAGTTGTGGTGGTTCCATGGTGTAATGCTTAGCCTTCTGAATTTTCAATTGAGTAATCCAAGTTCAAATCTCCGTGGAACGTGACCTTTGTGGTGTCGCCACCCTTTTTTTACAAAGATAACTCTAACCAGCGGCCTATATCACAAAATAAGATTCTTGAGTTTCAGCCGGGGAAGTGCCCGAAAGTCAATCCTGGAAAATGCAACCACGCTTGCAATCCTGCAATTTGAACAGGTTGTTATTTTCTGTTAATTGGGTGATTTTCGTGTTTAGATGGATTTTTTTTACCCCCTTGAGCCACATTGTGTCACGAATGGCTTGAAAAAGCAGACATTACATGTATGTCACAATGAAAGGTGTTTTCCTCCCCTTAACAGGCAATATCGTTCGCAATAGCATGAAGCAGCGGTTTCCGACCCTGTTCCCGGACATCTACTGCCCTGTGGGTTTTCATTTCGACCCTATTTGGGCAGATGCCATTCAACTAATGAGCAGCTCAACGACATCTCTTGCTCTTGAATAAGGTACGCTTTGTTAGGCTTGAAGCCAAAACCGTCAAGACGGTAGATCTCCGAGAACACGGTCGGGAACCAGCAGAATACACGGGTAATTATGTCAAGCGACTGATGTGTCTGACCCAAAAGCTTTGTGCTGTCAAAACACTCTCCTTCGAGCCGGATTTGAACCAGCGACCTAAGGATTTCAACACTGCCCGACTACAGTCCTCCGCTCTACCAACTGAGCTATCGAAGGGTGTCGCTGTTGGTGGGGGGTATCCTTGCTCCGTAGCGGCGCGCTGCCTTTGTACATCGCCGAACTGAAGGCAAAAAGGGAAACGCAGCTCATTCCGAGAAACGCCAATGTCCCCGACAGTTTAGGGTTACGCCTGGTCTCTGGCCCGCTTGCTGCGATGGAAACGAGGCCGTCGTTTGCCGGGTCCTTTTGGTTCTCCAGCGAATCGGGCCAGCCGACAAAGACAGCTGCGTTAAAACTCGTTCCCTGACCGGGAATCGAACCCGGGCCGCGGCGGTGAGAGCGCCGAATCCTAACCACTAGACCACCAGGGACTTGTTGTGTTGTCTCGGCATTGGAAAATTCCCGATAGGGGGCATAGGCCTTCTTGCAAAAAAAGACAACAGCCATTTTGTTTGTCTGAGACAGACTGCCTGTGTCCAGACCATCTGACAGGAAGGGGAGGAGACAGCAGCTTTTGGGGCCCATTTTGAGGGCAAGACTGTGGACAGAGGTTAGTGGCAATTGTGTTCATTTTTCTGTGTCGCACATCGTGTAAAAGATACCCCGTGGGTTACGTAGATACTTGGTTTGAGATACCATCTGTACGTATGAATGGCCCTTTCACAACATCTGCCGATTTCCTCCACCACGAGCGTTTTGTCGCCTCAGCGCCTCATGCTTTTTTTCCCTTTTTCTTTGTTTTCTAATAATCGTCCTTTTCCCACAAAAACAAACAATTGAACTGAGGAGAAGAAGAAACAACGGCCGAGCGGCACAGAGGCAGTGCTGTAAATGCTGTCCATGATCATCTTCCTCTCAGCTGCTAAGCGGGGCAACTGCCTTGCTGGCCATGCCGCATTGTCTTTCTGCTTTGCTGAGTTTGGTTTGTACACACACCTCTCCATCACACAACACACACTACATTAGGCTGCAACTCTTTACCCATCCATTCTAGCTGTAATTAGAGGCCTCGTGTTTTCATAGTCAGTTGGGTGGTAGGGCAGCTTTACTCTGTGTCTGTAAGTTTGTAGCTCAGAATACTGTGTTAAAGCCGGCCAAATTCCAGTGCAGAAAGCTTGCTTCACCACTGCACGTTTCTTGTTGTTCTTTTGATTGGTATAGTTGTGCTGGTTCCATGGTGTAATGGTTAGCCTTCTGAATTTTCAATTGAGTAATCCAAGTTCAAATCTCCATGGAACGTGACCTTTGTGGTGTCGCCACCCATTTTTTACAAAGATAACTCTAACCAGCGGCCTATATCACAAAATAAGATTCTTGAGTTTCAGCCGGGAAAGTGCCCGAAAGTCAATCCTGGAAAATGCAACCACGCTTGCAATCCTGCAATTTGAACAGGTTGTTATTTTCTGTTAATTGGGTGATTTTCGTGTTTAGATGGATTTTTTTTACCCCCTTGAGCCACATTGTGTCACGAATGGCTTGAAAAAGCAGACATTACATGTATGTCACAATGAAAGGTGTTTTCCTCCCCTTAACAGGCAATATCGTTCGCAATAGCATGAAGCAGCGGTTTCCGACCCTGTTCCCGGACATCTACTGCCCTGTGGGTTTTCATTTCGACCCTATTTGGGCAGATGCCATTCAACTAATGAGCAGCTCAACGACATCTCTTGCTCTTGAATAAGGTACGCTTTGTTAGGCTTGAAGCCAAAACCGTCAAGACGGTAGATCTCCGAGAACACGGTCGGGAACCAGCAGAATACACGGGTAATTATGTCAAGCGACTGATGTGTCTGACCCAAAAGCTTTGTGCTGTCAAAACACTCTCCTTCGAGCCGGATTTGAACCAGCGACCTAAGGATTTCAACACTGCCCGACTACAGTCCTCCGCTCTACCAACTGAGCTATCGAAGGGTGTCGCTGTTGGTGGGGGGTATCCTTGCTCCGTAGCGGCGCGCTGCCTTTGTACATCGCCGAACTGAAGGCAAAAAGGGAAACGCAGCTCATTCCGAGAAACGCCAATGTCCCCGACAGTTTAGGGTTACGCCTGGTCTCTGGCCCGCTTGCTGCGATGGAAACGAGGCCGTCGTTTGCCGGGTCCTTTTGGTTCTCCAGCGAATCGGGCCAGCCGACAAAGACAGCTGCGTTAAAACTCGTTCCCTGACCGGGAATCGAACCCGGGCCGCGGCGGTGAGAGCGCCGAATCCTAACCACTAGACCACCAGGGACTTGTTGTGTTGTCTCGGCATTGGAAAATTCCCGATAGGGGGCATAGGCCTTCTTGCAAAAAAAGACAACAGCCATTTTGTTTGTCTGAGACAGACTGCCTGTGTCCAGACCATCTGACAGGAAGGGGAGGAGACAGCAGCTTTTGGGGCCCATTTTGAGGGCAAGACTGTGGACAGAGGTTAGTGGCAATTGTGTTCATTTTTCTGTGTCGCACATCGTGTAAAAGATACCCCGTGGGTTACGTAGATACTTGGTTTGAGATACCATCTGTACGTATGAATGGCCCTTTCACAACATCTGCCGATTTCCGCCACCACGAGCGTTTTGTCGCCTCACCGCCTCATGCTTTTTTTCCCCTTTTTCTTTGTTTTCTAATAATCGTCCTTTTCCCACAAAAACAAACAATTGAACTGAGGAGAAGAAGAAACAACGGCCGAGCGGCACAGAGGCAGTGCTGTAAATGCTGTCCATGATCATCTTCCTCTCAGCTGCTAAGCGGGGCAACTGCCTTGCTGGCCATGCCGCATTGTCTTTCTGCTTTGCTGAGTTTGGTTTGTACACACACCTCTCCATCACACAACACACACTACATTAGGCTGCAACTCTTTACCCATCCATTCTAGCTGTAATTAGAGGCCTCGTGTTTTCATAGTCAGTTGGGTGGTAGGGCAGCTTTACTCTGTGTCTGTAAGTTTGTAGCTCAGAATACTGTGTTAAAGCCGGCCAAATTCCAGTGCAGAAAGCTTGCTTCACCACTGCACGTTTCTTGTTGTTCTTTTGATTGGTATAGTTGTGCTGGTTCCATGGTGTAATGGTTAGCCTTCTGAATTTTCAATTGAGTAATCCAAGTTCAAATCTCCATGGAACGTGACCTTTGTGGTGTCGCCACCCATTTTTTACAAAGATAACTCTAACCAGCGGCCTATATCACAAAATAAGATTCTTGAGTTTCAGCCGGGAAAGTGCCCGAAAGTCAATCCTGGAAAATGCAACCACGCTTGCAATCCTGCAATTTGAACAGGTTGTTATTTTCTGTTAATTGGGTGATTTTCGTGTTTAGATGGATTTTTTTTACCCCCTTGAGCCACATTGTGTCACGAATGGCTTGAAAAAGCAGACATTACATGTATGTCACAATGAAAGGTGTTTTCCTCCCCTTAACAGGCAATATCGTTCGCAATAGCATGAAGCAGCGGTTTCCGACCCTGTTCCCGGACATCTACTGCCCTGTGGGTTTTCATTTCGACCCTATTTGGGCAGATGCCATTCAACTAATGAGCAGCTCAACGACATCTCTTGCTCTTGAATAAGGTACGCTTTGTTAGGCTTGAAGCCAAAACCGTCAAGACGGTAGATCTCCGAGAACACGGTCGGGAACCAGCAGAATACACGGGTAATTATGTCAAGCGACTGATGTGTCTGACCCAAAAGCTTTGTGCTGTCAAAACACTCTCCTTCGAGCCGGATTTGAACCAGCGACCTAAGGATTTCAACACTGCCCGACTACAGTCCTCCGCTCTACCAACTGAGCTATCGAAGGGTGTCGCTGTTGGTGGGGGGTATCCTTGCTCCGTAGCGGCGCGCTGCCTTTGTACATCGCCGAACTGAAGGCAAAAAGGGAAACGCAGCTCATTCCGAGAAACGCCAATGTCCCCGACAGTTTAGGGTTACGCCTGGTCTCTGGCCCGCTTGCTGCGATGGAAACGAGGCCGTCGTTTGCCGGGTCCTTTTGGTTCTCCAGCGAATCGGGCCAGCCGACAAAGACAGCTGCGTTAAAACTCGTTCCCTGACCGGGAATCGAACCCGGGCCGCGGCGGTGAGAGCGCCGAATCCTAACCACTAGACCACCAGGGACTTGTTGTGTTGTCTCGGCATTGGAAAATTCCCGATAGGGGGCATAGGCCTTCTTGCAAAAAAAGACAACAGCCATTTTGTTTGTCTGAGACAGACTGCCTGTGTCCAGACCATCTGACAGGAAGGGGAGGAGACAGCAGCTTTTGGGGCCCATTTTGAGGGCAAGACTGTGGACAGAGGTTAGTGGCAATTGTGTTCATTTTTCTGTGTCGCACATCGTGTAAAAGATACCCCGTGGGTTACGTAGATACTTGGTTTGAGATACCATCTGTACGTATGAATGGCCCTTTCACAACATCTGCCGATTTCCGCCACCACGAGCGTTTTGTCGCCTCACCGCCTCATGCTTTTTTTCCCCTTTTTCTTTGTTTTCTAATAATCGTCCTTTTCCCACAAAAACAAACAATTGAACTGAGGAGAAGAAGAAACAACGGCCGAGCGGCACAGAGGCAGTGCTGTAAATGCTGTCCATGATCATCTTCCTCTCAGCTGCTAAGCGGGGCAACTGCCTTGCTGGCCATGCCGCATTGTCTTTCTGCTTTGCTGAGTTTGGTTTGTACACACACCTCTCCATCACACAACACACACTACATTAGGCTGCAACTCTTTACCCATCCATTCTAGCTGTAATTAGAGGCCTCGTGTTTTCATAGTCAGTTGGGTGGTAGGGCAGCTTTACTCTGTGTCTGTAAGTTTGTAGCTCAGAATACTGTGTTAAAGCCGGCCAAATTCCAGTGCAGAAAGCTTGCTTCACCACTGCACGTTTCTTGTTGTTCTTTTGATTGGTATAGTTGTGCTGGTTCCATGGTGTAATGGTTAGCCTTCTGAATTTTCAATTGAGTAATCCAAGTTCAAATCTCCATGGAACGTGACCTTTGTGGTGTCGCCACCCATTTTTTACAAAGATAACTCTAACCAGCGGCCTATATCACAAAATAAGATTCTTGAGTTTCAGCCGGGAAAGTGCCCGAAAGTCAATCCTGGAAAATGCAACCACGCTTGCAATCCTGCAATTTGAACAGGTTGTTATTTTCTGTTAATTGGGTGATTTTCGTGTTTAGATGGATTTTTTTTACCCCCTTGAGCCACATTGTGTCACGAATGGCTTGAAAAAGCAGACATTACATGTATGTCACAATGAAAGGTGTTTTCCTCCCCTTAACAGGCAATATCGTTCGCAATAGCATGAAGCAGCGGTTTCCGACCCTGTTCCCGGACATCTACTGCCCTGTGGGTTTTCATTTCGACCCTATTTGGGCAGATGCCATTCAACTAATGAGCAGCTCAACGACATCTCTTGCTCTTGAATAAGGTACGCTTTGTTAGGCTTGAAGCCAAAACCGTCAAGACGGTAGATCTCCGAGAACACGGTCGGGAACCAGCAGAATACACGGGTAATTATGTCAAGCGACTGATGTGTCTGACCCAAAAGCTTTGTGCTGTCAAAACACTCTCCTTCGAGCCGGATTTGAACCAGCGACCTAAGGATTTCAACACTGCCCGACTACAGTCCTCCGCTCTACCAACTGAGCTATCGAAGGGTGTCGCTGTTGGTGGGGGGTATCCTTGCTCCGTAGCGGCGCGCTGCCTTTGTACATCGCCGAACTGAAGGCAAAAAGGGAAACGCAGCTCATTCCGAGAAACGCCAATGTCCCCGACAGTTTAGGGTTACGCCTGGTCTCTGGCCCGCTTGCTGCGATGGAAACGAGGCCGTCGTTTGCCGGGTCCTTTTGGTTCTCCAGCGAATCGGGCCAGCCGACAAAGACAGCTGCGTTAAAACTCGTTCCCTGACCGGGAATCGAACCCGGGCCGCGGCGGTGAGAGCGCCGAATCCTAACCACTAGACCACCAGGGACTTGTTGTGTTGTCTCGGCATTGGAAAATTCCCGATAGGGGGCATAGGCCTTCTTGCAAAAAAAGACAACAGCCATTTTGTTTGTCTGAGACAGACTGCCTGTGTCCAGACCATCTGACAGGAAGGGGAGGAGACAGCAGCTTTTGGGGCCCATTTTGAGGGCAAGACTGTGGACAGAGGTTAGTGGCAATTGTGTTCATTTTTCTGTGTCGCACATCGTGTAAAAGATACCCCGTGGGTTACGTAGATACTTGGTTTGAGATACCATCTGTACGTATGAATGGCCCTTTCACAACATCTGCCGATTTCCGCCACCACGAGCGTTTTGTCGCCTCACCGCCTCATGCTTTTTTTCCCCTTTTTCTTTGTTTTCTAATAATCGTCCTTTTCCCACAAAAACAAACAATTGAACTGAGGAGAAGAAGAAACAACGGCCGAGCGGCACAGAGGCAGTGCTGTAAATGCTGTCCATGATCATCTTCCTCTCAGCTGCTAAGCGGGGCAACTGCCTTGCTGGCCATGCCGCATTGTCTTTCTGCTTTGCTGAGTTTGGTTTGTACACACACCTCTCCATCACACAACACACACTACATTAGGCTGCAACTCTTTACCCATCCATTCTAGCTGTAATTAGAGGCCTCGTGTTTTCATAGTCAGTTGGGTGGTAGGGCAGCTTTACTCTGTGTCTGTAAGTTTGTAGCTCAGAATACTGTGTTAAAGCCGGCCAAATTCCAGTGCAGAAAGCTTGCTTCACCACTGCACGTTTCTTGTTGTTCTTTTGATTGGTATAGTTGTGCTGGTTCCATGGTGTAATGGTTAGCCTTCTGAATTTTCAATTGAGTAATCCAAGTTCAAATCTCCATGGAACGTGACCTTTGTGGTGTCGCCACCCATTTTTTACAAAGATAACTCTAACCAGCGGCCTATATCACAAAATAAGATTCTTGAGTTTCAGCCGGGAAAGTGCCCGAAAGTCAATCCTGGAAAATGCAACCACGCTTGCAATCCTGCAATTTGAACAGGTTGTTATTTTCTGTTAATTGGGTGATTTTCGTGTTTAGATGGATTTTTTTTACCCCCTTGAGCCACATTGTGTCACGAATGGCTTGAAAAAGCAGACATTACATGTATGTCACAATGAAAGGTGTTTTCCTCCCCTTAACAGGCAATATCGTTCGCAATAGCATGAAGCAGCGGTTTCCGACCCTGTTCCCGGACATCTACTGCCCTGTGGGTTTTCATTTCGACCCTATTTGGGCAGATGCCATTCAACTAATGAGCAGCTCAACGACATCTCTTGCTCTTGAATAAGGTACGCTTTGTTAGGCTTGAAGCCAAAACCGTCAAGACGGTAGATCTCCGAGAACACGGTCGGGAACCAGCAGAATACACGGGTAATTATGTCAAGCGACTGATGTGTCTGACCCAAAAGCTTTGTGCTGTCAAAACACTCTCCTTCGAGCCGGATTTGAACCAGCGACCTAAGGATTTCAACACTGCCCGACTACAGTCCTCCGCTCTACCAACTGAGCTATCGAAGGGTGTCGCTGTTGGTGGGGGGTATCCTTGCTCCGTAGCGGCGCGCTGCCTTTGTACATCGCCGAACTGAAGGCAAAAAGGGAAACGCAGCTCATTCCGAGAAACGCCAATGTCCCCGACAGTTTAGGGTTACGCCTGGTCTCTGGCCCGCTTGCTGCGATGGAAACGAGGCCGTCGTTTGCCGGGTCCTTTTGGTTCTCCAGCGAATCGGGCCAGCCGACAAAGACAGCTGCGTTAAAACTCGTTCCCTGACCGGGAATCGAACCCGGGCCGCGGCGGTGAGAGCGCCGAATCCTAACCACTAGACCACCAGGGACTTGTTGTGTTGTCTCGGCATTGGAAAATTCCCGATAGGGGGCATAGGCCTTCTTGCAAAAAAAGACAACAGCCATTTTGTTTGTCTGAGACAGACTGCCTGTGTCCAGACCATCTGACAGGAAGGGGAGGAGACAGCAGCTTTTGGGGCCCATTTTGAGGGCAAGACTGTGGACAGAGGTTAGTGGCAATTGTGTTCATTTTTCTGTGTCGCACATCGTGTAAAAGATACCCCGTGGGTTACGTAGATACTTGGTTTGAGATACCATCTGTTCGTATGAATGGCCCTTTCACAACATCTGCCGATTTCCTCCACCACGAGCGTTTTGTCGCCTCAGCGCCTCATGCTTTTTTTCCCTTTTTCTTTGTTTTCTAATAATCGTCCTTTTCCCACAAAAACAAACAATTGAACTGAGGAGAAGAAGAAACAACGGCCGAGCGGCACAGAGGCAGTGCTGTAAATGCTGTCCATGATCATCTTCCTCTCAGCTGCTAAGCGGGGCAACTGCCTTGCTGGCCATGCCGCATTGTCTTTCTGCTTTGCTGAGTTTGGTTTGTACACACACCTGTCCATCACACAACACACACTACATTAGGCTGCAACTCTTTACCCATCCATTCTAGCTGTAATTAGAGGCCTCGTGTTTTCATAGTCAGTTGGGTGGTAGGGCAGCTTTACTCTGTGTCTGTAAGTTTGTAGCTCAGAATACTGTGTTAAAGCCGGCCAAATTCCAGTGCGGAAAGCTTGCTTCACCACTGCACGTTTCTTGTTGTTCTTTTGATTGGTATAGTTGTGGTGGTTCCATGGTGTAATGCTTAGCCTTCTGAATTTTCAATTGAGTAATCCAAGTTCAAATCTCCGTGGAACGTGACCTTTGTGGTGTCGCCACCCTTTTTTTACAAAGATAACTCTAACCAGCGGCCTATATCACAAAATAAGATTCTTGAGTTTCAGCCGGGGAAGTGCCCGAAAGTCAATCCTGGAAAATGCAACCACGCTTGCAATCCTGCAATTTGAACAGGTTGTTATTTTCTGTTAATTGGGTGATTTTCGTGTTTAGATGGATTTTTTTTACCCCCTTGAGCCACATTGTGTCACGAATGGCTTGAAAAAGCAGACATTACATGTATGTCACAATGAAAGGTGTTTTCCTCCCCTTAACAGGCAATATCGTTCGCAATAGCATGAAGCAGCGGTTTCCGACCCTGTTCCCGGACATCTACTGCCCTGTGGGTTTTCATTTCGACCCTATTTGGGCAGATGCCATTCAACTAATGAGCAGCTCAACGACATCTCTTGCTCTTGAATAAGGTACGCTTTGTTAGGCTTGAAGCCAAAACCGTCAAGACGGTAGATCTCCGAGAACACGGTCGGGAACCAGCAGAATACACGGGTAATTATGTCAAGCGACTGATGTGTCTGACCCAAAAGCTTTGTGCTGTCAAAACACTCTCCTTCGAGCCGGATTTGAACCAGCGACCTAAGGATTTCAACACTGCCCGACTACAGTCCTCCGCTCTACCAACTGAGCTATCGAAGGGTGTCGCTGTTGGTGGGGGGTATCCTTGCTCCGTAGCGGCGCGCTGCCTTTGTACATCGCCGAACTGAAGGCAAAAAGGGAAACGCAGCTCATTCCGAGAAACGCCAATGTCCCCGACAGTTTAGGGTTACGCCTGGTCTCTGGCCCGCTTGCTGCGATGGAAACGAGGCCGTCGTTTGCCGGGTCCTTTTGGTTCTCCAGCGAATCGGGCCAGCCGACAAAGACAGCTGCGTTAAAACTCGTTCCCTGACCGGGAATCGAACCCGGGCCGCGGCGGTGAGAGCGCCGAATCCTAACCACTAGACCACCAGGGACTTGTTGTGTTGTCTCGGCATTGGAAAATTCCCGATAGGGGGCATAGGCCTTCTTGCAAAAAAAGACAACAGCCATTTTGTTTGTCTGAGACAGACTGCCTGTGTCCAGACCATCTGACAGGAAGGGGAGGAGACAGCAGCTTTTGGGGCCCATTTTGAGGGCAAGACTGTGGACAGAGGTTAGTGGCAATTGTGTTCATTTTTCTGTGTCGCACATCGTGTAAAAGATACCCCGTGGGTTACGTAGATACTTGGTTTGAGATACCATCTGTACGTATGAATGGCCCTTTCACAACATCTGCCGATTTCCGCCACCACGAGCGTTTTGTCGCCTCACCGCCTCATGCTTTTTTTCCCCTTTTTCTTTGTTTTCTAATAATCGTCCTTTTCCCACAAAAACAAACAATTGAACTGAGGAGAAGAAGAAACAACGGCCGAGCGGCACAGAGGCAGTGCTGTAAATGCTGTCCATGATCATCTTCCT
Source organism: Conger conger (assembly GCF_963514075.1). Classification (NCBI taxonomy): domain Eukaryota; kingdom Metazoa; phylum Chordata; class Actinopteri; order Anguilliformes; family Congridae; genus Conger; species Conger conger. Next base: position 38,544,290 of record NC_083772.1, on the reverse strand, counting down.
CTCAGCTGCTAAGCGGGGCAACTGCCTTGCTGGCCATGCCGCATTGTCTTTCTGCTTTGCTGAGTTTGGTTTGTACACACACCTGTCCATCACACAACACACACTACATTAGGCTGCAACTCTTTACCCATCCATTCTAGCTGTAATTAGAGGCCTCGTGTTTTCATAGTCAGTTGGGTGGTAGGGCAGCTTTACTCTGTGTCTGTAAGTTTGTAGCTCAGAATACTGTGTTAAAGCCGGCCAAATTCCAGTGCAGAAAGCTTGCTTCACCACTGCACGTTTCTTGTTGTTCTTTTGATTGGTATAGTTGTGCTGGTTCCATGGTGTAATGGTTAGCCTTCTGAATTTTCAATTGAGTAATCCAAGTTCAAATCTCCATGGAACGTGACCTTTGTGGTGTCGCCACCCATTTTTTACAAAGATAACTCTAACCAGCGGCCTATATCACAAAATAAGATTCTTGAGTTTCAGCCGGGAAAGTGCCCGAAAGTCAATCCTGGAAAATGCAACCACGCTTGCAATCCTGCAATTTGAACAGGTTGTTATTTTCTGTTAATTGGGTGATTTTCGTGTTTAGATGGATTTTTTTTACCCCCTTGAGCCACATTGTGTCACGAATGGCTTGAAAAAGCAGACATTACATGTATGTCACAATGAAAGGTGTTTTCCTCCCCTTAACAGGCAATATCGTTCGCAATAGCATGAAGCAGCGGTTTCCGACCCTGTTCCCGGACATCTACTGCCCTGTGGGTTTTCATTTCGACCCTATTTGGGCAGATGCCATTCAACTAATGAGCAGCTCAACGACATCTCTTGCTCTTGAATAAGGTACGCTTTGTTAGGCTTGAAGCCAAAACCGTCAAGACGGTAGATCTCCGAGAACACGGTCGGGAACCAGCAGAATACACGGGTAATTATGTCAAGCGACTGATGTGTCTGACCCAAAAGCTTTGTGCTGTCAAAACACTCTCCTTCGAGCCGGATTTGAACCAGCGACCTAAGGATTTCAACACTGCCCGACTACAGTCCTCCGCTCTACCAACTGAGCTATCGAAGGGTGTCGCTGTTGGTGGGGGGTATCCTTGCTCCGTAGCGGCGCGCTGCCTTTGTACATCGCCGAACTGAAGGCAAAAAGGGAAACGCAGCTCATTCCGAGAAACGCCAATGTCCCCGACAGTTTAGGGTTACGCCTGGTCTCTGGCCCGCTTGCTGCGATGGAAACGAGGCCGTCGTTTGCCGGGTCCTTTTGGTTCTCCAGCGAATCGGGCCAGCCGACAAAGACAGCTGCGTTAAAACTCGTTCCCTGACCGGGAATCGAACCCGGGCCGCGGCGGTGAGAGCGCCGAATCCTAACCACTAGACCACCAGGGACTTGTTGTGTTGTCTCGGCATTGGAAAATTCCCGATAGGGGGCATAGGCCTTCTTGCAAAAAAAGACAACAGCCATTTTGTTTGTCTGAGACAGACTGCCTGTGTCCAGACCATCTGACAGGAAGGGGAGGAGACAGCAGCTTTTGGGGCCCATTTTGAGGGCAAGACTGTGGACAGAGGTTAGTGGCAATTGTGTTCATTTTTCTGTGTCGCACATCGTGTAAAAGATACCCCGTGGGTTACGTAGATACTTGGTTTGAGATACCATCTGTACGTATGAATGGCCCTTTCACAACATCTGCCGATTTCCTCCACCACGAGCGTTTTGTCGCCTCAGCGCCTCATGCTTTTTTTCCCTTTTTCTTTGTTTTCTAATAATCGTCCTTTTCCCACAAAAACAAACAATTGAACTGAGGAGAAGAAGAAACAACGGCCGAGCGGCACAGAGGCAGTGCTGTAAATGCTGTCCATGATCATCTTCCTCTCAGCTGCTAAGCGGGGCAACTGCCTTGCTGGCCATGCCGCATTGTCTTTCTGCTTTGCTGAGTTTGGTTTGTACACACACCTCTCCATCACACAACACACACTACATTAGGCTGCAACTCTTTACCCATCCATTCTAGCTGTAATTAGAGGCCTCGTGTTTTCATAGTCAGTTGGGTGGTAGGGCAGCTTTACTCTGTGTCTGTAAGTTTGTAGCTCAGAATACTGTGTTAAAGCCGGCCAAATTCCAGTGCAGAAAGCTTGCTTCACCACTGCACGTTTCTTGTTGTTCTTTTGATTGGTATAGTTGTGCTGGTTCCATGGTGTAATGGTTAGCCTTCTGAATTTTCAATTGAGTAATCCAAGTTCAAATCTCCATGGAACGTGACCTTTGTGGTGTCGCCACCCATTTTTTACAAAGATAACTCTAACCAGCGGCCTATATCACAAAATAAGATTCTTGAGTTTCAGCCGGGAAAGTGCCCGAAAGTCAATCCTGGAAAATGCAACCACGCTTGCAATCCTGCAATTTGAACAGGTTGTTATTTTCTGTTAATTGGGTGATTTTCGTGTTTAGATGGATTTTTTTTACCCCCTTGAGCCACATTGTGTCACGAATGGCTTGAAAAAGCAGACATTACATGTATGTCACAATGAAAGGTGTTTTCCTCCCCTTAACAGGCAATATCGTTCGCAATAGCATGAAGCAGCGGTTTCCGACCCTGTTCCCGGACATCTACTGCCCTGTGGGTTTTCATTTCGACCCTATTTGGGCAGATGCCATTCAACTAATGAGCAGCTCAACGACATCTCTTGCTCTTGAATAAGGTACGCTTTGTTAGGCTTGAAGCCAAAACCGTCAAGACGGTAGATCTCCGAGAACACGGTCGGGAACCAGCAGAATACACGGGTAATTATGTCAAGCGACTGATGTGTCTGACCCAAAAGCTTTGTGCTGTCAAAACACTCTCCTTCGAGCCGGATTTGAACCAGCGACCTAAGGATTTCAACACTGCCCGACTACAGTCCTCCGCTCTACCAACTGAGCTATCGAAGGGTGTCGCTGTTGGTGGGGGGTATCCTTGCTCCGTAGCGGCGCGCTGCCTTTGTACATCGCCGAACTGAAGGCAAAAAGGGAAACGCAGCTCATTCCGAGAAACGCCAATGTCCCCGACAGTTTAGGGTTACGCCTGGTCTCTGGCCCGCTTGCTGCGATGGAAACGAGGCCGTCGTTTGCCGGGTCCTTTTGGTTCTCCAGCGAATCGGGCCAGCCGACAAAGACAGCTGCCTTAAAACTCGTTCCCTGACCGGGAATCGAACCCGGGCCGCGGCGGTGAGAGCGCCGAATCCTAACCACTAGACCACCAGGGACTTGTTGTGTTGTCTCGGCATTGGAAAATTCCCGATAGGGGGCATAGGCCTTCTTGCAAAAAAAGACAACAGCCATTTTGTTTGTCTGAGACAGACTGCCTGTGTCCAGACCATCTGACAGGAAGGGGAGGAGACAGCAGCTTTTGGGGCCCATTTTGAGGGCAAGACTGTGGACAGAGGTTAGTGGCAATTGTGTTCATTTTTCTGTGTCGCACATCGTGTAAAAGATACCCCGTGGGTTACGTAGATACTTGGTTTGAGATACCATCTGTACGTATGAATGGCCCTTTCACAACATCTGCCGATTTCCGCCACCACGAGCGTTTTGTCGCCTCACCGCCTCATGCTTTTTTTCCCCTTTTTCTTTGTTTTCTAATAATCGTCCTTTTCCCACAAAAACAAACAATTGAACTGAGGAGAAGAAGAAACAACGGCCGAGCGGCACAGAGGCAGTGCTGTAAATGCTGTCCATGATCATCTTCCTCTCAGCTGCTAAGCGGGGCAACTGCCTTGCTGGCCATGCCGCATTGTCTTTCTGCTTTGCTGAGTTTGGTTTGTACACACACCTCTCCATCACACAACACACACTACATTAGGCTGCAACTCTTTACCCATCCATTCTAGCTGTAATTAGAGGCCTCGTGTTTTCATAGTCAGTTGGGTGGTAGGGCAGCTTTACTCTGTGTCTGTAAGTTTGTAGCTCAGAATACTGTGTTAAAGCCGGCCAAATTCCAGTGCAGAAAGCTTGCTTCACCACTGCACGTTTCTTGTTGTTCTTTTGATTGGTATAGTTGTGCTGGTTCCATGGTGTAATGGTTAGCCTTCTGAATTTTCAATTGAGTAATCCAAGTTCAAATCTCCATGGAACGTGACCTTTGTGGTGTCGCCACCCATTTTTTACAAAGATAACTCTAACCAGCGGCCTATATCACAAAATAAGATTCTTGAGTTTCAGCCGGGAAAGTGCCCGAAAGTCAATCCTGGAAAATGCAACCACGCTTGCAATCCTGCAATTTGAACAGGTTGTTATTTTCTGTTAATTGGGTGATTTTCGTGTTTAGATGGATTTTTTTTACCCCCTTGAGCCACATTGTGTCACGAATGGCTTGAAAAAGCAGACATTACATGTATGTCACAATGAAAGGTGTTTTCCTCCCCTTAACAGGCAATATCGTTCGCAATAGCATGAAGCAGCGGTTTCCGACCCTGTTCCCGGACATCTACTGCCCTGTGGGTTTTCATTTCGACCCTATTTGGGCAGATGCCATTCAACTAATGAGCAGCTCAACGACATCTCTTGCTCTTGAATAAGGTACGCTTTGTTAGGCTTGAAGCCAAAACCGTCAAGACGGTAGATCTCCGAGAACACGGTCGGGAACCAGCGGAATACACGGGTAATTATGTCAAGCGACTGATGTGTCTGACCCAAAAGCTTTGTGCTGTCAAAACACTCTCCTTCGAGCCGGATTTGAACCAGCGACCTAAGGATTTCAACACTGCCCGACTACAGTCCTCCGCTCTACCAACTGAGCTATCGAAGGGTGTCGCTGTTGGTGGGGGGTATCCTTGCTCCGTAGCGGCGCGCTGCCTTTGTACATCGCCGAACTGAAGGCAAAAAGGGAAACGCAGCTCATTCCGAGAAACGCCAATGTCCCCGACAGTTTAGGGTTACGCCTGGTCTCTGGCCCGCTTGCTGCGATGGAAACGAGGCCGTCGTTTGCCGGGTCCTTTTGGTTCTCCAGCGAATCGGGCCAGCCGACAAAGACAGCTGCGTTAAAACTCGTTCCCTGACCGGGAATCGAACCCGGGCCGCGGCGGTGAGAGCGCCGAATCCTAACCACTAGACCACCAGGGACTTGTTGTGTTGTCTCGGCATTGGAAAATTCCCGATAGGGGGCATAGGCCTTCTTGCAAAAAAAGACAACAGCCATTTTGTTTGTCTGAGACAGACTGCCTGTGTCCAGACCATCTGACAGGAAGGGGAGGAGACAGCAGCTTTTGGGGCCCATTTTGAGGGCAAGACTGTGGACAGAGGTTAGTGGCAATTGTGTTCATTTTTCTGTGTCGCACATCGTGTAAAAGATACCCCGTGGGTTACGTAGATACTTGGTTTGAGATACCATCTGTTCGTATGAATGGCCCTTTCACAACATCTGCCGATTTCCTCCACCACGAGCGTTTTGTCGCCTCAGCGCCTCATGCTTTTTTTCCCTTTTTCTTTGTTTTCTAATAATCGTCCTTTTCCCACAAAAACAAACAATTGAACTGAGGAGAAGAAGAAACAACGGCCGAGCGGCACAGAGGCAGTGCTGTAAATGCTGTCCATGATCATCTTCCTCTCAGCTGCTAAGCGGGGCAACTGCCTTGCTGGCCATGCCGCATTGTCTTTCTGCTTTGCTGAGTTTGGTTTGTACACACACCTGTCCATCACACAACACACACTACATTAGGCTGCAACTCTTTACCCATCCATTCTAGCTGTAATTAGAGGCCTCGTGTTTTCATAGTCAGTTGGGTGGTAGGGCAGCTTTACTCTGTGTCTGTAAGTTTGTAGCTCAGAATACTGTGTTAAAGCCGGCCAAATTCCAGTGCGGAAAGCTTGCTTCACCACTGCACGTTTCTTGTTGTTCTTTTGATTGGTATAGTTGTGGTGGTTCCATGGTGTAATGCTTAGCCTTCTGAATTTTCAATTGAGTAATCCAAGTTCAAATCTCCGTGGAACGTGACCTTTGTGGTGTCGCCACCCTTTTTTTACAAAGATAACTCTAACCAGCGGCCTATATCACAAAATAAGATTCTTGAGTTTCAGCCGGGGAAGTGCCCGAAAGTCAATCCTGGAAAATGCAACCACGCTTGCAATCCTGCAATTTGAACAGGTTGTTATTTTCTGTTAATTGGGTGATTTTCGTGTTTAGATGGATTTTTTTTACCCCCTTGAGCCACATTGTGTCACGAATGGCTTGAAAAAGCAGACATTACATGTATGTCACAATGAAAGGTGTTTTCCTCCCCTTAACAGGCAATATCGTTCGCAATAGCATGAAGCAGCGGTTTCCGACCCTGTTCCCGGACATCTACTGCCCTGTGGGTTTTCATTTCGACCCTATTTGGGCAGATGCCATTCAACTAATGAGCAGCTCAACGACATCTCTTGCTCTTGAATAAGGTACGCTTTGTTAGGCTTGAAGCCAAAACCGTCAAGACGGTAGATCTCCGAGAACACGGTCGGGAACCAGCGGAATACACGGGTAATTATGTCAAGCGACTGATGTGTCTGACCCAAAAGCTTTGTGCTGTCAAAACACTCTCCTTCGAGCCGGATTTGAACCAGCGACCTAAGGATTTCAACACTGCCCGACTACAGTCCTCCGCTCTACCAACTGAGCTATCGAAGGGTGTCGCTGTTGGTGGGGGGTATCCTTGCTCCGTAGCGGCGCGCTGCCTTTGTACATCGCCGAACTGAAGGCAAAAAGGGAAACGCAGCTCATTCCGAGAAACGCCAATGTCCCCGACAGTTTAGGGTTACGCCTGGTCTCTGGCCCGCTTGCTGCGATGGAAACGAGGCCGTCGTTTGCCGGGTCCTTTTGGTTCTCCAGCGAATCGGGCCAGCCGACAAAGACAGCTGCGTTAAAACTCGTTCCCTGACCGGGAATCGAACCCGGGCCGCGGCGGTGAGAGCGCCGAATCCTAACCACTAGACCACCAGGGACTTGTTGTGTTGTCTCGGCATTGGAAAATTCCCGATAGGGGGCATAGGCCTTCTTGCAAAAAAAGACAACAGCCATTTTGTTTGTCTGAGACAGACTGCCTGTGTCCAGACCATCTGACAGGAAGGGGAGGAGACAGCAGCTTTTGGGGCCCATTTTGAGGGCAAGACTGTGGACAGAGGTTAGTGGCAATTGTGTTCATTTTTCTGTGTCGCACATCGTGTAAAAGATACCCCGTGGGTTACGTAGATACTTGGTTTGAGATACCATCTGTTCGTATGAATGGCCCTTTCACAACATCTGCCGATTTCCTCCACCACGAGCGTTTTGTCGCCTCAGCGCCTCATGCTTTTTTTCCCTTTTTCTTTGTTTTCTAATAATCGTCCTTTTCCCACAAAAACAAACAATTGAACTGAGGAGAAGAAGAAACAACGGCCGAGCGGCACAGAGGCAGTGCTGTAAATGCTGTCCATGATCATCTTCCTCTCAGCTGCTAAGCGGGGCAACTGCCTTGCTGGCCATGCCGCATTGTCTTTCTGCTTTGCTGAGTTTGGTTTGTACACACACCTGTCCATCACACAACACACACTACATTAGGCTGCAACTCTTTACCCATCCATTCTAGCTGTAATTAGAGGCCTCGTGTTTTCATAGTCAGTTGGGTGGTAGGGCAGCTTTACTCTGTGTCTGTAAGTTTGTAGCTCAGAATACTGTGTTAAAGCCGGCCAAATTCCAGTGCGGAAAGCTTGCTTCACCACTGCACGTTTCTTGTTGTTCTTTTGATTGGTATAGTTGTGGTGGTTCCATGGTGTAATGCTTAGCCTTCTGAATTTTCAATTGAGTAATCCAAGTTCAAATCTCCGTGGAACGTGACCTTTGTGGTGTCGCCACCCTTTTTTTACAAAGATAACTCTAACCAGCGGCCTATATCACAAAATAAGATTCTTGAGTTTCAGCCGGGAAAGTGCCCGAAAGTCAATCCTGGAAAATGCAACCACGCTTGCAATCCTGCAATTTGAACAGGTTGTTATTTTCTGTTAATTGGGTGATTTTCGTGTTTAGATGGATTTTTTTTACCCCCTTGAGCCACATTGTGTCACGAATGGCTTGAAAAAGCAGACATTACATGTATGTCAAAATGAAAGGTGTTTTCCTCCCCTTAACAGGCAATATCGTTCGCAATAGCATGAAGCAGCGGTTTCCGACCCTGTTCCCGGACATCTACTGCCCTGTGGGTTTTCATTTCGACCCTATTTGGGCAGATGCCATTCAACTAATGAGCAGCTCAACGACATCTCTTGCTCTTGAATAAGGTACGCTTTGTTAGGCTTGAAGCCAAAACCGTCAAGACGGTAGATCTCCGAGAACACGGTCGGGAACCAGCGGAATACACGGGTAATTATGTCAAGCGACTGATGTGTCTGACCCAAAAGCTTTGTGCTGTCAAAACACTCTCCTTCGAGCCGGATTTGAACCAGCGACCTAAGGATTTCAACACTGCCCGACTACAGTCCTCCGCTCTACCAACTGAGCTATCGAAGGGTGGCGCTATTGGTGGGGGGTATCCTTGCTCCGAAGCGGCGCGCTGCCTTTGTACATCGCCGAACTGAAGGCAAAAAGGGAAACGCAGCTCATTCCGAGAAACGCCAATGTCCCCGACAGTTTAGGGTTACGCCTGGTCTCTGGCCCGCTTGCTGCGATGGAAACGAGGCCGTCGTTTGCCGGGTCCTTTTTGGTTCTCCAGCGAATCGGGCCAGCCGACAAAGACAGCTGCGTTAAAACTCGTTCCCTGACCGGGAATCGAACCCGGGCCGCGGCGGTGAGAGCGCCGAATCCTAACCACTAGACCACCAGGGACTTGTTGTGTTGTCTCGGCATTGGAAAATTCCCGATAGGGGGCATAGGCCTTCTTGCAAAAAAAGACAACAGCCATTTTGTTTGTCTGAGACAGACTGCCTGTGTCCAGACCATCTGACAGGAAGGGGAGGAGACAGCAGCTTTTGGGGCCCATTTTGAGGGCAAGACTGTGGACAGAGGTTAGTGGCAATTGTGTTCATTTTTCTGTGTCGCACATCGTGTAAAAGATACCCCGTGGGTTACGTAGATACTTGGTTTGAGATACCATCTGTTCGTATGAATGGCCCTTTCACAACATCTGCCGATTTCCTCCACCACGAGCGTTTTGTCGCCTCAGCGCCTCATGCTTTTTTTCCCTTTTTCTTTGTTTTCTAATAATCGTCCTTTTCCCACAAAAACAAACAATTGAACTGAGGAGAAGAAGAAACAACGGCCGAGCGGCACAGAGGCAGTGCTGTAAATGCTGTCCATGATCATCTTCCTCTCAGCTGCTAAGCGGGGCAACTGCCTTGCTGGCCATGCCGCATTGTCTTTCTGCTTTGCTGAGTTTGGTTTGTACACACACCTGTCCATCACACAACACACACTACATTAGGCTGCAACTCTTTACCCATCCATTCTAGCTGTAATTAGAGGCCTCGTGTTTTCATAGTCAGTTGGGTGGTAGGGCAGCTTTACTCTGTGTCTGTAAGTTTGTAGCTCAGAATACTGTGTTAAAGCCGGCCAAATTCCAGTGCGGAAAGCTTGCTTCACCACTGCACGTTTCTTGTTGTTCTTTTGATTGGTATAGTTGTGGTGGTTCCATGGTGTAATGCTTAGCCTTCTGAATTTTCAATTGAGTAATCCAAGTTCAAATCTCCGTGGAACGTGACCTTTGTGGTGTCGCCACCCTTTTTTTACAAAGATAACTCTAACCAGCGGCCTATATCACAAAATAAGATTCTTGAGTTTCAGCCGGGAAAGTGCCCGAAAGTCAATCCTGGAAAATGCAACCACGCTTGCAATCCTGCAATTTGAACAGGTTGTTATTTTCTGTTAATTGGGTGATTTTCGTGTTTAGATGGATTTTTTTTACCCCCTTGAGCCACATTGTGTCACGAATGGCTTGAAAAAGCAGACATTACATGTATGTCAAAATGAAAGGTGTTTTCCTCCCCTTAACAGGCAATATCGTTCGCAATAGCATGAAGCAGCGGTTTCCGACCCTGTTCCCGGACATCTACTGCCCTGTGGGTTTTCATTTCGACCCTATTTGGGCAGATGCCATTCAACTAATGAGCAGCTCAACGACATCTCTTGCTCTTGAATAAGGTACGCTTTGTTAGGCTTGAAGCCAAAACCGTCAAGACGGTAGATCTCCGAGAACACGGTCGGGAACCAGCGGAATACACGGGTAATTATGTCAAGCGACTGATGTGTCTGACCCAAAAGCTTTGTGCTGTCAAAACACTCTCCTTCGAGCCGGATTTGAACCAGCGACCTAAGGATTTCAACACCGCCCGACTACAGTCCTCCGCTCTACCAACTGAGCTATCGAAGGGTGTCGCTGTTGGTGGCGGGTATCCTTGCTCCGTAGCGGCGCGCTGCCTTTGTACATCGCCGAATTGAAGGCAAAAAGGGAAACGCAGCTCATTCCGAGAAACGCCAATGTCCCCGACAGTTTAGGGTTACGCCTGGTCTCTGGCCCGCTTGCTGCGATGGAAACGAGGCCGTCGTTTGCCGGGTCCTTTTGGTTCTCCAGCGAATCGGGCCAGCCGACAAAGACAGCTGCGTTAAAACTCGTTCCCTGACCGGGAATCGAACCCGGGCCGCGGCGGTGAGAGCGCCGAATCCTAACCACTAGACCACCAGGGACTTGTTGTGTTGTCTCGGCATTGGAAAATTCCCGATAGGGGGCATAGGCCTTCTTGCAAAAAAAGACAACAGCCATTTTGTTTGTCTGAGACAGACTGCCTGTGTCCAGACCATCTGACAGGAAGGGGAGGAGACAGCAGCTTTTGGGGCCCATTTTGAGGGCAAGACTGTGGACAGAGGTTAGTGGCAATTGTGTTCATTTTTCTGTGTCGCACATCGTGTAAAAGATACCCCGTGGGTTACGTAGATACTTGGTTTGAGATACCATCTGTTCGTATGAATGGCCCTTTCACAACATCTGCCGATTTCCTCCACCACGAGCGTTTTGTCGCCTCAGCGCCTCATGCTTTTTTTCCCTTTTTCTTTGTTTTCTAATAATCGTCCTTTTCCCACAAAAACAAACAATTGAACTGAGGAGAAGAAGAAACAACGGCCGAGCGGCACAGAGGCAGTGCTGTAAATGCTGTCCATGATCATCTTCCTCTCAGCTGCTAAGCGGGGCAACTGCCTTGCTGGCCATGCCGCATTGTCTTTCTGCTTTGCTGAGTTTGGTTTGTACACACACCTGTCCATCACACAACACACACTACATTAGGCTGCAACTCTTTACCCATCCATTCTAGCTGTAATTAGAGGCCTCGTGTTTTCATAGTCAGTTGGGTGGTAGGGCAGCTTTACTCTGTGTCTGTAAGTTTGTAGCTCAGAATACTGTGTTAAAGCCGGCCAAATTCCAGTGCGGAAAGCTTGCTTCACCACTGCACGTTTCTTGTTGTTCTTTTGATTGGTATAGTTGTGGTGGTTCCATGGTGTAATGCTTAGCCTTCTGAATTTTCAATTGAGTAATCCAAGTTCAAATCTCCGTGGAACGTGACCTTTGTGGTGTCGCCACCCTTTTTTTACAAAGATAACTCTAACCAGCGGCCTATATCACAAAATAAGATTCTTGAGTTTCAGCCGGGAAAGTGCCCGAAAGTCAATCCTGGAAAATGCAACCACGCTTGCAATCCTGCAATTTGAACAGGTTGTTATTTTCTGTTAATTGGGTGATTTTCGTGTTTAGATGGATTTTTTTTACCCCCTTGAGCCACATTGTGTCACGAATGGCTTGAAAAAGCAGACATTACATGTATGTCAAAATGAAAGGTGTTTTCCTCCCCTTAACAGGCAATATCGTTCGCAATAGCATGAAGCAGCGGTTTCCGACCCTGTTCCCGGACATCTACTGCCCTGTGGGTTTTCATTTCGACCCTATTTGGGCAGATGCCATTCAACTAATGAGCAGCTCAACGACATCTCTTGCTCTTGAATAAGGTACGCTTTGTTAGGCTTGAAGCCAAAACCGTCAAGACGGTAGATCTCCGAGAACACGGTCGGGAACCAGTGGAATACACGGGTAATTATGTCAAGCGACTGATGTGTCTGACCCAAAAGCTTTGTGCTGTCAAAACACTCTCCTTCGAGCCGGATTTGAACCAGCGACCTAAGGATTTCAACACTGCCCGACTACAGTCCTCCGCTCTACCAACTGAGCTATCGAAGGGTGGCGCTATTGGTGGGGGGTATCCTTGCTCCGAAGCGGCGCGCTGCCTTTGTACATCGCCGAACTGAAGGCAAAAAGGGAAACGCAGCTCATTCCGAGAAACGCCAATGTCCCCGACAGTTTAGGGTTACGCCTGGTCTCTGGCCCGCTTGTTGCGATGGAAACGAGGCCGTCGTTTGCCAGGTCCTTTTGGTTCTCCAGCGAATCGGGCCAGCCGACAAAGACAGCTGCGTTAAAACTCGTTCCCTGACCGGGAATCGAACCCCGGCCGCGGCGGCGAGAGCGCCGAATCCTAACCACTAGACCACCAGGGACTTGTTGTGTTGTCTCGGCATTGGAAAATTCCCGATAGGGGGCATAGGCCTTCTTGCAAAAAAAGACAACAGCCATTTTGTTTGTCTGAGACAGACTGCCTGTGTCCAGACCATCTGACAGGAAGGGGAGGAGACAGCAGCTTTTGGGGCCCATTTTGAGGGCAAGACTGTGGACAGAGGTTAGTGGCAATTGTGTTCATTTTTCTGTGTCGCACATCGTGTAAAAGATACCCCGTGGGTTACGTAGATACTTGGTTTGAGATACCATCTGTACGTATGAATGGCCCTTTCACAACATCTGCCGATTTCCGCCACCACAAGCGTTTTGTCGCCTCACCGCCTCATGCTTTTTTTCCCCTTTTTCTTTGTTTTCTAATAATCGTCCTTTTCCCACAAAAACAAACAATTGAACTGAGGAGAAGAAGAAACAACGGCCGAGCGGCACAGAGGCAGTGCTGTAAATGCTGTCCATGATCATCTTCCTCTCAGCTGCTAAGCGGGGCAACTGCCTTGCTGGCCATGCCGCATTGTCTTTCTGCTTTGCTGAGTTTGGTTTGTACACACACCTGTCCATCACACAACACACACTACATTAGGCTGCAACTCTTTACCCATCCATTCTAGCTGTAATTAGAGGCCTCATGTTTTCATAGTCAGTTGGGTGGTAGGGCAGCTTTACTCTGTGTCTGTAAGTTTGTAGCTCAGAATACTGTGTTAAAGCCGGCCAAATTCCAGTGCAGAAAGCTTGCTTCACCACTGCACGTTTCTTGTTGTTCTTTTCATTGGTATAGTTGTGCTGGTTCCATGGTGTAATGGTTAGCCTTCTGAATTTTCAATTGAGTAATCCAAGTTCAAATCTCCATGGAACGTGACCTTTGTGGTGTCGCCACCCATTTTTTACAAAGATAACTCTAACCAGCGGCCTATATCACAAAATAAGATTCTTGAGTTTCAGCCGGGAAAGTGCCCGAAAGTCAATCCTTGGAAATGCAACCACGCTTGCAATCCTGCAATTTGAACAGGTTGTTATTTTCTGTTAATTGGGTGATTTTCGTGTTTAGATGGATTTTTTTTACCCCCTTGAGCCACATTGTGTCACGAATGGCTTGAAAAAGCAGACATTACATGTATGTCACAATGAAAGGTGTTTTCCTCCCCTTAACAGGCAATATCGTTCGCAATAGCATGAAGCAGCGGTTTCCGACCCTGTTCCCGGACATCTACTGCCCTGTGGGTTTTCATTTCGACCCTATTTGGGCAGATGCCATTCAACTAATGAGCAGCTCAACGACATCTCTTGCTCTTGAATAAGGTACGCTTTGTTAGGCTTGAAGCCAAAACCGTCAAGACGGTAGATCTCCGAGAACACGGTCGGGAACCAGCGGAATACACGGGTAATTATGTCAAGCGACTGATGTGTCTGACCCAAAAGCTTTGTGCTGTCAAAACACTCTCCTTCGAGCCGGATTTGAACCAGCGACCTAAGGATTTCAACACTGCCCGACTACAGTCCTCCGCTCTACCAACTGAGCTATCGAAGGGTGTTGCTGTTGGTGGGGGGTATCCTTGCTCCGTAGCGGCGCGCTGCCTTTGTACATCGCCGAACTGAAGGCAAAAAGGGAAACGCAGCTCATTCCGAGAAACGCCAATGTCCCCGACAGTTTAGGGTTACGCCTGGTCTCTGGCCCGCTTGCTGCGATGGAAACGAGGCCGTCGTTTGCCGGGTCCTTTTGGTTCTCCAGCGAATCGGGCCAGCCGACAAAGACAGCTGCGTTAAAACTCGTTCCCTGACCGGGAATCGAACCCGGGCCGCGGCGGTGAGAGCGCCGAATCCTAACCACTAGACCACCAGGGACTTGTTGTGTTGTCTCGGCATTGGAAAATTCCCGATAGGGGGCATAGGCCTTCTTGCAAAAAAAGACAACAGCCATTTTGTTTGTCTGAGACAGACTGCCTGTGTCCAGACCATCTGACAGGAAGGGGAGGAGACAGCAGCTTTTGGGGCCCATTTTGAGGGCAAGACTGTGGACAGAGGTTAGTGGCAATTGTGTTCATTTTTCTGTGTCGCACATCGTGTAAAAGATACCCCGTGGGTTACGTAGATACTTGGTTTGAGATACCATCTGTACGTATGAATGGCCCTTTCACAACATCTGCCGATTTCCGCCACCACGAGCGTTTTGTCGCCTCAGCGCCTCATGCTTTTTTTCCCCTTTTTCTTTGTTTTCTAATAATCGTCCTTTTCCCACAAAAACAAACAATTGAACTGAGGAGAAGAAGAAACAACGGCCGAGCGGCACAGAGGCAGTGCTGTAAATGCTGTCCATGATCATCTTCCTCTCAGCTGCTAAGCGGGGCAACTGCCTTGCTGGCCATGCCGCATTGTCTTTCTGCTTTGCTGAGTTTGGTTTGTACACACACCTGTCCATCACACAACACACACTACATTAGGCTGCAACTCTTTACCCATCCATTCTAGCTGTAATTAGAGGCCTCGTGTTTTCATAGTCAGTTGGGTGGTAGGGCAGCTTTACTCTGTGTCTGTAAGTTTGTAGCTCAGAATACTGTGTTAAAGCCGGCCAAATTCCAGTGCAGAAAGCTTGCTTCACCACTGCACGTTTCTTGTTGTTCTTTTCATTGGTATAGTTGTGCTGGTTCCATGGTGTAATGGTTAGCCTTCTGAATTTTCAATTGAGTATTCCAAGTTCAAATCTCCATGGAACGTGACCTTTGTGGTGTCGCCACCCATTTTTTACAAAGATAACTCTAACCAGCGGCCTATATCACAAAATAAGATTCTTGAGTTTCAGCCGGGAAAGTGCCCGAAAGTCAATCCTGGAAAATGCAACCACGCTTGCAATCCTGCAATTTGAACAGGTTGTTATTTTCTGTTAATTGGGTGATTTTCGTGTTTAGATGGATTTTTTTACCCCCTTGAGCCACATTGTGTCACGAATGGCTTGAAAAAGCAGACATTACATGTATGTCACAATGAAAGGTGTTTTCCTCCCCTTAACAGGCAATATCGTTCGCAATAGCATGAAGCAGCGGTTTCCGACCCTGTTCCCGGACATCTACTGCCCTGTGGGTTTTCATTTCGACCCTATTTGGGCAGATGCCATTCAACTAATGAGCAGCTCAACGACATCTCTTGCTCTTGAATAAGGTACGCTTTGTTAGGCTTGAAGCCAAAACCGTCAAGACGGTAGATCTCCGAGAACACGGTCGGGAACCACCGGAATACACGGCTAATTATGTCAAGCGACTGATGTGTCTGACCCAAAAGCTTTGTGCTGTCAAAACACTCTCCTTCGAGCCGGATTTGAACCAGCGACCTAAGGATTTCAACACTGCCCGACTACAGTCCTCCGCTCTACCAACTGAGCTATCGAAGGGTGTCGCTGTTGGTGGGGGGTATCCTTGCTCCGTAGCGGCACGCTGCCTTTGTACATCGCCGAACTGAAGGCAAAAAGGGAAACGCAGCTCATTCCGAGAAACGCCAATGTCCCCGACAGTTTAGGGTTACGCCTGGTCTCTGGCCCGCTTGATGCGATGGAAACGAGGCCGTCGTTTGCCGGGTCCTTTTGGTTCTCCAGCGAATCGGGCCAGCCGACAAAGACAGCTGCGTTAAAACTCGTTCCCTGACCGGGAATCGAACCCGGGCCGCGGCGGTGAGAGCGCCGAATCCTAACCACTAGACCACCAGGGACTTGTTGTGTTGTCTCGGCATCGGAAAATTCCCGATAGGGGGCATAGGCCTTCTTGCAAAAAAAGACAACAGCCATTTTGTTTGTCTGAGACAGACTGCCTGTGTCCAGACCATCTGACAGGAAGGGGAGGAGACAGCAGCTTTTGGGGCCCATTTTGAGGGCAAGACTGTGGACAGAGGTTAGTGGCAATTGTGTTCATTTTTCTGTGTCGCACATCGTGTAAAAGATACCCCGTGGGTTACGTAGATACTTGGGTTGAGATACCATCTGTACGTATGAATGGCCCTTTCACAACATCTGCCGATTTCCGCCACCACGAGCGTTTTGTCGCCTCAGCGCCTCATGCTTTTTTTCCCCTTTTTCTTTGTTTTCTAATAATCGTCCTTTTCCCACAAAAACAAACAATTGAACTGAGGAGAAGAAGAAACAACGGCCGAGCGGCACAGAGGCAGTGCTGTAAATGCTGTCCATGAGCATCTTCCTCTCAGCTGCTAAGCGGGGCAACTGCCTTGCTGGCCATGCCGCATTGTCTTTCTGCTTTGCTGAGTTTGGTTTGTACACACACCTCTCCATCACACAACACACACTACATTAGGCTGCAACTCTTTACCCATCCATTCTAGCTGTAATTAGAGGCCTCGTGTTTTCATAGTCAGTTGGGTGGTAGGGCAGCTTTACTCTGTGTCTGTAAGTTTGTAGCTCAGAATACTGTGTTAAAGCCGGCCAAATTCCAGTGCAGAAAGCTTGCTTCACCACTGCACGTTTCTTGTTGTTCTTTTCATTGGTATAGTTGTGCTGGTTCCATGGTGTAATGCTTAGCCTTCTGAATTTTCAATTGAGTATTCCAAGTTCAAATCTCCATGGAACGTGACCTTTGTGGTGTCGCCACCCATTTTTTACAAAGATAACTCTAACCAGCGGCCTATATCACAAAATAAGATTCTTGAGTTTCAGCCGGGAAAGTGCCCGAAAGTCAATCCTGGAAAATGCAACCACGCTTGCAATCCTGCAATTTGAACAGGTTGTTATTTTCTGTTAATTGGGTGATTTTCGTGTTTAGATGGATTTTTTTACCCCCTTGAGCCACATTGTGTCACGAATGGCTTGAAAAAGCAGACATTACATGTATGTCACAATGAAAGGTGTTTTCCTCCCCTTAACAGGCAATATCGTTCGCAATAGCATGAAGCAGCGGTTTCCGACCCTGTTCCCGGACATCTACTGCCCTGTGGGTTTTCATTTCGACCCTATTTGGGCAGATGCCATTCAACTAATGAGCAGCTCAACGACATCTCTTGCTCTTGAATAAGGTACGCTTTGTTAGGCTTGAAGCCAAAACCGTCAAGACGGTAGATCTCCGAGAACACGGTCGGGAACCACCGGAATACACGGCTAATTATGTCAAGCGACTGATGTGTCTGACCCAAAAGCTTTGTGCTGTCAAAACACTCTCCTTCGAGCCGGATTTGAACCAGCGACCTAAGGATTTCAACACTGCCCGACTACAGTCCTCCGCTCTACCAACTGAGCTATCGAAGGGTGTCGCTGTTGGTGGGGGGTATCCTTGCTCCGTAGCGGCACGCTGCCTTTGTACATCGCCGAACTGAAGGCAAAAAGGGAAACGCAGCTCATTCCGAGAAACGCCAATGTCCCCGACAGTTTAGGGTTACGCCTGGTCTCTGGCCCGCTTGATGCGATGGAAACGAGGCCGTCGTTTGCCGGGTCCTTTTGGTTCTCCAGCGAATCGGGCCAGCCGACAAAGACAGCTGCGTTAAAACTCGTTCCCTGACCGGGAATCGAACCCGGGCCGCGGCGGTGAGAGCGCCGAATCCTAACCACTAGACCACCAGGGACTTGTTGTGTTGTCTCGGCATCGGAAAATTCCCGATAGGGGGCATAGGCCTTCTTGCAAAAAAAGACAACAGCCATTTTGTTTGTCTGAGACAGACTGCCTGTGTCCAGACCATCTGACAGGAAGGGGAGGAGACAGCAGCTTTTGGGGCCCATTTTGAGGGCAAGACTGTGGACAGAGGTTAGTGGCAATTGTGTTCATTTTTCTGTGTCGCACATCGTGTAAAAGATACCCCGTGGGTTACGTAGATACTTGGGTTGAGATACCATCTGTACGTATGAATGGCCCTTTCACAACATCTGCCGATTTCCGCCACCACGAGCGTTTTGTCGCCTCAGCGCCTCATGCTTTTTTTCCCCTTTTTCTTTGTTTTCTAATAATCGTCCTTTTCCCACAAAAACAAACAATTGAACTGAGGAGAAGAAGAAACAACGGCCGAGCGGCACAGAGGCAGTGCTGTAAATGCTGTCCATGAGCATCTTCCTCTCAGCTGCTAAGCGGGGCAACTGCCTTGCTGGCCATGCCGCATTGTCTTTCTGCTTTGCTGAGTTTGGTTTGTACACACACCTCTCCATCACACAACACACACTACATTAGGCTGCAACTCTTTACCCATCCATTCTAGCTGTAATTAGAGGCCTCGTGTTTTCATAGTCAGTTGGGTGGTAGGGCAGCTTTACTCTGTGTCTGTAAGTTTGTAGCTCAGAATACTGTGTTAAAGCCGGCCAAATTCCAGTGCAGAAAGCTTGCTTCACCACTGCACGTTTCTTGTTGTTCTTTTCATTGGTATAGTTGTGCTGGTTCCATGGTGTAATGCTTAGCCTTCTGAATTTTCAATTGAGTATTCCAAGTTCAAATCTCCATGGAACGTGACCTTTGTGGTGTCGCCACCCATTTTTTACAAAGATAACTCTAACCAGCGGCCTATATCACAAAATAAGATTCTTGAGTTTCAGCCGGGAAAGTGCCCGAAAGTCAATCCTGGAAAATGCAACCACGCTTGCAATCCTGCAATTTGAACAGGTTGTTATTTTCTGTTAATTGGGTGATTTTCGTGTTTAGATGGATTTTTTTACCCCCTTGAGCCACATTGTGTCACGAATGGCTTGAAAAAGCAGACATTACATGTATGTCACAATGAAAGGTGTTTTCCTCCCCTTAACAGGCAATATCGTTCGCAATAGCATGAAGCAGCGGTTTCCAACCCTGTTCCCGGACATCTACTGCCCTGTGGGTTTTCATTTCGACCCTATTTGGGCAGATGCCATTCAACTAATGAGCAGCTCAACGACATCTCTTGCTCTTGAATAAGGTACGCTTTGTTAGGCTTGAAGCCAAAACCGTCAAGACGGTAGATCTCCGAGAACACGGTCGGGAACCACCGGAATACACGGCTAATTATGTCAAGCGACTGATGTGTCTGACCCAAAAGCTTTGTGCTGTCAAAACACTCTCCTTCGAGCCGGATTTGAACCAGCGACCTAAGGATTTCAACACTGCCCGACTACAGTCCTCCGCTCTACCAACTGAGCTATCGAAGGGTGTCGCTGTTGGTGGCGGGTATCCTTGCTCCGTAGCGGCACGCTGCCTTTGTACATCGCCGAACTGAAGGCAAAAAGGGAAACGCAGCTCATTCCGAGAAACGCCAATGTCCCCGACAGTTTAGGGTTACGCCTGGTCTCTGGCCCGCTTGATGCGATGGAAACGAGGCCGTCGTTTGCCGGGTCCTTTTGGTTCTCCAGCGAATCGGGCCAGCCGACAAAGACAGCTGCGTTAAAACTCGTTCCCTGACCGGGAATCGAACCCGGGCCGCGGCGGTGAGAGCGCCGAATCCTAACCACTAGACCACCAGGGACTTGTTGTGTTGTCTCGGCATCGGAAAATTCCCGATAGGGGGCATAGGCCTTCTTGCAAAAAAAGACAACAGCCATTTTGTTTGTCTGAGACAGACTGCCTGTGTCCAGACCATCTGACAGGAAGGGGAGGAGACAGCAGCTTTTGGGGCCCATTTTGAGGGCAAGACTGTGGACAGAGGTTAGTGGCAATTGTGTTCATTTTTCTGTGTCGCACATCGTGTAAAAGATACCCCGTGGGTTACGTAGATACTTGGGTTGAGATACCATCTGTTCGTATGAATGGCCCTTTCACAACATCTGCCGATTTCCGCCACCACGAGCGTTTTGTCGCCTCACCGCCTCATGCTTTTTTTCCCCTTTTTCTTTGTTTTCTAATAATCGTCCTTTTCCCACAAAAACAAACAATTGAACTGAGGAGAAGAAGAAACAACGGCCGAGCGGCACAGAGGCAGTGCTGTAAATGCTGTCCATGATCATCTTCCTCTCAGCTGCTAAGCGGGGCAACTGCCTTGCTGGCCATGCCGCATTGTCTTTCTGCTTTGCTGAGTTTGGTTTGTACACACACCTCTCCATCACACAACACACACTACATTAGGCTGCAACTCTTTACCCATCCATTCTAGCTGTAATTAGAGGCCTCGTGTTTTCATAGTCAGTTGGGTGGTAGGGCAGCTTTACTCTGTGTCTGTAAGTTTGTAGCTCAGAATACTGTGTTAAAGCCGGCCAAATTCCAGTGCAGAAAGCTTGCTTCACCACTGCACGTTTCTTGTTGTTCTTTTCATTGGTATAGTTGTGGTGGTTCCATGGTGTAATGCTTAGCCTTCTGAATTTTCAATTGAGTAATCCAAGTTCAAATCTCCGTGGAACGTGACCTTTGTGGTGTCGCCACCCATTTTTTACAAAGATAACTCTAACCAGCGGCCTATATCACAAAATAAGATTCTTGAGTTTCAGCCGGGAAAGTGCCCGAAAGTCAATCCTGGAAAATGCAACCACGCTTGCAATCCTGCAATTTGAACAGGTTGTTATTTTCTGTTAATTGGGTGATTTTCGTGTTTAGATGGATTTTTTTTACCCCCTTGAGCCACATTGTGTCACGAATGGCTTGAAAAAGCAGACATTACATGTATGTCACAATGAAAGGTGTTTTCCTCCCCTTAACAGGCAATATCGTTCGCAATAGCATGAAGCAGCGGTTTCCGACCCTGTTCCCGGACATCTACTGCCCTGTGGGTTTTCATTTCGACCCTATTTGGGCAGATGCCATTCAACTAATGAGCAGCTCAACGACATCTCTTGCTCTTGAATAAGGTACGCTTTGTTAGGCTTGAAGCCAAAACCGTCAAGACGGTAGATCTCCGAGAACACGGTCGGGAACCACCGGAATACACGGCTAATTATGTCAAGCGACTGATGTGTCTGACCCAAAAGCTTTGTGCTGTCAAAACACTCTCCTTCGAGCCGGATTTGAACCAGCGACCTAAGGATTTCAACACTGCCCGACTACAGTCCTCCGCTCTACCAACTGAGCTATCGAAGGGTGTCGCTGTTGGTGGCGGGTATCCTTGCTCCGTAGCGGCGCGCTGCCTTTGTACATCGCCGAACTGAAGGCAAAAAGGGAAACGCAGCTCATTCCGAGAAACGCCAATGTCCCCGACAGTTTAGGGTTACGCCTGGTCTCTGGCCCGCTTGCTGCGATGGAAACGAGGCCGTCGTTTGCCGGGTCCTTTTGGTTCTCCAGCGAATCGGGCCAGCCGACAAAGACAGCTGCGTTAAAACTCGTTCCCTGACCGGGAATCGAACCCGGGCCGCGGCGGTGAGAGCGCCGAATCCTAACCACTAGACCACCAGGGACTTGTTGTGTTGTCTCGGCATTGGAAAATTCCCGATAGGGGGCATAGGCCTTCTTGCAAAAAAAGACAACAGCCATTTTGTTTGTCTGAGACAGACTGCCTGTGTCCAGACCATCTGACAGGAAGGGGAGGAGACAGCAGCTTTTGGGGCCCATTTTGAGGGCAAGACTGTGGACAGAGGTTAGTGGCAATTGTGTTCATTTTTCTGTGTCGCACATCGTGTAAAAGATACCCCGTGGGTTACGTAGATACTTGGTTTGAGATACCATCTGTTCGTATGAATGGCCCTTTCACAACATCTGCCGATTTCCGCCACCACGAGCGTTTTGTCGCCTCACCGCCTCATGCTTTTTTTCCCCTTTTTCTTTGTTTTCTAATAATCGTCCTTTTCCCACAAAAACAAACAATTGAACTGAGGAGAAGAAGAAACAACGGCCGAGCGGCACAGAGGCAGTGCTGTAAATGCTGTCCATGATCATCTTCCTCTCAGCTGCTAAGCGGGGCAACTGCCTTGCTGGCCATGCCGCATTGTCTTTCTGCTTTGCTGAGTTTGGTTTGTACACACACCTGTCCATCACACAACACACACTACATTAGGCTGCAACTCTTTACCCATCCATTCTAGCTGTAATTAGAGGCCTCGTGTTTTCATAGTCAGTTGGGTGGTAGGGCAGCTTTACTCTGTGTCTGTAAGTTTGTAGCTCAGAATACTGTGTTAAAGCCGGCCAAATTCCAGTGCAGAAAGCTTGCTTCACCACTGCACGTTTCTTGTTGTTCTTTTGATTGGTATAGTTGTGCTGGTTCCATGGTGTAATGGTTAGCCTTCTGAATTTTCAATTGAGTAATCCAAGTTCAAATCTCCGTGGAACGTGACCTTTGTGGTGTCGCCACCCATTTTTTACAAAGATAACTCTAACCAGCGGCCTATATCACAAAATAAGATTCTTGAGTTTCAGCCGGGAAAGTGCCCGAAAGTCAATCCTGGAAAATGCAACCACGCTTGCAATCCTGCAATTTGAACAGGTTGTTATTTTCTGTTAATTGGGTGATTTTCGTGTTTAGATGGATTTTTTTACCCCCTTGAGCCACATTGTGTCACGAATGGCTTGAAAAAGCAGACATTACATGTATGTCACAATGAAAGGTGTTTTCCTCCCCTTAACAGGCAATATCGTTCGCAATAGCATGAAGCAGCGGTTTCCAACCCTGTTCCCGGACATCTACTGCCCTGTGGGTTTTCATTTCGACCCTATTTGGGCAGATGCCATTCAACTAATGAGCAGCTCAACGACATCTCTTGCTCTTGAATAAGGTACGCTTTGTTAGGCTTGAAGCCAAAACCGTCAAGACGGTAGATCTCCGAGAACACGGTCGGGAACCACCGGAATACACGGCTAATTATGTCAAGCGACTGATGTGTCTGACCCAAAAGCTTTGTGCTGTCAAAACACTCTCCTTCGAGCCGGATTTGAACCAGCGACCTAAGGATTTCAACACTGCCCGACTACAGTCCTCCGCTCTACCAACTGAGCTATCGAAGGGTGTCGCTGTTGGTGGCGGGTATCCTTGCTCCGTAGCGGCGCGCTGCCTTTGTACATCGCCGAACTGAAGGCAAAAAGGGAAACGCAGCTCATTCCGAGAAACGCCAATGTCCCCGACAGTTTAGGGTTACGCCTGGTCTCTGGCCCGCTTGCTGCGATGGAAACGAGGCCGTCGTTTGCCGGGTCCTTTTGGTTCTCCAGCGAATCGGGCCAGCCGACAAAGACAGCTGCGTTAAAACTCGTTCCCTGACCGGGAATCGAACCCGGGCCGCGGCGGTGAGAGCGCCGAATCCTAACCACTAGACCACCAGGGACTTGTTGTGTTGTCTCGGCATTGGAAAATTCCCGATAGGGGGCATAGGCCTTCTTGCAAAAAAAGACAACAGCCATTTTGTTTGTCTGAGACAGACTGCCTGTGTCCAGACCATCTGACAGGAAGGGGAGGAGACAGCAGCTTTTGGGGCCCATTTTGAGGGCAAGACTGTGGACAGAGGTTAGTGGCAATTGTGTTCATTTTTCTGTGTCGCACATCGTGTAAAAGATACCCCGTGGGTTACGTAGATACTTGGTTTGAGATACCATCTGTTCGTATGAATGGCCCTTTCACAACATCTGCCGATTTCCGCCACCACGAGCGTTTTGTCGCCTCACCGCCTCATGCTTTTTTTCCCCTTTTTCTTTGTTTTCTAATAATCGTCCTTTTCCCACAAAAACAAACAATTGAACTGAGGAGAAGAAGAAACAACGGCCGAGCGGCACAGAGGCAGTGCTGTAAATGCTGTCCATGATCATCTTCCTCTCAGCTGCTAAGCGGGGCAACTGCCTTGCTGGCCATGCCGCATTGTCTTTCTGCTTTGCTGAGTTTGGTTTGTACACACACCTGTCCATCACACAACACACACTACATTAGGCTGCAACTCTTTACCCATCCATTCTAGCTGTAATTAGAGGCCTCGTGTTTTCATAGTCAGTTGGGTGGTAGGGCAGCTTTACTCTGTGTCTGTAAGTTTGTAGCTCAGAATACTGTGTTAAAGCCGGCCAAATTCCAGTGCAGAAAGCTTGCTTCACCACTGCACGTTTCTTGTTGTTCTTTTGATTGGTATAGTTGTGCTGGTTCCATGGTGTAATGGTTAGCCTTCTGAATTTTCAATTGAGTAATCCAAGTTCAAATCTCCGTGGAACGTGACCTTTGTGGTGTCGCCACCCATTTTTTACAAAGATAACTCTAACCAGCGGCCTATATCACAAAATAAGATTCTTGAGTTTCAGCCGGGAAAGTGCCCGAAAGTCAATCCTGGAAAATGCAACCACGCTTGCAATCCTGCAATTTGAACAGGTTGTTATTTTCTGTTAATTGGGTGATTTTCGTGTTTAGATGGATTTTTTTACCCCCTTGAGCCACATTGTGTCACGAATGGCTTGAAAAAGCAGACATTACATGTATGTCACAATGAAAGGTGTTTTCCTCCCCTTAACAGGCAATATCGTTCGCAATAGCATGAAGCAGCGGTTTCCAACCCTGTTCCCGGACATCTACTGCCCTGTGGGTTTTCATTTCGACCCTATTTGGGCAGATGCCATTCAACTAATGAGCAGCTCAACGACATCTCTTGCTCTTGAATAAGGTACGCTTTGTTAGGCTTGAAGCCAAAACCGTCAAGACGGTAGATCTCCGAGAACACGGTCGGGAACCACCGGAATACACGGCTAATTATGTCAAGCGACTGATGTGTCTGACCCAAAAGCTTTGTGCTGTCAAAACACTCTCCTTCGAGCCGGATTTGAACCAGCGACCTAAGGATTTCAACACTGCCCGACTACAGTCCTCCGCTCTACCAACTGAGCTATCGAAGGGTGTCGCTGTTGGTGGGGGGTATCCTTGCTCCGTAGCGGCACGCTGCCTTTGTACATCGCCGAACTGAAGGCAAAAAGGGAAACGCAGCTCATTCCGAGAAACGCCAATGTCCCCGACAGTTTAGGGTTACGCCTGGTCTCTGGCCCGCTTGATGCGATGGAAACGAGGCCGTCGTTTGCCGGGTCCTTTTGGTTCTCCAGCGAATCGGGCCAGCCGACAAAGACAGCTGCGTTAAAACTCGTTCCCTGACCGGGAATCGAACCCGGGCCGCGGCGGTGAGAGCGCCGAATCCTAACCACTAGACCACCAGGGACTTGTTGTGTTGTCTCGGCATCGGAAAATTCCCGATAGGGGGCATAGGCCTTCTTGCAAAAAAAGACAACAGCCATTTTGTTTGTCTGAGACAGACTGCCTGTGTCCAGACCATCTGACAGGAAGGGGAGGAGACAGCAGCTTTTGGGGCCCATTTTGAGGGCAAGACTGTGGACAGAGGTTAGTGGCAATTGTGTTCATTTTTCTGTGTCGCACATCGTGTAAAAGATACCCCGTGGGTTACGTAGATACTTGGGTTGAGATACCATCTGTACGTATGAATGGCCCTTTCAAAACATCTGCCGATTTCCGCCACCACGAGCGTTTTGTCGCCTCAGCGCCTCATGCTTTTTTTCCCCTTTTTCTTTGTTTTCTAATAATCGTCCTTTTCCCACAAAAACAAACAATTGAACTGAGGAGAAGAAGAAACAACGGCCGAGCGGCACAGAGGCAGTGCTGTAAATGCTGTCCATGATCATCTTCCTCTCAGCTGCTAAGTGGGGCAACTGCCTTGCTGGCCATGCCGCATTGTCTTTCTGCTTTGCTGAGTTTGGTTTGTACACACACCTGTCCATCACACAACACACACTACATTAGGCTGCAACTCTTTACCCATCCATTCTAGCTGTAATTAGAGGCCTCGTGTTTTCATAGTCAGTTGGGTGGTAGGGCAGCTTTACTCTGTGTCTGTAAGTTTGTAGCTCAGAATACTGTGTTAAAGCCGGCCAAATTCCAGTGCAGAAAGGTGGCTTCACCACTGCACGTTTCTTGTTGTTCTTTTCATTGGTATAGTTGTGCTGGTTCCATGGTGTAATGCTTAGCCTTCTGAATTTTCAATTGAGTAATCCAAGTTCAAATCTCCGTGGAACGTGACCTTTGTGGTGTCGCCACCCATTTTTTACAAAGATAACTCTAACCAGCGGCCTATATCACAAAATAAGATTCTTGAGTTTCAGCCGGGAAAGTGCCCGAAAGTCAATCTTGGAAAATGCAACCACGCTTGCAATCCTGCAATTTGAACAGGTTGTTATTTTCTGTTAATTGGGTGATTTTCGTGTTTAGATGGATTTTTTTTACCCCCTTGAGCCACATTGTGTCACGAATGGCTTGAAAAAGCAGACATTACATGTATGTCACAATGAAAGGTGTTTTCCTCCCCTTAACAGGCAATATCGTTCGCAATAGCATGAAGCAGCGGTTTCCGACCCTGTTCCCGGACATCTACTGCCCTGTGGGTTTTCATTTCGACCCTATTTGGGCAGATGCCATTCAACTAATGAGCAGCTCAACGACATCTCTTGCTCTTGAATAAGGTACGCTTTGTTAGGCTTGAAGCCAAAACCGTCAAGACGGTAGATCTCCGAGAACACGGTCGGGAACCAGCGGAATACACGGGTAATTATGTCAAGCGACTGATGTGTCTGACCCAAAAGCTTTGTGCTGTCAAAACACTCTCCTTCGAGCCGGATTTGAACCAGCGACCTAAGGATTTCAACACTGCCCGACTACAGTCCTCCGCTCTACCAACTGAGCTATCGAAGGGTGTCGCTGTTGGTGGGGGGTATCCTTGCTCCGTAGCGGCGCGCTGCCTTTGTACATCGCCGAACTGAAGGCAAAAAGGGAAACGCAGCTCATTCCGAGAAACGCCAATGTCCCCGACAGTTTAGGGTTACGCCTGGTCTCTGGCCCGCTTGCTGCGATGGAAACGAGGCCGTCGTTTGCCGGGTCCTTTTGGTTCTCCAGCGAATCGGGCCAGCCGACAAAGACAGCTGCGTTAAAACTCGTTCCCTGACCGGGAATCGAACCCGGGCCGCGGCGGTGAGAGCGCCGAATCCTAACCACTAGACCACCAGGGACTTGTTGTGTTGTCTCGGCATTGGAAAATTCCCGATAGGGGGCATAGGCCTTCTTGCAAAAAAAGACAACAGCCATTTTGTTTGTCTGAGACAGACTGCCTGTGTCCAGACCATCTGACAGGAAGGGGAGGAGACAGCAGCTTTTGGGGCCATTTTGAGGGCAAGACTGTGGACAGAGGTTAGTGGCAATTGTGTTCATTTTTCTGTGTCACACATCGTGTAAAAGATACCCCGTGGGTTACGTAGATACTTGGTTTGAGATACCATCTGTTCGTATGAATGGCCCTTTCACAACATCTGCCGATTTCCGCCACCACGAGCGTTTTGTCGCCTCACCGCCTCATGCTTTTTTTCCCCTTTTTCTTTGTTTTCTAATAATCGTCCTTTTCCCACAAAAACAAACAATTGAACTGAGGAGAAGAAGAAACAACGGCCGAGCGGCACAGAGGCAGTGCTGTAAATGCTGTCCATGATCATCTTCCTCTCAGCTGCTAAGCGGGGCAACTGCCTTGCTGGCCATGCCGCATTGTCTTTCTGCTTTGCTGAGTTTGGTTTGTACACACACCTCTCCATCACACAACACACACTACATTAGGCTGCAACTCTTTACCCATCCATTCTAGCTGTAATTAGAGGCCTCGTGTTTTCATAGTCAGTTGGGTGGTAGTGCAGCTTTACTCTGTGTCTGTAAGTTTGTAGCTCAGAATACTGTGTTAAAGCCGGCCAAATTCCAGTGCAGAAAGCTTGCTTCACCACTGCACGTTTCTTGTTGTTCTTTTCATTGGTATAGTTGTGGTGGTTCCATGGTGTAATGGTTAGCCTTCTGAATTTTCAATTGAGTAATCCAAGTTCAAATCTCCGTGGAACGTGACCTTTGTGGTGTCGCCACCCATTTTTTACAAAGATAACTCTAACCAGCGGCCTATATCACAAAATAAGATTCTTGAGTTTCAGCCGGGAAAGTGCCCGAAAGTCAATCCTGGAAAATGCAACCACGCTTGCAATCCTGCAATTTGAACAGGTTGTTATTTTCTGTTAATTGGGTGATTTTCGTGTTTAGATGGATTTTTTTTACCCCCTTGAGCCACATTGTGTCACGAATGGCTTGAAAAGGCAGACATTACATGTATGTCACAATGAAAGGTGTTTTCCTCCCCTTAACAGGCAATATCGTTCGCAATAGCATGAAGCAGCGGTTTCCGACCCTGTTCCCGGACATCTACTGCCCTGTGGGTTTTCATTTCGACCCTATTTGGGCAGATGCCATTCAACTAATGAGCAGCTCAACGACATCTCTTGCTCTTGAATAAGGTACGCTTTGTTAGGCTTGAAGCCAAAACCGTCAAGACGGTAGATCTCCGAGAACACGGTCGGGAACCAGCGGAATACACGGCTAATTATGTCAAGCGACTGATGTGTCTGACCCAAAAGCTTTGTGCTGTCAAAACACTCTCCTTCGAGCCGGATTTGAACCAGCGACCTAAGGATTTCAACACTGCCCGACTACAGTCCTCCGCTCTACCAACTGAGCTATCGAAGGGTGTCGCTGTTGGTGGGGGGTATCCTTGCTCCGTAGCGGCACGCTGCCTTTGTACATCGCCGAATTGAAGGCAAAAAGGGAAGCGCAGCTCATTCCGAGAAACGCCAATGTCCCCGACAGTTTAGGATTACGCCTGGTCTCTGGCCCGCTTGCTGCGATGGAAACGAGGCCGTCGTTTGCCGGGTCCTTTTGGTTCTCCAGCGAATCGGGCCAGCCGACAAAGACAGCTGCGTTAAAACTCGTTCCCTGACCGGGAATCGAACCCGGGCCGCGGCGGTGAGAGCGCCGAATCCTAACCACTAGATCACCAGGGACTTGTTGTGTTGTCTCGGCATTGGAAAATTCCCGATAGGGGGCATAGGCCTTCTTGCAAAAAAAGACAACAGCCATTTTGTTTGTCTGAGACAGACTGCCTGTGTCCAGACCATCTGACAGGAAGGGGAGGAGACAGCAGCTTTTGGGTCCCATTTTGAGGGCAAGACTGTGGACAGAGGTTAGTGGCAATTGTGTTCATTTTTCTGTGTCGCACATCGTGTAAAAGATACCCCGTGGGTTACGTAGATACTTGGTTTGAGATACCATCTGTTCGTATGAATGGCCCTTTCACAACATCTGCCGATTTCCGCCACCACGAGCGTTTTGTCGCCTCACCGCCTCATGCTTTTTTTTCCCTTTTTCTTTGTTTTCTAATAATCTTCCTTTTCCCACAAAAACAAACAATTGAACTGAGGAGAAGAAGAAACAACGGCCGAGCGGCACAGAGGCAGTGCTGTAAATGCTGTCCATGATCATCTTCCTCTCAGCTGCTAAGCGGGGCAACTGCCTTGCTGGCCATGCCGCATTGTCTTTCTGCTTTGCTGAGTTTGGTTTGTACACACACCTCTCCATCACACAACACACACTACATTAGGCTGCAACTCTTTACCCATCCATTCTAGCTGTAATTAGAGGCCTCGTGTTTTCATAGTCAGTTGGGTGGTAGGGCAGCTTTACTCTGTGTCTGTAAGTTTGTAGCTCAGAATACTGTGTTAAAGCCGGCCAAATTCCAGTGCAGAAAGCTTGCTTCACCACTGCACGTTTCTTGTTGTTCTTTTCATTGGTATAGTTGTGGTGGTTCCATGGTGTAATGGTTAGCCTTCTGAATTTTCAATTGAGTAATCCAAGTTCAAATCTCCGTGGAACGTGACCTTTGTGGTGTCGCCACCCATTTTTTACAAAGATAACTCTAACCAGCGGCCTATATCACAAAATAAGATTCTTGAGTTTCAGCCGGGAAAGTGCCCGAAAGTCAATCCTGGAAAATGCAACCACGCTTGCAATCCTGCAATTTGAACAGGTTGTTATTTTCTGTTAATTGGGTGATTTTCGTGTTTAGATGGATTTTTTTTACCCCCTTGAGCCACATTGTGTCACGAATGGCTTGAAAAGGCAGACATTACATGTATGTCACAATGAAAGGTGTTTTCCTCCCCTTAACAGGCAATATCGTTCGCAATAGCATGAAGCAGCGGTTTCCGACCCTGTTCCCGGACATCTACTGCCCTGTGGGTTTTCATTTCGACCCTATTTGGGCAGATGCCATTCAACTAATGAGCAGCTCAACGACATCTCTTGCTCTTGAATAAGGTACGCTTTGTTAGGCTTGAAGCCAAAACCGTCAAGACGGTAGATCTCCGAGAACACGGTCGGGAACCAGCGGAATACACGGCTAATTATGTCAAGCGACTGATGTGTCTGACCCAAAAGCTTTGTGCTGTCAAAACACTCTCCTTCGAGCCGGATTTGAACCAGCGACCTAAGGATTTCAACACTGCCCGACTACAGTCCTCCGCTCTACCAACTGAGCTATCGAAGGGTGTCGCTGTTGGTGGGGGGTATCCTTGCTCCGTAGCGGCACGCTGCCTTTGTACATCGCCGAATTGAAGGCAAAAAGGGAAGCGCAGCTCATTCCGAGAAACGCCAATGTCCCCGACAGTTTAGGATTACGCCTGGTCTCTGGCCCGCTTGCTGCGATGGAAACGAGGCCGTCGTTTGCCGGGTCCTTTTGGTTCTCCAGCGAATCGGGCCAGCCGACAAAGACAGCTGCGTTAAAACTCGTTCCCTGACCGGGAATCGAACCCGGGCCGCGGCGGTGAGAGCGCCGAATCCTAACCACTAGATCACCAGGGACTTGTTGTGTTGTCTCGGCATTGGAAAATTCCCGATAGGGGGCATAGGCCTTCTTGCAAAAAAAGACAACAGCCATTTTGTTTGTCTGAGACAGACTGCCTGTGTCCAGACCATCTGACAGGAAGGGGAGGAGACAGCAGCTTTTGGGGCCCATTTTGAGGGCAAGACTGTGGACAGAGGTTAGTGGCAATTGTGTTCATTTTTCTGTGTCGCACATCGTGTAAAAGATACCCCGTGGGTTACGTAGATACTTGGTTTGAGATACCATCTGTTCGTATGAATGGCCCTTTCACAACATCTGCCGATTTCCGCCACCACGAGCGTTTTGTCGCCTCACCGCCTCATGCTTTTTTTTCCCTTTTTCTTTGTTTTCTAATAATCTTCCTTTTCCCACAAAAACAAACAATTGAATTGAGGAGAAGAAGAAACAACGGCCGAGCGGCACAGAGGCAGTGCTGTAAATGCTGTCCATGATCATCTTCCTCTCAGCTGCTAAGCGGGGCAACTGCCTTGCTGGCCATGCCGCATTGTCTTTCTGCTTTGCTGAGTTTGGTTTGTACACACACCTCTCCATCACACAACACACACTACATTAGGCTGCAACTCTTTACCCATCCATTCTAGCTGTAATTAGAGGCCTCGTGTTTTCATAGTCAGTTGGGTGGTAGGGCAGCTTTACTCTGTGTCTGTAAGTTTGTAGCTCAGAATACTGTGTTAAAGCCGGCCAAATTCCAGTGCAGAAAGCTTGCTTCACCACTGCACGTTTCTTGTTGTTCTTTTCATTGGTATAGTTGTGGTGGTTCCATGGTGTAATGGTTAGCCTTCTGAATTTTCAATTGAGTAATCCAAGTTCAAATCTCCGTGGAACGTGACCTTTGTGGTGTCGCCACCCATTTTTTACAAAGATAACTCTAACCAGCGGCCTATATCACAAAATAAGATTCTTGAGTTTCAGCCGGGAAAGTGCCCGAAAGTCAATCCTGGAAAATGCAACCACGCTTGCAATCCTGCAATTTGAACAGGTTGTTATTTTCTGTTAATTGGGTGATTTTCGTGTTTAGATGGATTTTTTTTACCCCCTTGAGCCACATTGTGTCACGAATGGCTTGAAAAGGCAGACATTACATGTATGTCACAATGAAAGGTGTTTTCCTCCCCTTAACAGGCAATATCGTTCGCAATAGCATGAAGCAGCGGTTTCCGACCCTGTTCCCGGACATCTACTGCCCTGTGGGTTTTCATTTCGACCCTATTTGGGCAGATGCCATTCAACTAATGAGCAGCTCAACGACATCTCTTGCTCTTGAATAAGGTACGCTTTGTTAGGCTTGAAGCCAAAACCGTCAAGACGGTAGATCTCCGAGAACACGGTCGGGAACCACCGGAATACACGGCTAATTATGTCAAGCGACTGATGTGTCTGACCCAAAAGCTTTGTGCTGTCAAAACACTCTCCTTCGAGCCGGATTTGAACCAGCGACCTAAGGATTTCAACACTGCCCGACTACAGTCCTCCGCTCTACCAACTGAGCTATCGAAGGGTGTCGCTGTTGGTGGGGGGTATCCTTGCTCCGTAGCGGCACGCTGCCTTTGTACATCGCCGAACTGAAGGCAAAAAGGGAAACGCAGCTCATTCCGAGAAACGCCAATGTCCCCGACAGTTTAGGGTTACGCCTGGTCTCTGGCCCGCTTGATGCGATGGAAACGAGGCCGTCGTTTGCCGGGTCCTTTTGGTTCTCCAGCGAATCGGGCCAGCCGACAAAGACAGCTGCGTTAAAACTCGTTCCCTGACCGGGAATCGAACCCGGGCCGCGGCGGTGAGAGCGCCGAATCCTAACCACTAGACCACCAGGGACTTGTTGTGTTGTCTCGGCATCGGAAAATTCCCGATAGGGGGCATAGGCCTTCTTGCAAAAAAAGACAACAGCCATTTTGTTTGTCTGAGACAGACTGCCTGTGTCCAGACCATCTGACAGGAAGGGGAGGAGACAGCAGCTTTTGGGGCCCATTTTGAGGGCAAGACTGTGGACAGAGGTTAGTGGCAATTGTGTTCATTTTTCTGTGTCGCACATCGTGTAAAAGATACCCCGTGGGTTACGCAGATACTTGGTTTGAGATACCATCTGTTCGTATGAATGGCCCTTTCACAACATCTGCCGATTTCCGCCACCACGAGCGTTTTGTCGCCTCACCGCCTCATGCTTTTTTTTTCCCTTTTTCTTTGTTTTCTAATAATCGTCCTTTTCCCACAAAAACAAACAATTGAACTGAGGAGAAGAAGAAACAACGGCCGAGCGGCACAGAGGCAGTGCTGTAAATGCTGTCCATGATCATCTTCCTCTCAGCTGCTAAGCGGGGCAACTGCCTTGCTGACCATGCCGCATTGTCTTTCTGCTTTGCTGAGTTTGGTTTGTACACACACCTCTCCATCACACAACACACACTACATTAGGCTGCAACTCTTTACCCATCCATTCTAGCTGTAATTAGAGGCCTCGTGTTTTCATAGTCAGTTGGGTGGTAGTGCAGCTTTACTCTGTGTCTGTAAGTTTGTAGCTCAGAATACTGTGTTAAAGCCGGCCAAATTCCAGTGCAGAAAGCTTGCTTCACCACTGCACGTTTCTTGTTGTTCTTTTGATTGGTATAGTTGTGGTGGTTCCATGGTGTAATGGTTAGCCTTCTGAATTTTCAATTGAGTAATCCAAGTTCAAATCTCCGTGGAACGTGACCTTTGTGGTGTCGCCACCCATTTTTTACAAAGATAACTCTAACCAGCGGCCTATATCACAAAATAAGATTCTTGAGTTTCAGCCGGGAAAGTGCCCGAAAGTCAATCCTGGAAAATGCAACCACGCTTGCAATCCTGCAATTTGAACAGGTTGTTATTTTCTGTTAATTGGGTGATTTTCGTGTTTAGATGGATTTTTTTTACCCCCTTGAGCCACATTGTGTCACGAATGGCTTGAAAAGGCAGACATTACATGTATGTCACAATGAAAGGTGTTTTCCTCCCCTTAACAGGCAATATCGTTCGCAATAGCATGAAGCAGCGG
This sequence comes from Conger conger, assembly GCF_963514075.1. Taxonomy (NCBI): domain Eukaryota; kingdom Metazoa; phylum Chordata; class Actinopteri; order Anguilliformes; family Congridae; genus Conger; species Conger conger. The sequence goes on along the minus strand of NC_083772.1, from coordinate 38,510,196 downwards.
TTTCCGACCCTGTTCCCGGACATCTACTGCCCTGTGGGTTTTCATTTCGACCCTATTTGGGCAGATGCCATTCAACTAATGAGCAGCTCAACGACATCTCTTGCTCTTGAATAAGGTACGCTTTGTTAGGCTTGAAGCCAAAACCGTCAAGACGGTAGATCTCCGAGAACACGGTCGGGAACCAGCGGAATACACGGCTAATTATGTCAAGCGACTGATGTGTCTGACCCAAAAGCTTTGTGCTGTCAAAACACTCTCCTTCGAGCCGGATTTGAACCAGCGACCTAAGGATTTCAACACTGCCCGACTACAGTCCTCCGCTCTACCAACTGAGCTATCGAAGGGTGTCGCTGTTGGTGGGGGGTATCCTTGCTCCGTAGCGGCACGCTGCCTTTGTACATCGCCGAATTGAAGGCAAAAAGGGAAGCGCAGCTCATTCCGAGAAACGCCAATGTCCCCGACAGTTTAGGATTACGCCTGGTCTCTGGCCCGCTTGCTGCGATGGAAACGAGGCCGTCGTTTGCCGGGTCCTTTTGGTTCTCCAGCGAATCGGGCCAGCCGACAAAGACAGCTGCGTTAAAACTCGTTCCCTGACCGGGAATCGAACCCGGGCCGCGGCGGTGAGAGCGCCGAATCCTAACCACTAGACCACCAGGGACTTGTTGTGTTGTCTCGGCATTGAAAAATTCCCGATAGGGGGCATAGGCCTTCTTGCAAAAAAAGACAACAGCCATTTTGTTTGTCTGAGACAGACTGCCTGTGTACAGACCATCTGACAGGAAGGGGAGGAGACAGCAGCTTTTGGGGCCCATTTTGAGGGCAAGACTGTGGACAGAGGTTAGTGGCAATTGTGTTCATTTTTCTGTGTCGCACATCGTGTAAAAGATACCCCGTGGGTTACGCAGATACTTGGTTTGAGATACCATCTGTTCGTATGAATGGCCCTTTCACAACATCTGCCGATTTCCGCCACCACGAGCGTTTTGTCGCCTCACCGCCTCATGCTTTTTTTTTCCCTTTTTCTTTGTTTTCTAATAATCGTCCTTTTCCCACAAAAACAAACAATTGAACTGAGGAGAAGAAGAAACAACGGCCGAGCGGCACAGAGGCAGTGCTGTAAATGCTGTCCATGATCATCTTCCTCTCAGCTGCTAAGCGGGGCAACTGCCTTGCTGGCCATGCCGCATTGTCTTTCTGCTTTGCTGAGTTTGGTTTGTACACACACCTCTCCATCACACAACACACACTACATTAGGCTGCAACTCTTTACCCATCCATTCTAGCTGTAATTAGAGGCCTCGTGTTTTCATAGTCAGTTGGGTGGTAGGGCAGCTTTACTCTGTGTCTGTAAGTTTGTAGCTCAGAATACTGTGTTAAAGCCGGCCAAATTCCAGTGCAGAAAGCTTGCTTCACCACTGCACGTTTCTTGTTGTTCTTTTCATTGGTATAGTTGTGGTGGTTCCATGGTGTAATGGTTAGCCTTCTGAATTTTCAATTGAGTAATCCAAGTTCAAATCTCCGTGGAACGTGACCTTTGTGGTGTCGCCACCCATTTTTTACAAAGATAACTCTAACCAGCGGCCTATATCACAAAATAAGATTCTTGAGTTTCAGCCGGGAAAGTGCCCGAAAGTCAATCCTGGAAAATGCAACCACGCTTGCAATCCTGCAATTTGAACAGGTTGTTATTTTCTGTTAATTGGGTGATTTTCGTGTTTAGATGGATTTTTTTTACCCCCTTGAGCCACATTGTGTCACGAATGGCTTGAAAAGGCAGACATTACATGTATGTCACAATGAAAGGTGTTTTCCTCCCCTTAACAGGCAATATCGTTCGCAATAGCATGAAGCAGCGGTTTCCGACCCTGTTCCCGGACATCTACTGCCCTGTGGGTTTTCATTTCGACCCTATTTGGGCAGATGCCATTCAACTAATGAGCAGCTCAACGACATCTCTTGCTCTTGAATAAGGTACGCTTTGTTAGGCTTGAAGCCAAAACCGTCAAGACGGTAGATCTCCGAGAACACGGTCGGGAACCAGCGGAATACACGGCTAATTATGTCAAGCGACTGATGTGTCTGACCCAAAAGCTTTGTGCTGTCAAAACACTCTCCTTCGAGCCGGATTTGAACCAGCGACCTAAGGATTTCAACACTGCCCGACTACAGTCCTCCGCTCTACCAACTGAGCTATCGAAGGGTGTCGCTGTTGGTGGGGGGTATCCTTGCTCCGTAGCGGCACGCTGCCTTTGTACATCGCCGAATTGAAGGCAAAAAGGGAAGCGCAGCTCATTCCGAGAAACGCCAATGTCCCCGACAGTTTAGGATTACGCCTGGTCTCTGGCCCGCTTGCTGCGATGGAAACGAGGCCGTCGTTTGCCGGGTCCTTTTGGTTCTCCAGCGAATCGGGCCAGCCGACAAAGACAGCTGCGTTAAAACTCGTTCCCTGACCGGGAATCGAACCCGGGCCGCGGCGGTGAGAGCGCCGAATCCTAACCACTAGACCACCAGGGACTTGTTGTGTTGTCTCGGCATTGGAAAATTCCCGATAGGGGGCATAGGCCTTCTTGCAAAAAAAGACAACAGCCATTTTGTTTGTCTGAGACAGACTGCCTGTGTCCAGACCATCTGACAGGAAGGGGAGGAGACAGCAGCTTTTGGGGCCCATTTTGAGGGCAAGACTGTGGACAGAGGTTAGTGGCAATTGTGTTCATTTTTCTGTGTCGCACATCATGTAAAAGATACCCCGTGGGTTACGTAGATACTTGGTTTGAGATACCATCTGTTCGTATGAATGGCCCTTTCACAACATCTGCCGATTTCCGCCACCACGAGCGTTTTGTCGCCTCACCGCCTCATGCTTTTTTTTCCCTTTTTCTTTGTTTTCTAATAATCGTCCTTTTCCCACAAAAACAAACAATTGAACTGAGGAGAAGAAGAAACAACGGCCGAGCGGCACAGAGGCAGTGCTGTAAATGCTGTCCATGATCATCTTCCTCTCAGCTGCTAAGCGGGGCAACTGCCTTGCTGGCCATGCCGCATTGTCTTTCTGCTTTGCTGAGTTTGGTTTGTACACACACCTCTCCATCACACAACACACACTACATTAGGCTGCAACTCTTTACCCATCCATTCTAGCTGTAATTAGAGGCCTCGTGTTTTCATAGTCAGTTGGGTGGTAGGGCAGCTTTACTCTGTGTCTGTAAGTTTGTAGCTCAGAATACTGTGTTAAAGCCGGCCAAATTCCAGTGCAGAAAGCTTGCTTCACCACTGCACGTTTCTTGTTGTTCTTTTCATTGGTATAGTTGTGGTGGTTCCATGGTGTAATGGTTAGCCTTCTGAATTTTCAATTGAGTAATCCAAGTTCAAATCTCCGTGGAACGTGACCTTTGTGGTGTCGCCACCCATTTTTTACAAAGATAACTCTAACCAGCGGCCTATATCACAAAATAAGATTCTTGAGTTTCAGCCGGGAAAGTGCCCGAAAGTCAATCCTGGAAAATGCAACCACGCTTGCAATCCTGCAATTTGAACAGGTTGTTATTTTCTGTTAATTGGGTGATTTTCGTGTTTAGATGGATTTTTTTTACCCCCTTGAGCCACATTGTGTCACGAATGGCTTGAAAAGGCAGACATTACATGTATGTCACAATGAAAGGTGTTTTCCTCCCCTTAACAGGCAATATCGTTCGCAATAGCATGAAGCAGCGGTTTCCGACCCTGTTCCCGGACATCTACTGCCCTGTGGGTTTTCATTTCGACCCTATTTGGGCAGATGCCATTCAACTAATGAGCAGCTCAACGACATCTCTTGCTCTTGAATAAGGTACGCTTTGTTAGGCTTGAAGCCAAAACCGTCAAGACGGTAGATCTCCGAGAACACGGTCGGGAACCAGCGGAATACACGGCTAATTATGTCAAGCGACTGATGTGTCTGACCCAAAAGCTTTGTGCTGTCAAAACACTCTCCTTCGAGCCGGATTTGAACCAGCGACCTAAGGATTTCAACACTGCCCGACTACAGTCCTCCGCTCTACCAACTGAGCTATCGAAGGGTGTCGCTGTTGGTGGGGGGTATCCTTGCTCCGTAGCGGCACGCTGCCTTTGTACATCGCCGAATTGAAGGCAAAAAGGGAAGCGCAGCTCATTCCGAGAAACGCCAATGTCCCCGACAGTTTAGGATTACGCCTGGTCTCTGGCCCGCTTGCTGCGATGGAAACGAGGCCGTCGTTTGCCGGGTCCTTTTGGTTCTCCAGCGAATCGGGCCAGCCGACAAAGACAGCTGCGTTAAAACTCGTTCCCTGACCGGGAATCGAACCCGGGCCGCGGCGGTGAGAGCGCCGAATCCTAACCACTAGACCACCAGGGACTTGTTGTGTTGTCTCGGCATTGGAAAATTCCCGATAGGGGGCATAGGCCTTCTTGCAAAAAAAGACAACAGCCATTTTGTTTGTCTGAGACAGACTGCCTGTGTCCAGACCATCTGACAGGAAGGGGAGGAGACAGCAGCTTTTGGGGCCCATTTTGAGGGCAAGACTGTGGACAGAGGTTAGTGGCAATTGTGTTCATTTTTCTGTGTCGCACATCATGTAAAAGATACCCCGTGGGTTACGTAGATACTTGGTTTGAGATACCATCTGTTCGTATGAATGGCCCTTTCACAACATCTGCCGATTTCCGCCACCACGAGCGTTTTGTCGCCTCACCGCCTCATGCTTTTTTTTCCCTTTTTCTTTGTTTTCTAATAATCGTCCTTTTCCCACAAAAACAAACAATTGAACTGAGGAGAAGAAGAAACAACGGCCGAGCGGCACAGAGGCAGTGCTGTAAATGCTGTCCATGATCATCTTCCTCTCAGCTGCTAAGCGGGGCAACTGCCTTGCTGGCCATGCCGCATTGTCTTTCTGCTTTGCTGAGTTTGGTTTGTACACACACCTCTCCATCACACAACACACACTACATTAGGCTGCAACTCTTTACCCATCCATTCTAGCTGTAATTAGAGGCCTCGTGTTTTCATAGTCAGTTGGGTGGTAGGGCAGCTTTACTCTGTGTCTGTAAGTTTGTAGCTCAGAATACTGTGTTAAAGCCGGCCAAATTCCAGTGCAGAAAGCTTGCTTCACCACTGCACGTTTCTTGTTGTTCTTTTCATTGGTATAGTTGTGGTGGTTCCATGGTGTAATGGTTAGCCTTCTGAATTTTCAATTGAGTAATCCAAGTTCAGATCTCCGTGGAACGTGACCTTTGTGGTGTCGCCACCCATTTTTTACAAAGATAACTCTAACCAGCGGCCTATATCACAAAATAAGATTCTTGAGTTTCAGCCGGGAAAGTGCCCGAAAGTCAATCCTGGAAAATGCAACCACGCTTGCAATCCTGCAATTTGAACAGGTTGTTATTTTCTGTTAATTGGGTGATTTTCGTGTTTAGATGGATTTTTTTTACCCCCTTGAGCCACATTGTGTCACGAATGGCTTGAAAAGGCAGACATTACATGTATGTCACAATGAAAGGTGTTTTCCTCCCCTTAACAAGCAATATCGTTCGCAATAGCATGAAGCAGCGGTTTCCGACCCTGTTCCCGGACATCTACTGCCCTGTGGGTTTTCATTTCGACCCTATTTGGGCAGATGCCATTCAACTAATGAGCAGCTCAACGACATCTCTTGCTCTTGAATAAGGTACGCTTTGTTAGGCTTGAAGCCAAAACCGTCAAGACGGTAGATCTCCGAGAACACGGTCGGGAACCAGCGGAATACACGGCTAATTATGTCAAGCGACTGATGTGTCTGACCCAAAAGCTTTGTGCTGTCAAAACACTCTCCTTCGAGCCGGATTTGAACCAGCGACCTAAGGATTTCAACACTGCCCGACTACAGTCCTCCGCTCTACCAACTGAGCTATCGAAGGGTGTCGCTGTTGGTGGGGGGTATCCTTGCTCCGTAGCGGCACGCTGCCTTTGTACATCGCCGAATTGAAGGCAAAAAGGGAAGCGCAGCTCATTCCGAGAAACGCCAATGTCCCCGACAGTTTAGGATTACGCCTGGTCTCTGGCCCGCTTGCTGCGATGGAAACGAGGCCGTCGTTTGCCGGGTCCTTTTGGTTCTCCAGCGAATCGGGCCAGCCGACAAAGACAGCTGCGTTAAAACTCGTTCCCTGACCGGGAATCGAACCCGGGCCGCGGCGGTGAGAGCGCCGAATCCTAACCACTAGACCACCAGGGACTTGTTGTGTTGTCTCGGCATTGGAAAATTCCCGATAGGGGGCATAGGCCTTCTTGCAAAAAAAGACAACAGCCATTTTGTTTGTCTGAGACAGACTGCCTGTGTCCAGACCATCTGACAGGAAGGGGAGGAGACAGCAGCTTTTGGGGCCCATTTTGAGGGCAAGACTGTGGACAGAGGTTAGTGGCAATTGTGTTCATTTTTCTGTGTCGCACATCGTGTAAAAGATACCCCGTGGGTTACGTAGATACTTGGTTTGAGATACCATCTGTTCGTATGAATGGCCCTTTCACAACATCTGCCGATTTCCGCCACCACGAGCGTTTTGTCGCCTCACCGCCTCATGCTTTTTTTTCCCTTTTTCTTTGTTTTCTAATAATCGTCCTTTTCCCACAAAAACAAACAATTGAACTGAGGAGAAGAAGAAACAACGGCCGAGCGGCACAGAGGCAGTGCTGTAAATGCTGTCCATGATCATCTTCCTCTCAGCTGCTAAGCGGGGCAACTGCCTTGCTGGCCATGCCGCATTGTCTTTCTGCTTTGCTGAGTTTGGTTTGTACACACACCTCTCCATCACACAACACACACTACATTAGGCTGCAACTCTTTACCCATCCATTCTAGCTGTAATTAGAGGCCTCGTGTTTTCATAGTCAGTTGGGTGGTAGTGCAGCTTTACTCTGTGTCTGTAAGTTTGTAGCTCAGAATACTGTGTTAAAGCCGGCCAAATTCCAGTGCAGAAAGCTTGCTTCACCACTGCACGTTTCTTGTTGTTCTTTTCATTGGTATAGTTGTGGTGGTTCCATGGTGTAATGGTTAGCCTTCTGAATTTTCAATTGAGTAATCCAAGTTCAAATCTCCGTGGAACGTGACCTTTGTGGTGTCGCCACCCATTTTTTCCAAAGATAACTCTAACCAGCGGCCTATATCACAAAATAAGATTCTTGAGTTTCAGCCGGGAAAGTGCCCGAAAGTCAATCCTGGAAAATGCAACCACGCTTGCAATCCTGCAATTTGAACAGGTTGTTATTTTCTGTTAATTGGGTGATTTTCGTGTTTAGATGGATTTTTTTTACCCCCTTGAGCCACATTGTGTCACGAATGGCTTGAAAAAGCAGACATTACATGTATGTCACAATGAAAGGTGTTTTCCTCCCCTTAACAGGCAATATCGTTCGCAATAGCATGAAGCAGCGGTTTCCGACCCTGTTCCCGGACATCTACTGCCCTGTGGGTTTTCATTTCGACCCTATTTGGGCAGATGCCATTCAACTAATGAGCAGCTCAACGACATCTCTTGCTCTTGAATAAGGTACGCTTTGTTAGGCTTGAAGCCAAAACCGTCAAGACGGTAGATCTCCGAGAACACGGTCGGGAACCAGCGGAATACACGGGTAATTATGTCAAGCGACTGATGTGTCTGACCCAAAAGCTTTGTGCTGTCAAAACACTCTCCTTCGAGCCGGATTTGAACCAGCGACCTAAGGATTTCAACACTGCCCGTCTACAGTCCTCCGCTCTACCAACTGAGCTATCGAAGGGTGTCGCTGTTGGTGGGGGGTATCCTTGCTCCGTAGCGGCACGCTGCCTTTGTACATCGCCGAATTGAAGGCAAAAAGGGAAGCGCAGCTCATTCCGAGAAACGCCAATGTCCCCGACAGTTTAGGGTTACGCCTGGTCTCTGGCCCGCTTGCTGCGATGGAAACGAGGCCGTCGTTTGCCGGGTCCTTTTGGTTCTCCAGCGAATCGGGCCAGCCGACAAAGACAGCTGCGTTAAAACTCGTTCCCTGACCGGGAATCGAACCCGGGCCGCGGCGGTGAGAGCGCCGAATCCTAACCACTAGACCACCAGGGACTTGTTGTGTTGTCTCGGCATTGGAAAATTCCCGATAGGGGGCATAGGCCTTCTTGCAAAAAAAGACAACAGCCATTTTGTTTGTCTGAGACAGACTGCCTGTGTCCAGACCATCTGACAGGAAGGGGAGGAGACAGCAGCTTTTGGGGCCCATTTTGAGGGCAAGACTGTGGACAGAGGTTAGTGGCAATTGTGTTCATTTTTCTGTGTCGCACATCGTGTAAAAGATACCCCGTGGGTTACGTAGATACTTGGTTTGAGATACCATCTGTTCGTATGAATGGCCCTTTCACAACATCTGCCGATTTCCGCCACCACGAGCGTTTTGTCGCCTCACCGCCTCATGCTTTTTTTTTCCCTTTTTCTTTGTTTTCTAATAATCGTCCTTTTCCCACAAAAACAAACAATTGAACTGAGGAGAAGAAGAAACAACGGCCGAGCGGCACAGAGGCAGTGCTGTAAATGCTGTCCATGATCATCTTCCTCTCAGCTGCTAAGCGGGGCAACGGCCTTGCTGGCCATGCCGCATTGTCTTTCTGCTTTGCTGAGTTTGGTTTGTACACACACCTCTCCATCACACAACACACACTACATTAGGCTGCAACTCTTTACCCATCCATTCTAGCTGTAATTAGAGGCCTCGTGTTTTCATAGTCAGTTGGGTGGTAGGGCAGCTTTACTCTGTGTCTGTAAGTTTGTAGCTCAGAATACTGTGTTAAAGCCGGCCAAATTCCAGGGCAGAAAGCTTGCTTCATTACATTACATTACATTATGTGGCATTTAGCAGACACTCTTATCCAGAGCGACGTACAACAAAGTGCAAATCAAACACAAGAACAAGTGCAAAAGTAGACCTGAGAGGACAGTACAGTTCCGAGTCCTAGTGTAAACATACAGAAATTCAGAACCCTTGAAGAGTACAATCAACTTTCAAACTAGCATACCACAGTTTGCAGCTAGAATACAACAACAGCCAATAAAAACAACAATACCTATACAAGTAACGATATCTATACATAAGTGCCATTACGGACTAAGGCTAATCACAGTGATTGTGAGTTGGGGAGGGAAAGGTGTAGCCTGAAGAGATGGGTCTTCAGTCTGCGCTTGAAGGAGGTCAGAGACTCTGCCGTTCTGACATTTACCGGGAGGTCATTCCACCACCGTGGGACCAGGACAGACAGCAGTTGTGAGCGTGAAGTGCAGGTGTGGCGAGGGGGAGGCGCCAGACGGCACGAAGTGGCAGAACGGAGGGGTCTTGTTGGTGTATAGGTCTTCATATGGGATTGAATATACACAGGGGCTGATCCTTTAACTGCCTGGTATGCGAGCACCAACGTTTTAAATTTGATGCGAGCCATAACAGGCAGCCAGTGGAGGTTGTTGAGCAGGGGGGTGACATGTGAATGTCTGGGAACATTGAATACCAGACGGGCTGCAGCATTCTGGATCAGTTGTTGGGGTCTGATGGCAGATGCTGGAAGGCCAGCCAGCAGAGAATTGCAATAGTCCAGGCGGGACAGGACCATTGCTTGAACCAGGAGCTGAGTGGAGTAGGTGGTGAGAAAGGGTTGGATTCTCCGGATGTTGTACAGGAAGAACCTGCACGCCCGGGTCACCGTAGAGAAGGACAGCCTGTTGTCCATCACCACTCCAAGTTTCTTGCACTAGGGGATGAGCTCACTGTGGTATCCCCTAGTGCGATGGAGAAATCGAGATGGCTTCACCACTGCACGTTTCTTGTTGTTCTTTTGATTGGTATAGTTGTGGTGGTTCCATGGTGTAATGGTTAGCCTTCTGAATTTTGAATTCAGTAATCCAAGTTCAAATCTCCGTGGAACGTGACCTTTGTGGTGTTGCCACCCATTTTTTTACAAAGATAACTCTAACCAGCGGCCTATGTCACAAAATAAGAATCTTGAGTTTTAGCCGGGAAAGTGCCCGAAAGTCAATCCTGGAAAATGCAACCACGCTTGCAATCCTGCAATTTGAACAGGTTGTTATTTTCTGTTAATTCGGTGATTTTCATATTTAGATGGATTTTTTTTTACCCCCTTGACCACATTGTGTCATGAATGGCTTGAAAAAGCAGATATTACATGTATGTCACAATGAAAGGTGTTTTCCTCCCCTTAACAGGCAATATCGTTGGCAATAGCATGAAGCAGCGGTTTTCCGACCCTGTTCCTGGACATCTACTGCCCTGTAGGTTTTCATTTCAACCCTATTTGGGCAGATGCCATTCAACTAATAAGCAGCTCAACGACATCTCTTGCTCTTGAATAAGGTACGCTTTGTTAGGCTTGAAGTGAAAACCGTCAAGACGGATGTCAAGCGACTGATCATAATTTGGATTTTTGTTTTGTAATGTGTTTTAATCTAATGTAAAAGCAGAGAAACAGATCTACGAAAGAATTGTCATTTGTCCAGCTTGGTGAAATCTTTCCGGGTACTACACCTGTTTGAAATGTGTAGTTTGCAATGTTTCTCGGTGCTCCTACAATACAGCAAGATATGGCTCGGTGGCCTAAATTGGGTGACAGTTATGCCAGTTATGATGACAGCATACTGGAGGTCTTTGGCAAACAACGTGCTTGACAGGGCTCAGTTAACAACCGTACGCACTGGCCGATAACATGACAGAGAAGGATGGCTGCTGGCTGCCAGCAGTGCTAAAGTCATCCAACCATTCTACGTAAGAAGGTAAGATGACAAGGTGATATCACTGTGCTTGGACAATGCAGCCCCCGCATTAGCCCGGCTAGCTCAGTCGGAATCTTAATCTCAGGATTGTGGGTTTCCGAACACACTCTCGACCAGCACTACTCAACTCTCGACCAGCACTACTCAACACATCCTGCGTGCCACAGTATTTGCAGACATTTGTTCCTACCATGTGATACGCCACCTGATTTCACTCATTAGCTTATTATCTTAACTAAGCAGGTCAAATAATCACTGAAATCAGGGGGTGTAGTGCACGGCAGGAGCAAATACCTGCAGATACTGCAGCCTGCAGGACATGGAGTCGAGTAGTGCCACTCTAGATGTCAAACAAAGATGTCTTGAACAAAGAGATTCACAAACGCATCAATTAATTGTCACTTTTATATTTAGCAGCCATCTCAAGAGAAAATAAGAAGAGGAAATAAGCCAGTAGAAACTCCCAGAAAACCAGTAATACTGTACCTACTTAAAGCTACTATCATAGCTAATAACAGCAGCTACCTAATGTTGCTGAACGCTGGCCAGCCACTTGCTTAATGAGCCACAAAGCTATCTTTTTCAAACCCTGCCTGTATTAGCTAATGACATACATACTTGTAACACGGGCACGATGTTTGAGACGTGTATGACGGAGGAGGAATTCTACAGAAGATGGAAGGTTATCAAGTCGGAGACGGCAGTTATATTTGCTATAAAAGCAACAACGTGAAATTTGGAACTAAATGTAAATCATGTATTTTAATTATTATTCTATAGCAAGCAGGACAACGACATGAACTGACCCTTGCTAGCTAGCTAACATTACCTGTTGACCTTCTAAGATATCCAGCTTAGTGATAAGTACTAATTTGTTGATGTCATTTTAAGAGTGATCGTTTTAGCTTGCCTGTTTTCTCAGGTAATAAACTATATGATTTCCATATGCAGATCCCAAGCCCTCTGCAATTACAGTTGTTACATAAGACTGGTGTTTGTACAGTATCTTGAAGCTAAACGCTAACTATAATGCATAGCTTTTAGTAACTTTAGAATAGCTAACATAGCTAGCTAGCATGGCAGAGTTTATGTTGTTGTCCTGCTTGCTATAAGCTATTCAGTAAAATAGATTATTTCCAAATGTTCTGTTTTGTTATCTGTTTATGTCTGTGTGGGTAATATAACGGAAGACAACTTGTATTTTCAAGAGGTAAGTATTCTTTATTGATGATCGCATATGAACATGAACTTGCTCCATGGAGATAAGTAAGGAAGAGAGCAAGGCTCAAGCTCGCCACATGGGCTAAAAATCATTGCTTAAATCGGAGAGGGGGGCCTATACTGATTACACCAAATTTCAATTTTTTAGTAGGATGGAGAAACTGGTTACTTAGGTAGCTCTTTACCATAACACAACTGTATCCATAGAACATATACAGTCGTGCCTCAGTTAGATAATGTCCGAACCACACTTCAAAACATGAAAATCACCAGCCTATATACATGAAAAATCTTTTGGTAAGGTAAACGCGCTTTTTAATAAAAAAATTTATTAAAAAGATGAGTGAAAATATTAGCATTTTCTTACGTTTTTTTGTGCTTTTCTGCAAACTTTTTAAAGTGTACAGTTTCTCACCCAATTAGAACACATCCTACTTTTAAACAGACTAGTGCCTTTTGCAAAAAGTGCGTTTTCATGTGCTACAGTTGTCATTAAAATAGATATTCTCGAGAACAAGGCCCCATTGAAAATAAACAGCGAAAAGTTAGCTCATCTGTTTGCCAGTGACGCTATAATGTAAAGTATAGTGCAATTGCAAGCCACGTGACTCACAGAAAATACTATTTACATTGCCAGAGCCATATGGAGCCAAAATGGCCAACGGCAGTGACGTCACTCCAGCAAGGCACTTGACTGCTCTGCTGCCTCCTCTTTTAGCTTGTGTGTAATTCAAAGGCATACTTTACTATCTCGATAGGCTACAACCAAACAAAACCTGGTCCATATCATTGTTTTCTCGTTGCTTGTAACATTGAGCTAGGTTTTGAACCAGCTGGTTGACCTGTTAGACTAGCTCCATTGGCTGAACACTGTGTATTGTAACAGTTTTATGTTCTTGGCTATTGTCAGTTGCATCTCACATGCAGAAACAGATTAGTGATTGGATTAGTGAAACGTAGCCTATCCTATATGGTGCTTCATAGCTATGTCAGTTATCGCGAGTGTTTGCATTTAATTTCCCACTGTAACACCTGTAACACTGTTACAAATGTACTGATAATAAATATCCCATTTGGTAATGATTGGTTGAATAAATTAATCCATGCATGTTTATGTAGGCTACGGAAATAATTGTAGCTGCTTGTTAACAGTCATGCTAGTTTTATGTAGGGTACAACCAAATACATAAACCCACTTCCCAGTTTTAAATTGCCAAATTTGTTTGTCGGATTTGACCTGTCATTTCACAATCTGGGTAGGATGATATGCGTGATAACGACACAAAGATTTGGTTGAATATTTTTGCCAGATTTTGTGGGTTGGGTTTTCATAGTAGCCTACGTGGGAGTGAGCATGATGAAGTCACCCAGAAATGTGAAAAGACTTCCACTGAAATATACATTGTTGTACACTACGCTGGGGGAGTGGAGGAGGGCAGGGTTTTAGCCGTTTTGTTCCTGCACTTCAAAAAATGGAACAGTGGAGAGAGGGAGTCCACAAAGATCGGTTTCCGGGGCATGGAGTGGAGGAGGGTGGTAGTGGAGTTAAGGAGTATGCACTTTCCAGCTAATGGGACACATCCGTTGAAATCCTATTTCTGACCGCTTTCAAGATGGCACTTAGCTCAGCTAGCATTAGCTATTGATTTCTAGCTAGTTTGTCAGCTACTAGTAGCTAGCAATACAACTGTACAGAGCTATAATTAAGCTAGTCAACTTAAAGAAATACGTATGTGTTACCCCAACTAATGCGTAACTTAGCTAGCTAGTGGTAAAGTAACGTAAATATTAATAGCTAATTGCGTTAGCTAGCTAGCTATGTAACGTTAGATAGGATAATTTAGCTACAATGGCAACTTCTAGCTAGCTATGTTATTCCTGTAAAGTCCTGTAAAGCATGTACATTAAACCAACAACAGCAGTAGATTAGTTGTCACTGCCAAGCTTACAAAACAACATTGCCTTAATGTAACGTTACCTACAGATTTGCAGCTATCAACAGCTAGCTCATCCTGGCATGAGGCATGACATCTTCTCTGTTCATTCTCTTTTACTGCCGCCACTACATTAATTACATGGGTAGCTGGCAAGACTCAGACGCAGACTCAAAACACACCTCTTCAAACTCTACCTTAGTCCCCCCTCCTGATTTACCCCGCCCCCCCCTTCTGATACCCCTATCCCTGCCTAACCCCCCCCCCCCCGCCCCAAAAAAAAAAAAAAAAAAAAAAAAAAAAAAAAAATTGCACTTATGATGACGACTATATGTTTAGAACAGCAGTCCAGGTGTATTTTTCTAGTTCGGGATGTGATGCTTTGACTTGTGGTAGAACCTATGCACTTGTAAGTCGCTTTGGATTAAAAGCGTCTGCCAAAAAAAAAAAAAAAAAAAAAAAAAAAAGATAGGCAGAGCTAGCTAGTAACTGCCTTTGATCATGCTGTAACGTTAGCTAGTTTGAACTGTAAAGTTTGCCAAACTTTGTCACCTATGGATGGTTGGTCACGTAGCTAGCTAGCAAACATATATTTAGCTGTGTAGTCAGCAGCTTTTTAATATTTAACGTTACATAGCTGTAAAAGAAACTAAATAAGGTAATCACTGCCAAATTACATAAATTCATTGTGTATATTTGAACTAATGGTAGCAGCCATGAAAATCAATGTTCAGACAATCAGATCACAGCAGAGAACATTTGTACATGTTTTGTAGAATTTGTGATTTGATTGATTTTATTTTTAAATTGTATTAGTTTCTATTTAAAAATGTATCGTACTATTTTAAATGTATTTCCTGTCGTATTGTACTGCTTCTACTGATTTTTGTTAACAGAGATTAAATAAAAATAATCCGTCATTGTAATTGTCCTGTTCCCCAAAAAATGTATTTTGGTTCTTGAAAAGTGCTATATACAATTGTAAATACAATTTTCTTGATTATTATTATTATTATTATTATTATTATTATTATGTCTTTCATCATTATAATATTATTATATTAGGATGGTTTAGCAGTGCAACCCGCATTAATATTTCGTATGGGCTAACATACACATTACACATATACTGTACTCTAAATCATTTATGAAATAAATGCACCAAACTTATATTTTGAAGATGGAGCCTTAAAGCTATATTTCACCAAACAATTACCAGCTCAAAAATAGTCTAATGGCATAATGAATTCACATTCAAAAGGATCTTTTCCATACACAAATTACCTTGCACAAATGAATGGTAAAGATAGGAAAACATTTGGGGTGAAATTAGCTATAACGCTTGAGTGGAATGCGTGGAGGTAAGGTGTTCAGCACTTGGGCTCCTCGGAGACTCAGATTTGGCTTGTGGTCTGTCTCCATTTCAAAGTACTGTTACTGGTACTGTTAGGAAGTCACAGAATCTCTTACATGCCCGGGTGAGCTTGAGGGATTTTTCTAGCTCTACATATCTCTGTTCGGCTGGTGTTAGAGACTGCGACGCATAGGCAACAGGCCTCCATTCGTCACCCCATTTCGGCTGCAAGACGTCTCTGCATCTGCAGACACCTTTGTCTCCTTACTTGGGTCATACAGGGCGAGTACTGGTGCGGATGACAAATACTCCTTCAAGTCGTTTGAAGGCTCTGACTAGGCCCTCAGAACCAGCAGTTATTCTTGGACAACAGGTCCCTGAAGGGTTTGTCTTTTTTCTTCCAGGTGCCTAACCATCCCCAAAAAGCCCCTTAGCTCGCTGAACATTTTTTCGCCAGCTACTGAATCAAGTATCTGTTCAACTGAGGGGAGTACATATTTTTCTCTTTGCACAGACTCATTAAGTTTTCTAAGGTCCACATATAAGCAAGGATTATTGTTTTGGGTCCCGCCACAATTCTTGAGCATCATTCTGTGGCTTCCTCCACCTTGCTGATCACTCTAATCTGCTCCATGCATTCAGTTTGTTCTTGACTTCAGGCATGAGCGGTAAAGGGATACGACGTGGAGAGAACGGCTCGCCTCCTGTTCTCAGTTTAATGGCGTTTAGCTTCTGTATCAGGCCAAGCCCGCTGCACAGCTTTGGATAGCATTCCCTCAGTGTCTGAATGTTTACACCATCAACACGTGTGACTGAACCCAGGCTAGCGATGGCTGCCCAGTAGAGCTGTGTGTAGGCCTCTAATTACATATAGTTTTATCTTTCTGTAGAAGCACATTTGTGACCCCCAGCACATCTCGCACACCCGGTCCCAGTAAGGGTTTGGACACTTGTGGGAGTACTGTTTTTTTGCAGTCTTTGAACATGGTATGAAACATGTGGTCTGGCATGACAGTCATGTCATGATGTTACAGAGAGGTAGGGGAGTGTGACAGGCAGGGGGAAGTGTGACACTTTTTTCCAGGATAAAAAGTGTTGTATAGTTTAATAAGCAAAATGCTG
Organism: Conger conger; assembly: GCF_963514075.1. Classification (NCBI taxonomy): domain Eukaryota; kingdom Metazoa; phylum Chordata; class Actinopteri; order Anguilliformes; family Congridae; genus Conger; species Conger conger. Next base: position 38,493,783 of record NC_083772.1, on the reverse strand, counting down.
TATTTTACACTTCATGAGACCTTTGATAGCATTTAGTTTCCATGTGTCCTTTTGGAGTTTCCAATTTGTGGTGATATTGTCCTCGAAATTGAAAGGGGATTTGTCCAGTATTGTGACTTGGCTCCATTGTGTTTCTTAGCACACCAGCCACAGCTACAAGAATCTGTATCCAGTCAAAACCAGAAAGTCTTTTCAGTGAGAAAAAAGTGTAAATTTACAATGTTTGGGCATATTTAACTTTCTTTTAGTAATATTTGGTCATTCTGACTCTTAAATAATAATAATAATAATAATAATAATAATAATACATTTTATTTGAAGTAGTGCCTTTCTAGACACTCAAGGTCACCTTACATTGGGCAAAATACAAAATAAACATTTGTCTTGTTAAACAAACCCCAAGGGGTTTCCTTTCAGAGGAGACCAGGAGTATGCCTGCAGGCAAAGGCTTGAAGACTAGTAACCATTTTATTTTTAAGCTTGTATCAAGGAAATTAAGGGAAGGGGTTGAGGAATCATGTTTCAGAAGACTCAAAACAGTGCCCTCTGTCTACCATTAAAAAAAACGGAAGTGTACTATACTTTCTTCTTACCTGCATGAAAGAACAATAATTTTGGCTTCCTTTTTTGCAATGACTTGCTAGTCTTGGCGTCTTGGTTCAGAAAGAATTTCAAAATGCTATGACAGGCCATTTTTTATACCATGATAAAGAATTAGAAAAAAAGTTTTGAGAGTTTAAAGGGCTTAAAGTTTTCACTATGGTAGTTCACGTTAGTTGACCTCCACAAAGTTCTTATCCTGCTAATGGTAATGCTAGCTAATTTTAGCTTTGTATCCACTGAGGTAGCTGAATGCCAAAATAATACAAAGTATACTAGCTTTAACTTCACAGTCACAATCTCTTTTTTGTAGTTAAAGAAAAAGATGTCATGTTACTAAATTAACAGTTTCTTTGCACAACTTTAATTGGTTTCTCAGATTCTTTCTCAAATTGAAGGTATTTGTTATGAAATGTATCAAATGCTTATATTGAAATATTTCTGTTGTTTAGTATACAGTATCTGTCTGCATTCACTCTCCAGTGGTGGAATGAACTTATCATGGAGGTGAGGCCATATTGTGACACAGACTGAAGACCCACCTCTTCAGTCTGCATTTTAGTACTTTTCTTCAGTAATTATTTGAGGATTGTCGTAGCATGGTTTATAGAATTCAATATATTTGTATTGTATTTGTCCCTTTGATTAAGGTTGCATAATAATGCATGTCATATTTTTATTCCCCTCTGACGTCCAAATAGTCCCATAATGCTGCTCCTTGCCCATTTTGGCCTTCTTATAGCTTAAGCTACACAAATGAAAAGAAAGGATGTCATTCAGAAATAAGTTGAGCACTAACAGTTTCTTTGTTTGGAAAGCAATCCGACAGAGTCAAAAGTCGTAGTTTGAATAGTTGATCATTATCTGACCGAATAATTCAGAATTTTGTCCAGTCCCACAAGAGTTTGTTTACTTTTTCTATTCACTTTCATTTTTTCAAGAAGGAAGATGCAGAACTGTTAGTATGCATGTGGAGCATCGACAAACATATATTTAAAGTGAGCAATTGGGTCAAAAAGGAATTTTGTGCAATCTTGAGTAATATAATAATAATAATAATAATAATAATAATAACAATAAGATAACCATAGCAAAGCTTTGTTTCTACTTAACAAGATACAGTCAATGGACATATTATTTATAGTAATTTACAGTTTTACAGTTTTACAGCAGGCCAAGACTAACATTTATACTTAAAAATGTTTTCTTAAATTTCATTTATAATTGTAAACAAGTCTTCTTTGGAGCCAGGGACCATTACACATTACACATTACACATTACTCAGCTGGTAATTAGATAGATTTGTATTTATGTATATACATTATTTTTACCATATTAATGGTGCACTTGATGATTGAACTGAATGGTGAAGGAAGACTACAATAACATGGTACACCAAAGTACATGATTGATTTGAGCATAATTGCATAATTTAATAAATACGCAAAACGTCAACACAAGGCTTTCTCTATTTGGATATACTGACTGGATTTTGTTTCAGCTAGAATGTCATACTTATAGGTTCAATTGTGCTAACATATCATTTGAGTACATGAACATAAACACTTTAAGTACAAAAGCTGTAAATTATATTTATCCATGAATACATTAAAAAATAAAATAAAAATGTGCATATATTTATAAAGTGTATAAAGTGTATAAAAAACTAGTATAAAGTGGAATCAATATACAATACAATTTTGTGTGCTTCCAGTCCAACACACCAAATTCTGTCCTGTCACAAAGCCACAAAACAAACGTTGATAGCAGTTTGATCTTATCCGATCATGTTTTAAGTAGATACATTGGAGATTGTGAAAGGCAGGCCATGTTATTGGTTGCTACAAAAGACTGCAAAAAACCTATGCAGATTGAGGAACGGGTTCATACTCGGTAAGTCTCTCCACATAGCTTTTTGGAGAAAAATACCTCATTATGGGTTGCAAATGGCGCGAGAGTAACTAACAAGCAGGAGGACTGGACTCTTAACAGGCACGTAGGAAATTAATTTGCGACTTTAAGCAAGGTATGTCACATGAACTAAATTTTATGCAGCTGAATAAAATAATAACATGCAATTTTTTAGCAACACCCAGGACAATGGAGGATACATGCTACTTGTTTATTTTATTTGTTTAGTGATGCATAATTTCATAATGATGTTGCCTTACAAATGCAAATGCTGCCCTTTGGCAGAGTCTTTGTGACGTGGTAGCAAATTAATTTATTCGTCACAAAGCATGGTTTGGAAATGTTTCATCTGTTAAGTATAACCAAGGGAAGACCTAAACATTAAGGAGATAAAGATAATAAGAGAAGAGACACTTGTTTGGTGAAGGTCATAGAATAGCATTAGCATGATTTCAATTAAAACTAATTCACAAGAATTTAAGAGTGCTGGTTAGCAAAGCTAGTATCTGTTATCTGCAGACTGTATTCCATTGGATTTCTCTCTTGTATAAAGTAAATCACGAATAGGTAAATTAAATTAAGTTCAATTGAGATTGTCTCCAAATAGGCTTTTAATAAAACAATGAAATTGATAATATTTTATTAATGAGCCAGCAATCAACATTCTGAGTATGTTCCTTTGTGCAAGAGAAATACTCAAAATGAATAAATAATAATGAAATACATTACTCAATAGGCTTCTCTGATGGGAGATAATAATAACAATTATTATTTAGTTTTGAATATAATGTTTAAATAATTTGCAAATGAAGCAATGCTAAATGTGAGGGCTCGCCTACTTCTTTGTATATACACTAAGTGACCACTTTATTAGGCAGACCTCTACACCAGTTTGTTAATGCAAATATCAAATCAGCAACTCAATACATAAAAGCATGAAGAAACGTGATCTCAGTTACTTTAACCATGGAATAATTTTAGTGGTTGCATCTCTGTTTCAGTATCTCGGAAACTGCTGATCCCCTGTTATTTTCACACAAAACAGTCTTTAGAGTTTACAGAGAATGGTGTGAAAAACAAAAAACATCCTGTTACTGGCAGTTTCATCTTATCTTTATGTCACACACTTTAACACACCTATGCCTATATCCCGGAGAGTGTTCCTGACCTGTTTGACATTGGTCTTTCATGGTCTACCAAGTTGTTTGCTTTTGCTTAGCTCACCAGTGTGTTCTTGCTTCCTAAGTAGTGTATCACGCAGTTGATTCTGACACAACAAGACTTGGATGAGTCTCTGATCAATTATTTAATGGGGGCCTGCCTTACTGGCATTGCCACTTATTTATGCCTCATGCTGAGAGGCAACAGAAACACATTCAAAATGCCACGCCAAGTATCAACTCTAGACATTTTATTAGCTTGATGCAAAGACATATAGCTGTCCAAGAAAGCTGAGCAGCCAACTGTCCGATTACTTTTGCTCACCTAAAATGTATAAATAAAGCTGTAATTCCTACACAAATTACCTGTATAGGTAGTGGTTATGATTGCTATCCTACCTTTCTCTGTGCCTAAGTTGTCTGAACTCAAAGCGCAGGATATTTTAAGCCCTTACAAGTAGTCACCTTGACGTCTTTGCAGATGGATTTGATGATACAACAGCTCTCCAAAGAAAGTCTGGTGAAAACAGGCCTTTAGGAATGGAAATGGGACCACATGCTGACAGTACTTTATCCTCATATCCATTGTTTTATTTCAAAATGCTTTCACTGCTGGAGGTCAAAACAACACGTATTATGTCCCTGTCCCAATATTTTGCATTTAACTATATATAATTATATTTTATTCTTCAACGTAGTATTTTTAAAAATGATATAGAGAGGCTATCATAAAGGCCTTGGGAATTGTGAGTGATTGATGTAGCTTTGTACAGACTCTTACACACCTGCATTATCATGCCAAATGGAAGCACTATAAAGTTGCTGATGTGAAAATGTCACTGTACATTATATACACACCGTGCCATAAATTCAGTCCTTCTGGATTATTGCCCTACAAGGGATTTAATATGCCATGGCCAATCAAAAGAAACTGAAGTAATCTATGGTTGTTAACCTCCTGAGGGTAATGGTCTTTCCACTCTCTGTCATGCAGTATTTAGGAGGCACAACGTGCAACTCTATGAATGCAACTACTCTCTTGGAAAAATGGTGAAAATTGAGGAAAAGGGTAAGAAAGGATGTTCACCACCATAAATGGTATCTGCCTCAAACTGTTATTTTAATAAATTAAGCTCTTTTTAAGCAAATCGTTGATTAGTTCTGTTCTATTCTTCTACTTTCAGGAGCTCTCCTTGAAGATATCTATGCATATGCCCTGTCCAGAGCACTGATAAAAATTGCCCCGCCAGCCACTGTTGGTTTGTACTGTCAGTGTCAAAACCGCATTGAGACACTGCTAAAGAAAATTAAAAGTGAGTTATACATTTAAAACATGTCAGTTGGACAGCAGAATAATGCAATGTTTCATAACTGGATTAAATGTTTGGGTTGCAGGATTGGAAAGCAATGCTAAATTCATTTTACAGCAATTAGAAAATATATATGTATCGGAAAGTTGAAATACATTTCTGATGGACTGTATTTGCCCATATTAGGGCAGTCACTTTTTCAAGTTCAAACGAATCTCATGAATAAGATAAATTCAACCCAAAAAGGTAAAGAGGAGATAGTGATTGGCAAAAGCCAGAAAACGCTGGGCCGGAAAACCCTTAATTACATATTCAAATTTTCTCCGGAGAAGTCCAATTAAAAAAAAAAAAAATGTTCTGGTCTTTACTTTTATTTTCTTTTATGATGATATACTGCAGAAGATTCAATTTCCATTTTTGAACTATGTATGTATTTGCTCAGTAGATAAAGAATATAATGTACGTTTATAAGGTTTGCAATTTCTCATCAGTTCAGGTCATTTTAATTGACACACCCAGGCAAGGTTGATTAGCATGCTTGCAACAACATAACTTGTAGTAACAGTCTCTGCATATGTGGCTAAAAGTATAATGGCCATCATGTTGCTTATGTTTTACATTACAGTTTACATTAACAGAGAAGCAGAATGGAGGGAACACAAGTACAAATTGGACATGCCCCGATCCATCTTGAGCTCCCTGGTTGTGCTGCTCTCCATGATGTTCTTTCGACCAGTGTGGAGCATGGAGACGGAGCAGAGGCGGAAGAGGGTGAGGTGGATATTTGTGCGCTTCAGCGCCTGGCACTTTGCGGGAAGTGACAAGCTGTGGGCTGGCCTTGTGATCCGCCTGTTCAAGGCCATACAGCAGGACTTTGGGGGGCTGTCTGTCAGTGTCTACAGAGCCACCCAGCACCCATTCCCTAAGAGGTTCGAGGACCAGAGTCGAGGAAACTGGCAGGCAAGGAAGATGTGTAGGGTGCCTGTCTGGCTTGCTGCCATGTGTGCAGCCGTTTTGTGTGCGGGGTCCTGCATCATGCTCTACTTTTTGGGCTTCCAAGTGAGAACGAACGGGACACTGAGCAGTCTGTCGAGTGTGGAATCAGTGGCTGCCGTGACTCTTGGCCCCCCTGCCGTAGTGGTACTACGGTTAGTCTTGAGGATTGGCAAAAATCTGCTTTACGGTCCGGGTAGCATTGTCCAAAAGACGATGAACAAGTCAGCAGTCAGTGATCAGCTGGGTTTCATGAACAAGGTGAGAAAGGAGGTGTCCATTCTCATTAATCTCATCCATTTCATGGAAGTGCTGGAGAACAGAAAGATCCGTGTTATTCTGGAGATCACCAAATTAGACCGGTGCAGCCCGGAAAAGATAATTCAGACTCTGGAGGCCGTCAACATCCTTTTGACAGGAGAGAATGTCCCCTTTGTGTTGATTCTCGCTGTAGACCCAAGGGTTGTGGTGAACTGTGTGGAAAATTCATTCTTGCAGCATAGGTCAACAAACAGCGGTTATGATTTTTTAAACAAGATTGTTACCCTGCCTTTCTCTGTGCCCGAGTTGTCTGAGAATTCAAAGCGCAGGATATTTGAAACCCTTGCAAATAGTCACCTTGAGGTCTTTGCTGATGGCTTTGATGGGACAATAGCTCACCCAAGAAAGTCTGGTGAAAACAGGCATTTAGGAATGGAAATGGGACCACATGAAGGGAGCTTGGTGCCTTTCATTGGAAATTTCAGTGCAGGGTCTGAAGCAATAGATCCAGGCATTCCTTGGGAACACTGGGCAAGACGGGTGAAGACACTGACGAATGATGCTCTACAGTTTGTCTATAAGAAAGGCAACCTCCATAGTTACATTTCTGGAGATCACATGTATATGAGGAGAATAATCAACTCAGTGCGTATGTCCATTATCATCCTGGAGGGGATGAGGTGTGATTTGTCTTCAGGTGAAGACCTTGCAGCTTGGGTGGTTCTGGCCAACCTGTGGCCTTGTCGTCTGAGCTGGATTCTCCAGATTGTGGAAGATGACCAGCACAGGGCTGCTATAAATGAGCCTGGCAGTACGGGTGAGATTGACAATGGTAAGCCTTTGTGGGAAGTCTTCCGCAAGTCCAGCGTTGAATTATGCATGCTTAAAGGTGGAGCTGAGCTACTCCTGGAGCAGGATGGGGACCCTGAACTGTTTGAAAAGTTTCTCAAGGTGGATTTCAGGCTCACTGTTGGGGATATCAAAAGGTTCAGGCCCTGCACAGTCAATCTTGACTATTCCATACAAAACGAGATGGCCAGGCTCAGAGGCACCAACACAAGAGACAAATTGAACGACAAAACCCATGGCACACTCCCAATTAGGTCCCTTGTCAGAATGAGTACAGAGGACATCTGCAAAGAGGTAATAACAATTTACACTTAAACAATGCTTATATTTTACACATGTCAAGGTATTTTCCTAAATGGCTAAAATAGATTGTGTGTGGATATTATGCCAAAGCACATTATCATAACTATCCATTATCCTATCCTATGCTAATTACTCATGTCACTGGTGCTGGCAACAAATTAATCACTTCACGCACTTGAATTGAAAAACCAATGCAACAAGATGACATAACTGACACATGCAGGTTCATCTTAAACATTGCCTGTATTCAGTCTGCGTCTCTATTTGTCTTTAGATGCAAAGGCTGAACTTCCCTGAAAAATATCAGGAGCGGCTGAGGCAGAATCGACTTGATGGATCGTCCCTGGCCTTTGGCGGTGACGGAGAGATCAAACAGGTTTTGCAGATGGCCTTGGGTGAATGGATCTCTTTCAGCTTTCGTTTCCTGGGAGCAAAGCCAAGAGCCAGCCCCTAAGCATCAAACCTGGCGATGGCTCTGCAAAGTGGAGAAGCTCCTTCCTCCTTTTCTTGGAGGATGTTGTGAAGTCTCGCTTCCTTCTCAGAGTCCTGCTATTGTACTACCTCTAACAGCAGCTCTGCAAGTCTTGACAGTCTAATTAGGCATATTCTGGGCATATGTTCTGTCACTGACCATTATATTATAGTAAATAATGATGAGAATCCTAAAACAATCCAACTGAAGGATTCACTGACTAAACACATTTGTATGAGACTATATGTATGGTATAGACTTCCAAAGCAATGAGCTGCTCAGATTTAAAATAATAACCATACAAAGTGTATATAGACAAAACATTTCTAAAATATGCTGAATGTAGTGAATGCAGTCAGGTTTTGCTTGTAATATACTACTCTTAAATTTAATTTACACTCCTGAATTTTTGTTCCAGCCAATTACCTTAGTTTTAGTTGTCTGACAGCTCTATGAACTAGATTCAGTCCTGTACTTGACCACAGTCAAATGTTTAGGCTACACTTGCAGACTGTAGCTAGTGCTTATAAAAATGTCAGCTCAAATTATGACTCAGCTAATTAAATAATTAAGAGCATAACTTGGCACCTGAAATACTGAAATTGATTGGCCTTTGTTGTGCACCCCTGCTGTTTTCAGCCATTAGCATGTTACGCCCTATTTGCTCTGGACTAGTATGACCTCAGGACCTCATGTGTTTTAGAAAGAGATGATTACAAATTGCATGAGGTCCCCAGGTAATACTAGTCCAGTGCAAATAGGGCTTTTGTCTATAACAGGGATGGGCAAGGTGGGTCGTATCTATTTCAGACGAACTTCCGCCCAATCATTTACAAGATCTGTCATTTATAGCCACATTCCATAATATAAACAGCAGCTGATGAATATTCTTGTCTTGTAGCATTTCTTTGTGGCCTAATTTACTCGTGAATTGCATATGTGCATATGGCTAACTAGCTGATTGAGCCAGGGTAACTGGTGGCAAAAACATGCTGTTATTTTTTCTCAGTTAAACTATATAAAAGCAACCATGCAAAACAATAGTACATAATCAGCTTCACAAACAACCAAGCAAAGCAGCAGTACTATGAAAAATAATTGTGTATACTCACAATCCGTCGCTTGTGGGTGTGTTTGTGTTCTTCATATCAATAGTAGTGGCGTACAGTCAAATGTAGTCTCAAACTGTTTCCAATACATTTTTGAGTATCAATCAAGCAATTAAATAACTGAATAACAAATATCAATTAATATAGCAATTGCCTGAAGCCTACTAGGCTATGTTTTCTTTGTGTCATGAAATTGTGTAACATTTCATATGTAGGCCTAGCCTACAGTATATAGTGGCAGTCGGTGCGCTAAAAGGAATCTTAAAAAGCTTACTCAACCTTTTCATTTATTTTGCTGGATAAACCATCACACAAATTCTCTATGCCTATGCCTGTAGCATAGTGGTTAAGGTACATGACTGGGACATGCAAGGTCGGTGGTTCGATCCCTGGTTGTAGCCACAATAAGATCCCCACAGCCGCTGGGCCCTGCATTGCTCCAGGGGAGGAGTGTCTCCTACTTAATCTAATCAACAGTATGTTGCTCTGGATAAGAGCATCTGCAAAATGCCAATAATATAATGTAATATTCTGTACCAGGAAGCTGCAAAATATCAAAACTCACAGCAGTGTGATTTAGGCTGTTTAATTGATGTCTTGCACATCTAGTTTTGCAGGAGGAATAGCAGTAAACAAAGTGAATGACGTAGAGCATGGCTTTCTTTCTTTCTTTCCCTAGGCAGTGTTTTCTGTTTTCTTCCCAATCCTTAACTTTTTAATGAAAATGAATATCTCTCTCCCTTTTTCTTTTTGGAAGTGCGCCCTCTCGTGGTGACAACAAAGTAGTGCCGATTTAGCAGAGATTACAAACTCTTGCTTTGCCTTTTTTCAGAAATCAAAAATGCATGAATTATAACGGATCACAGAGAGTATTTTAGTCAATCAAAATGATTTTCTTTGCATTGTACTCGAACAAAGAGTTTGGGAAAATGTGAATAAGAATCTCCAGTCACAACTTTTTCTCAATTTGTTGAAGCTACTTTTTGTATCATTCTGCTCTAAAGAATTTCAGGCTAATAAATATAATTTTAAAGACATATTTATGTTATTGATGAATTAATGTGCAATAATCTGTGGATTTACTTTGTGAAATTGGGTTATCCTAAAGACTCACTGTTAGATGTTTGCAGCATTTTCATAAAAATTATCCAAAACAAAAATTAGAAGTGTGATAAAAACAGTTTAGAACACACCATTCTGACATTAAATTGTAACTCAGGCAGTTAATTAGCAGTAGTTCAATAATATTGGACACCTGGCACACCTGGACACCGAGAGCATCTCATGACAGTGATATGATTGCGTGTGAATTCAAGGTACAGTGCTTTCAGTATTGACTCCCCTTGACCTTTTTTGCATATTGTCCTTGTGGCAGGTGATTTGTAAGTTAATTTCCACCGATATCCGGAATTAGGATAAATTAATTGAGCCTGTGTTGTTTGTTGCATGAGAGGTTCCATAAGCCTCCACTGGGTTTACCCCCTTTGAGTTACTGTACGGGCGAAAGCCCTGTGGCATTATGGACTTGTAAAAGGAAACTTGGGAGGAGAGTCCAAGCCAAACTAAAAATTAAATTCAGTACGTATTGGACCTGTGAGCAAAGCTGCACGTACTTGGTGAAATTTCATGCTAATATTTTCTCCAGGCTCAAGAACGTCAGAGATGGCAATACAAGAGGGGGGCGCAATTGCGAATATTCAAACTGGGAGTTCTGATTGTGCTCCCATCGTACACCTCCAAATTACTCGCCACAGGATCTTTTGAGGTTACACGGCGATGAGGGAGTGTAAGCTATGAAGTTATTCGCTCTGATAGGGGAGGGGCATGTCACACCTCGGTTAAATATTTGCATTAACAAGTTGGTTTGCAGGTCTACCTAATGAAGTGTTCACTGAGTTTATATTGTGTGATCTCTTTAGAAACTGGAATTCCCATACCTGGCCCAATTTAGATTGTTAATACAAAGTGGATGAATACTTTTAGTCATTTTAAAATAAAAAGAACATTGCAAAATTTTAAATAAATAAAAAAAATTTAAAAGGGGGGGGGGGGACTTTCTCAGAAATACATCTACTAATGTTGGCTTACAAGGTGACCTGAAATTAAGATTTTATGCAATCAATATAGTGGCTATTCAACATCCATGATTTCACAGTTGAAGCCTGAAAGTGTCCCCCTCACTAGTTACTGACAGCACTATGAGATGAAACCGACATTTGGCTTCTGTTGAAACGTGCAGCTGGTCAAATACTTTGTGGTGCCGCGATAATAAACAGCTTTTGTCTGGTATGAATAACAACTGCTTCATAATCGCTTTGAATACGTTGCACTTCTTAATCATGTCCAGCTGGATCTGAGGGCAGCATCTGCTTGTCCAGTTAATGTATACTAATAACAATATGGATTATACAAAGGGGAAATGAACATGAAATTATTAGCAGTTGGGTGGTGTTAAACAAACACAATTCACAATGTGGCACTCACAATGCTCTGCGAATGGAGAACTAGGCTGTGCATAAGATTTGTTGTGACATTTTGTACAATAATCTATGTAATTGTGGGAATGGGGGTACTATGTATAAAAAAGGTTGTGATTGCAGACATGGTCAAGTGGTTCAGTTGTTGTTGAGACCAAACATCAGAATTGGGAAGAAATGTGATCAAAGTGACTTTGACCATGGTGCCTGACAGGGTGGTTTGTGTATTTCAGAAACTGCTGATCTCCTGTGATTTTCACCCACAACAGTTTCTAAAGTTTCCAGAGAATGGTGCAAAAAGAAAACGACTTATTAGTGAGAAAGGTTATAGAAGGGCCAGAATGGTTCAAGCTGACAGGGAGGCAACAGTAACTTAAATAACTATGCATTACAACTGCAGCGTAGTTTGCAGAAGAGAATCTCTGAGCACACAACACATCAAGCGTGTTCACCAGCGTGTCTAAAAAGAAGTCTTAATAAATACATAATAAAGTGTTCACAGTGTATATACACTCAGTGAGCACTTAATTAGGTATTTATTACTTATTTAGTCTTCTGTGGCTGTAGCCTATGCACTTAAGAGGTTTGATGCTTTATGTGTTCAGTGATGCTCTTCTGCATACCACTGTTGTAATGTGTGGTTATTTGCATGACTGAAATGTGTAACTTTTTCTAATGGTAGGGTCACTCTATGAAATCATCTAATTCTGGAAAAAAATAATTTTGTTTTTTTTTACTGCTGTTAAACTCAGGAAAGGGCTACATCAATGCAATGCAACTTCAAATTTAATGTCATCACATTAAATATGAAATACTACTTTGAAGTGATTGTTTTAGAATGCTGAAGAATATTTTTTGGAGTTATACAAACAAAGGTTTATGACAGCCACAAGAAGACTGACAAAACCGCAGTCAAATTTAAAGATTCATATTTTCATTTCACAGCACAAAAATAAAGAACACAACAATGCATTTCTGGTTTTATCCATGAGGTCTCTGTACCATATGAGAAACACTAATGAAGGAGAAATGCTGCAAAGACGCTGGGCGTTTAGGGCACAGTGACTTCACACTTACACAACAGGATGCCTAGCCCCACAGAACAGGCATCGTCATCATAAAATGGCGATTCACCTCCTGATAGCAGGGTCCACACCGGCCAATGACTTTACTTATTTAATTTCACTAAGATAAAAGGTGGGTGCCATACTTTCAATCATGATCTTTTAATAAAGATGGGGGGGGGTAACATTAGCTCAGGAGGTAAGAGCAGTTGTCTGGTAGTCGGAGGATTGCCAGTTCGATCCTGCCTTGGGTGTCTTAAAGTGTCCCTGAGCAAGACACCTAACCCCCAATTGTTCCTGGTGAGCTGGTTGATGCCTGGCATGGCAGCCAATTGCTGTTGGTGTGTGTGTGTGTATGTGAATAGGTGAATGAGAAGCATCAATTGTACAGTGCTTTGGATACAGGTGCTATATACATGCCAACCATTTACCAGTTAATAATAATCTGCCTGATCACACGAACATTGAGCTCCTGCTAAGAGAAATGTAACATGTACACCCCATTCCACATGCACTGTCCATAAGATTAGTAAACCTCTAACATTAACTTTTAGTCAGCCTATAAATCTGTGCCTTTCCACTGTTCTCTTCTGGCTAAGGTGGAAATCACACCACCCACAAGTGAAACAGGCGCACTACATGACTAATCCTTGCCCTTCACATAGCTGATATTTCCTTAACACAATGAAGTTTGTTTGCAGGGGTGGGTGGAACGGGACATTTATGAAGTTGTTTATTGAAATTACAATTTAGAAAGGTTTCATTCACCATTACATTGTAGACAAAAGAAAGTGCAGTAACATGTTATTAAATAAAAAATACTGATTGACATAATACTCATGCTTTTGCAATCGGCATTAAACTTGGTTAGTTTCCATTTTAAGCAAAAATAAATGTAGGCTATCCAAAATTTTTTGCAGGAAAAATGGCAAATATGCAGTTTATTCGTTAAAGGCTCGACAAGGGAGGCGGTATGCTACGTTAAAAAAAATCTTCACATTCTTTTTTTATATTTCTGTAATTATCGAGTGTGGTTTATATTGTGCGTATACAAATGTAAAAAAAAAAGAAAGAAAAAAACACTATCAAGAGTTATGGGGTGTCTATGGTGATGTCGGGGAGTAGGTTACAACTAGTAATTATATCGATTTTCTCAGAAACAGATTTTAGATCTTCTAGAATGAGACGAATGCTGTGCGAAGCGTTGATGATGCCATTCTGGGAATTGTTGAGGTGAGTTGTGGCCGTCCGTATATCTTTCGTTGCGTTGTTGTACACTTGTCTGAACATCTGTGTTACGTCACTGCACAGTCGCGCGTTGTTCTCCTGCAGTTTCTGTTGAAGTAATGTGTTATAACGCCCGCTTTGCTCAACCCTCAGCGCAGGTTTATCTTCCACTGCTGATAGAAAGTCCGGGGTGTTTCTTATCACGATGAGTGGCGGTAAGTCCTTGCGCAGTACTTGCGAGTATTCTGAATTCCCTGCAACAACCAGCTTCCGCACTTTATCTGCTTCCCCTTCGCTATCCGTCTCTGATGCTTCTCCTGGCACCTTTACCCCGGCTGCAGCGGACTGAGTCGAAGGGAGGGACGTTAAATAAACCTCTTCATCCGAGTCCGTCTCAGATGCCTCACCTTGGACGACTATCTGGAATTTGTTACTCGCCATTTACGTTTCCACCTAAACAAGACCAAGGGAGAGATGCAATTACTTTTATTTTCAATCCAGATACTAGCTGGATAGCTGAATAAATTTCTTACACTTTAGTAGCGCTAACAAGCAAAATACCAAAATACCATCGCATACGACAAGCAGTGTTACTGCTACGCTAGATCAGGCTGGAGTAACAGCTAGAACATGGCCATATGATACAGGGTAACGATATTAATTAAAACAGTTTACAAACCGTGTACGTGTAATTCCGGAGAACTGAAAATTCTTTTTAATCTCGGTATAGAACAACCTCGTTGCAGTATCTGAACTTCAGAACGAGAATCCGTAAATAAAATCACATGAACTGGGAGTCAGGAACTGGCATCACGAGGACAGCGACTTGCCCACACAACCAACCAGTGACGCGCTCCTTTACCACGTGATATGAGGCATGTCAACAAACCACAGTCATATGATCAGAGCGTAAACATGAAGCTACCTTGACGCAGGCGAAACGCTGCGTAAGTTGCGGTGAAGGGATGAGGTGTTATTTTTAACAGTAAGCGTTTAAACTTTCTGAACCACTGCAAAGAAAAAAAGGTTGGAGAAAGCCGCCTGGCCCCTTGGTGCGTGGGACCGTGGCTTACCAGGTTTATTGTGTTTCAGGGAAACCTCAGAAAGATGGCTAGCAGGCTAGCTGGCTAACTGGCTACGGTCACTCGATCACATTGTGCTCTGACCAATGCTAATATATGTTCGCTAACATTAGCTAGCGGCCAGCCAGCTCGCTGATGCTAAATGAATTATCTACCTGCGTAAATTATGTACCTGTATGTAGCTATTGTCAAACAGTTTTGTTTGTTACATTATTAAATGTGCTTTAACTTGCTGGAGATGTCTGATTTCTGCGGTTGAGATAAAAGGAATATTTCGCTGCAGACCATTGAGACCAAGAGCCAGTGAGCGATAGGGATCAATATCTAATCGCGACGTCATCGCTGTTGCAGACATTAAAGCGTATAAAGCAGCCCGGTTGTGTTTTGTTTAAAATGTCTTACATTTGTTGAGAAAAAATCTTAAAAATGCTGACCATGGCTTTGGCAACCATTCTCGCTTACCGATAAAGCAACCCAGCGTGGTTGATTGTTCCTGTAGTGATATTGCGATTGTGCCGTTATTCTTCTACAAATTATAATAATTTAAATGCACGCATGATACGTATTTTTCAATGACAAAGATGTCATCGATGACATTCACAATTATTGTTGTCCATTACGATGACACGTATAGCAAAATAAAGTATACATTACCACTCGTATCGTTTTTTTATATTTATGTATGTTTTGCCATGCAGTTTAAAATTAAGTAATCAATTGTGCGCTTCAGTCCTCAGCATGTTCAAGTACAGTGCTTGTAATTGCGCAGTGTATTATCCTGTTTTATATAGGTCATTAAATTATAATGACGGATATTCATTCATTGGAACTACGCTGATACGAATGCAATTGTTTGGTGTATTGGTTCTCAAAACTGGAAAGCCAGACAAATGTTCTTAGAATTTAGATTTTCTTAAGACTTGGATTTGATGCTACAACTTTGACATTTTGCTACTTTTTCGGTTTTATTTATTTATCCATCCTCAAGTCTGAATTTACTTAAATGAATAAAGTTGCCATTTGCTATATAATTGTATGTGTATATCCAACACCATTCAAAAGTATGGTAATGGTCGAGTGAAATTGAGATCAAAAGATGAATGAGAAAATCATCTTTGATTTTATGGTGTTTACATGCATGTAGTGTATCGGGTGGCACACTGTTGCCTCACGAGAAGGAGGTTCTGGGTTTGAGTCCCAGCTGACCAGGATCCTTTCTGCGTGGAGTTTGCATGTTCTCCCTATGCTTGTTCGGGGTACATTTACAGAAATGTTATGAATGTGCATTGTCCTTGCCAATTAAAGTAAATAAACGGTATGGTTTACCATTTCATGAAGACCAAGTCCCCCCCATTTCCAGCTGTGCAAAATGAAGAGATGAGCTTGAAGCAAAATCAAAGCAATAAAGTCTAATATTTGGTTGAATCGCCCCTTAAGTGCAAGCCATTAAACTGCATGAGCCATTGACATCTCCAGTCCTGTGGTATCTTCTTTGGAAATGCCTCTGCAGCTGCATTCAGCTGATCTTTGTTTTGGGGGGTTTCTGTCTTCAGTCTCCTATTTAGCAAGTGAAATGCATGCTTGATCTGATTTCAATTGGATGACTGTCTTGGCCAGTCTAAAACCTTCCACTTTACATTCTTTGGTTGTGTTGGCTGGGTGTTTGGAGGCATTTCTTTGTTCATGGCCAGACAAAATCTGTCTTATAATAATTCATGCTACTTGTGCCATCCTCCTTAAGATCAACACTAAAAATGGATTGGACAGGATTCTATGCAAATAGCCTAATTGTCATTCTTATGCGAATTATTATTTGTTATTTTTTTAGTTAAAAAATATATCCACATATAGCATGCCCATTCTTAGGAATTGTGTATGTTCTTTATATTTGACGTTGACATTATTTTTGTGAGAGGTTTTTTCTCATTTCCAGTTAAGTGATAGAATTGATTCATGGAAGAAAAGAGATTATATTGTTTCATACCTGGGCAAAACACATAATTGTTTTGCATTCAAATACTTTTCTACACTTTACCAACCTTGTCTGGTGTATTGCAACCAATTAAATACTCTTAAAAAGTGCAAACCCCGCCTTTTGCTCTTCTTGGTTGGTTCAATTTCACCAGGTAAGCTCAATTGAACACAGAAAAGTATTGCGCTTTTATCCAAAAGTACATACAGACGATTAGACTAAGCAGGGGACAATCCCCCCAGAGCAATGTGGGGTTAAGGGCCTTGCTCAAGGGCCCAACAGCTGCGCAGATCTTATCGTGGCCACACTGTGGCTTGAACCACCAACCATCCAGGTCCCAGTCATGCACCACTAGGCTATTTGTTGGAGATTGGGGTCATTCAGAGTAGCAGAACCTATGTCAGCAAGAGAAACTGTGGTGTCTCCCTTCCCTGCAGCTCCCTGCCCAGAGGGCTGCCAGCGGACCGGGCGGACACGGAGGAGACCATGGACCTGAGCGAGAGGAGGCCCAACAAGTGGTGGACGGAGACGGACACCTTCGCCATGCTGGCCCTCATCGAGGAGCTGGACCTGGTGCACGAGCTGGACAAGAAGAGGCAGCGCAACGACTCGCACTTCCGCCGGCTGCGGCACAGCCTGGCCCGGCGCGACATCCACTTCACCGTCAACCAGATCCGCAACCGCTGGAAGAGCCTCAAGCACAAGTACCGCAAGATCAAGACGGCGGGCTACCGGAGCCCCGCCGCCCGGCTGTCCGCCATCGAGTCCTTCCGCTACTTCCGGAAGCTGGACCGCATGCTGGCGGCGCGGAGGCCCCGGGCCGCGGGGCAGGGGGAGGCCACCGGGGGGAGCCACAGCCTGGTGGTGCTCTCCACCTCCGACCTGGAGGACCACACCGACAGTACTGCCGCCATTTTTACCGTTTTCCCGCCGCCTGTCCTAAGAGCCGTTACTGAGCGCTGCTTTTTCCAGCACTGGGTTTAAGAGCTTGCATTAGCTACTCTATGAAGTGTCCCCAGTTGAATGGCATTTTGAGTTGTTTCGTGAGAAAATGAAAACCTATGCGTGGGTGTCCATGTCTAGTATAACTTCATGGAGTACCTGTTGTTTTTCTGCTTGGCATTCCTAAACAAGCATATTGCCTTTAAGTACTTTTTAAGTGTCAGTGCTAGGTTAATGGTTACTTTGTGTTTTTAGTTTTATCGGAAGCAATATAACTTTAAGACCAACACGCATCAGCTTCTTCTTCCTGGTTTTAGTATCTAAAATGCCCACAATTAAAATGAAATTGAGAATCCAAAGATTCTTTTCATTATGTTCAGTGCTATGTTATTAGTTTCTGAAAGCGTTTGGATGATATTTGTATTGTTAGTTTTATCAAAAGCCGGTGTTCATATAACTTATTATACAATAATTATTTTCTTCTTTCCAGCTTGGTCTACTTTATTTTAGGCCATAGTTCTCATTTTCATTAGTTTATTTTTATTTGAAGGATAAATTGGTCTGTAGGTAAGTAAATACATACCTACAAGGCAAACATGTCTGTGATAAGCACCCTGATGATACAAGGCAGGGAAATCTGTCCATTTCAATAAACACCGTGTTGGCAGTTTATTTGTGTAAAATATAAATTGACAGTGTATAATATGAATTGTATAATGGCTAAAAAGACTTGCCTAGGTGCTGGTAAGAAACCCTTCCTGCCCTGGGTAATGCTTTGATACTGCACAGCCATCCATGAACTAGATCAGTGCCTTACGCTGCAAAAACAAAAAATAAGTGAGTCTCATCGACATATTGACTTTAGTTTTGTTAGTTGGTACAAAAGATTGTTTTTAACCGCCCTCCTCCCTCCTCGGCAGGTGACGTTCCTCAGTCTTGTGGGACAACGCGATGGCAGGACGCCCTCCCGGGACCAGAGGGGGACAGTGAGGAAAGCAAAGGACACCCGGAGGAGCCCGGGGACTTCAGGACACCCCGCTGGGACATTGGGACAGAGGAGGTGGTGACTTTAGGGTTGTCGGGAGAGTACCTCTACCCGGTCAAGGCGGAGCCGCACCTGCTGTCTTCCCTGCGTAGCCTAGAGGGCGCCAGAGAGTCGACCGGCTGTAGTCCCAGGGAGCCCACAGGTCAGTTTACAGATGAAATGATCCAGGTAGTAAACTCCTACAGTACAGTCCGTAAGTATTTGGACACATTCTTTGTTGTTTTCGCTCTAGATTTGAGCAAACAAACAGTTGAAGTTAAGCAATCACTATGTGGTTAAAATGTGCATTATTTGTTTTTTCAAAAGCAGCTTTATGGATAAAAGTATTTTTTTTCTTCTTTGTAGCTTGGTTTACTTTATTTTATGCCTGTAGTTCTCATTTACATTCAGATTTATTTTTCATAAGACGTAAAAACCCTCAAAGCTGAAAGTCTGCAGTTTGCTGGAGTGCAGCAAACAACAAAAAATGTGTCACTGTCCAAATCACTGTATATACAGAGCAACATTGCATAGGACATCAGCATGCCATTAAGCATTAAGGTGCACATGGTGAATTACAGATGGCCTGCACAGGGTATTGGGCCACCATTCTGTTGATGAAACTGGCTTCTCTCGCCTCAGGTTGAAATTTGCAGTCAACCGATCTAGGGTCGCTCACCTTTTCCGCTCTACTTTCAGCTATTTTATTTCATTTAAGGTCTACCAAACGTTGATATGGTTTTTTTTTTTTTTTAAATAGATGTGTTGTTGTTTTTTGGAAGGCCGTGTAATCTCCGGTTAGTTAAGGGGAAACCACTAATGGCACACATAAGATGGCCACCAGCACTCGATATTTCGGTAATAATGCAATGATACTGCACTCAAGGCAAGGACGTGTGGGAGCGTCTATATAAATCGTCGATCAGATGATTGGCTACTTTGATTGAAATCCAGAATCTATGTCATATCTGGAGCCAAGCATTCCAGCGTTTTCTTTCTGGGAGAAAATGTGGCAAAATATGCTTTACAGATTTAATATTTTTCCAATTAATTGGAACAAGTTAGTCAATGCAAGCAGCCAAACATTGAATAAAACTTAATAAAACAAATAAGAGAGGGCTTTTCATTTCTGTCAAAAGCTATTAACAAATTAACAAATAATCTTTAACAAGGAGCTTGGAAACGTAACTGGCTGTGCTACCTCCAGGATCATACTCTGTCCAGTGGACCAGCCAGTCTGTGCTGGCTATGTTCAAGCCAATCGGGAGAGGGAAGGCATCATTACCAAGCTCAAACCAAAAGTAGCTGGTCATGATTGACTGAAGCCTAGCATTCTCAAAATGAGCTTATCTTACCTATCAAAACCTCTTCCAAGTTATTCCAGTGTTAAAGACAGATGTTGATTTTGTCTTTTCCAACTATAGACCAATCTCTGTTCATTGTTTTTTTCACTAAGGTACTTGAAAGAATAGTGTATAATACGATCATTGAGTTTTTTAGAGCATAGCCTTCTGGACACCCACCAACATCAGTTTAGAGAAGAACACTACTGCAATGGCTTTGGTCCAACTGATCGATAAGTTCTCTAGAGCTCTTGGTGATAATGAACTGGCTGTTGGGATTTGTTTATAGACTTGTCTAAAGCCTTTGACTCCATGGATCATTGTTGTTTTGCTAATGAAACTCCAGTTGTGTGGTATTCAGTGTGATGAGCTGCAGTGTTTCATAAGTTACCAATCCCTCATTCTTTTTCTTCCATTAACAAATATTTGTACCTTTCTGTGGGGGAGGTCCTCATTTTTACCTTTCCTGCACATTTCTCTCTTTGTTCTGTTGTTTTTGTCTTCTGTTTAATTTGTTTTTGATTGTGCAAAATACATTTTGAGGTCCATAGCTCATAGGTTATACTGCATTAATTAACTTAAGTTTTTTTGTATTCATTCATTTTTTTCAGGGTGCAACTTTCAATGACTTACACCGTTTGAAAGTGCTAAAACTCACGGTTCTATCTGTATAACCTATTTTCAGATGCCATTGCTTTAGCATAACAGTTCGTTATTTTGTAATGTGGGTGGTAAAATCTCTCAATGTAATTTTGTAATGTGGGTGGGGAGACCTCACCTTCTCTACATTTTTTTATCCACATACTCTCCAAAAATGAGTGTCCAGGCGGACCAAATGCATAATAGTTTCTCATTATAAAAATGTGCTAACTCAGAGAAACGTTGATACTTAAAATTGTCCATTGTGTACTTTGCTCCATTGTAATTACTCTGGAGCAGTTATCATTGTTGTCTGTTTTGGCATTGTATACTACTACAAAAGTACTTGTTCATAGTAATGATGCTATGATCTACGTTTTGCATAGGTTCGCTTGAACAGGATGAGCCCAAGTGCAACTGCTTGGACCACTATTTGTAACGTAATTGCAGAGAAAATGCATTACCCCCATACCTGTGTCTGAAAATTCAGCTCATCGAAGTACCGACTACGGAAGTGTTAGAGAAGTGAAAAAGAATTTTAGCTAATCACATTACGTTTCCAATTGTGTATAATTAGTTAGGCTTGCATAAAACAACACAGCATTTTATCGCCTGCGTAACGAAACTGTCGCATTTTCAATATGCACGCTGAGCCTAATTACGCTAATATTTGCATTAACAAGCTGGTGTACAGGTCTACCTAATAAATTGCTCACTGAGTGTATGGCGGGCATTATCAATATGATGAATAAACAGTTATTTTGTTCGTATTGTAGTAGTATTTCCCATGAGGACAGTAAAGTGACAGCTAAAGCGTGTCCTCTGTCCCCACCAGGCGTATGCGAGGACATCAGCAGCCTGATCCTGCAGCAGCTGACCATCCTGAACCATCAGCTCGGCGAGCAGCTGGCCGAGCAGCGGGCCTTCCACTGCAGCATGCTGGGGCTGATGGACCGGCAGATCGAGGTCCTCCAGCAGCTCTCCAACTCCACCCGGGTGCCCCCGCCGGCCAAAGAGGCGGCCGGGGAGCGAGACGCCCCCGTCAGCCAGCAGGTGCACGAAGCCCTGGTGCGGGTCCTGCGCGGGGTGGAACAGGCCCAGGCCCAGGCGCAGACGCCCAGGCAAGCCCAGACGTGCCCGTCCAAAGTCCCGCCCTCCGAGCCCCTGGCCCCGCCCTCCTGGACCGTCTCCCTATTGGAGGTCCACCAGGGGTCTCCGCCCCCCGCGGCCGGGGAGGCCACGCCTGTCACAGACGTGCCCACCCCCCCCTCCCAGAGGCCCTCAGAGGAGGGCCCGGCCCCCCTCCCCGAACAGCTTCCCCCCCCGAGGGGGGGCGTCCTGTTAAACGGCCTTTCGATTCGGTGCCAGCACAAGTGAGCCCTCGTCCCACCGCCCCAGGGCTCCTTGTCAGAATCTCGTCTCAGAGCTGCGCTTGGGATGGAGGAGAACAGTTTTAGTGAGAAAACAAAAAAACAACAATTATGGGTGCTTAACATTTTTGAGGGTTTGTAGATTTTAAGACAAACTGTACTTTATCAAATTTTAGGAATTTTAGTCAAATCTGAATTACTTTGTTATTCAAACAGGTGGCTACTTTGGAACTCATATGTGAATGGCCTCGATTCATAACTCGATTTTAAGGTGGGTCTTATTATGTATGTTATTTCTGTTATATTATTATTATTATTATTATTATAAATGCTAGTTGATTTACAGTGCCTTGCAAAAGTATTCAGACCTTTGACCAATTCTCATTTTCCTGAACTACAAATGATGCGTTGAAATTGACATTTGTGTGATAATTCATTTAAAAACATCTAAACTTAAAACAGATTGTCACCTTCGAATCATAATGTTCATCTTAGAAAAGTACACCTATCTAGTACCAGGCAGGACCCCCTTTTGCCTCCAGAAAAATCCAGAACTATTTGCGGCATGGATTCAACAAGGTGCTGTAAACATTCCTTAGGGATTTTGGTCCATGCTAATGCGATAGCATCGCTCAGTTTCTGCAGACACACTTTCATCATGCGGACCTCTCATTCCACCTCATCCCAAAGGTGCTCTATTAGATTGAGATTTGGGCACTGTGCAGGCAATTTGAGTCATTGTCGTATTCACGAATCCAGCTTCAGATGATGCGTCCGTTGTGGCATGGTATATTATTCTGCTGGAAGTATCCATTTGTAAAAGGCTAGACTGAGGCACATGATGCACATGGTCAGACTCGGCAGCAATGCTTCAAATGATGCTGAATTGGTATTAAGGGGCCTAATATGTGCTAAGAAAACACATATCACACCATTAGATCACCACCGCCAGCCTTCCTCATTGACACCAGGCAGGATAGATCAATGGATTTGTGCTATTCATCTGCATGATTTGCTGTTTCTAGGATCTTTGCCTTGACAAGAAGGTAGACCAAATAAAGTGGCCACTGAGTGTGTTTTTAAGAAAAGATAAAAATATGTACTGCTTGCATTAATATTCAACCCCTGTGCTCTGGAAACTCGACATTTGCACAGATGACTAAAATTGACCTATCAAAGACAGAAATGGCTTACCATTGGCTCTGCCTATGAACCGGTCTCATTTTATATGGATAAACATCCCTCTCTGTTTAATTATCATTACTCAGGCTAGGAAATGCAAGAAAGGTGAGAAGATGTTGCTAAAGAACATCTCGCAGAGGTTAACCCCTTAAGTATCACCACTTTTCTTGACACAAGCTTGAAAATTACATACCCAAAATTAAATGGTTACTATTCTTGAACCCTTTTGACTATAGGCATAAACCTGGTGTCTTCTGAAAGGTAACCCTTTGGGGTTTGTTTTCCAAGAGTCCAAATTACTCTTTGTTATTATTAAAACAAAGTTACAGAAGCTCAAACACAGAAAGTTTTCTTGGTGAAAATATTTTCTGCTTTTGAGTGGATACAGATTATTGTGGCGGTGCCTGGCATGCTTAGAAATGTTTAGCCACAGCCAAAACACTGAATCCAAAAATCCCCTTTCAAACTTGATGACAATATCTCCAAAAATGAGCATTCTGCATAGTTTTTTCTAAGCTATGTCAAGGCAGTTTTCCAAAAAGGACATTTGGAGGCTCCAAAAGGACACATGGAAACACTTTTTATATAACACTTTTTATCCTGAAAAGTGTTTGCACTTAGCTCCCCCCTCCCCCCACTGCTCTCTATCCTTGTGCTTTCCTCAAGTTTTTGTCAAATATGCAACTTCCATCAACAAGTCAAACACATCTCACCTGCTATTTTTTGTTCAAAAGCAGGCTTGATACCTATTTATAAGCATACTGAATAATAAAAAATATTTTGAGAATATATTTAGACGCTCACTGATCTAAATATATTGTGTTTTCATGGTCTTCCTCAGAAATATTCACTCGAGAATACGAAAAGCTTGAGAGATGAGAGATTCCTTGGAAGTCTTTCAAAGGAAGTCCTCTATCACAAAATCCTTTTTTTTGTGTGGTAAAACGTCAATCTATTTGGCCATAAAATCTCAAGAACTGTTTTTGCCGAAGCATAACAGTCTAAGCTTTTTCATTACACAGGCCAAAAAATGCGACGTTGTTTCATGCAAGCCTAACAAACTGATGTATAGTTTGTTTGCTTCTCAGTCTTTGCTTCAATATCATACCTCTAGGCGGAGCTGAAGTTATACTGTATTTTTGCTCACGGATGGGATGACGCATTTACTGTGCAACTGGATTACCAATACTAGTCAGATAAGTTTGTACATGGGCTTATCCTGTTCGACAGAGCCTATATAAAATGTAGATAATCGGATTCCTGTATACAAGTACTTTTGTAGAAGTATGCATTGGCATAACAATGATAATTCCTCCAGAGGAATTCTAAGTAAGCAATTGACGTTCTATCAACGTTTCTCCAGGTTAGCACGTTTTCAGAATTGTATGATTATGCAGTTGGTTCGCTGGATGCTTGCTGTGACAAGAACACTGACATTACCTTATTTTGTGTACCTTATATGTTACAAAATAAGGAACTGTTGACACTAAAGCAATAGGATCTTAAAATAGGCTATACATATAGAACCCTGAGTTTTAACGCTTTCAAATTGTATATCCTGTTAAAAAAGGAATGAATGCAAAAAAAACACACCAGCGTAACAAAACGTAACACAAAACGTTATCAAAAATAATAACCAAGTATTTGGATATCGCAGTGAGCACTGTTGTATCAATAATCAGGGGAAGTGGAAGCTGTCTAGAAAAGGCTGTCCTTCAACACTATCCAAGCATCCAAGCAAGAAGGACACAGAAGTCACAGAGAGGCCAGCAATAACGTTGAAGGAGTTAGTGTCTGAAGGCACCAGACAAGCATAATAAGCGCTCTGCATAGCACTGGTCTACATATGAGGGTGGTGAGAAAGAAGCCATTACTCAGAAAGAAAAAATCTCAAAGCACGCCAGAAAGCTTGAGTGACCCTACCCTCAGATATAGGGGAAATGATAAGAGCTGTATGGCTGTTTTTTGGAAGTAATGAAGCTGCAAAAATAATAAATAAGATCTTTGAACTTGAATTATGTTGCTCAGGGGTGGTTGTGGCTAAATGACTGCATACAGCGTTTATCCCAGCAGTCAGCTCTAATTTAATCATCCAACCCAGCTGAACAAACTGAAGCAATTCTGCTAAGAAGAATGGCCAAAAATCCCAAACAACTGGTAGATACTTACCCCAAAGACTTAAACCTGTTACTGCAGAAAAATGAGTTTCTGCCAAATATTAATGTGTGAGGTTTGATTATTTATGAGCATATAGTTTTTACATTTTCTTTCAAATATCTGCTGAAATATCTTGCTTTGAAAATGTACTGTTCGGGCATATGAGTTTACAATATAAATACCAGTTATGTATGTAGATATCATTTGTGACTCGTGGATCATTTTCTAGGGGGTTGAATACTTTTGCAAAGCACAGTATTTTAACTAATCGCAAAGGTCAGTTTTTTAAATCAGATGAATCTTCCACATACGATAGTACCTCATAACATAACACCCCAAATGTTATTTCAAATATTTTAAGATTATGAGATGTCCTGATTTGTACCCAAAAAAAGGTACTTATTATAGAACTGTCTTAAAGGTGCTTTATGAATTGTGGCCAATGAGCAACAGTGTAGCTCTACTTACTACGGTCAGTGTGAGAATGTTCATGCCTGCCAGACTGGGACCCATGGTCCTATGGCATTTCAGGCTGAACAATCCACTGGAGGGTATTAAGGTGATTGTATTGGTTGGCCATCTATCCTTCAAGTCCAATTACAATGTACATTGCCCTGTGTGGCTCACCACAGGTTTATTACAGCCTATATATATTTGCCTTTTTCCCCAGCAACAATGTTTGTTGGCCATCTTTAAGGAGTGCTTCTAGGACCCCAACTCAAAATTCACATTAGATGGTAGAAAACAAGTTGTAGCAAATATTTATAGTATGAAATGTGAATCAGAAGAAAAACACAAGCTTTAGGCCAAAATCGCAATATTTGAGCTTCGTATGAAACATTAATTAAATCTACCGAATCTAGCGTTGTGCCATGGCATGGCAAGGATTGCACATCTGATGTTATGGAGGACATTTCCCCTTGATTTAAAAACTATTATTCTTAGGTTTAACAATCAGTGGCTAAATTGATTTTCCTATGAGAATTTATTTGGCCAAGATCAAATAATATTTTATTCAGTTTCACATATGCAAAATCTAGGCTAATTGCCAACAAGTGTGTACTCTTTTGTTTCTGTTATTCATAGTGTTGCAGAGCAATGTAGACTATACTTGAATCATGAAGGGAAGAAAGTGAGGAACATGATATAAACTAGTTATTGTCTCATTTAGATGGTGGTAAACTGCTGGTAAATTGTGTATACCATTAATTCCATAATTCAGTCCGGCAACTTATTTTTAAGATTTCACTTAACCAGTTTGAAGGACTAACAGTTTTTCTATTATATCCTCTGGACTGTTTCACCAATTTCATTTGGTCAGTACAAGAACTGTCATAGCACCACACATTCACAGAGTAAAACTATTTCGCTAATTATTCTGTATTGAGTATGCAAAACGGATTTAATTTATTCACTGGCAAAAATTCTGGTTTCCATCATTTTTTTAAATTATTTTTTTAAGAATCCTCATTACTTTAAAGGGGTATCATTTCTTAGTTACAGTAAACAGTACAAATGTACACTCAGTGAGCACTTTATTTGATATTTATTAGACTTATTTTTTAGATGTATTGGTCTTCTGCTGCTGTGTGTTCAGAGATGCTCTTCTGCACACCACTGTTGTAATGTGGTTATTTGCATTACGGTAGACCAGTTTGGCTCTTCTCCTCTGACATCTCATTAACAACTGCTGCTAACTGGGTGTTTTTTGTTTTTCCCACCATTCTCTGCAAACTATACGGACTGATCAGCAGTTTCTGAGATACTCAAACCACCCTGTCTGGCACCAACAATCATTTCACAGTCAAAGTCACTTAGATCACATTTATTCCCCATTCTGACATTTGGTCTGAACATCTTGACCACGTCTGCATGCTTTTATGCATTTAGTTGCTGCCACATAATTGGCTGATTAAAAATTTGCATTAACAAGCTGGTGTACAGGTCTACCTAATAAATTGCTCACTGAGGGTATTGGTAATACCGCTCTATTTGCAATACCACAAAAAAAAAGGAAATTCAGCTTATTGACTTGTCTATTCTCTTTTTACATTCGCCACAAAGGCAGCTGAGCCCACTGTATACCAGTAAGAACAATTTAAAATACTGTATTTTGCAAACTAGACTGGCTCAGTGACAGTAAATGGTGCTGAATATTCACCTTTTTGTCCTATCCAATGTATCTATTTACAGTGGGAAAAAAACGGAAACTGTAAAATATCATTTCGATTAAGGTGTACTTCTGAAACTGGCAGTCCTGTCTGTGACACTTTACAAGTAGCCTATTCATGTTGTCATATTGTATATCAAACTGTGTATGATTTTAAGAAATGATGTTAAATTGGCATTACTGATACTTATAACAAACCCGCTACTTATGTTACATCATATTTCATCAGTCTAAACACTGCTGAATGGGAATGAAATTTTGGGAGCTGCATGAAAAAAGCACATTTATTAAGAGTGATGTGTCTAAACTCCTGCATATGTATAAAGCTGTGACTTCATCCCAAAGACTAAAGGACAAGAATTTTAAGGATTTTTTTCAATTGGTCATGCAAGGACAGGCGTGGGACAAAGCGTTTGCAATATGCGGTAATTACGAATTTTAGCGAGCATGAATTTAATGTAAATAAAATACGATTTTGAATGTGTCAGGCAAGTTTTTATTCCCCTCAGTTTCATGGTTGCGGTTGTCCTTTTGATTTACTCTCTCTAGCTTAGGAACGTGTTTTGTGTCCATTTGTTTGCACAGCACTTAACAATCATAATAAATATAATTATTTTTTATATATCAAAGCGTATTTTTCTTTCAATGTGGTGTGAAGCATACATGCACGTACACAAGATTGTCCCACTGTGGTACCCTTAAACAGGAAGTGGTTTTGCTCATACTTGTTTACATCGGGAAGCAAGAGTGCTCGATTTTCAGTGAGGTAGCTACTCATTTTCGATTTCTTTAGAAGTTGATAACGCTGTACATTTGAAATACGATAATGGCAATTGTAATCTATGAACTACTTATACGTGTCCATTTCACTTTACCAAGGGTCCACATCTCCCGAATCTATTTCAAACTTGCCTAGCTAACGCTGGCTAACAACCTAGCTACGTTAGCTAGCTCGCAAACTTTGCTTGCATTTCGTTGCAGTGATTGGACAGGGATAAAGCGCTGCTGAGCTCAGTTTCACATTTCTCATTTAAGATCTTTAACATTATCTCTAACATTAGCTAAACATTGCGTTTTTACAAACATTCTAAACAACACAAAACGACCAGTTTACTGCACAGGCTGGCGGACCACACAAATTCGTTACGGCTATCGTACCTAACGTTAGCTAAACTTTGTAAAGTTGTTAACTTCATGTTTTAAGAAAGGTTGGCCAATACCAGATATGTGCAACTTACTAACCCTTTACAGACGCAATTCGATAAAGTTAGGCTGCCGAATGTATTTGTTGTTTCTTACGAGCCAACTATAACTGCGTTCATGCCTGGGCAAGTTGCACAGTCCGTTGTCAGTTTCCAGCCTGATCAAGACGTAATCTGCCAACTAGCCTAACACTTGGATTTAGATCAAAATATCGTATTTAGAGCTAAGGAACTGCTGTTTTTAAAACAAACAATCACAGATTTTTTTTTTTATTCTTGTAAAAGTGTCTAATGTTGGTTGCAGATATGGCCGATGACGCACTGTTTGAGTTTCTGCACATGGAAATGGTGGCTCACGTTTACAAGGAGCAGGCTTCTCGGGCAGAGACGGAACAGGTAATGCTAATTCAAAGAGGAGATACTCAAGTGTGTAACAATAAACATGTGCAATTGAACAAAAAACATAAAAGGCGTTTCGAAAATGTGTGGAGGACCGATGCTCCATTGAGGAAAGGGTTAAATTCAGGAATCTGGACAAAGTAACACCCCAGGAATAAATATGTTCTAAGACATCACCCAACATTAGCTGATCCATTCTAAATCTGGAAAATTGGTTTATCTGAAACCAGAGGTTCAGGGCTATTATAAGTGAATCTCCCATATACAAAATGATCCATAATGTTTCGGACAAATACTTTTTTTTTGGCTCTGTACTCAATGTACAAAAATGCATATCAAGGTCATTATAACATATAACAGGTGGGATTGTACACAATCAGTGTTCCACAAATGTATATTTGTAATATAGAAATGATGTTTTATGCATAGTCCCCCTATTTAAGGGGAATCCGGCGTATTCAGGTGCTTCCGTGGTGCAGGTATAAGAGAGCTTTCAATATCTAGTCTTGATTCTAGGCATTTGATTGCCTTTGTCAGTATGAGGAGTCATGACAATGAAAGTCAAGGTAGTCATTATAAGGCTGAGAAATGAGGGAAATCTGTTTGGAACTTTGGATTGGGTGGCTTAAACACCTACTCTGGAGCCAACCACAGTGGCGGTAGTGAGCACTGTCTCTCAGCACGACCAGGAAATGAGCTGCAAAATGAAGCCCAGTTTTGGGCATTTTTCAGAATATTACAGGTTGAAACCTGTGTGAAACACTATACAGTTTGTAAATGGTGTTCATATTATTTATTTTTTTCCTTCAGGAGAGAACTACTTGTGTATCAATTTTGGAAGGCATGGGATTCAGAGTTGGACAAGGACTAATAGAAAGGTATTGATGCACAAAAATAAGTACTTTGTGAAATATGTACTTCCTAATGCAAGTCCCAATAATTTATCCCCCTAAAAAATGTAATTTTTAACATCATTACTGAAAGTCTGATACTGCTTACCCTCAAGGATTACGAAGGACACGCCCGGGTTCAAAGATGACCTGGACATCATGAAGTTTATCTGTAAAGACTTTTGGATAAGCATGTTCCGGAAACAGATTGACAATCTGAGGACAAACCATCAGGTGCATTTTTCTGGATACATACTGTCACGATATAGCACTGTTTCCCCTCCTCTCCAAAGCCATTTTTTATGACCCCTGTACAAAAATGTAGCCTGATATACACTAACCGAGGTTTAACCTCTTCTGCATTCCACTGTTGTAATGAGTGGTTATTTGCATTAATGTCAGCTTTGACCAGTCTGGCCATTCTCCTCTGACCTCTCTCATTAACAAGGCGTTTCTGTCTGCAGAATTGCTGCTCGCTGTATTTGTTTGTTTGTTTTTTGCACCATTCTTTGCAAACTCTAGAGACTAGTGTGTGTGAAAATCCCAGAAGATCAGCAGTTTCTGAGATACTCAAACCACCCCGTCTGCCACTAACAATCATTCCACGGTCAAATTCACTTAGGTCACATTTTTTGATTTCTGATGGTTGAAAATTAACTAAAGCTCCGGACCCGTGTCTACGTGATTGTATGCATTGCACTGCTGCCACACAATTGACTGATTAGATAATCACATGAATAAGTAGGTGTAATAAAGTAAAAATGTTCCTAATAAAGTGCTCTGTGAGTGTATATTCCAATGTAGAATTTTAATCTTGCATTTTTTTAAATGCTTCAAAGAGACTGCATCTACACCGTTCATATCAAAAAGTCTTATTCATTTCCTGTTTTCCGGCTTATCATGACACCACATGGGCAGGGGGCCCAGCAAACAGATATGGAACCACAGATATATCATGATAACGTGTGATAAGTGGCACGTCTTTGCTGATATATCATGATAACGTGCGATAACTGACTTGTCTTTGCACAGTATCATGTAAGTGCTCTAACTACGATTCTCTTGCTTACAGGGAACGTACGTGCTACAAGACAACAAGTTTGCCCTTCTCACCCAGTTGTCCAATGGGAAGCAGTACATGGAGGAAGCTCCCAAAGTAAGAATGTACACCTAGTATTTCCTGGTTCTGTAACCGTCAAAAAATGTAAACCGAAAGGAGAACGGATGTGCCTGCAGCAGACAATGAGAAAAGGACAGGTGCTCAACAACTGTGCCAATTTCTAAGGGCATTCCTGGAGGTAGAGAAACCCCCTGAATAACAGACACAAACTCATCCTTGTGTTTGTGAGAGGTGATTGTTCAAACGATCGTAAACATAGTTTTGCTGCTTCTGTTCAAGCAACCAGAAACATGGTTTTGCAGCTTATTCTTGTTTCCTATTTATTCTTATTTCTTCTTTTTTTCTTTCGTTCTGACAGCACAGAAGCCTATTCTGTATTTCAAAGATAATCCTTCTGAATGAAGGAGAATTCTTGCCGGCATCTGTCAAGTAACAGGCACGCTCTCATTGTTCATCCGCAGGGCTTTTTACGCACTGTTCAACTCGTACAATGCGAATAGAGTGCCTTTGACCACATTGGCTTTGATACATGCCACTTCCGTGTTGTCTCATATTTCCCCTTAAATTGCAGGAGTGTTATTCTATGAGGAGAAGCCGCAGGAGGGTGACTAGTCGGATGAACCCGTGTTAAATCAAATGTCATAAGGGCCGTTTTTGCATGAAAATGAAAAGGGGAAGGCATCCTTTGATATGAAAATCAGAATTGACGTTCCCGCACAAAGCACGTTTTCCTCGGAAAGGGCTTCATGTGACCTATCCTACCCTATCGGGCCTTGCGTTCCACCAGGACAGCCGGGAAAGCCGACTGCTACGAGCAGAAATGTAGCGTTGTCTCGACTGCATCCCTGTCACAAAGCTGGTCAGTGGTTCCAACAATTGGAGGATTAAAATTTTAAATCAGCAGGTATAACATTTATTGAAAAAGAAAATCTAACTAAATTTGCAGTCTCTGAAGAGACTATATTGATTTTGCTTAACGTATTTGGATAATTTGGAACAAAAGTAGGCAAATGTCCTGCCGGTCTACTGCCCAGACCTGGTTGCCTCGTCCCCATTGCAAAACATTGCCCGTCAGTCAGCACACATGACATGACATGGACCCTTAGCCTCATCTGGGAGCTTTCCAATCAATGAATAAATCACTTGATCGATCCATCAATCAATCAGTCCGTTCATTTGACTACAATATATGCTGTGCACAATAATCAGACATACAATTGCCATTGCTGACGCTGAATAAAGTTTATCATGCTGTAGCTTTGGAAATGAATCAATAATGGATATTATTACTTACACATTATCTCCAGCACATTTTACAATATGTGTAAAGTCCCAACCCGCTTCTGTTCTCCATCCTGGTCCTGGAGAGCTACTGGGTCTGCTGGTTTTTGTTTTCACCTTTAAATACAAAATTGAGACCCAGGTAACCAGGTGGGGTGTAACTCCACCTGTAATCATCTGCTGTAAATGATTAATAGGTATGTTTTTTGTAAATCCCTTCCTATCATTGCAAAAGGCTCACTGACATCTTGACTGACCCTCTGCCTGTGTTCATAGTCCTTAAATTCGGGTTTCAAAATATATTACAGGTTCTAATCGCCACAGGTTCACAGAGAACAGGGAGGGATAAACAGTGTTGCGGTTTGAGTGTGTTCGTTGCTGCAATTCCTCTCTTGACCATTAGAAGTCCACAATTACCTATTGTACCTTTAAGTGGAGAGTAACTACAAAAACCAGCAGACTCTGTTGCTCTATAGGACCAGGGTTGGAGACCGCTGCTCGAGTCCCATACCCATACACACACACACACACACATGGGTGCGTGAATGAGTTTCGTGGGTCTTCCTCCACAGTATCTGGCTTACTCCTGTGGTCTGGTGAGGGGCGCCCTGTGCAACCTGGGCATGGACTGTGTGGTGACAGCAGAGGTCTCCACGATGCCTTCCTGTGAGTTTCCCCCGCACCCCTTCTAGAAGAATCTAGAAGGCTACAGCTACACTCAATCAAGCGGCCAAAACCAACCTTTTTTGAAGCTCGTTTGAGAGACGGTGCTCACTAGCGCCACTACAGTTGGCTCCAGTATAGGTCATTCAGACCCGTTTTCAATGTAAAATATGAAGTCAATAATATTTTCTCCAGTACATTTATATCTGGTTCCCTCACTCCTGGCACACAGTTGGCAGATTGACGTCTTTTCCAGTGAATTAGAGCACAGGAGGAATGGTAAATACAGTAGACCAATGTCCTAGTTCTCCAATAAACAGTTTGAATTTGACTTCATTATTCTATGGAATCAACCAGTCTTACGTCAGCACCCCTTGTTTAGTTTGTTTTTGTTGAATTTAATACTTCGTCCAACCACTCCTGGCAAAAATGATTTTTTCCCCCTATAAGGTTAGAGAGCACATTTGGAGGGATTTTTGACCATTCCTCCATGCAGTACTTTTCAGGATCATTGTTATCCTTGGGTTTGTGCTTATGGACTGCCTTCTTCAGTTCAGACCACAGGTTTTTATTGGGATGGCGATTGAGATGGCCATTGCAGAATGTGGATGTTGTTGTCACAAAACCATTTCTGTGTGTTTTCAATGGATGTTTGGATGGATGTTGTCCTACTGGAAGATTCATCCATCTTCCTAGAAGAGGCAACCAAATCTTCTGCCAAACTCTCCTGGAGCTTGGTCGAATTAATTATGTAATTATTCTTAAGTAGTGCCCCTGGACTACTGGCAGCAAAAGCCAGATCCTTCTCTCGAATGAGATTGTAATACTCATCTCTGACCTGTGAACATAAATATTCGAAGGTCAGAGTTGCAAAGAACCAGGCTTCTCAATGAAAGCATTTGCACACATTTAACCTTTCTATTTTAAGACTTGAATGAGTTATGGTCACAATGTTTTTCTCTTTTTTTTTTGTCTTTCAGGTAAATTCCAGGTTGTGATTCAGAAAACATAAAACGGACTCCCTTTCGGGGGCTGCTGAAAGCCTCACAGCACTGCTGTAGTAAGAGGAACATCAGCAAAATGGACTGAACTGAAATGTATAAGAAGATTGTTTTAGAGCAGATGTTGTCAAACTTGGTCCTGGAGAGCCACAGGATCTGCTGGGGTCCCCAGCCCTTGTCCTGGAGAGCCACAGGGTCTGCTGGGGTCCCCAGCCCTGGTCCTAGAGAGTCACTGGGTCTGTTGGGGTCCCCAGCCCTGGTCCTGGAGAGCCCCTGGGTTTGCCAGGGTCCTCAGCCCTGGTCCTGGAGAGTCACAGGGTCTCCTGGGGTTCCCAATGATAGTCCCCTGGAGTCACGTGGTCTATTATTTTTTAAATTTAATTTTATTATTGGAAATCAATGTTATCCTGGAAAATGTGAGGAGATTTAACTGGGTAATCAATCGATGAAGTGCTGAGTAGCAACAAAAAACAGACCCTGTGACTTGTCAGAACCAGAGTTTCTACCCTCTAACCCTTTCTATAGAAATGTCCCTTTAAAGAGAGTATGTGCATCAGGACTGCTTGTTCAGGGGCGGCTGTATACGGCCTTTTGAGCTTTCAGCCACAGCAACACTGAAAAAGCAATGAATGAAAAGTGGTGAATCCTATAATTTAATACAGTATACTGGAATATAATGAAAAGAAACAATTGCTGCTTTGGCTGGAAGCTTTAAATGTGAACATTCTCCTTAATTTGCCTGTGGTCAACAGATAAGTTTTTTTCTTTTTTATTTTTGTAAAGAACTGATCACAGCTGACCTGAGATCTCCATAGAGATGAACACACAATACAATTTCTGCAGGATGTTTTTATTCTGTTGTAGTTTGCCAAAAAAACAACAAAATAATGAATGAAAAGCCATATTTTTTGTCTTATTTACCCAGATCATAGATTTATAAATGTATTCAGGTTTCTGGTTATAGGTTATATATACATATTTTTTTCTACTCTAGCATAACTGTATTTTCTGAATGATGTGATGTAGAAACTTAACAAAAGTCATTGTTTAATTGTTGTGCGTGCTATCTCATTGAACGTTAGCTGTTCAACATTCAGCCAGATTTTAGACACTCCAGTTTACTCAGCCCTGAACCCTAGTGGTATAGTGCTGTTACTGCAGCCCTTTGATATGCACATGGAGCCAAAAATGATGTTCTCTGGGCAAGGGCAACTGTCCGATGATTTGGCTTTACTGAGCCAACCTGTTTATTTTTAACATTTGGCACCACCGTTTATTATGTCTCTGTTTTTTTCAGGTGATGCGCCACCGTAGTAAACAAACTCTAGGGCATAAACAACAATCAAAAATTTGTAAACAAAATCAAATTCCATCACACGACTCGCATTTCTCAGGCAGCGTGCAAGTTGCAGAGCCTCTTTTGACCACCAGGTGGCAGTGGTTCACAGGAGGGGACTCTGCACAAAGCAACACGTTCAGACGCAGAAGACCCTTTGACACACTTAACCATTTGTAGAGCGTTTGCATGAAGGAGATGGATTGTCAAACTGCGTTCAGTGAGAAGTCTCGGTCATATCTGGGGCATCTCTCGTTCTACCCCGAGGGCCGGTTTGATAACACAGCCGTTGCTAAAGTCTGCTTTCATGGCCCCGCTACGTACAGAATTTTATTTTCAAGGCAGCGACAAACAAAATTGTTGCGCTGTGAGTTGCTGGCTTAAGGTGCAGTTTGAATCCATCACAGGAGAGAATCCGGAATGAAAACTTGCACACTTGCTTGCGCTTCAGAGATTGCGTAAGAAGGCTTATGAAGTCCTACAGGTTGAAACGTTGAGTAAGAACGTCACTTGATAAGCAAGTGTTGGTTTTCTTTCTGGATTTTCTAATGAGATTGTTGACACGGCAACACTGAGCCAGAAAATTCACCAAATCTAATATTTTTTATTATTATATATTTTTTGTGAACCAAGTTGCAGGATGGAGGGAAAAAGCATGGATCCTTCTAGAAAATGTCTAGCAAGCAATAAGGTTATTATTTTCTTTTTGTTTTTTAACTCCCACCCCCAATTGTTTAGCCCTTGCCAGAGCGTACATCGTGTGTAATTTCAGGGTTGCGGGGAACATAGCGTCCTTTACTGGATGCTGCAATACGACGTGCTTTAGAATGTGAATCACTCAGAGCGGATGGGTGGACCTGTGCTCTTTGCTTACGATTTCGGCTCCGATACCAGAACCCCCCCACCCCCACCCCCCCAAGCACTGAGAGGGAAGAAACGTCAGCAGTTTGTTGGGTGACGCCGTCTGCCCCCCAGGTAAAAACAGGGGGAGGGGAACTAGCACTACAGGCTGCACGTCCTCGATGGGGCTGCGGTTATTCAAAGTCACGCAGTTCGGCATATTTGTGTGACGGTAAAAGAAACAAAACCATCGATCATGAAAACTGTCACATGAATTATATTACATGGTTTTCATAGCAAGCAAGTTCATAGAGCGGTGTGTCAGTTTTGTTAGTTACTTGGTGTTCCTTTTTGATATTTCCCCAGTTAAAAGGTTTGGCCCCATCTCAGTTCAGTGATGTGACAAAGTTTACCACATTTGTGTGACAATAAAAAAACGTTACATGGTTTAATATGAAGCGAGTTCATGAACTGATGTGTCAGTATTTGAGGGTAACGTGCATTTTTGATATTTCACCAAGGTTCGGCCCCATTTGAATGCAATGACGTGATCATTTAAGTGTAGCCATTTTTAAGTACTGCATATTTCATATTTGACTAACCTAGAAGTACTAGTTCTAGGATTTCTTAACAGCAACTACATTTCCGAGGTCTTAAATTGCAGAGATGTGTTACACACAGTTGATTGAGTATTTTTACAATAAATAGTTAAATGTGTGCTAGATAATTTCAAGGATTCATTCATATCCATTCATACAAAAGCTACGATTTATAATTGGAATGTATTTTTGGTTTGCATGGCAAGTTTGTGGACTGAATTTCCACTGAGAGAAGCTAGCGCAGATTATTGGCTGCCATCTTTTAAATGGAAGCCAAATGTCGTCCAAAAGCCTTGGGGTGGAAAACCTGGAATTTGCATCAGCATAGCTCTTAAGATTGTGTAACCACATTACGTGACTGAACGCTACCTAGTATTTTGGGTTACATATCCTTATCGCTTTCTGTAAAGTTTTGCTTTACATTTTGGAATGGAATGTGGTTTAAAAATGTAAGCTGTTTGCGAGAGCAATTGTCAAATCAGAGGAGTCTCAGATTTATGACATTTTATAGATTTAGTTGATCCCCACTGGATGTAGGCTGCCATTTTAATGCACTGTTTAATAGTCTCCTGTGCTAGCAAACGGATCTCTGAGTCTGAGAGACTCACTTGCTTCATACATACATCCATCCGTCCATCTGTTATCTAACCTGCTTGTTCCTAGTCTGGGTCGCGGGGGTGCTGGAGCCTATCCCAGCTTGCATTGGGCTAGAGCCGGCAATCCACCCTGAACAGGCCAATAGTTCACCACAGAGGACACGCACCATTAACTCACACCTAGGGACTCTCCTGTGAACTGTACCTGCATGTCTTTGGACTGTAGGTGAAAACCAGAGTACCTGGATTAAGCCCACACGGGCATAGGGTGAACCCATTGCACTACGTGATGTCTGGTTCTGTTTCATAGATGGTGTATTTTGGTGTAGCACGCTAAAGCTCTCCCTTAGTATACACCACTATTTAGTTCCATATGACATTCTCTGTTTAATTGTAGGAAGTCTGCTTTGCCCAGAAGTACCCCAGTGTAGAGTCAACAATGCCAACCTCGTTTTTGTATCCCAGTATACTTCTGTTCAATATCAAATAAGATACCAATTTTATGTCTTTAGTTTCTTTGCTTCAAAAACAAAACTAATATGGTGTCCTTGCTAAATTCCATTTTTCTGGTTAAGTAAAATATAGCTTAATCAAGAAAAACAAAAATGATAATGTGTTTGAGACAACATTAAAAAATTAAGCACCCTGGAACTGAATTCTCTCTCCACTGAATCTGAATAATAATATTAAAATAATTTGTAATAGTAATAATTTGAAAACTACAACCCACACAGCCTCCCAGCCTTAACATCATGCATAGATTTGTAATGAATTAAATGGTAATGCATTACAATATTTTATATGAATTGGCATTAAGTAATGTAGTTGCCTAGCTATTGAAAGGTTCATCTGTACAGCTTTATTTATGTATTTGTGCATCATTAATTAACTTAATTAATGCTAATTCATATTGGAATGAATTGGAATTGGAACTTCCATCCATCCATCCATTATCTGAACCCGCTTATCCTGATCAGGGTCGCAGGGGGGCTGGAGCCTATTCCAGCATACATTGGGCGAAAGGCAGGAATACACCCTGGACAGGTCGCCAGTCTATCACAGGGCACACACACCATTCACTCACACACTCACACACTCACACACTCACACACTCATACACTCACACACTCATACACTCACACACTCATACCTACGGACAATTTAGACTCTCCAGTCAGCCTAGCGTGCATGTCTTTGGACTGTGGGAGGAAACCGGAGTACCCAGAGGAAACCCACGCAGACACGGGGAGAACATGCAAACTCCACACAGAGAGGCCCCGGCCGACGGGGATTTGAACCCAGGACCTCCTTGCTGTGAGGCGGCAGTGCTACCCACTGCACCATCCGTGCCACCGGAATTGGAACTTAAGTTTATCATATGGTTTGCTATTCTAGAAATAGTAATGCTACAAACACTCAAGTTAGCAAATACATTAACTAGTAAACAGTTCATTTCATGCTTAATATATTTGTAATTCATGATAAAAACATTACTTAATGCCAATTCATGTAACCTCATTGTAAATCAATTTATAATTCATGAAGTGATCTACTATTAGTTCATATGTAATCAAATCATCCTTTTTTTTAAAGAATCCCCTTTTAAATATTGTATGCACTTATTTTATTCAGGTTGGGGTGCAATTCCATCTAAATTGAGTCAGTTTAAGAAATGACGACTTATGTTCTGTGAGGATTTTCCAATGAATTCATTGATTTGCAGTAAATTTCCTGTTTTCTCTGAATTCAGGAATGGAACTCTGACTGCCATGATAGCTGAATAATGGTCTTAAGAATGGTTGAGAAATGTGTTTTGAATTATGTGAGGTCATTTTGCTCTATTTACATTTGCATGCAGTAGTGTGCCCATAAAACAGTCCTGTTTGGTCTACTTGACAAATGTTCCACCTTTTGCACCAAACATTTCTAAAAGTTCACCAGAGTTTATCACTGCATAGCATCATCTCTGCTACCACCTCATAACATTGATATAAAGGCTTACTTTGAGAAGGAGGAATGAATGAAGGAATAATGTTTTCGAAATATTACTATTCTCAAAAATGGCCAGTAAAAGTCAATTCATGGCATTAGCAGTGGAGAACTTTTACTTTGTCGAGGTTGTCTACTTGGGCTGAGTGAATAAATACTCTCAGATCTCCTGCTGTTTTTCTAATCCATGAAGCAAACACTGGTAAACATGGGGGAGAGATTTGGCATTTGTTCATCCACTTCATCCAGCATGGAAAGAAACGTCTGAAGTAATGTTCAATCACCAGTTGGGTATGCACCCTATCCAGTGACCGTAGCACTAGACATTTGCCTCACTTTGCTATCCCCCCTTCATGTTCAGCATATGTTGCGTTGCATTGAATGGTTGCTATTGCTAACGAGAATTCCTCCCAAGACTTTTAATCTTTCTGTCATTAAAGGGGACCTGAGCTGTTCCATGATGAACAGTCACATTATTTACACTTAGCATTTACATACCTTGGTCAAATAATTCAAATACTTTTATTTGATTAACCGAGCTTGTCTGGTGTATTGGAACCTATCGACTACTCTGAAAAAGTGCAAACCCCGCCTTCTGCTCTTCTTGGTTGGCTCAATTGCACCAGATGAGGTAAATCTAGTACAGAAGAGTATTTGAAATTCCGAAATTAATTATTTTTCCCTGGTGCGATTGTTCTACATGTATACCTCATTGTGAATGAATTAAACTTTAGTCCTAGAGTATCTGGTTTGAGCATGCCAGGGATAGAAGTCAGTGTTGTTCTTGGTTCCCCAACCAAAAAGACTTCCAGCTATGACCAGCTTGTAATGACCAGCTACCAGCTGTTTCAAAACCGAGCTCGAGACGTTTTTTTCAGCAGGTTTTTTATTTCCATTTTTCTTTCTTTATTGTGAATGGGTTTCCATCTCACTCTAGGAAGGGTCCGTGTGGTTCTCAGTTATTGCTATGAGTTTCGCCTTCTGTCACCCTGTCTTGCTCTGGGGCCGGTACTATAAATCCTGATTAGAAGAAACAGAGACCAGCATATGATGCCTTATTATTTTAGCACTGTACAGAGGACATGACCATCTCACAAAATCTGTGTTAGTTTGTTACGGACGTTTTGTGAACAAAAAGAGAAATTTCTGAAAAAAATTTATGAGAGGGTGCCATTTTATTATTTATGTTTCAATGTCGTTGCATTCTGCCGATGCCAATTATAATCCATTGTGCTTGTTTGAATGAGACGGCAGGGGACCTAATTTGGCCTTCATGGTTGTGCCTTTGTAGCAGTTGTGACTTGCACTCTTATTTGTGTATGTATTGTCTAATATAATCTTGTCTAATATAATATAATCTAATATAAACCCAGCCCCAAGCACTCAGAATAAGAACTCCAGATATAAATAACATTTGCACGCCTGCTAAATCTTCCCTTAGCATATACGATGAAATCAGTTTCCCCCTCATAAAATGAAGGTTTGCAATTACATTTATAATTCTTTAGGGCAAACATGAACCAAAGCTTGAGTCTCAAAAGGATGGCAGATATCTTGGCAAAGTTAGAAGTGAAATGATATCACAGGACCATGTTTGAAACACATCGCTGATTGAAAAATACTTCACGGGCCATAGTATGGTTTCCAAGACCCTAACAGCACACAGACAGAAATTTACACCTCATCTCAGTTTGACGGTGGGAGGCATTGTTGGCCAAAACGAACCAGCTGCGGGCACTCGGTTCTGCTCTACGGAGTGCGTCTCTTCCGTATTTACGTCAGTAATGGTCGACAGGGAGGAAAAAAAGGGGGCCAGAGGCAGAATCGCCGGTACACACGGCGACCATGGTGACTCACACCCCTGCGGTGCTGCTCCGGAGATCAAGCGGAGAAGAAGCTGGGAGAGTCCTGCGGAGAGTTTATGTAGCGGCCATTGCCCATGTCCACATCCCCCATTTGCACAACAAAGGTTGTGGTGTGGGGGTGGGGGTTGGCTGGGGGGGGGGGGGGGGGGGGTATTTCGGTGAAGAGCGATTCTCACCTAAACTCCTGGAGCCGGAGGCCCCTTCGTCTTCTTCCGCCATCGTCCACCAATCGGAAGGCTCCGCTGGCACCGATCGGGGCTTGGCGGGGCTGTGCGGGTCCCAGCTGTTGGCCGCACTCCCAGGCCGAGCCTGTATCACAATGTAATCAATAAAGTCACAGGGGGGACTGGGAAGGGGGGGACGGGGGGGTTACTCTATTTATCGGCACTCATTATGTCAGGCCTTCCTCCGTACCCTACCCCCACCACTAAAGCCTCTCTGTCCGTCAACCCCCCCCCTCCCACCCCCCTTTCTCAATTTATCAACGGGGCTCAGGGGGTTTAATCTGCGGCTAATTATGGGAACCTGAGTCATGGAAACAAGTCGGGATGCCCGAAGACTCCAGCTGGGCTTTAAATTCAGGCCCCCCGATACACAAAAGAGCACTTTCTGCTTTCTGTGTGTTTGTTTGTGTTGGTTTCAGACCGGGCTCCGCAAAGCTTTTCGCTCCCCTCGACGAGCGGGTGACGTTAGAACTTTTTTTCCACCGTCTGATCAACGTCTGCTCCAATTTATTATCGAGAGTGCAAAAAAAAAAAAAAAGGTGATTGGACCAACAGACATGACACGGTTTGGAAGCCGGGGGAAAGTTTTGGTTGGAACGGCAGTTAATAATACGTAGGTTTGCAGCCGTAAATTGAGGAATGTGTTCTTTAATCTTCTGTGCCTGATAAAACACAGTCTTTTCCACAAGTTTTTCCAAAAAGACAGAAAAAAGTTGCACGGAATCGTCCAATCCACGTAGCTTTGTGGGAGCGTCTCTCTCTCTCTCTCTCTCTCTCTCTCTCTCTCTCTCGCTCTGTCTGTCTCTCTCTCTCTCGCTCTGTCTCTCTCACTCTCTCGCTCTCTCTCTCTCACTCTGTCTCTCTCGCCTCCCTTCACATTTCCAATAAATCTGCCCCATGGAGGGGGTGGTTTGGAGATGGAGGTGGGGTGTGGAGGCAGGGGAGAAGGGGGGGGGGGGTTTAGAGTGATTGAATCTCGAAGAGAGTAACAATAACTTGTTTAATTTACGACTCTGCTTCTGAAAGGCGGAATACGTGACAGTGGCTTTTTTTTGAGAGGAAAGGAAAACCAAACCACAATTGCAGGATGTCTGTGGAACTTTCTTTTATGATTTTTTTTTCAGTAAGTGAAAGGATTAAGTTTTTTTTTTTTTTTTTGCCTTGTCTCTAATCACTTCCCCTGACTAAAGCTTCTTGATGATTAAAGAAGGGGGGTGGGGGATGGGAGCGGGAGAGAGTTGGGGCTACTACTTGACCACTCGGTTTGGGGAATAACTATGAGGAGGGGTTGTAAGTGGAAAAAAATATCAAAAATTTTGCATAATATTTGTATGCCAGACTAGAAGATCAAAATTAGACAGTCAAAAACAACCTGGCTAAAACTTACTCACTATAAGCAAGTGGGCCATGAGAGTCTAGCTTGATACCCTTGATACCCAGTCATATACGTTTCAAATTCCTTCAGAGACTAGACTGCCACCACCAGCGGTGTTAATGCCACCACTTTCCCTGCTCTAAACGATGAAATTGACTCTTGGCCATTTTTATTTTATTTATGATGCATTGCTTCTTGTGTGCTTTTTACTAATTAGACAGTTGTGGAATGCATTGGGTGTGGCCTAAATACAGTTCTCTGCAGTACAGTACAGTACAGTAAGTCTTAGGCACCTGCATAACATTCTGTATAGATAAGATTCTTTCTAAAATAATTCAATGAAAGGTCCTAAATAAACGGAATACACGGAATATTACATTTTAATAATTTGGCAGAATAGTTAACAACTGAACCAAATCAATATTTTTTGTGACCACCCTTCGGCGTAAACTTCTGCACAGTACTGTATGTCATGAGCTGCCTATTGTTTTATGACCCTGATGAAGACCTTGTGTCGATACATTTCCATCTTTTTTCCTTGTTCTTTCCTGTCTCAATAACAACTTTTTAGCAAACAAGTTTCTCAGCAGGAAAGGACTATTTATTTATGTATTGTTTCCCAACCAGCAAAAACTCCAGTTCACAATTAATTTTCAAAATGTCTGTCGCAATGTAGATCAGGTTTGTACATTCAGTTCTATCTCTCTGGCTGTCACACATTCCTCCCCCCCTCCTCTCTCCCAGGGCTGACAAAGGTTTGTTTAGTCCCAGCTGCAAGATCTGGTTATGTTACAGCCCCCTGGATTTAGTGAGGGGAGGAGAGTGGCCTTTTTTAATAACGCTGAGTGCTGCACTCAGGCCCTAGACGACTGTTTATGCACGTCTTCACCTTAGTCTCCCCGGTGCCAAGGTAACGCAGGTTTTACGGTGTTCGGTTTCCAGGGTCCTGGCTCCCAGAAGGGCTTGTTTGGGTAAACCTGACACTTTTTTTTCTGCTGTCTGTCCCTACTAGTCTTTAGGAGCTTTTCAGAGGACAATACCACCAGTTCCACAGGCCATTAGAGGCACATTGCACTGTCAGGAACTTTAATTCTTTGAATTAGTGTAGCCCGCAGGTACTGCTCACAGGTGCTCGGAAACATCTAGAAGGCACCTTGTTTGGAAAGAGCGCAAGCATGCGGGCAGGAATCTGGAGCTTGAGCAATCCTGGTCTTTTCTTTCCCGTTTTTTTTTTTTTTTTTCCCTGTTCTGAAAGTGTCCGTTGTCATGTGGGGTGCACGTCCGAGGGCCGTTCGCAGTTTTTGGTGCAGTGAGGTGGCTCATGTTTTGGAGTAAAAACCTGAGCGTGCCAGCGTGGGCCGGTCAATTTTAGTTTAATGCACCAGGGGATTCTTACAGGTTATGAGCCTGCTTTCTATGGG
The DNA here is from genome assembly GCF_963514075.1 of Conger conger. Taxonomy (NCBI): domain Eukaryota; kingdom Metazoa; phylum Chordata; class Actinopteri; order Anguilliformes; family Congridae; genus Conger; species Conger conger. Next base: position 38,449,364 of record NC_083772.1, on the reverse strand, counting down.
AATGCGGTGTTGTGACAGGCTGTGGCGTAAAGTTCATTTTCAGACCCTGGCAAGAGGAGGGAAAGTTCATTTTCAGACCCTCCGCCCCCCGACCACTGCTGGTCAATCCAGGTCCTTCCAGGGTGCCTTCCAGGTCCTCGACTAACAAAACTGAAGGGAATTGAATGGCAGTAACACAAGAGGGACAAGGCTCATTTCCCAGCTAGAATGTATTACTTGCAAGGACTGCAGAAATGTCTGTCTTGAGTTTTGGTGTTGTAATTAGACTTAAAATCTTTTTTTTTCTCTCTCAAGTATTTAATGTTAGCTTGTTTTATGTTGTGTTTGAAATGTTCTTGCGCCATAGGAAAATCTTGAAATGAAACTGTCTGAGCTCATTGGCTATATATTTGTCTTATTTCATTACAAAGTAATATACATTTGATTTTAAGTCTAGATATAAGACTAAAATACTAGTTCATGTTGACTTATGTCTTGTTTTTTTTACAATGAGGTTGAGTCAGTGCCAGTGTTTCACAGTACACTGAGAACATTGTGTGCGAAAGCAAAATGGCCGCCAGAAGTCCAGGTAGGATTTATGGAGTAGGTGCGAGATTCTGTTTGCGCTGGGAACCAGAAGCGGACCGTTACGCTCCCCAAATCCTGACCCCGGAAGAACCGCAACGCTGCAGCGGTGAGATTGAACACAGGTATCCACAACATTGTTCTCACCCCCAAGGCCTTTTCACGGTCTTTAGACACAGCCATCATGGCAAACGTAAAGCATGTTCCTGCTATCAGCCCGGAATCTCTGAACGGCATCCTGTTTGGTTCGGAGCAGAATGGGAACAATGCCCCACGGTCATCTCCAGGAACCTGGGAAGGCTCAGGTAAAAAATAAATTTAAAATGCACGGGGCACGCGTGTGTTCCCTGCTTCCTGCCCCAAATACAGTTTCCACCAGGCATGTTGAACAAATGTAAACCAAGACTGCTATAGTACAAACAGTAGTACCATAAATAGTGCTTAGTATGGACAAATGGTACAAGTATTGTAACTGTTGCTTTGATTTATTAGTAATTCAAAGTTAAAAAATAATGGTAATAATAACATATATGATTTGTTTCATGATATATATATAATACTTGCCTGCTTGCTCTGTACATATGAACTGGTAGATACAGTGCATCCGGAAAGTATTCACAGCGCTTCACTTTTCCCACATTTTGTTATGTTACAGCCTTATTCCAAAATGGAATAAATGCATTTCTTTCCTCAAAATTGTATACACAACACCCCATAATGACAACATGAAAGAAGTTTTTTTGACATTTTTGCAAATTTATAAAAAATGAAAAACTAATAAATCACATGTACATAAGTATTCACAGCCTTTGCCATGAAGCTCAAAATTGAGCTCAGGTGCATCCTGTTTCCACTGATCAACCTTGAGATGTTTCTACAGCTTAATTGGAGTCCACCTGTGGTAAATTCAGTTGATTGGACATGATTTGGAAAGGCACACACCTGTCTATATAAGGTCCCACAGTTGACAGTGCATGTCGGAGCACAAACCAGGCATGAAGTCAAAGGAATTGTCTGTAGACCTCTGAGACAGGATTGTCTCGAGGCACAAATCTGGGGAAGGGTACAGAAAAATTTCTGCTGCTTTGAAGGTCCCAATGAGCACAGTGGCCTCCATCATCCGTAAATGGAAGAAGTTCGGAACCACCAGGACTCTTCCTAGAGCTGGCCGCCTGTCTAAACTGAGCAGTCGGGGGAGAAGGGCCTTAGTCAGGGACGTGACCAAGAACCCGATGGTCACTCTGTCAGAGCTCCAGCGTTCCCCTGTGGAACGCTTATCTGTTCCAGAAGGACAACCATCTCTGCAGCAATCCACCAATCAGGCCTGTATGGTGGAGTGGCCAGGCGGAAGCCACTCCTTAGTAAAAGGCACATGGCAGCCCTCCTGGAGTTTGCCAAAAGGCACCTGAAGGACACTCAAATTCTCTGGTCTGATGAGACAAAGATTGAACTCTTTGGCGTGAATGCCAGGCGTCATGTTTGGAGGAAACCAGGCACCGCTCATCACCTGGCCAATACCATCCCTACAGTGAAGCATGGTGGTGGCAGCATCATGCTGTGGGGATGTTTTTCAGCGGCAGGAACTGGGAGACTAGTCAGGATTGAGGGAAAGATGAATGCAGCAATGTACAGAGACATCCTGGATGAAAACCTCCTCCAGAGCGCTCTTGACCTCAGACTGGGGCGACGATTCATCTTTCAGCAGGACAACAACCCTAAGCACACAGCCAAGATATCAAAGGAGTGGCTTCAGGACAACTCTGTGAATGTCCTTGAGTAGCCCAGCCAGAGCCCAGACTTGAATCCGATTGAACATCTCTGGAGAGATCTGAAAATGGCTGTGCACCGACGCTCCCCATCCAACCTGATGGAGCTTGAGAGGTGCTGCAAAGAGGAATGGGCGAAACTGCCCAAAGATAGGTGTGCCAAGCTTGTGGCATCATATTCAAAAAGACTTGAGGCTGTAATTGCTGCCAAAGGCGCATCAACAAAGTATTGAGCAAAGGCTGTGAATACTTATGTACATGTGATTTCTTAGTTTTTCATTTTTAATAAATTTGCAAAAATTTCTAAAACTTCTTTCATGTTGTCATTATGGGGGGTTGTGTGTAGAATTTTGAGGACAAAAAAAGAATTTATTCCATTTTGGAATAAGTCTGTAACATAACAAAATGTGGGAAAAGTGAAGCGCTGTGAATACTTTCCGGATGCACTGTAAATACTAAACACTGAGCTAGCTGGGTTGTAGGTCTTGGCTCACAAAATGAAATGTAATTTACTTTACATTTCATTTGTAAGCCAAGGATGGTTGACATTTATTTTTCTTTCTGTTTCACATGCTGAAATTTGCACAATAAGAAGGATGATGTGGTTTAAAGGATGAGGTGTTTAATGTCGTTTAGCAGCCAAATGGTGTAAGTTACATCAAACAACCTTTTGCAGCTATGTTGTGCCGCAAAAATCTAAGGTCTACATGTCAGTATTAGTATTGTGCTCATTATATGAGGTATTATATTAAAGCAGGCATTGGAGGTGTGAAATTAAATCCATAGACTAATAACATTTCACTTCATGTTCTCTGAAGATTTGTCAGTTAAGGGATTGATATACAATTCATTTCTTGAATGGATGCTTTACTCTGCTTTGGGTGAATACACATTTTTAAACAATATTCATATTTATACAATTTAAATATGGTACCCATGATGCACATCTGAAAATATAAAATATAAATGGAAATAAAGATTTAAGGTATATCAATTCAATGGCTCAGTGTCAAGTTCAAGTTGAGCACTGGGGATTTTGGGAAAGATGGTGTCCCAGTCACAAGCCTCAGGGGACCTTTGGCCTGTGGGGGAACAGGGGGACTGATGGGCAATAGGTTGCAGCCTGTAGCGTAGTGGTTAAGGTAAATGACTGGGACACGCAAGGTTGGTGGTTCTAATCCCGGTGTAGCCTCAATAAGATCCGCACAGCCGTGGGCCCTTAACCCTGCATTGCTCCCGGGGGGATTAGTTGTCTACTCAACTAAGCAGGATTCCCTCATAACTTTTATCTTTTATTCCAAGAATCAATCTGGTTGCTCTTTTTGATTATCATGCATGATGATGTCACCAAGCTGTAGGTAAACAAGCTGCCCTATGGAGAATAATAGTGGTGTGGAAAGGAACTGATTTTGAAACCAGATTTCCAGTGTGATGACAAGATGATGGCGAATGTCATATATACTGAGTAAGCACTTTATTAGGTACACCTGTACACCAGCTTAATGTAAATATTTAATCAGCCAATCATGTTGCAGCAACTAAATACATAAAAGCATGCTGCGATGGTCAGGAGGTTCAGCTGTTTTTCAGATCAAAGGTCAGTGGTTTGAGTATCTCAGAAACGGCTGATCACACACAACAGTCTCTAGAGTTTGCAGAGAATGGTGCAAAAAACATCCGGTGAACAGCAGTTCTACAGGCAAAAACACGTTGTTAATGAGAGAGGTGAGAGGAGAATGGTCAGACTGGTTGAAGCTGACAGGAAGGTGACAGTTACACAAATAACCACACATTACAACAGTGGAATGTGGAAAAGCATATGTAAACACAACGCATCATAACTCTTAAGTGGATAGGCTACAGAAAAGTCTAATAAATACCTCAATAAAGTGCTCAATGAGTGTATACTGGCCACATATCAATCCAACTTCTGATCAAGGGAAATTGGGATTTTCCAGCATTACAGAACTTTTGATTCAAGTTATGTTGAATTATCTGCTCAACCTGTATTTGAACTTCAGGTACAGTATTTACATGAGATTGTATTTAAGTAATTTGTAATGCACACATTCTCTTCACTTTATTTGTCACATCAGATTAAGAGCATCGGCTAAAATAAGGCAATGCTATGCAATGTAACTATCTTAATTGGGAATTTGGAGTCGAACAATTCATCATTTGAGTTACAAGCCTAGCTAATGCATTAGGGTACCCCCACTATCCTCTCAGTGGTATGGTCCTACTTCCTGAAGGGTAGGGAATCCACCCAGACTGGCACATCCAGGCTCATTGGGAGGGGGGGGGGGGCGGGTGGTGTCTCCGCTAACGCCTCGGGCCACAAACCTCAGGACAAGCCGGGGCTCACGGAGGGGGGCTGGCCCCTGCCAGCTTCCCTGTCACTCGGGGTGTTAACCCCTCCCACCCCGTCGCCATGACGCTTTGATCTTGAAACAGCGCGCAGCGGGCCTGCGCTATAGCCGGCCCGGGTGGTTTATTGACCTCTGGTGTTGGCCAGAAAGAGAGAGAGGTTACAGACCCGTCCCGTTTCGCCCTTTGTTCCGCCAGCTGGCTCGTGAATTTCACACCAGAACAAAGTGAAAAGAAGAAAAAAATGTTGGTGCTTGGTCATGACTCAGGACCTTGGAATTCATTTGGCATTCTTCAAATTATTTTAGGATCGTAATAACATGCTCTATCGTTTTATATGGATGCTAACTACATGAATCTGCAATATGAAGTCAATGGTTCCAGGCTGGTATACGTTAACCTCTGTTTTGTTTTTAATTAATGGTCCACTTACACCCACTGGTCAAGGAATGTTATTAGCCGGGCCTGGCACTTGATCACAAGACACAGGTGAATGCACTTGCACTCACTGGTCACTTTATTAGGTACACCTATCTTGTACCGAGTAGGTTGTCCCTTTTCCCCAAGACCAGCCTGAATTCTGGATTAAACAAGGTGCTGGAAACATTCCTTAAGGCTTCTGTGGTCCGTGCTGACTAGATATTATCATGCACTCGATTTTTTGGGCTACACATGCAGCAAACCTCCCATTCCAACTCATCCCAAAGAGCAACATGGGAATATGCTTTCACATTTTCTGTATCATGAGATCTCTGATACAATATCACCATGGTGCTTATAATGTAATGCTGTCTGTGGTGATGTTTTTGTTCTCGTTTGGTATGTGTGAAAAATCTATAAGAAATGTTGATCCCCCCAAAAAAAAGACACGACAGTTGTTGCTCAGTTATAAATATAAAGATGTACCCTGCTGTAAAATCCAGCTATGCTCGCTTGACCAGTGTATACATTGAGCTGGTCAAGTGGGTCATAAGCTCGTCTAGCTGGGTATGAGCTGGTTAACCATCTAGTGCTGGTAGCTTACCTGAGCTGTTTCAATACAGTTTGAGCTGGTCAAAGGCTGGGAGCTGGTCTGAACTGATCAACCAGCTAAACCATGTGGAGCTGGGAGATGCTCTGATCTGGTCAACCAGCTACCCACTGTTTCACAACCCAGCTTTTTTTTCCAGCAGGTTAGCGTCCCTGGAGAAAATGAAATGTGCGGTGCAACAGCCCACGCCTGACAAACTTCTCTGTCCCGGGAACGTACAACGCAGGAAATGACGTCATGAGCGGTCACGCTGCCTCTGCAAAGACCTCAAAAGCCACACTCTCCTCCCAAAACCCTCTTTGTCACCCTCTCCAATCATCCACAGCAAGCCTCCTAATCTCCACCCCCCCACCCCCTCCACCTTTCCACCATCCCACCCCACACCCGGCTTCTAATTCCACCTCTCCCCTCTCCACTGGGTCTTTGGATCCTTCACTGTCCTGCCCGGCCTCGCACTAACCCATCACACACCCCTTCAGGAAAAGCCTCCGCGGCCTGCTCTCTTACGCGAGAGCGCTCCTCCGCTCCTGCGCTCCTGCGCTCCCCTGCTTTAATTGAATCAGCCGTGTTGCGGGGCGGGCGGAGGAAGGGAGGGCCGGACGGAGGGGGCGGCGATCCAGGGGGGGCGTGGGGCGTAAGGGTGTGTCAGAGGCCAGAGCAAAGGTCAGCGGCCTCGACCCCTGTCCGCTACCTGCTGGGCATGCCCAATGGGTGTCGGGCTCTTCACCTTTCAGCAACTTAACCCTGTGTGTATTTTTCTGCCTATAATGAGACCCAGCTGGAAGAGAGGTTGCTGCTTCTTTTTTTATCTTCTCTTTTTAAAGCGAAGGGGGGAGCGAAGGAAAAACAAGACCTCGGCGACGTTGGGGCTTTATTTTGACTGGAAGAAGCCCACCGCCGGCTGGACTAATGAAGAAAGAGAAGAGAAACGAAAAAGAGAAAATTCTGGAACCGCTGTGTGTTTAAGAAACCTAAAATTGGGGATTGCTCTTAAGTGAGACATCTGATCAAATACTCATGAAATGAAACAAAATGAGTTCCTTGGTAAAATGAAGCAATTATTATTTTTGGCTAGACCCACTGATCTACTGACGCAGCATTCATTTCTTGGTAAAAAGAAGCAATGACACTTGTGTCCTATATAGAGTGTTTAAGTAGAAATATAGAAATTGGTGCAGTGTGTAATGTTTGCATTCCAGACAATGTACCTGTTTGTCTTCCAGTCCGAGGCTTCTGCCAAATCTGCTCGGAGAATCCAAACTCCTTGGGCCTGATTTACTAAGACCTTTAGGGTGTGCAAAACATTTTTGCACTAGCAAAACCAATAACATGTCCAACAATTGGCCATTGTATTTGTTGTGCATTCTAAAAGGTTTTATATATGCTTGTGAGGTGACCACTCACTCAAAAAACAATTAGCAGTTATAATTCTTGCCAATCTTGCCCATGTTTTTTTTCCGACTCTTAGGTTATTTTAAAATCGGTTACTCATACACCTGTGATTACGTGTTAGTTGTGAACAAATGTGGCTCTGGTTTTTTGTCACGCAAACTAAACTGAGATTATTCTTAGCTCACCAATGTGGAAATGACGTGTCGTTTGCCTTATCGCACAACCTCCACACTATTCAGGCACCTTGTTTTTGAAATACATGACATTACAGGCATTTAGCACATTCTTATCTAGAGTGACTAGACAGCTTTTGCATTTTTGCATTGTAGCCACATATACAGTTGGCTGTATATAATAGGTCAAGTACCTTGCTCAAAGTACATTGCAATTCAGGTTCTGTACCTTGCTCAAAGGTAAAACGGCAGTGTTCAACCTGGGAATTAAACCTGCAACCTTGAGGTTGCTCACACAAAAACAAGCCCCATATACTCACAAAATGGCCGCCCGGCCCTTATGAAGACCTGCAAATGGAAAAAAAAAAGTCATTTGTTTGACAGATTCATGCCGGCTACAGAATTTACAACCACCCACGCACAGCAAGGAAAGCAAAACTGCTCCAACTTGCAAAAGTCCCGGCACGTGGAATTCCAGATTTTTTCGGAGAGAAAGTGCTGTTCCCAAACAAGTCTGAATCACGGGGATGCGATGACGAGGCGGGGGCCCTTGGGGTCAGCGCTCGCGTCACGGCACGCACCTCCTGGCACCGAACGCAGCTGTAGTTTCGGGTGGGGTGGGGGGCGGAGGGAGGACGAACACAACCCCGGCAAGAAAACGAATGGAGGGCCGAGGGGGCGAGTGCGGGCGCACGTATCCCACAATGCAGTGCTTTACAAGACTGCCCTGGGAAGGCCAAGGCGAGCGCGGCTGATAACACTCCAGAAGGCAACGGCATGTGGGAGGTTTGCTAATGTGTAATTGTTGCCACATGTCCAGACCCATAGCTCATCTGCCTAACCTCAGGCTTTTGGGTGGGGGGTGAACTGGATGGGTTAGGGTGGGGTGGGGTGCATCACTGTGGAGCTAGCTTCCCTCCACTGACCCCCTCAGGGTCCACAAATCAAGTAATAAGCAGATTATCAGAGAAGTGTCTTAAGAGAGGCATAAAAACAAGGCCTTGGGCGCGCTATGGATTTGGAAGCGACTCAGATATCTATTCGCGGCTTTGGCAGGGAAAAGTGGGGGTTAGGGCAGGGGCTGGAATTTATCACTCTACTAAGTGGTGTGGAATAATTAGGAATAATTACGGTGATTAGGAGTAAACAGGGCTCCGGGTTCGGTAAGCATGGCCAGGTCGATCGTTAATCCCAACACAACGGTTGTGTTGGATCGTTTTACACTTAGCAGTAGCAGGAAGTCAGACACCTGAAATTTACTGAGGCTGTAGTTGTGGTTCAGGATCTGTTTGAACCTTGTCTTTGAGTTGCGGTCGGAACACAAGCAGAACGGCTCTTCATTCATGAGAAACCGTCTGTGGTGATCGTCCAAAAAACAATTAACCCATTGCTGGCTGGTACACCACATTATATTATTAACACTACTATAACATTATTACTGTGTATTTGTCTGTTTGGCCCAGTCCATGGAAGAAAATACAATGGATTCCATGCCCTACTGCTATAGGTTCCCCAGATCTGGTTATCAGTGCCTCTTCTGGATTCCTTCCTCCTTCCCAGTACAGGTTACTGGTGCGGGCAACAGGCGCTCTTGAAGAAAACTGGATAACTTGTGGAAATGTACTGGATCTTGTTGTTGGAGAGAAGGTCTGAATTCCATCAGTAAAGAGTCATTATAGGCTGTCTGTCTTTGTGATAGATGCTTTTCTGCATGCCGCTGTTGTCAGGCGCTCTCTCTCTCCTACTCTCTCTCCTCTCTCCCTCTCTCTCTCTCTCATATGAAACCTGTCCTCCCTCCCTCATACCCAGCTATGCATTATATGATAGTTCATTATAGCTCATTCCATCATATCATGTATAATTGCTTAATAGGATTGCGCAAATAGCAACATAAATTGTATCATGAAGGGTATCAGAAATGACAATCTGTCTTTTTCTGTCTCTCTTTCTCCCAGGCTTGGGATGGGGGTGGGGTAATCGGTTATTTCTTTTACAGCAGTGAAATCTGATGCTATCCTCCAGGCTTCCTCTCCCCCACACATACTCTCTATCTCTCTTCCACTAATCTCCAGTGTTTTCCCTCTCTCCCTCCCCTCCTGACACACCTTTTTCCAGGTGAAACTGTTCAAAGCTGTTACACAACCAGCATACTGTAGGTCATGTAGCTCTACTGAAAGGCAGATCAGCTATTGCGCGTTGTCGCCGTACTACACACTCAGGAAATCGCCCCGTTCCCATTCTTCCACAGACTTCTTCCACAGTATCCACTCATTTCTCTGGGTCCTAGATCAGCATTAGTGAGTGATTAGCATTAGCATTAGACGATGTTAGACAGTGTCCCAGGTCTCATAATGACAACCAAAATAAACACTCAATTTTCTTTTTGTTTCTTTTTTGTCTTTTTCGAAATCCGCAAGCGAAGAAAGCAACCAAAAAAGAGAAGCAGAAACAACAAAAACCTGAGTCCTAAAATAATAAAACGAACAAAAGACTGTGTGTGTGCATGTGTGTGTGTGTGTGTGTGTTTGTGTGTTTACGGGGCTGGGGGATGGACTCTAAAACGTAAACTGCAGAACTAAGTGTTGGCAATGACATCAATGACAAAGTGGTCAAAATGGCCAAACTTGCTTTGTGGGACCAAAGCATTGTAAAAGTGTTTGTGTTTGGGATCACATCCTATAGCTCTGTCGGAGGAAGGGGGAAAATATTTGGTGGGGTCTCGATTCACATTGGAATTCACCTAATTCAAGTGCCATTATGTTGGTAGAGAAAGTTTCTTCCTTTGGTATGTCTTAATCAATATTAAATCATAAAGATGGCCAAACAAGATCCTGAATTGTAACTAAACATAAAAATTCAAGACAAAACTTTTCAACTGGGTCCCAAAGTTTTTAACATTCACACATGCTAATTTTCATGATTTTGGCAATATGAAGCTTTTGTTGATGGAAAATAAATAAATAAACTCCCAAATAAATAATTGGTCTCAAAGACTACCAATGCAATAAAATATCCAACATGATACTTGCGCAAAAGGAATTCAAAATGGTTCAGTGTGTTTTTGTTTTATCCAGACTGAAACCTGTGTGCGTGCTTGTGCGTGCGTGTGCATGCGTGTGCGTGTGTTCGCATTGTTTCTCAAAAGAGCGAAAGAATGCCCACCAAACAGCAATTAGCAACCTCGACGAGCAGCTATAAGCCAAGAGGGCTTTCTTTTATCGGGACTAAGTAACAATAATAATCGCCGCTTTCAGTTCTGTACTTTCTTGCTCTGGTTTTGGGGCCCATTCATCTCCCTCCTCCTCTCTCCTCTCTCCCTTTGAAGAAGCACATTGGGCTCTGTCCTTTTAAAGCAGAGCCCTGTCCTTTAAACCATGTACCGGGATTACTATAACCCCCACCCACCCTGCCCCCAACAAACTCCTTTAAAGCGCCAGTAGCCTCTTTGTCCCCCCCCCCCCCCCCCCCCCCCAAAAAAAAAAAAACTAAAAAACAATTTGCTTGCTCACCCGAGTATCGACAGTTTCGCCACTCGCATCCCCGACGAGCGGAATCTCATTAGAGGGGTTATTGTGATTGGACAACAGGACTGAAAAGGAAGGAGGTTTGGCGGGGGGGGGGGGGGGGGGAGGAGGGGGTTGTTGATTCGTCTTGTTCGCCGCAAGCAGATGTTCTGCCGGGGCCCTAACAGCTCCCGGCACTCAGAAAATCCTTTACTGCCAGAACCACCGCACCCCTCTGCTCTCCTGAATGGGGTTTTGTGCGCGGGGAGTGTTTTTAATTTTTTATATACCCTCACATTTCCATGCTCTTGAATGGCCGTTAAAGGAGGGCCATAAAGGGGGCCAGCAGGGACCGGCTTTGAAAACGTATCTGCCTAATGCGAGTCTGGATAGGGGCTCCGCGGGGAACGGTGCGCACACTGCCAAATGAGACTTCCTGTCGGGCCCCTGTTTAAAAAAACGGGGGCCCGTGGAGGCTGGAAGAAAAGCAAGCCTCCTTTTTTTTTTTCTTCTTCCTCTCTGCCCATGGCCCTGCGAAGATGAAGAGAATGCCCCAACACTCACCCCCCCCCCATTCCTTTTTGCTCTCCTGTGTTTTCACGTCATGTTAGGAGCCAGATGGTAGTGGCTGGAAACGAAAATATCTGCGCAAGGTTTCTTTTGGCCCCCTTCACTGCAGATGAGGTTAAGGCAGTTTCGCTTTTGTTGACATAACCTGCCCTCCTGCATCCTATATATAGTGTATAAATATATGCACAAGGGAACATCGACATAACACTGTGAAACAAAAACTCGCCAAATGTGTTTTATGGAGGGCTGCATCACGATGCCACTTTAAACAATTGGGATATATTTTTAATCATCAATTAGAGCAAAGTGAAAAAGTCAAAAAGTTCTGCTAACCATAAATTGACATATTATAAATCCTGCTGTCTTACAAAGTGTCACTCAAATATGCAAAATCAGAAAGACAAATATTTTCTCACTGATGACTATGACATCCATGGTGTCAAAGTATTAAATCCAATACGGGTAGATCAGAAGAGGAATTACTGTTGTCTGCCCCAGTACAAAATTTGACCAAGTTTGAAATTTGAGATCTGGTCAGAAATGTATTTAAATTATACTGTACCTTCAGAATACACTGTAGTTACAGTACACCCCTCCTTCAAACAATTGCATTTGTTATTGCATACCACTGATACCACTCAAAGGGTCCTGGAACTTATAAACAGACAATGCAAGGCTAATATGTGATGTCATTTTACTGGCCTGCACACCACACACACAAAACATATTTAGTTAAAAAGTTTGCACTGTCCCCATTTTTTTATGTTTGTTCTGACCACACTTTTAGTGCAGTTGCAGCAAGTGACTATGGCTAAGTGATAAAGCAGAAGGTCACAGGCTAAAATTCCAGGGTATGAAAGGTCAGCTAAGAGCCTTTCTTAAATATCTGCAGCATTTGTGAGCTAATCGTTGGATAATTAGGTTCCACATTAGTGCCGTCACTGGCATTCCAAAAGCACAGAATTACAGCCGATTGATTGCTAACCCTTTCTTGGACACATTAATTCTGTATCTTTAAGTCGATGTGTGCAGCAGGAGGTCAATTCCCCTAGCTTTTTCCGGAAATTACTCATGTGCTACAATGCAAAATACTATTATTGTAAATGTCACCACACAAAGTCCACCATTACAGTAACCAGAGATTCACCATGTGTTGACCAGGACATCAAAGTCCACTGAACATGAGAAGGCTCCACATAACACATGTAATATGATGAACAGGAGTACTAACAGTGGGGATGCAATCTTTGTGAGATTGACACTTAACCCAGCGACAGTAAATTTTATTTTTGTCATTACCACTTGTTCAGATTTCCTTCAGCACTTGAAGAACAAACTACACACTCCTTGAAATCATAATAATTTTCTCAGCTCTGGTTTGTATACAAAAGTCAAACCAACAATCAAATCAAGGTTATTTGGAAATCTGAAATGTCTATACCAACTGAAATCGTAATACATTATGCATTACTTTACCCTTTTTGGAAAATAGGCTCTCATTTTGTAGCTATGAATCACTTTAGAATTGGATAAGGGATTGTCAAACAAGCTGATTTGATCTTGCTCTAATCTCTTTAGGAAAATGAACCTGAGTTAGCATAACATAGTCTGTAGTTGACGACTGCTAGAAAGACTTGCAGCCCATCTTGCATTTCCCAAAATTCAAACATTATATGTGGGGTGGGGTCACTTCATTGTGACTTTATAAGCTGAAAAACGTGAGCACTACCATCATTTGCTGCCAGCAAACCATTCCAAAGCATTGTACATTTAACTACAAACTGTATAAGAACTTTGATGGGATAGTCATGTTACCTGGTATTTGTACAAATAATCTGGAATTCAGGCTAACATAACCAACTGTATACACAGCAGGGCATGTAGGTCAGGCATTGACTGTGTTAGCATGTCAACAAGAATGCTAACATAATTGTTGTGCTAGTGGTGTTAAGAGGAGCAGAGACTGTGTTAGTGTGTCAACACAGACGCTAACACAATTGTTGTGCTAGTGGTGTTAACAGGAGGAGAGACTGTGTTAGTGTGTCAACACAGACGCTAACACAATCGTTGTGCTAGTGGTGTTAACAGGAGCAGAGACTGTGTTAGTGTGTCAACACAGACGCTAACACAATCGTTGTGCTAGTGGTGTTAACAGGAGCAGAGACTGTGTTAGTGTGTCAACACAGACGCTAACACAATCGCTGTGCTAGCGATGTTAACAGGAGCAGAGAGTGTGTTAGCATGTCAACACAGACGCTAACACAGTTGTTGTGCTAGCGGTGTTAACAGGAGCGGAGAGTGTGTTAGCATGTCAACACAGACGCTAACACAGTCGTTGTGCTAGCGGTGTTAACAGGAGCGGAGAGTGTGTTAGCATGTCAACACAGACGCTAACACAGTCGTTGTGCTAGCGGTGTTAAGAGTGAAGAGCAGAGTTTCGGTCGCATCATTTACAGGACACCTGTGCCCACAGTTGTAGGTGGGGAACAGGAAGAGGAAGTGGTCCTACAGATGGGCAGGCTGCAGTCGGCCTGGCTCCAGGGCAGGATCTTCGCTCACAGTTTCCTCTCTCGGTAGTCCCCACAGTGCCGGAAGAGGGCACAGGTCGAAAAAGAAAAAATAGCCCTTCTATTTCTAATATTTAAAAATTGTCTTTCTTGGAAAAGACCACATCATCATCGTAGGCTGATCAAATCTCACTTTTGAGGTCTTCAGAAATGTCATCTAATTAACAGAACTATTTATCCTCTTCCAGCCAGAAAATTTATGTTGCGTCCATGTAATGCAGTGGTATGGAGGTACGGAATTGGCTATGGAAAGGGGTTTGTGTAGAATGACAGAGTTTTTTGGAACTGGTTTCAAAGATTAAGAGTCTTATTAGTCCCCATTGCTTCTCCCTGACAACCGCTGGACTCCGGTTGAGTTATCAGGCCTTTAATTACCAAAGTGACCTCCTCCCAGATAATGTTTCCCAGTCTTAGGACACCTCTGGGGGAACACATGTGTTTTTTACCCTTCTTTAAAAGAAGCTAAATCCTTGTCAGAGCATGTGCTCACAAGGTCCCACCGTACCCAAACCACCACCATGTGCTTTCACCATCATCATCATCATCATCATCATCAGCTCCCAAATGTTCAACTGTGGATCCCAGCAGCCTGTTTTAGGGGGAGGAGGGGGGCACTCTTAGTGATCCCTGAGGGGGGGGGGGGGGTTCTCCAGCTCTGCGTTTGCCATTATCTGGTCAGGGGCTGCGCACAGGTTGGACCGCTACACACGCCCACCCCCCGTAAAGCCTGAGAGCTCATTCGTAACCCTCTGATAGAGGAGTACCTGCTTGGAACGGTGACTGTCGCCAGGAATTCAATGACTGCTTCCGACAAGGACCTGGTGTCGCGTTCAGCCAGCCCTGTTGTTTTTTCTTTAGTAACTGGACTCCCACTCCCACTTTAGTGGGTTGTGTTTAGCTAATCCACCCCAACACCCCCCCCCCCATCCCCCCTTTTACTCAGATTTTTTGTTCTTTCTTGCTAGGGTGTGGGTATGTGTACTGAAAAAAAGTCTTAACACGTATCTAAAATTGGATTTCTATTACTTTTTTGCTAAATGAGATCTTAAGTCTTATTAGAAGACTAAAAAACTTGTTTAGACAGCCATTGTATGCGTGTGTGAGTGCGCGCTTGGGGGAGGGGGTAAGTACACCTGCCTAAAGTGACCCCGCCCTTTCTCCACAGTCGGTAAAGCCCTTTCAGACATGGCATTGTTTTGGCTTGTCTGCGTGGAGCTATATCACCTGGTGTCAGCTACCTGCTACTGGCACAACCTGAGGCTCCCTCCGAGTTTGAAGGAGTGCCGGCTGATTAATCACCTTTGAACAGCACGTATGGAGAAGGACAAGCAAGGGCTTCCTAAACCTGCTGAAAGCACACAGAGCACTTTAGCTCTTCTATCATTCCTCCTCTTCTCAAACATCCTGGTTACCCTTTCACTCAAATATGTTCATCGTTTTAACCATTTTTCTCGCTCCCCCGTTTGTGTTTCTCAGCCTGTTTTGTTTTGGTCTGCCATTTGTTCCTCTCATATGCAATGTTCAATACTGACAATCATGGAAAAATGTACATTTTAAGAAGTAATCACTGTTTTTGTGTTACTTTCCTGTAGCCACTTCTCTGTGTCTCTGTATTCTATTGTGAAGGATTTTGTTCAAATAAAAAATTAATCAACTGGAGTGCATCTAACTGGACCCCTCCCATTCACAGATACAGGCTCAGCTAAATGTGTTGATGTTAGCTTGTCCTGCATAAAGCTAATGGAGCTGCCATTTCCCTGCCTACTAATAGGAAGGAGGACATTGTCAGCTTCGGTTTTCATTGGCTGGATTTCCAGGAGAGGATGTGTTTATGTGCTAAACAGGCAGCTGTGCAGAAGGATCGGCCTGCTTCCCAACGCGTGGTTAGGACCTTGCAGTACAGCGCATAGCTAGGTCCTGGTTTGGACTGGATTAGTTTTGCTCAGCAGGTAACATAGCTATTCAGACTGCAGTCTAAACCAACTCCAGACTCAGCTTAAACACATTAAGATCCATCGTATTTGTACTTCCTTTAAATCTGGGAGCAGTCTGGGAAAATTCTGGAAAACAATGATTTGGAAAAAGGCGAGGCTTTCTGTCTGTCTGGCTGCCAGCCAAGAGAAATGGAGCCTACAGGACATGGCACACTGTTCTAATTTAAGACTAAATGACATGATTTGCGATCTCCTTTAAAATATAGGACTCGGAACTGTACTGTCCTCTCAGGTCCTCTTCGCACTTGTACTTGTGTTTGATCTGCACTTCATTGTACGTCGCTCTGGATAAGAGCGTCTGCTAAATGCCATGTAATGTAATGTAATATAATATGGGAGATTGTGTTGGGGGTGGGGGCAGGGGGTGTTGGCGGGGGTGATGATTCTACTCATTTCAACTCTTTTTATTAGGGTTGTTGCCAAATTATTTTTAGACTTTAGTATGGCTATTACTATGGCTACAAAAACTGCATTTCAGAAACATGTGTTTTTAAATTCATCAACATATAGACAGCAGTGCAAACATTGTAACCTTATCACGGCATAAACCACATATCTCACATTACTGCTGGTAAACTGCAGACTAATCACTTTTTAACCAAACAGCTGTGTACTTTCTTCTTTATTTTCCAAATGCCAAAATTTGCCAAAACGTTTATATTGGATAGATTTTTGGAGCAGAAAAACAGCCCTCACGTGGCACTTTTGAGGCCGTCTTGGAAACCGGCGCACAGCAGAGAGCGGTCTGTGCTCGTGAGCAGGAATGTCGGTGACAGAAGCGGGAACTGCTGACAGCGCTGACTCGCTTCCAGTAACCGGACCATCTGGAGCGGAGCTCCTCTGGGAGAGCGGGGCTGGTGCAGGCCATGGAGGAAGAGGAGAACAGACACGGTTCACCTCCGCCCCCCTTCCAGCCACGGGCCCTGGCCTGGAGGCATGCCGAGGCTGTCCGCCGGCCCTGCCTGATTCATTAATGACCTCTAATCAGGACTAATTACATGGCCGCGTAGCAGGGAGGACACGTTAGCCCCCTAGCCCGCCCGCCCAACCTCCCCCAAACATACCACCCCTTCCCTGCTGTGAGGCAACACACGGGTGTGTACCTCCTCACCTGCGAACGAATTTGAGGGATAAACAAAAACCGCCCTCCAAACCCAAAACCGTTCACCCCTGCTCCCCCCCCCCCCCAACTCCCCGAGGGAAGACCTCTGCAAATGGGCCGGGTGAACAAAGATGCCTTCTTTGGTGAGACTTCCCCCGAAGAGGTCGTGGGGTGGTGACCTTCTGTTTTCCAGCCCCACTACTGGATGGATGGGGGTGGCCGCTTACCCTCGAAAGGGTGCGTTATTGTTTGCGCTTTTCTTTCCGGAAGGTCGTGGAAGATTGCTGAAAAATCTGGTTTGTGGCCCAATGCGGAGTCCGTCGCTTGTCATCTGACTGCTTATCTACTGTGCGACAGCTCTGAAGCGTGTGTGGTAGACCGGCCGTTCCCAAAGTCAGTCCTGGGGGGCTCACTGTGTACGGTGGTTTTTGTTTCAACCTCTATCCCTGAATTTCTAAAGGCTGTTATTTTTTCTTAATTGGGTGCTTTTCGTGTCTAGAGGGACTATTTACCCTCTTAATCCACATTTTATCACAAATATTAATGCGTACCATGCTGAATAAATGTTCACATTGTGCTTACTGAGCTATAATACAAACAATTTAGGACCTGAAGAATTTCTTAAAGATGTAACAGAATTATTGAACTAATCAAACTGATTAAAAACTGTGGTGAATCAACAGACTCCTAATTGGTGAAACGGTAGACAAATGGCCACAATATCTAACCATTAGCTAGATAATAAAGAATGAAAAAACATAGCAAATGATAATGAGACAAACCTGCATTGTGCCTCGTTTGAGGAAAATTTGTGAAAGAAATTAAACTCGTGTTCAACAACCTAATTAGGACAGAGCCTATTTATTCAAGGTACATTTATTATACATGACGTGCATAGCTATTTTTGACATAAAGTGGCACAGGACGGTAAATAATCCCTCTGAATTAGAAAAGCACCTAATTAAGAATCATTAACAGCTTATTAAAATTCTGGGATTGTAACTGTGGTGGGGATGAAAACCAGCATACACAGGGGGGCCCCAGGGCTGAGGTTGGGAACCACTGTAGTCGACCGCCGTGTTTTTGTCAGGGGCTGTTCTACATGAATAAATACTTTCTTTCTCCCACTGTTTTGCCACTGAATAATTCATGCATCTACTGCAGCTGTCCCACAGATATTAAAATATTTCTCTGCTCAGTCAGCTGACATTTCCTTCCTAAAGGTTTACTGTATTTGTTCAGAGGTTGAGTGCGCTAAATACTGTATATATTTTTTCTCTGCTTTCACAATCGTGGAATTGCTTTCTCAAGGAGGTGATTTTCTTCACTGCAAAAACCAAATATCAATTCAGTCTCAGCAAGCATTTTAGTCTTTAGTCAGACTTAAAATCTTATATCTAAGGTTTTTGCTAATTAAGACAATATAATTGACAATGAGGTGCAACATTTTCACTAATTTCAAAATTTGCCAATTGGGTAAGAACAATTCAAACAGTAACTTATTTTCTACTTTAGAGAACAAAAACAAAATGTTCAGTCCCGTTACATGACTAAAACACTTGTTAAGTTTTTGCAGCGTTCAAGCATTTGCTACTAGATGCTAAACAAATGCTGGACATCTCCCAGTGAGAACAGTGTGTTGTTGTTTGCTCTCTGGATGAGCTTGCGAGCTAATATTAATCATTTGGAAAGTCCGAAGAGACATACGCACAATGACACCGGGCACAGAAGAAAGAATAGAAACTGAAACAATGACACTCGATGTAATGCTCCGCAATCAAAGTTTTAATCTATCGGTCAAAACATGTCGGACCTTCGGAAGACTTCTAGAAAACACGTCAGACTGGCTGAAATGCGAGTAAAGGCGATTCCACTTCTGTGACCTCCCTTCTCTCTCCACCACCACCCACTCCTTGGGGCTCTGTGAGATTAAGCGCTGCTTGTCCTCTCTCCATCTACAGCAGCTCTGTCACTCTGTCGTCCATCCTGCTGCGAATGCAGCCCTGCCCGTACTTGTTGACGCGGTTTTTTTGTTCGTCGCTTTGGATAAAAGCATCCGTTTAATAAAATATGTATTTATTTATTTTCTGTTTAATAAAATGAATACAATTCTGTTTAATAAAATATAATGTGAGGTAGCACATCTCTCTGTCCAATCATAACACTAAAGTCATACTCAGCTCCATATAGTATATAGTCACTGTAAGTATTTGGACAGTGACACAATTTTTGCTATTTTGGCTCTCTACTCCAGCACATTGGATTTGAAAATGAATACATTGATGAAGTGCATACTGTCAGTGCTTTAATTTAAGTGTTTACATCCATATCCAGGAGCAGATATTGTAGGAATTTGAGCCCTTTTATACATAATCCCCCCATTTTAGGAAAAGTAATTGGACAAATGAATGTTCTTAAATAGTCATATTTAGGTCGTGCTTGCTAGTGGTTGGTTGAAGTCTGCGACCCATAGACATCACCGGTGGGTATCTTCCCTGGTTGATGCTCTGCCAGGCCTGTACTGCAGCCATCTTCAGTTCCCCTCAGTCTTGTCTTCAGCAAGTGAAAACCGTGTTCAATTGGATTCAGGTCAGCTGACTAGGCCAGTCAAGAATATTCTGCTTCTTGCCCCTGAAAAACTCCTTTGTGTGTATGGGGTCATTGTCCTGCTGTAGGTGTAGCACTGTCCAATGAGTATTGAAGCATATATGAAAATATTTCTGCATGCTTTGGAATGAAGGATTTTTTTAAATTAAATTTAAATGGAGCATGTGCATGTGTGTGTGTGTGTGTGTGTGTGTGTGTGTGTATATGTGTGTGTGTTGGGGGGGTTCCCCTGCATGCATTTCCTCTGGCTGTACAGAATCAGAACCCCAGTGCACATACTGCATTTGCATAACAACACAGGGTCTAAATTGTGTGTGAAATAGTCTTTTCAAACTCCGTTGAGTGATTTAAATCCTTGTCAAAGTCAGGCCAGTGTTTCCCAAAAAAATAAAAACTGCTGGGGGCAGGGAACCTTGGTGTTGTCTTCCATAGTCACTCAATGACGTTTCACAACTGTAATCTTCCACAGCTGATTGGACAGAAACAGAGCACACAAAAAACAAGAAATGGTTTGTTAAGCTGCAAAGAAAAGCTTGTTTAAAGTAAGAAGCCAAACACGATGAGACTAAAACAACTACAAACCCAGAATGGGAAATATTTAGATTTTAGTTTAAACTAAGCAAAGTAATGAGTGCTTTCACGCAGTTCCCATACTTAGCAAGGCACAATATTTGTCAAACAGCACCAGAGAACAGGGCATTTGACTGGCGCTTTCACTAGTATAGATAAGTGAGAATATTTCAAAAGTTTATAAAAAGCCATGTGAGCACTATACTTGCCACATACATAGCAATGTTGCCTTTTATAAATCTGACGTCTTCTGAAATGGCCATGGTTTCATTTCACAAAACATTAACTTCATTTTTTCCCAAAGTAAATGGCATTCACGTTCTGTGTTTCAATGTGAGTGTCATTTTTCAGTTGTACAGATGCAAGACCACTTTTAATAGACTTATTCTGCTTCATATATTTTGAACCATGTACTATACAGTTGGATATGTACAGCTCTATACATGTATATATATATATATATATATATATATATATATATATAAAAGATAACCCGAAAGCAAACCTTATTTGTGTAGAGTCAACCGTAAAAAGATAATGCCCTTATACCCACAATGCCTTTAGCCCAAGAATACAGCGTGAATGCCAATAGCTGTTCATGCAGGCATCCATTCCTGCACACTTAAGTTTCTACTTCTCAAACTTTTCAACATGGAAAAATACACACTTACATTCAAACAGCCAGCATTTGACATAAGGCAAACCTTGCTGGAGTTAGCTATGCAATGCTAAAGTGTACGGCTAAATAAATGTGGTGCACTCTGCACAAAACAGGGCTTCTTATTTTTTAAGCAAGGCTCACGGGTCGCTGTGTGGAGCAGCTCACAGGAAGAGGGGCCCATCAGCATGGCACTCAAAGCCTTCTGTCATTGTTGTGATTGAGGATTAGAGAAGGGTTTCAGCTAACACTCCTCTTTCCAAACAGCCATCACACACGCACCCACACAGACACACACACACAAAATCCCACCCCCCAAAAACAAAATCCCACTTTGCCTAGAGGGGGGGAGGGGAAAGGGGGCTATTGTGAGCCCAGAAACTTTTTTTTTTCATTATGCAGTAAACCCTTCCTCCCTCACTCCCTTGGCAAAGCTAAGAAGGTAAAGATAATGGCCCTCCCCCCTTTCTAACAATATTGCGCCAAACAGAAAAGAAGCTTCATGCTGTCCTCGGCCAACCCAAAACAAACTGCCTGACGTCTGTTCCCCGCACACTAATGGTCTTTAGGCCAGGTTTGTGAAGTCCGGGTGAGAGGTGTAAGTTTCTGTCACGGACGATGACACCTATTCAACGGCCCTCCCGTACTTTTTTTTCTGTCAGGGGGTAGAACCTGGGACCAGTTTAGGTTGTTGTTCAAAATCTAACATGGTCTGTCACTGAAGAGAAGCAAGAAGAATGACCCAACTGCTAGGAAGAAAAACGTCACCATCTCTCAAACCCTATACACATTAGATTTAAGGGAAGATGGCTAACAGATGACATTTGAAGTTGATATAAAGCAGATGTTTAATGAGCCATTACTTTAAACCAGCACCTTGTAAATTTTACAATACCCACAATGGCGTTTTAATCTTTATTTGATCAGTGTGTTCAGTGTTTTTTTTTTGGGGGCGTTAGAACCGGTGTTCGTGGCTATGGATTTCATACATATGCAGTAGGGCTCAGTTGTAAATGATTTCATTTTTCACACTGCCCTGTGGTAAACTATATATTGAAAAAGAAGAAAATAAAGATGCAACTTTATGCATGCGTCAGATCTAAAACCACATACTTAACCCAGGGCCTCAATACACTTAAACTTTGGGTGGGCCACCATTATGACAAGCAGCATTGTTTATTTGTCATCAGTACTCAAAATAACTGGCCTGTGTTTGTGGTGTTCAAATCCCTGTTCAATCAAACCACAGAACACTTTGTGAGGAACTGAGTAGCAAATCTGAGCAAGTTTCTTTTCTTTTGTTCCCTCCCCACACTCTCCATTGCTGAAACCAATGGGTCATTTTAATTTGTTTTACTATTATGTTTACCAAAAACAAGCAGCAAATTTATTATTCAGGGTGACTTAATGTAAACATTAAATGGATTACAAAATTTGAACTTTTCCCTCTGTCCCTCACAAGATGCTTGTTTCATTTGAGGAGCAACCAGAGTTTGAACAAGATAAATCTTACAATTCCCGGAGATCGTCCAAACTTTATAGAGAAGTTTAATTATGCTTTGAGCTGTTGTAGGGCTCAAGTCCACTGAACAGCATACACAACAATGAATCTTTCTTCTTCTTTTTTTTGTATTGCTTTGTCTGAAGCTAAGGTTGTGTTGCTAAGAGTAAGAGTGTACAATGATAAGACTTATGTCAGCTAGTTCACAAGTGCCCCTGTGTCTCAACAAGCCTCTTAGGGTGCTGACATTTTGGCCCCTGAACTCATTTTGGTCCTTCCCACTTTCCTTCAACAAAAGAGAGAGCCTTGTTAGTGTGGTCGGGTGAAAACCCAACTCCGCGAGGCACTAACAAGCTCCTGCATTTCATGGAAGGACCCGGAACTGAATGAAACCAGCGAAACTGGGACACTGCAGCCCTCTGTTTCTAAATATATTCTTCTTCTTTTTTGTTGCTGTTGCACTAATACGACAATGCACAGGGGTAATAATGTGAACTGTTCAGAAGGAGGGAAAAAAACAAAGACGTGCAAGAACTTGCACTTCTACGACAGCTTTTCAAATGGAGTTAATTTGGGTGTTAGTCAGCAATCTCTACCCTCTGACAGCATCCTTCACTATAACATTATAGGGACAAATAATTCAATAAATAACACTGGCCCCTCAGATTAATTTTCAGATGTACTGACGTCAGGCTCATAGGTGGATCTGCATTAGCCAACATGATGGTAGCATATGCCTTAAGGTGTCCTTCTTGGGGAGTGCCATGCCAAAATATCTATTTGTCCACGTATAGCAATGTGAGCCAGTGAGTGAACGAGAAACTTCTTCTAGCTTCTCCCCTCTGTTGTGTCTTCTCTATCCATGCCCTTACTCTGAGAACTAAAAACCCTGCCCGTTGCATGGTGCTCTGCCGTTCCATCTGAGGAGGACTGTCTTCTCTTAACAGCGCAATCTCGAACAAAAACAACATTAGCAACCAAAGGCTGTTTTTGATGTGGGGCTTGCGTCTCCTCTGTCTTCTGTCAACTCGAGGAGAGCTGTCAAAATGGCCTTTGCGTCTGGATTTCAGCCACAAGTGATAACTCTCAACACCTTCTCCCCCAAAATCAAAGGCCCTTTTTAGGACATCCTGTCTCTGTTTATAGTAGACGTGGGGGGGAGGGTTGGGTCGTTTCAGGCTCCTGGTCTGTCTTGAGAATATATCCAGAATTCCACTCTGTGTTAAACAAGGTCGATTTATGGAGTTCCAAACGAATCTTCCAGGCATGCTCACTATATTAATGGATGGATAAAGCATAAATGAATGAATAAATCTTGGACTTCAATGCATGTTGTACAACAACAACAATTCCCACAAGAAGGAATGATCCCAAAACATACACTGTATATTTATATTTGGCGGATGGTGGGGTGCGTCTAAAACGTACATTGTGATGTATTTCTATATGGGCATTTGGCTGCTAGGCAAGTTGTAATTACTCATCATATCATATACCTCACAAATAGCTTACAAATAATAATAATAAGGATACGCTATTTTTACATAAGATGAACATATTCAATATAACATACAGCTATCCTATGTAAATATCCCCTTTGTTATTACTGCATTTGTCTTTAAACTTTCTTACCAGGTGAATGCTGAGATGGAAATATGGTGCATTCAATTAAGCATAGAATAGTATACCATTTGAAATGTTCTAGGTGCATATGTTCACAGTACATCCCTCCAAAAATATATTGAAATTATTTCTCATTTTTCCTCCTGTAATCTTCACTGCAACTGTAAGGGTGTAAATCTGTTAAAATAATAACTTGTACACTTGTTGTTTTGACTAAGAGAATAGCAGGATTCGTGGATTTCCGCTCAGAATTCAGCCACACCGGTGTCATTCAGACAAGTTGAAAAAGTCACTACACAAATGGGCAGCTACACTCAACAGTTTAGCAAAACTGCTTCCAACTATTTATATCGTGTAGGCCTACAAACGTCGTTTTTTTTTCACTTTTGAGCGCTCATTTCAACAGTAGCTTACACATAAGCCGGGAGGCTATACTTCTTCGTGTTGGTTAGCCACTGTTGCACCGAATGTTTCTGCAAGCCTGCATCTGCACCAACGTCTCTCCGTGAACGTGTTTCGTCACGCTGATGTCATGACCCGTGTTGTGAGTGGGCGGAACGAGTGGAGGGAAAAGTTTCGCTCTGGAGGCGTGGTCAACTTGCACAGTGCACCATTAAAACCACACGTGTGCGTCCGCTAAAGACGTGAGTCCAACAGACAACTTTGAAAAGTTACCATCGGGAGGAAGGTGCACTGTGCGGGCACGATAAGAAATCAGCATTTTTCAGCAAGCTCGAAAATGCCATCGTACGTGCTCAATCCACTTCTCGATGAAGTCTTTTTCGAAGACGTTTTGCGCAAGGTAAATTCTTTATCTGTGTTTGAAGAACAAACGCGAATCTGCTGTTAGCTAACTAGCTACAGTAGCTTGTTAAGATGTTCAGAAATGCATCGCGCACTGTGTTTTCGTAGGCGATGTTGCTTGATCGCTACCTTTTCTAGTTATTTAGCTATGGTTAAATTACGTGTTGAAATAACCAACATTATCCGTGCGTCGCTTGAGTTTCGAATTCAATGCGGTTCTGCGTTTCTATTTTCTCTGAAATTAAATGCACATTGTAGCGGGACATTTCTCAGAATTGTTTTATCCGAGTAGCGTAGCTTCCTCTGCATGCCGGGTAAACTCAATCGTGTGAGTTTCTAGCAATAACTAAGTAACTAAGATTTGTGCGGTTATAAGCAATCAGCCAATCGTTGTTTGCAAATAGGACTGTGCATGCAAACTACCCAGATGCATATGGGACACTATCAATTTAACGTATACGTTAGCTAGCTGACCACGTTATCAAGTTAACATGATTAACAGAATGGTATTTCCACGCGAATGTTAGTTGGTTAACGCATGAACAACTTTATTGCAACGGCTTAACGTTATGCTTTGTTAGGAAGTTCTGTAACTTGTCTGTGCTGCAAGTGTAAAGTCAAAAAGTGTCAGTTAGTTGGGTACATGTCCTCTAAGCTTCCAGGCACTTAGGCTGGCAACGGTTGAGTAGCTAGCCAACGCAAGCTAACTTAATTATTTTGGCTAGTTCGGGTATCTTGGGTAAATTAGCTCGATAACACAATATGACCTGAAGCCTTACGTATGTAATAATCTGCAAGTTGCTAGCGAGTTACCTTGAATATTCCCACTCAACTCATCTTTGTTGAAGTTTACTTTTGCCTTATACATTGTTTGGGTAAATGCATTGACTAAAACCTTTGTTTTAATATGTAAAGTATCCAGGAAAGTGCCCCCCGCTCCACAAACACTTTATACGGCCTTTTGACAGTCATGGAGCTGACATCGGATTGCTTATGGCTTCAGTTAGGGCAGATACCGCCTTCATTCGCACTTTATTCGCACTCCTAATGCAGTCAAATACATGCTGTCAGCATGTGCATTTAGGCTATGCTGGTGACATGAATAATGTGGCTGATTTCATTGAAATAATTTATCCGGCAAGTTGCCGCCTTTTCCTTTGTTGAGGAGGGGATGACCATGTTAATTTGACAGCAAGTTTTTCCCTTTTTCTTCATTCTGGTAGAAGTTTCTCAGCCTGGATCTTCGAGACCCCCCAAAATCCCTCCTGTCCGTGATGCCCATAGGGTCCAAGAAGGCCGAGACTCCCTGCCCTCTTGGCCTGGGCGGAATCAGCCTCCCGATCGACTCCGGAGACAGCGCGCCCCTGACCTCCGGCCACTGGGGGCAGCACATCGAGCAGCCTCTGCCGCGGTGGAACAAGATGTCGTTCTGGGCCGAGCGCTCGGTCAGCATGGTGGAGGCTGGCACGGGCGGCCTGCGTTGGCCGTCGGCGGGGGAGAACAGTCCCGGCGGTCACTGCAAGATGCCTGCCGATTTGTCCCCCACTGCCTCCACCCAAAGCTCCTCTTCCTCCTCCTCCTCGTCCTCGTCCCGGTACAAGACGGAGCTGTGCCGCACCTTCGCCGAGAGCGGCGTGTGCAAGTACGGCGGCAAGTGCCAGTTCGCCCACGGGATGGAGGAGCTCCGCGACTTGAGCCGCCACCCCAAGTACAAGACGGAGCCGTGCCGCACCTTCCACACCATCGGCTACTGCCCGTACGGCATCCGCTGCCACTTCGTCCACAACAACGAGGACGACCTGGGGCCCGCCCAGGCCCCGCCGCGCTCCCGCCGGCCCCTGCTGCTGAGGCAGAGCGTCAGCTTCGCCGGGTTCCCCTCCGGCCCCCCTCCGCTCCCGGACCCCTCCCCGCTCCGCGCCTTCCTCCGCGCACCCTCCGTCTCGCCCCCGCCCGAGCTGCTCTCCTCCTCCTCTTCCTCCGACCCCTTCTCGGCGGTTTTCGACCCGGTCCGGGAGTCCCGACCCCAGTTCCAGGCCTCGCGAGAGCCGGGGTGTTCCTTCTGCTGCCACGCCCCGCCGTGCTCCGCCAGGGGCCACCACAAGGGCGAGGGCTGCCAGCGACAGCAGCAGCAGCAAAGCCTGCTGGGAGGCTTGGTGCCGGGCTCCAGGAGCCTGTCCTACACCTCACTCTCCGACCACGAGGGGGGCTCTGGGAGTTCGGCCAGCAGCCTCAGCGGGTCGGAGAGCTCGGTCTTCGAAGGGGCCGGGCGGCGACTCCCCATCTTCAGCCAGCTCTCCGTGCCTGATGACGCCCTCGGCAACGGCGGCTCTACCTTCTTCATCTAGCCCCTCCCACACTCTTACCCATAATTCTGTGCGACCCAAGTGGCAGGTGTTGGCTTTGTGCAGATTATAAACACATTTTGTAGACTTTTGAAGCCTTGATTGTATACTGTTGTATACCTACTGTAATGTATGGGCCGTTGCTTGGCACCTAGGTAAGCTCTCCAGTCGAAAGCTTGTATGCGTTTTACACACGATTGAGTAGAAGAATGGGGGGGGAACTTCAGTACTGTTAAAACAACAGGGTGGGGGTCGGACACCTCGTTTTCCTAACCCCTCCAGGAATATAATTCAAAGATGGGATTTGATCACAATGTGATTGATGTTCCTGTTAAAATTCCATTTGGGCTGCTGCGAATCCTTAACTTGTACGCAGCAACTAGAATACAAAACTGAGGAGAAAATTTTGAAGCAAACAAATCTTGATCTTAAAATAAATATTAAAAAAAAAAAAACCAAAGAGGTAAATCTTTCTGTGATGGTTCTCCTGTCTGTACAGAGCTCGCCCGTTTTATATAAACGTTTCCACAATTTTGATAATGTTTTAGAGGTTTCTGTGTATTTTTATACCCAAAATGTGCGTTCATCCAGACTGGTTGTTTTGTGCGTGCATTTGTTCAGACTCTAGAATACGATGAGCTGCTTGGCAGAAGTTCAGTTTTTTGTTAAATGGCGAAAATAACATTGTCAAAGTTTTATATGAAAGTTGAGCTCAACTTGTTTTTTTGTTTTTTTTGCGTTTTTTTGTTTTTTTCACTTCAGGGTAAGAATGCTATTCACAGTTCTGTAGGTTCTTCCAAGATGTCTTAAGTCTTCAGATTTTTGAATAAGTAATGCCTTTCTTGCTTACTGACATAACACTTAGCATTTGTTTTGTATGTAATCAGCCACATTTACTTGGAAATTAATTGCTGATGTATTTTTTTTCTCTTCTTCCTGCAGTGCTTTTAAAACTGGGCTTTCCTTTTTATTTAATCAGGAACCAGCTGAAAAAATAAGTCCATACTGGTGTTTTTTCAAGGTGCTGTTTAAAAAGGGGGGGGAAAAAGTGCGCTTTTGAAGTCTGGATTGAATTTGATTCGTTGCCCTGCCCACGCCAAGAAGTTTTGCTGATGTCCAACTATTGATTTTTACACTGCACATGGCAATATAGTTATGTACTCTCTGTCAATAGTTACTTATGTTATTGTCAGTGAATAAGTAGATTTGTTTTGGAGTTGTTTTGGTAGTTTCCTCTGGTAGGCTTTCTTTTCTTTTTCTTTTTTATTAAGCTAAAGTCCACATTTGCTGACAAGCTTCACGCTTGTTTACAGTGTTATGGAGAAAAGACGACTAGTAAATTAATGTTTTTAATTTATTTTAATATGTATTTATAGAGAACTTTCAGTTATTGTTTGGTTATGTTTGTACTAAGTTTAATATATTTGGGTTCTTTTTTTTTTTTTTTTTTCTTTTTTTTTTTTTGTACTGCAAATAAACATTTTTTTAAAATCACAGATCAAAAGCTTGTGTTTCTTAAGGGTGAAGTAGATGATTGGGGGACCGGTCTTCTTGGCCCATTGATTCAGTTGGCTAAATTGATTCTGTTCTGACCTTAGCCATTTTCCAAAGAGTCTTCTTTCCAGCTATTGCCTACCTGTAACAGCAAGCAAGCTTACAGGACTAGCAAGAAGTATAAACTGTGAAATGTGATGTCAGATCCCCCTACGTGGTAAAAAGGGTGTATTTGTGGGGGCGTCGGGATGCTGCAGCTGTAATCCAATTAACTGCTTGTTTTGATCAAAGGCTTATAAGCTCCTAATTGTCACATGTGAAATGAGCTGTTGTATATTGCAACCACACACGGTCACCTTTCACATGGCTGTCCATGTAGGACTGCGTTCACTTTCTGTACAGGAATTCTGATCTACCATTGTCTTGAAATGATGTTACGGTCCTTACTCAACAGGCTGGTTTGTCTAAGTTTCTAAATTATATAAAATTTTTTCCCCCACATTAATGGCCCTATTTCTGTCAGCAGTTGGAGCGGGACAGATCACACAATTTTATTGACAAACTGTTGGAGTGCCTCTGCTTTTGTGGGTGTCTGCTTATGGACTGGACACAAAACATTCGTTTCAAAGGATCATGAGAATTGGAGGTGGGGGTGTTCCTTTTTGTTGTACTGTCGTTCTGAGTAGCATTGTTATTCAGGTTTGGGTGGGTGGGGGTAGGCTAGATTTCATGTGGAGATAGGGGGTCGGGGGTGGGGAATGGCAGCTTTGTTTTTAGCAGTCTTAACACCCTTAGCTCATGCATAACTATAAAACTAGGCACTAGGATCCCCCCCCCCCCACACACACACACACGCACACACAACCATCATCTGTTGTGTCATTTAGCCAGGATTTAAAAGGAGCTGCATTTGCCTCCTGCGACTTGTGGTAATTTGAATAAATACATTCTTTTAGATTTTACGGTGAATTATTGATTCAGTTCTGACTAGCCATTTTCCAAAGAGTCTTCATTCCAGCTAATGCCTACCTGCTTACAGGACTAGCAAGAAGTATAAACTGTGAAGTGTGATGTCGGATCCCCCTACATGGTAAAAAGGTGTATTTGTGGGGCGGTTGGGGTGGATCTGTAATCCCCCCACTCCTTCAACACAGGCCTGGGCTGTGGTTTAAAGAGTTAAATTGCTGAGTCTCAAGTAGTCCTTTTTATTGTGAGGTGGGAGAGATTCCCTCGCATTGCCCAGTGAGTTTGCACAAAAGCAGACTCACTCTCACAGCCCAGACCCATTTGGAATTTGAGCAGATGGCCACATTCACTGAGACAGCGGGTCAAACATATGGTCCCTGATAAAGGAATCCCTTTCAAATGCAGAAGCAGGGGGTGGTGGAGGGGGGGCTTTCTGCATGCTTATACTGTATGACTACTGCTAGTGAGAGTGTGTGGGGGGGGGGGGGGGGGGGGTGACAGGGTTGAGCTTGTAGTCCCTACACACTTCTGAAAATCCAGAAAGATAATGACCAGCTCTCAAATCATACATTTATTGTTGCCTTGTGTTGTATATTTGCACTATGATATATAATTATAAGGGGAGGTGGGCACATATGGTATATATTCCATATTCTTAGTGGTAAGGAACACTTTTTATGATGCACTGACTACCAGGACAAAAAAATAACACATTTAATTAAAATTCCAGGGTTTACTCAGAAGTTACCACAAAAAAAGTAGAATTTAAAATTATTTAAAAAAGAGTTTTTGTTCATTTGGATTCGTAGTTGCACTCCACATATGTTCATGCTGCTGAAGTATGTGATATGCAACAAATTAAACGGTTTTAAAAGTTTGAAAATTAGCAGCAATGTCCCATGGCCATATTTGGATTTTATCACTTTGGGAATTTCACTAGGGCAAAGCACCCATTCAAAAGCAGTGGGGCGTTCAAACATGCTTTCACCGTCGTTTATAGTCCCAGCTAATGGTAAAAGTGCCAATAAAGACATAAAAACGCCAATAACGGTGTCACTATTTCCTGAAATCATTTCCAGTTTTATTTCATTTCTGGTTACATTTTTGTTTGACAGCCAGACGTTCTGGGAGTTTTATGGACTGACGCCCACACGGCCTCCACTTTAAACCGAATGCAGCAATCCTACCACAAGAGGTCAGGAAAGGCACGTCCGTTAAGAGTGTGCAGCGGCTTGTGATGTCACGCTCGACGAACTTCCCTCGACTCTTTACACCCGTCTGCTCAGCACCTACTGGATGCACCGCTTCACACAGTTCAGGAACGATATCTCCAGTATTACGAGTGTCATATTTAGGGTCAGGATTCCCTGCGAGGGCCTGTACACAATGCAGCGATAATGGCGATTACAGTCAGAAAAGCCACTGAAATGAAATACGGGACAAGGCTGTAATACATGGCGGTGCCGGGAATAAAAACGGTCGACTTCTAAACCGAGTCATAATTCAGGGCATGTGAAGTTTTTTTTCATGCAGAAAGCTGATAATTCATAAATTATGGACCAGTTCCACAGACACAGGTTAAGCCTAGTCCGAGACTAAATTACATTTTCAATTGAGATTCTCCATACAAATATCAATTTAGTCCAGGACTAAGCATAATGTTTGTCTGTGAAACCTGCCCAATATATTTTTTAATTACCTAGAACTCAATGAAAGACAGTGCTCAATAGTTTATGCACTGTTTTGCTGCCATTTCAAATAAATTAGCAAGTAAATGATCAGCCTTTTCAAAGTATATTCCAATTGTTACTACAGATTCTTCCAGCTTGAAGTAGCACAGCTCTTGCCAAACGCCTTGGTGGAGGACTGAGGACAGAATTTAGCATGTGTGGGGGGATTTTTCATCAGCGGGAACTTTTTAAAGAAAACTATACAGTTATACATTGGAATCCCATGGGCCAATGGCAGCGGCTGCCTTTCTCATTGATGAAGGCAGTGCATATCTTTTATCAAATGGCGGAAGAAGCACCAGAGCAATGAGTATTTTTACTTTGCAGCTTGCAACCAATGGGTTGGGCAGGCCTCTGAAACCAGTGTTTCACACTTTTGCTCGACCGCCTCTCTCACACCTTTACGCCCCGGGACATGATGACAGGTATGTGGTGTTCCATAACAGCCACAGACCCACAGTGTGGAAAGATACTGACAGCTCCCTACACACACACACACACACACGTACACGCACACAGACACATACACACACAGACCCGCAGTGTGGAAAGACACTGACAGTTCTCCACTACACACACACACACGTACACACACACAGACACAAACACATGCATACACGCACACATGTACGCACACAGACACATGCACACACAGACCCACACGTACACGCACACAGACACACACAGACCCACACAGACCTGCAGTGTGGAAAGACACTGACAGTTGCCCGCTACACACACACACACACACACACACACACACACACACACACACACACACACACACACACACACACACACACACACACACACACACACACGCACACACACACGCACACACACGCACACATAGACCCACAGTGTGGAAAGACATTGACAGTTCACCGCTACACACACACATCATCATCATTGGCATTTGGCAGACGCTCTTATCCAGAGCGACGTACAGTTGATTAGACTAAGCAGGAGACAATCCTCCCCTGGAGCAATGCAGGGTTAAGGGCCTTGCTCAAGGGCCCAACGGCTGTACGGATCTTATTGTGGCTACACTGGGATTCGAACCACCAACCTTGCCTGTCCCAGTCATTTACCTTAAACACTAAGCTACAGGCCGCCCACTACACACACAGACACGCATGCCTACACACACGCACACACTGAGACACACATGCATGCATGCATGCACAAATGTACGCACACAGACCCACACAGATACGCGCGCACACAGACACACACACGCACAACCCTGCCCCACCATCAGCCACTTATGTCATATCCTGTGTCGGAATGCATCACAGGCGTCGAGCGCATCTCTCACTTCCTCTTTCAGGCTTTCCCTTGTCCAAGCACCACAGGCTGAAGTAGAGGAAGTGAATGAAACTCAAAATGGCTGCAGCAGGGCAGAACAAAGCCATTCCATTGACTCCGCTTCTCAACCCATAGCTCAGAAATAAGGATACAACATTAGTGTCATTTTGAAAAGACCCCACCGTACACCCACAGGAATGATAGAATACTCATCGCCATCACAACCTATGAATAACTTTGTGTGCAGCTATCTGACAATGTCACAATGACCATGCCAATGAATACTTTGGAACAATGCACTGGAAAAAGCAGAGCATGCAGCGGTACATCGTAAAACAGCAATGTTGTATTGGCTCAACCCAGCCACAATATGTTTTCTCCTGATTTTTAATAAACCGCCAGTGTTATGTGTTTGTGTTTCATAAAGGAGCTTTTTTGTTCAGTCCAGTGGCCACAAATTTCATCTTGCTGTGTAAGCTGAATGTATTAAACCTTGACTTACATTTTTTTACACAAATATGTGACGCTCATGTCCTCTTTTTGGGAGTGTATTCTCTGCTACCTTCCTAACTATGCCTCTATTGTTATATGATTGCATTGCAAAATGCTTTTAACTGGAAGAGACTATAATAGTATAATCTGGATGCTAAATCCAGGTCCTGACTCAGTGCGGTGATCCCATGGCTCTTGTCTCAGATATTATATGGAGTTCCCCACAGTCCTGGCCAACTTCTTCATAAAGTTATTTTTTAACTGGCTACCTTGTTACCCCACTGTGAGATCCATGCTGAAAATGTAATCTTAAAATTCCAATTCAATCTGATGAACACTTTTAGCCAGTCGACCAGTTGTACACCAGCTGACCAACCTAAATAGTCAGCTAGTTTGAGTTGCTCTAACCAGCTTAGACCAGTTAGTGTGTTGAAAACCCAGCTTAAAACATCTTATACTCACCTCGATTTCCAGCTGGTCTTAGCTGGAACTTTCAGCAGGGGTGCTTTGGTAGGCGTGGCCGTCTATCAGTCAGGATTAGTATCGTTACAGTGAGACACTGGAGATTCCTCTCAGATTAGTTTAGGAGTTCTTCCGTGTCAGAAATCCTGGAGGATCTGTGCTGTGCTGATTCATTAATGACGAGACTACAGAACACATGTGCAAAAACAAGATGGAAGCTACATTTGAAAGTACATTGCTCCTATGTGGCAGCAGCTGTGCTATGGATCCACAGGTTCCAGATGGTCTGGCTGATTCATCATTTTTAAGCATGATCATTTTTAGAGGCCCACTGCCATACAATTGCTCAACCGATTGTGATGGGGCAAGCTCATACGCTGCAATAAAAGCATGAACAATTTTCATAAATACAAATCAGTCGTTTCAATTATATTTGTTTACATATTAAATCCAGAACTAACAAATCACTGTTTTAGGCAGCCACACACATAGAAGAGTTAGTTAAGATAAGCTTTTCATGGGTTTGTGAATTGAAATTACAATAAGCTTACCTTATTTACTCATTAAACAATTGAAATATATTTTACCACTTTACACATACGGTATATCTAAAACATATTTGGCCTATTTGTTTTTCAGCCATCAGAATGGGGGAAAAATCTCCTAAGTGACTTTGACCGTGGAATGATTGTTCGTGGCACTTTTTATAAATGGTGAAACCAAAATATATTAAAATATCCTTTTATAAAAGCTGAGATGACAACTTGATAACAAAAAAATAAAATAGAATTGTGAATTAAAGAGCCAAATCAAGATAAAAACATCTTTGTCCCAAATATTATGGAGCTAACTGTATAAATACAGTACATGTACATGTTAGCTCTGCTCTGTGAAGGAGTAGGGGCCGTAGCCATGGAGTGAGGGGGGAGGGGGGGCGGGGGGGGGCGGGTCATTCTGAATGGGCACCTTTGTAACCTTCTTAGTCCAGCCCAATTCCCCACATGCCTTAGAGAATCAACATCTCTCCTTAGTGACAGAGGTACAGAAAAGGGGAGCCAATGAAGGAGATTGCATCAGTTTTTTCTTCTTTTTTGGCGGGGTTTATTCGATTATTTCCTTCGCCTTTGGTCTAGGAGGATTCACTCCAAATGCCAGAGGCTTGATTCTAACAGAGAATTTCACAATGTCATCCTCCAAACATAAAATTAAAAAAAGGGGTTTTGCAACTCACAGTGTCGTTTTTGGACCTCAGCTGCTTTCCCATTGGTTTTCTCTTCTGATTGTGCAAGAGCTGTCAATATAGCAACGCATGAGTCATTTGTAAATATGCTCTTTTTTTGAACGTGTAGAATTCAAGATTGAGCAATGTCTCTGTTGGAGGTTTTTTTCTTGTCAACTTGACAGAATACGTCAAAAACCCCTCCAGCTCCTGTGTTTGATTAGCAGAATTCCTGGTACTCTGTCACAAAAACGTAGGGTCAGTGTTTTGAAAAGTGAGGCAATGTTTTTGCTTCTCCAAAGGCTTCTCACAGTGGAAGAAGTTATGATAGCGGGAGTGGAGTTTACCGCAAGTTTAGGCGTGTCAGTTTAAAGAAATCTACTAATTCCAACCATTCAGGTGGATTAATAAAAGAGTGAGCCAAGTCCGGGAAAGGTGCCACTTTCAACACCAAAGAGCATTAAGAATGGATAAAGCTGAACCAGCAGTATTTTAATGCACACAGGCACACACACACACACACACAGATACACACACACCACACACACACAAACGCATGCACACACACTCACAGACATACACACACACACACATATACACACACAGCACACAGACATACACACAAACACACACACACACACACACAATATCCCAGACCAAGATGCATTTCCTGTAAAACTAAAGCTCTCGGATTTATTCTCGATCTGATTTCTGCCCCTTTCCTGAAGTGTGCTACTGGGGCATGTCTTTAAAGACGACACAGGGAATTTCCCTACTTCTCAGCTAAACTTTCAGTTACTTTCTCCTTGCACAAAAGTAAAACTTTTTTGCCTGGGGAAACACACACAAATATCACACGAGAGTAAACAGTAGTCCATAAAACTCTGGCTATTTAAACTAGGAATCTCCGGCAGCATGCACTTTTTGGAAATGGCCAGTGGGAGTAGATCTACTTCCAGGAATCGGAAGGAGTGTAGAAAATGATCATTTTGCCAACTCTTCCCCCGCTTTTATGAACACTTAAGCTTCCCAATTGTGAAACACTTGGAGTGGTACTAGATAATTCACCACTACAGACCACACATAGTTTACATAAAATTGAAAGAATGCCGTCATGCAGCCACCTTTAACATCAGCAATGTAGTGATATATAGAACTAAAGAAGGTGTTTTATTATCCATTCAACACTGAGGCACCAAAATATGGTACTACCTATTTTAACTTAATTTTCTTCAGCTGACTTGCAGTTGTACCATATGAAGGAAAATGTTTACAAGGAATTACAAGACATTAGAGCACATCGACTTGGTAGATCTATTACTTGAAAAGGACCAGTTGTGACTGAAGATTTTGGGGCACAGGGCTGTATTTACAGCTCCCATCATAGCATGTAAGCCAAGCTGTAACCCAAAATTATACATTTCTATAATTTGTTCATTTGTATGTATTACTTTAAATATCTTCATTCTTTTGAGTGTTGGGATTCTCGTTATTAATTTCCTTAAGATATTAGAGTAGTTTCTAAAAATGTATTTGCTGGCTAATGTTAGCTTTGACAAGCTTGAAAAACCTTGTCATGGACCCACTAGTACACATAATTGAATTAAGTGAATTAAGTGAATTAAGATGAATAAATGTCAATAATAATAATGATAATAATTATAATGGTAATAATAATACAGCCCACTCACAATTTGTGTTACAAACAGGATTTCATCCACTGTTTTAAAAGTGTGAAAACATTTTTTTTACAACCAGGTGACCTGTCTACTTAGTGTGGAGCAATCACTGCAGCACTGTATCAATAACATAAAATAGCTCTAACCCCTAACTTGAATGGAGAACTAAGCCATTGATGGTTCATTCAGCATCCAGGTAGAAAATAGTTATGCATGTGGCAATGCTCACAAATAAAATAAGTGTTCTATCATTTAAACAGTGATGGTAATAATAACTTCCATCCATCCATTATCTGAACCCGCTTATCCTGATCAGGGTCGCAGGGGTGCTGGAGCCTATCCCAGCATACATTGGGCGAAAGGCAGGAATACACCCTGGACAGGTCGCCAGTCTATCACAGGGCACACACACCATTCACTCACACACTCATACACTCATACACTCATACACACGGGCAATTTAGACTCTCCAATCAGCCTAACGTGCATGTCTTTGGACTGTGGGAGGAAACCGGAGTACCCGGAGGAAACCCACGCAGACACGGGGAGAACATGCAAACTCCGCACAGAGAGGCCCTGGCCGACGGGGATTCGAACCCAGGATCTCCTTGCTGTGAGGCGGCAGTGCTACCCACTGCACCATCCGTGCCGCCCTAATAATAACTTTTTTGTAGAAATTAGAAATACATTTAAATGGGCCTGAATACTGACCCCAGGGGAACTCCTGTTGAGAAGAAACTGTGCGTTGGAACAGTTGTTGAGAGTGGACTGCTGGGATGATGCT
Organism: Conger conger; assembly: GCF_963514075.1. NCBI lineage: Eukaryota > Metazoa > Chordata > Actinopteri > Anguilliformes > Congridae > Conger > Conger conger. The sequence goes on along the minus strand of NC_083772.1, from coordinate 38,412,097 downwards.
GTTTGGTCTAGGGAGCTGCATAGCCTACTGTAACCATGGCTTCCAAATGGATATCGCCAATGACCAGCAGCTAATCCTATGCAGTGGGTGAGGGGGGGATTGTTAGGTCAGCCAAGAGGAATTTATTGCAATTTTGCTATCAAGATCAGTATCCACTTGGGACCATGGGTGAGAAATTAATGTGCAGATTCTGCTCGTGCCAGTGGATTCTGCTGGTTGGCAGGTTTGTATCACTGACCTAATTCCATCTGTTCACCCGGAACATTCCCTGTTTTATAAGTGTGACATCATTTACCCTGCTCAGTGATCCATGGCTTTTTCTTCAAACAGCAGAGGAGGAACAGAAAGCAATTTTTGACCTAAAATTAGCAGTGTTATTATCAAAGGTGCTTTTGTCCCATATTAGGACGAACTCTTTACCTTACAGTGCACAAGGCCATTCAGGCTCCCCGGACTTCATTCATTTACTTTGCGCCCAGCTGTCAAAATGACATTTACCTCTTGCCGTTGAAAAGGTCAGGCTTGTTAATGAACACACGGATCCTTATGTCCCCACTGTGTGAAAGGGCTTTGAGCATGCTGGGTGCAGCTGAACGCCAGTGTGAGCCAAACAGACCGCTGGACCGAGCGGGGGAAGGAAGTGGCCCAAACTTGTGGAAACAGACATCACGCTCTGACGCTTTGGCTGCTCTGGAGAAAAATCCCACTCCTTCGAGTTCCCTTTACTCCAGATTATATATATTTTCTCCTCAGTGAGATTAAAGTTCTGTTGTAGCTATCCTTTAGTGGATTCTGTTTAGCACAAATGGCTATTGGCATGAGTGGACCAATGACCAATGGTGCCACTCTTGACCGTAGACCTTTTCAACCAATCAAAATGACGACATATTGTTTAGAGCCCCTGATAAAACCCAACTTAATTTTCCCATCTTTCTCAATTTTCTCAACCAAAGCCAAAATTTGGGTGGAGACACTTCATATTAGGCTTGCGACTGAAAAGGTTAACTGGGAGGTTTTGGGTATTATGTAATTGCTTATAATATATGAATTACAAATGCTATTTGAATCGTTGTCTGGCCTAAAATGATGAACAGTATATGATTTCATCCATTTTGTTTGCTTAACAGGTATCCTTAGCTAGAATAACTCACATTCTGTATCTGTTCACACTCTGGAACATCACTATTACACTCAGGGTGCTGACCTAGTTTTCTTGAATGAAGTCCTGTTACCAAATTGCATAGCTTATACTGCACTTATACTCTGGAAGTGCAAATTGTATAACCTTGTAAAATCTAGCAACCATCTTCACAGATCCTATAATGGGAAACTGTCACCAGTTATTTGTCCACCAATTAAAACCATGTACTCTCCACACAAAGATTTACATGACTGTTAGGAATCAGTGTGAGGTCTATGGCACTGTTATTACAGACACTTGGTCTATAGTAGATCAAAGTGGATTTACATGACAGGGAGGCTCTTGGACCAAGACAAGACAAGGGCTTTGTGTCCTGGGTTTCCAAAAGCTGAGTGGTGGACAGCCAATCCACTGCATATCCTTTACGTTAATGAGCCATCCTGTCTGGAAAGCCACTTCCTGTCTGAAAGAGTTAATGGAACAGGCCGACCAGTTTTTCTGCCAGAGTGAAAATTGTTTATACTTTTTGAATGCGATAAGTGCCAAACGATGTACGTGTTTCTGTTTCTTGATCAGAGTCAAGACATCACTGAGGGATTCCGGTAAATGCTAACCGGTAACCGGAATTGATGGCACAGTCTTGCGCAACTCCAGTATCGCTGAGGATCCCAACTGAGTGGAAAGATAAGATCTGAAAAAAACGATTGTAAAGCTGGCCCAAATTTCTTGGTGGAATTGTGTAAGGGTGTGATGAAAGCTCCTGCCTTCTGACAGGGAGCGGTATTAAGGTTGAGGTTCTGTTTAGACAGTAGTGTGTCACTGTATAAACTAAGACGTCAAAAGCCTTGCTTTGCGCTGTTTGTGTTCCTGTTGCTATGAATGAATGGGCTCTTGCAGGCTGGTAAGGGATCATGTTGTTTTATCTAAGAAAAGCTCCCTTGTCTGAGGCATTGACATATGGACAGAGATGTGAAACAGCTTGTTAGTGAGTCAGTCTTAGATGCGTCCAAACGGTATTTCAGGCAGTGAGCTAATGAAGGTAATGATGAGATTCTTGTTCATGATATGTCTGCATGCTTTTTTTGAAATCAAAAATTTCTATGTTAGAATAGGAGGTAATATTGAGATTTTGGTTAAGAAACTATATAACTGCCCCATAACCAAAAATGAACAGAAAATATGATGATGCAAGCCATAAAAGCCATATTTATATTCCCAATTTGACGTCATTAAGCAAATATGCTTCAGTTGAAGAATGTCGTTTATATTTTTTTAGTGGCCCCTGCACTCATTCACATATATTTCACGCCTACTCACTCGTACACATCCATCCATCCATCCATCCATTATCTTAACCCACTTATCCTGAACAGGGTCGCAGGGGGGCTGGAGCCTATCCCAGCATAAATTGTGCGAAAGGCAGGAATACACCCTGGACAGGTCGCCAGTCCATCACAGGGCACACACACCATTCACTCACACCTACGGGCAATTTAGACTCTCCAATCAGCCTAACCTGCATGTCTTTGGACTGTGGGAGGAAACCAGAGTACCCAGAGGAAACCCACGCAGACACGGGGAGAATATGCAAACCCCACACAGAGAGGCCCCGGCCGACGGGGATTCAAACCCAGGACCTCCTTGCTGTGAGGCGGCAGTGCTACCCACTGCACCATCCGTGACTCGTACACATAATTGTTCTTATTTTGTTTTACTATTTTGTCTTTCATAATGTGTTGTTTTAATCATTTCTTCTGTTTTGTTTTGTATTATTATTATTATATCACTGAGTGTGAGGTGCCATATAAGCCCTTCTGGGTTTCCAGCTCCATCCTGGACTGTCTATGTTAAAGAAATGTTCTTCCTGTTATGTCATCTGTTTTGTTAAACAATGTGTAAAAGATTTAAATGAAGAAAATAAGATTGTTTGTTTTCATAGTCATGATGTTGGACAATGACTGAATGACTCTCTGTGCTGTAGGCCAGGGGCCTGTTCCACAAAGCAGGATTGCTGAGTTGGCCGGATAGCTCCACAAAGTAAAACCTGGAGCGGCTCTTTCTACTTCAGTCCACGTTCCAGATTTGGGTGGGGTCCAGGGTTTACTCAAGTGCAGTTATCCAGATTAACTCAGTAATCCTGCTTTGTGTAACAGGCCCTGGTGGCACCATGGAAACCAGGTGACATTTTGTCTTCAGTAAATGTTTTGAGAGGCAAACAAAACTGCATGACCCAGTTAAAAAGCAAATCCACCTTCCATGACCTAGTTCATATAATATAATGTTAAAGTATGAAATAAATGTATTATTATTTAAATATGAAAGCATGTCAAAACAACTGCAAGTAATGTGTTTCTAGTTGAGTGCCGATATCAGGCTCAGTGTTTAATTCGACTTGTGTAAATGACAACGGAGAAAAACACTTCTGTTTAATAAACTTCTGTTTCATCATGCAAATCCAGCTGCATCAATCTATCAGTACATTCCAACCTGCTGCCTTACATCAGATGTATTAAAGGAACCCAGGTATGATCAAAGAACCTCTCACCAAATTGAAACAATGGCTTTATTTGTGAGAAGGTAAAATTATGTTGACTGTAGTGTTCCAAAACCTACATTATACTGCCTGATTGCACCATACCTTAATTATGTATTGTAAACAAACAGTCTTGTGACACCATATGCCCAGTTTGTGTGTGTGTGTGTGTGTGTGTTTGTTAATACCAAATGTTGTCTTGGGGGAAAACCCCAAACATTCCAAGCCATGAAATGTCCAGAGTACTCGACCCAAGGCCTGGATGTGGGAGTGCATATGTGTGAAAAGTGGTTGTTCGCTGAACAGCGTCGACGCCCATCTCATTTCCTCCCGAAGTTCCCTTTTCGTCTGCCAGCCGTCAGTTGTCATCGGGCCAATGTTTGGCCCTGTTCCCGTGGTGACAGAGCAGTAGAATATTGCGGAAGCCCTCCCTTAAGGAGCGGGGGCCATCCCACTCGAATGAATGCCGGTTTAACAGGAAAGGGGCTCGAGCTGGGAAAATATCTTTTCCCTTTTTACTTTTTCGGACTTTTCAATATCCCGCACAGCCTCCAGTGCCCTGTCCAGGCCGGAGAACGTACAGTGCTATCTAAATTAGAAGCACATTTCAGAAGAACTTAAATGGGATTTAAAGGGAAAAAAAGCGTAACAGAGAACACAGGACTTCTGTTTGGAGTCCAAATGCATTCGGCCATAAACCAAACCAATCTTTGTATCCCTTTGTGTAAAAAGGAAAGCAATTCCAGTCAGTTTAGAAGGGTTCTTGATTCACGCACTTAGCAACAGAGCGCGGTTTTGTAATCTATAGCTAGTTCCAAGGTAACAAGGAAGCAGCAGCAATATTATAAACAAAAGCAATGCAATACAGTGCACTGCACCATATTAGTGCAATTAGTGGAATTTTTATTGTCAGTCTGCGCTTTGGACCCACAGAACAGGCTGAAACATTTTTGTTGAGGACTCGTTTCAGATTTTAACATTTCTAGATTGACTGTTGTAAACAAAACCGAAAGGGGATCAGTAAATCTTTTCTTGAGGACCTTGGCTGACAGAGTTAATAGGCGCATTCTTGTTCCCCCCACCACCACCCATTCCTTTCCCTGTTTGGAGTAGGTACACATCTCCCCTACAGGCAAATATAGCCTTGCCTGCCGCTGCCTAAATCACTCCCTCTCCCTTACGCAATTCTCATACCAAACGGCAGTCTGTTCGCCAGCTGTTGTCTGCATTTATTCTGTAATAAATCCCTCCACAAATACGAGAGGATCATATGCAACGACAACCACGTTCTTTTCTCCCACCACCTTCAGGCGGTGACGCACAACTGAGCGTGTTTTATCGCTTCCTAACATTTAGAATGTTTTTTTTGTTTTTTTTGGAAGATCCTCTGCCTTGCACATTCTAAGAAACAGATGTAGCCCTGTCTTTTACCAGCACGGCTACGACGTTAAGGTGGTGAGATACGCCTTTGCACATGGTTGTTACAGTGCAGTCCATAAGTATTTGGACAGTGGTACAATTTCTGTTCTTTTGGCTATGCACTCCAGCACATTTGATACATTTTTTTTTATATCAGATTTTTTCCCTTTTTCTCCCAATTTGGTAGCCAATTGGACCCTGTCTGATTCAATTAGAGCTAGTATTAGATACACCGCCCATACCCCGTCCCTCGGCAGCCGATGGGAGAGCGACACGCCTTCTTCAAGCCGTCTCGTCTCACAAGTCATGACCGTGATTCCGAGGCGCTCGAGGTGCTTGTTTGTGCGGCGATCTACTAACCCTGCCAAGTCCCTCCCTCTGGAGCAGCGAGCCAATTATTGCTGCTCCATGTGAGCCGGCCAAACTTGGCTATTGGCAGGACCGAGAATCGAATCCCGGTCCCCGGTGTACAACTGAGCACATTTGATTTTAAATGAAGTCTTTATATTATTTTAATATTGCAGTCTTCCCCAGCAGATCCACCACCCAATTTCACAGACTGCAGAGACAGTTTGAATATGACCTCATGGCTACTGCGACTAGCATGCAGCTAGCACGTTGCTTGGCAACAATATCTGCCAAGAAAGCAACCATTGACTATAAAAACCAGACAGCCAATGAATGTAATAACAAAATAGACCAAAGTAAAAATGGCTTAACTCTAGTCTAATTATGTGTAGAATTGTTACTATGATATACAATGACAGTAATTGTAAAATGTGTTTGAGGGTCCTGTCTGAATCAAATATTAACAGGCTGAATGTTTATGAAAATATCATTTAGATATGGACTGAGACATGAGGTCCAACCAGCACTGTCATATTGAGCAGCAGAAAAATTACCACTCATGGTGGATGGTAATCTTGTAGGTTTACCAATAGGTTAAAGTAGAAACAAAAAGTATAGTTGTTCTGTTTTTGCTCTACATCCGGATTCACTAAGTTAGGAATGTTTGAATCTTTTCATTGGCCCTTTCACTTCACACTTTTACAGACCATTTCAAATGAGCTGTAACCTAGTTTCAGTCCTTTCCTTTATATGTCGCATAAAACAATTATGCTTGCCGAGTTCATTTTGGTGATCATTGAAGTCACCAAACTGCATTTAGGCATTAAATTAGGCATTGCATTAAAAAAATAAAATTTTTAAACGGATACATGCGGATTGAATCAAGTCATATATGTCTAAAGAAAGCAGCATTAGGTGACATGGGACACATACCATGTTTTCACACACACATATATACACACACACACTTATGTGCCAGCTTTGACTCCAGGAAGGCAAGTTCACTGCTGGAAGCATCTGTCTCTGTTTAATACGGGTGTAAAGTAGGTGAGTAAGGAGTGAGAGGGCTGAATTGTGTGATATTTTCCACAAGCTCCAGATGAATCTCACCTCTGGAATCTGGGCTGAAGGAAAAGGGATCTTGCAGCAGACCTCTTTACTCTCACATTGGCGACGCTCCACTCCTGTCAAAGCCTGCGAGTCTCTGGCCGTGACTCACGCCCGGAAGAATACGAGCCCTGAGCCCGGTCGCTCTGAGGCCGGTCGCCCTGAGGCCAGTCGCTCTGAGGCCGATAACCCCAGCCGTGACCCGGGGTCCCGTTGGCAACGGACGTATTTCCTGTTTGTTTCGCAGATGGGATTTCCCCTCTGCGTCTCAGCTTGCCTTTCACCTCCTGTCGCCCCAGTCTCGTTGTTTTTATTTTTTTCCATAACTGTGCACGTCGTTTCGCTTTTCAAGTGAAAGTATTCCACACCTTAAGGACCGACACAAGCAGAAATGTGTATGCTGTTCCCGCTATTGGCTACTTGTTAGACTAGAGTAGAAAAAACTTTATTATCCACACAGGTTGAGATTTGTCTTTGGTTACACATGGCATATACAACACATTACAAGCATAGAATACATTACAGACATAAGGCACATAGGACATATGTAGTAATAAATGCTCATAAAAGATTGGCCAACAAAAATGTTTACTACATTTGGAACAAATTTTGAATTTAAATGATGTCTTTTAGAGGTTATGGTTATGCACTTTGTTGTATGTCGCGCTGGATAAGAGTGTCTGCCAAATGCCTGTAATGTCATATGTACTGTAATGTAGAGGCCAGGGGACTATTGCAAAAAGCAGGATTACTGAGAGAGCCAGATAACCCACACAGAATTAAACCCAGAAAGACTCTTTACAGTTCATATTTTGGGGCGTTCAGGTTGTACTAAGTGCAGTTATGTGGCTAACTCAGTAATCCTGCTTTGTGGAACAGGCCCCAGATTGTGCCATTTATACTGAAGCCGCACTATTGACAAATGAAAGGACAATAAAAACAAGTAAAATGTGTGTTGTGTGCGCATGTGTGCTGGGTTGAGAAGGAAAAAATACACTTGTAAAAGGCAAGTGTAAGAGGCATTCCAGTCAGGGAAACACTTCACACTAGATCCAAATGTATGTCTTTATTTTTTCAGAAAGAGTATGCCTGCCAACAGCCAACACTGTATTAAAAAGCATTGTTTACAGCAATCCTTTATACCCTCTTAGAGGTTGTGCAACCGTGCATGTCAGTACCAGGGACAACCAGCTCATTTGGTTAACAAGAAAATACTAGCAAGTTTTCCACCATCCAGCTGTAGGCTTGTACTCCCGTTTCGCTCAAGGCTTGTAGGAGTTGAAGATAAGCCTCGGCCTGTGATATATTGGTGACTCACACGGATACTCAGCCCTTATCAGAAGATAAACTGCAATGTCGAATAGTACAGAACACATCATTTTATAGAAAGCAAAAAGGAATAATAATATGGATAAAAACATGCTAACCCTTCACGTGTGTCATTTGAACAATTTGGTCCAATGGGATTTTTATATTTTCGTGAGTCAACAAGCAATTGTTTTGAATCGTTTAGTCTTCCGTTCCACACAAACATGCATGCGCGCCCACCTGCACACACACACGGAGTCGTATGTCATCTGACTGAGCTTCACTCTTGACATTTTTGGAAGCCTACTGTGTCCCATGGAACATAGAATACATAAGAATCACACCCTAATGACTCTTCCTGTTTCCCTTTCATGGGACTCATACCAATGTATGTCTTGGCAAAACTCGCCCTCTGAGATGAGAATTCAAAGAAGAATCATGATGCAAGATTCCTATAAAATCCTCACATAACATACCAGGTTGTATGCGTGGAGTAACAACTTAACATTTACAGACTGAATGTGGATAATTTGTTGGGCCTCTGGTTTTCCAAATATTCTTTTGCAAAAAATATAAAAAATATCCATTGCCTTTTTTGTAAAAAAAAAAAATATATATATATTTTGCTGACTGGTATTTGATTTGCTGTTATATTTGATATTTACTTACGATTTTTTGACATTGTCTCTGTAACTGAAATCAGAGTGTTTTTTTGGGGGGGGGGGGGGGGGGGGTTATATTTAGAGCGACTGCAACCAAATTGTGTGGACCACTTCTGTCTGAAAAGCTGTTTCGCTTCTTAAATATAATATGTTTGCCTGTGAACAGTTTGGACAGTCAACAAACAGCAATAGAGGCTAGTAAGTAAATACCAGCAAACAGTCACCTTATTGCAAGTGTTCAGCACTGCCAAGTTATGTTATTCATGTCAGTTTTGAATTTCGCTAGATATGATGTAGACTAAATATGACCTGTATTTAATCAGCAAACATAGATATGAAGAATGACAAAAGTAACACTTCATTAAAAATGAGTTTAGAATGAATTAAGATGTGACTTTCAGTACCTGATTCAGTGTTTACTGGAGGACGTGGGATTTATATTTCATATTACATATTATTTTTATGTATTTAGTGGTGGATATGGGTGCAGAGTGAATAGCCGTATGTGCCCCAGTCCCCCCTGGGTAAATGTGTAGGCAATTATAGGAATGTGATTTATGAGATTTGTACTGCTTAAACCTTAGCTAGACTGCTTAGCTAGAGGCAAGACATGCAATGAATGCCGGTAAGGTCTGAGTAAACCTGTATGGTGCTGGGTGTATCCTAGTGCCTGCTATTTCTACCCACTGTGTTCACCCAGGTCATCCTAAAAACTTAAGTCTTTCTGCTGAATTACATTTAGCCAATCTGCACTGTAACTGGTGAATGTCAATCCAACCCTTTACTTTCATTGTTTACTTGTTTCACACAACAGGGTGAAATTTGGGTCACCTGCCACACCATATACAAGCTGTCATCGCTGCATACCTGTTTAGTTTCACAAGGCAAAAATACAACAAATATCAAGAAAGGACACACTATACCACAGGGCAATTTTAAGATGTTTTGATTTTTACAAAAGTTCACAACCCCTTCATACTGTGTATGTATCCATTGTACATTCCCGATCGTTTTGGTTGTTTCTCTTTTTTCCCCAGATGGATTATTTCAGTTGAAAAAGGGTTCGTTTTTTATTCCTTAGGCTTCCAAAATTGTCATGGTATGGCTTTGGGGTGTGCCCAGAGTGTACTTTCAAGACCACATTCGCATACATACTTCCTTCATGAAATTCACGCACCTGTTCAAACACCCAGTTTGCCCAGCGCTTCACAAAGAGGAATTGTTCACCTATTCGCCGTGCCAATATTGCACACTGCATTTCTGGTTTTTAAAGTACCCTGGCTGAGAAACCCAAGACCCATTTTAGAGTTAACAAAAACATAGAATACTAATGACTGCTGGGAAACATGAGAATCTTAACCATGTGGGCTGCTGAGTCTTACATCTGCAAGCTCAAATACCACACTCTCAACAAGATCGCATTTCAGGAGGGCGAAATAAAATGGAATGTAAGCAGAATTAGATTTTTGTTTTCTTATTTGACGGTCTGAAACTGTTTCAGAGCATTTTTCTGTTTAATTCAGACGTGAACGAGCAGAGGCCCTAGATATCGTCAGCCTTGTCCTCCACTGTGTGGGCCTTCGCTTCTGTGGCCTGGTTTCAACACTGCCACCGGTTTCTAGGGCAGGCAAATGGCAAAGATATCGATGGTTTCCTTTGTGCGGTCTTCCTTCCTTCCACAGTCCTGATTATTAAACCTGACACATTGTTCGCACCCACAATTCGGTGCTTTCTTATTTTCTTTAAGAAAAAAAACAACAACTCATAAATGGTTCCTTTGTTCTTAGTCCTAGATCAGCACATCAGCTTTGTGGGCTTGGCTAATTTCTCTCGTTACATTGCCTGTCAGCGCTGGAAAGGATCAGCCTGATCTAACCCGTCCGATCTCTCTTGCTGCCTCAGCAGTTGTAGGGTTGCACCATCTTCGCTAATACTAGGGCCTGTGCGGTTTCAAGCTTAAGAGCTGAAATCATATTTCTTCGTGCCGCCCTGGAAAATGCAACAAAAACCACAGGATCTCTTAAATGACCCGAAATAAGATATTCACGGGAAGCAGTCCTATCGTGTGCTACAGCGGACTCTTCTCGACTGTAATTCAGAGGATTCCTGAGGAGAACCTGTGAAGTAAGGCTAAGGCTGATTTGCTTTCAGCCCCTGGGCCGCTTGCTGTGTTTTGTTATGCTCTCCTGGTTTATATTTCACAGAGGAACTTGAAACAGGAAGTGGGGGCCAGAACTTCTGCAGTTTTAAAATACAGCAGTTGTGAAATGCATTTCTCCATCGGTGATAAGGATGTGAAAAAGCTGATGGGTATTTCTTATGCAGAACAACACGGTTGGACCTGGCGCGTTTTTTTATCCGTCGACATGCCATGGTCTGACACGTTAGCGCAGATAGGGTTCTTCGAAATTCAGACACACTTCAACCTCAAAGGTAGAACTTAAAATAAGGGCAATGCTTGTCAAATAATCTACGTAAAAATTACTTAAATGTTAAATAAGAGCAGGGCTAAAGGGTGGTGAGACTCACCTGGTGCTCCATTCAAAACAGCGCATGCTTTGGGATACATCACTCACTCTTCCTGTTTAATTTCCATTACATTTCTTACAATAAAATGCTCTTAATTATGTTGTGTTATGTTGATAGTCAGCAAAAAAAAAAAGTGAGACCCTTTTGTAATCTATGGCTGCTCTGTTCCGCTACAATTTTCCCTTGCAGTATGTTTGTACTGTTGTTTACATTTCCCTAAAGTTGCTGCTCCACAAGAATAACAGTTGCATACTGAGTGGATGTATTTGAAAGAGAAAGGAAGTCATTCTGATGCAGTGTCTATCTTTAAAAACAGTCGTTTGTAACACTACTTTAAGGCACTTCAGTACTGCTAGAAGGTACTATCTGCAGCTGAAAGACTAGTTGCAATCTTAGACAGATCTCATTTTCTTTTGCAGGAAACTGAACACGACAAACCTCTATCTGGATTATTTGTTCCCAAAAATAATCACCACACGTTGAAACATCTCTTATTTTTCCATGTTGAAACTGCCCAGGGCGTGCTTTATACAAGTAAACAAGACTGGCCTTTATAGAAACCAAGAGGGAGAAACTACTGCCTTTCCCTCTTTCTGAAGGGAGAGAGAGCTCCCTGATCTCAAAAGCAGGACCGGCAGGGGGAAAATGGCTTAGCGATGACGTCGGAAGCCCAGTGGAAGTACTTGCCTTTTATAGCCACGTTTGCGCTTGTGCGCATTCCTGACAAGCGCTTAAACTCCGGGCAGCACAGAGAGGCCCGTGACGCACGGGAGGGCAAGCGGGGAGGGAGAGCAAATCCCCACCCCCAAAACTCCTCCTTTTTCCTGCTTATTCCATCACAACGTTTTCGCCTGTCACCAGTAATGCAGGAAATTCGCCATGACTTTCCAATGGAAAGGAGCGTAGGAAAACAGGAATTTCACAGGAATGAGCTTTCTTTAGCATTTCGCTTACAAAGCAAATTATGACTTCCGGTCTGAGATTTTCTTTTTTGGAATGCCGTGTATTTCTTGCATTCTGCATTTTCTCGTCCATAGAGCAGGGCTTTTTCAAAGCTGCATTATGTCACTTTAAAAATGTGCTTTATTCAGTTAAGGATGGCCTTTCTAAATCTTGCATAATACATGCTTATTGTTTGTTTTATTATATTATCTTATTTGGTAATACATTCTCAGTTCAAATGTGCTTGCTAAGATTGAATACGAAATAATGACGTGCATATAACAATGACTGTAACCAGAAAGTCATAAAAGAGCATACTTGCACTTAAAAGGATGATTATTGCCGGGGTGTTCTACCTGCCAACCGTGGTATGCTACTTAGAAAGTTGATTTACTCTTCAAGGGTTCAAGTTTTATTCATGCGATCACTCTAGGACTTTGAACTGAACTTTCCCTCTTCAATGTACTTGTCCCTGGTTTTGATTTGCACTTTATTGCACGTTCCTCAGGATAATTGCGTCTGCTAAATGGCTGTAACGTAATGCAATGCAACAGGTACAGAAGTTAATTCTGTACATATCTTGCCAAACACACCCGCACGCCTATGGCATGTTCCTTTACAGTACCGAGTGGAACTGTATGGCACGTTTTCCGCCGTTCGTGACGAGGCACTTCCTCCGCGGCGGCTCCGCGGCGGGGCGAGGCAGGCGGCGGGCGCGGCAAAGTTCCCGTGGCAACCCGCGCGGCCCCGTCGTCGAGGGCCGGGCCAGGCCGGCTTTCCGTGACGTCGCGCCCGCCTCGTTCGAAGAGCGTCGCCATAGAGAGGGCGGATTGCGCAATGCACCTTGTGCCACATCTGAGACGTGTGCAAATAAGCCAGTGTGTACCTTTGATCTCCCTTCGCACTCTCCCTTATCGCTCAGCGACCCTTGAAACGAGGCCACCGAGAGGAACATGAGCCTCGGAGAACTCCCTCCCGAGAATCAACCTCAACCTCAAACTAAACGGAAAACACTTTTTTGTGTCACTCTTCGCACGAATGTATCAATTACTGCCACAAAGATTTTCTGAACTTTGCATGTACTGTTAAGTGTCATTAAACAACTTCTCTCTACATTCTGGAGAGGAAAAAGGGCACACACGTGGTGGTACAGTAGCTCATGTGTTTTTCACATGGAATTACTAACTGACATAAAAAAAAAAAAGATGTTTATAAGGCCTTAAATATATTTGTTTTTACGTTTACACAAAAATACCACTTAAAAGTATGGAAGAAAATGCAAAATTTATATCCCCTTCAGCTTGGAGTCTTGAAAGCTCCATATGTAAAAGCCACTAGACACCCCAAAACACAGCTCTCCCTTCAGGCCTAGATTTAGACCTTCTGCTTTGAGTTCTGTAGATGTACGCAAAAACCACGGTCTGTCTCTTCAAGACTGGGACATACCATCCGTTCGCATTGTTCTGTTTGATCATACTTTCTGTGCTCACCTGCAATGGAGAGATTTAAGATATGCTTAAGCATACATCTGTGGTTCATTCCACACAGTCGAAAAAACACATTTCATCCACTGGACTAAAAAGAGCTTAGACGCTGGAAAGAATTATCAATATTTGTAGAACACACACACTCACACACACACATTGTGTAGTTGAGAGTTGTATGAAGCAGTAATTGTGTGGTTAGCTTCCTCTTCATACCGTAATTGCCTGGGCATTTTTTCAATAGAATATTTGTGTATTTCGGGAAGTTTCACAACTGTTCCACTGACGGATGCAGATGGTCACCATGGAGGCTCTTTCTCCATACATGGCTATATGATGGCTAGGCTAAGTGGAGCGCAAGCAGTGTGTGTCTGTTTGTGTCAGCAGTTTGAATTGGCAGAGGTGCCCTGTGACGTCGCTGTCTGGCAGGCACCCAGCTAACACAACCATTCTCACAATGTTGCTGAAATGTTGTGCCAATGTCATAACATTGACAAAACATTGCAGTAACATTATGAGAACATTTTAGCTAGGCATGAACAAATTTCACCCTAAAGGAAGGTATTCAAATAGATTCAAGGGGAGTTGTGGGGCAACTAATGTTGTGGACATTGACATCAAGATACCTAGGTGTCAGCACCTTATAACAAAGGTATGTCATCCTGTTTTGGGCATGATGGGATCTGTAAAGACGAATAAGCACAACACGGAAGTAGTTATGCAAGCCCTTTCTTCAAAACACAGCAGAAGTGTAAAATTAAATAATTTGTGTTCATTATCACACAATGTGCAAAGCAGCGGATTAGCATCCAAAACCACAATATGGATTCTTTTAGGGATTAGCGGGTAGTTGCAATACCCTTCTGTTCCCTCCTGCGTAGCGATGATGTGTAAGAAAAGTGCATCGAACATCATGCTGACCTAATTTGGTTAAAATGTCACTTCTTTTTTATAAAGGGCAAAAAGTGGAACTCGTGGTTCACTGATAACATTGGGCTGTAAACTCAACCTCAGGTTATCGGTTGTGAACCTGACCTTTGCATGTGAGACCTGAAACCTGTGCCCAAGAACTTTCTCATTTTACCTTTGTTCTCTCTACAAGTGGTTGGTCTCCTTACATATCCAGTGTTGGGTATGCAGAGACTATGCAAATGGGGACTTGCGGGTAAATAGAAGGTAACGTGCGTTATACTGCTATTCCTCAGGGGTTTGACAAAACATGAATAAATAAAGTCTTTGACTTACAAATTGCTGTAGCACATTTAAGGCTTGTATTTGACCCAGGTCTGTTGCACATAGTAACATGCAATCTCTGTTCTCAAAAAGAGTGTAATTATTGTAAAGCAGTGAACCACCCCCTGTAGAGCAGTGATGACATTATTCATTGTTTCTTTAGAAAGCTACCCTGCTGAAAACAAACAACTCAAGCTCGGTTTTGAAACAGCTGATAGTTGGTTGACCAGTTCAGACCTGCTCCCAGCTCAGCATGGTTTGGCTGGTTGACCAGTTCCAGCCAGCTCCTAGCTTAACATGGTTTGACCAGCTCCAGCTATGTTTTGAAACAAGTGGTAACTGTTTGACCAGCTACCGGCTCAGACAAGCTGTCAGAACTAGCTGGTTGACCAGCTCATTCTCAGCGAGACCAGCTTATGGCCAGTTAGACCAGCTCAATTTTCAAGCTGGTCAAGCTGGTATAGCTGGATTTTCCAGCAAGGTAAGTGCCTTACATGGCTCAGTGCTTGAAAGATGTGGTACTTTAGGTCACCCAGGCTTTCCATGAGAACGATCCGAATAATGGTGACAACAGGCCATCACAATACATAGGTGGCAATCAACAGATGGCAATCATCTATCACAAATCAAGCAAGCTGTCCATGTTTGTAAATGTAAATCCTTCTGTGCCAGGTTTTAATGCAAGCTGAAAAAAAGGAAGCTCATTTGTGCTTTTTTTAGAGGCTATTTGCTTTTACTGGGCTGCCTGCGTTGTTATGACAACATATCCTGCGTACGTGCGGACTTGTTAGGCAAGAGGAACTAAATGGACTGTGAGCTTATTTCACTTCTCACTGTGGTTATGGACACAGGAGTGCACCATCTTGGTTTGAGGAGTGATTCTCATCCACTCAACAGACAGTGGGGTCAATGAAGCGTTTATTTTCATTTGGACATATGAACATTTATTTTTTTAATCAATGGCAGCGTTTGCCTGGGGTTCATGTTCGACTCCCAAATCCCCCCCCCCCCACACTTACCAGGTACCAAATGGGCTATGAAATAAACTGTATTAATGTGCTTGCTTCCATTACTGCCTGTTACAACAGTACTTGCAATCACTTTGTTGTTTAATGCCACGTGATACTCGCTCACACGTTTTCGCTCACTGAGTCTGGGTTCAGACACTCATCACAATCCTGCCTGGTTAAAAATGGTTCCCAACTCGGTGGCAACTGACCCTGTGGCTTTTTTGGTACTATGAAGCTGGCAGACACTGCTAACCAGTGCTAACCAGTGTTTCCTGGAACAGCAAAAAATACCCTGCCTTTCAGCTTTTCAGTGTGATGAAGCTATTCTTATGTGACCACTGCAAATATCACAGCAACGTTTCTGTTTCATTTTTAAGGTTTTTTTTGACCATGTAAGCATTGTTAGAAGACTTCTGCTGCCTGTTGCTATTTTAACCTGTTGCTTCCTACCTGACATCTGATTGGCTAATCAATCCATTGCATGACCTACCCACTTTTAATTCTCTGAGTCAACCTTGCAAGTCTCCTCAGTGAATGTACCTGCCATACAGCTTAACATTTGATGATTTATATAAACTCAGTGAGCACTTTATTAGGTATTTATTAGACTTAATTTTTAGACTTATTGGTCTTCTGCTGCTGTAGCCTATCCGCCTAGAGGTTTGACGTGTGGTGTGGAAGAGGACTTAGCAGGGATGTAGAGAAGCTCAGTCTTGCCAAGGTTCAGGTGGTGGGAGGTCATCCACACAGAGATGTCAGCAAAGCATGCAGGAAACAAAGAGTTGTGTGTCATCGGCATAAGAGTTGCAAGAAAAGCCATAAGATGGGAAGAGATAACAGAACCAAGAGATATGGAGAGAAATGGAGGGGACCAAGAACTGAGCCCTGCAGGACACCAGTCTGTAGTGGGCGTCGATCAGAGACTGAGCCCCTCCGAGTCAACTGGCAGGAACGATTGAAGAGGTAGGAAGTTGAAAATGTGAGTGCAGATCCTGTGACAACCATCCCAGTCAGCGACGAGAGCAGAATCTCATGGTTGACTTATCGAAGGCTGCCGAAATGTCAAGGAAGATGAAGAGAGAGGAGAGGGAATTGTCTCTAGCAGAGTGAAGTGCCTCAGTGATGTGGAGTCGGGTGGTCTCAATGGAGTGGCCACTCATGAAGCCAGATTGGTTGGCATCTCCATGCCAACCAATCTTTGGATGGGGGGCATGAAGACAGCCATTACTGGGTACAAAACCAAGCAACAACCAAACCTCGTTGGAATTATGACTGGAGGAAAGTGCTATGGTTAGATTAAACCAAAATGGAATGTTTTGGCTATACAGACCATCAACATGTTTGGTGGCAAAAGAGGAATGCATGCAAGTAGAAGCATATTATCAAATATGGAGGTTGTCAATGTTTTGGAGATGTTTTGCTGCCAGTGGTCCAAAGGGGATTTTTTAAGATCAGTGGCAGAATGAATTAAAGAAAGAATTTTGCCAAAAAGACTTGGTCGTAGGTTGATTGTCAGCAGCACAATGTCTCCAAACATACATCAAACTCCACACTGAAAATGTTAAGTGAAAACAATGTCCATGTTCTGCATTGGCCATTTTTATCTCTAGACTTAAATCCAATCAAAAACCTGAGGTCTGAACTGAAGAGGGGGCTCCATAAACACAAACCCAACATATTGGTGATTCTGAAAAGCACTGCATGGAGGAATGGTAAAAAAAACCCCCTCCAAATGTGTTCTCTAACCTTATGACAAATTATAGGAAAATACTCATGGCTGTCATCTTTGAAAGGGGTGTTTGCACAAAGTATTACACCAGGGGTGCCAATAATTGTGAAGCCTATTTTTGAATCATTAATAAAACACACTACACTTGTTGAGTATATATAATAAAGCTTATGTCAATAATTATAATTTTTTTGTTAGCATATTTATCAAGGGAGCCAATAATTCTGGAGCCCATGGTACAGTATTTACAGATGTGCATGATTTAAATACACAGATATGTTAAATCCAGCTACCAGCTACTTTTTGTACTGATGCCTCCATAATCAGGCCATTCAGATTTGAATATTCTGGTTTTCAATGTAGGAAAATGCTAATGTAAAAAATTACAATAGGGTCAATTTTTTTTCTTCAGTTATATTTTGCCTGTGGTTTCAAATATTCTGGTTTTCAATGTAGGAAAATGCTAATGTAAAAAATTACAATAGGGTTCATTTTTTTTCTTCAGTTATATTTTGCCTGTGGTTTCAAGGACTTCAGTAATCTGGAGTCAGTCATCAGAAATCATGGGAAACAATCAATGAAAAGGTTTTAAGGTCTGTCTGGAGCTGTGTGGGTGTGTGGCCTACTGTATGGATTCCATGTAGCATCTGCTGAAGCACAATCCTCTCTGCTTTCACTCCTGTTAGCCTTAACCTTAACTCCTTTCTCTGCAGCTAAAACCATGCTGTCAAAGCCAGATTCTCAATAAGCTAAAAACAGATTATTATTGCCCTGGTTAGTGCACTCACTGACAGGCATAACGTCTTTGATTTGGGTCAGTTTTGTATCTTGCATGGCATTGAGCGTGCTTCAGGTACAGAGTGTTTTCTCTGTCGGTGAAAACAGAAAGATATATTTCAATATTCACCATGCAGGAAAAGGATGGAGGAAAAATAGATTTTGAAGTACTTTGTATTCTTATTACGGTGATCTTTTCTACAGTATCCTGTGCATATACTATATGAATATACAATATTTTTTGTCGATCAAAGTGAAATTTGACTATTTACTCCTCTATATTTTAAGAACGATGAACACAGAAATACTGCTTTGAGTTCAGCAAATTAAATGTTGTTTTTTGTAACCTACATGCATTAAGCCATATTGGATTTTCAGTTACTATATACAGGTACACAACTGGACAATAAATGAAGTTTAAAACATATCTACACGTATAACTCTGATTCCAGGTCTGAACATTTAACAAGTGTTGTACAACCTTGCATCAAATAATTATGTTTCATCAAAATTCATTCCTTTTTTCACGTTGCAATTTTCCATCACTATGGTAACAGGATATACTGTTTGAAAATGTTAAAACACACATTATCCTAAATTTCACACTCTATTTCTCATCATACCTGGCACCCAGGCTAGCTCCACCCTTTTGGAAGGTATTCAGGTTGAATAAATATTCTCAGGGTGATAACCAGCTTAATGTGGATGATGACATCATTTGAGCCCAGAAAAGATTTCAGTTAGTCATTGCTCAGGAGGATAACCTTATCTCTTATTAGGAACTGTGCCTTGTGTTTTCGCTTACTGGTCCAAGCCCAGTTCTGACCAGACTGGCAATATTGGCACACAGTTGAAACTGACGTCTGTTGGTCAGCTGATGTTGCTGGGGTATTCAAAGAGAGAGGAGGCCTTTGTTGGCTTTAGTTTGCTTGCGAATGGTGACATCACCTTCATGAATCAATAGTTTGACTGGTCTCTTTAGAAGGGAACCAAGGCTTTTGTGCTGGAAGATAATTGTGTTTTTTGTTAGATGTGCCATGCTGTAGTTGCAACATTATTGGTCTCAATTCCCCTTCTGACCAAACTGGTTAACACTTTAGTTCTAAAAATGTTTTTTGAGATATTTTTATAGGTGGATGAGGGTGCCCAACAGTTTGCAGAGCATTCAAAAACTCGATTCAAACCAAAAGAAAACACCACCAGTGCAAATTTAGTTCATGAACATCTAAAAAAAGTCCCTAGAGTTTTAAAAGGGTGTCACCTTCCACAATGCTTAGAAAAATATTTATTGTATATTTATTGTTTATGTATATAGGGAATGATGATAGACATTAACCTTTCTACTTTTTTTTGTGAAAACGTTTTCTAGAAAATAATTGTACAATATTTACCAGATTGAAAATAATAATATGAAATATAAATATGTGCATATACGTATATATATATATATATACACACACACACATACACACACACACACACACACACAAATAAACAACACACACACATGCACATATGCACACACATTCAGAAATCCCACACAAACATGCACATGTATAGACACAGGCACACACACATACGCACGCACACACACACACACACTCGCACGCACGCACGGACACACACACACTCACACACTCCACACACACACACACACACACTGTGGAAGGGAGACAGTTCACATGACTCAGTTTACTCTGCAAACTAAAACAAACAAGGCAGAACACAAAGTACATTAAGCTGTTTGTCCTTAGAATAACTGCACAAACAAACATGGCCTAATCCTACTTTTTATTTACATCACATGCAAGAAGAGGACATGATATTTGGTTGGCACTGTGTGAATAATCTTTCAGAATGCTACTAAGCCTAGCTACTTATTTAACTGTTCATTGAATTTGTTTCCACTTAAACGAAACATTAATTTTGTCTAATTTTGTCAGATCATAATATGATCAACATGGTAGATAATTAACTATATTCTTAGTATGTCTTAGTGCAGGTTAGACCAGCTGAATACAGGGAAGATCTGATTGTTTTGACAAATTAATACCAATGATGTTATAATTCAGGGTTAGGGTCAGTTCCATTTTATTTCTGATAATTAACTGAAATTCAATGAATGCATGTAAAAAATATACACTCACCGAGCACTTTATTAGGAACATTTTTACTTTATTACACCTACATATTCATGCAACTGTCTAATCAGCCAATTCTGTGGCAGCAGTGAAATGCATACAGTCCTGTAGATACAGCTTCAGTTACTGTTCACATCAACCATCAGAATGGGGAAAAATGTGATCTAAGTGACTTTGACGGTGGAATGATTGTTGGTGGCAGACAGGGTGGTTTGAGTATCTCAGAAACAGCTGATCTCCTGGGATTTTCACACACACTAGTCTCTAGAGTTTGCAAAGAATGGTGCAAAAACAACAAAAAAATTAATCCATTGAGCAGCAGTTCTGCAGACAGAAATGAGAGACATCGGAGGAAAATGGCCAGACTGGTCAAAGTTCACAGGAAGGTGACAGCAACTCAAATAACCACACATTTAAATAGTGGTATGCAGAATAGCATCTCTGAACACATAACAGATCATAACTTTAAGTGGACAGGCTACAGCAGTAGAAGTCTGAAAAATAAGTCTAATAAATGCCTAATAAAGTGCTCAATGAGAGTTTATGTTCAATTACAGTGCCTTTCTAAGTACAGAAACTCATAATATGAGAAACAACTTGCTGATTTGCGGGATAATTCCTAGCAAATTTCCTAGCATTCTCAGGTGTAGGTTTTCCTTCATGGGAGTCTGGCTCCAGTGATACCTGATTGCAATTTAACAAGCTTGCCCAGTTACATCATCAGTCAACAGCAAAACTTTCCATGTAAACACTTCCATGTGCTGTAGTCACAAGCCATAGGGCGACACATAAAATGAAAAGAAATGCCATTTCAATATCCGAGAGATTTTCAAAGATGAGTCATACCCAGACCCTTTCTTAAGACATTTTACTGTCAATGCAAACCATGTGGTTGGTATCTAAACACACCCTCCAAACGATAAGATTTTTTTTACACAGTTTTACACAACCAACAGCAGTGGAGTCAACTATCCATCCACTATCTAACCTGCTCATTCCCGGTCAGGGTGGCAAGGGGTGCCGTAGCATATCCCAGCATGCACTGGGCAACTGGCAACTCATACACACCATTCACTTACACACTCGTAGCTAAGTGTGCACCAACTCACCTAACCTGCATGTTGTTGGAATGTGAGAACATGTGAACTCCACACAGAAAGGCCAGGGCAGGGGTTCAAACCCTTTATCATTCAATTCTATATAATTATGTCCAACATTCAAAATTGGGGTTAGTAACCAAATTTAAGTTTATTAACACTATTTGATATCAATATGACAGTGCACTTCTGTGTGAGACATGCAGAAGACGTGGTATTCCCTACAATCCAGCTGACAATATTATTCATTTCTAAGACTATATTTGTGTTTACTGCACACATTGTATCTAATAATGTTGTCAGCTGCCAAAATCTTTGCACATACTGATGCTTCAAAAAGCATGTCTGGATAGATAATGCACAGGCCAATGAATATCTTACTTCACTTTGCAAAAAGAATGTCAGATCACTCACACTTTATTTTCATGGCAATTTTATTTTTCGATTTTTGATATTTAATAATAAAATCATCTTCAGCTGCATCAAGTCACATATTCAGCAAAAACCAGACACTTGATAAATAAGTAAAAAATACATTGGAATTACTTCAATAAATAGGACAATAAATATATTAGTTAGGTCTATAAAATACACAAATAATGGAAACAAAACCAACCAAAAATATAAGGAAGTACTATATTGTTATTTTTCCCTGATGAAAGATGAGCCACCTAGACTAAGATCCCAACCAGGGTTGTCAAACCATTATGTAACACAAACATGTCTCTAAACAACATTTTGGTTATGGCAGCACCATTTACAGGTAAGTGCCATGCAGTTGGCATAACAGAATCGTCTAATATTGCCCACAGAATGGTTGAGACAATTTGACTGTCTAGCAAAATTGGCAACACTGGAACTACTTGTATGCATATCCATACATTCTGTTTCCAAATATTTTGTCAAGGCATTGCAAATCACATAGAAAAGAATGTCTTGATAACAAAAGTTCAAAAAGTAGAAAAGTATGAAGCTTTGGTTAAATGCTACATGCAGAGATTTCTCTCCCAATACAGTTTAAAGTGCAAATCACAGTGGGTAAATATCTAACTTTTCCTTTTCAAGTTTGTCACATTGATGGCTTAATGATTTTTCCAATACTGACATTTAGTTGTGTCGTAAAATGTATAGAAAATAACATCAAATCGCTGTTACTGGTAGGAACGTCATAAAATAGGGATGTCAAAACCAAAACATTCTATTTTTTTTTTTGGAATAGAAACAATACCAAGCTTAAACAGGTTTCATGTCAGTGGCAAACTATGTAGAAATCACTTAATAGATATGTCTCATTTGGGTGTATGGCAATTACACGAAAGGAAATAAAGGAAGACGATAATAGAAAATATATGAAAGATACACAATTATAAAAATATAGCTTTGGATAACAGACAGGCGTGTACAAAAATTCCACTGAGCAAGTCATCTGTGAACATAAATAAACAGTATAAAGTGTTGTTGCGCATACTCGAAAAAATTCTTAATGTAGAATTTAGCCTTAAAAGTCCGTTTAGATTCTAAATCATTATCGTCTCTGGTATTGAGCGTCCTTAATCTGACAGTGACAGGCGCTCAAAAACAGTAAGACGCTTGCTCCCCAAGCCGTCAAAAGTTGGCGACTCGGACCCGCTTGTGCTGCCCGTGCTGCTGTAACTGTCCCGGTCCGAGAGCGAATCTTCGGACGGGGATCGCTGGAGGTTCGGCTGGTGGACATAGGCGGTGTTGCGGTCTTCCTGTTTGTAGAATTTGTTCAGGCTAGATGTGAAGTTATTTCCGTGACCACAGACGCAGCATGATGACTTTGGGGGTTCGATTATCTGAGGAATGTTTTGGATGTCGCTTAAACTCGGACGGCTTTGACAGAACTGAAATGCATTTTTCATGGACTGAGTTCCAGACTCAGAGAAAACTGGAGAGAGCAGGTCGACGGGAGGAGGGGACACAGAGGGAGCACGGGTGAAGCCCAAAGTGTCGTTCACTGTCGGTGGAGGAGAGCTTCGTGATCCCAGGAACCCAGCAAAACTGACGCTCTGGCGGAGAAAGCGATGCTGATGGGTGGCGGGTACCTCATTTTGGTGCTGTTGGGGTTTTTCTTCGTGAAGAAAGTGACACCGAGTGCCGTAAGGACAGTAGCCAAAGTTATAAAAAGTGCGGCAAGCCTCCGTTTTGTACTTAGGGTGCCTGTACAGACCTCGCAATTCGGACTCCCCGTGGGCAAACTGGCATTTGCTTCCATATTTGCAACTGCCGTTCTCTTGAAAGCTACGGCACAGTTCGGTTTTGTAGCGGTTGGAGGGGAGAACTGCCTGATTGTTGAGCGGTGGGAAGCCAGGAGGGGGAGGCACTTCGTTGGTCTTCAGTTTGTTAAACGAGAGGGCACCAGCTTCTGTCAGACTCATGGAGCGGTCGGGCCTGGAAGAAAACTGTTTGCTGGTCAGAGTTTCACTCCAAATGTCCACTGGCCAGCCTGAAGTCAGATGTTCGGAGCTGGGGCTAAGTTTCTTGGAAATCGGGGAGTAGAATGAGGTCGATCGATTCAGGCGAGGTGTCCCCGAAGTAGTATGGTGCTGATTAAAGGATTCTTCTGAACCCATTTTGAACAGATTCTGTGAGAAGATAGAAGACAGGCAAGTTAATACACATTTCACAGTAAGCCTAAAAAGCGACGCTATTAACTGCGGGAAATGAATGCAGGACACATCATTAATTTATACGCGCTATAATGAGTTTATATCAAATAATTGACAGTGTGTTTGTTAAAAGTAAATAGTTAAACATCCGAACTGTTCGACAGTTTGATAATTAGTAGCCCACTTACCATAACGATGTCATCTAATCTGTCGGACATGTTGAAAACAAGTAGAAACTAAGATTACGACCCAGAAAAATGCTTGCTTTCCTTCCACAGTGCGGAGGTTTCTGACACTCACGAGTTACTGAGCTGTTGTGCTCTGGGTCTGACAGAGTATTTATACTTTTCCTGTGTGAAAAGGCGGGGCTCCCTTGCTATCTTCCCGGACGCCACTCCCACAGCATAGCTTCATACCAAAATCAGCCTTACGTATAACTAGCAAAGCTGCTGCTGTTTTTAGACACCAAAGTTTCAAAGTTTCAGTTTCATCAACAACATACTAACTGTGACAATAATATTGTCCAGTAACAATATTTTATTCGCATGTGTGTGCGCATATATTGTCATACTGTATGATACATTCCAAGACATTGCATCTGATTGTTATATAACTATGTAGAGTATGTAATAGGCCTATATGGGCTATTAGTTTTATTTTTATGTACCCCTGCCCCCCCCCCAATAACATTAAGAACAAGAACCCGGATTAATAGTATTCTTCTATTGTATTTTGTAAAGGGCTACCTCGACATTTCCAGTTAACAGTAGGCTGCTGCTATACCAGGGAGCCTTGCACCTCATAGCAACTGCTGTATTATGTTCCCCATTGTTTTCCGAGACTGAAAAAAAAGAAACGTGACGAAATGAACGCAAATTCACCGCAAGAGGGCAACTGATTGATAGGCGTCTACATTGAAGGTGTAGCCTTTTAGCCTACAACGTTTCTCCACTTCATGAATATCACTTAGGAAAAATAACTCGTGTGAATACATGTTCAGATTGTTATTGTTGTAATATTTGTGTGGTTTCATGTACGTACAAGCCTCAAGGTAATGCAAACGTATGGAATTGCTGAATTTCTGCTTTTGATAGTCTCCCGAGCTTGCCGTTACAGTATGATTGTGAGTCATATAATCAGCACAGTCATGGAGGGAGCAGCAATGATTATGTAAGTTTAATACATCAGCTGTACTGATGGTAAAGGAAATGGGAAACTACTTCTCTCTCTATTTCAATACTCCTCTTTCAAACCCCTTCTGTTAGAAAGGAAACTGGATGCAGTTTAGTCCACACCCCTCCTTTTAAACTTTTTTGTGTAATAATATATTTCTCCCAGTGCACATCACATGGCTTATGTGAAGAACTGAGCCACTTCAGATAGTGTTGTGGACTGCCGAACGGTGCTGAGGTGTCCAATTTTGAGGTGTTTTTCTCTCTTGTTTAAATTTTTATTTATTTTTATATTGGTACTTATAATGAATGCACTTAATGTTGTAATGTTTCTTGTAATGTTTGTTCTGTGGGGACCCCAAGAAGACTAGTGAATTGCTACAGCATGAGCTAATGGGGATCCTTTAAATAAACAAATAAAAATATGAACAATATTATCTGTGTGTTGGTGCGATTTTCTATAAGAAGTATGCAGATTACCAATTGATCCCTACTTTTACATGCTATGGTCAGCTATGCTGGGGACCTCAGTCCAGCCCATAGCTAGAAATCGGATAGCTGGAGTGAGTACAAGATTAGGTATTTCATTGTTGTTGTGTGTAACCGTGTTTTGATATTGTGATATATAAGCCTCCACAGTGTTCTCTGAAAAATGCCATTTTAAGTAAATAAGTAAGTAAGTAAATAAACAAACAACCAAGTATAGAAATAAATAAATAAATAAATAAATAAAAGTAGTATTTTAGTCCTGGCATCTATTCTCTGCTGATCCTCTTGAAAGTTTGGCTCAGAATCTCTGTTTGTTTTGTACACAACATACTTCTTAGTGTATGAACTGTTGTGTAATTACCAGGAAGTCGACACACACCTGACTATTTGTATGCACGTTGCTGAGTCAAAAAGAAACACCCACAAAGAAAAAAAAAAACTGGAAACTTGCACACTCGCTTGAAATGTTTTGCCAGTGGTACGGTCTAATGAACGGTTCACCAGAGGTTAGACTGCACTGAACCCATTTCCACCTTATCCCCTTATTGCAGTCATAAACTTGGACGTGAAGACAGACATGCCCTCTCTTGTCCAGTTAAAAATATCGCTCTTGACTTTTTGTCTAAATTGGCTGAAAATTATATTTTTAACTGGATGATGAGAAGTGGAAAATGTTCCTCTCCTTTGGGATTTTGACTCCGTCGCCCCTCCCCCCCCCCCCCCACCATTTCTTTCAGCCAGCGCCCTCTCGGCGTATGGAAAGTGATCCTCAGGAAGGGGCGGTGCCGCCGCGCACAGGCACGTCTGAGGCAGCGCAGGGCGCTGCAGGGCTGCTCTGAGCGGGATTCTGGAACACTCTGTTCCAGGCCGGGGGGCTTTCCTCCGCGCGCGCTTGGCTCGGGCCCGCTGGAGTAAACATGCTCGGGCGTGTCGGATTCCCCTGCTCACTCGCAGCGTGAGGAGGAAGAGCTGGGGCTGATCTGCAGGCAGCTGTTTGTGCTTCCTGTCTGCTCTTATTCAAGTACAGTATAAGGAAAGTGCCTTCTGAAATACTACAACTACTACTACTACTACTAGTAGTAATAATGATAATAATAATAACAACAACAACAACAACAACAACAACAACAACAACAATAATAATAATAATAATAATAATAATAATAATAATAATAATAATAATAATAATAATATAGGCGGCCTATAGCGTAGTGGTTAAGTTACATGACTGGGACCCGCAAGGTTGGCAGTTCGATCCCCGGTGTAGCCACAATAAGATCCGCACTGCTGTTGGGCCCTTGAGCAAGGCCCTTAACCCTGCATTGCTCAAGACAATTGGGAGGATTGTCTCCTGTCTAATCAACTGTACGTCGCCCTGGATAAGAGCGTCTGCCAAATGCAATTAATGTAATGTAATGTAATGCAATATCACAACAATTGTATTAATAGTAGTAGTGGTATTACAATTGTTGTTTTGTGCCACTACTACTACTACTACTACTACTACTACTACTAATAATAATAATAATAATAATAATAATAATAATAACAACAACAACAACAACACTACTACTTATTATTATTATTTGAACAACTGCAACAGCAATAACAATACAACAACAACAACAACAACAACAACAACAACAATAATACTAATACTAATATTAATAACAACAATAATAATACTAATACTTATAATAATAATATTAATAATAATAGTATTACTACTACTACTACTACTACTATGTAAACTGTGTTGAGTAGAGTACTGTTGGGTAGAATTTGGCAGAGGAGTGCATGAGTAGAACTGTACGTTCTGTACACTGGTGTTTTCAGTGTCCCAGGGTTCAGAGGACACCACTTCACTAGACTGCAATTGAAAGTGGATTGCACCACTGAGCAAGTCGCAGTTAGTCACACTAATTACGTGTCCTTTGCATATCCCCATCCTTATGTGGCAGTGTTCATATAAATTCAAAATGAAACAAAGAACATTTGTTTTAATTTTGGTTTTCCATCTATGACATTGCTCTTGAATGTGATATGTCAATGTTAATGCACTGAGAGATTTTAGTCTCAGCATGATTCATTTGGCCACTAGCTCTCTGTCACAATATTTATTTTGTATTTTCTGTGCCATGTTTTATACCAGTAATTGTGACACACCTGTGTGGACAAACAGTTATATCATGGGCCAGCTTCTTGTCAGTATCTATCCCCAGACCCTGGTATATTTTAGGGATTTGAAACATTAATATCTGTTTTGTATATGTTATATGTTTTTCTTTGTTGCCGTTTGGCTTCAACTCTGTGTAGAGCTGTCCTCGTCACACCACCATATGCTTGACATTATAAATGACCTCATAACAGCAGTAAAAAAATAGACCATGCTTTAGAGTGAGTAGGCGATGATCACGGGGTCATATTTATAGACTGACGTTTAAGAGGGAAAGTACCTGTCTCCCCCTCCCGTGTACTCACTAATACAAATAGAGACCATGGCATGATTTTCTTCACTTTCTCTTTCTCCTGTGCATGTGTTTGCCAATATACATTTGTCTCTGTGTGTGTGTGTGTGTGTGTTTCTCTGTGCTGCTGTATGTAAGCAAATGTGAAACTACAGTTTAACTGGCTAGTTTCAGTTGTCACATAATTGAAATGATTCTTCACCCCTGCAGTGTTATATTCACTTTTATTAAAAGAACATGACTGCAGTATTTTTTGGAAAATACCTAGTTTATTTTTTTGCCCTTCGGTCAGACTGAGGCACCCACCACAAATGCTCTACGCCAAAATAAACGACCCACTTACCCAGCCCTATCATTCTGGACATTTTGCACATTGCACAGCTTTAGTCTGCCTTTCCTGTTACCAACAGGCTACTGTGTGTATCTTCACCAAACACCATGTCACATGCTAAAGCACGTATTTTACATGTTTGACTGCCCCTACAGACACAACAAATGTATGAAACGAGCCCTCATCAGAAGACACAGCATGTACGTATATGGGCCTATACATAATTATTAATATTTGTCCAAAAGTATTTGACCAATTAAACAAAGTTATGGCTAATATAATGTTATATGTACAATACACAATTAATTTTGTATATGCTGAATTTATTAAAAAAATGTTTTTATATTCTTCCATGTTTATGCTATGCAAATAATTGGGTATGAATGAGAAAGTCTTGTTCTGCACAAACTGAATATAAACTACAGGCTGTAGCATATTCTTGAAATCTGTGCTGATACCTTGATGGAGAGAAGGTTGACGTTAGCATTAGAGCTCATCAATTTCATTTCCTGTCTTTTGAGGCTTTCAGCAAATGTAAACATTTCACTTAAAACATAGTTTTTTGTGATTCTTTCCTTAATTTTTACACCAGGAGGTTCAATGAATACTTAATAGGTCATTGTAAATATGCATTAAAAACAATCCTTGGCTGAGAAGATTAAAGAATCTATTTGGCCCACCAGCTAAATAAAATAATGCAGACTCACCGTGCTTCGAACACCAAGCTAGCTCATGATGTTCTGAGCAGTGCAAATTTCATGACAAATAAATAAGAAATTACTTCCGGATCAGATTTGGTTTTTGTGTCTGTTTAAGTCTAATTCCTTCCGTTCTCATAAAAACATGGGCCGAGTCATGTATGTGATCCGTTTCAGCATACAGTGAGAAGATAATGGTGCTCCCCTTTGAAAGTATGGTGGGAAAGCTGTTGCTAGGAGAGACCACGAAGCGGGCAGGCTTATACTGCTCTGCCTTATAACAGAGTGCAAAACTCTAGTAGTTGTGCTTCAGTTGCTGTATCTGACAGGTTTTCACAAATTGAGTGCTTGTCACTTTGGACAGTCAGTGAGACTGATGGCGGCGACTGTCCAGACTCATATCATCTAGCCAGCTACTACCTGCACCCGATTACGTTACTGAACATAACGGAATCATGTTCGTTTAGAACTTTCAATTTGCTTCACTCATTGTGTCTCGCCATGTTAAGTCTATGGACAATTCATCGTCAAAATTTTGAATAAACATTTGTCTAATTCAAATGTAATTAAATGTACAGTCATGAAATTAGAGAAAGCACATATATGTCTGAATTACCCAAAGAAGGAGTGGTATTATGTCAGGATCCGTTGGATCCGCTATTTTTGGAAGTGCCAACCAACCACGCTCATTATAATGAAAAAAAAAATGTTGTCTTTAAAAGAACAAAATCATATAGTACAGTGCAGTGTTGTAAGTGCAATATAATTTGTTGTAATATAATATATGGGAAATACTCTTTATGTATACCTAAAAAAGACAGCCCAAATATGCTCTATTGGATTGAGATCTGGTGACTGCGGAGGCCATTGGAGAACACGGAACTCATTGCCATGTTCGTGGAACCAGCTTCAGATGACGTGTACTTTCTGACATGATGTGTTATCCTGCAGAAGTAGCTATCAGAAGAGTAGACTGTGGCCATAAAAGGATGCACTTGGTTGGCAATAATACTCAGGTAAGCTGGAGCATTTAAACAACGCTAAATTTGTATTAAGGGGCCTAATGTTTCCCTATGTCTCAGCAGAAATCAATATTCGTCAGAGCAGGCAATGTTTTTACAACTGTCCAATTTTGGTGAGCCTGTGCCCACTGTAGCCTCAGTTTCCTGTTCATAGCTGACAGGAGTGGAACCCAATGCGGTCGTCTGCTGCTGTAACCCATCCACTTCAAGGTTTGACCTGTTGTGTGTTCAGAGATGCTCTTCTGCATACCATTTTTGTCATGCATGGCTATCTGAGTTTCTGTCAGCTTGAACCAGTCAGGCTATTCTCCTCTGACCTCTTATTAACAAGCCATTTTCATATGCAGAATAATTTTTTGTTTTTGCACCTTTTTCTTTATACTAGTTGAGCGTGAAAATCCCAGGAGATCAGCACTTACTGCGATACTCAAATGGCTACGCTAATTGTAGACCCTAAATTGCTCATTGGTATTAATGTGTAAGTCAATGGTTTGCATGCCCAGTGATAGATTGGCGACCTGTCCACTTTAATTTTGCCGTAAAGTAGCATGGTATATCATAGCGTTTTTTATTTTGAATAACTACTGTACACAAATTAGACCAAAAAATGACCAGAGTATATTTGAGGATCTGGCTCAATGACTTTATATGTCAATTTAAGGTTATATTCTGTTTACTGCGGTTTCTTGGCAGGCAGGGCCATCGGCTGAGAGAAGTCCCATGAAAGTATGCATTTAGAGAGCAGTACTCACAACTCTTTTCACTCTGCAGTTGCAGATTTTACACGTACCTCCGAAACACATTTGCAAAGTGTGAAATATTCACAAAGGAACAAGCATGTCTTTATACCGTGAGCGAGCTTTCCTATTTTCGCAGCTTTAGATGGTGCCCTGATACACACCTCAGTTTACATAGAGTAAAGCCCTCTCACTGTACAGCACTGTTGGGCATATGTGGAGAACCATGGCCAAATTTAGATGCTTCAGTAAGGAAACATAAAACCATAATTCTGCAGCTGTACAGTAGACAACTTGTATAAAATTGCTATAAATTGCTATAATTAATTTACATGTAGGCAAATTTCTACACTGGTACACTGCAATAAACTAACGCCCATGTTTTAATCTTGTGATTAGACATATGATCTCATTTGTTTTACCGGAAGTAGGACATATTTGCTTGTTTTAAGCCAGCAAATCTTGGCATATTGGCAATATTAATATAAGACTAAAAGACTTCTTACAATTGACTAACTTTGTCTAATTTTTGCAGTGTAGTTTCTGCTGTTATTGCATGCAAGTTGTTCCTCAAAGTATTGTATTTAAGAAATGCGGCAGTAGTAGTCTACATTGTGGTCCTGCATACTTCGACCCCGCTCCTCCCCACCACTACAACTTCTCACAAAAAGATTTGCCTAGAGCGTAAAACACCTGGAATCTACTATATGTAGAAATTCAGCTTGGCTATATTAGCATTACAGCCCGGGTGCTATCACTGGCGTTTCCAACCGTCTGATGGCTCTTGCCAGACTCCAAATTGCTACGTGTGCATAGTTTGTAATTCTTTTTTGGCTGGATGCATCAAAGTTTTTATGTAATCCGCTGCCCGGTTTCAGCGTGAGCAGCAGGCCACCTGTCTTGTAATTAAATGGCTGCCGCTCTCCTGTGCTCTGTTCTGATTGGCCGGCGGGTGGACGCTCACGCTTTGATATGAGGCCTCAGACCTGATGACAGGAACAGGAGGTCTGTGTCAGATCCTGCCTCTCGTCGTTCGGAAAACCTCTTCATGTCACCTCAGCGTACCCTTTGGTCCATCTCCAGACAAAGTGTCAAATTCCTGCCCCGGCCCTAAAGCAGGAGAGGGCTGAAGGTGTTCTATAGCTTGGGTCCTGCAATTGGCCCTCAGTAACCCACAAAAGCGGCCTTCATGACAGCCCTGTTTCAGTTCATACTCATTTGCCATGGTCTCATTACAGTCAGTCAGAGTCATTCTCTGTAGTACTTGCAGCCCTTTGATTGACTCAGACCACTATAAAGAATGTCACTACATTAGCTGTAAAGCTTCAGAGATTCATTAAACACCATCCATCATTGGTCAACAAGCATTCAAACACTGGAACTTTTACTTTTACTGGAAATGTAAAAGTAAAGACTAACACACTTTGTCCTTAAATATGGACAAAGAAATTTGGAGAAAGAAATTTTAAATGCTCATGTCTTATACTAATGCTAATAAAAATAGTGATTTAGTATTAGCAATCTGTTTTTCCAGCAATGACCTGAATAATTTGTGTTTTATATTTGAACTTATTATGGGGACTTTTTAAAAAGTGTATTACTCACTGTGGTTTGGTTTGACTGCAGGCCAAGTTATGAAAAGAAAGTGCCGGAAATGCTTGCTAGGACTAGGGTTGAACAACCTGGCCTGAAACGCGTGCTTAAAATGTCACTCTGCGGAGGAGGAGGGAGACAGCTACTGCAACTGAAATTTCTGACACCTGTGTCTCCTGCCGACTGGAGAGCAGCGAGGCGTTTCCTGTGGTCTCCTGTGTGCTTTCTCTCTCTTCCTGCTTAGAGAGGCACAGCCAGAGGCTTGCTTGGCACACTCAAAATGTCACTCTGATATACAGGTTTTGCAAAAGGCAAAAACCATTACGAAAAGCTAACGACCTGCGACTGGAGTTACACTGCACTGAGTTACAGTTATTTTCTGAATCCATACTTAGTACACAACAACAATGTCCTTAAATTTGTGAGTACTAATGTACCTTACATTGTACTAATGTAAGCTGCACGAATCTAAGTTAAAATCATAAATTCATGAAGTGAACATCCATATAAACCATAACATATTCTATTAGAAATTGTAAAGTAATTATATTACTAACTGCTAGGGAGGAGAAGTATGAAGGGAGGAGAAGTATGAAGGCAGGTTAATTCACAAGTCTTCACAAGTTTGCTGATGTCACGGGTACCTTAGTTCAGGGGCTTTTAGGGGCTTTCAGACTTTCAGGGCTTTCCAGGGGAGCACGTACATATGTTCTTATTTACAAATGGTAAATGGTTGGCATTTATATAGCACCTTTATCCAAAGCACTGTACAATTTATGTGTTTCATTCACCCATTCATACACACTCTCACACACCAACGGCGATTGGCTGCCATGCAAGGCACCAACCAGCTCTTCAGGAGCAATCGGTTAAGTGTCTTGCTCAGGGACACTTCGACACACCCCGGGCGGGATTAAACCGGCAACCCTCCGACTGCCAGACGACTGCTCTTACCTGCTGAGCCAATGTCGCCCCCCTATTCTTTATTCTTTTTTGTCACTGCCAGTGGTGGCTGGTTATAGAAGTGAGAAATTTGAGTGAGAGAAGAAAGAAAGAATAAGCCTGGTTTAATAGTTTTTATCCTGCGCCATTACCCACAGCTAATAACTTAATCAGGGGAGGTTGGTGAAAACATGTTTAAGTTCTAACATTATTTTTATACGTTCATGTATTGCCATATAGTACAGGTTTGGCTTGTTGCTATTTGCTCTCTCGTGGAATAGCTTCAGTGGTCAGGTGACCATTCCTCCAGTGAATAGGACCCCACTGATTTCACCCATGAGTCTACAATTGAATCAACTTTATGAAATAACCTTTTTCTGAAGGAATGATTTGTCATGCAGCATGTTACAGAGAATTAAAGTTGGTCTGAGTGATTATAACTTCTGTGATGTTACTGTAAGGTATAGGCAACTATCATGGACACAACTCATGGATTTCTATTGGTTGTTTCCCCCTTTATTGTCACCTCCCAAATATGGAAAGCACCCTGGCAACTGCCCTTCTCATCTATGCCAATAACCAACTTTGCATGTACATGTCATTTTTTTGATAATGCACTGACTGTTGCAGGAAATTCATGAAAAGGTGTAAGAATACAAATTGTGACCTTTTTGAATAAATGGTTCAGAATTTACAGTTGATTACAGTTGAGCAGGCGGCAACCCCCCCTCGAGCAGTGTTGGGTTAAGAGCCCACAGCTGCACAGATCTTATTGGGGTTAACTTAGTGGGCAACTGAGCCAGGAGGCTATCGGCTGCCCCTGCAGATTGAGGCCTAGGGCAATCCTTCCATAGCCACGAGCCATGTCAGCTGACTGCTTCCCCTTCCACAGTGAATGACTGCTGCACTTCCCCAC
This sequence comes from Conger conger, assembly GCF_963514075.1. NCBI lineage: Eukaryota > Metazoa > Chordata > Actinopteri > Anguilliformes > Congridae > Conger > Conger conger. The sequence goes on along the minus strand of NC_083772.1, from coordinate 38,377,639 downwards.
TTCAGGGTGTGGTCACACTACAAATTGCATTCAGTTTCCCTGCCACCTGTGTTTACAGTGCTCGTGTTGCCATGCACTATATGCAATTGTATAGTTTATAACCAGCTAGACCGGCTCATGACCCACTTCACCAGCTCAATTATACATTTTCAACATAGCTGGGTTTTACAGCAGGGCAAGTTTTAATAGTGTTATAGTTTTCCCTTTTTTGGAATCCATTTCCTTATTTACATTGAAAACATTTGTACGAGGACAAATTAACAGCCTACTGGCCTTCATGCAGACAACTTAAATATCGAGTCTCCTGTTTTTGCGCCCCAGAGAGCAAAGCTTTCCTCTCGCGCTGTTGGGACTTCTCAGGAAGGATGCAGCCTGACCTCGAACACCGTGCTACCATGGAAACAGGAAAACAGGAGCATAATAAGCATTGTCATTTCAGCAGTACTTCTTCTCAGTGACAAACGGGTTTCCTATGGAGTGAAAATACAATGAGCCCTAAAACAGATAGAGAACTGGGCACTTGGTTCTGGGTAGGTGAAGAAGGGCAGACACGGCGCAGGTGTGGGCGTTTGACAAACAAAGCACGACAGAAATGAGATAAGTCGCACGTAGAACATCGGCGGTAAGATCTATAGGAACGTTGTTTGGCAAGGGGATGTGAACCCTTCTAAGGTAAAGCTGATGAGTCACAGTGCAGAACTGAGCCTTGTTCAGCTTGGCCAAAAAAAAAAGAAGAAATGAAAAGTGTTCTAGGACGAAAAGTTTGGTTTCAAGCCCTTTCTTGTTTTCTTGACCCTTTATTTGTCCAAGTTGGTAAATTCAGTTCTAATGAGCGATTTAAGCGACGACAATGTATCACAACTGACGTGCAGCATTTATGCAGTTATGGACTGTCTCTGTTCAACCGCGATGGTGTCATTTCACAGAATGTACCAAATCCATGTTCCCAAATCCGAAAGATGATTCTGTGCTGTTCTCAGAACAGGAAGTACATTACTTTTCTGGCCATTGTGTCCACATATTGAAGCGATGCTGTCATATAACCATATATGTCACTGTAGCAATATGTATGTCATGTTTTAACAGTGTAAAATAATGTAACATGCATTTCCTAACCTTTCAACCAGTGTGTATTATGCACTGTATCCGTACATAGGTCCATGAATGATTCATTTCATACTCATATTTACTTAATTATTAACTGAGACACTAACCCCAGAAAATGCCTATTGTAGTTTTGCATTTCTCCTTTTAGAAAACGCATCTGGGATCACGAAGAACAAAAGGCGTAATGCGTGTGTGGTGTGAGTGTTTCATTTCAGTCTGCAGAGAGCAAATGCGGAACATGAAGACAATGTACGCATATGAAAAGAGTGTGTCGATATGGAGTGCGGCTCACAAACTACTTTGTCTGGTGGCCACACTTAAAATGGTTCCTCGCAGTATATGTCCCGATCACTTTCAGTTCCTTCTCCTGCCACTCCCACTGAAACATAAATAACGCTGTGAGCCAAACTGAAAACTCAGAACTGCCAGTGTACTGGGTAGGGTTACACCAGCTTAGTCACCACAGGCTTAATAGCTACTGGCCAGTTTACAACTAGGCTCTTAATTTAGGCACACAATTTATGGCACGGCAAAAGCTCTTTGTAGTAAGTAATGTGCAGTCGTACAAATGTGAATTGATCCAGTCAGTGAACTCCATGATATGGAACGAACATAATCCATAACTGTGTACTGCAAATCTCAACTTCCCCGTAGGGGAATGAAGAAAGTTGTGACTTTTTTGTACCAAACTAAGGCATTCAAACCAGTTATACTCATAACATTGGCGAAGACGTGGTTAAGCAATTTTATAAATTATCTTGTCATCGTGCTGTCATTGAAACGGTATTAAATATGCCGTTATTCCCGTTCAATGGCTTGTGTAAATATATAGTTTATGTACGGTTACTGTCACAGGCTACCCCTGAGAGGATAGACGAGCTGGAATCGGCATTATATCAGTGGGGAAGAGAGAGAGAGTTTGCCAATAAATGGGAAAAATAAACAGAACTGGTAAATGGCTGGCATTTATATAGCACCTTTATCCAAAGCTCTGTACAACAGATGCTTCTCATTCACCCATTCATACACACACTCACACACCAACAGCGATTGGCTGCCATGCAAGGCACCAACCAGCTCATCAGGAGCACTTAGGGGTTAGGTGTCTTGCTCAGGGACACTTCAACAGAGCCCAGATGGGGGATCGAACCGGCAACCCTCCGACTGCCAGACGACTGTCCTTACCGCCTGAGCCAATGTCTTCAGCCTTCACCCTTTATCATTACGACTAAAAATAATCAACTAAAAATATAAAGGCAGGGGAAATAACCACACTCGTATGCAGCTTTTCTGTTATTTGGCATCTCCCTCTCTTCTCTCCAGCAGTTTCCCGTTGTCACCCACCTACTGCAGAAAGAGCACACATTTTAAAAGCCTGGCCTCAACTCGCAACGTAGTCCAGGTGTGTGCCTACTTAACCAGTAGGCGTGGTCCTTGGATTAGCCTGCTTCCTTCCCGAAAACCGCGCCCTTGCCACTGATACCTTCTAACGATGTTGTGTGCCGCTACATGTTTTATTTTAGTAGTGCGCAAGTTGTAAATTAGTAGCGATTTGCTTTACAACTTGGCTTAGTTCTTACTTATTCACAGCTGGTGCAACAGGCCCTGGGATAAGAGGGTAGAAGATGCGTGTGGCTTTCTGATGTTGTCATTTGTGTGTCCAGCTAACAGCCAATGGTCTCTGCCTTTCTAAAAAGTCATAGTACTGGTGTCACGCCCACACCGCACTCCAGAGTTGGGTTGAGTTGGTATGTCTCTCACAAACCCGACAGGCACTTGAGCGTTTTTTTTTTTTTTTTTCAGGGCCCGGGTATTTTAGGGGCCGGAATGCAGTTTATGGTCGAGGAACGTTAGCAGCGAGAAGCCCTCAAATCCCACACGGCCGCGTTCACTTGAACTTGCCTCTTTAAATTTAGCTCTCTGACAGCTTCCTCTTTTGGACCCTCCCTATCGGGGAGCGCAGGCCTCATGTCCCTGAGGCTGCCGGCCAGCAGTGTGGGCTGGGACAGAGCCGGGGAGGGAGGAGGGCTTCACTGGGGAAAATAAAAGGAGACGTTCTGTACCCTGGCATACACGACAGAAGAGCAGTTTGGCAATCGTGGATTTTTTTTGGGTATTTGTTTTTTGTTTGTTTCGGGCTAGGACCGAAAAATTTGAAACAGGACGATTTAGTAATGAACTTCTCTTTGTCTTCACTGTTTCCTGTCTGCAGCTTCAAGTTAAGGAAGGGAACTTAATTTGGGGGTGGGGGGTGGCTGGTGGGGGGCAAGAAAGATTTCAGCAGGTTTTGAAAATAGATACAAAGAGTGAGGGGGATGCATTGCGACAGATTAATTTGAGCGCTCGATAAACAGGTGTTTGGGGTTGTGAAAGAAGGGATGTTCTTGCCCGGCAGAGCCAACGATGACATGAGAAAGAAAAGAGAGAACGAGAGAGGGAAAGGAAAGGAGGGAGGGAAGAAGGGGAGAGGGGAGTGTGGGTGTGGGAAAATGGCCATGCGTCACAACAGCCTCTTGACCTCATTGATGTCGGGTTGTTATCTGCCCTGGATCCTGTCTGTCAGCATTCCCCGCCTGTCTGATAACTACACCAGCGCTGTAGCTCTGTGGCTGACCTCTTAAATGCAACCTCAAGTCCGTGTTAGCCAGCGAGACAATATTTCACGGGCTGCATTTAGCAGTCTTCATCCGAGTTAACAAGTCTGCTTTCTATAGCCAAATTTGCTTTGAAGTTTGGGCAACAACAAACTGTAAATAGACATGGTGGATGTTAAACTTGGTCATTTGCTTTGTGGAAGTCTCATCTCTGTATCCTAAAGTACTTGCATTCAGAAAAAGTAACTTTTTTGCCATTAGATTTTTCTTCAATCTTATGAGGCATTTTCTTGACTGAGCAAAGTGATGTTTAGAAACACAGTTGGCAGTAGCTACTGTAGCATACAGTCCCCACCATTAGAAGTGCAGAAAACCTTAGCCAAATTAACTGACCTAGCAAACTGGAACTGGGTAATAGCTGGCCTTCCTAGTAACACTAGCTTGCGAATTAATTTTGGTTGGTTCCTTTACTATTTATTACTCTCTCTGCTTTCTAACAGTCTGAATACAGGTCACCATTTTTTTGCATATACTTTTGAACTACAGTATTTTCTTTTTGAAACAATAAGCTGAAAATAAATACATTTGCACCCTATTTGGAGGTGGAGCAAATTTTAAAGCATTGACAATGAACATAGATTAATTAACATTGCAAAAGTATACGATCAGCACTAAAACAAGGGCAAGCAGCAGAAAAAAAGGGTTTTCTATTAAGACATACAGTAACAGATCCAGAAAATCTGTGAAAAGTTTCATTGGAAACAAGAACAACACTTCAGCATAAACAGACTTTAATTAACCGCACACAATGAAGTGCATTCATAAATGCATCTGTCAGTATTTTGAGAAATACATTAAAATGTGTTTTATTGTGTGCAACAAATTGCAGTTGTTTCACTTTCCATTGCTTACTTTTTCCACTAACCTCAGGATTTGAATAGAAGATAATTTCTGAATATCAACTTCAGGAACAAAAAATGAAAGTGAATACTTTTTACTGCATTTCCCAGTGCTGCATCTGAGTATACAGCCCGAATACAGCCCGAATACAGCCCTGTGTCTTATAATGCACAATGGCTTCATTCAACTGCTCTTTTTATATCTGGTTACTATGATGAACGCTTACACTTGAGAAAATGGTTTCCTATGAGCATTCTCAGTTGTGCTGATGCACCACAGAAGTGTTGCATTTCCGAAAAATAGTCATATTTAAAATCTTGAATTCTGTTTTGAAGAGGAAGAAAAGTTATGCCCTGAACAGGAATGCAGATTGATGTTACAGCCAGCAACAGAAACTGTGGTTGTGGAGCTTCTGAGCCCTGTAATTTTCCTCTGACTTGTGTGTTTTGAACTTGTTTGTATGGTTCTTCAGTCCCGCGAAGGCTTTCTGTCCGTTGAGAGCAGCTGGAAACGCTCTCTCACGTACGTACTGTATTTCCCACCAGCTCCCTATTGACACACACGGCATACAGAAGTACAGCGCTAAGCATTAACAGTGAATGTGTGCATTCTCTCCACCCCAACAGAGCCCTTCACTGTCCTACTGGCCCTCAGAATGTTTCAAAATGGATTCTGAGAATGTGTGTGCTGAGCTGCAGCGACACACACTAACTGAGTGAGAAGTGAGACAATTTCTGCTGAAGGAAAATGAGTGCAACGCAGGTATCAGTAGACTCGCTCTGACTAGCAGTGGCACAGTTTTGAGCTACTTTTGCAAAAATATGAATGGGAATTTGCGTGGGTATGAACTGCACTCGTAACACTTTTGCATTCGATTCAGGCGGCCATTTTGAGGACCCCACAGTAGCACATGGCATTGACTTTGGCTCTGCGCATACTAAGACTTCTGTGCCAGAACTTTGCATGAGAGTAGGGAAAGAAAAGAAACAACAAAAACAGGACATCCAGCCCCCCCCCTCCCCCAAAAAAAGGTTGAACACATGTGCTCAAAGCGACGTTAGCGTGAGCAGCTAAACCCGGGTAGCGAGGGGGGCGGCCGGGTTTCAAAGCTTCTCTTCAAAGGGCCCCCGGTTTCGTTTTCATCGGCATGTCAAATCCAGCATGGATATACCTCTTCGCCGGGGTTAAGTGGCATAGCCTCCGAGCCTCCCCCGGCAACACAAACTGCGGATTGTGCGACGTTCCCTTGCCCGTGCGGCGGGGAGCTATCGTGGATTATGTAGGAGGAAATCGTTCAAAGGGCCAGCAAGTCGAGGATTACAAATGGACCGTTTCATCCCTTTCACTCGTTGTTGCGGGCCAGCGAGAGCATTCGACCCTGTACAGGGTACTCTGTTTCCCCTGCATTGATCAGTAAGAATGAAAAGATACATATAAAAAATAAAAAAACATCCATCCATTCTGTGGAAAGTTTCAGAATCCTGCAAAGGTGGGATTAATTATGTACCGGGAACAGTCCTGGCCCATATTTATAGACTCTTGAGTCATTATCGAGAAGGCTGGAGGGCACGCATGGAACAAATGCGTTGAAGTGTTTGGAACAGAAACATACATGAAGAATCAGCAGGAAGAGCCAATCCAGGGGCAATGCGTTGGAGTTTAATCGTACAAAGGTCCAATAAGGGTACATTCCGTTCTTAATATAAACTAATCAAAAGCAGGCATTTGGGCTTTAGTTTATGCCGGAACTTTCTGCCTTTTTGTCGTTAGCAGCGGCAGGCCCGCTGAGTCCTCTGACGAATCAGGGCAGGCCTTGGCCAGACCCGCTCGAACCCAGACAGATAGAACATTTAATCAAAGCAATGTGTGCTTCTGAATCCTTCATAATACAACAACCTGTAATGGACAACAGATGATATTGAGCGGTAAGAGCCAGCTAACGTTACAAGCCAGTTTAAAAGTACTAGCCAGCGTAACAGTACCTGCCAGTTTAACAGTACTAGCCTGCTTCACATGGCTAGTGAGCGAGGTGTTTCTTTAACCGACTATTTTAACTCATAATTTTCCACTTCATCATCATCCGGACAACTGCTTTGAATGTAAGCAGAGAATTTTCAGCGATAAGCAAGGAAACCACAAGCATCCAAAGTATAACAACAGAACAAAAATCTGGTTAAGTCACAGAGCAGTTTTGTTCAGAGTCTGCATTTCTATCAATGCTCGAGGTTTGTTTGTATTCATTTGATCCTCATAGCACACTGCAGCAGTGAGCCGTCCCATAACAGCCATCGTCTCTCCCGTGTCAGTCCTCAGTGTCACTTTCACGTTCTCTAGTAGAAATGCAATGGCCTGAAATAATCCTTTTACTGCGTAACTTTTGTAAGTTCTAGTGCAAATTTTTTGATCTCTATGTTTTGAATATGATAGGGTTGGTGACCGCAGAGGTCAATGGAAAGTGTGTACAAGAGAGGAAGAAGAAGCATTTGCTTACATTTGTAGACCAACCGTAAGGACAAACCACAACATGGAACAAAGGAATATACCTCTGAATTCCACTTCCTATGAAAAGTACCTTGAGGTATCCTCGTGAAGCTGGCTAATTCTTATGGCCACAGACTAAACACTGAAATGATTTGGTGAGGAAAGGTAAAGAAGGTGAAGAAAGCCCGGTGAAATGTTTAAACTAATGACATGGCTTGATAGTCAGTCCTCACAGTATATTCCAGGCCTGGTCAGTAGTGGGCCTGAATGGCCACACATTATTTGTATTTGTATGTCCCCTAAAATCAACAACAAATTTAGAGCCAGGGAACCAGGCGAGGTGATCGACTGCTTTAATTTGTGCATTAAGTAATGATTAAACGCACAGTCCAGCAGATGCTGTGGCTTCCCAGAACTGGGTTGGCAACTTCTGGATTCATAATGCCAATATGTGGATGCAGAGTGTGGGCCATTCAGTCTCTACTTCTCCACTTTCACTTCAGTGCTGCTATGGAAACCCCCCCTGTGGCTTGGCCTGCACAATGCTCTGGTCCACAGGCCCTCCGCTCATTAGCGTGGAATTCTGGGAAGTTAGCTGTGTCCAGCCAGACAGCACCATGGAAACGCAGCTCTTACAGAGCTCCCCCCCTCCCGCTCTGGGCTAGCTGGGTGTAGTAAATCCCAGTTCAGTACGAATGGCTATATATGTTTTGTTTTTCTAAAGACAGTGCTCTGCGGTGAAGTTGTGTCAACCAAGATGAGGCCCTTTCTGGAACTAGGAATTTATATTTAACAGAGGTCTGTTTGGACATTGTGTTCAGAAATGTACAGCAGGGTTGCGCAAACTTAAATATGGAAACATTAAATAATGGGAGGGAAAAACCCACGGGGAAACCATCTGGATCTGCACTGGGCCATCGAGTGCTAGTAACAGAGGACACATCTTTATTCAAGTAAACTTGCTGTAGAAAAAACTGAGTATCGGAGTAAATACTCTGGGGGAGCAGTTGATAACTCTTATATAGTGTGCAAATCAGTACTAGTGTATGTGAGTGTCCATTTCTCTGTGTAGCTGAATGTGGTAAAATGTAGTATGCAAATCAGTACTAGTGTATGCGAGTGCCCATTTCTCTGTGTAGCTGAATGTGGTAAAATGTAGTATGCAAATCAGTACTAGTATATGCGAGTGCCCACTTCTCTGTGTAGCTGAATGTGATAAAATCTAGTGTGCCTCAGTTCTTGTACATTTTGTGATGCCTTAAATGGGCTACAAAATCCAGCCTAATCCTCTAATTCAATCATCTACAGTAACATGTCAAATTCATGGACAGGTTGAGCCATTCATTTGTTGAACCAGCCTTTTCCTTTTGTGATTGGCGATTAAAATATTCACACCTCAGTATTATTTGATGAACGGCTTACATTTCTTCCAAGACATTTTAGGCGCAAAAGAAACACAGCTAGTTCAGATCCCAGAGGATAAGCGTCTGCCTGTCCGTGCTTGCCGCGATTGACGTATGAAATATTTCCCACAGGCCTGCAAAATGTCGTTTTTCTGTGACGCAACATGCCCGCATGGGTCATTTTTGTCATTGCATTTATTTTCCTAGCAAACTATGTTCCAGAGGAGAAAAATATGCGCTATTCTCTGGCATTTGAATGATCAGAGTAAAAAGGTTTATTTGAAAAGACGTCTGGCGTAGTTGATTGATCTTGTCTGGTGCAACTGAGACAGCCAAGAAGGCCAAAAGGGTGGGGTTTGTACTTTTTGACAGTATTTCATAGGTTCCAGTATGCCAGACAAGCTCAGTGAAGTGTAGAAAAGTATTTGAACCCAAAACAATGACGTATTTGACCCAGGTCTGATCCTCACTTTCTTAGCTGTGCTTTAGATCTCTGGATAAAACCAAAGAAAGAATATGACGGGAAACAATAAAAAACTTGGCAAATGCATTTCTAAATGCTTGAATAAACCCCATTCAGTCCTTAATATCCATTTAAACTTCAAATAAAGATAAACACAACAAATTGATTGGTTTTGCCAGCTGGTGCAAATCATTTAATTGAAATCATTGTCATTGAAACTGCCATGTCATTGAATCAAATTAATGTCAAGATTCATGGGACTTTCCCATATTGTTAAAACAGGTTACATTTAACAGACACCACAGCGATCATTTGTGTATCCACGAGAATGTGAGCAACAGGGCTAGACCAGCCTAATAACATTCCCACACTACAAAAAAATAAAAATAAATAACAATTATGTTTTTTACTAAAAAGTTATGAAATTGCCAATGAGGTAAGACAGTTTTGCCGTGCAGACCAGCAAGTGTAAGCAGCATTAATAAACCACTAAATGTCAGTCAATTTATGCAAATGATACAAATCAGATTCAAACTGACAATTATAAAACCAAAAAGCATGCTATAACAATCCTAAAGTAATTATAAAGATGCAAAACAGACATACGGAAATATCGATATGATCAAAGGACTTCGTCGACATTAGTGGATAATTGCCATTGCAATTGCAGCTGAGATGTCTAGTAGAGAAAATAAAGAAATCTTCCCCTATTTCCTGTTCTTTTCTGGGGCTTAGCAAGCTAAAAGTGCTTTTTCTGTGCACGTGTTTTGGCCAGTTCTGCTGGGGGACCAGTTGCTCCTCTTACTTTAACAGATTAGTCAGTCTGGTCTGAATCAGCGTGCCTAGCGGTGACTCACCCCCGATGTCTTAAATCACAGGAATGCTTGCAATGTAGGTCACATTATCGCCAGATGACTTTGGTCTCGGGCTGACTCAGACTCCTCCTTCTGTCCAGCGGGTCTCTGCATTCTCGACCACATTGTTGAAAGTCCCTTCCCGGAGAAGGAGAAAGTTGTCCTAGAACTTCAAACCGCCATAAAATTGAAAACTGTGAACTTGTTAAGCTCTACGGAAGTCCTTTCCTCATTGTCCTCAGCCTACTGCCTGGACTATTAGCAGAGCTAAATTTCTAGAATCTTCCCTGTGCTTTGAATGAATGATGGATGCTGTCTAGGTTTTCATTTGCCCTTATTTTGTTTGGAAAGCATGCTTCACTGCATGTGAAATGAATACGCATGTGCAACTGTCAATTGCAGTGAAGTCAGAACATAAAAATAACACTTTTAAATGCGCACACTGGTACTCAGCACGCTATCAAGTTAACCTTTTATTGATGAAATTGTGTCATTTGGATTTGGGTTTGTATTACTGATAATGTTCCAGTCTGTATTTGTTAGACATTATACACCGATATTATATAAAAAATGCCAATGCCTGAAAAAAATGAGTTCTGTATACCAGTGTGAATTAGTATTTTTCTGGAATGTCCTTTTTCTGAAGGAATCCGTGAGCCTTCCCACCATTTTTTCCCCCCTCCTCATCTGGAATCCATTTTGGGTTGTCAGGGAGATGGAGCTGGGCGGGGTTAATCGCAGGCCGAAAGCGGGACCCAGGGACCATCCCATAAACCAGAAAGGAAACGGATCGACCAATTTCTCTGCTGGTGTGCAACTAACTCAGTATATCATAGTTTCTCATCTAATTTTTCAAATGCGATTTACAAGAAGACATTTCACTTCTAATCAGCAAGTTTATATGTATATACTATTCTCCAGAAAATGGCAGAGGTTTCACCATGTACTTGGATTTCATCAACTTAAGACTAATAGTTATTTTAGGAGCCGGCTTAATTTCTCGAAACCTAAACTTTTCGACAAATAAATGTTTTACAGTTGATGTCCAAGGCGAACATATCAGTACAAATTCATTCTTGTCCACATTTGGAGCTGAGAACATTACAGAAGCAAAATACACATTAGCCAAAACACAGTACATATTTATGTAAGGTCATTGCAAAACTAGGTGATGAAGCAAAATCATTAAGTTTTGGTATGATACTGTATTCAAATGTAGCATCAGAGAAATGTCATTCTGAGGTACTAGCCTCCCTTGTCGCATGCTGTGCTTTCCACTTTTGACTAGCAAAAGGGCTTGTTTTGCATGAAAGTTAGCTAAAATGTGATATTATCTCAAAGAACAGCACAAACAGGTCTTTGCGACTGAAGTAGGTCAGCGTATGTGGTAAGTCAACATTTCACTTCTTTGACTGCATATGCTGTGCTACTGACTGACAAGTGTCAAAGTTACTATGAGAACCTATATCAGTACAACAAGCAATGTAATGAGAGGAAACACAGATTATTAGATGTGATCAACAGGGTGATAAAGTGTTTTGCATTTTATCACATTCTTATCATATTTTAACATATTATGACGCTAAAGTCGTGTAATGAAGCTAGTTATACTGTCATTGATAATATTTGGCATTTTGTGCAGACAACCCATGTTGTCTCAAAATGTATTTGTGAAGTAATTTGTGAATGTCAAAGCAAAATAGGGCTCCATGATTAGCAGTAGTGCGTCTAACAATATATAGCAAAATGTACTAGTCAATGTTATTTCTTTTCAATGAGTGAAGATAATATAAATTTACTTTAGAGGAATGCTTATATAGTCGTGCAAATGTGCGAGATGTGTATGTGTGGGTGGGGACATATAAAATTTCATAATCTACTACTGAAAGTGCAGTTCTTATGAAATAAAAAAGCATACAAGCTATTCTGTCTGGTTTTCCCCGGTACTCAAGCCACATCATGCATGCCCATTAAAATATTTGGCCCTTATTCTTTTATTTTCTTTCACTATAGTAACTGAATATGAGTTACCCGTCTGAGCAAATCAAAACACACGTGATGACCGTTTTCCACTCCTTGGAAAAGAGATTAGTGGACAAATTTACAAAGAAAATATTTCTTGTGTTTAAGCTGGATGAATTCCAGTAGCACTATTCTAAAATGCAAAAGGAAGTTACCAGAAAACATATTTTATAAACATATTTAGCAATTTCTTTATTTAACTTTTAGTATTACAGGGTAAGTTGACTGAGCACACAGGCTCATTTATTGTTACTGCTCATTCAATGCCACTGCTGTCCATCAAACGACTCTCAGAATTCTGAATAGCACGGGTCACTCCTGTGAGACAGGACACCTGCCTACCATAGGAAAATATTTTGAATAGGATGTTTTATAAATATTAATTTCATTCAGTTTCATGATGGCAAGCTTTTGAAGTAGATGTTTTGCATTATGTAACGGGCTTCTGGATAAGGGGTTCAATGTTCTGGATAATGAGGTCCTGTTTATTTAACAAATACTGACTCTCCATTCCCAGAAATTACGTAGTTTTTTTTTCATTTTCAGCTCTGTGCCATCAACATATCAGTCAAGAAGATGAGATTGTTTGTCTTTCTGGGCTGGAATAGAGGAAAATAAAACAGGTCCATCACCATATTTGGTCAATGCCTACAAAATCTGTAATGTTTGATTTTGAAGTTAAATGTTCAACCCTGGGACAGCGTGCCTTAACTGGCAGTCAATGTGTTGTTCCCACTTTCTGTCTTAAAGGTACAATAGGTCATTTCAAACTAATACACTGTTTATCCCACCCAATGCTCTGACATTGAAACGCCATTGGCTGTGGCAATTAGAACCAATTTCTTACCAATGAGCTTGAATAATGTACAGCAATACAATATTTTGGTACAGAGTGACGGCCCATCAGCTGTATATGTTGAACCCCGAATTTAAGGACTATAAACACAGGCAGAGGGTGAGTCAACATATCAGTGAGCCTTTTTCAAAGATAGGAAGGGATTTACAATGGTCTTGTTACAATGTTCTAACTGAAAATTTGTACCTGTTGTACCTTTAATCAAGTTCAGTTCAGTCAATTCAAGCATTCCTCTTTCTGGTCATGACATACATTTTCAGATAAAGTTCCTTTGGATTTTAAACACTGCTTTTCAGATGATAAATCAGTGTAGGTTAGGTGCACCACTTATGATTATTGTTTTGGTACATTCAAAAATGAAGAACACAATTATCCTTGTTGGGAATCAGCATCTTATAAAAATTCCCAATTCATTATCTTGGAAATCAGTATGTATGAACTACAGGTAGTGTTTGATAGATTAATTTGATTAATTATGACGTTGCTTTCTACATGTTTTTACATTGTTTTAATCCTTTTTGACATAAAATATTGCTGTGCAGATCTTGGATGGATACTAAAGAGACTGGATGTTTACAGAGGTTGAGGAAGTTGGATGGAAAGTGGGAGTGGCGATGGAAAATAGTGAGTCAGAGAAGGAAAAAAGAACAGATACATACTTAACAAATAACTCATGTTAAAAAAATCCCACTGTGTGTGAGTGCATGTGCCTGCATTTGTGTGATTTGTAATTTATCCAATAACAATGTTGGCAGTGATGATGCATAACTGGCAATAGTGCAATAGTCAGAGTCAGCAGTTTACTCCACACTTATTATTGTGTAATGGCAACTACAATAGCCCCCAGCTACAGTGGGCTCCAGAATTATTAGCACCTGCATATGGAGAAAAAAGGCTGCATATAAAAACAACATGGATAGGGACTGGGTAAATGACTGGGAGACACAAGGTCGGTGGTTCTAATCCCCACCGCTGTTGGGCCCTTGAGCAAGGCCCTTAACCATTGCTCCAGGGGTGGATTGTCTCCTGCTTAGTCTCATCAACTGTATGTCGCTCTGGATAAGAGTGTCAGCCAAATGCCAGTAATGGATAATGGTTTATATTTTACGCTTTTATTTCAAACAGATTTTTTTATAATTTACATTTACTCTCATGTTCCAATTTTTTTTATTTAGTCATCTTTTTTTTCCTGAAAACCACAGGTACCAAAATTTTTGCCACCCCTAAAAATGATTGTAAATAAAATCAAACAATCATTTACATAATCTCAGTCGAAAGGAACTATATTGTGTAATTCCATAACTTCCTGTTTCACTAGAGCATAGAAATTAGGTAACAGGCATTCAAAATCCCTTTGTCAGTCAACCTACCCAAAATACCCAAAATTCCAAAGAACGGTCAAAGACACAGATGGTAATTGAATTTAAAAAAACATAAAATGACCACCATACCAGCAAACTCTTTGGAAGGGTGGCAAAAAGACATCCCTTACTGAGCACAATAAAAAAAACAAGCATCTTGATTTTGCCACGCCTCATTGGAACTATGATAGAAAGAGAGTGCTATGGTCAGATGAGACCAAAATTGAATGTTTTGGCCATACACACCGATACCATCAACATGTTTGGCAGCAAAATGTAATGCATTCAACGAGAACCGCCTCATATGTCCTGTCAAATATGGCGGTGGTCCTTGATGTTTTGCTGCCAGTGGTCCAGGGGCACTAGTTAAGATCAGTAACACAATGAATTAAACAAAGTACCAGGAAAACATTTTTGCACAAACAGTTTGACATGTTTAGCAACAAAGTAACTATAAAGCATACTGCCTTTGTAAAGGAAATAAGTCAGAATTATAGCTGTGACTATTCGGACCGTCTTAAGAGCGATGGTCCCAAGTATTTCTCAAGATCATCGGCTGTACGGTTCCTTCTTTTCTGCCCTGGATTCTCCTTCTCATTAACACCATTTCTGAATACTGAATAGGCTTTAGTATAGTAGCTTAGCTAATTGTTGCTATTGACCATGGATTACATTTCTTAAAGAAGGCACCATGATACTCTTGCTGCAAATTTAATGAGCAGCATATGAAGGTACATGACGTTCACCTGGGGTGAAGGTTGCCCTCATTACATTAGATGCAACCATTTCTGAATGGCCACTTATGATATGTCATGAGAGCAAAATTCTTGTTCCTTTTGGTAGTGTGAAGACTTAAATTAAAGTTTTGAAATGATGGAAGTGAAATAAAAACAATAAAAACCTGACTTGCTTTGCATTTTTCTTTCTCAAACAGTCTGAGATATAGGCCGAACATTAGGCTTAGCAAAATATACAGTTTGGAATTTGAGTGGAATTCTCCTTGTCGTGTATCTGTTATCACACCAGTGAGCAAGAAAAATCCTTAAAGAAAAATCTTTGTTGTTGCCTAATGAAATAACAATGTTGTTTTTACATTAATATCTGCATGGAAATTCACTGAGTTATTGAGGTGAAGTATTTTTGCCGATGGCAGTGCCCCACCTGGGATTCAAGCACACAAACTTCTGGTGACAAATAGGTTTCCAAATTCCAGTTTCTCAGCATTGCTTGATGGCTTTGCCATGGAAACAAAAAATACCTTATAACAATGGGTCTTCCTGGTAAATTAAGGTCTACTGCAATTAAAAAGACAAAAAGATTAGACGCAAACAATTCATGATGGCTACCAGCTGCAATTTTAAAATCAGGATTGAGTCAGAAATAAGATTTTGTCAGACTCTGTATCTAAATCTAAGTATTTAATTTCAAAGTAATGAATAAAGTTAATCAAAGATGAAAGAAAATAAAATAAAGATAGGAGACGATTCACCAAATCAGGTCGCCTGTCACCACACAATTCACACAAGGCTTTTGTGTCACGTGTGAAGAAACGATCCGTTTTGACATGACTGTCGCACAGTTGACCTGACACACCCAGCAATCTGTCAAATAAAAACAACAGTCAGACCTGGGTCAACCTGTTTTTGGTTTAATTAGAAAACTTGCAGAGACAGTGGAGTTTTACCAGTTCCCCACCCGACCGGCATAAGTAGCAGGTCAGGTGTGATTTTGCACCATCTCTATACAAAAGACAAGGTTTTTCTAGGTCACACTATTGGAAGAGTACAAAAGAGAACTTGACCAATAAGGTGGAAATTGTTCTGATATGGGTTGGTTTTTCCACTTCTGACTCGTGTGGGTAACAGTAGACTACTTTTTCGCTCGTGTTTTCCAACTTGTGATACGGGAACAACACACTGCAAAAATCTACAAATAAGTCCATCTTAACAAATATTTTCTTGTCTTATATCCAGACTAAAAATCATTATTTCTATTACTTTTCTGCTCAAGACAAAGGATTGCAAATGACGCGAGACAGTTTGACCCATTTAAAGATTTGTCAATCGGGTAAGGCAATTTCATTGATGAGCAAAAAGTGACTTAAAATTTGGTAATATTTTCTACTTGAGAGAAGAAAAAAAAAAGTCTCATTACAAGACTAAATCACTTTTTTTCCAGTGTATGGCCACTGTATTTACGGCACCCAGCCAGAATGTAGCCTGCTTCTGGAAGCTGAAGCTAAGCAGGCGTGGGCTTGGCTGGTTTATGGCTGCACGTTGTTGGATCTGCGGTCTGAGGCCACATGATATACACGTTAAGCGACTGTTCTATTTTTCCCAGAAGCCATTTTGAATTTGTCAGTCGCAGGCAGTGACAGGTGACTACTGGATCTCTTGGTGACAGCAGCCAGCTGTTCGACAAACACATCACCCAGGCCCCCTAAATGTCCTGTTCCGTAAATATTGACTTTTCTCAGATGGTCTCCCCTGACCACCCCTGTTGTCACCCAGAAAGCAACACATTAGCACTTCCTCGTCAAAGACACAAGCTATTTGTTACAGTTCATAAGTCTACATTTTTTTCAGTTTCAGTGGTGAACAGTGGTGTCTGCTTCGCTTTTCCTCATGCTTTGCCATTGTTACATAATTGGAGATCGACAACATATTTTGTAATCTTCAAGAACAATCGTGATAATGGGAGAAGTTAAGGGATGGTGAACATATGATGTCATGTGCTGTGGCTTTATTTATTATTTGTACCTACTGTAAAACAACTTCAGCTCCTTTGCCAAATCAGTCAGCACTTTGGAATGTTGTTTGCTCAGAAGATTTTGGAAAAGTTTGACTTGTAAATATTTCCAGGCCTAAGCACATTTGAGATCATCTAGAATATCATGTATATTCATCTAGAATATCATGCACAAATACCTTTGTGCTGAAATTATTTTATTTGTTGGATTTTTTAAATCAAAATGATTCCAAACTGAAAATCAAACAAAATAAGAGGCAAAATTAGTGGGAAAAGTGTTAGCAAAAGCCTTTAGCTGAAGTTGTTTTTATTTTTCTGTATCAAGTAGTACACCTGTATGAAAGCATCTGCATTCGGTATGTTTCTCCACTCATTTATTCAGGTTTTTCTTTTCATTGTCAGCCGTCTGTTCATAGATAGAAACACTTACTGTGTATACTTATAAATAGGGAATACAGGGTTAGATCTTTTGACTCTAGCAATGCTGAGTTAAATATTTCTATTATTAGACTGGGGTAAAATTAGAAAAGTTGAGTTAAAGCTCACGACAGGCAAGGTAAGAATATTTTAAGTCAGTTGAATTATTGGCCTGTTCATGTGGCCTGTTTTAGCATGGACTCTGAAGATTTATACTCCCTGAAGTGAAGTGTACTCTATGTGCTTGCTGGTGCATTTATATAGACTTTTAATCTACCAGGGAAAATGTGAACCTCTGCGGTAAAAGGTTTTGGAATGGCCTTTTTTGTGTACTTCCGGAACTGATGTCAATATCGGATATGCTCTGGTATGTTTTAAAACTGGTATGTATTGTGACAGTTGCCTTGGTTATGAGATTTATATGTTTATACCCTAAGCCACTCCCATGTGTGTGTGTGTGTGTGTGTGTGTGTTTGGGTGTGTGTACGCATGTATATCTGTCTGTGTGTGTGTGGCCGAAAGCTAGTTGTCTTCAGCTGAACACAAAATTGAACAAAATTCACGTTTTACTTGTATACTTCCGTTAGGCCAGCTTCAAAGTGAATGCCCTAGCGTTTAGGGACTCTAAATCCAGCAGGGTAAGCTTCACATCCCAAAGATTGTGGGAGCAGCAGTCGTTGCACTGTGTGGCTCTTCTAGCCGCCTTTCAACAGACAAAACCTCTCTGTTTCATTTTAATGGCCCCTTCTGCTGCAGCCTCCCGTAGAACGCTCCAAAACCACAATGACACAGATGGTCACATGAGATTGACACAGAGCAAGTCGCAATCCGCAATGACTCAGACCAAAAGTGTGTGTGGGCTCCAACTTTTACAGAATAGAATTCATCCATCTGCCTCTCCTCGAGCAAATATTTGTTCTTGCCCAGATTGCCTTACATTATTGTACACTCTGACCGCTTCGCCGCCCAAGAGCCAAACCCCTTGTCTTTTTAACCTGCTAAAGGCCAGTTTATCGTCCTGTGTCTGTCGATATCCAATGGATGTTGCTGGTCGCAGCAACATTTGATTTATACTTACGGTGACTGGAGCGTGCATTTATACTTTTATACGTTCATACTTTTTTGCGATTTCAGTTGAGACTCTGGTCTAGAAACTAGCCTGTTGACCAGCAGTGGAGATTGGAGGCTCACTGTTTCCTTTTGAAGTTGCAGCCTCCCACATGTCTGCTTCCACAGTTGAAAAGCCCCTGAGGTGTCCAGGTAAGATATGATCCTCAGTCTGGCCTTTTTCCCCTTCTTCACCCACACCAAATGTAATCCACGATGGCTAATGCGGTGACAAATATTTGTACAACTTTGGGTTTGCTGCTGATGAATAGGTATTTACTCACGATATCACCTTACGAAACCCAACAAAACAGTCGTAAGGTTTATTTACCTCTCGCTTCATAGTGACACAGCTCCATTATCATTCCAGACAATTCTTCCAGAGCATGATTATGTGTCGTTAATTAGCATTGGTGTGGAGCAGGCCTTTCCAGAGTTTTTCTTAGAAGCTTGTTCTTTCCCCTGAAAGAGGAATGCAGAACATACCGTACATTGTTAATAAAAGGTGCTTATGTTAATCATTATGATTAGAATGACTATTGTTATAATCCTCATTACTGTATGCCGGCTATTATTTATTTAAAAAACTTTTTTTTTCTGGTACTCATGTAACAACACTGGTGGCATTCTTGAACACTTGAGCATTCTTGAGAATACATTAAATGTTTTTTTTTTTTAAGTTATATAAAAATGTTTTTTTCATTGTTGCCAGTCATCCATCAAAAAATCCATCCGTACTCATGGACTGTGAATGTGTCATTTTATCTGAAAGATGCATTGGGGAACAGTGTTTTCTAATTTAAGGCAGAAATTTAAGGCGATTTTTTCCGGAATATCTGGAATGCCAGATCATATTCAAAGAGTTCGCTTTAGCATCTCATGTCAGAACAGGAGAATGCATCACTACTCTTGTGATGTGGGCACTGCTCTGCTAAAAAAACCCAGCTCAAGGCTAGGTTTTGAAATGGCTGGTAGCTGGTTGACCAGTTCAGTCCAGCTCCCAGCATGACATGGTTTGACCAGATAAGGCTATGTTTTCAAACGCTAGTAGCTGGCTGACCATGGCCAGCTTAGACAAACTACCAGCGCTCACTGATTGACCAGCTCATACCCAGCTAGACCAGCTTTATGACCAGCTTGGACATGCAGGTTGACCAGCTCATACCCAGCTTATGTTGTTTGACCAGGTCAATTTTAAAGCTGGTCAAGTTGCCATACCTGAATTTTACAGCAGGGTGAAACAGTGCATTGCTGTTTAGCAACTGGTGTAAGCTGACTGCAAGAGCCCGGTCTGGCCGGTTTGTAGCACTGACTGACTGTCTCCTTCAGCTCCAAACCCAATCAATTCTGTTCCTTCCATCCCCTCCCTTTTTTCCTCTTGATCTTTCCCCCTCTTGGTCAGACCACAGGTTTTCCAGCTCCCGGCGATGGATCTGGTGTGTGACCCAAATCCCCCAGCTCATGTGCCATTTCTGCTATTCGCACGTGGTTACATTGGAGACAACCATCCCATAATCGCTACTGAGTGACAGGGCTGGTATCTATCTTGAAGATTTTCTTTTGCTCCAGAGATCAGAAAACAGTGGAGAGACACAAGGTGTGAACCGGGGAGAGATTGAGGGGAGGGGAGGAGGAAGGGAGTCACACTGCCGAGGGAAAATAGACCTCCTTGCCATGTAGATCAATCACAGCCCACAGAGTGGCTTTCTGTCTGTAATTAATATTTTGGGTCAGGAATGAAGCAACATTTTTATTTTAAATTAACAAATAAAAATCGATCCTATGAGTAAGAAAGGAAAAGGAAATAATAGGGCGTGAACAAATTCTGAAAGGACAGTTCACAGTGAGTGACAATTCTTGCTTTTGGGAAGTAACATAAGGAAAAATACCATTTTAAGAAGCTACTCAACTACTGAACTATAGTTGAAGTACTATTCAACCCATCTTTCAAAGTGAGATCTGAATTATACTGTTGTCGTGTTTGTCTCTATGTCCCAAAAGAGGTTCCCTCGAAAGCTGTTTTTTTACCCACAAATCAAGCAACAGCAGACAGCAGGGGCACCTTGCCAAGAAGAAGGTCAATGATCCTGTATTCCTCTACGTAAGCTCTGTTGTGTCTGTTTGTCCTAGAAACACAATATGTTGCTTAAACAAAGCCAACTCCTCTGAGGTTGATTCAGGCCAGTGAGGTAGGTGAAAAGTCACCAGAATCCTCCACTCTTGTCAGATTGACTGAATCTTACTGGGTTTTGTGCAAGGGTCTCGTTAACACTTTTCCCCACACTGGAATGGGCATTGCCTGCCTTTACAGTTGTTGCGATGTTAGCACTCATTGGTTTACTCACTGCCTACATTGAAACCCCCAGAAAGCCCGAGTTGTGTCAGACAGAAAGCCAAAATGGTCTTATTTCCCAGACAGCTGTGGATGTCCCTGCATGCTTTGGGAATGTCACTCACTTTTTGAGAGTATTTAGTAGGTTCCAATATACCAGACAAGCTCAGTCAAGTGTAGACATGTACTGGAATCCAAAACCAAAATTACCTATTGTCAATTTGAGAGTTCTGATATGTTGCCTGAGCCTAAAAATGAACAAAATAGGTAATTCTAACATTGATCTAAACCTTGAGATCAATTGTACTGTTAAAACCTTTGACTGAAAATGTGAGAAGCTCCAGGTTCAATCAATTTGAGCTATCAGGAAGTTGTGTAGGAGGCCATATCCTATCTGACACTACCAAGTAATACAAAAACAGGTTCACTCTGCTGTAATCAACAAAGGAGGCAAACACCTACTACGTCTCATATGCAAACAGACCTGCAAAGGAAACTAAAAGATTAAACTCAAGGTGAGTCACCAAAGATAACATAATCGCAGTTAAGATTTTACACAGAACTTAACTAACTTACACATGAAAACATCAGAACTACATGCAGGTGAACTTGTAATCCACGTATTTCTGCTTTCTATTGGCAACAATGATCTCTCTGCCCTGGTATGCAATCAAGCTCTGATGAAGCTGGAAAGAGTTAATGTGTCCGCATCTTTACTGCAGGCACAAATAGGGCATTGACAAGCATGCTAACCATGCTTATCACTGTAGTTTGCTCACAAGCTCTAGTGGCTAATTATTTATGGAAAGTACCAATATGAATGGTTCAATCTAGAACATGAACTACTAGGGAGTATAATTGTTTAGATATGTAACTATATTACAACATGTCAGTAATTCATTACTTGCCCTTTGGATAACATGCCTACTTTGACCCTTCATTGTTTAAACTTGGAAAATAACATACGTTATGAATTACTTTTTAGGCCAGTAATAATGTGTGAGATTTTCCAGTCACAGACAGTAGGGGTAAATGTTATACCACAGACAAATAATGAATTACAGACTCAGTGTAACATAGTAGTATATATCGAAACAATTATAATCCATTGTAGTTTGAACCGTTCATATTGGGGCGGCCTGTAGCATTGTGTTTAAGGTACATGACTAGGACCCGCAAGGTCGGTGGTTCGATCCCCCACAATAAGATCCACACAGCCGTTGGGCCCTTGAGCAAGGCCCTTAATCCGGCATTGCTTCAGGGGAGGATTGTCTCCTGCTTAGTGTAATCAACTGTATGTCAATAACGTCTGCCAAATGCCATTAATGTAACGTAATGTAATAATGCACGTTTCCAAAAAAATCTATCTTCAAACAGTCATTCATTTTTTAATAATATGTTAATTTTTTAAAACAAAAATTAGGATATAGCCTGGGTACATCCTGGTCGGCTAGAACCAAATATAGCCGGGTTTTCACCTGGTTAGATATCTAATTCTAGATAAGGCCAGATACCTTGACATTCAGGGGACAACCCGGCTATATTTGGTTGAAAAGTAAAAGGCTTCTAACAGACTATGACGAACCCACGCTACATCTAGGAGAAACCTGAGCTAAATTTGGATTCAATTAGTTATTTATTATTTCCCAGATTTCCACCCTTTTGCTCACTGGGATGGCACGGTTTCTGGCACATGAGTGTCACAGCTGTGGTTTAAGATTTACCATAGCAGCGCGCACTGGGACAAATCTTCTCGTTTTCAAACGTGCTGTTGTGGCGTGGGCCAAGTGTTTACAGACTGGATTTGTGTTTCTGCATCTCCTTGTAAGCAATACTGGCTCTGGAATTTCTAAATGTGAGCACCAGCTGCACATGCTTTGTGGACGGAAGAGTTCTCATTCAGCACGGTCATAATTAAGATCAGAAACACTGATAAAAGGCTGGGTTTTTGGTGTAGAGCTTAACCAGAGGATTCAGATTCAGTCAGGAAAACTCATTAACGCATTAAGATGGCGCATTCAAAGTCCAGTGTTCCTACGAACAGCTATGGGAAGGAGAAGGTGAAGCTGAAGTTCTGAATGAATCTATTTGTTCAGGGTTATGACACTCATGGAAGAAAGCAGTTACAGTCTTTGTTCAAACTGTTAAAGATCAACTTAGTTTGGTTATCTCAGGGGATTTTCAACTGTCAGTCTCACACCAGGGTGTATGAGGAGGAGGACCATGACAGTGTCGACTGAAGTCCATGGCTGATCAGTGGGCAGGCAAAGACAAGGCGCGGCAAACGTATGATCCAAGAAAACCAATAAGAAAAAGGGAAATATGTGACCTCACAGGTCTTTCATAAAAACCTTTCCTGAAAATAAAGCTTTATATTGTCTTATCAAAATAAACCATAGTACAGACAAAAAGTATTAATAATTTACAGTATTCCTTTAGATTGTGCCAGGAGTCTTAGCTAACAGCCCTTGCAGTGTCATATGGAAGAAAGTTTACCTTTACCTTTAAATAAAATCTCATTTTCTTCATAGCAAAAACTAAACAGATCATTATCCAGGATTCAGTCAACTTTGACAAATACATAAAGGATTTGCTCTTTTATTCTGAAATATAAACGGGAAGGTTTGATAATTATCTCTGTTGGTGGATTAACACGTAACTTCATGTATTTGAAATTTAAAAACAAATGTTAATGCTATCTAGTCCACAGTCTGTGCAGACTGTTCATACCAAAGAGCCAGTTCATTTTGATGTCAGTATAGAAAAAATATTAATAAATTAAATAAATCGCTGAATAGAATTAGGTATGTAGGTTACACCAAGGAAGCCAAGGACTGGAAGGTCACAAAAAGCTGGGCTCCTGAAAACATAGTGTGGCCACAGGTCAGTTCTGAGTTAGTGTTTTACCATTATCAGCCTGCCTCTCCCAGTGGAACCTGTCCTACGAGCTACACAGCAAATGACTCACTGAATTATGAATGCTGAATCAACAGTTTAAAAATTGATAAGAATGGCACACATTAACAAGCAATAAAAGAGATGTTACACCGGAATCCAGCACAGGACACAGAACACTTACAGAATAGACTGGTAATACATTTTTGCAGGATCAAGGTTACCAATACTTTAAGACAGTTGTTGACAATCTGTTTCATTGTACATGGTATAAAGCTCCTTCTGAAAGGTGCTGTGTTAAAGCACAGACAACAGTATTTTCTTGCACAGGGGTCTCAAGCTCCAGATATCACTCCGCACAGTGATTTCCTCCTCGGAGGAACAGCTGGTAGCAGGTTGATCAGTTCCGACCAGCTCCTAGCTCTACATGGTTTAAATGGTTGACCAGCTCCCAGCTTGAAATGGTTTGACAAGCTGTTTTGCAAGATGTGGTAGCTATCATCTCAGACACGCTACCAGCACTAGTTTGTTGACCAGCTCATACCCAGCTAGACCAGCTTATAGTTATAGCTTGCTTTCACAGTAGGTTGTTGAAGTACAGACAACAGTATCTTCTTGCAAAGGGGTCTCAAGCTCCAGTTCTGGAGGACCGCTGAGTGATTTCCTAAATCAACAGCTGATTTAGGCCATGGAATAATGGCGTGCAGACTCTTAAAGCACCTTTTAAGGAGGTGGGCTAACAATTTCATAGTAAGCTGTATCCTTATATTTTAGCTCTGAATTTAAATGTTTAACTGCTGTCTTGGTTTGGCTTTGTTTCCATTTCTTTCCTTTTCTTTTATACCATGTTCATCAACTACACAAAATGAACCCTTAGTCAAATTTTTTCACTTCAATGAATTTGTCAAAACAAATATACAGTAAGAACACCTGTTGCATGAATCATTGGAATTGGCTTCGTATTGTACAATGAGAAAGGTTGGAATGGGGCATTCAGATATCTCTTATCATTGTGGGAGGTGGCTGTAGTACTGCTGACTGCAGTATACCAATTAGAGCAAGGCTTTGTCAGTCTGGAAGATTCCTCTACATGCTTCAGCTCACGGCTGGATGTTGGCAAGACAGATCTGCCTCTGCGTGCCCTTGTACATTTTGACATTGCGAAACAGGATTGCGTTTAGGAAAGACGACTGGTGAAAGGTACGGGGTGGGGCCTTGCTGGAACAAGAAGTCTGCCGAAGTTCCCTGGAAAGGAAGTGAATCTGTCGGTTGGATTATCCATAGTACAGCGCTGAGAACGTAAATGCGTTAGAAGCACACGGCTGCAATGTAAAAAATGAACACTGACTAAATTGCAGGAAAAACTCCCCCCCATAGTGCTGCACCAAGATGGACTGAAAATAACAGACTGCAGGTTATAACCATAAACATGCTGGCACAGCAGCGACGTGCTCAAGGGCACCATACTGTGGCTGTCCAGGCATTTAAAACACGGTGTCTTGTTGTTCTGAAGGAGATGGACAGCACTAGGAAATTTACGAAGCGTGCAAACCTTCTGTACTGTACATGCTGTTTTGCATGACAGGAACAGGAAGTATTTTACATTTACGTGAATGCGGCCTTTTTAGTTCCCTCTTGACCATTTTTAATCTTCCAAGGATCTTTAGTCTGCAGCTCTGGTGCATGTTGTCTCTAGCTTGTTTTGACAACAACAACTGTACACCACCATAGGACTCCCACTCCCAGGAAGCCCAAAATATTTTCCTCTTTCCATCACTTTTGTACAAGTTAATACTCGTCTCATACAAATTTGTTCCAGAACTGTACAGTTATTTTATGTATACTTTTAAACTTTTATGTAAACTTAATTGTAACCTTGTCAGTATATTCTTGAGGCTTATCAGTGGTTTGCATCTTGTGGTGAACCCCTCTGAGGTTATGCTGGAGTGGTCTTCTCTTTATGGTCTTTGAAAACATCCTGGATAGTGATCTTGATCTATACGACAGTTGAAAAGGGGGGTTCTGTTCACAATAGAAAGTTTTCTTCTGTCATCCACAGCAGTGTTCTTCTGTGGTCTACAGAGGTTGTTTGCTATTACTGAGCTCACTAGTGCTTTTTAACAATGCACCAAATCGTTAATGTTGATACACCTATGTTCTGGCTATGTCTCTGCTAAATTTATACTGATCTTCAGCCTAATGATGGGTTGCTTTACAGGCATTGACATTTTTGGGATGTTGAGAGACAACAGCAACGAAAGATGTGCAAAGGCAAATTTCACACCTAGAATCAACTCAGGGCCTTTCGTTAGCATGATAAATGAAGTTAAAATGCCACAATACACAGCTGACAAAGAAGCAGCTGATTAGTCATTTGTCCAATTGCTTTTGGTCCCCAAAAAACAGGGGACTAATTATCCAGTATGGATGTGAATTCTCTCACGTTAAAGTTTCATCCTCATATTCATGGTTTAATTTAAAATCCAATGCAGTGGAGTCAAAACTACTAAAATTGTATTACTGTCCAAATACTTATGGACTGTAATGAGTACCAGCTGATATTGCAAATAGCCTGCTCCTCCAAATGGCAAATCAATTGCCTGCAACTATAAAGCATGCACAGTCTTTGTTGACTTTGAGCATGGTATGATTGTTGGTGCCAGAAATGTACACAGAGTACACAATATCCAGATGGGTGTGGATAATGAAGTGGCCCACAATCCATGAGAACAAGGAAGGAGTCAGATGTGGTTTGCATACTTTATTAATTGTTCAGTTGTTTTTGTTACACTGCTCACTTACTCATTTACCCTCTGTGATTCCCCTTAGTGTGACGTGAACACCTCATTTGTGTTTTACCATGTGCATTCTGGGAGAAAAGGCACAATACATGTGTTACATTTTCTGCTGAGATGTTTCTCTTCAGATTTGGACATGGTGGTGGTATCTTTTTCGTTTTTTGGTGAAGAGGAAGCAAAATGGCCGCCATGAGGTTTGCATATCAGACACATCTCTTCGAACTGCGTACATTCTGTGCAGACAGATATTGTTTACTTCACAGCTTTGCCTTTTTAGAAAGTTTTGTGGTTTGTCCTTTAACAGATCAAATATAGACCCTGTTACGTAGGAACTACATTGAAAAATATTTCTGATGGAAGTGACCCCACATACCCATGTTTGCTGTGCCCTCATCAGGGTGGACTGTGTTTTGGTTACTTTAAAATCCCCCCCCCCCCCAGTCACCGTCTGGACTGATCTGACTAACAACAGTGTGGGCCCGCAGTGAACCTCTTGTTTTTCCAAAATAGTGCCTCTTGTTTTGGTCATTTCTATTAATTTTACTTGGTTTCCTCAAAGAAACACATTTGGCATTAATTCAGCCCATGATGTGAGTTTACCTGAATTTGGTGCGATGATTACAATTGAACATCCTGTTTAGGCGTTTATGTCTTTAGTTCAACGGAGCAGAAAGAAAAAAAAAATTCCCTCACGTGTACCTCCATTAACTTCTGTTTTATGTACTATCTTTAGTTCTATGGGACTGTTACTTTACCATGTACTACCACTCAAATTAAGTTTGACTCCAGGCTAAACATGCAGCAGGTCCGTCTTTACGAGATGAATATCCAAAGATACAGTTACCATGGATCTGGGGTGACTGACGGTCACAAAATTTTCATTTTCCCACTCCAGATATCAGAGCTCTATTTGAAATGAAGCTATGGCTAGTAGCCAAGCGCTTATTGCTACCGAAGACGCTATTATATGAGATAATCAAGCTTTAGCATATTCTGCCATATTCTAACCTGCTTTATCAAAATCGTTTTGTCATATTGTGCCCAAACTTATTTTGAGTTTTACAAACTATTCAAAAGAGGTTAATGTTAGCTTTATAATTAAGCAATCGTCTTCAAAGTTGTCACAATATGGTAGTTACACAAGGTTGGGAGACTACCGACACTGGGTTAACTGAGCTCCAGGGTGATACCTTTCCATTGTATGTAGCAATAAAACCATATTTTTACTCTGAACATTCACTCTTGACATTATACAGGCCAAGAAAGCAAATTCACTATGATTGGTCAAAAGTGTGAAGGTGACCGTTTCTATGGAAGTTCAAGTAGATTTTTTCCCCCTGTCTAAGGTGGGATGATAGACTCCTACAATACATTAACTATTTTATTGGTTATCACTATCCCAAACTTCAGGCGTTGCTGACTGACCCCATTTCTTCCACTACGGGCATCCTTGTCAAACATCTTCTTAGCCTCTCTGGAGGTTAAGTTGTTTTAGGTATGTATTTAACTGTTCCTTTCCAACAACAGTTGACTTATCATAAGGCCACTCATCTCAGAAACGGTAAAACTGCATTTAGCCAAGCTCTCAAGTGGCTTTCACTCAACTCCTTGGCTTGTCACGGGGTCCGAAGCATCTGGAAAGTGTGGCCGTTGTTTGCAAGTTGCTGGTCGGACCTCGGGTAGGTGGAGGGGGCTCGCCCCCTTTGGTTTTTTTTTTCCGCGTCATTGTCTCCACTCTCCACTGGTGGTGCTAAATGCATGCAGCCAGCATGCCACCACAACATCCTGTCCTCTTTTTATAACAATGTTCTGGGGGAGATGTCTATTCTTATCTGTTTTCGCAAGTTTGTTGAGAACAAGCTGTTTAAGATCTCATTAAGTTCTAATTTTCAATAAGAGGCCAGAGCACGGCAATATAATGACAGAGACAGAAGCAAACATACAGTAGTGAAAATACAGAGATGCAGCACTGACATCAGCTTTTTAAATATATTATTTTACTCTGCAGACTGTGGCAATAACAGTTTATCGAATATTGTAGAGGCAGAAATCCTTGGATATAGCTTATTTAAATCCAGGTTTGGTACTGTACCGGAAGCTCTTAGAGAGCTTTCTGCTCTCGTCTCATGTTCTTATATTCTCAAAGAAATAACTATGTAGAAGGAGAAATGGCAGGGGTTTAACTGGAGCAATTTAAAGGCACTAAAATGACGATAGTGGTGGCGGTGTGCTAAGAACAATCGGTCACGTATAACCAAAATGTCACAAGTTATACTTCCTGCTCTTGTTGCTGTATCATAGGCACTTTGTCTGCGTCATTTCAGGAGGACATCATTCATCTACCTGCTCACAGTCAAATTATTGTGACAGGGCTTGAAAATATAGATCTACATATATTTTGACAGGGCTGTTGGGTTTATACTAGGGAATAGTTTGTCTCTTTGCTGAACATCCTCAGAATTAATTGCAGTCTGCCTGCGTCAGAGTGAAAATCTAGTGGAAGTGAAATATGTTCTTATGAAAATATGGCCACATTGTCTAATGTGTAATTTGGCTTTGCTTCATTTATAGGTTTTTTCGGAAGATAAGAGCTTTGGGGTTGTTCTGTGGCAAAGTACAACGCGTGATACTTTAACACATTCAGTGAGATTCAGCCAATGAAACATATGAGGGGAAATAGCCTTTGATGTTGTGCATAAATCTCCGAAAGGTTGATTTTTTTTTAGCTTTTTCTTCTTTTTTCAATAGCATTTTGTGCTCTGTAACAAACATCAATGCACATGTTTGCAGGTGTGTGTGCACATAGCAGTATTCACTAACTTGGAACTTATTTTGTTCCCTCAAACAGCCCTTCTGCTATCCAGTGTGAGTGACTGTAATACATTATTTACCAAATCATTGACTTGCATTTTATGACTCTGAATCATCAAATCATTTTATGACTTGCTATTGCCAAGGAGGAAGCTGATTTCCTGAGATCAAGTCACAGCTGCCTTTTTCATAGCCTCTGAAAAGAAGGCAAACAAGGGGCCTGTTTTATCTGCATTGGTATGTGAATGATATATCTCAGCATTATTTGTTTGTGATTAACAAACGCTGGGTGTGATGTAGCATTAGCTCTGTGAGAGACTGAACACCAGTCCATATGCTGGGTATGAATTAGCATTAGCTCTAGCATAAGCTAGTCCACCATTTTGGCCACCAGCTTACTCTGCCACCTTAACCAGCTTTAACCAGGTTTGACTAGCCACAGACTAGCTTGAAGTGTCGAAAGCACAGCTGAAACCTGCTAAGAATTGCAGCTGCTCTTTTCCTGTTTTTCAGTAGGGATTAGCTCTGTCAAGAGGCTGACAGACTAAATAAGCTACTTGAGGAAGTCAAATGATCTGTGATAATGGGACGAGCAGCTCGGCTCCACAGAGAAAAAAGGGGTCCTGTAGGATCCTGTGGGAGGAAAACAGATACACTGGCCTTTTTTTTCTGAAAACCCAGCATTTCTGAGTATACTTTGATGTTACTACTAAAAAAACAACCCCTTCTCTCTTTAATTAGCAGGTATCATGGCATGCAACTCGATGATTATTGTAACTGTGTCTGTCTGTAGCTCTTGAAAATGCCACTTAGCCAAAATGTCGGCCGAATGTTGAAACTCTACACTGTACATTGGAGGCTGCTTAATGGAAAGAGCACACTGAATTAGCAGCCGGCGCCCTTTCCCCGTGGCTGAAGCCAGTGCGAGGCTCTGATCTTTGGCCCTGTTTTAGTGTGACCATAGTGCCCTTTGTCCTGAGGATCAGATAACGCTTCCTCATTTTGCTTTCAACACTGTAATATTTTTCCTGAAACTCAGTGACCGCCGATATGACTGTGCGGTGGGAAAATGATAAAGTAACCTTCACTCTTTGGTCAAAGGACAAGACTTTTACAGGAAAAGTTCAATGTAGTCTGGGTACGAAGAACTGGGTAAGATAACAAGTATATAATCATAGATTATTAACATACTTCCATTCATTCATTCATTCATGATATGCTTCCTGGTTTTCAAATGATGTAGATTTCCTGTTCATTCTAAATGTGGTGATATAAAATGTGTTTCTTTGTGCTATTTATGCACATTTCAAGTATTGTTGTCATACAGAAATCATTCTATAATAACAATTGGAAAATAATATTCTGAAAAACTGTAGAAAAAGTTTTTTTTGTCTTATCTTTATCTTGAAATTTGAGACTATTTGTGTTGGTCAAATATAAACACCAGTCAAATCTTCAAAATATAGAAGACCCACACATTGGCACATGACAATGGAAGAAATCCGAAGAAGAGGCTGTAGCCTTATCAAGAGAAAAATGCTTGAGATTCAAGCCAAATGTATGAGATTTAGACATAATATTATGGAAATGTAAGAGAAAGGATATGCAATGGATGTCTTTTTTTTGTTTTTGTTCCTCATGTCATGTCAGGTCAGAATTTCAGGTGGATAACTTCTGGGTTTAGTGTCTCAATTGAAAAATCCTGGATGTATATCCAGAAATTATCCACCAATCACATTGACCTGTTTTCTGCTGCACTGTCTGGTGTGCACCTTCCGGTGTGTATGCAAAAAAGTGGCATCTTTTCCCTATTTATTGCCCCTTGTTGAATGTACGATGTGTCATTGGGTAGGGCCGGTGGGTCTTACGGCAGGCCGGATGGGACAAACTGTTCTGTGCCATCAGCTCCTCTGACGGAGGCGCTCCTGGGGGAATTTGTGGTGAGCTCATCCCTCAGGACTGCGTCTCCACTGGCCAGTTTCCCAAGGAGTTCCCGCCGCAAGGAATCTGGTGTGTGGACACCCCCCCTCCTCCTCCCCTCCCGCTTGCTTAAATATTACACAGAGAGGTCAAACGCCCCAGCCCCCAACGTCAGCTAGACGAGAAGCAGCTGGAAACAACATGCATTCATTTCGACTCGCCATGGCATCTCCCACCAAACTACAAATGGGCCTGTGTGCAGAGGCTGTCACTGAGACACCCACCAAATACGTCTTCTGTGGGCATTTGTCAGAAACGAGGGCCGAGTGTAGCCTGAAACAGCCTTGAAAATGGACGATGTGCATGTTTGCAGGAAGGAAATATTTAATGAACAGAGCAGTACAGTGGAAGGTAACCTGCACTCATAGGTTGGACCTCTGGCAGTGGAACATAAAGAGCGAGTGTGGTGCTAGGAAGGAGAGAGAGGGAGAGAGAGGGAGGGAGGGAGAGAGAAAGAGAGAATGTGGTAGCCACAGGAGGGAGGTAAACTGCAGCGATAAGCACATTCCACAGGCCAAGCAATCTGGCTCTTTTCAAGATTAGAGGTCTATAGCTTTCAAACTGACCCCAGGAGTGAGATTGAGAGAGAGAGCGATAGAAAGAAAGGGATAGAGGGAAGATAGAGGGGGGGGGGGGGGGCGGGCGGCATGCCCAGTCTTTTCCTTCTGACCTGTTTCCTGTTGCTCCTCACACCAGAAAATTCCACGGTCGGAATTGCAGGTTTAGCCGGTGTTCCAACATTCTCCCTGTGGGCACCTCCAGGGCAGAACACCTGAACCAGCTTTTGGAGCGGTGAGCTCCCTTTCACTGGTTGGAAGTTCACCATGTACATTTAAGACCTGGCCCAGAGCAGGGTTTTTTGCTTCTGTTTTTAGACTCCAAACCCCCCCCCCCCCCCCCCCCCCATTCAGCATTGCTGATAAAAAATGATTGATGTCCACGTCTTTGAATTTTTGCTCATTTTCATTGGGGGGAGAGTGGGGTCGGCGTTTTCCAGAGATGGAGTGTATGGTTGAAATGTGTCACCGTCGCACCGCTACTGAAAAAAAAAAAGAGAGTCTGTGGTGCGTGTGAGAGATAGAGTGGGTGACATGGGGAGGTAAGAAGGTAAGTGTCAGAGATCGAAAACAGTTCAGGGTAGTCCAGAGGGCCTTTTCTTAAGGACTACAGTATATACAGTAAATAATACACGGAGACTGCAGGACTGCAGGCAGGTACTGGAGAAGTCTATACCCAACCACTTGGTTGAACAATGCCTTTATAGATCGACTGTGGAGCCCATCCACACACTGGAACAGGGTCTTAACAGATACCAGACCATAGAGCCCATCTACACTGGAACTGTGTCTTAGTAGTATGAGCCACCCAGCAGCTCAACCAGTCTCTTTAAAATGTATACCCCAACACTTAAAATTGTGATCCCTGCATAAGCAAGGCACAGAATGGATGCGACACGAAAAATGAGTACATTAATGTCAGACCAAACCAGTGATACGCAAACGGAAAAAAAAAAAAATTCTATGAATGACACCATGCGTTTCGAAAATTCTTATTTAAATACTTTTATATACGTACATGAGACACAACCTGATGTTATGACAGGAAATGACATCAGTAACTCTCCGCTCATGATAAAACGTAGCTGCACCACAGAACACCGGAGTACAGAGAAAGATAATTTGTGTCCTTTGCCCCCTCCACCTTCCTGTTGAAGTGTTAAAGTCCTCATTTCCTGCACAGTTTGACCTTTTCATACGCCAAACAATATAAAGTGTTGGCAGTACAGAAATGAGTTATCACAGTGGCACAGTAAGAAGTTTAAAGGGTTTTATGTTCCAGTGACTACTGTCAGCATCTGGGGGGCTGTTTGTGCTGCTAAAAATAATTTGTGGGTTAACCATTTCCCTCCCAGTGTCTGGGAAGGTCTTACTGTTCTGCTCACTCACATTTTCTGATGTCTGGTTCACAAAAATGTATTGCCTCTGTTTGATAAGAAAAAGCGTTTACATATTTATATAGAGCTTTTATAAGCATAAACTGCTGGTTGTCAAATTAGGGTATAATACTACAAATAGGGATTTGAGGATGTATTTATTTATTAATCTATGCGTATATTTATTTGTATTTATTTATTTCCCTCTGGCAAAATAATGAGTAAAAGATTTAACTGCAAGCGATCCCATGTCTTTTAGTTCATTTTGATTGGATGAAGTCTGTTCCTTGAACGTGATTTTTATCACATGCGCATTCCAATGAAAATGCAGCTTCAAGAGTAAAAACAACTCCCCACAGTCATGTGAGCCTCAGTCACTCTCCATAGTTCTGTTTCTTCGGATCCATGTTGGTGGTCAAACAAGTTGAACCGTTTCAGGTGTCTTTTCACATTGTTTTCTGAGAAGTGTGCCAAAAGCGCAACTTTTTCAGCTTCTGGGATTACCAGGCCCTGGCCAGAAAAGGCCAACACTCCTCAGAAACTCCTGACTGGACAAATACCAGCGAGTGGTTTTATTATTTGAAACATTTGAAACTTCCACACTAAACCAAGCTTTCTAACCTGAGGCCAGATGGAAAGGGACAGAGATAGCTAAATAAGCACACAAATTAGCCACAGCAGATGTTCTGAGACCTGGGGTTTCAGTATTGGTTTATTTACATTATCATGTCGAGCTTCTTGAAGAAATGAAAGCAGGGGAAAACTGAGTGGCTTCTCTCTTTTTTAGCTTGTGCCTACCTGTAAATCAGCTGCACAGAAATTTTACTGGTTTTCTTTCTTCCCTTTTAACAAGAGACTGAGTTATACCAGGGACACTAGCCGAGTGAGATCTGTCCGACCAGTGATCGCTAATCACTAATCACTCAATCTCTTGTTCTATAAAAATCAATGAACTAAGGGTCAAAGTAATCAGCATCACATTGATGTCTATACTCATCGATTAGAGCCACCGGTCATATATTATATATACACTAAGTGACCATTTTATTAGGTAGACCTGTACACCAGCTTGTTAATGCAAATATCTCATCAGCCAATCACGTGGCCGCAACTCCATGCGTAAAAACATGCAGACATGGTCAAGAGGTTCAGTTGTTGTTTAGACCTAACATAAGAATGGGAAAGAAATGCAAACTGTTGAGAAGCCAACTGTCCACTTTTGGTTCCCTAAAAAGGGGGGACTATGTATAAAACTTTAGGTAATTTTTACACCCAATATGGATGTAAATACCCTCCAATTAAAGGTGACAGTCTGCACTTTAAATTCATATTCATGGATTTATTTCAAATCCAATGTGCTGGAGTACAGTGCCAAAAGAACATAAATTGTACCACTGTCGAAATACTTAGGAACTGAATGCACTGAATATACAATATATATCAATTGGGTCGTTCTTGTGAAGATTTAGAAAGATTCCTATTGGAATTCCCCGGTTAATTCTCCTCCAGACAGTGATGTCTCTCAGAATCCTAATGTACTTTTCAATGGGAAGCATTTCTGCAGGAGAATAATATTTGATAATTGTTCAACTAGCCAAAACTCAGGATCACAAACAGTACATAGTCTGATTTGAAAGAGTGAATACACTTTATTAAAACTAAGACAAACTTCAGAGTCTGAATTCATAGCACATCCAAGTAGAGCGGGTTATCTGTGGTTTGACTAGTGACAATATTACACCTTCAGAGAAATGTCAAGTCCCCCCATCACGCACTTATTTCCACCTGCAAGAACACACAGGAAGTCAAACCCATCATAGAAGACAATGTTGAGAGCTGGTCTATGCTCAGGTCTATTTACCAGCTGTGCTGTTATTAGAAGCTCTTTGTGTCTTTCTTAATTTCCATTGGACATTGCCAATGGAAAATATTGTTCTTTCTTTTGTGGGAAATGCTTATTCTCCCATTGGACAATATTCCAGATATGAAAGTGCTCAATAAAGCCAATGGCTCATAAATATTTCGCGGGTTCAACGTTTAAGCTGTCATTTACGAGATACGATGTCAGTCTCCCCACGCTGCAGGTGGGAGAATCAAAACTGAAAGATTGTGATAAACGATCGGTGACAGGGCCTCTCGTGTGCAGAATACAAGAAAAAGAAAACCATAATTCTGCTTCTTCTGTGGGTTTCTCTGCTGTATGGAGAAGCCAGGCAAAAATGTACTCACACTGTTACTGTAAATCACGGCGAACGCTGAAATGTTTTGACTGCGCTTAAAATCACACCTTCTTTGTGGGATCAGATACAGAGAAGGGAAAATCCAGCAAGTATCATGAAATGAGGTTGGAAAGACAGTGATACGCATTTTTAAATACATCAACATCATCGTCATAACCTTACAGAATTATTTAAAACTGTGCTTGAATGCCACCAATGCCACCACTTTTTTGAGTAGTTTTTTTTTTACTGTTCACACAATGTCTATTCAGATGTAAGATTCAGGTTTTCTGTTGGAAAAAAGTATTTGAATAATTGTGTTCAGAGCAATAAAATCTTACAACTTTTATGTCTCCTTTCTCTTCTGCCGCATGTTATAAAAAGTTTACTCGTAATGTATACAAACAATGACATCAATTCTGACTTATTTTTGCACCATTGTGGAGATTTTTAGGAAATTCAATTAAAATGTTTAAAACAGGGGAGGCAGGGGAAATTGGGGCAGTGAACCAGTTATTTGGGTGTTTTGTACAGACACCATGTTAAAATAAATAGTCTGTACCCCAAAATAAATTAATAAATTATAAGTACTTAAGAAAATGGTTTCCGTCACACAGGCCATTCTTGCCCACCTCTTCATTGAGAACTTCTTACAAAGCCACCCGTACTTTCCAATTGCAGTAAATAAATAACTTGATATAGGTGACTCACCAAAGACGGAAGCAGTAGGTTACTTATTGAATGAGCTGCTCTGATTTTTTAGGTTGACATTTACACCCAGTTGTTGCCCAAAACCAGATTTTTACTCCCAGGTGTAAAAAGAATACATTACATTAATGGCATTTGGCAGACGCTCATATCCAGAGCAACATACAGTTGATTAGACTAAGCAGGAGACAATCCTCCCCTGGAGCAATGCAGGGTTAAGGGCCTTGCTCAAGGACCCAATGGCTGTGCGGATCTTATTGTGGCTACACCGACCGGGATTAGAACCACTGACCTTGCAGGTCCCACTACGCTATAGGCCGCTCAGAATAAATATATGTGTTTTCCGAGATGTTTTTGCATAACTGATTGTAGAGTTTGAATGTTACATAAACGTGACATATTATGCAATACATCAGGATGGTACTATATCATCCACCATAAATAATCACATGAAAAAATTGTTTTAATATTCAATTTGTGAGAAAATATCACTTTCATTCTGTGACTGAAAATTTTTACTTTGTTTCCCTGCTTTTGTAACCAACATGGCCTCGGAGGTCACAGATATTAAAGGGTACCTATTTCTGGATTCCTATAGACAAAGCAGAATTTCTTATCGTGTGAAAAATCTAAACGGCCCCTAACTTGGAATGGTTGGGGGAGACTAATAAAATGTCAATGTTATAATGACATTTTTGGGTTTTGGGTTTCAATGAAACTGCAACCGCATTCAAAGTCATTTGTATGAATTCTCGCAAGCCAGTAACAATCAAGCATCCATCATCCCATCGTTGTGAAGCATGAGCTGTGCTCCACCTGACCCGAGGGATAGTATCTCACTGCCAGGCACTTAAAGTATTTCAGCCCGGAGTTAGAGCAAGCCACGTGCAGCCTCCTTCCCTCCCATAAAGGCCTTTTCCTTATCTGAATTCGGGCAAGATACAGTGATTTCCATCTTGCTGTAAACCAAAGTGAAACTACTCTAAGTGCCCCACGTCTTTTTATCAATCCTTTCCATCCACATAACTCCTTCCTGGCAGTCAGGTTAGGCCCCTCAGCCAGGTTAGGCCCCACAGTCAGGCTGGGCCCCTCAGTCAGGTTAGGCTCAGGTCTGTGAAAAAATATAAAGTGTAGGGCCGTGTATTGAAAAAGTGCACATTTCAGATGAAATTTGGCGTTCAACATTTTAACCCATTATGGATGAAGGCACCCATAGAAAGGCCTAGGAATCTCAATGTATTTCAACGATCATGTGTCTTGAAATCATAGTCATATGTCATATGATCAAATACAACACTGGTGTCACATCTGTCTGTTAATTAAGGGAGATGTAAAGGGCAGGTTGTATCCTCCCATAAGGGGTTGTCAAT
Organism: Conger conger; assembly: GCF_963514075.1. Lineage (NCBI taxonomy): Eukaryota > Metazoa > Chordata > Actinopteri > Anguilliformes > Congridae > Conger > Conger conger. Next base: position 38,340,280 of record NC_083772.1, on the reverse strand, counting down.
GGTTGTCACATTGTCCTTATACATCATATCCTTTTACAGATTCAAACAAAAGCGATTTAGGGTACTGTACTGTTCTTACCAGTGACACAGCTGCACCCCAGCACGTACCTGCAACCACCTGTAAAGAAGTCTGGTTTCCCCTATAAAACTCACAGCACAGTGTGTTTCTAAACCAGGGCAACTAACATAACTTTGCATGTTACATGAAACTCATTCCCATTGCTGGCTACTCATTGCTATGGTCTTATGGCACGTGCTAAATATCATGCCCAATGGCAGAATGATACCATAAAATCACTTGGTAAAGTTTATATTCTCTTATCTGAAGCACTTAACAATCGTGCCTCTCATTCACGTATGAGGCTATTTGTTCTGAGGCTAACGGGAGGTTTACAGACAGGAGGTTTGAAAGAGAGACTGTGGATAACGTCATTGAGCTGCTTTTCAGAGCTGCAGGAAGCCTGCAGTGCAGCTGCCTGTGTGAGAGACCGCTGTGTAGAGCGTAACGGAAACTGCACCAGGTGGGGGGGGGGCCTGGGCCTGGGCCTGGGCCTGGGGGGTGGGGGCACAACAGATTTCAGAGAGCCCAGCCAACCTCCTGGGTTCTAGTCCCACCTAGAGGCGTCGGTGGAGAATTCAGTCTCTGGCACTTTGAATCAGACCTGGGTCAGATACGTAATCGTTTTGAATTCAGATAGTTTTATGCGCTTGATTTATCTTGCCTGGTGCAATTGAGCCAACCAAGAGGACCAGAAGGCAGTTGTCTGCAGTTTTTGAGAGTATTTCATAGGTACTGAAAAGCTCAGTAAGGCAGAGAAAAGTATTTGGATCCAAAAACAATTGAGGATTTGACCCAGGCCCGAACAGTCAATTAGGAAACCTGTGACAATCACCAACGGTCAGGGGCGAACTGACCGTAACGGGAATCCCGGCGTAACGTGGGAAGGGTTTTTGCCGAACCGAAACGGCTGCGAGAGATCAGAGGACCCCGCTCCCTCCTGCCGAATCGCACCTTGGCACGCAGCGCACGTCTTTCTTCCTCCCACAGAAATGAAGCAGTGAGGAGCCGTGTCTGATTCAGTGGACTGCGTGTGCAGCTGTGGTTTCACTGCAGATACCTTGGGGAAATGACACTGCCGTTGCACCATGTGTGCATTCTCATCACGTATTTTCCCACTAAATTGGAGGCCACTCACCGACCCCACGGGACTAGTGTCTGCCGCAAGCCTTTGGTCCAGAAAAGTCATAAACCACCTGACCGTTTCGATTGGACAAAATGATCAGGAGCCCTGTTTTAATTTGTAATTTTCTTCAAGCCATCAAGCCTAAATTTGACACTATTATTCAGACAAACAACATAGCACCAACATTACAAAAGATATAACAAAGAGCTGCCTTTGCTCACTGTTCAAGTATACAATTTTACATAACATAATTCATTATTTCATGTCTTATCATCAATAGAAAAATTGCCAACTGTGCACATTGCCAACTCAGAACTCATAACGATAAAACTGGTTGTTTTGGAAATAATGCATAACTTTGTTCTCTCACTCTATGGTGACTACAAAATATCAAAATAACTGGCTTAATGACTTCATGTCTTGTAAATTATTTCATTGTGGAAATGTGCATGAACACAAACAAGACCATTATTTTTATGTTTCTTCGCTGAAATATTAATTTAGCCTCTGTTCCATTACTTGTCCATATAGGAATGTACTGGGATTTTCTGGATATGCAACACTGCAATATAAACTTCAAAACCTGGATTAAATTCACTCACCTCATTGCCACTCACTTTTCAACTGACAAATATATACACTTCTGCTGTGAGATTCTGTTCATGTGAGAGAGCAATGTTTATATTAAAGGTTAATTTAATGAATGTCACAACTGGTTCCTACATGAAAGCTTGTTATGTTTTCCCATTTAGGCAGCAGCCCCTGTCTCCACTCTTCTGACAATGAGCTACTTTGACTTCTGTTGCGAATAACGTGTTAAAACTGTAAGTAAAAAGCTATTCACTAGTACGTATAGTATACGGCACCTCAAACTGTAACTAGTGAAACCCCAGAAAGTATAACCAGTTTTATGGTTCTGTAAATATAGTGAGTGTGTTCCATTCCAGATATAAAACCTGATCTTGCACTTAGTTCAATATTTTCACCTTGAGTCCAGAAATGTTGTTCCATACATTACTTAAGAATATTAAGACAGGTTGTAGAGTATGAGTAAATAAACAAAATTCAGTATTTCACAATACTTCTCCTATAGTGTTTCACAACAAGGTAGATGTTAGTCCAAGGGCTACTCATCTCATGTCTGTACTACTACAGCACAATCTATGCTGGCCTCCCTGCCTCCACCCATAGACCTCTGCAGCTCATCCAGATGGCTGTCTATATCAGCCCGTATCAAACTCGAAACCTTTGTGCTGGCTTATCGGTAGGGTAGGGTAGATAAGCTGTCTACATTTCATTAAGCAATACTAATGTATGCAACACTCGAAAATACATAGATTCCGGGACATTTCGTTTCCTTATTTTTTCCAGGACAGACAACAAATATGTGGGACAGTCCCGGAGAATCCAGAACGGGTGGCAACCCTACTTATCAGTTGGCTAAGGGGACAGCTGTTAAATTTTCAAAAGATAACAAGATCCTGTACACCAACCAGGCCCCTCCATTCGGTCTGGTCTTCAAGTCTTCAATACACTGAATACAGCTCATGACATTGAGTCATTGAATTAGGTTTCCCACCTGTGACACCAGTTACTGCAAAAAGGGAAAAATATGTACATGTGATCTGCATACATTTGCATGTCACTTCTGACAGCAAGTTTGTCATGATATTAGCACAGAACTACGGAAAATCCTTTGCCAGCAATGACAACACAGCTTTGTTTCAAGAGCACGGGGTTGTTTTTCTATGTTTTTGTCAAAGGGAGTATCATATCAGCTTCCAGGAAGTGTTGTGTGCAAAGATATTGCTGTCACGTTCTGTGCAGTGACTCATCTATGATCGCTTTCTTGTCAGGAAGGAAAAGCAGAGAAAACCAGATTTGAACATTGAGTAAATACTGCACTGCGAGAGGCCGGTGGAAGATACGACTCTCTTGTACCGTGCTAGGCCGATTATAGAAACCAGAGCCAAATAACCGCCTTACGGTCGCATGCCTCCACCAACCAGTCAAGTTGCAGTTTACAGCCCTGTCTCTCCAGACTCATATAACATATCTAGTGAGGACTTTGAAGGAATTTAATAAAAGGTATTAAGTGCATTTTTTGGTGAAATAGAAGATGTCACTACTGTATATTGACACATATGATTTCAGAAGATACTTTCCAGTGAGAAATATGCAGACTTCACTTAGAGAGTATGACTAATGCTCATGTTTAAACAACTTTGTGTGAATTTATTTGATTTGCACCATAATTTTTTACTGTCAAACCAACAAAAATTGAAGAATATTAAAAAAGTGTTTCATATAACGCTAAAATATCGACTAATGATTACATCACCAATCAATCAAAAACTTTTTTCATATAAAATGTCATCACTTCATCATTTTATCTTATTAGACATTTGTGTGATTAGCATATTAATTCTTCAGTTATGGCAGTCACCTTGACCTAATTCGTTCATCCTTGAGTCCAAGTGGACGTTTGTGCCAAATTTGAATAAATTTGGGTTCCTGAGTTTCAGGAGTGTTTCAGGAGGGAAGGCATACATTTGTGTTGTGCAGTTATTCATTGTCTTTTCTACTCAAAAATATAAGGTTAATTTTTATTTTGGCGAGCACACAGTGGGTGCATCACAAGGAATAAAAATGCACGGTAAAAATAACTCAACTCTTCTTGTTGCTTTGACTCAGTTAAGTTGTCTAAATACAGTTTCAGTTTATTCAACTTGTCTCTTGTTGAGACAGTCATGCATTTAATTGGCTAAAATGTTCATTTGAAATTATATACAATTTTTTTTTTTCATGTCTCACAGCCATGGAATATGTGTAGATAAACAGGCCCCCAACTTACGATTCCTATTCCTGTCAATCAATTGCCAAACAAGATTTACAGTAAAGAGAGGAGGGGAGGCGTCTTACCCCAGCCTCCAGTAATGTACTGTATAAAAAACAGTTTATGCAGTTGCCAGATTTTGACTCTCCCCTCAAACAGACATACTACAAGATTGGAAAACAAAAAAAAGTTACTGACCAATAATTTGTAGGCAGTTACACTATATGGAATTGCCTTTTGTAAGCTACTGTATGTCTAGGCAGGTTTCAAGAAAGGCCATTTAGAGACAAGGACACATGGTTACCAAGTCCCTTTGGTGACTTTCAGATACCAAAATGATTCACACTAATTTACTACAACAAGCCATTTGGACCGCAATGCCATATGCTCAAAGGAATAAATTCAGCAGCATCTTAATGGGACTTACAGTAGATGCATCAGTCATTGACACAATTAAATCCAGGAGCATACAGTAGGTTAATAACAAACCATACATATTCTCAACTGTAGTAATCCAGAATCCATCGAACCAAGCGACGCATTGAAAAACAGCCCTGGCATTTACGACATGTGGGGCAACATGGCTCAGGCGGTAAGAGCAGTCGTCTGGCAGTCAGAGGGTTGCCGGTTTGATCCCCCACCCGGGCTGTGTCGAAGTGTCCCTGAGCAAGACACCTAACCCCCAAATGCTCCTGACGAGCTGGTTGGCGCCTTGCATGGCAGCCAATCGCCGTTAGTGTGTGAGTGTGTGAGTGTATGAATGGGTGAATGAGAAGCATCAATTGTACAGCACTTTGGATAAAGGCGCTATATAAATGCCAACCATTTACCATTTACAACATTCACTGGCCCAATTTCCAGTTGCAACAGTCCCATTGACAGAAAAAGCCAATTATACTGTATCAGTCTAATTGGTCTAATTGGTCTAATGCAAAAACAAATGAAATATTCCATACATAGCCTATGTTATTTTATTTTATTACAAACATAAACATGAAGAAAGCACTGCAGAGCTGCAGTGAATAAGCCGATAAAACAAGCTTGAAAATGTATTTAATTATTTTTAATTTTTTTATTTGTCAGATGCACCATCTGTATTTAACCCATCCTTACTTTGGAGCAGAAGGCAGCTTTTGTTATGTGCCTGGGTACCGACTCCAGTTTTGTGGCCAGTGCCCTGGTCAAGGGCAATTTAGTGCCATCTTGTCATCCAAATCCAGTATCTATTTTTTTCACAATGGCATCCCAAATACTGTCTACTAGACCTGGTAAACTTTCTAAGACCAGCCAGGTTTAGATAGGTTCGGCTATGGTCGGTCAGACCTAGACTGGTTCTTAACATGAACAAGGAAATTCCTCCAACCTCCACCAGTGGGTCATCCTGCATCAATGACCCTAAACACCCTGCCTACACAACCAAAGCCTTCATCAATGGGAAAAAGTGGAAAGTTTAGGACTGCTGAATTTGGCTGCTGTAAAATGGAGGGATTACTTATGTATAGCAAGGCTGTAGTTCGTACACTGATAACCCAATATGGAATATTCAATATTCAAATACATTCAAATTAGAGCAGGCAGAATGCACTTTATCTCCATTGTTCTATTTAATTTAAAATGTGCTGGAGCACAGAGCCAAAACAACAAAAAACGTGTCACTGTCCAACTGCTTAGCTATTGACCACACTGTTAAACTAATTTCACAAGTTTTTAGGCAGAAATCTCATCTGAACACATTGACAAGCACCGAAACTAAATCAGATGACATCACTTCCATTTCAACACCAAATGAAATTATGCAAGAAGAATCCAGTTCAGTACAGGGTGACATTAATTTCCACACATTGAATACCTCTCAATGATGCCATAAGAGCCAACAAAACAATTTACTATTTCATCCCGGCATAGTGTGGAAAAAAAAAAGAGAAAAAAAAGTCAACAGCAAGTATGGAAATAAAATGAGTGTAAAGTTCTCGTAGCTCAAGCTGTGGACTTTGTATCCTCTAAATAATTAAAGTTACAGATATGGTTTCAGAAACAATGCCTTTTACTCAAAAGTTGTCACAGATTTTTGTTATTTATTTTACTCTGCATCAAAATGTACAGAAAAATCTTTGAATCTTTAAATCTTTTATAACTTTTTTTAAGTAATAGTTTGTTTTTTTCTTGAGTAATAGACATGTCCTCAGCTTGCTTTCAAGAAAATGTCAGTTTAATTTCAAGCTACCATTACATAGTACTACATTACAAACTATAATTTTGAAGTAGCGTACGTCATTTTATTGCACAGAGCAGCCCTACTCTCCCTTTAGGAATGACCCAGCAAATGATGTGATTGGTGGGCAGAGAGTGTTGTAATGTTTTTTCCTGACTCACACCAAATTGCTGGTCACCGCACAATGTTTCCTCAGATACGGAAACTTCTGTCATTTCAAGCCGTCTGAACCATCACAGGTTAAGGTCAAAACTGACATGCCTTCCTGCCAGCCGTGCCAGTAAACTCCTACTATTCAAAGAGAGATGTTCACGGAAACATCCTTAGGAACAACTGTGAATCAGACAAAAACTATTGGATTTGTCCATTCATCACAATGAATATTCAGTACATGTAGGTTTGGAGGGAATCAGGGAGACATGGTACCTGTAATATTTTCATATTGATGAATTGCTGTACTAGCTTGTGAGAGTCATTAGATGACTTAAGACTTCGTAGTCCAGCAGTGTGTCCCCTGCAAAGTTGAAACGCCACCTACGCCTATGACACAAGCAAAACTGTTGAGAGGTCAACTGATGCATGCGTCAGTGCACATATTTCCCACAGCGCAGCTGAGATCCTAAAACACTGCTTCCTTCACCTTGTGAAACCAGAAACTGTAGCTAATAATTGACTGAACCGTTTCAGTAACAATTCATACTCTATATTTGTAACAAAAAACAAAACAAAAAGAAAACAAGAGCCTTCCAGCCATTGGTGCATATTTCCTTATGGCTACAAATGCAGGCTGCATTACTCTTTAATCAGTTTGTTAAGAATAATTACTGTTTTCCCATGCGGTCGGTTTAAGCCTGTGGGAAAGACACACAGAGCTAGATAAGGGAGAGGATAAGCTGGATGAGAACTGAGGTCAGCAAACCTCGTCTGACATTAGAAACTGGCTTTTAATGCTCTGCCAAATGCATGTGACGATGGCAGGCGATGATTATTAGCACTAATAAGCTGCTTCATGGCCTTTTGCTGAGCCAGCTGCCAGTAAGTGCAGCCCGTGTCAGGAGAAACATGCACAACAGTTGTAAGTACAGCGATGAGTCACCAGAAACAGCTCTGTAGCACACCCCAAGAGCGATGAGTCAATGTTTTGAGTGTGCGTCTCCACACCGAGCAGCGGCCAAGGAACTTTCAGAAAGCGTCATCAAGTAACCATGGATCATTATCTGGTACAGTACGTAATTCGTTTGCGGCGGTTTTTTTCTCAAACCACTTTTGTCACCTGCAAGTTGTCACGTGAATTCATCAAAAAGGCGATTGTTCCAGCACAACAAGGCCTCACAGGCGAAGGGCGTCTTATTGGCGAGCCTCATTCCATGGTAGTCGGAGACTGTGTTCCATACCGGTAGGCTCTTGCTGCTTTCCACGGGACTGGCCGGCTTCGGCTCTTGTCGTCTGTCTGGTCAACTCCCACGGGCCTTGATATCTAATCGCTCGCACTGCTCAGTTCTGGTATTAAAGTTCTTAAAATAGATTCATAAACAAAAAGTGGAACAACTTTGGGCCTGACTCATACACCGCTGTCCATGTGTATGTGTTTTTGTGCTGTATCCTTTGATAAAAGTGGTCTCCAAATGGCAGCCCTGGCACGGATACCAGCTTCATGAATTTCATGACATACAGTTTTTATTAAGACCGGGTCACAGAACTGTTGATTTCAATCCTGTGGTGATTTTTTAAAGGCGATAGCTTTGGCGTGTTTAAGAACTATCCTGTTTAGTGTCCATGTGTCCCTACTGCTAAGCTTCAACTTGACCCCTGTTCCTCTTTGCTGAAGTAGTTTCTTCATGTTTGGCATATTTTGTAAGAATCTTCAACACTTTCCCCTTTGTACATTAACCCTCAGGGGTCAACGCATATTTTGGATGACCCCCCCCCCTCCCCCTCGTAGTTTGTTACTCATAACTTTAGCCTGCCTTAACCTGCACCATGTCAATTTCTTTCAGAACAATCTCATCTACATGAACTAACCACAAAACAGTCCTTTCATTGTATTTTATGTGGGTCATCCCCAAAAAGTGAAAAAACGTAAGTGAATGTCTTGTATTTTATAACACACAGCCAACACATAATGTGTTCCAAGGCTTTCAATTCATATTTATGTCACTCCACAGTCTGGGTGTGAGAAAACAACCAAAAGCAATATCACACATCACAGAAAGCATAAAATATTTATATAATTATAAGCAAAAAATGGAAATGGAAGTATTAAACTATTAAACTAGTGTAACTATACGTATACATGCAATAGTACTATACACGCAATATACACTGCACACCTACTTATTCATGCAATTATCTAATCAGCCAATCGTATGGCAGCAGTGCAATACATAAGATGCAGATACAGGTCAGGAGCTTCAGTTAATGTTCACACCACCATTAGAATGGGGGAATCAGTGACTTTGACTGTGGAATGATTGTTTATGCCAGATAGGGTGGTTTGAGTATCTCAGAAACTGGGATTTTCACACACAACAGTTTCTAGACTTTGCAGAGAACGGTTCAAAAAACATCCAGTGAGCAGTAGTTCTCTGGGCAGAAACACCTTGTCAATGAGAGAGGTCAGATAACCACACATTACAACAGTGGTATGCAGAACAGCATCTCTGAACACACAACGCATCAAACCTCTAAGTGGATAGGCTACAGCAGCAGAAGGAAGAAAGTGTAATAAGGGAGACTCGCTGCAGCTGGACTGCCCACATTCCTGATAAGGTATCTCCAGCTCTGATTGGTTTAGAACCGCATTTTGAGTGTCTACAGAAAGCTACGATGATTATTTTTTTCAATGGAACTCTTCCAAAACTGGAACATGGACTGCAGTAAAACTATTCTGGGTTTTAGTAAGTGAAGTTAACCAGCTCTAAATAACTTTAGTAAGTGAAGTCAACCCTCTGGGGTGATGCGTACAATATCTATCATGAAACTTAAAAAAATAAAACTGACTCTTTGCAGAGCCTAGCCAAGGAGACTCTCTGATCTGCCGGATGGCTTGCCGGTTTCCCTATAGTGCAGCAAATGAAACAGGTGGGTAAAAATCTGAATGTGGCACTAACTCTGTTAACTAAGGTCAATGAAGCGTCAACTTCAGACAACCGCAGCACCTTCATGACCACCACCACCTCTGTGCCTGCCTCCCTTTCTGTGCCTGCCCCGTTTCTCCTCCTCCCACCACCCTACGACTTGTGCCCCCAACCCTATCCCCTCAAACCTCCTTCAGGCAATCCCATTCGTCACCTCCCTTGTGAACTCCTCCCTGTCCCTGCTCTCCCTCGTCTTTCAAAAGGGCCTACATCACCTCACTCTGGACCCCTCCTGCATACAGAACCAACGTCCGGTATCTCTCGTTCCTTTTATATCAAAATCAATCGAACGAGCCACCTCTAACCAACTCTCCTCCTTCTTCTCACAGAATCACCTGCTGGACCTCCACCAGTCTGGCTTCAGACCTGGCCACTCGACAGAGACTGCACTCCTCTCCGTCAATTAACCCCTTCTGTCCTGATCCTTCTTGACCTCTCTGCAGCCTTTGACACAGTCAACCACTCCATCCTCCTATCCTCCCTGGTATCTACAGGGATCTGTGGCACAGCCCTAGACTGGATTTAATCTTTTCTCTCTGACCGGTCCAGGTGACCCGGGCTGGTAGAGTATCAACCCCTCGTCCACTTGTTACAGGAGTTCCCCCAGTGCCCAGTCCTCGGCCCCCTCCTCTTCTCCATTTACCAGAATCCAGATCCCTTGGCCCTGTTATCTGTGCTCATGGCATGTCATATCATTTTTATGCAGATGAGACCCACCTAAACAAACTATGGTCACGCTAGGACTGCCTGTAATGTAATGTAATGTAACATCTCACAGAAGAAAATGGTTGTTCACTTCATAATTTCTTAGAGAAAAAAAAAACATTTATACAGCTCATTCTTCTGATTGGCATGTCTAACTTTCAAACCAAGGACATTATGAGTCATCAATCAGATAAATCACACTGTGCCTGAACAGGAAGTTGTTGTGTGGGACAGGAGAGTGGTTGAACCGTGTCTACGGAAAGCAGTGCCCACCCACTATGCACATGCACGTACACACAAAAAACACATATGCACGCACACGCACACACACACACACACACACACACGTACGCACACCATACCGTACAACAGCAGAGCTAGTGGTTTTTACTCTACATACCATACTACTACAAGAGACCCAGTGACTATTTTACACCCAACAGGCTTCACAGTACTACAGGAAAGCCAATTGCTGTTATACACTCCACAGGCCACACATAGTACTACAGGTACAGCCAGCGGCTATTTTATACCCTGCAGGCTGAACACAACTACAGGAAAGCCTGTCACTGAGTCTAAAGACATGCAGGTTAGGGACTACAGATGAAAATTAGCTCATTAGCTAACTCTGGCACATTTACATTGATGTGGAAACAGAAAATGTTGATTCATGTGCACTGTCTCAAGTAAAAATAAATAAATAAAATAAACAGTACGAGGGAAACTCTCTCCCTATTGACCTCTAGTGGCCAGTGGCCACATTGCTCTTTCTTTAATAAAAATGAGGACTATGGATTATAAACAGAGTGGAACACTTATATTGCCTTTAGCCGAGAAGTCAAATGGGAACCTCATTTGCAAGACATGAGAATGCAATACAGTACAAATGGTATTGTATTGTAATTTTTCATTCATCTCCTTAGGGCAATTCAATTACCTTAACACATAAATACATTTCAAGAGCATATTGATCATCATTTTTTGGTCAAATATAAATAACCTACTGCTATTCTGGTAAGAAAACCTACCACTATTCTGACTGTTTCTATAAGCTAAGATGGCATTCCTTTACATTTCAATTGCATCTCCACATCAAAAAGTGGTTTCTACTTAAAACAGTCTCTAAAATGCAATGCATACATCATGCTATGTAGCGAAAATAGCTTCAGCAGTTCCTTCAATTTAGACGCACGTAAACAACATTTAGCAAAGAATATGTGTATCATGTCATGGGAAGAAAACTCATCATTTGCTGAAAACGAGTGCCTTCTAAAATTAGGAGATCCTTAATTAGGGACTTTGTGGATGGACAAGTAAACAACACAAGAGGCTGTGGCAGATACTCGCCTGTCCCACAGGAAAAGAAAAGTCGCAGTTGCGAGTTTAAGATTAAGTTGCAGATAATATTCCCAGGGTGGTAGGGGAGAGCGGGGGCCCGTGTGGTCAATAGTTACGCAATGTTTGGCGAGCACTGAATCGACAGGAAACTGGGTCGTTGAAATCCGAGGTGAAAGAGGACGTGTGTGATTGACAGCGGTGTGATTGACAGCAGGCTAGCTCGTTTCTGATTAGGGGGGAAAAAAAACATCGGGTTGCAGCAGACCCCAGTGCAGTGTCACAACAGACCCTGCTCTCCCCTACGCTTGAAGGGTACGGGAAGCTTGCGCGTAATAGCCGCCTGCACCAGCCCCCGGGGATGACACATTCCATCACTGTGTAATTACAGGACTGCCTGTGTTCTCGCACTGGCTCCGTTTTGCCTTTCGTGAGTCAGCAGGGCGGACGTCGAAAGAGGAAGCATGGAGCCAGCTTACTGGCACTATAAATCCAGTCACCACTTTTTTCAGCGACTCTCACCACAGCGCATAAATGACTCAAACAGGCGTGTCCAAGTCACCTCAAAAGCATGGAGCCAATTGCGATACAGAATTCTTTTATTTAGATTTTTTTTTGTGGTTTAATGGATAGAATGGCGTAGAGAGACAGGAAGAATGGAAGTGAGAGAGGGGAAGATGTGACAAATGTCAGATGGCTGGATTCGAACTTCCGACGTCGCGGCTTGCAATGAACATGTGGATTGGTGCTCTGCATCTGGAAAAGACAACAAGACACATATCTTACAGGTTTCTGTTATTATGTTTAAAGCACCTTAGAAGCAATAAAGCAGGGTCTAAAGGCATACACAAGTACACAAGTACTAATAGTTACTTACAGCTAGGTTTTTCTCCTACTAGAGAGGACATGTCCTCATATTCTTGTTTATGCAATTCATATTTGATTCTTGTAACACCAAACTAGGGCTTGCAGCTGCATATTGGCCTTGTTTGATTTGATGATATAACCATAAGTGAGTCATTTTGAAACCGTGGCCCTGAAACAAAACAGAGCTAACACTGGCTATCATCATGTGTTAATGCAGCTGGTATGACCTCTTTATACACAGTGTCCTTCCCCATGTGTAATGCTGACCCAAATATGAATACCCTTATTTGAAATAAGCATAACCCCCTTATTTTAAATTAGCATAACCCATCTTTTAGATTAGACCAATGTCCTGACTCAATACAGTGTCATGACTCAAAATCACGAAGGGGAGGCGTTCTCTTTTCTCCTAGCCCAATTAAAGCTCGCTGTCAGTGTCTGGTCACCTAATTATTCCCCAATTTGTAATTGGTACCACTCATAGTGTGTGTAACTCCTGGTGTGAAATCCATCTGGAAATTCCAGTTTCAAAACATAGCTTGAGCTGGTCAAATCATGTTGAGTATGGAGCAGGTCTGAACAGGTCAACCAGCCACTAGCTGTTTCAAAACCGAGCTTGAGCAGTTTTTTTCAGGAGGGACTGGTTCTGTTTATATCTTTTATATGTTTCGGTCTAGTCTTTTTGCAGACCCCATGTATCTCCCATTTTATAACATTGAATATAAGAATCAAAATTCCTTATGACCAATGAAGTAATTAGTAGGCATTTATATAGCACCTTTATCCAAAGCACTGTACAATTGATACTTCTCATTCACCCATTCATACACACACTCACACACTCACACACTCACACACCAACACACCAACACACCAACGGCAATTGACTGCCATGCAAGTCACCGACCAGCTCATCAGGAGCATTTGGTGATTAGGTGTCTTGCTCAGGGACACTTCGACTCAGCCCAGGCGGGGGATCGAACCGGCAACCCTCTGACTGCCAGACGACTGCTCTTACTGCCTGAGCCATGTCACCCCTAATTATGGTTGCAATCTAAAATATCACATTGGATAGGAATCCAGTCAGGCCAAAGTTATAGGATGGATCAGGTGATCCTGAGAACAACACACCTTCTCTAAGCCGCATCGTCCAGCCCGCAACTGTTACTTTAACCGGGCGCCACCGCGGCAAAATGAACGCATTCTGATGAAGTCACATTGCTGACAGCTCGATATTTTCTGTGGCCTGTAGTGTATACTCTAGCACCCAATAAGAGTCTTTATAAAAACGCAATCTGATTGGTTCATAGCGGTGAAACATTTTCCATATACCACGTCTGTGCATTCTAATGCTTGTTTACAGTTCTCTTTTGAGTATCGCTCCACGGCGAAGCATGCGTTCAAGTCAAAATGAAAAACCGTTAGATGCTTAGCCGATGCATGTCAGTCACCTTGCAATAATGTCGCCCAGGATTCTCAAGCTAGCAGGCACACACTGAGTTACACACTGCCTCCAGTTCCACATGATTCAGAAACTATCTGATTTGCGAGAGAGATTTTGCGTCCCGGGCGTGCAGGTTCTTCCTGTACAACATCCGGAGAATCCGACCCTTTCTCACCACCTACTCCACTCAGCTCCTTGTTCAAGCAATGGTCCTGTCCCGCCTGGACTATTGCAATTCTCTGCTGGCTGGCCTTCCAGCATCTGCCATCAGACCCCTATAACTCATCCAGAATGCTGCAGCCCGTCTGGTATTCAATGTTCCCAGACATTCACATGCCACCCCCCTGCTCAGCAACCTCCACTGGCTGCCTGTTATGGCTCGCATCAAATTTAAAACTTTGGTGCTCGCATACCAGGCAGTTAAAGGATCAGCCCCTGCATATATGCAATCCCTTATCAAGACCTATACACCAACAAGACCCCTCCGTTCTGCCACTTCATGCCGTCTGGCGCCTCCCCCTCGCCACACCTGCACTTCACGCTCACGACTGCTGTCTGTCCTGGTCCTACGGTGGTGGAATGACTTCCCGGTGGATGTCAGAACGGCCGAGTCTCTGACCTCCTTCAAGCGCAGACTGAAGACCCATCTCTTCAGGCTACACCTTTCCCTCCCCAACTCACAATCACCTTGATTAGCCTTAGACCGTAATTGCACTTATGTATAGGTATCGTTACTTGTATAGGTATTGTTGTTTTTATTGGCTGTTGTATTGTTATATTCTAGCTGCCAACTGTGGTATGCTAGTTTGAAAGTTGATTGTACTCTTCAAGGGTTCTGAATTTCTGTATGTTTACACTAAGACTCGGAACTGTACTGTCCTCTCACGTCCACTTTTGCACTTGTTCTTGTGTTTGATTTGCACTTTGTTGTACGTCGCTCTGGATAAGAGCGTCTGCTAAATGCCACGTAATGTAATGTAATGTAATGTAATGCGTCCGTAAGCAAGCAGAAGTTTGAGAGCTCTAGGGTGACCGAAACTTGTGGACCGGAGAAAGCAGAGCAAGGCTCCCCCATAGAATAAAATGAGTTTACCTATGCAACATGATCCCACTGATGCTGGGCAGTTTTTCCATGCTTGCACAATGGGAATGTACAAATAAACATAAGAAGGCGTTTGCTCACTCAAGGTAGCTTGAAAGCTAACAAGCTAACGGGTTTTGTGACCCTCCACTGCGTGCTGGGCCGAACAACGCCCCTGAGCTGTGATGAAATTTCTATATACCACTGCCTGTCGTGAGCTACTGCTTAAGTATACCCTAATATTAAAAAAAGACCTTTTGAGTGAGCCAGGTTTGCGCTTTTCTTTTTTAGGTTTTGCTTTGGAATTTCACGAACGATATCTTGTACTGGTAACAAAATATTGCCGTATTTCAGACATTCAAGACATTTTTATTTTTGCTTCTCTTTGTATGCCAAGACATGACATAATATTTTTACACAGACAGGATATAGTAAAGAGGAATCATTGCAGTTTGACACTCATGCTCTTAGAACTGCGGTTTACTTTACAACTCTGCATTATCGTTTGAAAAGAGACTCTGAAACTGTGGTCAGCGAGAATCCCCCTTGAACAAACATTATCGGTCACGCATAACCAGCTGGTTTCGCAAGGTTTTTCTCAGACAAATGGACAGAACATTTGATTATTGATTATTGAGAGTTAGTCTGTGGTACCAACCACAAAAATGCAAAATGCAAAAGGCCCCATTAAAAAAGTGTGCAGTTTACCGGCGGTCCACAAGTTCTGGTCAGACAGTCAGAGGGAAAAGTGTGTAATTACGAGAATGGAAAGAGGAGAGACCATAACCATGGTTTTGCACACAGGAATCCCAGTTACAGTAAACAGAATGCGTTGGATAGGGGTGCATCCCTTTGAAGTGGGCTTGCCTGGGGCTATCCTTTTTATAAAATGTCAGCTTGCACACAGTGTATGTATGGAGTTATTATATCCTTAGCTGTTCATTGTTATCCAAACCCTTGTGGGTCAGAGTGCTACCAAAGCACTAAGGCAGCCTGTGGCCTAGTGGCTAAGGTACATGACTAGGACCAAAGGTTTGTGGTTCAAGCCCCGGTGTAGCCACAATAAGATCTGCACAGCTGTTGGGCCCTTGAGCAAGGGCCTTAATCCTACATTAATGGATTGTCCCCTGTTTAGTCTAATCAAGTGTTAGTTGCTTTGGATCAAAGTGTCAGATAAATAACAGATATAGTCGGATGGGTGAAGGGATCGTTTGGACAGACTTTTCACAAAAATCCAAGGTTTTCATTACAGCGAAAGTCCACTCTTCCAACACAATGACTGCACAGAAATTGCATTGCAACACTGGATGCACAGGAAGCGTACTCTTCTTATACATGGACTGTATAGGAATTGTATTTCCCAACACTGGCTGCACAGGAAGTGTACGCCCCAACATTGACTATGCAGGAAATGTGCTGTTTGATCAGACTGACTGCATAGGAATTGTACTCTTCTGACACGATGACAGCGTAGCACATGCACTGCTCTGACAGATGAAAAGAAGCAGTGGCTGGCAGTCAATAAAACAGTTATAAAACATACCATATCATAACATAACATAACATAACATAACATAACATAACATAACATAACATAACATAACATAACATAACATGTTAAGAGCAGGCCAATCATCCCAGCAATGCTGGCCTTTTCCTACCACTAAAGTGTCCCTACTGCTTAGTCTGCCTAAAAGCTAAAACTGTGTCACTTTATCAGGCCTGGGGCCGTATGTATAAAGGCACTCAGAATTACTCCACTAATGTGAAAGTCATGCGTCGTCATTGTAAAGTGTGACCTAAAACTCACAGCAGACTTGTGACAAAGCTGATTTAATGGACACACCTCTGGCAAACACTGCTGAGATTCAGGAGTGTGACAACTCAAATTCACCCCTCCCAGTTTCTGTTCACTGCCTATTTCTATTCTCTTAATTGCGCTTGACTCACTCTATTTTAAGCAAGGCATTTGGGGGGAAAACTCCACACCACAGCAATGTTGCAAGGTCCATAATCCATTTTCCTTGCCCTAAGACATATGATGTCTTTTGTAAGACAGTCTGAGTTGAATGGTATAAACTACTAAGTCATAGAAACTTCACAAAATTTCCCAATCCGATTGACGAATGGAACATTTGTTCATTTGCTTTCAATCACTTAGCTGGTGAAATAATATTAATATTGCACCTAATCACAGTGATCTCATACTGTAAATGGCTAAAGGCAAATAATCTTGTACACCCACATTAGGTTACCAGTGCTCCACTGCCTGCCTTTCTTGTGGCATAGTTTGGGTGGTCATAAGAAACCAAACGATTTCCATGGGGAAAATGTCTAAAGATATTCAAGCTGCAACATGATCAATGATCAATTTTTTTTCAATCAATTTTTATTTCTTAGGTTTTGTTTCATGTTTATGTTTTATCTTGTTTGGTTTGTTTTGCGACCTTCTTGTATATTTGCATGCTTTGATGTCATTTTTGTGATATATTTAGTGTAATTAGTATATTATCATAGGTAAGAGACCTCGTATAATCACTTTCTTGTCTCAAGCTGCTCAATTGATTTTGAGCACTAATTTCCTTTCATTTGTTGATTTTAAAATGTGTGCAAATAAAATTAAATACAAATAAAAAAGAAAAAACATGAAGCGCTGAAGTTGGTATTTGAGAAAGTGCAATGTTTTTTCATCACATCTCGGTTGGGGGGGTTAGTTTTACTGATTTCTGAACTGGCCGTTCTGTCTGTTTTGAGAGGGGGAACCTGCTTTTACTTGTTAGCCAAAGTTAAGGAAAACGGAAGCTTATGTCAAAGTCAAAATATATGATCTGATATATGATTAATTTTCCCTCATGTTTGAGGGCTGAATACTGATAGGTGGATGAAGGTTTTTAGATTTATACTAGGGCCAATATAGGGCATTGGCTTTTGAACCAAATTGGGGTTACACAATTTATAGATTTCTTGAGGTGAATAAACTGCATGGTCCTGCACTGCAAACAAAGATAATATCTAGTCCTAGACTAAATTTTATTTTGTCCCATCAAAACTCAATTTAGTCCAGGAATAAACTTAATCTGTGTTCATGAAACTGTCCATAAATCAACTTTATTTAGACATTCTGAACATTAAACTGATGTCATACCCCGTAAGTATAAGCATGACTTAATATCCTCATTAGATGGAAAATGCAAGTAACAGCATAGTTTTAATTTGACCGCAGACAGATTATTTTGATATTTGCCAATCCTTACACTGTGCTGTTAGTTTCCATTGAGATGGCAGTCTGGATATATGACTTTGAGGTAACACTGCCCTCTTGTGTTCATACAAAAATCTTCACTGTTACATGGCCGTGTGAGCAAGCACCTTATTCAGTGTTCAAAACAAGGTGTTGGCTATAATAAAGGTTCTAACATACTGTCAATGCAAATATTTAGATTAGCAGCCATTGAAAATATGCATCTATAATAATAATAATAATAATAATACATTTATAAAGCATGATTCAAGCCAAAGGGCACAAATTGAAAAACACATATATAAGAACCTATGGAGGTTCAATAGGGTTTCAGTGATAAATTTGGATCTTAAAAGAAGATGTGTAACTTTTTTGTTTTTTAAGCTAGACACCTAGTCAATGTCCTGTAGTTAATATTGAAGTTTTTAGCTGTGCTACGTACGCTCTTGTCTGCTAGCTTCACCTGCCTCACAGCCAAAAGCATAACATCTGCTGGCGTACTTCCCCTGTCTGTCTTTCACTTGAAGTTCCTGACCATTCTACCAACGAAAAAATCATTTCTCAAACTTTAGGGGTTGGTTGTCACATGTGATAACCAACCCCCAGAGCAGTGAAACAACCATCCCCAACTGACCTCTTAACAAACATGTTAAGCTAGCTCCCACATAGCTTTAGCTTGCTAGCTAAAAGATGACTCATTAAAAGCTACGTACCTTTGACTTTTTAAAAAGTGTTTTATTTTCAAATGACTAATAACATACAAGCAGTTAATACAAAAACAACACCAACATGAAAAATGACTCTGACCCATAAAAATGATAAAATATCTCCTCACCTCAATGTTTTCTGTGTGTTCCAAAAAATGGCTAGAGCAAAATGAAGAGGATGTCAGGGCTAAAAGTTAATATCAACATCATGTCACAGCGCCCTCTAGTGTGGCTGTAATAAGCACTGTGACAACCAACCCGTGAGACAACCAACCCTGGTCTCCCCTACCACTAGCTTCCATGTGCACAGTACATATGCTGATTATTTTAAACGTAGTGCTCACCTGTATATATTGTTGACATTAAATAAAGTGTTCACATTAAATATACAAATATAAATGCATTGTTGCATTTCAGATTAACTTTCCGTTCTATGTGGATGATTAATTTGTGAGATTTTGTCAACACACTTATTGACAGAAACCCTCGAAGCTTGACCTCCCAATGCATCTATTCACACATAATATGGATTGTTTTAAAATGTTGAAATTAGATTAATTAGACCAATTATTTCGATCAGCGCGAATTCCAGCCCATCTAATTGACATTGAAACGAGGTGATAATTATTCTCTGGCAGGGGAGGGGCGATGCCATGTGCGAGAACGCCTACTGTAAAGCTTGATACAATGAAATATAGAAGCATAGGCTATTCACTTCTTTTGAGGTAAACATGTTTCATCACCGAACACATTTCATTACGGAAAATGGCACGAATGTCTGGACTTCAGGAGCTGCATGCCTTGTGCTAGAGCGTTGATGAAGAAGATGTGAACGACTCATCAGGTGCCGACACTGACGAAGAGCGGCGTCATTTCGAACAGCGAAAGGATCCAGCTGAGGATCAACTTCATGAGCAAGCGGATTTCTTGCGTGTGTACTGCAACTTCTCCAACTTCATTTGAATATTCAGTAATATGCGTGTTTGTAAATTCCCACACTCTAACCATTGCTTTTCAAAATAATACGTACGTGATGTGTGTGGGGTAGCCAGGATTCTAAAACTGGATGTCCTCGCACAATCGATATTAGCATACTGTATCTAAGTTTGGGGAAATAGCAGAAAAAATTACTTCGTTAAACAGACCAACTCAAAGAGCATTTTTGTCTTAGACGTAGATAAAGATGCATCTTTGTTTGTAGGCTATATGATATAACTATGTCACATTTCCAAAAAATTTCCTTTTTAATTTCAGGGATGAAGATGCAGAAGAGGCAGCATGGATGGTGCAGTGGGTAGCACTGCCACCTCACAGCAAGGAGGTCCTGGGTTCAAATCCCCATTGGCAGGGGCCTCTCTGTGTGGAGTTTGCATGTTCTCCCCGTGTTTGCGTGGGTTTCCTCCGGGTACTCCGGTTTCCACCCACAGTCCAAAGACATGCAGGTTAGGCTGATTGGAGAGTGTGTGAGTGTGTGAATGAATGGTGTGTGTGCCCTGTGATGGACTGGTGACCTGTCCAGGGTGTATTCCTGCCTTTCGCCCAATGTATGCTGGGATATGCTCCAAAACTTTGAGGTGTTTGTGAATGGCATCTTCATTGTATGTATTTTGTGTTTGTGTGTCAATAAATTCCTGAATGGCTCACTGAGTATTGCTTTGTGGAAAGGCTTTGTCTTAGAGGTAGGGAGGGGTCAGGCCAGGCATGAAAATCCTACTTAACTGGTAGGACCGCATACCACATAAATATTCATTGGAAAAAGGCCCTCCGATTGTCAACTGGTGTTGAAAAATAGTAGGGACAACACTATGTTTTTTACATTTATTTTATATTTCTAATTGGACTTGCTACAATATTTTGTCATCGTTTGATACCTAAAACCTAGGTGAACAAATTTCAGTGATCCAAAAATTTTGTTACAATTGGTTAGTGCTTGTTTTTACAACATCCCTGTACGTGTTCAAAACTGCAGTTTACAATTTGGGATTCTAGATTCTAGCAATCTACAACCCACATATGATTCTGACCTACTTAATGCCATATTATTGTAGCTCAGTTTATGCTGAAAACAAAGATATGAGACACTTTGTAATCACTGTATATAAAGTTGATTAAAATGACAGAGCATGGTACAGTTTTCCTCATTTTACCCTCAGACCACAGAGGGTTAAATACGTTGTTCAAATGAAATATATTGTTTTCATTTTATACATTAAATGTGTAAGGTGAAGGTGTGAATATTAATGTATGCCACCTCTATTTGAGAGGAAAAAATGCTGTGCATGTGAGAGAACTTAATTTTTATTTTTTTTAATATATAATTTAACCAGGAATGTCCCATTGCGATTAAAAATCCCTTTTTCAAGAGAGACCTGGCCAAGACAGTTAGCAGCACAAATAATTACAAAATAAGTTTAATACAAACAACAAACAGCAAATGACACAAAGTTCACTAACAAGCATAAATACCACAGTTAAACTCGGTAATTAAGCAGGATAATTTAGAATGTAACAAAAATATAGTGGGAGTGAGAGTGTGATTTTTCTAAATATGTCCTGCATGAATTACTCATTGACCCAGTCTGTATTTATGTGTGTGTGTGTGTGTGTGTGTGTGCATGAGTCTTGTGTGAATGTGAGTCCACATGAGGGTTTACCTAAGCATGTGGGTGAGAAAGACAGAGAGCGTGTGTGTGTGTGTGTGTGTGTGTGTTTGTATGTGCGGTGTGTTTGTGTGTGTGTGTATATAAAGGGGCGATGAGATAATGTGTGGGAAGAACAGGAAACTTGAGTCTCTCTTGAGTCTCTCAAAAACAAAAAAGCCTGCACTGCATTTGCAGCTTTCACTCTTTTGAGGTCAAAGAATATTAGAAGATTAGAATACTGCCCTCTACTGGACACACCTGTGTATTGATAGTACTTTAAAGGTCACTCTCCACCTCATACTAAATGATGCATATTATTGGGCTTTTCTTACTAATAGACCAAGGTTAACAAGGTCATAGATGTTCACAATCTCACACTGTTTAACATACTTCCCAGGTGAGTACTTCATACTGTACCAGGTTTACTGTGGCATGGACTGCTGTGATAACCATATTGTCCACAAGATGGCAGAAATGAGTAAATGTTTGAGAAGGTACATTCAAATAAACTGACCCTACCAGGTTTGTCGTGATCAAAAAAGATGAAGCCTGTAAATTTCTCCCCTAGAAAACATGAAAATTAGAATTGCTTGCAAACCCTCGAGGAGATTCATGAACCTTGTTCAATTCCTACCTTGAAGAATTGCCATTGTTCTGGGTGCAAGAGGGGGTCCTACCTGCGCACGCGCACGCACATACACATACACATATGCGTGTGGAAAAGCTCTTTCTCCCTCCTCTATATCAGTGGTATTAGATTGGATATTGCAACTTGGAGGAGATTCCCAGGAGGAACAGTCCCTATCACCGTGCCAGGGAAGAGCATCTCAGGCACCAGCGTTCAGCTCAGGATAATACAAGCTCTTCTGGAGTGCTCTTAAAACACAGGATGTCCCCACCACTGCTTTTCCACACAGGATCATGAATCAATTTAATAGCACACATATGTTGTCAGTACAAACCATTTATCGGATGAAGATGGCTTTCAAAAAAATGAGACTGTAGATTTACACTTGTACTCACTTCCCCTCGCCCCTGTAGATTTACTCACATCCCCTCGCGCTTCTCTCCCCCTCTACACCTCCTCCTCTCCTTCTCTTCCATTCTTTGTATCGTGGTTACATCATGAATGTTTGTGCGCTATGAAAAGAATGTTCACGGCCAGAGCTTTTTTTTTTCCTTGAACAAGGATGCCAGTTATTCTTTTTTTTTCCCCATCTTACAATCTCAAGAAATAACGATCTTTCAGAAGTTGTGCATTACATAAGTGTCAAAAGCAAAAAATAAAAACCCTGTCAAAATGGGAATACTCCAAACTCCAAACTTGAAAAAAATAACAGAGTCTTCAATGGCCTGACTCTGAAGCCTCTCAAGTCAGGGATAGTGCAGAAAAAGTTGGCAGAAACACTTTGCCGTTTTTGTTCTGAATATCATCACACAAAAGAAGCTGCCATGCCGAGTTCCCCCACATTACCCCTGCCTCCACTAAAAGGTAAATGGATTGCAATTAAATAGTACATTTATGTACTTTTAAGTGTTTTAAAATTGATGCCTCACATTCACCCACTCACACGCACAACCACACACGCACACCAACAGCAACTGGCTGCCATTCAAGGCACCAACCAGCTCTGGAGCAATTGGGGGTTTCCTGGTCACGGGTATGCTCTTTGCACTTTCTTATACATCTATATACAAAATATAATGTAACGCAATGGGTGTCTTACTCAGGGACCCCCACTGACTCTTTGGCAACCCGTCAAATTGCTAGACAACTGCTCTTACCTCCTGAGGTACTGTGACCCCCGAGGTCCCCTAATGTCATCCACTAGCTCTCTGGTATAACTCAAACCAGTACTGTACGTGTTACATTCCATTAATGGCATTTGGCAAACTCTCTTATCCAGAGCGATTTACAGTTGATTAGACTAAGCAGGAGACAGTCCTCCCCTGGAGCAATGCAGGGTTAAGGGCCTTGCTCAAGGGCCCAATGGCTGTGCGGATCTTATTATGGCTACACCGGGGATCGAACCACCGACCTTGCGGATCCCAGTAATTTACCTAAAACACTACGCTACAGGCCGCCCCACTGCACATGTATTCTGATGTACCTGCTTTTACCCACACCCTGAAACCTCAAGGTTTAAGATGCTAGGAGATGGATTGTTGAGTGGAATGGTGGCCCTTGAATGGCATTATCTGTCCACCAACTCCTCAGACCCCACATATGCTGAGAAATGGGCCTGAAGTTCATCCAATGCCACGTGCAAGTGATAGAACTTCAGTCATTTTGTTCATCCACCTTAGTCCTCCCTCCTGATTCCCCCTCCTCCCCCTTTCCGATATCCCTCTTGTCTAACCCCAAAAAAAAACAAAAAAAACAAAAAAAAACTTGCACTTACGATGACTGTATTTTTTGTTTAGAACAGCACTTCATGTGTATTTTACTCGTGATGGATGTGATGCTTTAGCTTGTGGAAGAACCTATGCAATTGTAAATCGCTTTGGATTAAAAGCGTCTGCCAAATGACTAAAATGTAAATGTAAATCCGAAAGGTTGTCGATAAAGTTGGAGGTGCGCCTCATTATCACTTCTGTTGACTGTCCTTGCATCTGTGATTGATTCCCAGATTGGTTGACCAGAACATGAAGGTTGTGGGATATTCGATGTAGGACATTGTGAGATTAATACCTAGGAAAATGTTCAGTTCTGCATTTGTGAGACCAAGGTGACCATCCCTTTCAGGAAAGTGCACAGATTTATTTGAAAGACTATTTTATCAACGAGTGTGTCCGGAAAGAGATGTGAGAACATTTTAATAAGCTCCTCATCCTTCTCATGAAGCACACTCCCTCTAAAATGGATGGGGCTCCCTTAGAACTATTGTCCCTAACTTTCCACATTCCAGACCTCCATTTTGGTTGTCAGCACTTGAACCTGAACATCTGTCTCTCCTGTGTATCTGGCTGATACTGTTCCTCATGGATGCAACACCATCACTGTACTCTGACCCACTTTGTTCCCGAATCTTCTCAATCACCCTGTAGTCTGTCTGTCTAACATTGTCCCTGAGTGAAAAACATGATCTAATATTCTGTAGACAATTTTACCAAATGGCACTCTACCTCTCTGAAATAGTCGCTGTATTGTATTGGGTAACACTTTACATTACAAATGGTGCTCTTTCAGCGTATTAGCTTTGTAAATAATATAATTTACACTAGATAAAGGCCACAGTAAAGTGTTACTTAGAATCCTGATAGCATAGTCTGAAAGGGCCTATTATTTAATACTTATTGCATGCATGCAATGCACACACACACACTCCCTATCATGCTCAACCTTTTTATGTGCACTAGGATCTAGAGTGCAAAGAATTGTGCAAAAAAATAATGAATAAATAAAATAAAAAAACAGTGAGCTGCAGTTCTGTAGACAGAAATTACTTGTTAATGAGAGACGTCTGAGGACAATGGCCAGACTGGTCAAAGCTGACAGACAGGTGACAGTAATGCAAATAACTACACATTACAATAGTGGTATGCAGAAGAGCATCTCTGAACACACAACGCATCATAACTCTAAGTGGAGAGACTACAGCAGTAGAAGTAAAAAAAATAAGTCCTATAAATATCTAATAAAATTCTCACTGAGTATATATATTTAATGAAAACATCTTTGTTTTGAATAAAACATGCAAAATAGAAATGTAGGCCCAATATACAGAACATATACAATTTATACACAGATAGTGTCCAGTACAGTGGACAGATGGTTTAAACTATACTTGCATCTTATTTATATGGATTCTTTTATTTTTTACTTGTCTGGGTATCTTAGAACAGAAAGATCTAAAATATATTCATGGGGTATTTGGGCTCAGATCCTCAGATTCTAGCACATTCTCTTCCCTTGCTCTCTTGCCTTGAGTGAGCCGCCTTGTGATGAAATGTGTGACATGCAACTAGCAAACTTAACAGGCGCTCTGCAAGAAAGGCGAGACGCGGAACAGAACTGAAACAGAACTGAATTCCCCTCGCAACCTGCGTATAGGTAGTGCTACCTCACAGCAACCTCTCCTCCTTGTATTATGACCTTGGAAGGTTCATGATGAATAATTCATAGAAATCTTCCTTAGCCTTAACTCGAGTGATAATAAAAAAGTCACCAGCCGGTCTTATAAAACACTATCTCTGGTCTTCGCGGTGCCTTTTGTCAAGATTTCTTGTGAGAAGACCTCACTGAAAAAACACCGAAATGTATGGGCTAAAGGATCGGTAGAGGTTCAATTCTCTGTTCTTTATCCCCCCCTTCCCATCCCTCAACATGCACTCATGAATTATTCACGGACCTTCGAAACATCATGGGATTCCCTTCTTGCTGGAAGCTTGAAATTTATACCCTTGGTGGGAGGGAGGAAAGATGAGGGAACAAGGGACTATAACTGCTCCCTCCATTTTCATAAATCGGAACATAATGCCACTTGGTGTGGCGGTCATATTTTACCCTGGCGTTTTGGGGATTCCCTCCTTGAAGCAAGGGAAGATAATGTCAGGAAGAAAGTGGATTTGAATGTGGCCTTGGTACCAAATTTGAGGCAAGTCACAAGGGAGTGCATCCTCTTTAGACAGAGTGATTTAAGAAAGTGGATTCAGAGTCCTGCTTACCCACATACACAAAGTACACAAGGAGCTATGTCTGTTAAATACATATTTAGGAACATAGACATTTCACACATTTCTTGTGAATTCCACACTTCAAACACCATGGACAGGATATTAATTCACACTTCACAACAAGTCCCAGGAAAGGACATTCCGCAGTAAAACAAACATACTGTACATGCTCTGAGTATGCACGTATCAGAAACATGATAAAAAAATATGAGGATGATTTCGTGTTATCAAATCATTCTGTCCTCTTACTCCAGTGTGTTCATTTGAATACACTGTAGTAGAAGTAGTACTAGCACTGCATGCCACAAAACTATATCCCATCATGAATACACTATAGTGAAATCTTGTGGAAATATTTTTCGATTTGTCAGAAAAAACTTTTTTTTTTAAATCACTTTGGCACTAATCTCAGAAGTACTAATCTCAGAAGCACTTGTAACACAGCCTGCCCAAACCTTGCAGTGTGCATTCTTATATTTGAAGAAGCACTTCAGAATCATTTGCTCAAATAACTGATGCATCTTGAAATACGATAGGAACATTATTTTAGAATAACCATACACAAGTGACTGATAGCTTCACGGTTTAGTTGCTTTTACAATCCTAGAGAGTTTTTCCAACCATTGAATCAATAGTCATTTCTCAAAAATATAAACATAACCCCAAAGAGTCAACTGGAGATTTTGCCTCCAAAACACAAATACAAGTCAACAAATGAATAGACCTTATGAATGATTACACACTGGTGTGATAAATGAAAGACGCTATTACATTAGGCAGATAACAAAATTACTACAAAGTGTGAGGGAGCGGGGGCGGGAGACCAAGAGCGACCGGGATGGACCATAAAGTTACCCACAATATGTGGGATAACCACTAATATAATCTGGGAGCCCCCCACAAGCGTTGAAGGGGATCATAGAAAACGAGAAGCAAACTCCATGGCGATACGCCAACTGAAACAAAACCGTGAAAGCGGCCGAAGGAAACAGACAAGTCTCTTGTTAGAGGAAATAGAAACGGGAATCAAAAACTCCCCGGCGTAATGGCAGCAGAGATCGACCCATAAAAACGGTCGGAAAGAGTCGGTACAGACTACACAAGGTACCCCCAAAGAGACGGTGTAAGATAACCCCCAGAGGCAAACTCCGCCTCTCTCTCCTCTGATTCCAAGAGGGTTTAAGAAACAAATGAGGAATGCCTGGCAGCCCGTCTCAGGGTGAACTACCCGACCAAGAGAAAAACAGGAACACTACGCTTGGCCAATCTCTAAGGAGGTTCCTGAATATCTTCTAAGGATAAAAGCAACCCAGTCCTCCGACTAGCTCTTTACCGGCTCAGTGCACATAGCAGCATGCAACACCGCAGCCCAGAGCAGTGCAAGGACAAGGCTTAAGATAGCTCACCACACAGCCAGCAGAGATGGGAACTGATTACCACCGCATCCCACATAAGGCAAGCATCCTGATGAAACATGGCCGGAGCGCCCTCTCGTGGTCTACAGAGGTAAAACCCAGAATTGCCCTACGTAGGCTGGGGAAACCACGACAAAGGCTCCATCTTCAACAGGGATCAAACTCACAAGCAACCTTTCAGCTCTGTAAAATGAATAAATACAGTATTGACAATGTATAAATGATAAAGGAATTAATAGGTTTTACTCAAAGTTACTAGGTAATTATTTGGTATGTATGCTGTAATCACCCTGTAATTAATGTACAGTTTTATAACAGGAGACTGCAATGCCGAGTACGGGTTTCCATGTTGTTAAAATTTTAAAAGTATAGAAATGGCTCATCACAATCATGAATAGAAACTACAAAATTGATCTTGGTAACTTGATAACTATATAAGCCTGGATTCTTATTGGGTGCTCTTGCAAATGTATTAGGGGATTATTCATTCATACATTCATTATCCTAACCCGCTTATCCTGAACAGGGTCGCAGGGGGGCTGGAGCCTATCCCAGCATACATTGGGCGAAAGGCAGGAATACACCCTGAACAATTCGCCAGTCCATCGCAGTATTAGGGGATTAGGTAAATGTTATTTAATGTGTTAATACATTTTTGTATATTTTGTTGTATTTTAGGTTTTGTTCTTGTCTCTTTCTTCCCTTTGTATCATGTAACAGCTTGACCTTTTTAAATAAAATAAAAAAGTGGTATCCATTGGACTGCAATGCAGAAGCTGTGTTTGCCAATACTAATTTGTTTCTGGCATTGAAATTGAACCTCTTTTATCTTACTAGACATTTACTAATGTGGGTTTTGCTTGTTGATCGTTTTTATTGACTTCTTATACAAACTGATTAGTATAACTCTATCTGCAGAAACACAGCAATATTGATATTCACAAACACCTCCCATTCTTTTTCCTCCTAAATTCAGTATTGGCAGTTTGGCCTGCAAAGTCACCGCCACTACAAACGGTTCGGAAGTTCAGGGCGTTGTTCAGACTCATAAGTGTAAGATCGAAGGAAACAGTATTTCCTGTCACAGTGAAGGAGGAGTTAAGGCCATGTTCTCGCAGTTTACTGAGAAAGACAACAGATCTGACATTTGAACTTATTTTGTAACAATATCACCTGTGCCTTGTGGAAACACCTGAAATAGACTACACACAATAATGATCACAGAGCATGCATATCTTGCACTGATACCTGCTTTTGATAATAAAAAGTATTGTAGCCATTTAAGGACGATAAACACAACAGTTAGGTTGCAAACCAAGAAGCCTTATCGTACATATTAATCATTGTGATTAAGGAATTCCAAGCGTGTTGTAAGTGCAATGTTAATACTGTAAACAAGGTCATATTAACATTACAAAATGAACTTTTTTATTACAACATTTTATGATGTGCATTTCTACAGGACTTGCATTTTAATGGGCGTGGTAATGAGAACTGTCAATTAACTATGATTGACAGACCGTGCTCCCACTTTCCACACATTGTTGTTTGTTACCATAGCCATCTCCATGATACATGCTCATCTTGTGAGACTGGATTTTCACAAGCTAGCCAACTTAGTATATCAACAATTAATGACTCATTCAATGATAAGTCTTGCTAGCTAGCTAGCCAAGTTAAGATAAAATCACAACTATAACGTCCTTATGAAAGCAAACTAGCTAGCTGAATGAATATAACCAGAAATAGTCTAATAGTCCTTAAATGGCACTCTAATATAAGTGAACCTAAGGTTAGTCAAATATTTACATCTTGCCTGGAGGCCAGCGGTGCAAACTATGGGTCACAAGTTATAGGGGAGGGACAAGGGGAGCGGTTATTCTCATGTGGTTGGTTGAAAATAGGAAGATGAATTTAAAACTTGCTTCACCCAAACTCCTGCATATAAACCCTAGACCAAGTGTGACCAAACACCATGTTTATCAGGAATGCAGAACAGGACCCAGTCACAGGAAACCCAGAGAGTAGAGTCTTTATTGTAAGATTGGCAGGTCAGACAGGCGGGATTCAATAGCCAGCAAACGGGAATAGCAGGGAATAGGCAGTTTGTTATGAAGTGTCCAGGCAAAGGGTCAATACTCCAGCAAACAGATATATCAAGGGTAATCAAAAGCGAAGTCAAAGTCACAGGTGAAGAGTCGATAATGAGTGGGCAGAGCACACAAAAACAAAATCAAAAGGCAGAAGTCGAAAAACTAAAATTCGATAAGCTGCTGTTCAAAACTTGACAGATGGGAAAAGCTAATGGCGGAAGTCAAAAACAGGCCATAATATATAATATAATGCTGGAAAGTATGGTCGGCACACGTAACAATCTGGCGATGAACGAGAATAACAAGGGGTTTTTATAACAGAGGTAACAAGAGGGAAATGGCAATCAGGTGTGGGAAACAATCAGGAAGTGAAACACAGGTGAAACGAATGAATGAACTGAACTGAACTGACAGACAGACTACGGTGTGCACAGAGGGTAACAAAACACGAAAATGCTAAGCAGTTAGACAAAAGACTAGATGACGAAAAATACAGAACCTGACAATAGACCAAACTGGCGAATCCTGGTACTTTGAAGAACTTTGAAGTACAGGCCCCTTCTTGGGGGTAATTATAACACAGTGGAGATAGGATATTTTAAATTAGCTATATCTTTTGACAACATAATCCGATGTTTTTTTTATTATTATATGTCTGACAAGCTGAAAGTATTTTGAGAATTTCCATTCCAAGTTGACATTTTTACGAAAAGTGGGTAGAAGAACAGAGCTGTATTTTCATTTTATTTTGGTGCAATGAAAAAAGGAATGCCTGAAAATGAAAATGCGTTCGGCAGCAGAATACTATGGATTAAGTTGGGTATTACCCCAAAGTCTCCTGACAATGCAGATGGCTTGTAACATAGACTCTCTGTGTGGCTGCTTCCATCAGAAGTTAACATCAGTTCAATGGCAGTTTTCGTACTGAGGAATGTGGTTGATGATTATGGTTGCTTATCGCCTATCCCAGACACTAAAACACTTCAATTGATTTGACCAATAATTATAGAGAAACCAACAAATAACTACACAACTTCCCTATGTTCAGAAGACCATATTAGCTCATGATACACCTATTCAAGATGTTCCAAACAGCACCTGAAGTACAACTACTACAGTTTCGCACTCTGTTATGCAGGCATATCTCAAATAAATAGTTCTGCTTAATATCAAGAACATATGGAATCCTCATCTGTGGTGAAGATACAGACGAGGATTCGATACAATTCGGCAGTTTGAAAAAAATAAATTAAAAAACAAACCCAAAACATCTTGGAACACACTATATAAAAATGATACACCACTTTACTAATTAGTTAGGCTACCCTTCAACTGAATTGAGCAAGCAAGGTGCTATGATTTCTTATTCAGTATAGAACCCTGTCGGCAAGCCGTTTTATCACATCAGCTGTGACTCTTGTAGCAGGCTAGCTAGCAGATCACATTTCATAATTATTCTGACACTTTAAAAACGTCTTTTAATATTCGAATGGATTTATTCCAGATTTTGTTCCGTTTAAACTATTTATTGTATGGATCCTTTTAATGCGTAAACAGCTGTACAAATTGCTATTATTCATTTCAGTAGTCATAGTGTGTGTGTGTGTGTGTGTGTGTGCTGTAGTAGAACAACAAACAAAGCTCACAGATCAGAATGATACAGGCAATATGACAATCTGCATATCCAAAATTCTCAGATCTCCCCCAGAACCTCATCTTCATCTCGGGCTGTTCAAATCCGCCTCCATCCTGCTTCTGTTCCAATGTAACATTTTTTAGTTCTACAGTGGTTAAAGTAATGCATTGTTTATGTTCTCTAAAACTAGTGCTTTCATTTCTCCCTCTCTTAATGTTTCATGCACGTTGTGGGTTAACGTCACATCTAAAAAAAGAAAACAGGGATCTTATCCATAAAAGCTTTTTTTCAGTCATGGAACATTGGTATTTGTGTACAGCCACATCTTTAAACACCAGCA
This sequence comes from Conger conger, assembly GCF_963514075.1. Taxonomy (NCBI): domain Eukaryota; kingdom Metazoa; phylum Chordata; class Actinopteri; order Anguilliformes; family Congridae; genus Conger; species Conger conger. The sequence goes on along the minus strand of NC_083772.1, from coordinate 38,308,728 downwards.
GCAATAAGAAGGAGCGTCTTGTTATTTCATTTCAATACATTCATACTGTTGTGTTTGTCACTCATACATGTTTTTGGAGTTGGCCCAGTTGGCATGTCCTGTTATCCTTCTGAGTGGCATAACCTTGGAGATTTGGCACAGAGGATGACAGGCTTTGTTGCTGGTTGCTTTCTTGACTGAGGGCCAGTTTGACGTTCCTTGACAGACTCTCCTGAGCATTTTTTTGCAAATGCAAATCACATATTCACCTTTGTTAGGTCCATTATTTTGTGTATCTTCTTTTTAAAAAATTATATTATTTGATCTCATAGTTCATATTGTTGCCTTTCTGAGAAATTAACCTACTTCATCTCATATTTCACATTTCAGTGAAAGGCCTTGCTGTCCACCCAAGAGTGGTAGAGTGAGAGCAGTTCTCTTTGTAGTGGCTCAAACAACATGAGTCATAGCATGTCATTGTTTACTCGCCTTTATGCCATCTTTCTGTAAAAATAACCAGAACAATAGATAATAGGCAGTCCTTGTCAACATGCCCTTGTGAAAAATTAATTGCAGCTACTTTTTCTTCTTCTTAATTTTTTCATTTTAATTGTGGGTATTACTGAGCCCATAAACTATGCCTGTGAAAGCATGGAAAAAGTAACCAACTTGCATTTAAGTCAAATCAAGGACATGTGTTTATCTCCTCATTTCATTCTAAAATACTTCATTCTTTTATCACTTTCTTGTTTTATCTTCATGATGTTGCTTTATAATGTTAGAACTTCATTTATGGAAAAGTTATCAAAGGTCCAAGTCTATTTAAATGGACAGGTCTGGCAGTCTGGTGACTCACTGACCTTCTGCTCTTTTGTAAATATTTCAAAGCGAGAGTGTAATTTATTTTCAGAAAAGCTTTCAGACACTTAAAATAATCTCCTCCCTGTTTCTCTTTGTAGAGCTAATTACCCATAAACACTTAATATCAGTTGAAGTACTAACAGACCATGTGTACATTTCATTGCTTTACATCATTTCAAATTGAAAGTATCTGTGCCAGACTGAAAAACAGTTTGTCTCTGATTCACTAATAAGATAAGCCCACCAATAGATCTAAGAGATGGTGACCTATGGGTCAGACTAATAGATACTGCTGTCAAGTCATTATCCTGCGATAGAAACGGTTGGAACATTTGAAAAGCGTAACAAATCTTCCGGTACAATAACCACTCACCTTATTTATTGTAGAGATTAGTGTCTTGGGCCCATTTCTACCAGTTCTGAGGACGCTGTCGTTAATACAGTACCGTTAATACAGTAGTTCCATCCTAGTTCCTGGAGATCTTCTGTCCTGTAAATTTTAATTTCAATCCTAATTTGGCACACCTGATTCAACTAAGTAGCCGCTCAACGAGATCTCTTGCTGTTGACTGAGGTGTGCTGTGTTAAGGTTGTAAGATCGGTTAGGGTTGAAGTGCGACATGGCTCAGGCAGTAAGAGCAGTCGTCTGGCAGTCGGAGGGTTGCTTGTTCGATCCCCCACCTGGGCTGTGTCGAAGTGTCCCTGAGCAAGACACCTAACCCCCAAATGCTCCTGACGAGCTGGTCGGCGCCTTGCATGGCAGCCAATCGCCGTTAGTGTGTGAGTGTGTGAGTGTGTGTATGAATGGGTGAATGAGAAGCATCAATTTTACAGCGCTTTGGATAAAGGCACTATATAAATGCCAACCATTTACAAGTGAAATCCTATGATGCTAGATCTCCAGGAACAGGGCTGGGAAACATGATCTTATGGTAACTTGTGCAGATCTTACAAGTAAAAGAAAAAACCCTGTAAAACTGCAAATATTGTGGCTCCGTGGCACCAAAGTTTGGGATTGGAGGATACAAATAACTCTTTGTTATAAAAAAATCATAGCTCTACTTCTATCCCTCATCAACTGTTCTCTATTTTTTCCTGTCTCTTCAACATGCCTCACCTACCTCAGTCCTCCTTCGCAATTTTCTTTGATAAGAAGATTGCAGACATCTGCAGCTCCTTCGCAACCACCACCCCCCTCTCTGCACCCGCCCCCTCTCTGTGCCCACCCCTGCTTTCTCTCCCCTTACAGACTCCCAACTGTTTCCCCCAACTCCTGCTCTCCCACCACCCTAACACCTGTGCCCTTGACCTATCTCCTCTTCCCTCTTCCAAGCTCCCCATTAGCCAACTCCCTTGTGAACTCGTCCTTGTCTTCTGGATGTTTTCCCAAGGGCCCACTACTGAAAAAGCCCACTCTGGACCCCTCCATCATCCAGAACTACCGTCAAGTATCTATTTTTCTTTTTTATCCAAAACACCAAATGCCTACAATATAATGTAACTCTTAGCAAAAAAGTAGAAGTAATGAATAAGCTTCAGGTCTGTCCCTTTAGGAAAGACTTCGAGTAACCGTAGGCCTTCTCTTGCGTTGCGAGTAAATCTCTTTGGGAAAAGACTTGATTTATGGTATCAAGCCAACTCTGAGAAGAACAGTAACATATCTGAAGTAAACTTGATTCAAACCTTTACTTGCCCTTCTTATAGGGAAGCCATTGTCAAGATAAAGCTTTATGCTTTAACTTGAAAGTATCTGCAGTGACTGGTGACACTACAACGTCACTGACATTTTGTTACTGTATTAAAATAGTTATGTGCTCTATCCATCAGGAAAGCACTGGCAAACACATCAAAGACATCCAGCAAATAAGTAACAACTGGTATTATGACAAGGGGCGAGGAACTGTCCAAGATCGCCACTTTGTACATTCCCTCCTTAGATGTATTGAAGTATTGCGACAATCACGGCTCTCTGAGAGGGTAAGGTCACTTGGTTGAGCCTAATAGCAGTAATTGTAATTCCTACAATCTTTAACATTAATTGCCGAAAAATCATGAATCATTAATTTCACCAAATGATACATACATGCAAATAACTAGCAGTAAACTGAATCATATGAATGGAAATAATCATATGAAGGCAAATAAAACTTCTAAAGTGCTACATTGCTGTCCAATCCAGTCGTATTTTGTAACATAGACATTTTTGTAATCGAGGGATTACAATGGACCCAGTAATCACATTACTTAAGGCACTGACCACACCATGTGCATTCATAAATAAAGTTTGGGGAGCTTACGCTAATAGGCTTTCACTAAATATGAAGCTATTATCATTATCTTCCTGTAAATAGGCTTGAAGTGGTGATCCTTGAAAGCATCTGCAAGATGCCATTCCAGCATACAGTGGCTTTGTGTTTCATTTGGCACTGCCGTTGTGAGAGATCTGCTGGGCAGCGACACACGACCACCACCATGGTACATGTGAGCATTCTAATCCATAGCTGTGTGAAATAATTGCAAGGTTCTGACAGTAGGGGGGGAGCAGAGTGTCCTTCAATAAATGGAGAGCTTGCTTTATAGAGCTGAAATTCTGGAAGTGAATACAAAAATATTTGCCATAGGGAATTTAATTAAGAGGCAACGTGTATTCTTTGAACTTATTTATCATTTCTGTGGTATACACCCTTTTAGAGACAACGTCACAACAGCATGTATAACCATAAAAGGTAGACTTGACTTTGGCTTCCGTGAGCTACGAGATGAAACGATAGTAGCAGAATTAGGGGGGTGCTGCACCCATATGAGCAGCCATGGGGGGCCCCTAAGTACGCAAACGTAGACCTTAACTTCACTTGACTAAGTTACCGCTGTGATCCTGTTAATATCTGGCTGTATATATCAGGAAGAACAAGCCGGTTCATTTTTCTTTTCTTTTATTTATTTTGCATGATAATAAGTCTTGCAAAGTGAACTATCAGAATGTTTACAATTCAATTTGTAATACCAATAAATGTTGTATGTATATGCTGCAAAAAAATATTGCATCATTGAACTGAACTATCTTTCCACAGTATTTAATATGCATGAACTTCACGTTTATAGCTTGTGCTTCTTCCGTTCATTATAACCATTTTAATGGGAAGAGCAGAAGGATCCTGAAGCCGAGAAGTTTAATTGAACAGCCCTCCAAGTTGACCTGTTTTTTTTTTTTTTTTAAATAACCTTTCTCTTTTGCCAGTAAAGTTGAATCTTTAATGCCGGCGAATATATTTAGTTATTTTACTTTTTGCAAGAGTAGTTACTGTGGAGCGCTGAGCCTTAATTGGGACTGTCAGCCCATTTCAAGAACAGGGCAATGTAAGATGCCTTCTCGAGGCAACATTTTTTTTTTCTGTAGAAGACAATATGAAAGAAATTCACACATAGATGTGTTTTTACTACATATACACTGTAAAAATATATTGTATATTGCCTTTGCTGGAGGCATTACTGGTCCAGTGCTCTTGTCTCTCCTAGTTCTTTTCCAATCTGCTGACAACACCTGGGGCAATAGTATGTTTAAGATGAGACCCATCACAGATTCCATTAGTTAACATCTAACTATATAATCTTATTCATTAATTGGACCCAAGTTAGAAGTGCATATCCTAGACTTGTGGGCATGCACTTGATGTTACTCCACACTCTGTTACGGTTTTATTTCTACATCGTGTTTTTCCTTTTCTACTGGAACATGAATTCAAAGATACTTCTATCTTTTCCATAAGCTTTTGCTTTACTATATTTCATCAGCACAAAAGTAAACCGATATTCACATCTGAAACATGTCCTGATTGTAAGCTTGAAAAACACAAAAGTAAATCTGTGGACATTGACAAATACTGCAGTTTTCCGAAATAAAAGAAAATGAAAAAATACACTCCTGCTTGATGAAAAATACTTTTTCAATACTTTTATTTCCTAGCTGGCACCATTTATCCACTCATACTTACTCACACCGAGAACATTTTAGGAAGTCTTTGGCCTTGAATGTTCAAACCTCAAAGTGAACTAACATTTCTGCTTTGTAATACATTTGATATTTTTTGGGCTTGCCTCTATTTCAGAGCCCTATTATCAGTGATCTGGGACACAAACTTGATTTTTAGGACTAGAAGTTCATCACTTTCAGATGACGGCACTAAAATGTTAAGAAAATTATCATATTTCAGAGAATTATGCCAAATAGAAAAGTCTAGTACACTACCAAAGTTATGCAACTGAGCATTGAATGACAAACTAAAACATTGTTTCGCAGCTATTGTCAGCCTTTTAACTGTAAATATACGGGAATATATACAGTTCTGTGCAATAGTCTTAGGCACCTGTATAACATTCTGTACAGATAAGATTCTTTCAAAAATAATTAAATGAAAGGTCCTAAATAAAGATACTATACATTTTACATGACATTTTAGTAATTTGGCAGAATAGTTAAAAACTGAATCAAATCAATATTTTTTGTTACCACCCTTCGGCATTAAAACTGCATCACTTCTCTGAGATAGCCAACGCTGTCCTGCAGTTCTATGAGACAATCAGCAGGGAGGTTGTTCCAAGCATGTTGGAGAGGTTAATTTGTTTTTCAGTCCAAACATCAGAGTATGGAAGAGATGTGATCTAAGTGACTTTGACTGCCAAATGGGGTGGTTTGAGTTTCTCAGAAACTGCTGATCTCCTGGGATATTCTTGGACAGGCTCTAGAGTTTACAGAGAATTGTGTGAAAGACAAAAAAACATCCAATGAGCGGCAGTTCTGTGGGTGAAAATGCCTTGTTAATGAGAGAGGTCAGAGGAGAATTGCCTGACTGTTTCAAGCTGACAGGAAGGCAACAGTAACTCAAATAACTACGTATCACAGTGGTATGCAGAAGAGCATCTCTGAACACACAACACGTCAAACCTAGAAGTGGATGGGCAGTAGTTAACACACCGAAGACAACATTTCCCAAAAGCTGAAGCCTTTCTCAAAGGTGAAAGCTAAGCTGAACAATATCAGTGATTCAGTGAAGATGGAAATCCAGGTTACTTTGTTTATGCCTGAGCGACTGACAATCCACTTACAGTCATCACAAGCTTGAAGCCACAGCGTACACATATTGTCAGCTCGCCGCTTATGATCGGTGGGATTAAAGCAGCTAATTGTCTGGATCAGAGGAAACTAATATTGTGCGGCCCGATTAGTCAATGTTATTGACTACATACTGCTGCTGATAGCCTCAGAGCTTATTTATATAAATTTAAACCGAGACACTGCTGTGGAATTGAAACGAAGCAGGTTTGGAGGAGTTTAATCCTCAGGTTTTACTCCTTAAACCAGTGGTCCACAGGGTGTGCTGCCTTTCGTTTTTACACTTTATTGATCAATTAAAGCAGTTGTAAGCAATTACAGTTAGTTCACCTCCCCTGGGCCCTATTTCATTTACGTCGCTTGAACAATCTAGGATAATTTGATGCGTCTCGTGTCAAATTATCTGATTAATTAAATCTGGCCTTACTCCATCGCATAAATGTAAACTATGATTCAAATATCAGTTACAAATATATTTTTATCTAGGGCGCACAAGATGAGAAATAATATATTTTTTATTTTTATTTCGGGGGCTCATACGAAGCAGTATATAGTGAAATCTTGTAAAGTAACCTATGTTGTTTTTACTAGGTTACTTTACATTGCAGGGGTGACATTGGCTCAGGTGGTAAGAGTGGTCGTCAGTCAGAGGGTTGCCAGTTCGATCCCGCCCTGGGTGTGTCGAAGTGTCCCTGAGCCAGACACCTAACCCCCAAGGATAACCCCAGGGATAGATACATAGAGATTGTGATAACTGAGGCCTTCAGTCTAAGGTGTAATTCCACCAAAATAGTGATATTATGAGTAGCTATAATACAGTATCTGTTTTCTTTATTTGCACATAAAATATTAACCAGGGGCAAGCAAACACTAACTTAAAACAAGCAAATTATTTCTACTTGAGAGAAAAACTATATAAAATAATATCCTAAGTCTTATTACAAGACAAAAAATACACCCCCTAACCCGGTTTGGTCTCTCAGAAATAATTCATGCAAGGGTGGGTTGTCTAGCACTAGCTCCAAAGGGACACTCATAATTGGTGGTAGGGCCTAGGTTATTTTTTACTTTATTTATCAGGGACAGTGCACATTAATCAACATTTTCAGTTCCACATCAATGTAAATGTGGCAGAGATATACTTTTCATCTGTAGTCCCTAACCCACATGTCTTTGGACTGTGGGAGGAAAGTGGAGTACCTGGAGGAAACGGGGTGAACATGCAAACTCCACACAGGCGGGGCTCAAACCCAGGACCTTCTTGTGAGGCAACAGTGCTATCCACTGCACCACCGAGCCACTCTTGTTGTGTCTCAACATTCTCTACTTCCACTCCCACCCGAGTCTTCCTCCAACACGTGTCATCAGCGGGAGCCCGAATGGCGGGCTACGGTGTGATAAGAAACAGTGCTTTGGAGAAAAGCATTTATTGCCCGTGCGTCTGCACTCCTCCACATCAGTAGCAGAGGACGCGGTAATGAGCTCTGATATACAGCATTATTTGGCATTCCAGATTGGGGATAAAACGGGATATAGCTGAAGTGATAATAAACCAGCTGAATCATAAGAGTCTTCTTGCGCAGTCAATCACTGGTTTATAATGCTTATTTGAATGTGTAAGCCTTTTACTCTGCTTTCCTGAAATGTGTGACCTGCACTACAGTTGATACAAACCTCTCCTATAACTTTCACATTAAATTTATTACGTGTTCTTTGAAATATGTTATTTCTCCAAAGAAAAATGCAGACACATTTTGTTTTGATTGTACTTCCTTTTCTTTGCCACGAAAGGTCATGACTATTTTTGCTACCTCTATTCTCCACCAGCACAGGGATCCATTACCCCAAAGGAAGCATTTTGGTGTCTGGTTTTTCCATTGATCTCTTGCCCTATGTGTTTAAATGGGTTTCACTGAATGTGGGCAGTTGATAAACAACAATGAATAATAAATAATGCCCTTTTTAGGGAGATTTGCGGTTTGAACTTTGAAGAAACTTTTGGAGTCATCAAGAAGGCAGCATCTAAAAGCGTATAAAATGTCACTATCATTCACAGAATGTTTTTTGCCCTTTAAAAGTATTTTAGGCAGATATTCTCTCCATTAATGCATTTTTTACGCCTATAAAGCTTGATCGTTTGAGGAGGTAAGCCACTGCCACCGTCATGCCAGCTGCAGAAAGTATAACATAATAGCTTTAAAACATACTGTAAATATTCAGAAAACCCAGCCAAAGAGATTAACTTCTTTTTTTGGTCTATGCCTCATTGGGAAAGAAAAAATAATAATGAAATGGAATGCTATTTCGACAGATGATCCCTCCGTTAGATATAATGTAACAGCTATGCACTGTCAACTTGAATGGGTTCGCATACGTTTGTACAGTGTATAATCTATACCAATATCTCAACACATCACTTCACACACAGTGTCTTTATTCACAAGAAGTTTCAATTATGCGATGTTGGCATTATTCAGTTTGTTTGCCTAAAAGATTACAGCTGGAGGCACTGTCAGGTTCAATCAGAGCTACATTATATACTGTATGGAAGACCGGGGCACAAACTAACACGGGGATTTTGCATAGTTGCATTTGTGTGAGAATGATGGGCTTGTATTATAGCAACGCACTTGTCATGAGTGAATGGCAGGATGATTTGAAAACTTCATCAAGCGTTTTAGCGCCATGAAAGTTCAGTTTTTTCACCAAAGTGTTTACTAGTAATAAAAGTGATGAACTAATAATGTGTGAACGCCACAGACTCCAATTATACATACATTTAAATCACTGTCTTGTGATTTATAAGGCAGTTTTGGCACATGTCACTTGCAAGCAGAGACTGTCAGCCATGCAGGAGTACAACTAGCACAGCCGGGGCACGTTGGAACACCCCTACCTATTATAAATGCATCAGCCACAATAACATTTAATGTAACGTTATATTCCATGTGTACCATACACTTATTCAGTCCTATTTAACACTTGCGTGGATGGATACATTTATTATCCATTCATTGATTCCATATTCCATAGGCAGTAAATATAGACAAAATATACACCATTTCTACTGTGCACTGGTAAAAAGTGTGGTTGGGGGCGAACCATAATGTTTTGCATAAAATGTTTTGGCAAATGTTTCTATAGTTAAGAGAACATAAAAAATGATGCAGGAAATGGGCCAAAGCGATTGAGAGAAACTGTAATCGATTGCACAAATGTGCTTCACAGTTGCAATTTGTAAAAAAGCAGTGAGAAATGGTGAATGTGATGTCACGGTGTGGCGATTTTCACATATTGTTTTGACAACGTGAATTGTCATTTGACAATTGGGTCAAAGCGATTGTGAGAAACCGCAATAAATTGTGGATCTTGACTTTATACCCATTCTGTGGGTGTCACTTTTCATACTACTAGTGGACAGGCATGAGACTACATTGCATCTGTCAGATTCAGTGTAGTATTTCCTCAGTGCTTGTGGGAGGCAGCTTTTCCCAGGCAGTCGTGAAGAGAAATTAAGCTCATTAGCAAGTGTGTACCCTGCCAAAGGTCAACATATGGGTACAAACGATAGATAAACAGATGGAGAGACAGACACACAGCAACATATTGAACAGTATATGCAGTAGCACAGGCACAACTTTCCAGATTTCTTGTTTTCTTTGCACTTTTTCTCCCTGTTGCCTGGAATCTGAAATTCTGCAGACAATCAAACACCCACAAGTGTCAGGATTATCCTGGTTTTAGAATAAACTGGGAACAAAACTCACTCTTTCTCAAGCATTTCAAAAATGTAAAAAAGTGAAGATATACTTCTCCAAGCTGGATGAATACACAAAGAAGCTTATTAAATACATCAAATGCGAAGTCAATCTGAAAGCCAGATGGATCATTGAGTAAATTCAGGGAAATGTAAGAAGAGAGCAGAGCTGGCTGCTGGTACGGAATTGATAATAGGATATATTCAAAAGGGAGATTAGACATTTGTGTGTACAGATATTTTCATCTTGCCTCTTGTCAGTCTCCCCCGCATACATGAAGAGAGTGTCAATGAGATAGACTGCCACTACCACACAAGTCCCTATGAAACCTCCTGCCACTGCCCGTGTCCACAAAAACTTCCCCAGCCTCCTCTCAACCCTTGCCTAGCCTACATCCCTGCTGAAAAAAAAAACAGCTTAAACTAAGTTTTGAAACAGCTGGCAACTGGTTGACCAGTTCTGACCAGCTCCCAGTTCAACATGGTTTAGCTGCTTGACCAGTTCAGGCCAGCTCCCAGCTTTAAATGGTTTGACCAGTTCAAGCAATGTTTTGAAACAGCCGGTAGCTAGTTGATTAGCTACCTGCCCAGACAAGTTTCCAGCACTAGCAGGTTGACCGGCTCATACCCAGCTAGACTACCTTCATGGCCAGTTTGGTCTTGCTGGTTGACCAGCTCATACTTAGCTAGACCAATTTTCAAGCTGGTCAAGCTGGCACAACTGGATTTTACAGAAGGGATGAAACAGGTTGTATTGTAACTGGCGCCATAGTGGTACCAGGTATCAGTACCAAATACTATACATGGTAAATATTTTGTTATTTCTTATGGGAAAGGAATTTTCTGTGTTGTGGAAGTTGCGGAAGCTACGTATGACACATAGCACATTTTTGATGTGACGACAACAAGTAAAATTGAATAGACACTCGTACTTTATCCCATCAGAATTTGGCCATTAACATTATAGAGGTCCTGTAATAACATCTACTTTACAGAAATTGTCCTGAAAACGTATCTCGTCCTCGTAGGGCTTTAGTTTCTCTTTAAAATGAGAGTCTGTCATTACCCCTTAAAACTGATAAGAATATTACTTTTGTCTGCTTTAATCTGCTCAATGTTGCTCCCTATGGGGGAGTTTAGGCTAGGGGTTTTCTGCCCCTTATTATATATGATAGGCCTTGCCTATTAATTTATTGAAGGCAGAGATCACCCTTTAGGGTAGCCTGCAATTCATTGATAATGCTTAGTATGAAGACAAAAGGAAATGGGAATCTATGCTTTGGTTTTATCTATTATTGCCAATGAGAACAGCCCCCAGCTGGACCTCAGCTTCCCGCAATGTCTATCAATGCATAGTTCCAGATATTGTATGTTGTTAAAGTGCTAATCTAAGATTTTTTTCTGATGGACAAATACCATTCCCACTGGCATTTATCCGGCAATGACCACAGAAAAAGTGTGAGATGGCTGTATGTTACATTAATGGAATTTGGCAGACGCTCTTATCCAGAGCGACGTATAGTTGAATAATGTTGAATGTATGTTGCGGGGAACTATGGGAATTGAAGTGTAGAATAGACCTGTTATGACCGCCAGTCACCGTGGGTTGCCGCTAAAACCAAGGAATTCGTAGATTGAATTCGTAGCTGATTTATGAAGCTTGGGTCCATAGCGAGGGTGCTGATTGCAGCGGCTGTCATGCTCTAATTGGTGAGCAAAAATGTCTGTCACACCACCTGGTTGCCACTCACATTACAATCCCCACCCACAGCTTGAGCACCACCCCTGATTATAGTGATTAGCCGAAAGAATACGAAAAATCAAACAATTTTCAAACTGTCAGGCTTCGGAATCCAGGAACCAGGAGCGACCAGGATGCAATCTGATTGAGAGTCTTAATTTGATGAACAGCAGGTCAGACAGGCAATGGTCAAGTACAGGCAGACGGGAATATCACACATGAGAAAGATTGTAGTCGAGAGTACTGGCAGGAGTTTGTTAACAGAGTTACTGGTCACAGCAGACAAAATCAAAAGTGTAGTCTGGGTCACAAGCAAACCGAACCAGCAGAGGTCTAAAACGAAATCCAAAAGTTCAAAAACCAAAGTACAATCCGAGTCTGATAACAGCAGTTCAAAAGCAGGCAAAAGAGGTAACCCAAAAGGCAGAAGTAAGGATACACAAAATATAGCGATCAAGCAGGGTAACTGCTGGAAAGAATTACGACTGAAGCACATTACAATTGGGCAAGGAACTGAACAAATGGCCAGGCTTAAATACACAGACAATGAGGTGAAATGATTAACAGGTGTGCAGTGTGCAAACGGGCATCAGGTAACAATGCTCAGGTGAAATAAATAACTAGAAAACAGAACTACGAAAAGCAACAGGGGACACAAAATGCGTAATGCTAAGGAAACTGAAAACAGAAAAACAGATGATGACACAAACAAGTGTTCTGGAGAGGTAGGCTAGCAAAGTTATTTTTCTAGAAAAGACATTTTGTAATAATGCGCAGAACTTTATTTACTTTACTTAATTCCATTATCTAATTTAAGAAATTCCAGCTGTCTGCAGCTATTTTGGATTTGTGTATCACCCCCCCCACACACACACACACAAACACTGCTGGCAGCTAGCGAACACTGAGAGCATGATTGTGGAAGTAAAAACCTCACCTGACTCAAGTCACATGGGGCTGAGACAGAGGTTTCATTTTTTTTTTAATCTGAGATTGGTTACTAGCCAAATGGTTACTATTTTTAACTAAAGTTAATTGCTAGAATTTCACAAACAAGATGTACTGGCTTTCCTTGAATTTTGTGTGATGCCTTTTCTCTGTGTAAATCAATTTGTATGTGTCAAAATTTTAGAAATGTTAACCCATTTCTTGTGAGTATTTAATTGTCATGAGATTTTACCACCACCTTTTTGCCTTGTACATTTTTTTAATGTATTTTTGCCAAAATGAAAAGCACTTTATCGTTTCATTGGTACTTTCTGCTACCATTTTAAAATGCATGTTTGCCTCTGTCAGCTGCCTGCCCTGCCTTCTGGATCTATTCATCAATCCTATACCTTTCATTTTATGTTTACAGCCCCAGTCTGATGCATAAAATATGATGCTCTGAAAATAAGAAAAAATATGTTAGAATCATTGAAGGCTCTTAACTTCTGCAGAAATAAAAGTTAAAAATGTTGGTTTGCTAAACGCAACAGAGCTGGAGACATCAGACATCAGAGAGACGCCCACATTATTGAGGTGAATGGGTTATTGTACCTTTTGCAATCAGAAACAATGTGCTTTGATTATCTAATTTCTTCCTTTCCTTTAAGATATACCACACACTTGTGTATCACATACACCCCCCCCCCCCCCCCCCCCCACTATGTGTGTGTGTGTGGGGAGGTGTGTGTGGGGAGGTGTATGTTTATTTGGCCCAAAGACCAAATAAACACCATGTTACAAAATCAGTCCGTGTGACAAATTGAATTTTAAATTACCAATACCTGCTTTTCAGACAGCCCGAAGCCTTACAAAATTCAAGGTCCAACAGAAAAAAGAAACCATAATTCAAAATTCTCTCACAACCCAAACTACCTCTATCCCACATTTCCCCTCACAGTGTCTTAGCAGGAACTTTTTCAACAAGCCGGAACTTTCAACCCTGGCTCACGAATAAAACTTCTCACCCCTGGCTGATGGATTGCAGTCATAGTTTACTCTCAGTCTGGAAGTCCTCTGGAAGTTTGGTCAGTAGGAGGAGACATCAGGAAAGGACTTAACAACCTTTAATGACTGATTCTGCTTTTCCTGTGCTCCTCTCTAGCTCCCACTTAAGAGTCTGGAAGTCATGTCACACATTCAAATGGTAACAAGGAATTGATAAATGGAGCTCCTAAATAAGGACGTTTCGTGGGTTGTACTGTATTTTATTTACAAAAGGCAGGTAACAAATCACATATAATATATTGTAAATAGCACTGCACGCATGTTTTTCCAAACAACCTCATGTATCGGGCTTGCTGAAACGTGACAACTCTGCATGAACAGCATGCTTTATCGCAGATTTTATTTTATCCTGCCTTCGTACGCTTTGGGGCATTTGGGTACGAGTTTCCCAAGGGTACATGCAAGTCATAAATGCGATATGTCCGACAGCATACGAAGGCGGAATAACGTGAACGGTGTGATGAAGCACGGTCTCGGATGAACAGACGGATGAAGTGACAGAGGAACGAAAGGACGACTAGAGGTAATGGGCACAGAGAAAGCCTGCAGAGTGAGTCTCTCATCAAAATCACTCGCACACTCCAGCAGTCACCCTGAGAGCACCGCCATCTTCTTCCACGCTACTTTTATCTTATCCCCCCTTCAGGGTGTCTCCCAATCGAACCCCTGGGCACTATACTCCCGTCCGCCCACTCATACTGCTGTCCCGCTCGAGCAGTTGTTAGTAATAAGAATGATTATTAGCTGTGCGGATCTTATCGTGGCTACACCTCAACTTTCTGGGTCCCAGTCATGTACCGTAGATACAGGCTACCCCCTAGTCCAGTGATCGCGTTGTGCATTGTTTCTAAACTAGAAATCACATCTTCCACGGTTATCTTTCCAACAATTATAAAGTAACTCAATGCAATGCAGCCTACAGTAACATATTTTGGTCACCAGGTCAGCTATAACTGGACTATTTGCATGAATTACAAATCCATCGTGCATGATGTTGCACGTATTGATATTTGTCGTATATTTTAGCTGTGAAGAAATTCTACACACCTGTTCAATCTGTTCTTGTTACCAAGGTTATATGACAATAATGCACACCCATTCAATCAGAATGCCGTATTTGCCCTAGGTGGTCGGTTATGAGCCTATTAAACACACTGAACTTTCAAAATGGTTGACACAGATGACTGCGCCTCTTGTCAAGCATTGCAGTGACACTGGGACCTGCAGAATACTGTGCTTTTTTAATTGACTGCATCTGTAATGTGGTAATAAGCGGACTTCTGGGGCCACATTTCATGGTTGTTGTTTTTCTAACTGAACATGAAAAAATGAATATTTCTGTAAATGTGTGGATAATTACTTTTTATTTGCTGAATTTCATAGATTGGAAAAAATAATGAAACAATGAATTTGGCATGGGCAAAAGCTTGAGCACTCTGCCAGTCAAGATATGATATGCTGGCGATTTGTGGTGTGTGTATGTGTATGAGTGTGGGTGTGGTGGCAGTGGTTGGGGTCCAACATGGCTACCAGCATTTGGATTTCAGGGAGCAAAATGTATCAATTTGGTGCTCCAAGAGATGAAACATATGGGCCTCTTGTATAACTTTGTGGAGGTTCTACACCATTTACATATGCACAAAAGAAGAAAATATCCTGATTTATACAACTTTATCTTTATGAATCCTAATCAACTTGACATTTTGCATTCATGTTTGAGCCTAGTATCCTGCCCCATTAACTCCCAGAATCACCCATAAATGGTGAATGGATGCTCATTGTGAATAGCATAGGCATATAGACGAGCTTGTGATTCCAATGAATTGTCAGGAAATCTGACTGCAAAACAAAGACCCTAGAACCTTCAGAGTGTTAAAATCAAGACATTTTTCTCGGCGGTTGAGGCCAGACTGGCAATATTGTTCGGTGGAAATAGTTCTGGCAATAAAAGCAATACAATCATTTTTCTGGTGTGTCAGCAACTTAACCATTTTGAAAATGGAAACACACTGAAACACACACACACACACACACACTACACTCTCTCTTCTCATTGTCAGGGATACACTCACACGCAAACGGCACACACACACGCTCTCGTGTACACACAGGAAGTTTCCGATCCTGCCACGCAGATAAGTCGCGCCGGCTAACCTCCATAAACTGCTTAGTCTACAGGGCACAGCCGGAGAATGCCTAATATAAATGTCCGGCCACGCTCTGGCTTCGGGGGTTTGAGCGGGGGTAAGGAATTGCGCTCGGATATTTTTCACTGGCAGACACTCAAAAGGAAAGCGTTGCTGTGAGACTGCGGGCGACCGCACTGCCACACCTGCTCTCTGCACACCGCCTCAGAAGACACGCTCAAACTCCTCCGCCTTCAAAAGCGTCACGTAGTATCGATCAGAGGCCAGCCCGGCCGCTGGAAAATTCAAAATCACCTTTGGAAATAGAAGGCCCCCCGATCACATTTATCTCAGGCAGATGGAGCCAGTTAAAAACATACTGTGAACAGAAGTGAAGAAAAAGCTTTTGGTGCGACACAGGAAGCCATGTACGTCTTACACATCCTGTCCTGTTCTAAGTTTCTGCTTTCCCAAGAGTCTGAACACCTCACTGCCGCCAATGCTTTAAAAGGGCGCGCTATCGATTAGAATGAGAACACACAGACGCTATTTTTCCTCATTGTTTGTGTGAGATCTGTGGCCTATGATCTTGGTATGCGTCCAAGAAAAAAATGTTGAAGTCAGGGAAGCTGAGGAACAGGCTAATACATTGATTTGTGGCCTGCAGTATGAGATGGTGTTGATATGATTAAGCTTCGGAGAAATGGATGCGTCATCCCCTGTGATATGAAAGCTGTAAGTTACAGAAGAGCGGCAGGTGAATATTGACATCTGTTCCAGCCTTCTGAAAGCAGGTCATACCAACTCAATAAAATATGCTTTTCTGGACTTGCAGTAGCAAAAAAAAAGAAAACTCAACTCATTATAAAAGCCTGATACTTGGTTGAGAAGCAAATGATGGCAGAAAATGTTCTCCTGTTGCGCAATTTTGCAATGTTTTTATTTATCTACCTATCTTCAAATTGGGAGTGGGGTACTTAATCAGTTTATATTTTATATGTTATCCATATATACGCAGTAAGGACTTAATAAGTCTAAAAAATAAGTCTAATAAATACCTAATTAATTCTGCTGTAGCCTATCTACAGAATCCGAGGAGATAATCAGTTTTCAACCTCTTGACCACGTCCGCATGATTTTATGCATTTAGTGGCTGGCTGCCACATGATTGCTTGATTAAATATTTGCATTAACAAGCCGGTGTACAGGTCTACCTAATAAAGTTCTCAGTGAGTGTATACTTCTGTGAATGTGACTGAAGCTATTGTGAATATATGCTGTGCTCAAGGGTAAAACCTACAAGGGGGTCTCACCAGGAGAATTCCCTTGCTGAGAAGTGTAGTTTTTTAGCTATGAGTCATTGAACATCAGAGCTAGTGCCTTTCCCTGTCAGTTAGTGAGTCTGTATATTTGAATTCACATCTCAAAGATATATTTCATCCACCCTCTTGCTCACAATACTCAGTCAAGGCCTAGGCCCAGAAAATAATGGTTCCAAGAAAACCCTATCTAGTTCAAGGGTCCTTTGAACTTAGTCTTATCAACTGTATGTCGCTCTGAATAAGAGCATCTGCCAAATGGCATTAATGTAATGTAGTGTAATGTAATGTAATGTAGTGGTTCTAGTGGCTAAGGTGCATGACGGGGATGTGGAAGGAAGGTGGGTCAAGCCCTGGATAAGATTAACGTAGTTGTTGGCCCTATGAGCCAGGCCCTTAACCCCACTTTACTCTAGAGGGAGGGTGGCCCAAGCTTAGCCTAATCAACTGTAAGTTGCTTTGGGTGTAACTGTAATGGTTAAGGTAAATGACCGGGACACGCAAGGTCGGTGGTTCTAATCCCGGTGTAGCCACAATAAGATCCGCACAGCCGTTGGGCCCTTGAGCAAGGCCCTTCACCCTGCATTGCTCCAGGGGAGGATTGCCTCCTGCTTAGTCTAATCAACTGTACGTCGCTCTGGATAAGAGCGTCTGCCAAATGCCAATAATGTAATGGAGGTTTCCATAAATAACTAAAAAGGATTCCTGCATGGAATCAAGCCATATTTTTCAGAGAGTGTACATACAGGTAGTGAGCTGTATATCAGTACCCAGGAAATTACTGTATTGGAGTGCGTCAAGGTTTTCAGCTGGACATTGTGGACCTCCTGAGCTCTTGTATGAGTCATGTGTTAAACCTCATTATCGTTGCACAGAGTAATTCCTCTTTTGTTTCAGCAGCCCTTATTCTCCTCAAAATCTCCATAAAAGCCTCTTATTTGTATTCTTGGGCCAGGCTTGATATGCAAATGTCATTATCTGCTAAACCTGCATTTTATCCCCCTCTCTCCCTCTTTCACACATTCTTTTGCACTCTTCCCTCTCTCCCTCTCTCTCTCTCACACACACACTCTTTCACTCACTCACACACATTCTCTTCTCTCTCTCCCTCTGTCTCTCACACATATACACACACACTGTTTCCCTCTCTCATACACACCCAATCTCTCTCTTGTTCTCTCGCATACACACTCTCCCTCTCTCTATTGCGCTCTCTCTCACACACACACACATTCTTTTCTTTTGCCCTGTCTCTCTCACACACACGCTCTCTCTCTCACACGCGCGCACACACACACACACACGCACATACACTCTCTTCTCTCCCTCTGTCTCTCACACACGCTTTCTCTCCCTCTCTCTTGCGCTCTCTCTCTCACACACGCACACACACACACACACACACACATTCTCTTCTCTCCCTCTGTCTCTCTCACACACATGCTTTCTCTCCCTCTCTCTCTTGCGCTCTCTCTCTCACACGCGCACACACACACACACATTCTCTTCTCTCCCTCTGTCTCTCTCACACACACGGTTTCTCTCCCTCTCTCTCTGTCTGTCGCGTGTTTGAGTGAGTTTTCCATGGATGCACTCACAGCAGGGCACCAGGTTGGCTGATGATCTTCCCTGGTGGTAGAGCGCTGGGTTATTTATAGCAGGCACAGCAAAGGGAGCCAACGAGCAGATGAAACATTTTATTCTGATTTTAGGTTGCCCACACAAATCTCTGCTCATTTCTGGCAGATGCAGACTAATTAATAATATAGATCAAGTGTGTCACTTCCCTCCACTTTAACTATGCAGTGGCTCAGATTCAACAAAATCCTAATTAAAAATCTTACTTATTATAATAAATGTAAAAAGGGGCCCCTGTTTATCCTTCTCAGCTGAATTCCTTTTTTTTTCAATGAATGTGTAAATAATCAAGTTAAAAATGCATTAGTGTCCACTGGACAATGTCCCACTGTTCATGGGCCCCATGGTCTGGTACCAAATCCAGACTGGAAGTGTCAATAGATGCATAGCAACGCCAGTGCAACCCCCACCCCAATTAAGCACACAACAAACACACACCCCACAAATCTGGTGCTCATAGCCAGCTTGGACAGATCATCATCAGTTGCTAGTGGGATGAACTGGAGAGGATCCACAAAAACTCCAGCAGGATGAGGGGCCAAGACCAATAGTCTTTCAAGGGGCGCAGAATTCCTAGCTATGCCCCAGAATGCACCTCATGCCTGTCCAAGCTCAGAGAGAAGCAGCTTCACACTGTAAGCTTGAAAGCAGAGAACGCTTGCCTGCTCTTTCCCGAAATTATAGCGCCGCTTGCAGTGAAGAATGGGGCCGGATAATAGAATTAGGCATTCCGAATGGGGAGAAAATGGAACGGAAAGGCATAAAAAATCATATTTACTATGACAAGCTCCATAAATTATATCACGCGGAGATGTTTTATCCCTGGCAAAGGTCTGAAGGGGGCGGTCTCGGTGACAAACAAGGCGTAAAAGTCCCGACAACAAAGGTCCAATTCCTCATTAAATCCATACGAGATCAAAGTTTCAAGGGTATAGATCCATCCCGTCTCCTTCCACTGCAGCGATCCATCACAAATGGCTCCCAGCGGAGTGGATATAACTTTATGGCCAGGCAGAGTTCCTCTCCTGAATAGTTCCTTTAAAAAAATAAATAAATACATAAATCCCCCGTAATGTAGCTGCTTATCATCGATGGCGTGGCTTTGGCCCCCGGCTGCCTCCCTCGTATTTCCTAACGCCTGCCTGTCTTCCTTAATGATCGAAGGACCCAGTTTCTGATCACGCTGGCTCGGCTCTGCACCTCACAGTGTTTTATGGGTGAGCAGCCAAAGACCAGCCACTGATCTGCTACTGCCGTCAAAAAACTGCAGCTGCGCTACTGGCACAGTGGACTGGCGATGTGCGTTTTGACCACAGTGTTGGGTCCACAGGCTTGTTCACAGACAAAGTATGAACTGTGATACTATTTCTGTACTTTTGGCTCTGTACTCCCGCACATTGGATTTGAAATTTGGAAAATTGAATATGAGGTTAAAGTGCAGACTGTCATTTTTAATGTGAGGCTATTTACATCCATATTGGGCGATCCATGCAGCAATTACATCCCTTTTTCGACAAAGTCAAATTTTAGGGGACCAAAAGTCATTGGCTTCTCAGCTGTTTCTTATTGGTCAGGTGTATTCAATCTCCCCTTTGGTGCAGGTATGAGAAAGCTTTCAGTATCTAATCTTAATTCTAGACTTTTGCCTTTGGAGTCTGTTATTGCATTTGTCAGCTTGAGGACCGGGGTTGTGCCAATGACAGTCAAGGAAGCCATTATGCGGTGGCTCACAGACTTTGAAGAAACTTTACTTCAGTGCGCAAAAGACACTAAAACAACCGCCATTACTCAGACATAATGGCTTTTCACTATGTTGCATAGGGGGAGGTAAAGTTGAGATAAGGCTGGAGACTGTTGGTTTTACTGCCACTGGAAGTTTTTTAAATCTATGAATCATATGGGACTGGAGTAAGGGAGAGTGTTGCTGGAAGTCTGTGATGCATTTCAGAACTTTAACCACCAGAAACATTGCGGAAGTCTCCAAGTGCTTTCTCATAATGTAAACACCAGAGTAACTCAGGCACTTATGAATTCCATAACATAACATAATGATGAGAACAGGCCACCCAGCCCACCTACTGTTTGTCTAAAAGCTAACTAGTATCAAGCACCTTATCAAGCCTGGTCTTGAGAACTCCCAGTGACTGTGCCTATAATTTGTTTTTTTTTTCTTCTTATTTCTCAGGCTCATAATGGCTTCCTTGACTTTTATTGGCACATCTCTGGTCCTCTGGTTGACAAACACTGATAACAGACTCCAAAGGCAATTAGAACCCTAGTATCCAGACCAGATACTGAAAACTAACTTGTACCGTTAAATGGACTACATTTATGTAGCGATTTTATCCATAGTGCTTTTCAATTAATTCCCATTCACATACTCACACACCAATAGTGACAGGCAGCCTTGCAAGGCACCGATCAGCTCGTCGGGAGCTGAGTTAGGTGTCTTGCTCAGGGGGCAGGGGATCGTACCAGCAACCTCAAAACTTCTTACCTCCTGAGCACTTAAGAAGTGAGTGAACACATGACTAACAAGAAGCCCCTGTGTAGCCATTTGTCCCAAACATTATGGTGTTCTGGGGGGGCTATGACTGAAAAGCACTGTACTTTCTGCATGGTGAAACCAAAGGGGATAAAAATACCCTTTACTAAAAGCTGAGAATGTGCACTTTATATGAATTGTTTTATTACAAATACAAAATTGTTGAGTACAGAGCCAAATCAAGAGAAAACACAATATGTCTATGTGCCAAACATTATAGAGCCAGATATAATCTTATAACTGTACAGATATATTTGGCTTCCATGAGTCCAAAGCTCCCATGAGACCAAATAATTTTAGTAATTTCCTCTATTCCTCTAGTCTATTCTGCCAAATCTGAACTTTAACAACAGCAAGTGTGACTGCTATAAACTCAGCAGGACTTTGGGATTGACTCATGATTTTGTTTTAAACCTTTTTGCTTTGCCATTGAAGTCTAATATTTTGCTTCTTCTTGTTGAAGCACTTTTGTTATAAAATACCCTTCTCAGCTCCAGAAAATCAGGCTTATTTGTTTTGTTTTTTTTTAATTACAAAAGAAATCCCGGTGCTTTTATTGAAGGAGACCACTGTTTTCAATCTTTAGAACTCAACGGGAAGTAAAGGACTTGACTTCAAGTGCCGTGGGCACTGCGGTGCTTTATACTTTTTCAGAACTTTTGATTAAATCTTTCAAATAAAGTATCCAAGCTATTGAAAAGAAGAAAACAAAAACATAAGATCAAATCATGATAAAGGAGATTTAACGAAAATAGGAAGTCAACCAGAATCTGCCGGTCCACACACCTTGTTCTCAAGGCCTTAATTGCCTGCTGTTTAAAAGGAAACCAGCAGACACTGTGGCCCTCCAGGACTGGAGTTTGACACCCCTGCACTAGACTGACTGGCTGTTTCATTATTACATTCTATAATTCTACTTTCTATAAATAAAATAATCGATCCAGGTCTGAACTCAGCCCTGTTTATTTTGGCCTTGCTTCACCTAATCTCCCAACAGTACACAGCAGTGGGTTGAAGAAAGGGCACGTTTGAGTTCACCTTAACAGGTGAAAACGTGTGTTGTATGAAAAGATCCAAAAGTAACAAACATAACCTCAGTCGAATCATCAACATCCCTACGACTGAAAGCACTGACTGCCCTAAAACTGCTTATTGCTATGCTGAGCTGATACCATTTTGTGATAATGCACCACACACATACTTGGCACCATGTTACAAAAACTATATTTCATGTGAGGTATACATCAGGGGGCATCAACACATCAAGCTCCCCATTTCTTTTGGCAGTTATCACAGTAAAGACACAAGTGCCCATTTTAGCAATGCACAGGGATTCATCATTACCTTTTAATGGCCAGGAGCTGTGCGCCAGATGGCAGATTTTCAGACCCAAACAAATCTTATTTTTGGCTGAATTGGCTCAGGATTGATAGGTGGATATGCTAGCCGTGACATTGAAATGACAAAGAAAGGTTATTATTCTCACATCCCTTCATACCTAAATAGCAGACTGAAATAAACGTAATGTCCCCTCACTGCACTGAATCAAAACAAAAGCAAAGCAGAAAATATGACTGAGATTATTGCTTGTTACCCAAGCTGAATCAGGCGGAGACAGGCAGGAGCCAAGCCACCCCTAGGTGTCAGTGCAGTCTCAAGCACTGCTTGTGACTCTCCGGCTTCTGAGACTGTGTGTGCCAATTTGTCTGCAGAACATCCTCATGGAGGTTTCTGCTTATATCTCAAACAGAGCCGCTCACTCCCATATCAAACGCGAACGGCCTTGGCCCGCTGAACTCTCCGCACACGAAGCTCTGCCGAGTTCTGAGCGGACTTTGGTTCGTCAGCAGTGCATGCGTTGTGTCGATAGGTCGGTTAAAAGGATATGGTACAGAAAATGGCCGACCCGGTTTCAGCGGTTAGCCGACACGTTCCTTTAATCGCACACGATATGCCTTGCCCTAGATCCTCACATTTCCTCCCTCCCTTATTCTACACTCCCTTCTATACTACTATCCTATGTATCGGTTTTGCCTGCATCTGTTCTGCATGTACTTTCCTTTGTTTTTACCCTTTTAACTTCGTCAAGCAACAGGTGCAATATAAATGAATGTATTATTATTATCATTATTTGCACCTCAGACTTAATTACATATGTTGAGCTGAATTCGCTAAGGTAAGGTAATCAACACATTTATCAGACATTCAAATATAATGCTATTGATTCACATCCAGCAATAATAATGCAAAAAGTAACTGGTTTATAAATATATCAATATACAAATATTAACATATCAGTCTCCATGGTTCATATGTGCTCTTCAAGACTACAGTATATTCTCCTACTCTTTAAGTCAC
Source organism: Conger conger (assembly GCF_963514075.1). Taxonomy (NCBI): domain Eukaryota; kingdom Metazoa; phylum Chordata; class Actinopteri; order Anguilliformes; family Congridae; genus Conger; species Conger conger. The sequence continues at coordinate 38,285,302 of NC_083772.1, read as the reverse complement.
TGTGCATAGCAGAATTTGCTTAATCAATATAATATAAATGTAATGTAATGATTGCAGTCTTTCAAATAGAAGCAGTTATTTTCCCCCCACACAAAGATGTTTATTTCAATAAAGCATTATAAATGTAGTTCTATACTTGTAAAAGCCTTTCATTTGTCCCTCAAATGTGCTTATTGGATGAAATCCCCACATAATGAATCATAAACATTTTCATGTATATAATGCTACTGTGTATGTGAGCATGTGTGTGTGCTTCATGAAGCACAAACACACTCTAAGATGTGTGGACATATTGAACCCAGGGCTGCAGCCAGAGAACACATTCCAATCGATTACTTATATGACCCGGAAATCAATCGGTCCGCCATCTTTAAGGACATTCCAACCCATTACATGCTCCTTCAAGGACCTAGGAGTGATGAGCTAGGAGGTTTCTGAATGATTCTTGAGCAAAAAACAGCACATCCTTTGCGAAAGTATGTTTTTAAACACGTGAAATCAATTATCCACCTGTGGAATCACCTTGCCCCATCTGCCAGGGCTGTATCTGAGGTATCTTCAGTCTGATGCTTGGAAGAGCAAGGACATTCCATTTCACTAATACGCATTTCCTCTATTCTTCCATCCTGGTGTCATTTCCCCGCTTCCTTTCCTTGCCTCCTCTGATGCATGGAGCTAGGGGCAAGGAAAGGATGTGAGGAAAGGAAATAAGGAGGTAAAAATAAGCCATTGGAAAGAGCCCAGACTTCAAACCACAGGGCAGTCCTCCTACTAGTAGGGGGAGATCATAGTCATTTTTGTCTACATTTGTCATTTGTAGTCCAGATTAGTTACCCAAGCAGTACTGTCAAATAAAAAATAGATATATATTGCTTGTTCTCCAAATATTTTGAGGTACTTACTTCCATGTCATCGCACTCATTTGGCCCTAAATATTACTCAGTTGTGCCCTGTGATTGGTGTATTCCTTCCTCTCGCCTATAATGCATGCTGGGATCGGCACCATCCTGACCAGGAATAAGCGGTTTGGATAATGGATGGATGGATTTTACTCAATTGAGATTCTCTGCACTGCCCAGCCAACTCCTGCTCCCTGCCATTTTAAACATGCTTTACCTACCAGTGTATGCATTACTGTTTCATATACAAGGCTGCCAGGGTTCACCCAGGTCATTTTTACCAGCAGAGGCCGCCAGGACTTCTCCCCTCTTGTCTCCCGTTAGAGTTACATTAAATTACATTACATTCATTGTTTCTTACTGGATTACTGGTTGTGTTAGCGTTCTCCTGTTATTGGTTTGATGTGTTTCTCTGTGTATTTAGTTCCTTTGTTCTATGCTGCGTCTGTGCTTTGTCTTCTACACGAGACTCGTGAGCTCTCTGTGTTTTCCTGAGTCTCTACTCTTTCTCGAGTACCTACAGTGTTCTTTGATTTCTCCCTGTGTTTTTGTTCTGTTTTTCTTTTTCTTGCTTTCTTTTGAGATCACCCCAGTAAATATGGTTTTTGACCCCACTCCTGCCTCTTCGTGTTTCTGCGTTTGGTATTAACTCAAATTGATTGTTGATGTTTTGGGATAAAGCTAGGATTTTCAGTTGGATAAAGGGATTTCATGATTTAGATGGGCTTGTTGCTGGGACAACAGTGTAAAAACCAATGAAACCACCTGGTGAAATCACACTCAGACTAAGAGCAGAGGTAAGCTCGCCATTTGTAAAAGAGGTTCTTGCTGATAAAGGAGCCATGCCAAGATGCTTTTATGCCATTCTGATGGCTATCTTTGAGGGAATGACTTACCTCCAGAAATTACACATGCACATTTCCAATTCCACAAAGCGAAACATAGCCCTACAGTGACAGAGACACTGCTTCCTCAGAGCCACAACTACATTTTTATATTTATATTTGATAAAATATCAGCATCGCCTCAGTATGCCATGCAGTTAGGAAAGTGTGTCTTGCATTAAAAAGGCATACTGTATCAGTGTGTTCGTCAGTTTCCCTAGCTATGCAAGGGTGAATACCATTTAGGCGGGTTTCTATGCTGTCCCAGGCAAATTTGATGCTTTCAAGAGGATTTTGCATACAGTACTTACATAATCACTAATAAATGCTTCCGTAGCCTTTCCAAATGTTAGTGGTGCAGTTGACTGTACCTGAGTCCCCATTGAAGCACTGTCTGGGCCACATGAGGGGGATTATGTGAACAGAAGGTCCTTCCACAGTATAAATTTACAGGTACAGTGTTTTTCCTAACCTTCAGGAAATATAGAATAGTGCTCATTGTGATGCAAATAATAATGTGGTCAATATTACTTCCAGCCCTTTTCATTCTCAGATAATCTGTGACTCAACATGCCTGCAAAGCAATGTTGAGGCAAAGTGGACTGGGTCTGTACATGATGAACGCATCTTTTGGGAGTCCAGGTTTGAGCAACGTAGCCAATGGCAAAGTTTTATGGGAACTATAGGCCTAATAATATATAATCTAACAGTATATACTAGAATTCCACAGGTCATGATGGCATCCTCCTGGAGAACAGGGGCCATGCTTGCAGGCCCTTCTACATGGCCCCCTACCCAGACCCCACCCCTGGAGTGGAGGCCCGCTACAATGCAATGTAAGACAAAGGTCAGGATTAAAATCACCTTGAAATGGGCAACTAAAGGGAAGATTTCAATGTTAATTTCAATTTCAAAATGACTCTGTGGCCTGAGGGTTGTGCCAGATAAGGCATGAGACTTCAGTGTTGCATTTGCAGGACTGCACAACATTGCAGCAATGGTCCCACAAGGGTCCCACAAGTCTACCTGGACAAGTGGCAGAGCTGCAAGGGACAGGATTGCTGCTCAAAATTTTGGTTAATCCCCCCACCCTCCAGTGTGGGGCTAAAGTAAACAAGAGACAACATTTGAGTGCTCACATTCGCCACCTGGTCGTGGTTGTGCGAAAACAAACCCTATCTTGCTATAAATCACTGAGCCGCCTGTTACAGGCCGAAATGCAATGCAGCTGCCCTCTACTGTCGGAACCCTGCAAGTATTATTTCCCGGCCGGCGGCATTCTTGTCACAGAAGCAAACCACCTAATAAAACAAAACTACTGTAGAAATCCAATACAGAAGCTACCTGTTTGCATTTGTCTGCTTGACTTTGACATGTTGCTAGGTCCTTTTATAGTGGCTGTCACATGCCCAGGAAAGTCAATAAAACTTTCAGTATGGTAACCAAGTCCAACTTGTGCCTTACAACCTCTTTATAAAAATAAAAATGAAACTGCCCTTTCTTAAGTGAATAAAAGCTCTCTCTGCCAGGCTTCCTCTTGCGTCTTTGCCCCTCTGGCAGTGTTCGATCTACTCATGTATGGGTAATTTTTCTTATGCAATTACAATTCTCTTTACAAGTGAAAAAGTCAGCACGTTCTTTTGCCATTGATGGCTACGTGAGATATAACCCCAAAACAAATTAAAACAACATAAAGCATACATTTTGACATTTCGAAAAAGATTGCTTGCCAATTTCAATGCTTTCTGCAATCCTGATAAGGGCATATTCACCTCGACTTACGACGACACAATGAGGACTATCCTGTTTTTGGCATGCAATTCATCTCCCCTTTACAGCAGAGTGGGTGTGCACAATTATCTCAGATGATCCGACCCTAGATTTAACAATCAAGTCGTAATTGACGTTTGTGAAACAGAGGGTTTGTGAAGCAAGAATTTAATTGACAAGTTCATTTGATACATCAATATTCATCAAATTATCATAAATTGTTCAAGCAACATATATGAAACAGGGCCCTGATCTCTGACTGATCTCTGACCTGAATTCTCAACCTTTCATAGGTTTTGATACATTATTACGCATGTGCCCTTTAAAAACTGCCCTCAAACATGTCTCTGTTGTGTTGTCACAAATTTATGATAAGCATGCAGAAAATGTCCATTTCAATGTTTTTTCAGGTTTATTCATGCTGGTGTGCTGCTCTGCTGTATCTACACCTATGTTCTATAGGAATGGCTAACAGTGAACATCTGAACTGGAGGTATGGTATTACCTCTAAGTTGTATGACCATTGAAAAAAAATATGGCCAACAGTATATACATAGCAATAAACATACATTTACTGTAATGTAGGGAACTGCCTTGATTGCCTTTGGTGTACACAACATGGTGATGATTTTTATATCTACAAAAAATGTACAAATAGATTCTAATAGACAAATTATTTCCAAAACTGTCAATTGCCAACCAACAACATATTAGCTTAATTGACTTAACTACTATTGTACTACTTAAGTTACTTTACTGAAAAAAAACAGCTTAATGTGCTCTGTGAAATGTCAAAACAACTAAAACCCAGGGTGGTGGCCTTGCTGTCGTACACCGCTCTGACCTAAAACTGAACCATATTGCTTTTCCTAAGGTGCCTTCTTATCAAACATTAAGCGAGCAATTGACATTTTGGTTGTTTCATCAACCAGAGCGAACAACCTTTATTTTTGGTTCTACGCTCTCCTCTGAAGCATTATCTTAACATGAGATGCACTCTTCCGTCTGTGTAACATTGCTCGCCTCCACCCGTGCCTCAACCTCTGTGATGCCCAAGTTCTAATGGAAGCTTCCATTTCCTCCTACTTAAATTACTGCCGCTCCTTTCTCACAGACCTCCTACCCTCCCTTACGACTGAGTAGTCAGGGTACTCCAGTACATTTTGAAATCTGCTCACACGACCTCCAGGTTTTGCCAAGTACACTGGCTCCCCTTCGCATCATGCATGCACTACAAACTGCTCACAGTCACATTCAAAGCTCTTCATGAGCCGGAAAGTGACCTTGGAGAAAGGCAATATACAAACACGTTTTATTATTAATATTTAATTCTCATGAAAGGTGCAATAGGTAAGATTATTGTGTTAAATCATTGTTACAAGGCCATTGTAAATCTCTTCCTATTATCGAGGAAGGCTCACTATGTTGACTCACCCTCTGCCTGTGTTTATAGTCCTTAAATTTGGGTTTCAAAATATACAGTTGACGGCCCGACACACTGTACCAAAACATTCTATAGCTGCACAATAATTCAAGCTCATTGAAAATTGTTTCTAATTGCCACAGCCAATGGGGGGAGGGGGTCAACAGGTGGGATAAACAGTGTTGTGGTTTGAGGGTGTTTATTGCTCTAATTCCTCATTCCTCAATTCCTAATAATAACAGTATTATTTTTATTATTATTATTAGAAGAAGAAGGAGGTCAGTTGACTCCATTGTTAAGCAAAAATAAGTAAAAAGTGAATTAATTACCGAACATGATATCCCAACAGCTACTTATAAATGTATTATTTAACCCTCTGACACATATTTCTCAGCCACATTGGTTGTATACAGCAACTGGAGGTTATTCAAGTAAAATAAATTACTTTGCAACTCGCAAGCTGATCAATTACTAACTACAATGAGGTCAATGATTCATCTGAATATTTATATATAAGTAATGCGATCGAGATCAAAAAATAAGCCATAAGGAAAAATACTGAGAAAACCTGCATGTTCTACAAGAGATTAAGAAATGGTTAAAAATGTTCATTTCTTCTATGTGTTTGCTTTATGAAAGACTTAGTTATCATTCTAACTGAAATCTGGACACTTAGGTGTGTGTGTGTGTGTGTGTGTGTGTGTGTGTGCCTGTGAGTGTGTGTGAAGGAGACCTGGATACATAATTCAAGCAGGTTTCTAGCTTTCCATATAAATGAAAGAAGCAGTATGATCCGAATGCTACTGAGTAAAGCCATTATCGTGCGTCTGCACTCTCTGCAGGGTGAAAGGCATTACTGACTGCACATACCTGCAAGCTCTAAGTACAAATGATAAACGACATTACAAGCCGCTGTCAGAACACGAAGATCCTTTAAAGGTGTCGAAAAACAGGAGGAATAATTAATGAATAAAATGTAAAAAACATCTGGGGAATGATTCATAACACCCCGTTATTTGTTTGCATATTAATATTATACAAAAGGATACAATGAATATGAAAAAGGCAAAAGTTTCTCTTTTTAATTCATATTCTCCCAGTTTGGAATACATAATGAGGTTGTGTTTTCCTGCTTGCCCTCAGTTTCCTCCTCTGGCAACCCAGGGTTAACAAGCAAGTGCTTACCTTCTAAACACGTGAAGCCAACTGCTGCTTTTTTTAAAAACTCTGCAGTCATGAAGAGCTTGGGATTCAGACAGTGGTCACTCAATTAACCGAGGGCTTAGTGGAGGGTTGTCCCTCCTTGGGCAATTCCGTTGTCAATTATGTGTAGCCCTGCAGGGTGGCTGACTGCAGAATCCAGACCAGACCGCTGAGACTATAGGCCAGCGATCATGAACTCCAGCCCTGGTTTTCCTTTCTCCCGGGTAATTAGTCCTACTCTTTTCGGTATTCACACCTGACTCCCAGGTAAAGGGAGGGTGGAAAACCAGCAGTTCTCGGCCCTCGAGGACCGTGAGTTTCACATCCCTGCTGTAGGGGCTACCCGAGAACAAGCTTTATTAGCCTATCTTTGTTGTGGACAGGGTGATAATCTCAGATAAGTTTATACACAATTCCAGAGTCTGGGACATGGGTATGAATTGGAAAAAGCAGAAAATATTTTGATTGTGGCACCAACCTCAGGGACTCATTTTAAGATATTATTTGAATCAAAGGTTATTCACCATTTGGGCAGTTCAAGGACAAAGTTAGGGCATGCAAATACATTATCATGGTGTAAGGTTACACAATATGAGATTTAGTGATTTACCTTGGTAGTAGATGTTGTGGCAGCACTTGAAAGCTACCAATCGGTCTGAATTAAATCAGCTATGCAAAGAAGAGTGGGCTAAAATTACTCCACAGTGATGTGAAAGACTGAGTATAGGACCATTTGGTTGCAATTATTGCTGCTAAAGGTAGTGCAACCAATTATTAAGCTTAAGGAGGCATTTACTTTTTCACAGGGGTGGTTTGGGTGTTTATAACAAATTATTTTCATTAAACAAATGAAATAGTCATTTTATAAATGTGTTTTTTGTTCACTCAGGTTCCCTTTAGTCTAATATTTCATTTTGTGTATAGATCTGAAACCATTCAGTGTGAGGAATATGCAATAAGGGTTGATCCTTCCTTTTACCAATTTGAAATGTTTTAATATGGTTTTTTCTCTGAGTGAATAGTAATTCATGGAATCAAAAACCTCAGAGACCACTGAGAATGGAACTGCATGCATCTAAGCTATAGACAGACAGTCATACAGACAGACTCAAATAAATTCTCAATGTGTATTTAAATTGTATTACATTCTTTTAAAGTTTAGTTTAAGCTTAAGATACTGCCTGCGTTGTATTATTCAGAAAGTACGCTGTTGTCAAAAATGCTATGCTAAGGGGAAATACTGCATGAATATATAAATATGCTGATTTGCAAAAGTGGTGGTTGATGTGCGGGAAATGTTACACAATACGGGTTTCAAAATAATCTTTGTAATATTGATAGATTCATGGTTTTAGGTGTTCATGGAGGTCATGCCAGGGATGCTGTAAAGCTGGATCAAAAGCGAGGCAGAGAGACCTCAAAGGCCTGGCGTGAACCACTTCATGACACTGCCCTTCCATGGTTACCCACACAGCCAATTTCACACTCGTCAGATTTTATCATGGAACACCTACAGTATATCCCTACTGGAGATTTTATTTTGGATGCATTTTGATCGTGACTGAGAGCTTTAATTCCTACACATTAGAGTCAAAGCATGTGAACATGATGAGAACATTAATACTTTTATTCATGTCCACATACCGAAGTGACAATAAAGGACATAAACAGAATAATGACATGGACAGGTAGCAGAGCCGCCTCCAAATATGGCAGCTACCTATTATTGCTGTCATGGAGCAATAATGCAAGCACACACACACACACACACACACACAGAAGGTTGAGAACTCCGTTCCAGTTATGAAATAAATAAATCTGGAAGCCATCCACAATTCTACAAAGTTTAGGGTCATATAGTAAAGTTTGGGATGACATAGGTAATTTACAGTAATTTGTCTTGAACTTTAGGTTTAATTTGAATGCAGTGGTTGATTTACACATATAATGCAGCCAATAAACTACAATGCCACGACCTGCTCATATTTTATCCTCAAAAGTAAACAGCATACATTTTAGGATGCCAATACTGTCAAGCTCTGGATTAAGATGTGAGAACATATGAAAGATGTATCTCCCAAACTCCCAAAATAGATTCATTTGGCTTCAAGCTTTACTTTTTATCTGTAATGCTAATGTTTTTCATTTGCATTTTCAGATAAAAAATACAGTTATTTAATTATGTGCCGTTTTATTCCTTGTGAGGTGCTTATTTGCGTAACCAATAAATCCAGTAACAGGACTGGCCTGGATCCATGTTTTTTTTTTGTGTGACAGGATGTCAATAAGGGGAGAGTGTTTCAGGACTGAGGAATAAGCCTTTAGCTTAGCATCGGTTAATGAGCCAATACATATGCGTCACTTGGGGCTGAAAATGTTTTTTCCCTGTGTGCTGGTTAGTCTGCCTTATGATTGATCATCTGATGGAGCACTATGTAATCAAAGAGCCCACCTGCCTAATAAAACCAGCCCAAACGTCTGCTCCTGGCTGGCGGGTTCATCGTTCTTTATGTACCCACTGTGAAAAAGAGTGGTATAAATACTTATGCCAACAGAGCTGTCCAGGCTGGAAATTAATAGAAATACGTGACAGCCTGAACATTGATTGATGGACAAATGGTTCTCAGCACACAGACTTAATTTTCCATAAAGGCGTTTAAACACAAGGACAAACAGTGCTAACGTACAGTATAGTGACGCCGTGCAGACAGGCAGGACCGAAGCGGTCGAGTTATAGAGACTTGCATATGAGTGACATCATTTAAATTTAAAAGAAAGCCCTGCAATTTATCATAGGTAATCGTTTGTGAGCAGGGAAAGTGTGCCACTTTTAGTTGAGGGCATAGTTGGAGGATACTGTACTCAGAAAAGTGTGTAGGAGGGAGCTAGGTGGCTGTTAAAGAGCTTTTCGAGGGCCCCAGACCGTGACGGTGCCTACTACAGCAGTGGCAGAGGCTAGCCCGTAATTGGCTGTAACGCTCCCCGGGGAATTACCGCACTCAGTAGGACGACTGCGTGTCATAGTGTGCCACTGATCTCGGCTGGTCGATCAGGATCCCCGCAGTCTGCCAGCACTAGCTTCAGATGAAGTGTCCTGCTGACTCCATGTCTGTGAGAGCTTATCTGGTGGAGGGCTTGCTCGCAGTTCGGGCTGTCTATGGCTGTCTGCTCTCTCCTTAACTGACGGAGGAGGATGGATTGATGAGCTTAGCTTACTCATACATTTGGTGCATATGGCTTCTCCCTGTTAAGGCACTGCAGGTCAGTGCTGCTTAATTTCCAGCAGCTACACCACACTGCGCCCTTCTCATGTTAACCTGCTGAAGCTAAGCAGCTACAGTGTACACCCTGCACCCTTCTCATGTTAACCTGCTGAAGCTAAGCAGTTACAGTGTACACCCTGCACCCTTCTCATGTTAACCTGCTGAAGCTAAGCAGCCATACTATCCTATACCCTTCTCATATTAACCTGCTGAAGCTAAGCAGCTACAGTGTACCACACTGCACCCTTCTCATGTTAACCTGCTGAAGCTAAGCAGCTACAGTATACCACACTGCACCCTTCTCATGTTAACCTGCTGAAGCTAAGCAGCTACAGTGTACCACACTGCACTCTTCTCATATTAACCTGCTAAAGCTGAGCAGCCGTACCATCCTACCCTTCTCATGTTAAACTGCTGAAGTTATCCAGTCATACCGCCCTATACCATTCTCTAGGTGAAATGCTGAAGCTATGCAGTTATGCCACCCTGTACCCTTCTCATGTTGAACTGTTGAAGCTGTGGTGTAGCAGGAGCAAGGGTGTTAATACCAGTGTCCTAGCCAAATTCCCACAAAAGTAAAAACTTATTTTCTTCTGTAATCTAGCCACCTAATTTCCCGCTCCCCCTACATTTGATTGGCTACACAATCCTGCCAATTTTCATTCCCCAGCTCATCATAGCAAAAGGAAATTCAAGTGAAGTAAACGTTCGATAAAAATGAGGCTACAGCTTGGCTCGAGGTGGAAGTTCCTGGGCTGAGGTGATTACAGCAATCATTGCCAATAATGGCACTGCAGTTTTACACCGTTAGAGTTTGTTAGAGCCGGAAACGTAACAAAGAAAACGGGAAGGCGAGCTGACAGTGGGTGTAAGTAGCCGTTACTCCCCGTTCCAACGGCTCACCTACCCCAGAGGAAACTTCCAGTGTGTACACTAACCTGACACAGAAATGCAGCGATGCAGCAGAGATCAAGTAGATTGAGCATGATTTCATTTTTAATTTTTTTTTGCTGCAGAGGAAGCTTCAGGCGATTACCGGAAGATTAATTAAGCCTCCATGTCCCATCCATCTTTCCCAATCCATTTATCCTGCTCACAGCACCCATGTTTCCCATTAATCTGTCCCCTTCACACATTATGCACCAAAAATATATGTTGTTATTTTAAAAATGTTTTTATATTAAGAGCCAAAATATTCACAATTTTAATGATCCTCTTTTGGGACAACAGAAGGATATGTAGCATGGATATCAAATGTGACTATTTGTGAAGTAAGACATTGACTTAAAATCTACATGATTGTCATTTTTATTGAAATTTTGTGAAATGTATTAAATCATATAAAATAAGTATGGCAAAGTATACGATATTATACCTTTCGTCTCATTGTGATGTCTTTGAATATAACCCACAGTGTCATTTATTAAGCTAAACTAAGTGTACTAAAATGAAACAATTTTGAAAGAAGGCAACCACCATAAGGAAATCTGTTTCTGTTTTGTATGTATCTAATCTACAGATTTTTAACCCAAAAAAGGTTCCCACAACACATAAAACATGTAAAACATACAATACCAGAGGTAGCACAAATCGTGTGCTTCTGGTGGTGCATCGGTTTGCATAGAAACCCATTAACACAGAATGTAGGGCACCTGCAGTGGCGACTGCACGGTATCTGGACGGAGGCTCATTTGTCAGCACCTGCCGCACCAATCCTCTGACACAGACACGACGGGTTCTTACCCGGTCGAGTGGAACAGATGCTCAGACAACCTTAATTAACCTTGGACCGGGAGCGCGCGTTTAACCAGGGTGAGAAACGCGACCAGCCCACGACGCCAGAGAATGCTTGAGCCCCCCGCGAAGAGACTCCAGCAGCGAGCTGGCCGACAACACCTGTCCGCCTTGTGCCCAGGAAGTATGTGTGTGTGTGTGTGTATGTGTTTGTGTGTGGATATCCAGGTTAGCCGGAGAGGGAGAAGCCGCCCGGTCTCGGATGGGTAATCCGCTCCTGGCAGGCCCACAGCCCAGGGGAGTTCTGGGATGGAGCTTTCGTTATGTAAGAATCAGGGGAGGACTACCCACTAGAGTGGGACTTGGAGGAGGAAGAAAAGGAGAAGACCTGCCAAAAACACTCTGGCGAGTGATTCAGAATCTAGCCTTTCACTGGGACATAAAGAAGTGTCTGGGAGCCCTGAAAAACTCATAAAAACAACCTTTAAAGCATAATCACATCCATAAAATCCACTGCCATCTGCATTCAATCAATTCACTGATCTCTTAAGTATTCTATTGTCAGGATCGTGAGTCGTCCCAAACACTGTACTTAGCAGCCTGGTACACATTACTCAAAATCTTAAAGGCTCTTAGCTACTGCTTTTCATTTCAGATATCCTGGGTGGGGGGGGGGGGTAAGCATTTATCTGAGCGAACCAGGGCAAAACCAAAGTAATAACAGCCATTTTGTCTGGATTATAAAACAACATGGGTTCTGCACACAGTTTGCTCCAACCTGCACCGCGCGTCACTTTTCCGCCTCGCGGCGGCGGAGACTGCGACGGCGGGATCCATTATTGATGTGAGGACCCCTTTCCCCACCCCGACCGTGTTCACCACGGCCCCCTTAAACTCCAACATCCTACATTCCTGTTAGACCGGGAGAGGCGGCGAGAGCAAACGCACGCCATTTTCACTTGCCTTCATATTCAAAATGACTGGCAAATCCCCACCACCGGTGTGAGGTCAACTGAATAATGAAAACATACAGCAAAGTAACATACAGCATCTCTCCCTTCCTCTTCTTTTCTGCTCGTGTTTCTGACAGCGGAGAGGTTTTATGAGACTGTGAAAGTAAGTGTGGTTTCTTGTAGGGAGGGGTGAACTCTCCTGACCCCTTTACTTTCGCAGGCTGACCTAGCATCTCCAATCACATCACAGCTTTGAATGCAACACAGAGCCGTTTCACGTAGCCTGCATGGCTAAGTGAGTTAGCCTGGTTCGTCTCTTGACGTTTTGGGATACGCCCAATATTTTTGGTTTCACAAAGTGAGCACACAATTTAGCATTTTATAACTGCAGACAACCTACAACTATCACATATTGTTGCGGCTTGTTACAGTTTAACGTACGGCTTCCTGAATGGATGACGACAAGTTTCGACAACCGGTGGCACTCGATTCCTCCATTGTGTAGTCTCCACCTTACTTTGTGTTGAATGCAGTGTCGGATTCTTGTCACGTGAAAGCTGCTTTAGAATATTCCAGAAGCGGGGCTGATAGAACACGGAGGCCCGTGGGCTGGTGGCGGGGAGCGCCTGGGTGTGGGTGACTTTCACGCCGTCAGCCTTGATGCTCCTCCTCGCAGGGAGGCCGCGCGGAAAAGGGCGGCTCAGAGCCGTGTTTGGCAGAGGAATCCTGGGACAGGGCACTCCCTGACAGATGGACTCAGCGGGGTGAATAAGAAGGAGCTTCGGCATTGGACGGCGTCCATGCTTTCATGCTAACGAGCGCATGAGTCAGCAGGAAACTTTTAATTTACACTTCCACTAAACCATGACAGAGCTCAAGGTGGTACCCAGACATGCAGAAATAAAACAATTATAAACGAGACTGCAAGGGCCAATATTTTATCTTGCCATGATGCCATTTGTCCTTTTTAGTTGGATGCACTTCAGCACCTTATTTCTTATGTATATACATGTCTATATTTAATACTGCACAGTTGGTATCCAGGTGAACTTAAAACACAAGTTCATGCTCTGACAGATTATTACAGTATGATATTCAATTCCATTTGATAGAAGCCCACAGAATATAAATATTACAAAAATGTAAAATTTTGGTGCATTGGGGCTCAGAAGCTCATATGCGGTGGGGCACTGTATATGAGATATTGTTGAAATTAGATATTGTTCTGATCAAATCCTTGTGGGCATAACAAAGGCATAAGATGAGTACACTATTCCTTACCAAATTCTGGGTTTTTTTTATCACCGGAAATATTCGGAAATATTAAGTTGACCTTTGGGACATAAAAAAGAATAAGAAGAAACTAAATAATAATAATAACATGAGAATGAATAAATAAATAAATCCAGTACCCATGATTGGATTTTTCTGACTAAATCATATGAACATAAAACCAAGAAGAAGAAGACAGTAGCATCTGTGACAGCCACATGACTGAATTGACAATAGTTCTTACATAGACCCATAGTAGTAGATGACATTGGTCTGGTATAGTGTGGGATTTGTTGAATCATAACTCCATTGCAGAAGCCCCCTTTTGGCCATGGCACCTGCGTCCTGAGATTGCTCAACTCAGATATTCAGTGGTCCTGAAACCAACCTATGAGTGGAAGCAACAATCCCTGTAATCTAGAGTTATTACTAGACAACGCATGACAACTATATCAAATACAGAGTTTATAAATTCCACCACTGTTGCTGTCAGGTTATGTGTTTTCTGTTACCTGATTTCTGTCTGAGTCCCTGGCGTTTTTGCCTCTTGTTTCCCTCTGTGAGCACCATAGTCTGTTTCCATTTTCATTCCTTCATTCATTAGTTCCACCTGTGTCATTTTGTGTCTCCGCCTCCCTACTCCTTATATGTACTTCCTTCCTATCTCTTGTCATTCAGTTCACCTGTTTCTCATTGTGTACTTGTTAGTAGTATATTTATACCTGTCCTTTTCAGTTTCTCGTTGCTAGTTCATCATACCCTGTATCCTGAGTCTGTGCCTGTATTTTCCTGTCCCCGGTTCTAGCCTCCGGTACCCTGTACCCTGTACCCTGTACCCTGTACCTTGTGCCTTCACCCCTGTATTCTGTCTGGTCTGTTCTGCCTTTGGATTTTTCTGGTTCTGACATCTGCCTTTTTTTATTTTGACCATTGCCTGTTTTGGACTACGTTTTTGATCTCCCCCCTTATTATTAAAGCCTGCCTTTTTTCACCTTCTCCCTGAGTCTGCGTTTGGTTCCTCAGTCCTGAAACCCTGACAGTTGCGTCGTTTGTCCAGTTAACAAGCACCCCACAGCCAGTCTCATCTGTAACTAGTGTAACACAATGGACAATAGCATCTACCTGGGAGTTCAGAAAAATATTCTTTCACCACCAAAAAATCTTATTCCGTCGTAGCAAAAAGATAAAGTCAGAAATAGCCCAAAGGTATTCAAATATAGCTGTGAAAAATGTTGAGCACTGAATAGCAAAATAAGCAAGTGGAATTACTGTGTATATCTCCACAAAAAAGGCATTTGGGGACAGTTTTTATTTTCTGGTGAATTCCATTTCCTGCCTAAGGATGACTGAATCACCACCACCATCGTGCTAAAACACGCTCATTTGATTATACTCATATGCTTCATTATGGTATATCTGCCCTACAGGATTTCTCTGAAAATAAAATGTTGCATCACAAGGGATTCACCCTGTTAATTACATTTCTGAAAAAAAAAGAACAGAAAAAAGAACAAAAACACTGGTGACATTCTGCTCAAAGTCACCGGCATGGCCTCTTCCCTTGGGAATACTCACGCATGCCTGACCTATCGGTGTGAGTGGCTGCAAAACAGCACTGTGTTTGTGTAAATTATTACAGTACAGGAATTGCAACATTATTTTATCTTGTTGAGTTTTGGTTTGCATGTGAGTCACACTGCTAAATCATGGTGAAGGAATAAAACAGTGATCAATTTATTTTACTCTTACAGACACACTCTAAACCCTCCAGCAGTAACATCTAGAGGAGAATGATGATCACCGTCATATAAAACCCGCATTCTCTCTATTACCAGTTCCATAGAGTCCAAGCATTCTGTCACATATTCCTCTGACCGGATAGGAAGCACAGGCCTTCTTTCTTTCCTGTTGTTTGATGTCACTCTAATGGCTGAAAGGATGAATGGACATATTGATATACGCTTAGTATCTGTCGGCCAGCATTAGCCTTTGTGGTGGCACTTTGCAACTGACGAATGTTTTGGTTTGATAAGTAATGCATGGTGATGTCTCTCTCATTGACTTCCCTTTTACTATCGATGACATTGCAGAAAGGCACAAAGCCTTTCTTGAGAATTACGGAATCATTAAAGAGAAAACTTTTTCAAGGCAGCCTGATAGAAGAGGGTTGAACGGGGTCATTGTGGTTAAATAAATTGTAATTAAGTAAACTAGAAATTTGCGCACATATGTACACATACAGTGGTGTGAAAAAAGTGATTGCCCCCCTTGTTAAAACATAACTTAACGGTGGTTTATCAAACCTGAGTTCAATTTCTCTAGCCACACCCAGGCCTGATTACTGCCATACCTGTTCTCAATCAAGAAATCACTTAAATAGGACCTGCCTGACAAAGTGAAGTAGACCAAATGATCCTCAAAAGCTAGACATCATGCCGAGATCAACAGAAATTCAGGAACAAATGAGAAAGAAAGTAATTGAGATCTTATAAAGCCATTTCTAAAGCTTTGGGTCTCCAGCGAACCACAGTGAGAGCCATTATCCACAAATGGCGAAAACATGGAACAGTGGTGAACCTTCCCTGGAGCGGCCGGCCGACCAAAATTACCCCAAGAGTGCAGCGACGACTCATCCAAGAGGTCACAAAAGACCCCACAACAACAACCAAAGAACTGCAGGCCTCACTTGCCTCAGTTAAGGTCAGTGTTCATGACTCCACCATAAGAAAGAGACTGGGCAAAAATGGCCTGCATGGCAGAGTTCCAAGACAAAAACCACTGCTGAGTAAAAAGAACATTAAGGCTTGTCTCAATTTTGCCAGAAAACATCTTGATGATCCCCAAGACTTTGGGAAAAATACTCTGTGGTCTGACGAGATAAAAGTTGAACTTTTTGGAAGGTGTGTGTCCCATTACATCTGGCGTAAAAGTAACACCGCATTTCAGAAAAAGAACATCATACCAACAGTAAAATATGGTGGTGGTAGTGTGATGGTCTGGGGCTGTTTTGCTGCTTCAGGACCTGGAAGACTTGCTGTGATAAATGGAACCATGAATTCTGCTGTCTACCAGAAAATCCTGAAGGAGATTGTCCGGCCATCTGTTTGTGACCTCAAGCTGAAACGAACTTGGGTTCTGCAGCAGGACAATGATCCAAAACACACCAGCAAGTCCACCTCTGAATGGCTGAAGAAAAACAAAATGAAGACTTTGGAGTGCCCTAGTCAAAGTCCTGACCTGAATCCTATTGAGATGCTGTGGCATGAACTTAAAAAGGCGGTTCATGCTCGAAAACCCTCCAATGTGGCTGAATTACAACAATTCTGCAAAGATGAGTGGGCCAAAATTCCTCCACAGCGCTGTAAGAGACTCATTGCAAGTTATCGCAAACGCTTGATTGCAGTTGTTGCTGCTGCTGATATTTTTCAAATTATCCTGGTTTTTGTGATTATTGTGATTTCAAGGATAGGGAACAGTATGCATTTTGGCTATAGACACGGTGTTGATCACAGTCATATGACATTGTAGAGGACAGTGCCAAATCAAAAAGAATACGTCTTTGTCCCAAGACTTATGGAGCCCAGTATATATGAGCTGTTCTTATACAAATAACCTAGTCCATACACATTTCACGTTCAGCATCCAACAATGTGCCACTTCTTGAAATTCCATGCAAACAATGCTATGAA
This sequence comes from Conger conger, assembly GCF_963514075.1. Taxonomy (NCBI): domain Eukaryota; kingdom Metazoa; phylum Chordata; class Actinopteri; order Anguilliformes; family Congridae; genus Conger; species Conger conger. The sequence goes on along the minus strand of NC_083772.1, from coordinate 38,268,212 downwards.
GGCAGTTCTTTTTGTCAGCCATACACCTAGACCCACTGTCAAATGTGTTTTCATAGAGTATCGATCTTCTTTTGATAGTGGAGGTGTGAATCAGCCGTTGGATGTGAAAGTCACAGACCACTGACACAGACCAATGTTGCATCTCCAAACCCCAAAACTGAAGATGTTTAAGTCACATAAAAGTGTTTTTGTTGTGTTCTCGGTCTCACAATTCTTTTTGAAGGTCTGTTTTGTATTCGGCAGCAGTGTGTAGTAGTGCCAGCTGAAATAAATATGTTTTTATCCTGGATCTCAAATCCAGAACGGTTTCAGGCATGATGAGTGAGAAACTGTACCAACCAGGACAATTTGCCGTATTATGTGTGTATACATCTGTGTATTCTCAATACAATACAAAATAAAGGTCAACGTGATTTAAAAATGAAAATGGACATTCTGACAGCTCATATTTCTTTATATTCAAGTGTACAACGTGACTGGTTTCGAATGCGCTGCAAAGTGGTTTCGCAATTTGTTCTTCATGACTGCAATAATGTTAATTCCATGTGTCTGCATTATTTTCCATCAGCATCCTTCTGTGTAGTTTTGTTTTCAAGCCCAACATGCCTTTTATTTTTTTTAAATAGATATCAAATATTTGATGGGTAAAAAGACATTACGGGATACAATATACAAACCTTGACCTTTCATAAATGCTGCTTTTACAATAGCCCCATCATCATACGAAAATAGGCCATCAAAGGTTCCAGTGGTTCTGAGAATTTAGTGTGAGATGCATACATTTGCATGAGACACATACATACAGAGAGAAGCATACATCTGATGCAAGAAACTACATTTGCCGGATAAATATCACGATTCATAACTACACATTCTTTAGGTATGTACAGTGGGGTTCAAAAATGTGGGCTGGCTTAAATACCTGTTACAATGAACATTGATTAAACGCAAACCTGAACTCGAAATGGTATAGAGTTAAACATAAGACCCTTCTGCAAATTTGAAGCTGACTATAATTCCAGAGCTTTTTATTCTGAAGTAACTCCATGCCTTCTAAAATATCTAACTGCAGTGGCTGTTCTGTCTGGTGTTAACAACCATGGGTTCCTCTAAACAGTTGAAGATGGTTTATTTCCACCAAGAAGGAGAAGGCTACAAAAACTTTCTATAGCTCCACTGTCAGAAACATTATTAGAAAATGGAAGGTTCAAATGGAAGTCAAGGCAAGGTCTGGAAGACCAAGAAAGATTTCAGATAGAATGGACGAGACCTGGTGAGAAATGCTGAGAAGAACCCACACATCACTGCAAAATTGCTTAAAAAAAGAGTTGCAGGCACAGGTCCAGCTGTTCACAGGATAACAATACAATGTACTTTAAAGAACAAAGACCTACATGGCAGAGTTGCCAGAAAGAATGACCTCAACAAAAAATGAAGCGTCAGAAGTATGCAAAAGAAAATATTGAGAAGCATGAAGCCTTTTGGAACAATGTGCTTTGGACTGACAAAACCAAAATGGAACTTTTTGGCCACCAGCAAATAAGTTATGTTTGGAGAAAAAAGGATGAAGCCTTTGAAGACGAGAGAGATTTTTTTTTGCCTGAGTCCGAGGTGAGATTTGAACCCTGGCCGCACACTTGTTCTTTGTTGAACGACCGCGTTACCAGTCGTAGCTAAAGACAAAATTGCCTCTTGCCAAGGGCAACAACGTTCTTTTGAATTTCAGGGTTACGTTGTCAGGAAGCATTGTTGTGGTAACCTGCTAGGAGCCTTCACTTTCACTGCACTTCACCATGCTAGCAAACTAGCCAGGGTAACCCTTCTATATTGAGAAGAACACCAAATATCATTAAATTCCTGAGCCTAAGTACTAACTGACAGGGCTCCCAAACTTTTGCACAGGGCATTTTTCCTTTTTTGATTATTTTGAAACTGTAGAAAAAAGGTCAGGTTCTTCTGTTCACTTAGATATTAATTGTAAAAGGATATTTGACCAGAGGTGTCCACATTTTTGCACACTATTGTATATGCATGGACCATAGTGATATACAGTGGCTTCAGTAAGTATTCAGACCCCTTCACCTTTTCCACACTTTAATGTGTTTTAGATTACATTTTTTATGGATAAAATTGCCATTTTTGACCATCAATCTACACCCAATAACCCATAATGCAAAGCAAAGTGAAAAGTTTTTTTAGAGATTTTTGAGATTTTATTAAAATCTCTTATTTACATAAGTATTCAGACCCTTAATTCAGTACTTTGTAGAAGCCCCTTTGCCAGCAACTACAGCTTTCAGTCTTCTTGGGTAAGTCTCTACAAGCTTTGCACACCTGGATTTGGGAAGTTTATCCCATTCTTCCTGGGAGATCCTCTCAAGCTCAATCAGATTGAATGCAAAGTGTCTGTAAACTGCTTTAGGTCCGCAGATGTTCTATGGGATTTATGGCTGGGCCACTCAAGAACAGTCGGAGACTTGTCCCAAAGCCAGTCCAGCGTTGTCTTGGTTGTATGCTTTGGGTCATTGTTGTGCTGAACAGTGAATCCTGCTTAGAACCCTCTTGTAACTGTCAGAGTAATTACAATTTAGTGCAACTTTTTACAGAGCCCAAGTGGGGACACAGCCATTAAAGAAAAAGTTAAACAGCCATTTGAGGTGAAATCTCCTGATTGACAGCAGTTGTGCAACTCTTCTGGGTCGTTACTTGGACATTAAGAAGATTTGTACTTGTATTTGTCTCAGATTCCAAATGAAAAATGTACCATGTTTCACAAGCAAGCGATACTGTACATGCAAACATTTCCACACATTGTATAATTGTTAATATTACTATTGTCTGGTAATGTCTAATGTAATGTTTTTTTAGTTAATCATTCCTAGTGACCTAACATTCATTAGTGTGATGAATTATATTTATACATTCTAATTGGTTTCCACTCCTTGGTTGATTCTCCCAGTCTAAACCCTTCCATAAGAATTAATCATTTAAATAATTTTTAATACATGTACAGAATTTGGGTGTTTCAGGTTCTCTTGGGTTATCTTTCAGACGGGTAAGGAAGCGAATAATTAATAGATAAAGCTGGGCTCTGACCTGACACACCCAAAACTGTCACTAAATCCTACTGGCTCGACAACTGAATAAAAGTCACAGAATCTGAGATTCAAACTAGGTCACAACCTCAGATATCAATCCTGTTCTTCGCTAGTGGGGTGTCAGCTACTGTTGAGCCTCACTAGCAGAAGCAGCACAACGGTGTCAGTATTGTCCCTCTGCATGTTCCTCTGACAATTCAACTCCTTTCACTCGCTTTTCCATTTTAATCCTGGACTTTCGTGGACTGACATTAATCTTTGAAATCCTCTTTGGTGTCCCTGGCATAAGCGCCAACATTATTTTTAGCATTTCACTTGAAGTCCCCTGATTCCTTCACTTTTGAGACTTGTTTAAGGACAGTACACAGCAGGTCTTTGTCTAAGCGAGGATTTACTGCACAATAGATCGAAATGAAAACTAAGGACAGGGGGATAACAGGGTAACAAATGAGTGCACTGTTATTGGTAAGCGGAGGAACATCGGATTTAGTCCCTGGAATTCTTCCAGTGTATATTGTGCTTCATTGTACCATATGGGGGAGGGATTATCCTCACTAACCTCTTTATTTTAGTGACAAAGGTAGATTTCTTTTGCACTGTCCGCCTGGAGGAAGCAACCTCCTTCGAGGCGCGCCACAAGGCCTTCTATATCCCAAGCTGTTTTTCCCGTCTCTGTGCCAGAGTTTGTTCGAGCTGTATTTTGGCTGTCACTTTTGTGGAGATGTGACAGGCCCGGCCACCAATGCTGTCGAATCTGTCCCCCTGGCAGTCCGCCCGAGACCCCACCGGAAGACCACGGCTGTCACGAAGATGAAGTTGTCGGCACATCTCTGAAGGTGGTGTTCGAATGTTTCTGAGAGATTTCGTGATCGGATGTAAAATCCCCACAAAGCAAGCCAGAGGCGATGGGGGCAAGGAACAAACTCCCAGTAAGACATTTTGGAAGAAGCCTTCGAAGGAACAAGCCTCAGTAGGGGGCTGAGAAAAAATAAGTAATAATTAAATCATCCTTCACTGACTGAGGGAAATCTATTTATTTCTTACTTTTATTTTATTTATTTACCACGGACAGTGCACATTAATAATAATTTTCAGTTTCCACATCAATGTAACTGTGCCAGAGTTCTCTTCTGTAGTCCCTAACCTGCATGTCTTTGGACTGTGGGAGGAAACCCATGCAGACACGGGGAGAACATGCAAACTCCACACAGAGCAAGACTTGAACGCAGGACCTTCTCCTTGTGAGGCAACAGTGCTACCCACTGTGCCACCGTGCTAGCCTAAACTGAAATAGAGATAACCTCTATGGAACACATTCCTCAGCCTAGTGCAAAATAGTTCCTTGGACCAACCAGTAGGGGCAGCAGAGAGTCATTTTTCCTCTGAATGAGTTCTTCCATTATTGTGTACAGTATAGGCTATAGGCTAACTATGCTAACTATATCAGTGACTTCAGTGGGGATTTTGTAGGGTTGCCAAACCCATCCATTAAAATAATGCATTATCCCTCAATGAACAGGTAAATGTGGAATGCAATGTGTCCCATATTTATGTTGGAAAGCAAAGACCCTATCTAGGACTTTGGTTTAAATAGCAGTAATTATAAGGCTACATAAATTGCCAAGGATACTTTAGTGTAGACGACATATAAAGTCCGTATTGTAGTTTTAGAATGTGTATACATGCAGTAAGGAATGTGTCAAATACTCAGACAGAACAAATATTTGTGGAATGTAATCTCAAAGCTACTGCATGATAGGCTCGACACAAGCAAGGTATCTCCCCCTGAGTCCCCTCTACAGATAACATTGCTTGCGTTTCTGTTCCCGCCAGATGCCTGTGCCTCATTGTGCCCTCACCACAGCATGAGCTTTGGGCTGCGCTCCAGCCTGCCGCTGTCATGAAGAGCTGTTTTACCCTGCTGCAAAAAACAGCTTAAGCTATGTTTCGAAACAGTTTGTAGCTCTTGACCAGTTCAGACCAGCTCTCAGCTCGACGAGCTGGTTGACCGGTTTGATATGGTTTGACCACCTCAAGCTATGTTTTGAAAAGCTGGTAGCTGGTTGACTAGCTACAAGCTCAGACAAGCAGGTACAGGTACCAGCTCATTCCCAGCTAGACCAGCTTCTGACCAGCGTAACCAGCTCAATTTTCAAGCTGGTTCAGCTGGCATGACTGGATTTTACAACTGGGATTATTGGAAACTTGGAGCAGGAGTACTGTCAGTCGCTTGCATTTCGATTGTATTCCTTTGTTTGCTTTTGCATTGTTGCCTAGTCTAGTTGTGAATTTATTTACTCAACTTTAATGCAACGTTAAGCATTGGCATCGGGGGTAGCTTCCGCTTGGCTTGGTGGTAGAACATTCGCTAGCCACTGGCAGCTTTCAGTCCGCTATAGATCCTGCTTTCTGAGGAGCATGAATCTGTAGCACAACCTCTCTCTCTCCCTATCCTATTTGATATGGCTTTAGAATACAAAGGGCCAGATTTACTAAGCCTTTTGTGACTATTTTCAGGTGCACATATGATGCATTCTGCCCAGGAAACACATATGCATTTAAGGGTGGACTGCACAAATAAAGGGCAGAGAAATTATAAGTGTGGATGATTATAGATAACCTATTCTGTTCACACACTTAACCATGGTCAATTGTGCATGGAAATTCTACTCAAAAGACACAGGCTCCAAAATAACTTTACAATGAAATAATAATTGCAACAAAAATCACATTTCAACTCCAAGAAATCAAACTGATTATTAATATTAAATATGAATCATGGTTGCAGCCAAGCAATAATTAAGCCTGGGTGTTTGTCACAGAAAATATTTCGAAAATAATTTATTAAATAAATCAATATCTCATGCGGAGCTGTGAAAATGACTAAAATAACATACTTAACCATAGTGACAGTCACAAGTGTTTGAAGTTTCAAGAAATTGTTGCTACTATTGAAGAATACGAGTAGGCTTTTAATCGCGCTTATCCATCGCGGAAATACACTTTTTGCCTTTAACAGAACATTGTTACAAACAGCATGCTCAACTGGCATTGCTAAAATAATAAAAACAGTGTTGTGTGTTTGTTTTGATTAGTTATCTTCCTAAACAACCATGGAAAAGGAAAGGCGAAAGACTTCTATGCATAAACAAATACCAGCCATACAAAATTTATTTCTGTGAGAAACAAAATATGTAATGGAAACAACAATAGCCGCCACACCTGGAATATGTGCACATTTTGTCCTGCGCTGGATACGCTTTTACGTGGCAGCTGATACATGGATATCGCCACACGCAGTGAAGATATCCAAAGCACTAAACACGTGTTTTAGCTGCGCTGTTTAAGATCTGCCTCATTTGCAAAATGCGGTTCGTAGGCAGTCCCAATGGTCCAAATACATGTTTGATAATTTCATTCAATATAATTGGAGCTGTAGTCCTGAAGTGGACTGATCACTCTGTTCAGTGAGCTTCAGGACTAGTTGGCTGAGGGGACTCTTTTCTATGTTCCGCTCTTAGTATAGCAAGGCTTTATGGTGGCGTGATTTTGTATGACTTTTGTTTTAAGTGAGCCCAAAATTTTAATGCCCATTTTTGTATATTGATATTTAATTGATAAAAGCCTAATTCTGCCCTGCATGTATTATTTGAGGTTTTTCTTTGTAGTTTTAAAATGTTTTTGCAGAATTCCACATGCAGGGATTCTGTAGGGTTTTTTTCCCATTTGATGTAATCCTGGTTGGTAATAGGGCCCCACACTTCACTACTGCAAAGAGTGATTGGTTGAATTAGACTTTCAAATATTTTAATCCAAATTTTAATGGGTGGGTTTAAATTGTGTAGCCTTCTCTTTATGGTGCAAAAAGCCTTGTGTGCATTTTTTTCAATGCAATTCAATTCTTCTTCTATCTCTCTCTCTCCTCTGACGTGTTATTTAGCAAATGAATGATGGACTCATTCTGGAAGAAAATCACTGTACTGTCTTATTATGTCTGTGCATTATTGCCATAGGCCTACTTAATATTGCTTCCGGGTAAAGTAATAGCCCACAAATAAAATAATGGTTTTATCTTCATGAATAAGGTGAACAAAAATAAAGTAATAGAGAAAGCCTAACATGTAGAGAGAGACTAGGACTAGAAACTGTGGAGTGGGGATGTAGCCTACTCATTAGGGATATGGGAAAATATTACAGTATGAATTTATACAAGTTATTGTTATATTTTTTATTTACTTCTGCTGCTGTTGCCAAAACACTTTCAGATTTGATGTGTTGCTTGCCCAGAGATGCTTTTCTGCATACCAATGTTGTAATGTGGTTATTTGGGCTACTGTCACCTTGAACCAGTCTGGCCATTCTTCCCTGACCACTCTCATTAACGAGGTGTTTTCGCCTACAGAATTGTTGCTGACTGGAGGTTTTTGGTTTTCCCCTCCATTCTCTGTAAACTATGTTTTGTTGTTTATGACTTTTGTAAGGCTGTATAGCACATCTCCCTTTTGCCTCTACTCAACATTTCTATATTGACCACACTTTTTATCATTAGATTGTTTTCTGTTGATGGGAAATGAAAAAGCCATTCGCAACATCGTTTCATTTTGGAGATTTTTAGCTTGGCCAGAAACTGCGGGCATTTGGTCCTGCTGTTTCCTGCCAGTCCAAAGCTCAGTCCTGCTGTGTTTCAGGGGACGGTGAAACATAAGATGCTGTCACTGCCTTCCAAAAACACACCAGTGTTCCTTTGACAACCCCGTCTTTTTCCATCTTAATCCGGGTAATCTCTCTTCGCATTCATTCATGAAAACCCAGAGAGCTGTGCCATAACTGCAGGAACTCATTTCAACTGTCATTTCAACTGTGTGATAAATTGTCTGCTTTTCTTGTCACATTCAAGTGCTTATGAAAAGTCCACTACACTCAACATTGCAGTTGTATCGTCCGTTATTCTTCAGTATTTCTCTTGTTTATATTTCTCACTGAATCTATATACAGTATACAGATATGGTATACACACCAACATTTAGCTCTGTTTCTTTCCGAGGAACATATGTGCTCCTAAATTATTTTCCCAGTGAATACACTTCAGGACCTTTCTAAATGATAGCAAGGGCTACCTAAGAATGTCTGTTAAATAACATGATAATATCAGGTCATCATGGTGGGGCATAAGCCTGGCCTAAACTGCTTCAGTGTCTAAATTAATCAACTCTTTTATGCTTGCTTTAAACCATAGTAATATTAATATCACATTCCATCAAGGGGACGAAACTAGTTGTTGACATAAACATGCTTCCGGATCAAGAGGAACTACTTCATTGACACACGGCCATTGACTCACGGCCAGTTTTAATATTCTGGAAATTAAGTGCTATCGCTCTCCAAAAGACGCCTTAGAGATGAGACCATATTCCCGGAACTGATTGATTCATTTGAAAATCCAGTCAACCACAATGATTTCTACATCTCCAAGGCCGAGCAGAAAAATACCAGGTTGCAATATTTCTTGTTAATACAACGTGGACAAGCTCCAGTGAGAAGAAAAGAGGATATTTCTTTTTTAAATCTTTCCAAATTCCACTGACAAAGCATTCTTTAGACAGTTGTCCTTCTGCCTTCATCGGAGGTAATCTCAAACGGCATAAGGACATTATGTGTGAATCATTTGGCATTTTCATTGACGAAGCCTTGGCATTTAAACATTTGTGCCATGGCCTCAGGTTTGATTGTACAGTTTTAACATTGCCCCCGAATACCCTTGCTCCCCCGATACGACCGCCTGTGCACACACACTCATGTTTGCACGCCCTTGCACCTACACCCGCCCACACCTACGGCCATAACCACACACACACTACGTTTCAATAGTGTATTTAATGGGATTTTAAGGTTGACTCAAACTCAGTAGTTGCTGACCTTGAGATGGGTTGTTTACAGACCAATCAAATTAGCAGTTTTGGTAACACTTTTTGGTAACATTTTACAGCCTGTCAATTACCTTTAATGTGTAAATACCAGGTATTGATTAGGCATTTTAATTTCAGAGGACAGTACTATGAAACGGGCTGTAAAACATATTTAAACAGTACTTACATGTGATACTTGCTGACTTTGTTTTGTAGTTAACTTTTATTGGTAAGTACTAAGTAGCTGTGCATGTATCCAGTAAATACTAGGTAACTGACGAGCTGTAAAATAAAGTTTTACCTTGTTTTCTGTGGATAGAAAAGGGTTGGAGGAGGAATGAGGGGATGTTAAAACAGAATTCACCATGTGTGGCATGAATAGCAATGGCTGAACAAATGGTCTTTAATTAATGGAAATGAATGGTGGGGACAATCGAACGGTCATAGAGACATGGTCATGGGGAAGAAAACCAATCATCCTTTCCTAAATCAATGCCAATGGACAGCAAGCTTCGATACTGAGTGCTTCATCACCTTGTCTGTGAATGATTTGCGATTCCAAGGAGGACGAGGATACTTTTCTGCTTTATACTCGCTGGATCAGTTACCAACATCAAGCGTAGCCCATTCTTCAGGTATGACCCTCCCCTAATACCTGGAATAATACACTCTCCTGATCGCTGAAGCAGCACAAGCTTTGAGCTGTGCTCCAGTCTGCTGCTGTCATGGTCAGGCTGTTTTACCCTGCTGTAAAAACAACTCAAGCTAGGTTTTGAAACAGTTGGTAGCGGCTTGACCAGTTCAGACCAGCTCCCAGCTCAACATTGGTTTAGCTGGTTGAGCAGTTCAGAAGTTTCCAGCTTCACATGGTTTGGCCAGTTCAAGCTTTGTTTTAAAAAATCTGGTAGCTGGATGACAGCAGGGTACGGAGCCAAACGTTAAGCTGCTTTTACGTGACAAGAATCAAATGCTGCGTTCAATGAGATGTCTTCTCATGGGAAAATGTAATGTTGAAACTGGTTCAGGCTGCTTTGGTAGATTTGGTTTGCTGTAGATGAGTCATCTGTCTTGACACACATTTTAGAGACAACACAGCCAGTAAACAAATATAATAAAATAAAGTACTCAAAGTTCCAATCATCACTAACCCACGAAAACATGAAGTAAATAAAATACAGTACATAAAATAAATAAATGTTGCTTCTAATCATCTGTGCAATGTTGCCAAGAGTTGCTGAGTGATGGCTGTGGAACAAAGCTATTTTTTACATTGCTTTGTTCTGCACTTTGGGACAAAAAAAACTTCGTCCAGACGGCACGGATGGTGCAGTGGGTAGCACTGCCGCCTCACAGCAAGGAGGTCCTGGGTTCGAATCCCCGTCGGCCGGGGTCTCTCTGTGTGGAGTTTGCATGTTCTCCCCGTGTTTACGTGGGTTTCCTCCGGGTACTCCGGTTTCCTCCCACAGTCCAAAGACATGCAGGTTAGGCTGATTGGAGAGTCTAAATTGCCCATAGGTATGAGTGTGTGAGTGAATGGTGAGTGTGCCCTGCGATGGACTGGCGACCTGTCCAGGGTGTATTCCTGCCTTTCGCCCAATGTATGCTGGGATAGGCTCCAGCCCCCCGTGACCCTGTTCAGGATAAGCGGGTTAGGATAATGAATGAATGAATGAATGAATGAACCATCGTCCAGAAGGAAGAAGCTGAAATTCACTCTACCTATGCACTCTACCAGTCATTTAAAATCAATGATTATTATTTACAATTACAGTTATCCGCTGTAATTGTCCGGTATACAGGGATGCTGGATTAAGCTGTGACTCACCAGTCAGCCTACTAGACCATTTAACAATTTGACACAGAGTTCCTGTTCTTTAAAAATAGGTTTCCAAACCATGACACCAAAGAAAAAGATAAAATCGATTCCATAAAAGCATGGTAGAATGAGGTCATCATGGATTTGTCAATGTGGAAATTGTTTCCTCAAACAAAACAAACGCTGGTGCCCCTTTTTGCACACAACTTGACAATTTGCTTCAAAGCTCAGTTTTGAGTCAATGTCCCAAGATATTGATAAAATTGTACACATTCAACTGTCTGGTCTCATTGTCCCGGAGCCGACCAACAATAACAGAGTCGTCTCCATACTTAAGCTGATCCTATTTTCACAACTGCTCTTATACATATCTGTGTAGAGGATAAATAATAGGGGCAAAAGCACACTCCTTGTGGGGAGCCAGGTGAAGCGCAGACCATCTTTTAACCTAAAGATAGGTTAAAGAATCCAGACCACAAGATTGTTACTCAAATCAAATTGTTCAAAAAGCCTACTGGTTAAAATATGGGGTTGACGACTTGACGACATCCATCAAGGAAGTCGTTGGTTCATTAAACTGTAACAAGCTGTAACAATAGGTGATAGTAGTAGATAGTCCTGTGGTTACATTATGTGAATTCTCTTTGCGAAACCGAAAGTCCTTTGTTTATCCCAAAATGTAAAATGAATCGGCCTAATTCTGTTAGCTTCAAACAAGGTCAAAGGTGAACAATTTGAACTTCGGGCATCAACACTCCCTCCATTGGAATTTAATGGCTTGATGCCATGTGAAGCATTCAGATGCTAATCATGTGAAAGCCGCTTTCTTCTGACTCTGCTGGTCAGCACTCATTGGCCAACTCTTCTTCTGCAGCAGGTTTAGCCCAAACCCTGTGTCCTGTACACTTCCCATGAGTTCTAAGGCTTCCTCTGAGACTAAAACAATGACGCAAGTGAATCACACAACAAGAAATTGCGCCATCTGAAAACAAGAAGACTGCAGAGCCGTAGCTTCTTCATTTACCCACAGTGCACCTGAGACTTCCTGTCTTCGGTTGGCATCCGCTCACTTTTCTGCAGTTTCTCTGAGAGGTCTTTTAACACCTATGCCACTCTGACTAGAAGGTATTCCAGTATAAAGTGATAGTGTTACTAGATCATGACAAGTCTGCTCATTGCCTGAATATGTGCTGGTTTACACCAGGGCTCCTGGATACTGTAGTCAAAGGTTTGGCTGGTTTTCATTTCGACACGGTATAATTACAGTGTTCAACATTCTGATTTTGATATGCTTTTGACTTTTTCAATTTTGGCGAGAAGGCAAGGGTTAGGTACTGTTAAAAGCCCCTTGGGGTTTAGAGGTAAAGGGGAGTAACATAAGTGTTACAATTGTATTTCGGTTCTGCAATGCACAAGTTTTATTTAAAAAAATAATGCCAAAAAATGAAAGCATAAACTATTTCAGAGTGAGCCTGTGCCAGCATAGCAGACAAAACCAGACCAGATCTGAAAATATAACCAAACTAATCTGCCACCTAAACTGCACTCCTCAAACTAAGCGTCATCTCTTAATCTATGATAAATAGGTCAAAAAATGACCCAAAATAAAATGGCAGCTCACCACGACTAGCTTCTTATCAGTGAAATGGTGATTCTATGGGTAATAATGGCAAGCTAGCAAAACAAAAACTAACATGACAGGACCAAATGAACAAACACAAGCTAAGGCAACTTAAACGCTCACAGGCTGTGTCTGAAAGGGCTTCCGAACTGCTATGTGCTCAAAAAACGGACCGTCTACGAAACATACTGTTGACTTTATATTATTGTTCTTATATGTGTTCATATAAGAACACAGCAGTGAGTAGAGTGGATGTTCTCATTTGTTGTGAAGTAGGCAGAATTTTATCTCCATCTAGTACACTCATGACTTTTCAGGTAATAAACTATACTTTTTAGGAGGTCCCTCAGAGAGGAAGAGGCACAGCCATTGGTCCAATCACAGTCCAAACGATCACAGGCCACGAGGTAGGTGGGGGGTTTATTACGAGGGTGGGTGTCGTACAACATTTCAGTTGTACCGTTGGATAAAAGCATGGGAATATCTTGCCAAATCTGCAGTATGTTTAGTAGGCACTCTATATTTTGAGGACACAGTAGCTTCCGGGCATGCCCGCACTCAGGGAAATCCTTGAAATACATATATAATCAATACTACATTTAGACAAACTTTTTGCATACTTAACTCTGTTATGCAGTATACTCGATTTTCACACAGTATTCAGCAAGACAGCGGTTTCAGCCACAGCCACAATGCCAGCGGCAAAGGCCACTGAAAAATCCCCAAGCTGGGGAGGAGGAGGGTCTTTATACAGGCTGCTGGGCTGTGGTTGGCTGCAGGTACTTGAAATAACAGACACCCACATGCCACTCAGGGCCATAACAGCGACTGTGGGCTAAAATAATGGGTTTGGAACAAGCTCTAAAACACAAGATTTGAGCGGTAATCCTCGAAACGAAGAAGTCACAAATTTTAAACTCTTGCAGTTGTGATTGACAGGGCATGAATTGTCAATGAGACCTCATTAAACATAGCCATATATATATAACAATATTTGAATAAACAAGGTCCAGATTTATTATGGATGACTATTGTGTTTACCCGCAGTGGGCATATCATTAAAGGGCAGTTATTAATTTCTGGGAAAATAAACAGCTTTGCATAGCACTTGCACCTTTCATATGGACTTAATGCTGATGTATTGTTATGGTTCCTACAGTCTCAGAATTGATTCCTTTGCAGCTGCCCAGGAAGGGGACTGATCGTTCATCTCCGCCGGTGACAATCCATTTTTCCCTCAGCCCAGATAGCGAGAAAGTCCAAGGTCACTGAATTTGCATGTACTGAATGAGATGACATATGGTAGATGGCTGAAAACTCTGGCATTTTGGTGACATTTTAGTGACAGGTGAGAGCAATAACACACTCTTAAACTGATGTGAGAAGATATCACAGCTGCCCAACAGAGATCTCCATGGGGAACCCCGAGGTTCTATTTTAGCCAACTCCCGCTCTTAAAGTAACAGAGCAGCTATACGCCTGGTAACACATTTCAGATCAGGTCATTGTCATTATGGCCAAAGTACAGAACATTTCACTAGGCTAGGACATTTTTATTGAAACTTTTTGTGTGGACATAAAGCATAAAGTGACGTAAAGCACAGCCAATGACTTCATGAATTAAGGTTGGTCTGCCTTTAACATAGCAACATAAACAGACACTGAAATAATACACATCTTAAATAAATAAAAAAGCACTACAAGACTATAAAAAAGGAAATTATGAATCACTGTTAATAACATTTTAATGTATAAAAAATACTATTTATATTTTACAGTAGTATACACTCACTGTCGATGAGTGAATATCATTACTCATAATTACTGCCTTCTTCATCATTTAGAAGAAATGCATTCTGGGGTGGGTAGAGTCGGGGTGTCTGTCTCATTTGCATAAAATACTATCTAACCAATGAGGTCCCGGCAGTGTTCCGTTTCAGCAGCAGGCTTGATGACTTTGAAAATGAGCCATTAAGTGAAGCGGACAAATTTGTTTGTGTCAACTATTTTCCAACTGGATATCTGCTCAACATCTATATATGACATAGAGGTTCCCTGAAAAGGGTACACTGACGTCACAATTCGGATGGGGCCAGAATGCACCGCAGATCATATTTGTAAAACTTATTTGCAGCAGAACATGCTTTTCGACCTGTTTTTTGAAGCCAAAATGATATTTCATAAATATTTGGGGCAACATGGCTCAGGCAGTAAGAGCAGTCGTCTGGCAGTCGGAGGGTTGACGGTTTGATCCCCCACCCGGGCTGTGTTGAAGTGTCCCTGAGCAAGACACCAAACCCCCAAATGCTCCTGCCTTGCATGGCAGCCAATAGCCGTGTGTGTGTGTGTGTGTGTGTGTGTGTGTGTGTGTGTGTGTGTGTGTGTGTGTGTGTGTGTGTGTGTGTGTGTGTGAGTGTGTGTGTGTGTGAGTGTGTGTGTGTGTGTGTGTGTGTGTGTGTGTGTGTGTGTGTGTGTGAAGCATTTTGGATAAAGGCACTACATAAATGCCAACCATTTACCATATTTAAATAATGGCATGGATTAAAATGTTTCCCTATAAAGTAAGCATACAAATATGTTTACAGCTAAAAAAAAAAAGGTTGATCTAGGGTATAATTACCCTTTAAAGAGAGAGAATTGAATGAATTGAAGATTACTGAGCAGCATCAAAATGTTCTCAAAAGACACAACCACAAGAATGCTAATGTAATCAACCTGAGCTATCATTCAATTTGTATTCATTTATTATTTGACAGGGAACTAACTTATGTTCATTTGTTATTTAGCTGATTTGTCATTTGTAGTCCCAGGCCAGCAGGGTCTTGAACCCAAAACCACCTTGCAAGTCGTGACTTTGGATTTATATGGTCCTACCTCTGTACTGAGTGATTTTGAGATATTGAGCTTCAAAGATACCAAAGTGAATGGGCTCCAAGCAGACACAACCTACAAAATGTTTTTTCATTTTTAAACAATTTTTGTGTAAAACTTCACACATATATTTAATGCCCTATAAACAACAATTTATGACATTGAAAATGTCAGTTAGAACCTTTTAATTATAAGGCATCAAAGAGCTAACCACTGCAGCACCATGCCACCCAATTCACATTCAGTGCATGCAACAGTAATAACGTCTATAACTCTGACATTGGCAAAATAACTGGCAGCCTTGGTCAATGTGAGAAAAAAAAAAAGTCAATACTATTAATCACATAGCAGCTAGCAGTCAAGTGATAAAAAAACCATTTCAGACATAAAATAAATGTCCGGTCGTGTGCAAAAGTGACCTTTTCGTGCCGCCCGTGTCACCGCTGGACAGGAGACAGTTTTTCAATGTTTTCATTTATTTCAGGCTCTTGTTATGCCCGTATCAGCTTTCAAAGTCCTTGGGGACAGTTTGGAAAAGTTGTTGGTAGAATCCTTTGTGTGTGCGCAGGGTCTGCCATTGGTATAGATGACACAGACGATAGTCTAAGGTACCGTCCGCCTGGGAGGGTGCCATCTGTCTGGAGGGCAGACCTGGGTCAAATGCGTAATTGTTTTGGATTCAAATACTTTTCTACACTTTACTGAGCTTGTCTGGTGTATTGGAACCAGTTCAATCCTCTCAAAAAGATTTGCCTCAATTGCACCAGGCAAGATCAACTCAGCAGAGAGAAGTATTTGCATTCAAAACAATTACGTATTTGCAACCAAAACAATTATGTATTTGACCTATGTTTGCTGGAAGGGCACAACACAAAGGGGAATAATGTTACATAGGGTGGCACAATAGCTAGAGATGGGTTTGTGTGTGTGTGTGTGTGTGTGTGAGTGCATGCCCATATGTGCATGTTTGTGGATGTGTGTGCATGTGTGTGTTGTGTATTGATTAGTGCATAGTTGTTACTCATGATACATTAACTGGCTTGTTAAAAAGGGAAACATTTTGTGAAAACACTTGCATATGATTTACATTACAGGTACAATAGGTAAGATGTTTCTGTTGAAACATTGTTACAAGACCATTGTAAATCCCCATGCTATCACTGACATGTTGATTCACCCTCTGCCTGTGTTTATAGTCCTTAATTTCCAGTTCCAAAATATACAGGACCGACACTCTGAACCAAAAACATGGTATAGCTGTACAATAATTACAGCTCATTGGTTGAAAGCGAAAGGCGAAGGGATAAACAATGTTGTGGTTTGAGGGTGTTTG
This sequence comes from Conger conger, assembly GCF_963514075.1. Lineage (NCBI taxonomy): Eukaryota > Metazoa > Chordata > Actinopteri > Anguilliformes > Congridae > Conger > Conger conger. The sequence continues at coordinate 38,251,567 of NC_083772.1, read as the reverse complement.
TTGCTGAAGTTCCTCTCTTGACCGTTAAGAGTCTGAAATGACCCATTGTACCTTCAACATGTGGCAGCATAATGATAAGGGAACAGGGAACTGGCCTTGGGTTTGATTCCCAGCTGGCAGAATGTACCGGTACCCTTGAGCAAGGTACTGAGCCTGAATGACCTCATGCATTATCAGCTGTACAAATGGATCGTATGTTTAATAATGGAAAAGCAAATCTATGTTAGTCACTCTGGATAAAAGCATCTGCATGCCAAAGCCCCTCCAAATGCCAAATTTAATGTCTATTTAACTCAAGTCTATGAACTTCATGTTGTAAGCGGGGGTGCTAAACAATGAAATGAACATCTTCATTCTTCCAGGTGTATATTTTGGTGCCAGGAAGGGTGTGGCTGGGACTGCTCTCTCTCTGTTGTTTATTTTGGCTTCTCATGGCTTATCATGACTTAAAACTGACTTTTGGAGGAGAAAGGACATTCCATTTGCCTACACATTTTTCTCTATTCTCGATGGTTAGAGATGGAAGTAAAACATAAGTGATTAGAATGAGCCCATGGACAGTATGGTAGCAGTTGTGGCTCATTGCCAGCCTGAGCAGCAGATACCAAGGCCTAATTATTGGGCTCTATAAAAGTTTCCCTTCACGGTGACTGTGGTGAGCTTGCTGCTCAGTCCCTCTGGCTCCATTTCGTATCTATGATCTTATTTTAGCGGTTTTATTTCCGTATTTAATTTAAGCAGGATATAAAAAGCAGTCAGCCACCTGTTCCCCTGCATCTGTCTTGCTGTGTGGAGGACCCCCAGCACTGAATACAGTGCACAGTTCAACTCGCAGTCAGTATTGAATCTCTCTCATACGATTCTGTTCTTACAAGTGAAATAAAATTGACATGTTTGTGTATACAAAAGGAAATCTGGAAAAAAAGGTTATCTGTAAAATCAGCTAACCTCGGTTGAGAGGAGTTTTAAAGCAGACCTCAAGGAATTTATGTTAAATAATTACATAGATTTATAAATGTTTGCTTGTTTTACTGTTTGTTTGACTTTTTAGTCTAATGTCATTCTTACTTGACACTTTCTTATTCAATCTGCCATCTTGTACTGTGATAGAGGACAATGCAAATAAGCCCTCAGGCTCTTTTGTGTATTTTAATCTTATAGGAGGCGGCACGGATGGTGCAGTGGGTAGCACTGCCGCCTCACAGCAAGGAGGTCCTGGGTTCAAATCCCCATCGGCAGGGACCTCTCTGTGTGGAGTTTGCATGTTCTCCCCGTGTTTGCGTGGGTTTCCTCCGGGTACTCCGGTTTCCTCCCACAGTCCAAAGACATGCAGGTTAGGCTGATTGGAGCTAAATCGCCCGTGGGTATGAGTGTGTGAGTGAATGGTGTGTGTGTGCCCTGAGATGGACTGGCGACCTGTCCAGGGTGTATGCTGGGACAGGCTCCAGCGACCCTGTTCAGGATAAGCGGGTTCGGATAATGAATTAATTAATTAATCAGCCTGTCATGTATGTTTTCATTTTTGTCAAATAAATCTACGTCTGTCTGTCGGTCTATTTCTTCCCAGGAAACATGCATCTTATGTATCAAACTGGCGCACGGGGCTGGAGCAGCAGTATGAGTGCCATCTAGGTGAGTCATCTTAAGATACGCTTCTCTCCCTAATGCATATGCATTTAAGGGTGGATCGTGCAAATAAAGAGGACTTATTATAAGTGTGGCTGTTTATGTATTGCGTTGAATTGACTAAAGTTCACGCACTTAACAAGGGTCGATTTGTCCGTTAAATTTCTCCGCCTCTAAAGAGCAGGTGTAAACCGAGGTCCAAATGAGACTGAGACACAGGTATAAACTCAGAATCTTGAAATAACTTTTCATTGAAACAATCTTTGCAACAAAAATCACACAATCACAACTCCAAGAAATCAAAAGATTTTTAATATTAATGAATTAATGCAGCCAAGCAATCACTAAATAAAAGGCTGGGTATTTGTCACAGAAAATATTTAGAAAATAATGTATTAAATTAACCAATATCTCATGCAAAACAGTGGGAAATTACTATGCTTAACCATAGTGACAGTAACCTTCAAGTGTTTGAAGTTCAAAGAAAATAGTTGCCGCTAGTAAAACATGAGTAGGCTGAATGCATTGATATGCTGCTCCTAATCAATTCTGTCAATTAGAAACAGAGCATGTTCAACTGGCATTGCTAAAATAATAAAAACAGGGTTGTGTGTTTGCTTAGATAAATTATCCTCCAAAACAATCATGGAAAAGAAACAGGGAAACATCTTGCATTTTGGATTCATTCAAAGACAATAGCCACCACAGCTGGATTATCTACACATTTTTTGCACTGGATACGCTTTTACACCGCACCAGATACATGGATATCGTCACATGCAGTGAAGATATTTGTTGAGGAATAATTCCGTTCAGAATAATTCAGGCCTACAGAGATTTCAATCTTCGCCAAGCTTTATTACATGATCATGGAGAGTACAAGCATTTGTAGTTGGTTTTGGTTTTGCCCATCTTTATACCTCGACACACAGAAAAAAAACAAAAAAACAAAAAAAAAAAAACAGACAGGACTCCTGCCCTATGCCAAGGGAGGGAGTTTAGGTGGTGACACTCTTCCAAAGGTGAAAAGGGGTCCCTGAGTACAATGACACATTATTTTCAAACAAAACCATCACTGTTTAACTGAGGAGATAGGAGCTCCCCCAGTTCACATTAATTTCCAATATTCAATGCACTAAACACGTGTTTTAACTGCACTGTTTAAGATATACCTCATTCGAAAAATGTGATTCTTAGGCAGTTCCATTCACTGGTTACGTACTTAAGGCTACAGCTCATTACGCCATGTAAATAAGATGTTTCAGGCAGACTGTGATCGCACTAACACACCCTCGTCAGGCCGCTGCGAGCTTCATGTACATAAATCTGGCCCTTTGACTTTAAATAGTATCGCCATTGCAATTTTCACAAGGTTTATTTTATTATCACCACTCACAAAATACATTAGAAAATATTGTTTGGCTAGCCATAACCTCCGAAGGCACCCATAAATTATTTTCTGTCCCCTGTAGCCAAGGTCTCCACACTTCATCTAGAGAACCATATATTGTACCTTGCTGAAACCTACACTAGAAGGGACATTCAATAATAATAATAAAAATATTTTCACTGCAACATGTCATAGAAGAACACATATGGCCATATTTTCTGGAATCAACTTCACACGGCACATTGGTGCAGTCGCCTTTCCTCTTGACAAGAACTCTCAGCTGCTTATCCTTCCTCAGCAAGATGGCGGTGGTTATGGTAGGAAACCCCAGCCCCCATTCTTCATGCTTAGCACCTCTTCCGCTGCACCCCATTTCCCCAGGGGCCCCCAAGGGTCTCAACTGTCACCCATCCCACTGAGGAGATGAGCATCCCAGCCAAGTAAACCCTTCTGCCAGTTACGTGTCGCCTTCTGGGACAACTATCCATAGTCAGCACTGGCATGGTATGGATGCCCTAAAGTTATTGAATTACCATTAACTCACATGAATTTGTGATTTTCAAATCTTACACGGAGCAAGATGCTTATTAGTTTATCCTATCACCTGGGGCAGCTTATAGCCTAGTGGGCTTGAACAAGGCCCTTAACCCCACATTGTTCCAGGCAGAATTGGATAAATGTATCAGCTAAATAACTAATGTAATGATTATATCAGAGATTATATCAGAAGATGATATGCCACCCTGTAACCCCTTGCCTCCACTGAGGAACCCTTTTCAGTTCTTTATGGAACCGTTTATCATCGGTGTGAAGTGTGAGAGCTCCCAGACAAAGCACCATTTTGCCAACAACGAACCCTTAAACTAGATATGTTTCTTCTATGGAATCAAAGAGGTCCTTTCGGGATCATTTTTCTGGAGTGCAGAGTACAGATGTTGATTGACAAGTAAAATCTGAAATGATTCCATACACTTTTCCTGCCTTGCTTGTCCCCTCTTTTTCAAAAACTTGCGGCTAGGATGGCGAGGAGATATTTTATTGAGGTCTAAGGGAGTGTGAAAAGGGGTGTATGCTTTCAGGGGTCACCAATATATTCAGGGACTGGAACGAGCCTTGCCTTTGAAGTGAAAAGTAAAAAGAACTTTAAAATTAATTTTAAAAAGAAACTGAAAGGAGATATACTCATGCCAGGATAAGCACTATGATATTTTCTTTGTTTGTTTTGGTGAGAAGCTAAAACACACAGGTCTATATATTTAACACATAATGCAATTCTACTCTATCAACAAATGAAAAAAAAAAAGTATTTCCCTGTGACCTTGGAAATTGATTTTCCGGTAAAATAATTTGTCTTCCTACCTTATCTCACCTTATCACCTGATAAATAGGGACTACTGACGACGAACGATTTCGCTCTTCATGAGAATCCACTACCAGCCCAGATGGGACTACTGGAGGAAGCTGGCTCGTTATCAATGACTAACGTCTATAAGACCAGAAACAGGCAGAGGCTCAGATTATCAATTACATCAGATTTTGATCGATGCAATGAGACTTGGGAAATTTTTATTTCACTGAGGCGGTGATTACACGCGTGACCTTTATTAGTCTACGTGGGAGCATGCGATTGCATGTCACAGTGTTTTTGTTATTAAATGCTTAATGTTGAATTGCCAATTTTACCTTCTGAGGCAGAATTGGCATTTGTATCTCTTGGGGTGCATGTGCATGTGGGGTGCATGTGAATACTTGTTATCATAGAAGCAAATGTAGAAACAAGTTGAAGTACATAAGCTTTTCTCCTTTTTTTCCTTCTGGGAGACTGAGGAAAAGCAAAGGTGGTAAATGATAACATGTCCTGATGACCAGCCAATGAAGAAAAAGAATAGGTCTGACATTTAAATCGCAAACCTTTTCTTTCCTTTGTTACACTTACTTTAATGGTTGAGGCACTTCAGTAGGAGGGGAAACTCCATTCTCATTTGACATTTTGGGGGCAACAGTCAGTGGAGGCCTCTATTTCTCTATTCTATTTTCTATCTCTGTGTCTGAGGCCTCTTGGACTAGTCACTCAGTCTGAAAATCTGCACAAGCCTGTGTGCCCTTATGAAGAAATAACATGTTCACAAACCACATGTGAAACTCAAACATGTGAAGAGTACACATGTGAGCTAGAAAAAGAATGCCGCTTATAAGATGAGAACAGAAAAAGGTACCCTGTTTGAAATCACGTTTTATTTTAACATGAAAATTGTAGTTCACATTTTAAAAGGTCAGTGACATGAAAATTTGAAGATTTTCATCACATGTGAAAACTCAAATTGCATATGAAAATGTCCAGTTCACATTTTCTTTTTCACATGTACATGACATACAAGCTTGTCTGCCCTCACCCAACAGGATATCACAAGAGCTAGTCTATCCCATAGACTGTAAAAAAAAATAAAAAAAATAAAAAAAATGGACCAAGTGCCTGTTATGTCATCCACTGACTATCCATTGGCTCGTGAAAAGCATTTTGAAACCACGGAAGTCAAGTTTACCAGCGCCGCCAAGTTGGACATTTTGGAGCCAGAGACTGTACAGCCAGGCCACTAAATGTGGCTCCTCCATTAAAGGTACAATAGGTCATTTTAGACATCTAACGGTCAAGAGACGAATTGCAACAAACACCCTCAAACCACAATAGTGTTTTTGCCTCCCCCTTCTCGGTGAACGCGCTGGCGTTGACATTTTATTTGGTTTAAAATGGATAGTCTAAACCTTTTGACATTCCGATTAACAGGAGAATATATGCCATGTAAACACTTAAACAGACTACTTTCTTTGGATTAAATACATATTCTTTCTGAGCATGTTCGTTCACAGGGTAAGTGACCCCACAGAGTTTCGACCGAGCTGGGGAAATCGTCAGATTTCTTTTGGAGACTCGCTTTTATCTTTCGCAATCAACATTAAACATTAAAGGAAGTAAAAATTGTGAGACGCTTTGATGGTTGAAAGGATCTAAAAAGTTATTCAAACAGGTGTTCGAAAAAATGAATTAAAGCGAAATCCTCAGAAATATCTCTTAAATAAAATAAAATAAAAAACGCTGGAAAAGTAAATGGTTGGCATTTATATAGCGCCTTTATCCAAAGCGCTGTACAATTGATGCTTCTCATTCCCCAATTCATACACACACTCACGGCGATTGGCTGCCATGCAAGGCGCCAACCAGGGACACTTCGACACAGCCCAGGTGGGGGATCGAACCGGCAACCCTCCGACTGCCAGACGACTGCTCCTACTGCCTGAGCCATGTCGCCCCACAGACAGACTGACAGAGAGGATCACAGGTAGACTTTACAGAGAATCACAGACAGACTGACAGAGAATCACAGATGTTTACAGAGAGAATCACAGGCAGACTTTACAAAGTGAATCATAGATGTTTAGAAAGAGAATTACAGACTGACAGAAAGGATCACAGACAGACTGACAGAGGATCACACAGGCTTTTACAGAAAGGATCACAGACAGACTGACAGAGAGGATCACAGATGTTTACAGAGAGAAGCACAGACTGACAGAGAGGATCACAGATGTTCACAGAGAATCACAGACAGACTTTACAGAGAGAATCACAGATGTTCACAGAGAGAATCACAGACAGACTGACAGAGAGGATCACAGACAGACTGGCAGAGAGAATCACAGATGTTCACAGAGAGAATCACTGACAGACTGACAGAGAGGATTTTGTCTCTATCTGTCCTTGGATCCCAGCTTCTCGATCAGGTCCTGCAGTGGGGCCAGCTCCCTCCGATCGATCAGGCTGAACTCCTGTATGAAGTAGATGACGTGTTTGAAGGAGGTGTTGAGGTGGGCCTCCTCCTGCAGCTGCATGACAGAGTCGAAGTGCTGGTGGTAGATATGAGCGTAGACCCGGAACAGCCTCTTCAGGATGGTCTTGGCCACAGACAGGAAGTTCTTCGGGAAGGGCACTCCGATCTTGGAGGGGAAGAGAGTCTCGTCGTCCAGCTGGTCCTGCACCCAGGTCATCAGATAGTCAATGTATTTGGGGGCTGAGCATTTGATGGGCTTCTTAATGTTGGTGCCATCGGCCCAGTGGTACTCATACCTGGGCCCCGCAGACATGACAGCACAGCTGATCTCTGTGCAGAACTCTGTGATGGTGCCGTACAGCATGTTGATCTGGTTAAAGAAATCCACCGTGTTAACAGCGATCCACTCGTTGAGGTCTTCTCCCTCCGGCAACATCACAGCCTGCCGCAGATTCTTGCTGCCCAGTGTGGCCTCGGCGTGCTTCAGCAGGTCGTACTGGTGGGAGCCTTCTGGAATGTTCTTCTTTGGCTTGAAGGTCTTTGAGGAACGATTACTGAAAAGGAAACTCATGGCAGCAGACGAGCAAACTGTTCAATGCGGACACAAAGTTTCAACAGAAGACCTCACAGAAGTCCGATCACTGGTATGCGTTGGATGTCTGATAGGCAATTCGGTGAAAACACACCTTCTTTAACTTTGCTACTTGAAAAATGTCAGTTTTTCGCGTTTTTACATTCAGTTTCCAAGACCACCTTGACTTGTTACCAGAGTAAATGCAAGATACCTTTCTCCAAGTTCTGTAGTTATCGCGAGATGTGAGTTATGCGTTAGCCTACTAGCCTAGTTTAGACTAAAGGGTTAAAAAGTGGTTCTGATGAACTTATTGGAGAAAGCTTGCTCTTGCACTTGCCCTTCTCGTTTAGTAGCAAGGTAATTATATTCAGCAGACACTACTGCCTGAAAAGTGACAGCAGAAATGCAATTATTGTACCTAATACACAACGCATATTTGGAGATGCGTGAGAAATGTGTATTGTGTAGCTGCGCATGTTAAAATGTTTTATTCAGATTAAATTCTTGGAGGGTATCTAAGGAGAGAACAATATAAATATTAGAAATATAAAATACTAAAGTATGGGTATACAAAATGAATTACATATGTAATAAGTAATACACTTGTAATAATGAGGGTACACAGTGTAAAATAATTTTTTAAAGACTGCTCATGGTTCAAAGCACTATCCTGTGGATGGGCTCAACGGTCGTTTAACTGTCAGGAACTGCTCCAGTGTGTGGAAGGGCTGTTCTCTTTGGGGGAAAGAAAAGGGGGGGGGAATCATAAAGAAGAGAGAAAGAATAAAGTATGGTAGCACAAATGGCCAAAGAACAGGGAAGCTTGTAATTCATAAGTTTGTAGGTTTGTGCTCCCTCTGGGGCAAAAGTACTAGAGCCTACCATTTATCAAGGCATCCTGAATTGCTTGAGGAAATATCAAATGGACTGAAGATTTAAAAAAAACAGAAACAGTGTAAGATGAAAGCAGCTGCTAAGTGCCTAAATGTAAAAGTAATGAAATAGCACCTGGGTAATTAGTGGGAGCGCTCTGCAAAGGATACTTCACATTCTGAGGTCTTTTGGTATTACTTCAGTTCAGGGAAGCATTTAGCCTCATGGCTAAGGTGCTTGACTGGGACCTGGAAGGTTGGTGGTTCAAGCCACAATAAGATCAGTGCAGCTGTTGGGTCCTTGAGCAAGGCCCTTAACTGCTGCCACTGCATGAAAGGACAGGAACTGAAAATGTGCAAATATTTGATCAACATATACACCGACTATTACACAATGACGTCAAATCTAAATTCAAATCAGTTTCGAGGAACAATGCTTTGGTGTGGAAATATTACAAAGTATTACAATTTTATTAATTTTATGGAATATGTACTGTGTTGGATGGTTATTTGACTAAATTGAGGAAAAAAGTGGATTTTGATTTCAGCTTGTCTTTAAATCAGTAATATTTTGCAATGTACGGTGGCCATTTTTCACCATTTTAATCAGGGGAAGAGAGGCACAGATACGGATTGAAGAGGACTTCAATGTACAGGAATACAATCGGTGAAAAATGACCCGTCAGGACATTTCTAGAGCTGAACTCCCTTTGAGAACAGGTAGAGCATAGCAATCAACCACTTTCATTGATCAATAGCTGAGTAACAACGAAAGCCAGCACACCCTGCGGCTCTCCCGGACTAGAGTTGCCAACCCTTGGCCTAGCCAGGTCTATCCTTGTTTCTACAGGTGAATACTGGAATCTTTGTAATTGCCAGTGCACACAGTTCCACCCGTTCTCTGTTACCTCCCTACCTCCCCGTGGTTTTCAGGAGGGCTATTCATCACACCAGTCCCTGCTGCAGAAGTGTCAGCCGCTGTTCCCCCTGGGGCTTTCGCCTGGAAATGTCCCTTCTGGTCCCCCCCCCCGGGGTAGGAGCGAGCCCCACAAAGCTGCTTCCCGGTATTCAGGTATTCCTCCCATGGTTGGCGCTCCACACACAAAGGCCACAACCCCCCGCTGGAGACAGGCTGACACAAGGCCCTCTTACAATTTTAATGTGCCATAACCTTTATATACATGGAAAGCCAGCTGCGTGTCACTAATTGTACACAAAACACTGGCAATGTTGCTACCTTCCGTGAAGGTAGTGGAATTACCTGCATCACTCGCAGATATTGAGATATCGCACGTGATTTTAAAAGTAGGGTTCTGGATAGAGCTCCCATAGAAGAACCCAAGATTCCATTGAACAACCTCATTGTCAGGAAAAATTATTCTTTGTCACACTTCACACCTATGGTAGAGGAATCCATAAATAATTAAAAAGGGTTCCTCTAGGGTTCCTTTTTTCCTGAGTGTATTTGACCCTGTCTAGGTCTCATTTGTAAAAGAGGTTTTAATCTCAATGTGACTTCCTAGGCAAATAAAGGTTTTATATTTGCATAGCTGGAACAATCTGTTCTGTTCTATCTGTTTAGGACCATACGTTTCAGCCATGGATTCCTCTGCCCAGGGTATTGTAACATTATGTCCCGTTTCCTGTGAGTTTCAGCTACTGCTCTCCTGTTTATGAGCCTTAAGCTTCTTTGGGGCTATATCAGCTGGACAGGTAGTATCCCCAGGCTGCAGTGTATTTGGAGCTGGGCTTAAGATACGGTACCTGTGGAAGCCTCAGATTCAGATTTTACAGTGTAAGCAAGCACAGTTTCTTCTCTGAGAAACAGTGGGAATAGGGGTATTTACAATGGTGATAAATCTCTGTGTGGAAAACTACCGGCTTTATTGGCTGTTGAGGAAAACAGCAATGGCTTCATCCTTCTATCCAGTGTCTGCAGGTATTTGCTCCGACCGTGCGCTATGCCACCTGATTTCACTAATTAGCTCATCGGAACCAAGGAGGTGAAATAATTAGTGAAATCAGGTGGTGTAGCCCAGGGTACGAGCAAATGCCTGCAGATGCTGTGGCCCGCAGGATGAGGAGTTGAGTAGCGCTGAAATAAACACATTTGTCAAGCCAGGTTCGCTATTTTTGAATTATCTACTGGAGTGCATGAGCTAAGTGTCTGAGATGGAGGAAAACGTGTGCATATCTACAGCTCCCCCCCCCCCCCCCCCCCCAGTCACAAACAGGGCTGGTGTCATTCATCCCCAAAGGAATCAATTGCAAACACTCAAGCATAAAATGGAAGGCACCGGAACAAAGGGGAAGGTGAGACCTGTGACGTGGGAGAATGTTTGTTTCTACTGTTGGAGAAGTAGGCCTTCCAGTGCCCATGGCAACTCATCCATAAATACTGACTGTCAACCATGAAATTGAGTAAAAGTAATTTTGCTGCACTTTGCTTACCCAAGCATATTTGGTTACATAAACCACAGCTGCCTTTTCTTCCTGGTCCCGTCCTCAAACTGCGGCTCATCGTTTATGTCTGAGGTTTCAGTTCTCAGTTACTCTTGTTACTGTTTTTACAACAGTAACAAGAGTATTTGAATAACAAATTTTGAACTTTGACTCAAGCATTTAACCACGACCATGCAAATCAAATGTAGCATTGATTTGACATTACAAATGAATAGAAAACAGACTAATTCCAGGTGACTGCAAAACTTGTCAAACTGTTCTGTAGGTGAACAGGGAGGGAGAGAGGGAGGGGGGGGGGTGGTTTGGCAGTGATTATTTAAATATGTATATGAATCAGAAAATATGAATTGCCCTATATGGCAGCAAAGTGTGAGGCTCTCTTTTAAAGTAAAATTTTCTGACCAGTATGATCCAATGAAACCGTCAATCAGCTGGTATTAAGGCTCAGTTCACTATCCACATAGAGCAGTGGACAGCAGTATTTCAACAGTACCAGTCAGAATACAAACAAAACAAAAGCTCCAGAAATTAATTCTACCAATTATACATTAAATTAATGAATCTATATGAATGTAATAATTTATTAATTTAAAAAGCCTGTTCACAGTGTTGAATTCACCAGACACCATACATTGAAGGTAGTAGTACACAGTGAACGACCTGAGGAACATTTCAGTTGTTCAGAAGTAGTGAACAAACAAACAAGTGAGCCAAAAGATGCCACTCACCAAAAGGAATGAAAGTTCCCCCACTACTGTTCCAAGCTTGCAGCATATGGTTACCTATTGTGAGAAAGGAGAACATGAGTAAGCTCTCCTGTGATTGGCTAATTTAAGAGTGAAAAAACAGGGTATAATGAAGCAAGAGATAACGTTTGTTTTGAAACAGGGAATGAGTTATATAATTTAATAAGATTCAGCTTGCTTATGTTTTTTGCTATTAGGCCTAGCAGTTTGTAATGTAGGATAACATTACTAAGATAGTTTAGATTAAAACAAAAATAAAGGATTTGTCCATAAAAGATGTAAACTAGCAACTACTTCCTACTAACATATATTCCTAAGCGCTCATTGCATTAAAACAAGTAAGGGTTCATTTTCACAGATATTTCTACTCCAAGGTTCAAAATGAAAGAAAAACATGATCATGTATAAGGCAGACTGCTTGTTGATTCATGGTGGAATGAACACGAAATAGAGTATTCACAAGACAAACTTAAATTTGCAGTACAAAAGAACATTACATTACATTAACGGCATTTGGCAGACGCTCTTATCCAGAGCGACGTACAGTTGATTAGACTAAGCAGGAGACAATCCTCCCCTGGAGCAATGCAGGGTTAAGGGCCTTGCTCAAGGGCCCAACGGCTGTGCGGAACTTATTAAAGGTACACCGGGGATCGAACCACTGACCTTGCGTGTCCTAGTCATGTCCCTCAACCACTATGCTACAGGATGCCCTGTATGGTAAAGAATGCTGGAGTCAGTAATAAAACATTGACTGGGGCCAGAACACTGTCTGACCCTAAATGAGAAGAGTGAAAAATGATCAATTCAGGAAAGCATTGACAATGTACAGACTCAGTGAGGACAGTCTTGCCAGAGAGACCATTCACTCCTGGCAGACTTGCCTGCCCTAACAATAGAGGCTGTGCTCCCATTGTAATCAATAAGACATTGAGACAGAGCTACAGAGCAGTGCTTCCTCACCCAAAGGGATAAATATAAAGACATGCATCCAAACTATTGCAACTCCTTCTTGGAGAGAAAAGGTGCAAATTCGGTAGCACAATATGTGACCTGGCATGAGCGTCTGATGCATGTGTAGCACTCAGTCAGTGTAAGGTGGGGTGGAAAAAAGTTAGAAAATCACTATCCGGTCAAAACTGAGGTAATACCAGTATCGGATTCCTGAATATCAAATGTACCATTCACCTAAATCTCACAATTCAAATTGTTGTGTAAATACAGTGGTTTTGTGTCTCATTTGGTGCTTCTGCCTCGGGAGATCTGCTAGGGGGCGGCTAATTAGCTTTTTTTTCACACTAACTACCACCAGGTTCACACAACCACCAGCAGGTGGAAAATGTGAGCACTCTAATTCAGAGCGGTCTGAAATATTTACAATGTTCAGACAGTCAGGGTCAGCACAGTGTCATATTTCCAATATAGGCCTGTGTTTCAATAACAATCCACAAACTTCTCCAAAACTATCTAAAAAAAACAGTCAAACAAACTCCACTCAATCTCACACGTTTCCTTCTACCACAACGCCACAAAAAAGGAAGTGCGTAAGCACGTATCAGGCATGTAAACCAGCAGCGTATCCAGAAACAGATCACCGTATCTGAAACATGCAACATTAATAACACCACTGAAGATTAATTTATGATCGGTCAAAGCCCATTGTGTAGATTTGCCAGGCCTGTCCCTCTCAATTCCTTTCCTTCGGGCAGTCATACATGGGCACAGGGGAGGAGAAATTTGGGTGTGTCACTTGTTTTTGGGAACGCAAAAAGGCAAATGACAAACATGCTTGAAGCTGTAATAACGAGAGGACTAAAAAGGTGCTCAACAGCCAGGACATTGAAGCTGTAATGCCCTGTACCTCAAGTCATGGTCCTCAAGGGTCGAGGTCCGCTGGTTTTCCTCCCTCCCCTTTCCTGCAAGTCAGTCTGGCCAACCAACAGCATTAATTGTTCAGTTAATTTCCTGGGAGAAAAGAAATCAGAGCTTGATTTGGGTTTGAGAGCCAAATTTGAGGATCCCTGCTATAAGGTGTCCTTACTTGGACAACTTCACGGGGCCTAGCCTGAAATAAGGAATGTTGGAGCACATGGAAGCTGTTTAATGAAACAATGGAGAAGACTAACATTTCAAAGTCAACAAAGTCTTCCTCAGAATCAAACAAGCCATTGTGTTTGGCAATGTTTGTGGAGATAAAATGGTACATGAAATGAGCTCTCCCTTCTCAAAGAGTATATTAGTTTATGATAAATGACATGGAATATCAGAGGCTTGGGGAAGGGATACATATGCAGAGACTGACACCAAAGGCAGAGGTGCAGTAAGTGAAACAACAAAAAGCCTTTACTGAACACAAAATAAGAGTAAAATAATTACAAACGTCAAAAGACAAGGAAAAATAATGTGGGCACAAAGAGGCTTGAAAAGCATGCAAACACAATATTAAGACTAGGCACTGAAACACCAGGAACAAGTGAGCAAGACAAAGGAGTATCTCAATATACATGGGAACAGGTCATAAGACAGTTCAATCACAGGGAGACCAAACAGGTTAGGGAAAATGGCGGCCTCTGGTGGTCAGAAGCCGGAAGCCCAACAATGGAAGTAAAGATACACGGCATAGAAATTAAGGATCTTTGGAAATATGCAGTAACAATTTCCCGCTTGATTAAGTTTTGCAGATTTCGATGAGCGTTTATCCATGGAAGTTGTCAAATCGGAATGAGATCAGAGGGGTCGATGGGCGAACATTCTCAGATTCTGTTTTCTGGATTGGCACTAGTCTCCTTGGACTTACTTCCTGGAGTGACAAAGCCTCTCATTTTGGCACACAATATTCATTTCCGCTTGACAGATCAAACTGATTGTTTTGACACACTTAATTATGATAAGGCTGTTGCAAACAGACAGACAGTACAAGCAGCATGACAGTGCAATCAGTCATGGGAATTTCTACAGCCTCATCAGCCAGCAGGGTGATATAGTTCTATACATGTACTCTACCAAATATGGACTCCAGTTCTGGATAATCCTTTACCCTACTCTTCCCATCTTCATGATTGAGGTCAGGTGAGATATACGTATTAAGAATACATCTTATCATCATTTATTAATAAAAAAATGTTCATTGATATCAGCAAGCATTACATTTTCAGCTATTGTTGCTATTGCTCCGCAAGCTATTTTGTGTGGTGCATTGGTGAGTTTTTATTCTGTAGAGTCTGCAGTATGCATTAAACGGCTTTGTGTTTTGACACCGTTTGTGTGAGCGTCTTCCCTGGCTCCTGACCACAGCTTGTTTGAGAATATTCCCTGGCCCCAGTGACCTTGTGACACCATGGTGCCCACACAATCGCACGGCAGCACTTGTACATGCTGAAGGAAACCTCAAGGCTGTCTGAAAACGCTTTCTTCAGTCGACATTCACATACAGTGCAGCCCGTAAGGATTTGGACAGTGGTACAGTTCCTCTTCTTTCAGCTCTGTACTCATTGCATTTGAAAATAAACTATGTAATTGGTGCAACTCTGGACCTCTTGTTGACAAATGGGAATAACAGACTCAAAAGATAATCAAAGGCCTAGAATCAAGACTACATACTGAAAGCTTTACTATACCTGTACTAAGGAAGTGATTTAATATACCTGACCAATCAGAAACAGATGAGAAGCCAACTGTCCAATCCTAAAATGGGGGGACGAAGTATAAGTATGACTACCCTCAAATCAATGTCTGCACTTTAGCCTTTTGTAAGTCTGAACAACAAAAACTATTTTTAATACATCCTGTGTCCACGGTTCGATTTCTTTGAGCCTGATTTAATCACTTGGCTGCATGCTTGCGATTACCTGATATTGCCAGAATGGAAACTGTCGAGCTGAGTTTGCACTTGATTCAACAAGCTCAGTCCAACTGCTTCCATTCTGGGGATATCAGGCAATCAAACAAGCACATGGCCAGCATATTGCCAAGTGATTACATCCAACCCATCCAACTACTTCCTTTATTGCATGAAATACGCTTGCATACGTTTTTCCCTTCAAGGCAGCACACATTTTGGAGCCTATTCTGACACATGTACTAAGTTTAGAATATCATGACCAAAGTTCAGTATATTCATTCGAAAAAAGCCAACCAGGTCCCTGTGTCCTCCCCATTGGTCTGAAAGTAACAGCAGACCTTACCATCCCAGGCTAATTACAAAGAACCCCAAGCTTGTTTGCTGGCATTTCACAGACATCTCGGATTTCAATCCAGTCTGACAGACAAATATGTTTATTAATTTTCCTGGATCGCCCAGCAGCCCGCAGATAACCAAGCAGGATTTATGGAATGTGGAAACCCTGCGGTCATGGTTGGTATTGAGTGCACACGGTTTTATGGCCACTACTGAACCATAGTGTCATTTATGTAAATCGTCCTCATATATTTTGTTCCGAGCATGAGAATTCATAGCTACAGCCCTGCATATGTATGCCAGAAAGTGGTGTTACTTCAGTCAGAACTTTCTGGTATATACACTTCTGGAAGAAGTCCATTATTCAGTGACTACTATGACTGCCTATCACAAATTCAGAAAAATACAAAAGTGCATTGTTATTTTCTTAATTGTTTAAATGTTAATTTTCTATCAAATAATGTTGCATTCCTGCAAAGGTACATGGGTGCAATGTACAATGTACATACAACACTATGTATAGTGCAGTTTAATGTGTTTAACACATAATAACTACGGCTGGAGGTTATGACAAAGAAAAGTAAAAAAACTGTAGTTGTGTTACATACAGTTATCTTATATTTTGTTTTGTATTGTTGGGGAAGTGATGTTCTGAATGTAAACTTGTTAATTGTTCATCTTTTCAGTGGTTTTAAAATAATATTTTTTATTAATATTCTGTGTAATATTTTGATACATTATCTATTGTGTACTTTTTTTTAACTTTTTTAAAACTTCCTTGTCCCCTTCCCATTACTTTTTGTCCTGGAAGTGCCTAACTGGCAGCTGTACAGGGGACATTTTTCATTGTTAATACACAAAAGTATAAACCATGATCTATACTTGTCTGCCTCCTTCATCACAGTGGTGCATCCATTGTAAGAGCAAATTGGGCTAAACACGAGTGCAAGTCCCACTACGCTTGGCTTCAAACTGGCAATCAAAATGATGATGGAAAAGTTGATGTCGACTATCGATAATATCCCAGAAATGAAAACAAGAAACTAAGAACAGCAAAAGATTTAAATACAAAATTCAGTCAATCACTTGATATGGTTATAGTTACAATGACACTCTTTGTAAGGTTTACATAATGGAACTTTTATAAAACACATTTTTAAAGTCAGGGATTTAATGACCACGGGCAAGGCTGCTTGAATTACAAAAAAAAAAACACTTGGCCCTTGTGAAATATTCAGATGGAATCAAGAAAATAACTGAAGGTAAGTAAGGAAAATCCAATTTAAACTCAATCCTTGACCCTGTCCAAATGAGGATAATGGTGCAAACTGAAATTATTCATCCCATGCAATGGTCCAATTGTTCCATTTATATAAATTTTCAGTTCTTATTTTGCGTTAGAATTCTTTTCTTAATAAAACTGAGGCTAGGATGAAAAAAAAATACATTTTTAGGCTGCTTAAATAATAAATAAAAGTACTGTTCACAATTCTGATTTAAACCATAAATGTCACAGCACAAAAGATAGAGAGAGCAATAGTGCAAACCAGGGTCAAACTACAAGTACCACAGTGCACCCAAAGCTGTCATTTTCCTCAGCCAATACAATGACATTTACTACGGTTTTTACTTCGGTCTTCAGTGGGTAGAGTATCAGACAGTCATAACTATTCAGTCTGTGTTTCATAAACCCATAACATCTGGGGATCTTGTCTGGGCCGATATGGGATTTTTGTTTTCTCAACACCAGCTCATTGTAGTGCTGCAGTAGTTATGCTCGGCATTTCTAAAGAAAGAAAGATGCCAGTTCCCAAGACATGCGGTTCAAAAGGCCAGACAGCTCTCAGTATCGAGAATCTTTGCAGCTCTAAGAAGCTCATTTTTTGCTTTTGCTCTCCTTAACTGCACCCTCACACTCTGTAGAACCAACTCTTGAAATGTGTTTGAAATACACATAAGCAGTCAAGTTAATTGTGGTTGATTGTAAAATTCATTGTTGGAACAATAAGCTTCTGATTCATATAAATTTGAATACAAAACTTAAAATTAACCTTAATTGTAATACAAATTGCATATCTGTCGAGGGTCAGAACTGAACAAGTGGAACAAAGGCTATATGACTGTATAAATACCTTTCTTATGGTTCCTAAACCAGATAACTGTTATATTTAATAAAAACATTTTAACAGGCTGTTAATGATACAATAAAGAGCTAAGAGGAACATGATGTTTCATCCATAGTTGCTAAGCATTAGGACTTGTATTCATGATACCATATCAATGAGCCTACCCAAACAATAGCATTATACAGACATTATCCACCCCTTTTAATATTTAATCCAGTGACAAATGCAGCCCATGCTTGTAACTGAAAATCACTTTAGTACAAAAATCTTAATTCCCTGTATATAACCAATTATTTCACAGGTCACTGCAGTTTAACTATACAGTTGAACTGCATGAGACTTCTCAACTCAGCTGCTCAAGGCATTCAGTGCTCTTGCAACCAAACTATGAGTGGAAGTAATAAACTCTCTGTTTGAGTTTCATTGGTAAGCGATACGCTACAAATAAGCAAAATATGGAGGTTCTATGTGACACTATTGTTGCGTAGCTTGGCCAGTTAAGCACCCCTGACCAGGCAACTAGCGTGACACGTTGGACAATAGTGTCTATCAGGGAGCATTAACTTCTTGTCTTCTTAAGTTTGGGGGACTATGCATAAAAACGGTTACAATTCCTCCACTGTTCACTAAATATGGATGTAAAACTGCCAAAGTAAAGCTAAAAGTCTGCAATTTAACTTCATAGTCATTGTTTTATTTCAAATCCAATGTGCTGGAGCACAGAGCCAAAACAAAAAATATGTGACTGGCCAAAATACGTATGGATGCACTGTACTGTATCCAGGCAAAAAATAACTTCATGATGTTTTCACATTCTTTCAAGGTTGATAGTCAGAAATCATTTATATCAGCCTCTCTGTATCCAGCCATTTTGGAATAAGCACTCCAGTATTAGTTCCAGGTACTTTGAATGGTAACAATGTAATGAACCCCCTCACACAGACCCGTTTTCCACATTCTTTACTCCACAGCTGAATTTCGTTTTTTAAATCTTCATGATTTGTACTTCTTATCTTACAAGTCTACCGTCTACCAAGCAGGCCCTAGTGTTGGCATTTCAGGCTGCTAAGGGGACTGCCCCACCTTACATACAATCCTTAATCACTCCCTGCTGCAGATGTGTAAGGAAAAACTGATATACTCCCAACCACCAAACATTGCCTTAGATACCAGATGCTGGGGTCCACACACACTGTGAAACAGTGCCTTAAAGACAAGCTAAAATGGAAGTTAGCGCAGCTTCCGCGATACACAAGTGATCTCTTGGGGGAATTTTTGAAGGGCGGGAAGGGCTTGGGCTGGCTGGAGATAGAGTGGTCAGAGCAGCCTGTGCTCTGCCTGTGAGTGACCAGCTCTAACTTCTCTCAATGGAGTAGTCTTCAGAAGTTCAAAGGCGTTTTATTTTTCTTTTAGGTTGAAATGAAATAAAACAAACAAACCTAAAATGAACTCTTCAAAGCAGTCAAAAGCCAAAAGGATATCCACCAAGCAGCCTTTCAGACCTGCAGCAACTGGAGCCTTCAAACAGAGTCTCTGCCAAAAAAGTGGGGGCAGTTCTCCTCAGCCATCTGACTGCTCACAAAATGGGAGACTGCACTACCTCACCAGCCAGCAATGGGGAAGGACAGAATTGAAAGAAAAGGTAGAAAAATGTGTGTGTACAAATATTTTGGACTATTTGTCCATCCTAATACCGGGTTCATTGGAAAGTAAAATATCTCCAAAGCTTTCCTTTGTTTTTGTGGATTGAAGTGGGCTCTCTCACAGTATTTTTAGGTCCTTTTCATAATTTATGTATTTTTGTATAATTTTAACTTCCGTATGAAGTCTGTTTAGTGTTCAATTTCAACTTTCTTTCAGTAGGGTACCTATGAGAGCTCCTATTGCATTGCACACTCCTCTTGTTTTTTTTCTTGAAAGTATTTTCTAACATGAAACCAATGTCACCTTAATGTGAGTCTATGCTTTTACAATAAAAAGACAAATAAGCTGTGGGCAACAAGAAACTAATAAATAAAAAATAAAGCATCCCACCTCATCTGGAAGGTCCGGAAGTCTCCCGGAATTTGGCACCTGCGAGTGGGCAGTCTTCTGCAAATCAGCAGGAGCAACACTCCACCTTCCCCCCCACCCAGGTCAGTTGACCTCCCGGAAACCATTTTCCCATGGGTGGGATGTCTGCTACTGTAAGGAACTAATTTCATGTACGCTGTCCTGGAGCTAGAGAGGGAAACTGTAACACAGTCAGGCTGCCTGTGAGAGCTTCTATTGCATTCTGATTGAAATGCAGAAAGATTGTCAGATCGCTGTACTAAAGACTCCTTGGGGATACAGCTCTGATGGGTATAAGCCTCCAGCCATGACAGCGTGCTGTAGCGAAGGATGACATCTCTCACTGATCTCATGTTGAACCTCTATAACAGGACCAGTTGCTTCGGGCCATTTTAATTGGCACAGCTTTAATGTGACTTCTGCTATTGGGTGGGTATTAATAAGTGGTGTGACATGGAGGTTTCACCTGGTTCTTCCTCTCCACAGTATATGGACGTGAGCTCATTCAGACTGGCTCTCAAGCCAGAACTTCCCCATATGGTATTCCATACAAGTAAAGTGCGAGGATTCAAAGTGACTCTCAAGCCAAGATGTTACTTGATACAGAAAAGTGATCTCATCGTTCAATGACTCCACAGCAGTGGCTTGGAAATTGGATTGAATGTTAATTGAATTTGAAACCAACTAGAACTTGGATAAATGCTTTTTTCTACCACCACCACCATGTATGCCTGCGACTATGAATGGGCACGTATATGTATAAAATGTTGCATAGCCAGTATTGTCAGTGCTATTACCTTACAGTAGTTTCTCTATATCCAAAGTGACTAACAGACCAATCCCTCCTGGAGCAATGTGGGGTTATGGGCATTGTTCAAAGGCCCACCAGATGCACTGGTCTAATTGTTGCTACACTAAAGCCTGAACCACCAGCCTTCCAGGTCTGACTTTAGCACCTTAGCCAATAGGGTATAGGATGTCCCAATACGTCAGTAAGAAGTTTAAAGGCATAATATACAGTATATACATTGTGGCTATGTGGGATTAGATCCAATACTTCTAGACACAAAACACAAAGGGCTGCCATATGGTTAGCTAATGGTTCACTAATGACCGAACACTCTTCAGTTCTGTAAGGAAACATCAGCTAAATACAAAACAACTTGCTGAGCATTTGATCACTGCTGGCCCTTGCCAGATAGAGTGTGCAAGCTTTCCCACATCTCAGAGTTAATCGTTTCAAAGAACTCCATGGGGGTAACAAGCTACCTAATGGGTGTACTGATTAACACTGACATTTACCTGCATACCCATGACTGAAAATCTTTCATAAATGTTTGATCATCTGACTTACAGTACATTAGCATGAAAAATACAACACACCCTGAGGCAAACAAATCTGTGTTGTGTTAGGACGAGAACAAATATTAATTCAATTTCAATTTCGTTGTGTGAGTTCTTAATGAAAGAATACCAGCGTCAAAATTCTTGTAAAAATCAATGTGACCAAGAAATTAGAAAAAGATGCCCACAAGGTAAATGTGAAATGGACAATTTTTTTAAAATGAAACCCAAAATCTTTTTAAAAGGACACTGTTGTGCCACAGGTGGCCAATGTACAAGGTAACTTCCAAACTGGATGCAAGCAATGGCCTCAGACAGTTTCTGACCATTTCTGACAAACAAAATGAAGAACACATTCAGCCAGAAGAAAACTTCCCCAAAACAAGTGGTTCAGTGTGAAAATGCCATCTGTCCAAATAAAAATAATGTGAACCACCATGGAGCATCAAAAATGATTAATCCTGAAACCAGACTGGAAACAGAGACCTTCGCATGGAAAAAAGAGACCTTGCATGCCATGTGCCGTGAATGTCTCAATGAAGAATATCTCCTGCAGCCATTTTGTGACTCCGTCTTACTGTATGTTTTTATTACAAAATTCCCTACAAAATGGATAGAAGACTACACTACCACATGCTATATCATTTTGAGTCCAATGTGGGCTTCATTATGTCCAATTCCTGCCATAATTTACAATGTCCAATTTGCTATTTGTGTAGACATCCATGGTCCTCCTCCATCAACTTGCTTCTTTTCATATTCATAGCACAGAGAAACCCCCGTAGAGTGAAGGCAGAGGAGGACCTTTCATATACTGTAGCTGTAGCACCAAGCCTGTCCCCTTGCCTGACAGTGCGACCCATTGGTGTTCCTGCCATCTCTCTACATAACCTGAGTCATCTTTGCTTGGACTTAACTTGGATTGGACATTTATGTACTATAATTCATCTGTTTATATGCAATACCATTTTTTCAACAAACTGTTGTCAACCAGTGGCAGATGGGTTCCCCCTCTGAGTCAGGTTCTGCTCAAGGTTTCTTCCTGTTATCAGCCAGGGAGTTTTTCCTTGCCACAGTTGCCCTTGGTGTACTCTTGGGGGCTGGTTCTCTGTAAAGCTGCTTTGTTACAAAAGTGCTATACAAATAATGATTGATTGATTGATTGATATATGGCTTTAGCACACAGTCCATGGGTGCCTGAACAACCAGTGGCACTGACAATACTGGCCGTGTAACCCGTAATCAACAAAACGTGGACCCCTACACAATTGGGCCCTTATGTACCTTGGGTGAGTCAATCAGCAATTGTCCATCACCCTATGCAGCTACCAGCCAGCCAGTCTGCACTGGCAGAGTCTGGATTTGATCCGAGACTGTGGGAATCATCCATGAACCACAGTTTTAATATGCAAATCTAATCTGCTTCTGGTTCTTCTTTTCAGACTGTTTTTGATCTAAGACTGGGTTAGACATCTCGCACACCTATGGGATCCTTAGGGTGCAATATTTTTACCGGCCTGTGTGAACAGTTCAATCATTTATATGATTAAATAAAATAAATGTCACTTTCTCTTTGGAGCATACGATTAAGAGTTGTACTTCTGCATTTCCTAAAAATACGGTCATTTTTACCTCAAGCCAAGAACATTTCAGACTACAGTATATATGTTTATTTTCTCAAGATTATGTAAGAGCTGATGACATCAAATTTGAATCTGAACATCTGTAATGACTTGAGTTCAAATCTTCTCCTGCACTTTGTCTGGATAGGGTTATAGCAGCCGAAACGTTCACTATAAACATTAACCCTTTCTGGCCAAAAATTTGTGTTAATTTCAGGCCAGGGCCCAAGCTGGGGGCAGGATTGGTGGTGCCATCGGGGCCCGGGTTGGGGAGGGGCCCATGCTAGAGTTTGTGCATCGGTGACAAGAATGTGGAGTTCAATAGATGAACCAAGAGACGATCTCATGCTAAAAATACCTTTCCTTTACATATCTCCATATCTCCCCCATGGTTATAAACCAATAATGTGTTTTTCCTATTTTTTAGGGAGTAGAGCAAATGACTGACATGCTAATGCTGTAAGAAGTGGACAAAATTAAAAGAAAATGGTCGCTTCTATTATCTGTTTATTTATCTGTTTATAATTGTGCTTCAAAGGTTTGTGGGAAATATTTTGTTTTTGATGATCTATCACGATTGGCCTGCTTTGAACTGAGCTTGATGAATCGCGCTCAGTTTCATCATTGTCTTACTGTATGTCAGCAAAAGATAGCTAGCAAAAACAAATCGAGAGAATGCTTGAATATAAAAGTGGTGCGTAAAAAAAGAAAAGTAACAAGGAGGAACTGGCAAATACAGCAAAACTACAAAAGTTAGATCCGTTTAGAAGAACTAGCAACTTCTTTTGCCGATGTGTGCACTGCGTTGATTCTCAATTTCACCATACTAGTGACTGCCTCCACAGTCAAACGCTCTTTCTCAAAACTGAATTTTTTTCCAGAACTGCATGAGGTGCAGACTGGCACAAGAGAGACTAAGTGGGTTATCAATACTTTCAATTGAAAATAACAGAGCTGGGAATTTGGAGCTAGATGCTGGATGTCCTTTGAAATGAGTGAGCAGCATTTTTGCTTTTTACTGTTTTTACTATTTTTGTTAGTTAGAAAGAGTAATGCAATATTGTGATGTTGTCTCCCATCTGTTAGTAACATTACTGCTATCTGTTCGGAGGACTGGCTAAGCACTTTTGCCTGTGCTTTGTCTACTTTCGGTGGTTCTGAATGGCTGGTGCGTACTCACAGCAAGTGTGCATGTGGGTAATGTACTGAAGGGGAGGGGGGTCCAACAGGTCTTAATTACGCCACCGTTTCAGGCCAAAGTGCTTTCACAGCATAATGGTTAACACATGTACTACCCATAACATGCTGCTGTCCTCTCATTCAAAACAACTAGTGCTCACAGGAAAGTAGGAAAAATACACAAAGGCTTTGTCTCCTGTCAGATAAAAGGAAATCCAGAGAGAGAGAGAGCGAGTGTGTGTGAAAGAGAGTGCGAGTGCGTGTGTAAGAGAGAATGATCAGGTTATGCGTGTTTTTATACATAGTCCTGCCAAATGTAAGCTTTTTGGCTACTTTGAGAATGTGCTTCAATAGAGAAGAATTAATGGTGGATTTAATTGCGAGGTGCCTTGGTCCTGGGGCTTAAAAAATAAAAAATAAAGATGACAAATCCACCACCATCCTTGGCTTGTTGAGGATATGCGATATTTGGTTTTTGCCAAACATAGTAATGCGCATTATGACTAAACAACCCACTTTTGTATCATCTCTCCAGAGAGCAGGGCTCCAGAAGTTCATCCGTGGTTCACTTGGGTGTTATTTTGCAAACCTAATGTTACAGTACATTCCCACCCCTCAGGACCGTGTGTGTCCTTCTGGGAACACAAAATAAACAATTCCCACTAAAAACATGTTGTTGGAAACAGGGTTCTGAAAGACGGAGAAGAAAAATTGAACCCAAAACCAGCTGCTATCAAACAACAATCAAAGGAAATAATTAATACCTAGTATTACCAAACTACTTTCCTCCCTCTGCTCCCCTAAAATAAATTTTAAAAAAAAGAAAAAGCCACCTAATATACCCTGTGCCTGATTAGCAACAGATGGCCCAAATCAAACAGACTCAAACAGCCCATTAACCAATTAACAAGGAGGTGGCTCCACCCACCAGCCTCAGCTCAGACCACAGAAATGCAGACTTCTGGAAACAATGATTTCCCATTTGATGGCCACAACCACCCGAGCCAGTGGTCCTCACTCCTGGTCTTGGAGGGTCACTATGTGTGCTGGTTTTTGTTTTCACCTTTATATCAACAACCAGTTCAGACTCAAGAAACCAGGTAAGGTAACTATATAATTAACTGCTTTAATTGCCCTGCGGCTCTCCAGGAGTGAGGACCACTGCACTTGGCTGTGCTGCAATGTTCATTTTGAATTGAAGAAGTTTTCTCCTGGCTGCCCTTCAATGAAAGGCAAACTTGTTCAGCCTTTTCTTAATGGTGACATCACAAAAATGTAACATTTACTGTGTTGACAGAGGTCTGTATATCCTTGGATGTGACCTGGATGAGGCTCATTGCTATTTTTCAAAGCAACATACAGTGTGATCTTGGGGTGAATTTGCTGGGTTGCCATATAACTTTCGGGAAGATATTTTTTCAGTCTGGCCCTCGGTGAATGGAAAAGTTTTCTGGTTTCTGGACCACATTGTGAAAACCATAAAAGAAATGAAGCCATTTACAAAAATCAAACGCTCTATAAAGAAAGTGGCAAAAAGCGCAGAAGCCACCATAAATCAAAGCCTGGATAGCCAAAGGACTTGCTCTCTTTCATAATGATGGCTGCTAATGACTTTTGTAGCTTTAGGATACCATCCCACAGCTGTGCAATTTCAGTACAGATACAATTACAAAAAGATCCATTAAAAATCTTTTTCACTTCTATCTAAACCGCTTTCCTTAACTCTTCATCCATAATGAAATTGCAGTTCCTGAAGCGTACTGTGACAATGTCTTGCAAAAATAATGAGCAGTAAATTATGTGGATGGTGGATATGTACAACCATTCTTCTTGGGCTGAGATGGAACAGGTCATGTAAACTCACCGTGTTCCGAACACCAAGTTAGCTCACCATGTTGTGAAAAGAGCAACTTTCATGAAGAATGCCTAAAAAATTACCTCCAGATCAGCTTTGGTTTTTGTGTGTGTGTGAAGTATACTTCCTTCCATTTTCATAAAAACTTGGTGCACATGTGCAATCCATTTCAGCATACAGTGACATGGTAATAGTGCTCCACTGAGACATTGTGGTGGGCAAGCTGTTGCTAACAAGAGACCATGGCAGGCTTATATGGCGGTGTTTGGACCACGGTCTTCTGAATACAGGGACATTCTGCAGTTATTTGTCGTTCTTTCTGTAATTATCGGTCCAATTCACATAATCAAAGTGTTTTAGTGTCTGGGATAGTCAATGAGCAACCATAATCGTAATCCAGGTGGCCGCTTCTGTTCGGAACAAGGTGAGTATACGTTACAAAATGTGCTAAATTCTGAAATGTGACACCTCATCAACATTTCATCACATAGGCATTAAGACAATGTTTTAGCAAATATATCCAAAAAAACATTTGTTGTGATTTTCACAAGTGTGTTATGAATAACTGTTATTAAGGGCTCTATCTTGGACTCAACTGCACATGACAACCAGACGCAAATGTCATCCCGTCCTGTGCCTCCAGTGTTAAAATATCAAATGACCAACCTGAAGTGGGCAAGCACAACGTGGTCTTAAGTCATGTTGCAGTTTCACTGCTATTTTAATGGCAGAATATTAAGATAGCAATGTGCCGACATAGGTGGATGCACAACATGTGTCTGCTACCCACAGGGACACATGAATACAAATATCAAGATTACAACCTGTCAAGGATGGTCATAATACTGATCCCAATTTGATCACAGTAATGACAAATAAAATCAGCCAATGGCCAATTTTGGGGCAATATGTTAAAGACTTGTCTGACACGTACTGTACGTTTGTGTGAATTGTCATACAGTAGAAAACATGCACTGTAGCCTGTAGTTTTATTGAACTGAAAATGTGCTTCAGATGTTTGAAGTCAGGTGGAACATTATGATACTGCCCGCAGGCGACCTGGATATTCTTTATGGCGAGTTGTGTTTTGCATAACATTGCTAAAAGTCATGGATACCTTGGACATGAATGTGGACACATTACACGACCTCAGTGTGATGGCAAACCGCATGTCCAATTAAAACCAAATTCTGCTTCATCAATTGCCTCATAAGTGGACAGATTGGTTCACTTGACGAAATAAAGTGAATTGTCATTTATTTAGACATTTTAAATCACATTAATGCATTGACGTGCCTTTCGAAGTGTACCAGGAATTCACTGTGCGTGACAATTTTATTGTCGTTTTCCATCTGGACACAATTAAACCTTTAAAAAAAGAAAAAGAAAACAAATTTGCACCACATTACCCCATTAATTTAGACAATGTTAATGGGCTTGTGCACTAGCAGGTCTTTTTCCTCTGAGGTAAATCTGTCGTTTCAAAGTCTTGCTAAATCCACCATTATATGAGTAGCACGCCAAGGGGCAAACACAGGTAGCATCATAGGGAACGGAACACTCTGATTGGTTTATTTCATGTTACATCTAAGACACAACTATTCATTAATAAAGTTCAGCCCTTGCACCTGACTTTGCACTTGAACTATCCTCCATGGAACTAGCAAAAGTGTCCTAAATTCATTAAGACTGAAAGTTATCTTTTTCACTGCCTTTTTTCATTCAGATCATAATTAATTATTGGAATGAAAAATAAAATTAATAAAAATGTTCAGGGAAACTGACGGGGATTATATTTTATCTCTGAATTTACATTAACCATCTTCGATACAGACCCTCTCTCGATGCCGATATGAAATTAATCCATTGTTAACGTACACGGCGCTTTACAGCTTATCACTTTCATAATGCATATCTGTCGCTGCACACGAGAGTGTCCTTAGGTGGCTCATCTTTCTTAACTTGACGGATAGACTGTGGCCATGGAGAGAAAAGGCAGGAGAAAGAGTAAGCAATTATTCATGCCGTACCTGGGAGTTTCAACATGGTAAATAGCCTAAAATAAGCCCAAGGGCTTTTTGATTGCAGTTGTGTTTTATCTACGAAGAGAAAATGGACTAATTGGTGAACTCACAATTTCAGCCCCGCTAATTGGCCAATAAGTGAATAAAAGCCAATTTTCTGAATCAGGGACTTGTGGAGTTTGGGTGGTAAGTAATAGTATCCTTGTAAGACCTTTGTGACCGTGTGGTTCAGTGCATTGCAATTAATATAAGAGTTGGTAACAAAGTGTGATAATTATGCGCCTGCTTTATAGTGGAAAAAAGGGAGAAAATCATCTTAATTTTGACAACCTGACATTTGACTTTAAATGTCCTGAGCTGAACTGCAAATTACAAAGGCACTCAAGTTTTACATCAGCCCATCTAGCCATTAAAGCCTACATCAAAAGACACAAGTGGTATTCAGTTTCACTGAAAAAATTTAATTCAGACAGTGCCTTTCCAGTTTCTGCAGCATTGATAGGGAAGAGAGTAAAGAATTCTGCATTGTTCTCTCCCCATTTATTTCTACAAAGTTAACATTCGGTTCCTGTTCGTCATTCACTTGGATTAGACCTGCTGCCTGTTCCTTGCGGTCACCCACAGACGTCCTTTCCGTTCTGCAACAGCACGCACCAGCAGCTGGCCATCATCTTCACCCCAGGCCTGGTGACCTGTGCCCTCCGACGGCGGGAAAAAACGGAAATTAGAACAAACAAGGAGGCCTCTCCCCCCACTCCCTGTGCCAGGACAGCACCGCGGGTAAAAAACCCATGCCCATCACCTCCAGCTGCCCTGTCACATTGTTCGGCTCCACTGCCCCTCAAACGCCCCATCTATAATTGATGCCATCAATAAATGGGCCCCATGTTCAAGGAAGTTAGTGTCTGGTATCCTCTGGCGAGCCAGGTTTCCTCCTTTCCGTACAGCGATGCAGACAAGCTGAAAGGGCACCTCTGTGCTTGTCAAAAACTGTCTTTTCCCGCACATTATTCAGTCCATTTTGGTGGCAATGCCCAGTTACACTTAAGAGACAGAAAAAGATTTGGTAAAACTTTATTTTACAGCCCGTTATTTACCTAGTATTTAGTACGCAGCTACTTGTGTAAATATTATTCGGTAACTACTTTTATTTCAGTGGTAAGTACTGTGAAACAACGTTAGTAAGTACCAAATGTAAGTATTTTGTAAGTATGTTTTACAGTCCGTTTCATAGTACTTACCTCTGAAGTCAAAATAGGCACCTAATAAGTACCAGGTATTTGCACAATAAATACTAGGTCATTAAAGGGCTGTAAAATAAGGTGTTACCAAAGATTTCATCATCATTACAATAATAATCATAAAAATAATACTTTCTATCAAACTGTATTTTGGTCATTCCACAGCGTAATTCTGCGGAGCATATTTTAATGGTGTTGCTCGTGATATCATCATTAATCGATCTGTTCTTCCCCACTGTTTGGATCCTGACATCCGAAGCAGTTGTAAGAGTATTAACAGGAAGACATGGGCAATAATGATGTGACAACCAGCAAGGGGTTGCACCAAAATGAGCTCACCCGTTGTAATCTGTTATCTCATTGTTAGCGGCAACAAAGATGAGGCGTCTGCATTGGGATTAAGCGCTAAGTATCGGCAAACACAAGATGTGGACAGAGGATTGCTGGATTGTAGTTAATTGGAAATCACGTTCGAGCTGCCTTAGGATTTCCTTTGACTTTGAGCCGGCTACAGGGTCAGGAAGCGAATGCTGTCATGGAGCTAACATTTTTAACAGTTTTTTTGAAAACTCTGACTCCAGAGCCAAATTCCCCCTCTGCCTCCTGTGGTCAGCTCTCTGTGTTAACATTTATCAATGTCGATAATTCTGAAAAAAAAAAAACCCAAGAAAAAAATCCTGTCACGTGAAATCGTTTTACAAACAACCCAGAAAAAAGGCAGTTAGACTCTAAAATATGCATACTTCTACCAAAGTTACAGAAGCTCCAGGATGATATGAAAAGCTTGAAAACATGAACAATATGTGTGAGCAGAAAGGGAAAGTTGGTTGCAGTGTTTCCGGAAAATTGGTAGCAACAGCTTCCTCATGTTCCAGTGCTATCAGTTACAGCTACAGTTCTGACCTAACCAAAGTCGGATATCTTTTTTAAAAGTGTGCTCTTAGTTTCAATTATGAAATTGATATTTAATTGTAATTGCATTCCTATCATGTGTTCATGCAGATTGAACCAATCAGGATTTTGCTAGCAGTTCTGAATGAAAAGCACTGTGAACGGGCTAGGGCTGCCAGAAAGCTTAGGGCTTATTTTGTGTCTCTTTGAAACTTGAGCATGGAGGCTACTGCATGTTGAACATAATGACTCAACTATACGAAAGCAATAATGAATGAGAGGCCATGGATATATAATCACGGCCAATGTAGCCACAGCTAAAGGGCGTTGTCAGGCACAAGGCTTGTGTGGGTGGGGTGTTGGGGTCACGTAAATGTGTGGACATTCATTTTGGGTCACATCAGAAAAATTTGGGAACCCCCAGGCTAGGGCAGTGGTCCTCACTTCTGGTCCTGGAGAGCCCCAGGGCCAGAGTGTGCTGGTATTTTTTTTTGCCTAAATATCAACAACCATTTCAGGCCCAAGAAACCAGGTGAGGTTAGTTAACTGTGTAACTAACCGCTTTCATTGATCAATTAAGTGCTGAGTAACAAAAGCCAGCACACCCTGCGGCTCTCCAGGACCAGGAGTGAGGATCCCAGCACACCCTGCAGCTCTCCAGGACCAGGAGTGAGGACCACTGGGCTAGAGGCTAGAGCCATGCCTGGGATGGTTCCTGGGAACAGTGAAGCTGTTGCCATTGCAGTACTATTGTGTTCCATAAGCAATGTGCATTTAAAAGGAGAATCGTAAAGCATCATACAGTAATTGCATGTCCAGTGAAGTAAAGCAGGGCAGTGTAAATCAATCATAAGATCACGCAGAGTGAAAATTTCAGGCCATCACAGGACAGATGACCTTATAAATATTTAATTCAAGAGGTGAAGTTGGATATTCTCTGTCTGGCTTTCCTTTGCTATTACAGCAGAAACAATACATATAAAAACGTAAATGCCTTTAAAAAAAAAATTTCTTTAATAATCTAGTAAGAATAGGAATTTGGAGCTTTTATTAATTTTTCAATTCAATTTTTCAGTTTTTTTCTTATATCAGCATAGCACCAAACAAGATACCATTTTGGCTGGCAATTGAACCAGATAAAATAAAAACAGTTTACTTTAATAAAGCTCCACTATTTTTAATGGGCTTATTGGGCCACATTTGATAAGACAAATGTGCTTAAGATGAGGCTGAACAGAATTATTTAATTTCTGTGCAGAGCCGTAACACAAAATTAATTAAAATCAGTCAAAAGAGCAACAAGCCCTTGTGCTTAATAACGCTGTGATGCAGCTGGGGGAACTGCCACTGAGGGTCGGAATGTTCTGGAGATTTCTCTAGTCCTCCTCATCAACTCGAACCTCTCACGGAGTGCACCTGAGCAGGCTTACTGCTCCTCAGGGACACATAGAGAGGGAGGACAGAGAGAGAAACACAGAAATAAAAAAGAGAGAAATAAAAGAAATACTGTAGGATAACAAGGAAAAAAGAGAAAGTGAGAAAGAAAGCAAGCAGTCACACGCTGTTCTCTGTATGAGGAACATCCTGCTTTGTTTGATTCTAACCTGTCTGAGAACCTGAACTACACATTGATCTGTGACTGTTTATGTTTATTATCAGCTTCTCTCTCGGTCTGTAATGCTGGTAAGTAGCCTACAGTATCTGCCTGCACAACAGAGAGAGTGCTTTCACTGTTTTTCTTTCATTTGTACCCATTTAAAAAAGTTCTGGTTACCCTGAAAGGCTGTTGTGTTGTGCAGTTGTGAAGTACTTCTGCCACAACCTGTGCTTTCACTGCATCTGACCCAGTGCTTGGATACTTGGATTGAATATAAATTTAATTCCACTCGCACATATGCACACACAGACCCACACGCGCAATCACACACACGCACCCACACACACATTTTAAATTACATACTAGTAATACACTGTAAGCTACTGCTGGAAAAAAATGTTTTATTCTCTGCAGCAAGTGTGAACCTGTGATGAAAAATGCACAACCATGCATTCTCATTACATTATCAATGCTTTCGTGGGATTCAATTTGTGCAATATGTAAATGACACACATTACAAAGCTTGCGGAACAAGTCATTATTTTTTAATTCTGTTTTGCAAAATGTAAGGTTTCTTGTAATTAATAAAGTGCCAATACATGGCTAGGCTATGCCACATAATTCAGTTACTGCCTTGTTGAAACCATATTTACATGTCTTCTTCAGCTGCAGTAGGTAAACATGAGGGCCCAATTCAAACAGCATTTAGATGTACATTTAGATGGGAGCCTGTCTTGGACATTTCATTTGCTTCCATTAACGTGCAGCTAATGAAAAGTAATTGTGTTTCCATGTTAATTTCTTATCCTACTAGGCAGGATCCCTTAAGGCTGTGGTAACATATGCATAGTGCACTTCCTTATGTTCTCTCTTAACCAGCAATAGCACCCTATTAATGTATTATAATTCAGTCTAACTCCCTATAATTATCCTATTAATTTATATACTGTATTTAAATATGTATTTGTATGATCAGAGAGTTACCTCATTCTTATATGGGCTGAGAAAGCATGGTAATGGTAGGTGTAAAAGGTTGGCATTTATATAAGGGGGAGGCCTGCAGCATCGTGGTTAAGGTAGATGACTGGGACAGGCAAGGTCAGTGGTTCTAATCCCGGTGTAGCCACAATAAGATCTACACAGCCATTGGGCCCTTGAGCAAGGTCCTTAACCCTGCATTGCTCCAGGGGAGGATTGTCTCCTGCTTAGTCTAATCAGGTGTACGTCGATCTGGATAAGAGCGTCTGCCAAATTCCAAAAATGTAATGTAATATAGCGCCTTTATCCAAAGTGCTGTACAATTTATGTTTCTCATTCACCCATTCACACACACACTAACACAGCAACGGCCATTGCCGCTGCCATGCAAGGCACTAACCAGCTTGTCAGGAGCATTTGGGGGTTAGGTGTCTTGCTCAGGGACACTTCGACACACTCAGGGTGGGATCGAACCGGCAACCCTCTGACTGCCAGACGACTGCTCTTACCTCCCGAGTCAACTGGTAATAAGTGGTCATTATGGTGATTTAAACTGTGGGAACTGACGTGCTCTGCTCTTGGCAGGAATGGTGTGTGCCCTGTCAACCTACAACTTTGCACTTGCACAGTAAAATGTCTGTGGTAATTCAACTCCAAAAGAGTACATATGAGTCCAATAAGAACCATTACATTACATAATCCTCCCCTAGAGCATTGTAGGGTTAAGGGCCTTGCTCAAGGATGTGTGGATCTTCTTGTGGTTACACCGGGGATTGAACCAGCACTTGGTCCCAGTCATGTACCTATGCTACAGGCCGCCTTAACCACTATACTACAGGACCATACAGTGTGTACTCTGTAAGTGTTGATTTAACACTGCACACTGTGTGGCATACCCGTCTTCCCAACATGGCATCACAGTTGTGAGAAATACCAGAGCTGTCAGGGATGAGAGATGCGAACACATCATAAATATATCATTAAGACAACCTGCATGTCTACATGTCTTGTTCGGATCAGGTACTATGTGATTGTCAATCTGAAATTGTAATGTTTAAAAATAATATTTTGTATCTTGTAGCAATATGGATTCAATGTATTTGCAATCTTAAATAAACTGCTCATTTATATGCCGTTTTCCTTTCCGTTATTTTATTTTTGTGGACCAGTGAACACAGTCGCTAAATCCACTAAAACTGAAAGTTACGGATAGACACTTTCAGATAAAAGTTACATAAACTGCATAAACGATACAGGATAAACAATATTGCGTTTGAAATCAGTGCTTTCAAACTGGGAACCTTCAGTTAGCATTTCCAGAAATGCTATCCGCCTCATCAGTAAACAAAGAGTAAAAAAAGTTTTGTGATGTGGTGCCAGTTTTTTTTTGTAGGATAGGCATTGAGATTATATTTTTCTCTGGCTTTATTCTTACATATTTCATATTTTCCCAACAGAAATTTTGAATATTGACAGTTCAAACATATCCTAAATCAATTCTTTCGCCCCCTTTAGCTTCCATTGTTGATGAGGAAATGAGAATAATTATTCAACATGACTGAATAATAACATTAAACTTTTTGGCTTAGTGGAGAGAGTTGCTTTGCAGCAGATCGCTGCTCTACCCAGCACCCTGCGCACAGCCTAATTTTTACAGCCCCAGACAAAGAAGGCCGAGGACAGATCCCGGCTACGGCCATTTTCTTCCGTGGCATTGTGCTTGGCCTTCTCTCTGGACTCGGCTGCGATGCCTTCATTGGACCCAGGATACTTTGTAAAATTGGTAGCTTCTTATCTCCTGCTGAGATTCATGAGCTTGTAGTTTAGCTGAAAGTAGTCTCCCCCAGTGATTCACGAGTCCCTAAGCGTTGGCATCAGACCAGGGCTTTCACACGCATTAGGCTGGCGTCGAAAGACCGATCGACCGAGCGATTTCCACAGGAGCGGCTCTGCAGCCCCGACTCACCGAATCGCCACAACTTACTGAGAGCGGCGTCCTTTCGCGAAGCCGCACTTCTGTGCAGTTCTCATAATCCCTCGATCATACAGGTGAAATATTGTGGTCGTGTTCTTTCAGAAGGATTGGAGGAGGATTTTCCTCTGTGTTAAATCTCTCTTTACGTGTGGGGGCTGTGCCTTCATCTGAGAAGCAGATGCATCGCCGGTGCGGTGCGATGTGGGAAATGTCCCAATTTTTTTATGTGTTCCACTTCCTAGTCATGGATTATAGGAAGATTATTTTCTTTTGACTGTGTTCCTCTGCTTGATAGCCAATTTTAAAAGTGGTAAAACAGTAGCAGTGCTAGAATTCCTGTCACGGGTGTACCAGAGAAATTTGCAGGTGGACTGGAAGGAGATGACAATCACGAACCAGAAGTTAGAGAGGGATTGAGATCACAGACTGAGGGAAGCCTCTGATTTTGGGTGTTTCAATACAAAAACTGGGTGTGCCCAGGACACGGTTTGCTGCCACCAGTGGGATGAAAACAGGACACTGCCACCTTCAGAGGGCGACATTAGCTCAGAAGGTAAGAGCAGTCGTCTGGCAGTCGAAGGGTTGCAGGTTCAATCCCGCCCTGGGTGTGTCGAAGGCTCCCTGAGCAAGACACCTAACCCCTAAATGCTCCTGATGAGCTGGTTGGTGCCTTGCATGGCAGCCAATCGCTGTTGGTGTATGAATGTGTGAATGAGAAGCATCAATTTTACAGTACTTTGGATAAAGGTGCTATATAAATGCCAACCATTTACCATTCTGTACGTCATTCCATGTGTGACAAAATTTACAAACAAATGTTGATTGAATCCAGGTCAGATTATGCTAAGGAATTAATTATTTCTCAATTATATGTATTTGACATGGTTACCATGACACGTTACCTTGGAATTATAATGTTCAGTTTGCGTTCTGAGCTGTTTTGAGATATTGAGCTTTAACATCCTAACAGCAAAACTGAAATGCAGGGCAGTCCTTCTTACTGTAGATCAAAATGACAGACTCCCTAAAAGTATACTGAATGTACAATATCAAAATCCTATCAAACTTTTGTCAAAAATGTCAGTAAGAATCTTATAATTCTTGAGAGTAGATGAAGGCTGTGTTTTTCTTGCCAGGTCTACTTGTACTTGAAACCTTTTT
This sequence comes from Conger conger, assembly GCF_963514075.1. NCBI lineage: Eukaryota > Metazoa > Chordata > Actinopteri > Anguilliformes > Congridae > Conger > Conger conger. Next base: position 38,215,847 of record NC_083772.1, on the reverse strand, counting down.
TATCTCTTCACGTAGAGATGTCTAATTTCAGCTAATATCCTGATATAATTTTTTTTTTTTTCCCCCACTGTTGAAACTGTTAATTGTTGACTATCACCTGCTTTAAGCTTTCAACATCAGGCATCCCACCCTTGCAAAGTGTGTGTGTGTGTGTGTGTGTGTGTGTGTGTGTGTGTGGGGGGGGGGGGTTCCTTGCAAATTAAGCGACACTTTTTAATTCGTTAATTTGCGACAGTTTGTCAATTCATGAGAGGATAATGCCTTTCTAACCTTCACATCCACCTGTGGTGCAGATTAACACTTAAACAGCACATGTAGCATTGCATGTTCAAAGAATAATGTCATGTTTAATGAACAATTGGTTCCATGCAGGTGGAATTAAAATACATATCACTGACCTTGATACAGAAAAGGCCTTTCCAGACTAGTTTACTTTACTTTTTCTTTTTCAAAATAAACTGTGGTCTGAAGGCCGTTTATAATTACCACTTCTGGCCTGGCCCTAAATTGTCGGGAATGCCCTTCGGATTTCTCACGCCGTGCTCTGGCGCAGCACTAACAATCTCTGCTCAGCATGGCGGTTTTGTCCTCGAGTTTCCCTCGTTCCCGAGGCCTGACCGTTCAGGTGACTGGCCAATCCTGTCAGGCCCTGGCTGTGGGTCACAGGAGACGTGTGGAGCCTCTCTGTGCCAGCGACCTGCTTTTGGCAGTTTGGAATACTTCCTGCAGACCTCACAAACACAATTCGCCAGGTATAGGCGTGAGTTATAACACAGCAATTATATTCTAACTTTGACAATTTCCGTGAGGGGTACAAAATGGCGGAAGATTAGACGACACGTAAACGTAAGAGCATCTCAGCATGGCGTCCTTCAGGAATCATCTGGACCGATAATCCCCCCAAAGTGCACTGTTCGATGGCGATTAACAGAGATAAATGTCTGTTTACTTAGCGGGAAATTGCATGAGAAAGAGCTCTCGAAAAAAATCACGACTGCTGAGGTGTTTAATCAGGCGGTTTGATTTGTCAACACTACTTAGGGTTCACTCGAGAGGTGCGGTTTCCGTCTGAACGCGCTGCTGAACCCAGGACAACGGCTCGCCGCTTAGCGTGAAGATGATAAATACGCCACCATGGCCTCGTGTTCTTTTATTGCCTCATCAAACCACAAGGAGAAGGCTCGAGGAATGAGATTATTCCTCGGGACAGTGACATTCGGATGTTCCGGGGGCCATTTCCTCGTTTTCTCCTCAGCCACAAGCACTTCACCGAAAACAACGTGCTGTGCTCCACTCGCTGAAATCAAAATTCAGTTTCTCTCAGTTAAGTCAATTCTTCAGAACTGTACGAACACGTCAAAGTATATAATCTGAGAAATGTATGAAATTGTATTACTTGTGTATTTTCACATCGCATTTCACGTTTTGTTTACCATCCACAGATTTTCTGAGATTTGACGTCATCATGTACCAGCAGGCACACAATTAGATCAATTTTCCGTCATCCTCCCATCTGTATCCTTTCCCGCTCCTTATTTAACATCAGTCAAATCGACTCCACGCCCTCCAAGAACTCCCTCTGAAATATTTGTTTCATTTGCGTATACATTACATTACATTAATGGCATTTGGCAGACGCTCTTATCCAAAGTGACATACAGTTGATTAGACTAAGCAGGAGACAATCCTGACAATGCAGGGTTAAGGGCCTTGCTCAAGGGCCCAACGGCTGTGCGGATCTTATTGTGGCTACACCGGGGATTGAACCTCCGACCTTGCGGGTCCCAGTTACGTACTTTAACCACTACGCTACAGGCCGCCCTATATACGTCATATCCCAGAAGATAGTGCCACTCTAACTTTCATTTCAGCCTGTCTTTTCTTTGTCTGTATACCCAGGTGGTCACACAAAGCCTGCATGTCACTATCCCCATACATTTCCAGTATGCGGATGCTTCAGGGTACAGATCCTAAGTAAGTACACTGCTGTCACAATGCGGAATTAAACGCTTCGGTAATAATTTGCTAGTACACTTACCTTTGACAGCATATGCCAAGAGAAGTCATACTATAAGCACTTAATATAACGGTGAAGTGGAACAGGAGGTGAGCCAGTTTCTTTAAGGAACAAACACCGACAATGTCAACTCCTCGTTACTGTGATACAACAGCCGACGCCAAACAATTCTGTGCATTTTCATGCCAAATCCTCATTGATTACTGGAGGTAAATGGAAAAAAAGGACATGCAGTAAATAAGGTCTACAGAGCTTCTAATATTAAGAATCACTGGGCCCGGCTGACAGCGGGTCTTTACTGTGCACTACCTCCCTGTCCTTAGCGTTTCGTCGAGGGAAATATCGATCGGCGCCGAACGGACCGGAAGGTTAAACGGAGCCGCTCCCAAGATGCGCGCTCAGGGCTGTTGTTGTGCGATGAAACGATCTGCCTGGCTTTGCTCAGAGAGTGGAGTTTCGCTGAGTAAAGCATGCGTCCGAAGGAACTGCTGAAGCGAAATATTTTAATGATTCGATTTTGATTAGAATGAATAAAATTTCAGCTCGGACCTCTCTTTCGATTGCGAGACATGGCGCGGGTAGAAACTTAGAGAATGTCAATCAAAGGTGGACTTGGAAGCCAGGGGATTTCATGTTCAAATGCCAGGAAAGAAAGCACCACAACAAGATTGTAAACAGGACCTTTACAAATGCAGTGTTATTCAGTATTAAATATGATCGCATTGTCCTTCAGACTCACTGGACAGCAGTCGAAGAAGTCACCTTAAAGAGTAATTAGAATGGAAGCCAAAACAAATTCCCTTGGGTTTTAATTGATCCAATTTTTAAGAATAAGGGAACAAAGCCTTTATAAACAACAATATGCTTATGAAGGACATATTATGAGAGGAGTACTGAAATGCAATGTTAAAGGCAAGTTGAAACGGAAGTTAGAGCAGCACTAGCTTCCACAATATGAGTAGACAGATCTTTTGGGGGATTTTTTGAAGGGCAGGAAGTCGATGAACGATTCATCAAATTAGGAGGGGGATGTCAAATGAGAATGCACACCACTGTGTGAAAAGGATATTGATTGGAAGGGAACAGAAAATTGACAGATATCAGATCGACATACACGTCCACTGATACACAATGGTGTAAAATATTGTGCTCATTTTTAAGCCTTCAATGATGTGTTGTTAACAGACCTGGGTCAAATACACACACACACACACACACACATATATGGATGTACTTTTCTCCACTTTATTGACCTTGCTTGGTGTATTGGAAACTATGAAATACTCTCAAAAAGTGAAAACCCTGCATTCTGGTCCTCTTAGTTGGCTCAACTGCTCCAGGTAAGCTCAGTAGAGCACAGAAAAGTATTTGATTCAAAACCATTTACATATTTGATCCAGGTCTGGTTGTTAACCAGTCTGTTCAGAAGCTCAATCCACATCTGATTTATCTTATGATTTACCGTGTCTCTCTCTTTGGGGGGAGACGAGCTGCCCCTCATACACCTTCCTGAAGAGGACTTTTAAAGAGATGCGCAAGGGCAATGAAGCAGCGAGCTGTAGGACGTAAAGTCACTTATTTTCCCTGTGAAAGAGGACAAGAGACACTAGTGAATGTATAAATATAATTCAACAATGACAAGAGAAGTAAGGTACTTAATTCACTTTTGAGAAGGACATAGAACAAGTATGTAATGTGCTCCATGGAGGTTAAAACTGATTAAAAATCAACAGTGAAGCAAATTATGCTCCTCTTGAGTGAACAGCCAGAGTCAGGCTGACCTTCTTTGCATGACAAAAAGACAATGGCCGCCAGCACGAGACAGGCAGTAAGGGACGTCACCTCAGTTTTCTAGTAGGAAACTGTGAGCACAGTCAGCCGGCTGTGTAACCATCTGCCAATCAGCACTCGTGTTAAAACGTGAGCTGAGCTTTGTATGAAAGACAAAAAAATCCCTTGCTGTCTTATGCTGGCTGTACATTGTGTGATATCGTCCTTTTTTACGATTAGTACGTCACACTGAGCGATGTAGCTTTCATTGCCTTTCATTGTCTTTCATTGCTGTCACATTGTGTGATAAGATCCAAGAATTCTATAATAAGAGCAGAGATTCCATCCAACGATTCATTTGACATCCATGCGCAGAATTTGAGGATGGTGGAGCAAAATGCTGAAGACCAATCGTGCCAGTATTTGGCCAGAGAAATGTACGTGCTACGTGATGTTTACAGTACATCATGTATTAAGATACTCCAATTAGTTCATTAGACATCCATTGGCTGTGGTCGTAGCTGCTGTTACATTGCACAGTTTTGGCCCAAAATATCTATCTGCAAAAACCAGGAGAAGATAACCGTAATTATTACAATAGGGGAAATAAGTATTGAACACATCAACATTTTGTCCAGTAAATGTATTTCCAATGAGGCCATTCAAGTGAAATTTGCACCAGACTTTGGTATTAACTCAAGACAAATCAGACAAAAAATCTAAACATTAAAGTCCATATGTAAATAAAGTTATGTGTAATAAAGTGGAATGACATAGGAAAAAAGTATTGAACACACTAACTGAAATTAATTCAATACTTAATGGAGAAGCCTTTGTTTGTAATGACAGCTTCAAGGCGCTTTCTGTATGAAGTAACTAATCGCTCGCAGTATTCAGGTGTGATTTTGGCCCATTCCTCTACACAGATTGTCTTTAAATCTTTAAGATTGCGGGGGGCCCTCTTGTGAATCTGGATCTTCAGATGCTTCCACAAATGTTCAATTGGGTTTAAGTCAGGTGATTGACTGGGCCATTCCAACAAGTAGATTTTCTTTCTCTGAAACCAATTTTTGAGTTTCCTTTGCTGTATGCTTTGGATCGTTGTCCTGCCGGAAGGTCCACCCACGTTTCATCCTCAGCATCCTGGTGGATGGCAGCAGGTTAATCTCAAGAATCTCTCTGTACATGGCTCCATTCATTGTTCCTTCAATGATATGAAGTCTGCCAGTACCACGAGAAGAGAAACAGCCCCACACCATGATACTTCCACCTCCAAACTTCACTGTTGGTATAGTGTTATTCGGGTGATGTGAATTTCTCCTCCAAACATGGTGTGTTGTGTGACAGCCAAAAAGTTCAATTTTGGTCTCATCTGACCAGAGTACATGCTCCCAGTAGTTCACTGGCTTGTCCAAATGTTGTTTGGCAAACTTTAAACAAGCTTCAACATGTCTTTTTTTCAGTAGTGGAGTCTTGCGGGCTGAGCGTGCACAGAGGCCATGGCGGTGGAATCCATTGCCTACTGTCCTTTCTGTCACAGTTGTATCTGCTGCCTCCAAGTCTTTCTGGAGCTCTTTCCTAGTGGTCCTTGGCTCTTTGGCTACTCTTCTAAGTATCCTTCTGACTCCCTGATCAGAAATCTTGCGAGGAGCTCCTGTGCTTGGCCGGTTGATGGTGGAGTGATGTTGCTTCCACTTACGGATAATGCCCCCAATGGTGCTTACTGGAAGATTCAGAAGTTGTGAAATACATCTGTAGCCAATTCCATTTTCATGTTTTGCAACAATCTGGTTGCGAAGGTCTTTACTTTTACCCATCATTAGATGTTTCTTGTGTGGCACCTTGGTAACAATATATTCTAACCCAGCTGACATTAATTAGCACAGATTGGAGGTAGAGTTGCCTCCTAATTAGTTATGGTTTTCAGCTGGTTCCTTGCCTTTCCTTGCTGTGGTGTACTGCTTTTTCTTAGTGTGTTCAATACTTTTTTCCTGTTTCATTCCACTTTATTACACATAACTTTATTTACATATGGACTTTAATGTTTACATTTTTTGTCTGGATTTTTTGAGTTAATATCAAAGTCTGGTGCAAATTTCACTTGAATAGTCTCATTGGAAATACATTTACTGGACAAAATGTTGATGAATACTTATTTCCCCCATTGTATGTCATTGGTGCAGCTCTGATTGCTTTGGAAAGTACAGTGGGAAAGTAACATTGCTCTTCCCCATCAAGAATATACAGTATATGATATGCCTCAGCTTGTGCAAGACATGGTTTTAACCGTATGGAGGAGAAAGTACATTGATGCTCAAGACATCTTGGTTTCTTCCCTCTTAGTTATTCCCACAGTGGTGTATATTTAAAGGTACAATAGGTAAGATTTTTACGCTAAAACACTGTAAAATAATTTGTACTCATTGGTTAAAAATGTGTTCTAATTGCCACAGCCATTGGCATTTCAATGTCATGGCATTCACTGAGAAGAGGTGGGATAAACAGTGTTGTGGTTTGAGTGTGTTTGCTGCTGCAATTCCTCTCGACCATTAAAAGTCTGAGATTACCTATTGTGCCTTTAAGAAAAAACAAAGGAACACTAGGAATTTGGATGCTAGAAGTGTTGGTGTTTTCTTTTTTGTCACGTATAGGGTAATAAGATTATAACGAGGGGTGTCACACACTCATATCTCTCTTATTTTTTTGCATTATCAGCCTTGTTCATTTTGTGTCATATTCTTCAAGACAATTATTCAAATGTTAAGTGTGCCTTTTAGATTTCTTAGTTCGACATCCCAAATGCACCGGTATGAAAGAGGAGAATGTATTGTACAAATCACTGGTTAATCCCACAGATCTCAATCATAATTTGACATTTTAATATTCCCTGCAGTCCCGGTGTCTCATCTTCTTAATGTGGTTGTAGATAAGAGTACATGACCAGGTAAATTATTTCTCTCCTCTTAAAACATTATTCAAATTGCTACCTCACTCCTTTGAAGGATATGGGCGGAATAGGCAGTACATCTGCGCATCCACTTCAAGGGTGCTAGTGTTGGCATTTCAGGCTGCTAAGGGGACTGCCCCACTTTACATACAATCTTTAATTGCTCCCTATTGTAGACCACTCCGGTTTGCCAGCTCTGGCCACTTTGTGGTTCCCTCACTACGAGTACCTGGCAGTCGAGCTGCACGTTCACGCCTGTTTTCCGTTCTGGTTCCTCAGTGGTGGAATGACTTGCCTACCACTGTCAGGACAGCAGAATCTCTCCCCCTATTTCGACGCAGACTAAAAACACAGCTTTTCAAACTGTACCTTCGTCCTCCCTCCTGATTCCCCCCCCCTTCCGATAACCCAAAAAAATTAAATTAATAAAAAATACAGAATTGCACTTACAATGACTGTCTTTTTCTTTAGAACAAGAAAATTCTGCTCATCGAAGAACCGACCACGTGGATATTATTGCAGTGCCGACTAAAAAGCATTTTAGCTAATGACATTACATCTGCAACGGTATATAATTTGTTAGGATTGCATAAAACTACACAGAATTTGTTTGCCTGCATAACTAAACTGTAGCCTTTTCAATACAGAAATGTCTGTTGCGCTTTGGCACAGTTTGAGGTTTCATGCCAAAAGAAATTGCCGTTTTACAACAAAAAATGCATTCCGCGATGCCTACATCTAAATAGAGGACTTTCTTTGGAGAATTTCCAATTAATCTCTTGTCTGAGTGAATATTTCAGAGGAAGACCATTGACAACACAACAGAGGGCATTTTCAGTGACATGACCCCATTTTATATTGGTGAGCATCTAAATGCATTCTCAAAATATTAGATTATTATTCAGTATGCCGATAAATAAGGAGCCAGCCTGCTTTTGAATAATAAATAGCATGTGAAATTATGGAATGTGTGTGACTTGTTGATGGAGGTTGGGTATACAAGATGGTATTATTCTGATCATTATACTTATTTTGTATGATCCTTTCGACCTGTTGCTGTCTGAGGATAGCTGCAAGGAGAGGGAGTTTTTGACCGAGAGGTAGGGGAGGGTCACTGGTGGGAGGAAGTGCAAATCCTTTTTTTCAGGATAAAAACTGTTGTATAGTTCAGAAAGCAAAATGATGTATTTTACATTCATAAGACCCGTAATATATTTTAGTTTCCATGTAGTTTGTTAGAAAACTGCTAAGACGTAGATTCAAAAAAACTATTTTTGGTGATTGTTTTGTCCTCAAATTTGAAAGATTTCTCTAGTGTTGTGACCGTTTCTAAGCGCACCAGCCAGACCTACAATAATCTGGATACAATCAAAAACAAAATCTTTTCAGTGAGAAAAAAGCTTCCTCTTTCACTGTGTGTTTGAGCTCCTGTAACTTTCAGTAATATTTGGTAATTCTGAGTAAACTAAACTAAAATAAACTCCGAAGAGTTACCTTTCAGAAGGGAACAGGATTGCAGTCAAAAGGGTTGAAGGATAGTAACCATTTTATTTTGGGTATGTCATTTTTAAGCTTAAGTGTAAAGAGAAGGGGCGATAATTAAGGGGTTAAGTACTCTAATACCCCAATTTCAGATTACAGTAGGCATGATAGGCAGGTGTTTTACATGAAAATATAATCTTGCATTTTTGGATTTTTGAAAACAAATATCATAAAGATTAAATATACAAATAACAACAGGATGAATTAACTAAAAAACTGTTGCCGCATAAGTATATTTTTTATTGAAATATTAATTTTTTTATCAATGTATTTCCTTTTTCTCCCAATCTGATAGGGTACAATTGCATATCTAATCCAATTAGTGTTAGCTGGGGGATACACACACCCTGTCCCTCGGCCGGCCGAAGGGATCTGGCGATCCAAGAACAACATGCCTTCTTCCAGCCGTCTTGTCTCATGCTTGTGACCGTGATTCCGAGGTGCCCGGGGTGCTGTTGTGTGCAGCAATCCGCTAACCCTGCCAAGTCCCTCCCTCTGGAGCAGCGAGCCAATTATGCCGGTCTACGAGAGCCGGCCAAACCGAGAATCAAACCCCGGTCCTCAGTGTACACATGAACCAACTGCAACGAACTGCAACCTCAAGTCTACTGCATATTAGCCTGTTGCGCCACCGCGGCTCAAAATATTTATTTCTTCTGAATGAATAAAGGCAAAACATATTCACTCAATTTCTTGGTCTTGTGACAATATTTGAACCCAAAAATCTTACCTGTTGTACCTTTAAGTGACTTTAATCTGCAGTGCATATTAATGCATTTAACAACAAGAAATCCATCCACCCATCAATTATCTAGTCTGCTTATTCATTATAAAGGTGACGGGGAAGGAAGAATAAAAGAATGGAAGAATGAAAGCTTCAGGGTCCTGGAGCAGGCAGCCATGTTTCTGCAAGCATGCATATGCAAGGCATAGTGGGACAGCCAGGAGACCAGAAGTACCTATTGATGAAGGCATCAAAATGCATTGGAACTATTATAGTTAAATATTATAGTAATATTTAAATAAGAATAGCAGTTATCAGTGTTTTGAAGTTACATGATAATCGGGGGAGTCATGCCAAAATAATGAGGGAAGTGGAAAAATTAAAAGGTTCTGGGTTTAAAGCTAAATTAGAGGTTAAACCTGATATGTATTCTCTTCATTAAATTATGTTTAAAAAAGGTTATTCAAAATCTATTCAAATATAAAACACACAAGACTCAAACAGTAATATCTCCATAAATGTTTACTCAGTGTCATTAACTGGTACCTTTTTTTTTTTTTTTACCTCTATTTTTTATGCTGTCATTTAAAACAAAATGAAAATCTCCATTATAAAATCGAATTAGGAAACATATCCAAAGCATGTATCCAATCAGTTACACCAGCTGGATGGTCAGTATGTGACGTGACAAGACTTGCTTGTATATTTTATGATGATTAACACACTCACTGAAGCTTTATTGAACACTGCAATCATGAAATGCTGATTAGGCAATCGATTTTCAAACTGGAACACATGAAACAAATCACCGTTCATCCGTCAACAGAATAATCAATTGGCCTAAACACTGTTGAGTGATAGAAAATGTAATTAGGCTGATTGGTAATTTTGTCAGTGGCACGGATGGTGCAGTGGGTAGCACTGCCGCCTCACAGCAAGGAGGTCCTGGGTTCGAATCCATGCGGAGTTTGCATGTTCTCCCCGTGTTTGCGTGGGTTTCCTCCGGGTACTCTGGTTTCCTCCCACAGTCCAAAGACATGCAGGTTAGGCTGATTGGAGAGTCTAAATTGCCCGTAGGTATGAGTGTGTGAGTGAATGGTGTGTGTGCCCTGCGATGGACTGGCGACATGTCCAGGGTGTATTCCTGCCTTTCGCCCAATGTATGCTGGGATAGGCTCCAGCCCCCCTGCAACCCTGTTCAGGATAAGCGGGTTCAGATAATAACCAGACAAATTTTGGGGACACAGACCATGACACCATAACACCATAAATATTGATTTTTTGTTTTCAGTGCAACAAAATATATTTTTTGGTACTTTAACACTTTGTGTAAAAGTACTTGACAGTTGCAGATACGTGGTGAAAGACGTGGTTGAAGTTGGCTTTGGTTGAGAAAATTGAGAATTTCGTAGTGTTTTAAAAGGGGCTCAAAAGAATATAGCAGTCATTTTGATTGGTTGAAAAGGTATAAGATTGAGAGTGCCATATGGCATTCTCGGGCCTGAAAGGGCTTGTAAACTTCTGTGTGAACGGCCCTTAGTCTCTTGTAAAAAAACCTGGTCAGTGGCAGGGTTACAGAGTATGCGACTTTAGCATCCTCTAGGGGTACTAAAGCATGCTGCAATCAGGATTACCACAAGTCTATACTAACGAGGTAGTGAATATGCTGCAATCAGGACTAAGGCAATTTGTTCTTGATCTTAATCTACAACTGGCAAAATCCCTTCCAACTTGAAGGCGTGCTGCAGTCGTATTGCAACATTCACATTGTGAATCAATTTGACAGTGGGTAGTTGAAATAAACACATCAGAGACATCATACTACACTTTGCTAGACATCAACAGGTGCTCATTCTTATTGCTTTCCTGCTTCATTTCTGCCCCCTGCGTCGTGAATGCACGTGAACCAGATCAATTAAAATTGCATGAAAAGGTTTAGACTGAAATTAGTGAAAACAATGGCAGATTGGCTGTAGAATCATCCAATTTAAAGGCTGTAATAAACTGCGCTGTCCATGAGGTAGCAGAAGTGTACACTGCTTTGCCAATAATTGCACATAAAGTGATAGACACTGTGTTGAACAGATGCCATTTTCACAACTCTGTGTGACATTTGCTTGGCCACCACTTGAAGCACAATATCTAGTCCTATAATTGTTACAAACAGCCACCGTGATTGCCAGTAAACAGTGAGGGGAAAATAGCCTTAAAAGCCGTGGCAGCAATAAAATGTGTACAGTGCAGAAGCTGAGGAAATGCAGGAAGGCCATAACGGCTTTGCTGCCGATATTGCAGATGATGACTGCTGATGATTGATATTGAAGAACAGCAGCTGAAACAGAGAGAGAGAGAGAGAGAGAGGGAGAGGGAGAGAGAGAGAGAGAGAGAGAGAGAGAGAGAGAGCATTATTGATGTTCAGTCCTCTTGCCTGCACAAGATGGTGATGTAACACACAGACACAGTGGGATGCACTTAGCCAGCAAGGCTCTATTCTTTTTCATGAGAGCAAAAAAAAAAAATCACATCAAATGTGCAGACTTGCAGGTCTTCCCACATTGTCCCTGCACATTGTCCCTGCAGCTTATATCATTTCAAACTGCAAGCTTTTCAGAAGTTCAAAGGGTTGGGAACGCGTCTGTCACCAGCAACCAAATATCTCACTGGTCTTTGTATACCTGCAATTATAAGAACAGTTTTCTATTAATTGACTGGTGTAACTGCTCCCTAGAGGAGTGAAATAAGAAGCAAGCGAAAAAGAAAAACAAACAAAAGCATTTCCTTGTTCATTAGCGTCAGTGAATCACGCTAATCAAGTGCTTGCCATTTCCATTAAATACTCCGGGGTACGTAATTTGAGACAATACAAGCTACTCTGAATTACCCTGCCTTTTATTCATTAGTGCTTATGTGAGTAAAGGCTTTGCCTTAAAGAGAACAACTCCATTCCTTCAGTCCATGATCTATTCTGCAAGAAAGGTAATCCAAATTTTCTGTGGAAGATATATTCATGTATTCAGCACATACAATTTAGAGAAACTGTGTACGGTGTTCAGTATAAGAGCCGTTATAATGAGGCATTGTGGGTAACCATTACTGAGGAAAACATATGATAAGGCACCAAGCTGAACACTTGCAGTAACAAAACAGTAGCACACTAGTGCATACAAACACATTGATAAACATTCACAGAGAGATCACATAGCATTAAAGGTGCCTTGCATAGGCCAGTTGTAACTTAGGTTTCACATCAGCACTTACACAGTTCTTAACACTGATCTATGGCATGTCTTGTATACATTTGGGAGAGAATGAGAATGTAGTGATGCTTGCACAGCAGTGTGAAGTCATGTGAGCTATAGATCTACTGCTGATTGCTGAGCCATGACCGCATAACGTCTGAAGTCATGCTTTATTCAACATTAAAAACATGCCATATCCAGTTTAGGTTTGTTATCATTCAATCCCATGGTTACTGCAGTGTATAGGCAAAATATTTCCATTGGCCAAGCGACTTTCCATAGATCGAGGGATGTTTTCCTTCAACTGAGGGCCATTTTCCATACACTCACAAATGTTTTTTGTAGACTGACGGGACGTTTCCCGTAGTCAGATGTTTTCCATAGATGAAGGACATTTCCCTTAGCTGACGGACAATTTCCATGAACTGACGGTCGACTTCCATTCCGTTTTACTGAGATGTGGGCCGAGGTCCATGAACTGACGGACGTTTTACTGAGATGTGGGCTGAGGTCCATGAACTGACGGACGTTTTACTGAGATGTGGGCTGAGGTCCATGAACTGATGGACGTTTTACTGAGATGTGGGCTGAGGTCCATGAACTGACGGACGTTTTACTGAGATGTGGGCTGAGGTCCATGAACTGACGGACATTTTACTGAGATGTGGGCTGAGGTCCATGAACTGACAAGACGTTTTACTGAGATGTCGCCTGAGGTCCACCATACTCCTCGACCGCTTTATAAAGCCACTTTCTGAGTGTCTCCGCCCCTCTCAGTGGGCCACAGTGAGGAAATAATTGGAACATTTGAATTCCAGCAGAGAGCAATGGGCAATTATACTCTACAAATCCCCATAATCTATAGAATATTCAGACAAAGGCTTAAGATTTGCCTCTGATGTACTGAAAGTGACTTTTTCACACAATGAAAACCACAGAGGCCCATTAATAAATTACAAAACCTTTGTCAGATTGGGGAAGATAAAAATGGTTTAAGAAATCTCAAGTGTCATACTTGTGGAATAATGCATTTATCATTTTTTCTTTTTATTATTATTTTCTTACATACTGGGATAGGGTTTGCTTTTTGGTCAATTTCAACTTCGGCAGTTACGCTACTTTAAATAGGAATTCCTCCCTGAACCATCAGTTTACTCGTTGCTTCCTCCATTGCTGTTTTTCATTGCTTTCTAAATGACACATCAAGTGAAATGCACAACCTGCTTGACTGTCATTTCAGTGAAATAAAGACAGACGTAGCCTCTGTGGGTATGAGAAATCAATTAGCAGTTTTACCAGTTTTACTGCCAGCTAAAAATGAAGGCCAAGTACCTCAATTTGCACATTCTACTGCAAGCATGGGATGTGTTTCAGTTAGTTACACAATTTGTTAGTCAGGTCTCTGTGTTGTTCTTTTTGAAACGCATGTTTCTGATGCTTGAGAAGCCATATCACACCAAAGCCTAGAAATATGCTAACGTTTATTGTACACATGGGTGGTTGTGTACAAATGGGGATTTCATGTGCTGAAATCACCTACCTTGCTGTCTTTACCTTACCACATTTCCCTTGTATGTAGGCTTACAGTCTCTGGTTGAGATTCTGAAGTATTTATCAAATGTAATGAATAATAGTACAGTACATGACTTCACCAAGATTGATTTGCGCAGTTAACCTACTGCACAAAACACAAAACTACACTTTAAACACAAATAAACACATTTATTACTCCCAGTAATCATGTGTTCCTGGCAGTAATATGTCAATGGTAGCCTACATGTGGCTATATATGTGTGTGGTAGATATGGAATAGTGGTAGTAATGTGATATATTTTGATGCCATCTGGGTCATGGCATATTGCAGCAGCAGTAACTAGTAGTGTTCTAATGTTAAATGTGGAATAAAACAATGAAGCTTGCTAGCTAGTAATTAACAATAGTCCACATTTTATTCATTTTCTTTTTTTTTAGTTTGCTAGTAATGCTAGTCCACATTTAATTTATTGTTTAGTTTGCTAGTGTTTATATGGCCAGCGTTGCATTTGTTCAACATTTCTCAGTGATTGGTGCTGCAGCCTTCCAATGTCACTATGGATGCTATCTGTATTCCCCAGCTCATCCAAGGACAGTGGAAACTTGTCAAAGGGCCACAGAGAGCACAGACGAGCAAGTAAGTGCACTACGCCAGCTAGCTTTCTAGCTAATGCGGTTCATATTTGGAACAGTGGCTATCCCAAAATTCGGTCAACTACCTGCCCATTGTATTTCTTCAAAAACGGTAGCAGCATTATTATGATGTATGCCTCCACTAAACTCACACCTTTTGCCACCAATACTTCTGTTAAGACATTGCTTTGGCCAGTCATTAACAGAGACTTAATCTGTTACACCTTGATCTGTAAAATGAGGTTAATGTTGTTTTGCCGTGGAATTCCCCTTTAAGCACATTGAAAAGTTTGGACGTTGTAGAATTAGGCTACATAACTTTTATGCAGATGTTCACATGCAGGGTTGTAATTCTATGTGTACAGTCACACTGAGCAAGTAGCAGTGCTAAGCAAAGTGCCATTCTGATGTGGACCATATGGCCAGTATGGGGTGCCTAGAGCCATTCTTGGTCACTGACAAATACAGACAAGATCCTTTTTGTTGAGTAGCAGATGGTTAATTTAGGTATTTACACGGCATTATGGCTCTCTGATGTCCTCCAAAGACTTCATTCATTTCAGAATTCATTTCTGCCCCCTGTAGGGGACACACATCTCTGTTCTTAATCGCTGAAACCTGAACTACAGTGGACACTCTGTTTTTGTCATCCAGCACACTATGTAAAAAAATGTTTTTTCCATCTGTATTGCTTTCCTACATGCGGGGATTCCAATGGATATATTGCAGTCCTGCTGGCTGACTGGACCCCATATATCATGTCCATATAATGCAATAGGCAATATTACACCGTAACAAATTTTGCACAAGATTTTAATGGGGCCATATTTTATAGACTTTTTTGAGCTTTACCTTACAGTACATTCACTGGCAGACCAAAGCACTGATTTCCTGTCTCTGTTGTAGTTCATGATAATTTAATGTGTGTTCTAGGGTGTTGTTGCCTAGGGTGAAGGGATGTCTGCTTTCCTGAGATATTAGCTTTTTTCTGAAAGCTCATGAATTCAGTCTTTTTAAAATTATCTGCCAGGGCACAGTTCTGACAGTAGTGCTCTGGCAGATCCATATGCTGCTATAGCCCATGTGCAGTGGGTGTCAGCAGCTCCGGGTAATCTGCATAGAGCAAACATTTAACATCTGTGTTGTTTAGGGGCTGCAGATTGTTCTAGAAACACCACTAACTGGTGTAAATATTGAACACTGTTGGATCAGTTTAAAGCCTATGGAGGGAATCCCCTCTGTATGAGGCCTTCGAAGCTTGAATCTACCCTGTCAAACCTTTACCTCACCCTGCTACAAGTGTCGGATTTACGGCCTCCACCTTATTATGTCAGATGATTAACTGGCTTGTGTAGCACTGTAAGTATTTACAGATAGCTAGGACCAGAGTCTAGGTTCGGATGAGCAGTGTATAACTAGATGAATAACCAGAGGAATAACAGACCACAGACTAAGGGATAAGTTTGAACTGCCGGCTTATTTATATAGAACAGTTAGTAGTAGACATAAACATAAGTTGGTACCAAATCACATATTTCAAGCACACACACAGATTTTTGCATGTAAATCGCTTGAAACCATCCAACATAAAACCAAATTTTATGTTACGAGCATTTCTCCCTATTTCACCTCACTCGACCTCAAATGTATTGGAAATCTTTAAATTGTTATTAGCTTCTCGTTTCTCTTTGAGCTAACTCAAGACTTTAGTTCTCGCTTTATCTCAGTTAGGCCTATTTAGTTCTACTTTAGTTCTACTTTCTCATTTGTTTACTTAACCAGTACATAAGCTAAGTTTATAATGTACAGAACACAATCCCTTTTTGCATTACCAATTTGCCACAAAATAAATGGGAAAAAAAAATACAAGTAGTTACAGAATCAAAGCACAAACTCAAAATTCCACAGATCAATATCATATATACGTTCAATAAACTCAATTTTCAAACCGTGTGTAATCAGTCCCTTTGCTGAATCTTTTACAAGTCCGATTAAATTCCACTGCGGTTATTAGTAACAAAATACGGAAGGTTCCATCAAACCACGATCCAGGTGCATGAATCAATGTCTTTATCTTTGGAGTGTAGGTCGGTCTTGCAGAAACGGACGTCTATCCAACGCAATTCCTCCTATGGGTGGCTCGCCATCTTGTTTTTCCAGCTTCGGTTTGCAACCACCAAGCGATCCTTACCACTAAAATAAAAACTGTCCAAATCCTTGTTCAAACTCAAATAAAGATAACATAAACCAGCAAGGTAGATAAAAGGTGAACACAAAATCCTCCAAAATTGGGAAAATAAAGGTTTAAATTTTACTTGCTTCTTTTTTCTCACTCGCTGCAACTTCCCTGCTGCTCGTCTTATTAGCTACTATTCAATCTTTCTAGAAAACGGAGCTATAGTTACGCTGATTGGCTATTACCGCTGCACTTTTTAAAAGAACAGTACACAAAGTAAAATGTACTTTTATTACTTGTTTAAGATGATATTAACCTAGGTTACACTTGCTAGCAGGGATGGGTAGTACACACATTAGGTTTTTTATTAAA
Source organism: Conger conger (assembly GCF_963514075.1). NCBI lineage: Eukaryota > Metazoa > Chordata > Actinopteri > Anguilliformes > Congridae > Conger > Conger conger. The sequence goes on along the minus strand of NC_083772.1, from coordinate 38,198,894 downwards.
CTTGACTTATTGGTCTTCTGCTGCTGTAGCATATCCACTTAGAGCTTTGACATGTTTTGTGTGTTCAGAGATGCTCTTCTACATACAACTGTTGTAACGTGGTTATTTGCGTTACTGTCAGCTTCGACCCCTCTGGCCCTTCTCCTTTGACCTCTCTTATTATAAATGTATTTGTCCCCTCAGAACTGCTGCTCACTGGATATTTTTCTTGTTCTTCACACCATTCACTGCAAACTCTAGAGGCTGTTGTGAGTGAAAATGACAGGAGACCAGCAGTTTCTGAGATACTCAAACCACCCTGTCTGCCACCAACAATCATTCCACAGTCAAAATCACTTAGATCACATTTCTTCCCCATTCTAACATTTGTACTGAAAAACAGCTGAACCTCTGGACCATGTCTGCATGCTGTTATGCATTTAGTTGCTGCCACATTGATTGGCTGATTAAATATTTGCATTAACAAGCTGGTGCACAGGTCTACCTAATAAAGTGCTCAGTGAGTATATAGACACCTTCTGTCATAATCAATATTTCACATGTATTTCACCATGTAATTAAAGCCAATTGCCTATTGATCTCAAATTGCATAAAATATAGCAAAAATAAGATACAATTTTGAATTTTTACTGATACTATACTTTTGGAAGGCACTGTATATGGAGTAGAGGCGTGTGAACCACCAATCTAATGCTCACCAGGAAATATATTTCAGTGTTTTTCTGTTTGTGTCTTGTGGGACTTGTGTGCTGCCGTGCTTGTTTCTATCTCCCCTGTAGGTGGAGAGGATGACGTCATGGTCCCGTTCCAGTGACCTGTGCAGGAGGACTCACTTCTGAAGCACGTGTCTCGCATGCACAGTGTAACATGTAATAATCATAAAATACTGAATATATTTTACAGTATGGCTTTAGCACTCCTTGTGTTCACTGCACTGGATGAGAACATCTGCTACATGACCGTAATGTGATGTAACGATAACTTAAACTGAGAGAGACGACTACCTGCTCCAGAATTTCATCCTCCCTGGAGACGCGCGGTTGTTAAGGACAACTCTTCAAGTGCTGCCTGCTTTGAGGATGTGGGGACCATTGCGGGGCACCGAGCTTAAGAAGATGCAGAACTATACATACCGAAGTGCATCTTTTTACGTCAGTCTGCCACCGACTGCTGACCAGAGACTACGCACCACCTGTCTGTTGATCTGTTAGCTGCCACTGCTAGGCCTAACCTTCACAGCTCTGTTTCTACAGCTTGCCTCATAATTGTAGCCTGTGTGTTACTTAGCTATAGGAAACAATTTAGGTTAAGAGTGCAGGTTGTAAGGTAAAATAATGTAAGGTTAAAGATCACACCAATTCCAGCATAGGACCATCTAGGAGGAATTTGAGGACGGACTTGTAAACTTAGGGCCATTTCCATCTTTGCTTTGGGTTTCCATCTCCCACTCCCATACATTTATATTTTGTATTTTATCTGTGTATTTTGTATCAAAATACGTTTCAATGTACTTTTGCCCATCCCAGCTTGTAAGTCTATCTTCTGCTGTATGTAAATGTAAAGCAGAGGTGGAATGCATGTTACAGGAATGTAATAAGGGATCTATCACAGCAAAAAAATGTAATGGGTTAAACAGGTTAAACTAGCAGGTAAAGCATGAAGTCAAAAAGAAGTGAACAAAGAAAACATAAGTGGAGAACACATTTATCTGGCAGTTTTTTCTCCACTAGTCGCAAAAAATCATCTTAAAGAGTCCTCTCAGATCCTACCATTAAGCATGGGCAGGCCTCCACAGGCTCAACAGAGGTTCAGGAACAACCCTTCTTCTTTAAAACACTGTTAGGGTTGTTTCTATTTGTGGTGACAAGGATGAAATTCTGGAGCAGGTAGTTGTCTCTCTCAGTTTAAGTTATCATTACATCGCATTACGGTCATGTAGCAGATGTTCTTATCCAGTGCAGTGAACACAAGGAGTGCTAAAGCCATACTGTAAAACATATTCAGTATTTTATGATTATTACATGTTAAACTGTGCAATGTGATCAAATCTATATCAACCGGTTGAAATTGTATGATTTGCATCAGTTCCTTTGACACACTCATGGGCTAAAAAAAACAAGCTGTTTTTTCTTTTCTGGAGAATAATAAGGGCACGGGCCCATTCATGGCTGGAAAGGAGAAGACAGTATCCTTCAAAGAGAGCTTGAGGTAGAATTTACAATAACTTCACAATGTTCTATTGTGATGCTTTCAAGTGCACCTCGGGAACTAGAACTGGGAGGTTATGTTATCTTTACGACTTTGAGGGTTGTAATGAATCAAACTCGAAAATAAGGGGTAAAAGTAATTGCTTGATGGAATGTACTTCACTGTGCTTGTGTTTGCATTCACATATATTTTAAAATGACTGACTGTAAAATGGGCAGCACGGATGGTGCATTGGGTAGCACTGCCGCCTCACAGCAAGGAGGTCCCAGGTTTAAATTCCGGTCGGCCGGGGCCTCTCTGTGCGGAGTTTGCATGTTCTCCCCGTGTCTGTGTGGGCTTCCTCTGGGTACTCCGGCTTCCTCCCACAGTCCAAAGACATGCAGGTTAAGCTGATTGGAGAGTCTAAATCGCCCGTGGGTATGAGTGTGAGTGAATGAATGGTGTGTGTGCCCTGCGATGGACTGGCAACCTGTCCAGGGTGTATTCCTGCCTTTCGCCCAATGTATGCTGGGATAGGCTCCAGCCCCCCTGCAACCCTGTTCAGGATAAGTGGGTTAGGATAATGAATGAATGACTGTAAAATGGAATCATACAAGAGAGTTAAACTATATGTTACAGTAAAAACTGCAAACCCCACAATTCAGTGTCACACCTCAGAGGAGTGTAATAACTTGAAGCTTCTGCATCATTCTTGTGGCATGTTCAAGTCACATTGGATTCTGATAAATACTACAGGCAGATGACAGGAGGGGCTTTTGTAACCTCCTCTGCATGAATGTTGATGTGTTTTGTTGATGTGACCATTTTCTGCGATTGTCGGTCCCCCACATCACCGGGGGAGACACGCCGTTGAGAAGGGCTACAATGCCCAAAGAGACTCTCTGTCATACACAGATTCCTTGTCACTTATAAGAATAATAAATATATATATATATTTATATACTTTGGTTTACATGGTTTATAGTGGGTAATAATGATGTCACCAACGCAACCCAGTTTTACTAAACAATTATGGATAGGAGCTATCCATTCCTCACACCAAACAGGCTGAAGATTCTTAAGGATGAGTACATAAAGGTATGACATTCAAGGCAGTTAATCACCCCTTGGTATGTTGTACAGCACATATGGTAAAATGTACATTATGTACCCATAGGATCCTTTGAAGTTGCCTGAAATATGCTAACTATTTTAGTCATTTGTGACAGAGGAAAATAAATAACTACCGGGTTTGTATGAGTTAAGGGAGAGAAAGAGACATTTGTGTAAAACTAAGTGCAAGTAATTGAAGGGTTCAGTATGCAGTGCTTCATAAATATGTGTGTGAAATGACATCAACTATTCATTCAAGGGGAAATCAGCAAATATGGTCAGTGGAATTCAAGGTGGTTTAAACTAAATCTTTGCCTGGATGACAGGTCCTTGGTCACGCTCCCCCACTGTGTTTAGGGTTGACTAACTTGAGAGGCACTGAGAGGATACCAGTATGTGGACCTCTATAACTACTGTATGTGGCAGAGTAATGGAAGAGGTTCAACGTTGTCATGATTTAACCGACAGCACTACCACCTCTTTAACAGCCATGGGTTCTGAACACCAGAGTCTGCCTGTTTTTCGCCCTTAGTGTCAACTCATTTTTGCCTGTCTGTACACTCTTCATCCTTTCGGTTATTATTGGATTATTGGTATGTTAATTGCCTGCACTTGGGCCTCGTTAATTTCCCATCTCATGTGTTTGTTCGTATTGATTGTATCATTATTGAATCATTGGTTTTATTATTGTTTAGGCACTTGTCCGGTTTAGTAATTACTTTCACCTCGGTTGCTGTGAGTTCCTCATGTGGGTTTTGTGTACTCTTGTCTGCTGATTTTGCTTGCTATTTGCTGTGTGTATTCCAGTTATTATTGTATCTATTTGTTGGTTTTTTGTTATCTCAGTTATCATTTCAGTAAAAGTTTGACCTCTTGGCATCTTGTCTCTGCCTTTGTGTCCAGTACTTTTGTAAATGCGACGTACCTCGATAACTGACACTTCATTAACCAGCGGATTCCGATTCAAAACTTCGGGTCAGGGCATGGCTCCTTGTTATTTTGAAGTGAAATAAACGTTTTATTTCTGAAATAGAAGTTAAAGAAGTGACACAGGTGAAGGGAAAGGGCAAGAAAGTTGAGTGGTGCCAGGTGTATTGCTGTTTAGCCTAATGTTTCTAATGGAGTATGGTGTGGTTTGTTTACAGGTTGTTGGCTGCAGAATATAGCACAAAGACGTAATATACTCTTTCCTTGCCCACCAGACCTGAAAGCAGCAGGAGGTAGGGACGAGGCACCCCAATTTAGCAGAACAGAGAAGTCTGGTTGGAGTATACCAGGTAGGGCTGAGTGAATATTGTGTCTGTATCTGTTTCGTCTGGTAGCTGTTTGACAGGTCCTTTCAGAATCGGCTGTAATTTCTGTAGTCCATCCAGGGGCCTTGCTACTCTGAATTAAAATCAGGTTCTTATTTTGTAATTTTATATTGGAGAATGATCCCATGGAAATTCAGTGGAAATTCAAGCCATAACACCCCAAAATGCCAAGGACATAAACAAGTAAATCGATATGTAAGACACAGGGTGAAAGGCTAGAACTGGCCCAGCTGAGCAAGAGAGCAAACCAACTATTTACAGAACAGCATCACAATTGACTCCGCGAGTGTAGTCGAGCACAAGAGTAAAACATTTACAAAACACTGTTTTTTTTTCTTCTTTCTATAAAGTATCCTATACAGTCAGCTCAAGAATTAAAGGGGGGGGGGGGGGGGGGGGGCTACGTGGATGTTTGTTAGTTTGTTAGTCTTTAGTAATTCTCTCTCACCATTTCTTCTTTTCTCTCGCTGTCTCCCACTTCCTATCTCGTGCTCACTGTCTCACTGTCTATCTTTCTCACATTCATCTCACTGAAACGCCACGAAGGATTTGCAACACAGAAGTCGTGCGGCGTTTCTTTGTCCCCCCCCCCCCCTCCTCTCCCGCCCCCCACTTCCTGTTAATTATTCAGCGTAGCCTCTCCACGGCTCCGTAACCGTTCCCATCAGGCAACGCTGCGAGTCGTGACAGGGCCGCAGCGTACCGCACGCAATCCGCAGACGGCTCGGTCTCCGGGAGCCTTCTGTCCCACCTGCACCGAATTTGCAGTTTTAGGTGTAACCCAATTTGAATTCAGCCGGCTGTTTCATTTTTAATGCGTCGGGAATGAATTTAAAAACCGGGGCTATTACACTTGTGTGGACGGCATCCCCAGGGCATCGAAGGTAACTCCTTTGCAGTGTGACACACAATCTGACAGCCAGTATTACGAGGGCTCTAGCCGTGAAGCTCCTGGAAACCTATTGTCTTTGTACGGTCTATAATAATAAATAATAACAACAATAAATTTGGTATGCTAGCACACACCAAATGTTGGTACTAAGATGCAATTATTTGAATTGGCTCCTAAGCGTGCTTATACATTTCAACTGTGGAATGAAAGCATATTTTCAGTCATTGAACATTTTTGCTGGCGTAAGCAAATTTGAAATTACTTTACATATGAATATGCTTGCTTGTTGGGGCTTAATGCTTGGACCTATATTGCTTTAGTGGTAGTGGTAATAGAATGCACACCAGTCCAATTGTGGGAAGAAAAAATAGTAGAAGACTCATGCTGAGCATATTATTTCTTATTATAAGTTTTGTAAGAGTTCTATTGTTGTGCTCACTTGTGCATAAGTCTTGGACAAGTGGAGTTTTGGCCACTAAATACCATCACTGTGAAACAGATGATACCTTTGCTTTAGGCCGGGTCACAGATTGATTCAGTTCCCTGGTCAATATTTGAGGCCGTAGTTTTGGGATGTTCAGCAACTATCCCATTAATGGCCTGATTTACTGACAGCATGTGTAAAACCTTTCATCACAAGCAAAGCCAATAACATGACCAATGGTTGGTCATGGTATTGGTTTTGTACTAAACATTGGTGGTGTTATTAGTCTTGCCTGTGCTAGGTTTTGCATATGCTAAACGTCGTAGGCCCTACGTGTTTGTCCCTGTCAGTGAGCTTTGACTTCTGACCACTGCCCCTTTGCTGATGCAGTTTGTTCATGTTTGGCATAGGTTTTTCATTCATTCATTCATTCCTTCATCAAACATGTTAACAAGAAATAATACCCAATACAGAATTTCATAGAAAATGTTGTATGTGACATGCTTGACGTTTCTTCTTCATATTCAGCACACAACCATAGATTCATACTCGTGGATTGTAAAAGAGGACGCATTAGAAGGATAAAAACATCCCTTTTTTTATTCTGCTCGTGCCTCATCCGTTCTTTGGAGAAATGTTTGCGGATTGCCTATCCTCCTCTGTTTTCAGTGTTTTCTTCAGTGTTTTCAATGGTTTGTTTTCGAATCCATCAGCCGTTCAAACGACGAGGCGTCCCCGGTGGTTATCACTTCCACTGGTTTTTAAACTGTGGTTGTGTTGCCCTCTGAACACAGTTCTCAGTCTTCTCCTTCCCAACGGTTCCCTTGAGGACCCTGCCTGGAAGCTGCCTTCTTTAACACAACAGCCAACAACACAGACGCCATGTCATCTGCGTGAGAGAGAGCGAGGGAAGTAAAAAAAAAAAATGTCAGAAACTAAAGGAGATCAGAATTCTGTAAAACCTGGAAAAGTAACAAACACAAACTACCAAATAAACAAGCCCCCCCCCCCCCCCCCCTCCGAAAAAGAGAGAGTTGATCATCTAACTTCCCACATGATTATGTCCTGTATTTATGAACAGAAATTATATTTACACCCACAGAGCACTTCATTAGGTAGGTCTGGACACCAGCTTGTTAATGCAAGTATTTAATCAGCCAATCAATGTGGCAGCAACTAAATGCATAAAAGCATACAGCCATGGTCAAGAGGTTCAGCTGTTTTTCAGACCAAATGTCAGAATGGGGAAGAAATGTGATCTAAGGGACTTTGACCGTGGAATGATTGTTGGTGCCAGACAGGATGGTTTGAATATCTCAGAAACTGTTGATCTGGGATTTTCACACACAACAGTCTCTAGAGTTTGCAGAGAATGCTGCAAAAAGAAAAACATCAAAGTGAGCAGCAGTTCTGAGAGCAAAAACGGCTTGTTAATGAGAGGGGTCAGTGGAGAAGGGCCAGACTGGTCAAAGCTGACAGGAAGGTGACAGTAACGAAAATAACCACACATTACAACAGTGGCATGCAGAAGAGCATATCTAAACACACAGCACGTCAAACCTGTAAGTGGATAGGCTACAGCAGAAATAATTATAATACCTAATAAAGTGCTCACAGTGTACAGTTGTTGCACACTGCTGTCTTCTGTTTACAGACTGGAGATTTGTTTTTCTGTGAGACATATAATTGCTTTAATAAGGCAAACCTCAACAGGTATTTTCAGTTTCATTATCATACTGCCTGTAATAATATCATTGTTATGTAATCACACATGCACATACGCGCGCGCACACACACACACACACACACACACACACACACACACACACTCCTAGGCTTCAATTTCACTGTGATGCAGGAAGGAAGGAAGAATATTCAGAAATGGCAATCAGCTATGCAATTTCTTCAGGAAGGAACAGCTCAGAAATGCAGGAGTAAAGAAAAAAAAGAAATAAATACATTGAAGTGAAATACATAGAAGGCAGGCGTAATTATGTTAAGGTTGTCCATTTAGATGGAATGGAGGAATTGATTATATGCTATGCTATTCCAGTCTCCCAGACATGAATGGTAAATTGTAGCATTATTTTCACATTGCTGTATATTGCTGAGCACGTACGCTAAACAGCCTCTCTCTACTTATTGGCTTCCCATTCAAGACCAATGAGTAACTTGGAGAATGACCTCCATTTTGTATTTACATTGCACTGCCGCAAAACATCAATCATTTACAGCAATGATGCTCCGATCGCACTCTATTGAACCGCAGTTACAATAACCGAGAGGGAGGAGAAATGTACTGTCGGTTACAGAGGAATGGAAGGCGAAATTATGAATCGAAATTATGACAACATTGCCTACCCTGCCAATAGCTGGAACAGGGTGGAGTTAGGACAAATGTAGCGGGATCCCATTAGAGCAGTAAGTGCTACCACAGTCGGAAAACACTTTAGCCAATCGGCAGGTGCTCTTGCCTGTGACTTACCGCTTATGTATTTAAATGTAATATATGGAAGCTTGGCTCAGTTATCACATCCCAGAATTGGTCATTTCTTTGCGGTGCTAATCTCTCTCCTGTCCTCTGACACTCAGGCTGAGGCACGCATCTCTGCTTGATTAGCTGACATCTCCAGTTGGATATCTGCCCACCAGCTCAAGCTAAACCTCAACAAGACAGAGCTGCTCTTTTTCCCTGACAAACCATGCCCTCTGTAAGAGCTCTCCATCTCCACTGACAACATCACAGTGACTCCCGCCCAGGGTGCCAGGAATCTTGGCGTGACTAGACTAGGGGTCGCAAACCCTGTTCCTGGAGGTCTACTGTCCTGTTGGTTTTCACTCCAACCCCAGCAAAGTACACCTCATTCGACAGCTAAAGATGCTGTTGAGCTGCTAATTAGTAGAATCAGTACATTGACCCTCAGTATATGGGCTGAAATATATATTTTTTCATTTGCTGTCAAACATGAATGGGGTCTGTTGGGGAAAAAGGCTTTTATAGGTATATAGGTATCAATAGGGGGCGACAAATTGATCAGACCCGTCCTCACCAAGGATGCTGCCAAGCTTCTGGTTCAAGCAATACTTTCAACCCCTTCAGCTCATATGGAAAACCGTAGCCTGCCACCTTTCCCATTATACAGTTCAATAGCCTTTCTCTTTTCTCACAATTTTGAATAGCCTATCATATTTGGAGTTTTGTCACTGCAGCCATCACTGCAAAATCATTCGATAGTCCACCAATCAAAGTGCTTTGTCACCTCTCTGGATGAAAGGCACGATAATTCTGCACACAGACAGTATGAATGATTGGTTCTACAAAGGAAGGGTTGTTAAACTGAACACTATGACATGGCTGAGTTGTATTGCTGCAGCCTAGAAAAAAGTGTTCCCTTGCCCGGTGAATATAATGCATATTTTCCAGCCTAGGTTTCTCATTATACAGTGATATGTCCTTTTTTAAGTTTAAATAAAAGTAAAAAGCTTGTCCTGGGTTGTGTTATATGAATGCAACCCTGTCACAATTCACAGTTGGAACCACCTGCAGAGGTCTGTGATTAGATGGTGCCTTTTTTTGCCCATGTACTAACCCTGTGGGGCGGTCCTCCTTCTCTCCCCTCTCTCCCTCCCTTCCTCTCCCTCTCTCATTCTCTTTTAACAGGTTGCCTCTGTGAAGGACAGCCCAAGGGAAGAAGCCGCAGAATACTCTTCTAGGTGATTTTATTTGTATAGTCTGGGACGGACAACAGCCCCTCGTTCTTTCTCTCTCTTCCTCTCTCATTAACAGCCTGTGAATAGTGTCAATGGAATTGCTGGTGGCTGAACGGTGAAAGGAAAGAAGGCTTTATTCAGAGGCGTGTGGTCATTGACGTGAGTGGGGATTCCCACCAATCATCATCCAGTATTTTATATAAAATTTGAAATATAACATAGAAATACAAAAAACATTGGATAGTTTCAAAATAACCACTCAAATGTAATACTATAGAATACAACAATGCAATGCAGAGGGGTGAAAAAATTTGGGAACCCCTGATTTAAATGTCTGTTACAATGAATCTGTATGCGATCGAAAGCAAACTGGGGCTCGTTTCACAAAAGCAATTTCAGAGGATTTTAAAATCGCAGATCGCAATATCTTATCAAAACTCGTTTCACAAAAATTTGAAAATGTTAAAAAATCTAATAAAAAGTCATCTTGCTTTATTATTTTAAGACGTGTCATGTTTAACATTGTGCCATTTAGAGGTCAGGTTCCCCTTCTGTTCACTTAGATATTAATTGTAAAAAGATTTTTGACCAGGGGTCACCCCCCTGCTTACTTCCCTCCACTGGCTGCCTGTCATGGCTCGCATCAAATTCAAAACATTGGTGCTAGCCTTCCAAGCAGTTAAGGGGTCTTCCCCAGCTTACCTACAAAAAATCATCAGACCCTACACGCCTGCCAGACCTCTTCGTTCAGCCTCCACAGGCCGCTTGGCACCTCCCCCTCTCCGAACCTCCACCTCACGCTCACGACTACTGTCTGTTCTGGCTCCATGGTGGTGGAACGAACTCCCCGTTGAGGTCAGAACTGTGCAATCTCTCCCCACCTTCAAGCGCAAACTGAAGACGCACCTCTTCAAGCAGCACCTCTCCCCATCCCTCCCTACCTCCCTGTGATCCTTAATTGTTGTCTTTGTGATTTACGTAGTGTTTCGGTATATTTGGTTGGCTAGGTAAGCAGTATTTGGATAGTTAAGTTTGGTCATTTTTGCTTTGTTGTTTGTTTATTTGTTGTTTAAAAAAAAAAAAAAAAAAAAAAAAAAAAAAAAAGGCCCTGGTCCTTATCTTTGTTGTACGGGTAGCAATTGAAATTGTACTTCCCTCTAGGGTCTTTCAGCGCACTTAGCCCTGGTTATGGGTATGCACTTTGTTGTACGTCGCTCTGGATAAGAGCGTCTGCCAAATGCCAATAATGTAATGTAATGTAATAATGTAACCCCTGGAATAAATACCAGTGTATGTACTCAGGGGAAACCAGTATATAGTCTTTTATGTGTACATGAGTCACTGTTATCACTGAAAATGGAATTCCCAGTCAAGAAGAGTCAATTCTATTTGGTTTTGCATACTCATTTGTGTTTGTTTATTATTTAACATTTTTTCCAGCCATCCAGAGTAAATCAGAAGTCCATTAAGCAAACCAGCTCCATTAAACAAACCAGCATGCTGACATGGGACATGCATTGGCTTTGGAGGATGCTGTCTTTTTAAAGTTTTAATATGAACCGTCTGATTGGAGTGGTACATTATTTAAAGGCTTGCACAATCCAGCGAAGGTAAAATGAAGCACAGAGCTCCATAGACTCCGCTTTTTCCTCTGATGTCACGGAAGTTGTTACCGCTTCTTGCAGACACTTTCTGTGGTGAATCACACCTCCACTGAGGCTGTCGACAGTCGATTTTCATCTCTGGCAGACAAAAAAACAGGGGGACAGGTCATAGATTCATTTTAGGAGTTGTATTGTCGTTCGTGGTCGAAGGAACAATAGTCTGTTGACCTTCCTTGATACTCTGCTCTTAATTAATCAAAGCAATTGACTGAACTCTTACCTACCTCTTCTGGTGTCTTGGGTCTGACTTAGTTGCTAAGCTTAAATTGAAAGCAGAACTGCTTTCAGAACTGCTTTCAAACCCCCCCCCCCCACACCCAGCTAGCTTCCTCCTGTGAATTCTTCCCATTGGGGAATTTTTTCTTGCCACTGTTTGAATGTTTTTCTTCCGGCTGGGGATTTCCACTCAATTGCTTGCTTTCCGTGCGTTCAGGCCTGTTTTTTGCCCAGTTTTCTGTCGTATTTCCACAGTAAAGCATCTTCGTGACAGTGGCTCTGTAAAAAAGCGCTATACAAATACAATTGAATCCCTCGGTTCTGCCTCTAATGGTAACAACATATGCAGGACACAAAAATCAGCTGAAAGATATATGCATCCTGCAGGACACAGAGCCTCGGAGGGGAATATCTGTTTCAGGATTTCATGACAACGTCTCTTCCTAATTATTTCTCCAGGTGGTATAAGCTCACAACACCTGGAGACTGTTCTTGTATGCCTATTTGGAATTTTGCACTGTGATGCCTTCTGTGGGGGAATCGACATTGGTTTACACCTATAAGCTCACCTGCATACGCACTGGCCCTCCAAGAAAACGATTGCCCACCCCTGAATGATGGGCTTTCTGCTGGTGTCAGGGGAAATATGTTTTTCATTCTATATATATATATTTGTGCGTACTTCCACCTTGTTTTGTGGATCCTTCTGTTCATATTTAAAACTTATTTAAAGATAAATTCTGTTATCAGCACTAAAACTTGGAGTTTTAAGCAAAAGGTAACCATAATGTTTAAGATGGCAGCAAGGACTTTGTTAGGTTCTAATATTCAGACATTACTCCAGTAACCCTTCTGTACCTCTCAATCCCACCCTAAGATGTCTTCACTCTGGTTTTTAACCACAGTGGCCTGACTATCCAATCACCAAATATCTTTAAAAAATGTTTTATTTCAGGCATCATGCAATTTTGCTGACCCATAATGTGTTTGCACTGAAAGTCATACTTACAACACAAACTATGCACACCCTAATGTACAGTAGTCATATTTTGCTTTATTGATCCTTCAAGATTTTGTGGTGAAGTTCCCCTTTCCGGATGAATACAGCCTTTACAGAAACGCCTGCTCCTTTTATTTTCATCCCCAGTCACAGCAACAGAGGGCACTGCTGGCAATCCTAAGTCACTGGCTACTGTCAGCACCCATCAACTCAACCCTCAACCTTAGCCCTAGTGAAAGGGTCATCACAGACCAGCATTTTTACAGTAAAAAAAATAAAATAATACCGTTTTAATCTGCTGAACTTTGTCATCTAATGTATGTTGGAGCATATAGCATGAACATAAACACATTTGATCCATTTGTAAATGTGCAAACATGCACATAAACCTTTGAAATGTTTCTTATCTGAGATAAAATATGCTCCTTCTTTCCTGAGATATAAAATATACCTTCTTTTCTGAGATGCAATATGATTTTTTCCCCCTGATATCTGATATCTGATTCTCAGCAGGATTTTCCTTGGTGCACCAAAGTTTAACAGCCAGATTTTAAGGGAGATCCTACAGAAATGTTATCATGTGTGTCCCAGAGAGTTTAAAGAGTAAAGCAGATCCTAAAGCATGTTTTAAAAAATGTTATAAAACAGTCCAAATAGAATGTTTTAAATGGTAACAGATGAATTGGTGCACTGCTATTTTTAAGTTATTCATACAAGCTTCTCATATCGCAGAGTTAGATTGCAAAAATGGACTTGAGTGGTAATTTGATATCAGTTTCTGTAATATGATGACCTTTCTGTTTACTAATTGGTATATGGGACTGTGGAGCTATTATATGAGACTGTCCTTCTGTATTCAGTAGTTGCTTGTTGCGAGCTAAAATGTCTAGTAATTGCATTCTTTTGTTGGGTTTTTGAACATTTTTAGATGGGTTTGGCTGAACGAGTAAACTTTATGGTAGCAGAACGATAACATGAACATTAAGAAGGTATCGCACTAAGTCCTCTAAAAAGCTAAAAGAGTAAACTTTATGGTAGCTGAAAGCTAAAGTAAATATTAAGGTGTTGCAGTAAGTCCGCTAAACTTTTCTGTTTAGCTAAAAGAGTAAACTTTATGGTAGCTGAAAGCTAAAGAAAACATTAAGAAGGTGTTGCAGCAAGTGCTCACAAGAATCCAGCTGTGATGGCTAAAATGGCCAACACACTTTAAAACAAATGGCCATTAAAAACCAGAACTGCTGGTAGCTCACCACCCTATTACTTAATCCTTCAGGGCAACACAACAAAGATGTCATAAAATAACAGTTCCAAAAAAGACAACAAAAAGTTACTTCTCCCAAGAAAGTATAGGCCCAGCGCATTTCAGGTCAGCACCACATGGTGTCTCTACTGCAATAATCCGCTCCCAACAAGCCTAAGGGCACAGTCCATAAATTCACAGTGGGGCTGGGGCTACCTACAGCCTGGCAGGTCCTGGACAGTGCATTACAAGACATTGGACCAGCGACTTAGTGAAATAGTGCAGCCCATAATTCATACAAGGCCATTGGGTATAGATGTAAATACACTTAAATCCAACCTCATAGTCTGTACTTGAACCTCATATTCATATTCATCGTTTTATTTGAAATCCAATGTGGCGCAGTGCAGAGCCAAACCAACATTGGCTGTCTACTCCACAATTTTAGATTTGTCAAACAATTGATGTGGCTAAAGTGCACATTTTCAACTTATTTACAGGATATTTTTATACACTTTGGTTTCACCATGTAGAAATGAAAACGCATAACTGTTTCGCACGGAGATCTCCCCACCCACCATTGCTCAGTTCAGGTCTTCATGTGGGTCTTCAGTCTAAATTTCTCATTTTCTTGCATATGCCGAGATATGTTTTTTTTCCGATTCATTATCTGTTCCTGTAGCCCAAGAGCATATTGAGGATGTAAAGGTTGCTTATGTTGTAGAATGTACCATATCGCAGATAGTACATTATACAAAGTGCATTATGCTTGTAGTCAGATTTATCGCCAACATTTTTTACTGCTGGGTGAAGGTGAAGATGAGGGGATATTCAGGTTTGTTTGTTACAGTTATTTCTGCCCGGTAGACCTTTTTGAAAACCTGCTGTTGGTTTTTGGAGCTTACCAACAGTGATGCCTGTACCAGAACAAAATGTTTGTGTTCCTCTGTATTGAGGAAACGTTCCATGGTATTCTCCCTTGAATAAACCTTCTAAATAATTCCAGTCAGCTCTGTTCACTGTCAAACACCACAACAAACACAGGGAGGCCGTTATGGATTCTGTTTTTCTGCAGTGGAGAGACGATAGGTCCAATTCCATTCCATTCTTCAACTAAGTACGTAGATGCTTTGCGCAAGCATGCTTTTGTGTTCCAAGTTTTCAAAATACATGCAAATCACAGCATATGTCTTTTAATACAAGGAAATCACAGATAATTGCCCCTTAAACGTAAAGCAAGCCCCGATCCAAAGACCAAAGATCAAATTCCTGTGAGCTGCAATGCATTTTTTAAGAAGAGATGCACTCATTAAATAATACCCGGTCTTAATTTAGTGGTAACCTCTCTGCCATTTTCAATGGTATTTTTTCAGTTCTGTTCTGACAGACTCCGAATGATAGGGAGATAGGAGATAGCACATTTCTTTTAAACACACCAGGGCATGGTGAGTTCTGACCTCTGATGACTTGTGTTACTTAAGCCAATCCAAAGCTTTGAAGAGTGTTGTGGAACTATAATGGAATAATATGGCTGGAATAATAAGTGGCAATAATACCAGTAAGTATAGTCTGAACAGTAATCACTCCACTTCAATTACTAATTGCTCTGGTCACATTGCACTGAAAACTATAACATGGCCTTGGATAGTTATAATGAAAGCAATAATTGGGATCACTTTCAGAAACATTTTAATGAGGTTCCAATGGTATAAAACAGTCGGTGAGAACAGCAGGTGTGTTACAATTGAAGATGAAAAGCAAAAAATTGTTTTTTACCACTGGCTTGTTGAGGATCAACAACACTCAACGCTCTAGTGTGCACTGCATTGTACCCTTTACATCAAAGAGAATACAGCCATGGACTCCAACAAACCAGGCTACCATATAACCCCAGGGCTCCCTCCATTGTAGAGTAGTTGGTTGTAAAATATTATTATTATTATTATTATTATTATTATTATTATTGGTACCTTTTCCGTACAATATGTCTAACATGAGACACTGGCAAATATTACTTCCCACTCCCTCCCCAAAAGAGACTTGTTTCTAGGTTTCCTAATGCATTAAACTGTGAAAAGATAACCATGCCCCCTGGAAATATATGATAAACCACCACTATAACCTTTTCCAGAGCTGACCTAATTTAGTGTCCATCGTGATTAGCAGGATCAGAATAATTAGTGTAAGCTTTTTTTTTTTTTTTTTTAAGAAGGGGGGGTGGGGGGGTTCATTGGTCTCCAAGGTTGACCCCAGTGTAGGTTTTTTTGCATTCCTTCCATTTTTCATGGTGCAATTCTCAATCACTATGGTAGCAGTGTATCAAAAGCATTAAAACTCACGGTTCTATCTCTGTAACCTATTTTAAGATTCCATTGCTTTAGCGACAACAGTTCCTTATTTTGTAACATGGGTGGAAAAACAAGAGTGGAGGGACCTTCTCTCAAATCAAGGTAATGTCAGTGTCATTTTCACAGCAAGGGTCCAGCAATCCAAATGTTTTTAATTCTAAAAAGCCACAACATTTAGTATCCACTCATAAACAGCACATATTTTCAGTGAGAAAAAAATCTACATTTGAGCTTCTGTAACTTTGTTTTTGACCAAAGGGTTACCTTTCAAAAGAGGATTACGCCTGTAGTCAAAAGGGCTCGAGAATAGTCACCATTTCATTTTGGGTACGTCATTTTCAAGCTTGTGTCAAGAAAAGGATACTTAAGGGGTTAAATGAATTTTTAGATGGGCTTGATTATTAATATTCTTTTGTTTTTGTCCCATATTACCACCTCGATACACTGTACGGCCTGCAGCTGAGCCCTCAGGTCCCAGATACTAATTAAAAGCAGCTGTATCTGAGGTAATGAACTTTAATGACTTGGGTCATGAATTAAAGAGCATAAGGCCCGGGGCTGTTCCATATTGCACTGACCTCTGCCTGACTCCATGTGCGAGGCCATTAGCTCCACCGTACGTCACCTGGGACAGGCTGCAACCGTGGCACGTTTATTTGCTTATTGTCAGCCAATCGTCAATTTTTAGCGCTCCCAAACCACATTACATGTTTTGAAGGTAGCTCCGGTGAACCCGTGGGCATAAATTACTTTGAACTTTGGCTGTTCAATTGGATGTGTGATCCAGGGTCACTCAGTAGTCCATTTAATCACCGGTCAGTGGCCATAAGCTATTTATTGGATTTTTCAATGGGCATTTTAATGATGTGTACTATGAGTATTTTTAGTTGCAGTACAGGTCCTATATCTGGTTATCTATTAAAAGCTTTATTAAGAACAGAGGTCTGTGTTGGTAGAACAGGGTCATGTGTGTATAGAGGTTGGAAGACACATTTATAAACGTTGCGTAGGCACAAAAGAATGCGTAAGCCACTTTCTAAGCAAACTTGGCATTTATAAAGAACGAACTTGACGGGAAAATGTGCGGTTCTCCACGGAAACTCTGATCCATGCGTACGCACATTAACTGGAGAAATGAGAAACTGTGCCTTTAATGCTCGTGACGTAAGCCCAGGAAAACGGGAAGTGAAACAGGATGTAAAAAGGTATAAAGATTTGCCGGGAGTTGTGGCTGGGTATGGCTGCTGTAAGGACGTGCTTCGTCCCTGTTATACTTATTAAAGTGTTGTATTGTTGAATCTCGCTATACGGGTTCTCTCCCTTCCTAAGTGCAACACAACATTTGGCGACGAGAGAAGTCGAAAATGATACACAACAGATACCACTGTGTAAAATAAATTGAAATTGATTGTTGTTGATTGTACTCTTAAAGGGTTCTGATTTTCTGCATGTTTACACTAGGACTCGGAACTATACTGTCCTCTCAGGTCCTCTGCACTTGTTCTTGTGTTTAATTTGCACTTTGTTGTACGTCGCTCTGGATAAGAGCGTCTGCTAAATGCCATGTATAATGTAATGTAATGAAATATTACCTCTCACGTATCATATATGAAGAGTTAATTTGCAAAAACGGATAAAAGCCTCTCTTACAACGAATAAACAAACAGCTGCTTGATTGATGCTCCCTGGAGTGCCCAAAAAATATGATTTAGGATGATAAATATAAACGGAGATGTTGTTGTAAAATAATCCCTCAAATATGTAGACGAATTGTTAAAACAATACTTCATGTTATTAAATGTATTCTCATAAATAATATGGTGAACAGTCGGACAAATTGCGCTGCACTGATGCCGTTTACAATGCGTCAGTCGGGCAGATACGAGTGCATAGTTTCATATATTGTTATCATATTCATATATTATGTTTTATAAAGTGTTTATTGTTATGGATTTTTGTTCGTTTTATCTCTTAATTTTGTAACTGTGTTTTCAATGGTGCTAGACAAATAACGTGTATTACTATTATTATTATTATTATTATCATCGTCATCATCACATTCGTTGCGCAGAACTGTTCGTCATTTACAATCAATCAGGATAATTCCCACACCTGTAGCTTTTCAGAGGCAATCAAATGGCTGAAATCCCTTTTCTTGGCCTTCTTTTCAGCGTTTGCCATTGTCGTCTTCGTGAAATGCATATTCATTAGGGGTGTTTCACTGCCTATTTATAGGCAACTGTGGGCGGGACATGAAGCTGGCAAAGTTGCGCCACATTTAGAGTTGATTGTGATTTATAAAGGAAAACTGGCGTTATAAATCAGAATATTGTTTTGCGTACGCACGTCCTAGGTTTCATGCTTACGCAACCTTTTGACGTGAATCCTAAGCACAGTTTTATAAATGAGGCCCCAGGTCAACAGTACAGATACATTTCTGCATATGCAAGTATACACGTCACATGATTATGCTTAACTGTTTTGAATGAAATAAAATGAATTTAAAACACAACGATATGCCACTAGTAATGTGTAATACTGCCTTGTCTAAATTAATTATGAAATAATAAATAATAATAGTATTCATAATATTCATAATCATAATCATAATAATGTATGGGGCAGGGGGTGGATATGGGGCAAGGATCTCCCAACAGAAATAGGATAGAAGAACTTAAAGCAATATTAAAGCAATATAATGTGTCTGTGCAATGATATACATTCTACAGAAATCAGAAGAGTATGTCTGGATTAGCATTGAAAAATAATGGATGTCTATGGGAAACCAGCTATAGGCTGAATCGAATCACAGTGTGGCTTATTGAGGACAATAACCATGTGGTGAGTTATAGCTTTTTTTGTGAGGGACGGATAAATACTGAATGAGTTATGACCATTCATGTGATTGGTCGCAGCCAATATGAAATTCACAGCTGCCATAGTTATTGTCCAATAAAGCTGGTTTATAGTTACCAGGTACTACATAAATGGCTGTAACAGTTATGCGTTTTGGCAATGTAGTCGCTGCATTCGGCGGACTTCATGCCCATACAAGGGCTTCCGGTTCCAGTTTCCCTACTGTGACATGTCTGAGCCCCATTTGGACCAGAGCTATGACACAAGTTGCATCCTACGGCAAGATGCTAATTTCTGGGGTTTCCCAAGCAGTGCGTGCAGGATTATAACCTATTCAAAAGTCAATCAACCTTTAGTTTCCTTGTGTGTGTATATGTGTGCGCATAGGTGTGTGAATCTTCTGCAAGATCTGCTTGTGAATTAATACCTTATACAATGAATTATAAATTATATTGACATTCTTTTGTTTGAGGAGGCTACTGTTGTCTAGACAGACAAACAAAAATATGTCCAATTTAAACGTAATTTGTAATTCATTGTCTGCTATGTCCACGCCAAGAACTACTAATATGATGAATTGTGTTCTATTTATCCACTATTAGACTATACTATCATGCAAAGTTGAAAGTGGTATTCCCTTCCTTGGATCGTGGCTGGTATGTTCAGCTGTATATTGCCTTATTGAGCTGTATTTCTGTTGAGTAACAAAAAGGAAAGGGCATGGTCCTGCCCTGAGCTGCCCCAAATCCAACCGCCCAATTCGGCAGACTGTCAGTCCACTTCCACTGGAGCTGCTGACCTCGTGACCTGTGCAAACAGATGCAAGGTACCATATAAGACATGGGCTGCAGTTTCACAATAACTCACACGGGGGAGAAAGCACAGGTTTGATTTTCATCCTGCTACCGTTAATTGGTCGAATGTTAGGCATGGGCAAAGTTGCAATACTTTTGAGAAAGCAGCTTTTCCTAAACTTATTTTCGGGAAAAAAAGGGCGGCTGAATAATATTCCAAGTGCAAGCCATTTTGTCCTGGGGTAAAGGTGCACGCTGTGCAAATGAATAATTGAACCGATATTCTCTGTTCTCTGCTGTATTGCGACACTTTGCTCTTTGCCGCAGTGCTCCTGCAGTCATTGAAGTCAATTTTGTGTTTCGATTCAAGAAACAAGTGGTAAGCAAGGCTGTCCAGTAGCAAAAAAAATAAAAAAGACAATCCTCAGCTGGATTGTACCAAAGCATTTCTTCACTAAATTTCCACTCCTCCCTGGCCTCAGAATGAACAAGACAGATTGAGGTAATAAAACCGACAATAGACCAATTCCCTGTCCAGGAGGTGTAATTCACACCACATTAATTTCTGTGAGCATAACAACCCTGGCAATACTGGTTTCTGTCAAAAGTGTGGTTTATATTTTGTCATTCACATAAAAAAAATAAAAAAACAAACAAACAAAAAATTATTTTGCAAAAGACATTGCAAGGGCTGAACATTTTAAAAAGATGACCCAAGGCACTCTGGGATTGATAATGGCTGATTATTACAGTATTACGATGATTCTGATGATATTATTATTATTATTATTATTATTATTATTATTATTATTATTGCATAGTAACGATAATGGACTGCATTTCTATACATAACTCTTCTCAGCTCATGATCTCAGATGGCATTACAACTCTTCTCGAAAGCTCAGCACACAGTGATTTTAGTCTAAAGGGAGGGAATAATTGAGTGCAGATTGTGAAATCCAGTTTGGGCTAGAAGCCCTCTTTGCTAGAAACTACTTTGCAGTAAGTACCATGTAATCTTTAATGACCATAGTCAGGACCTCAGTTAAACTTCTCCTCTGAAAGACAACTCCACTGTGTTATTACTGCCCTGAGACATTTGGATTCAGAAAGAAGACCACCCCTTACTGGTCCCCCAACACCACTTCTAGCAGCATCTTAGTTTCCCTAAGAGATCTCCAATTAAATTACTAGCCAGCCCACACTTGCTCAGCATTAGCCATTCAGCAGGAACATAGTAATAATAATTCATTGTTTCCTATGTATAATGTATTTGTCATAATGGTGTACCACTGTCCAAGTCGGTACATGCAGTGTTGTCTACGTGCTATATTTCCCATGTGCACAATATCGCGATAATTTTTTTAGCCATTTCACATGATATTGTATACATAGCACTCTATTATGGAGTCTGAAGAGGTGATTATTGATTTGATAATTTCACACATTACTTTTCGGAAAGATTTTACACACACTGTTCCAAAGCACTATTGCTTCTTGATTATTTTTTATTTTGTATGACCGACTGTGATCCAGACAATTTCGCTGATACCAACAAATTAACAACCAATTTACTAAGACTGTTACTAATTACACACTCGAATAAATGAAATGCTCTCATTCACAATTTTGCAGTAGGAAACACCAATAAAACGTCCTGAGATATGGATATGGAGCTACCACAAGAAAACGAAAAATAAAATGTATAGGTATAGGTAAGTAACCAAATGGTGAATGTGGTGTAGCTGCTTCATGCCATATTACAGCAAAGGATTACAATGGAAACGGAATACTTTGGAGTGACATTGCATATAAAATTTGTTCTTATAATAGGCCTGTAATAAGAGAAGATATCATGATGATAGGCAACCTACAAAAAAGGTGGTGGTCGAACTAAGTAAATAATATGATAGAACAACAGGTGGAAAAAATTCCAGCAAAATTATAAAGTTGTGGGGGTGGGAAAGAATAGACATGAATTAACTTACAGGAGAATGTACAACTGTATTCACAATTTATTATATACCCTAATGAAATATGTGGGAAATAAAAAGGTACGGCAGGATTATTTTATGGGTAGGACAAAATTGGAAAGTGCTGAAGTTACAAAAGACTTGGGGGTAATAGTTGACCAAAGCCTGTCAGGTTCTAGTCATTGTGCGTTAGCAGTAAAAAAGGATGCTAGGGTACATAACCAAAAGTACTGAGTATAAGTCTAAGGAATTTATACCCTTATACAATACTCTTGTTATACCACACTTGGAGTACTGTGTGCATTTCTGGGGGCCGCACTATAAGAAAAATATAGAGGCACTGGAAAAGGTTCAGAGAAGAGCAACCAGATTGATTTCATGTATAAAAGATAGGAGTTATGAGGGGGGGGGGATTTGATATTAATCGCTTTAAAGAATTTAAAAGCCACAAAGTGAACTATATGTGATTATTCAGGGTGAGTTTGGTTAGCAGAACGAGAGGGCACAAATGGAAATTGGCCCTCTCCAAAGGAGAAATTCCGTACAGATGTTAGGAAGCGAGTGGTCACTGTGGAAATAGCTTGCCAGGACATGTTATGGAGGTAGAAACACTGGGGGTTTTCAAGACCAAGCTTAATACGGTTCTAGATACTATTTAGCCTTTAGGCAAACAAAGCAGTAGGTACACTTAGGGGTAAGATAATGCGAGCATTGCTGGGCTGAATGGCCTGTTCTTGCTATTATGTTATGTCATACGTCTTATGAACGCACATGCAGAACAGTTGTTTAAATTCAGAATTGCGTTTTTATACTGACTGCTAGCTGACTTCTGTCAGAGAAGTGAAGTTTAAGGTGAAATAAGGTTAATTTCTGTATCCAGCAGTTTAACAATTAACACCCTTGTTTAATGTTTGGCACTCTGAACACCAAACACAAGCACACCAACTGTATTGCTGTCGAGCAACAAAAAGTAATCCAACATGTAAAATACATTTATTAAACTGAATTTGTTCATTATTTCCAAAAGATGTGAATTATCAAATAAATTGCCAAATTTGTTGATAGGATGAGCAACCTGTTGGTTCAACATTTATCAAAATTTACAACTGACAATAAATAAAGTTAAGAACTTTACTAAATTATAGAATAATCAACATCTAAATCTAAAGACGAGGGTCTGCTACCTTAAACAAACTATAGGCTATATTGGCACATAAAAAATACCACCTGCTTTCAGGAGTTCTAAAAATCATAGTTCTAAAAAGTCACCATTCATGCGTGCTTTAGTAAATCAGACAGGATACTTAATTTGCCTAATTTAAATAATATCCACCCTGGTGTCCTGACCAGGTGTCATGTACAACACTTATCACAGTGGTATGAAGCCTTTATGGGGTCATCACTGAAGTATATTGCTTTTGTCCTATATTCATTGTCATAGTGAGCATTCTTGGTGCATCCCTTCTCAACATGTGGCTTTTATGATCTCACCCACGCTGTTGTCATCTGCAGCAGTCCAAGTATAGCCATGATACAGCTCCTGCGTTTAGCCTTTTTCTGTAGAGGTCTTCAAACTTCAAAAACAAGCTCAGCTGGGGTTCTTTGAGTCACGAGAAAAATGTTTCTGAGTGAGAGTATTACATATTATCAGTCGCATCTAACAAGTCAACAAACATACTATTTTTGAAAAAGAAATGTTTTCAGAGCTGTATTTCATAGTTAATGTGTTGTTGCTAAGCTGGCTAAAGAGGGCTCTCACTTCCTCATCACATGAAGTGGCAACAGCACATTTTGCTTTGTGTGCTGATATAATCACAAAGATTAATAGTGGAAACTTGCATTAATGAGTGAGATAAATTAATTATTGACTATTCATGTTTTCAATATTGTCATGTTATTCCTTGCAATCTACAATGACAATAGATTGTGTGTGTGGGTGTGTTGTGCCCAGGAAGCAGTGAAAACCCAAAATTGATGTCTTTTCTTGTCATGAGAAACAGTTAAACATTGCCATTTTATGTTTTCATAAAAGCAGTACATTGGCAGGGTACAACGACTGTCTTATGAGACTGCAGTTATGAAACCAGAAGTCAGAATCAAAGTTAAGTGCCACACATCTATTACAGAAAAAAAAAATCAATGATGTGTGTTGTTTTGTTGTAAAATGTTGTGGTATAGACTGAAGAAAACACAGTCTCTCTGGACTATGAAGTAAGAGAACAGTTATTCACAGATTTTATTGATGAGTGAGACATGAAACATATTGATTTAGGGTTTAAATTTCAATGAAGAGGCTTTATCATAGGGGGTCCGGGGAGGCTGGGTCATTTTTGAATAAAAAAAAGAAAATATGATGAAATTAAGTGTCAAAACAGAATCTAAATCTTGGAAGAATGTTTTTTTTCCTTTGTTCTCACATTTCCTTTGTTCTCACTTCTGGCATTCATTCCGTTTTAATTTGTTTTACACATAATTTGAAGGATAGTGAAAGCTGAACATTTATTGGCCCAAACGGCTGTAATTTTCCGGTTATCACACGGCAGCATTAGACACTAACTAGCTCTGTGCCCAGTTTACTTTTAATCTGTGGCTGACAGATTCCTGCTGAATGTATTCCAGCCCTTGTCATACCAAACAGAATTCACCGCAATTGACCTTACTGTTAATAATTACTGTCTGTCAAGTATTTACATTCTCATATAAACATGCAGTACCTTCTAAAATGTTTGTCATGCACATCACTCTCCATAAGGACATCTCAAAAAAAGTTCCTTAAATACAAGTGTGTTTTGTCAAGTTTTTTTTCCTTGTGTGTGAATTTGTGTGCATGTTTTCCGTGTGTGCTGTCTGTGTGCTGTGTGTGTGGTGTGTGTGGTGTGTGTGTGTGTGTGTGTGTGTGTGAGTGCCTGCACTTGTT
Organism: Conger conger; assembly: GCF_963514075.1. Classification (NCBI taxonomy): domain Eukaryota; kingdom Metazoa; phylum Chordata; class Actinopteri; order Anguilliformes; family Congridae; genus Conger; species Conger conger. The sequence goes on along the minus strand of NC_083772.1, from coordinate 38,174,246 downwards.
AGGCCATATTTGAGTCTGCGTTTGTTCAATTGTGAGCTCGTGCCTGTGAAGGGGTTTCAGTGTGCGATTCTGTCGGAGGGAGGGAGACAAAGAGAGATAGTGTGTGCACATTTGAGATGGAGAATGTGCTCGAATTCACAGAGGAGCATCTGCCCAAGCTGGCAATGTTGGCCTGGGTGGCGCAAATGCCAGTGTAGGGTGGGGGGGAGTGTGACAGGTGGCAGGGGCCGGAGCTGCTTTAGGGATAGGGTTAGAAGCGGAGTGTGCCATCGCTGCTCGTGATGGGGGAGGCATCTCTGTCACTCACGACCCCACTTTAGCAAGCATCACACATCTTCCCATCTCCGGGCGCATGCCAGACGATGGCTCCGGAAAGCAATTTGGAATCATAAAATACTGCCCGGGAGAGAGATACCACAAATGAGAAAAGAGGAAAGTGGCCAGAGAGAAAAAAAAAAACAGTTTGTTGGAGATGGACAGACGGTTGCTGTCTATTAGCTGACGAGGGAGGTATTCGGCCCTGGCCTTGTAGCCCTCTCAACAATGTATTTACGGGTGAGCGTCTGAGCTCTTATGATGCTGCACTGGGCTTCAGCTATAGAGTGCAGTCCATAGGTATTTGGGCAGTGGTACAATTTCTGTTCTTCTGGTTCAGTACTCCAGCACATTGGATTTGAAATGAAACAATATGAGGTTAAAGCACAGACTTTCACCTTTAATTTGTGGGCATTTACAATATTGGGTGGTTTGTGTAGGAATTGCATCCCTTTTTATTGTATATATATCCCCATTTTTGGACCAAAGGTAATTGGCCAGTTGGCTTTTTAGCTGTTTCTGGTGAGTCGGTTGTATTCAATTGTTTCCTTGGCGCAGGTACAAGAAAGCTTTCTGTATCTAGTCTTGATTCTAGGGTTTTGATTGCCTTTGGAGTCAGTTATTGCCGTTTGTCAACATGAGGACCAGAGTTGTGCCAATGACTGTCAAGGAAGCCATTATGAGGTTGAGAAATAGGTTCAGAGCCAAAAGAATTGTACCACTGTCCAAATACCTACAGACTGCACTGTATATATACACTCAATGAGCATTTTATTAGGTATTTATTGCATTTTGTGTTGAGAGAGTCCCTTATGCATACCACCGTTGTAATGTGGGGTTATTTGTGTCACCTTCCTGTCAACTTTGACCAGTCTGGCCCTTCTCCTCTGATGTGTCTCATTAACAAGGCATTTTTCCGGCATAACTGCTGCTCACTAGATGTTCGCACCATTCTCTGCAAACTCTAGGGACTGTGAGAAGATGAGGAAAACAGCAGTGTTGATGCAAATTAAGTGGGCCGTCATGAAGATCAGAAATGAAAATCAATCAATCAGGAACATTGCAAAAACCCTGGGCATGCCCAAGTCAACAGTTTGGTTCATTATTAACAAGAAGAACAACTGGTGAACTCAATTATGTCAAAAGACCCGGTAGACCAAGGAAGAACATTCAGAGAATATTCTTTGTGGTGAAGAAAACCCTCCTGACAGTGGCTCAACAGATCAAACACACTCTCCTGGATGCAGGTGTAGATGTGTCATAGTCTACCATACATAGAAGACTACACCAGCAGAACAGCAGAGGGTATGTTAGAAGATGCCACTGATAGGCCTGAAGAACAGAAAAGCAAGATTACAGTTTGTTAAAAAAGCACCTAAAAGAGCCCCAAGAGTTCTGGAACAAAATCTTGTGGACAGATGAGATGAGGTTCACATGCACCACTGTGATGAAAAAAGGAATGTTTCAAGAAAATAAGGGGTTTTATATGGCCAAAAAGTGTAAAATCCTTGATTAATCACCGGATCTGAATCCAATTAAACATGTATTTTACATGCTGACGAAGAGACTGAATTCAAAAAGGCCCCTGAAGATGGCTGCAGTACAGGCCTGGAAGAGCATCACCAGGGAAGATACCCAGCGTCTGATGATGTCTATGCATTGCAGACTTCACGCAGTCATTGCATGAAAAGGATTTGCGACCAAATATTACAAATGATAACTTTATTCTACATTATGTTACACAGTCAAATATGTTTTGATGCCCGAAAATGTGTGTGTGTGTGTGGGGGGGTATCGGTATCCGATACGGATGAAAATACCCTCAGATTAAAGCTGACAGTCTGCTCTTCAACGTCACTGTCACTGTATCCTTTCAAACGCAAAGTGCTAGAGTACAGAACAAAAAATGTGAGACAGTCAAATGAACAATGGTGCTCACTGTCCCTTTGAATGCTATAACAGTACATCCAGTAAAAGCATGTTGTTTCTGCAGAGCAGCAGATTTATCTGCATCTCCACGGACTGCAGTCCGATAAAAGAGGCTCAGTTTTAACCGTGAGCCTTAAACTCCAGTTTATTTACAGCTTTGGCGGCAGGAGGAAAGAAGCCCAGAGCTGGCTTTTATCATTTGTGTTTTGTGTCTGGTTCCACCTGAATGCCAATGCCAAGAAACTGCAGAGAAACTTTTTATGAGGTTATGTAAGGTATTTTGGCGGTTTCTTTTGCACGGTATTCAGAAGTGTCAGTCAAGCAAAATGGACACGCCTCAAAAAGAGAAAAACCAACTCCCTAGTGCGTGAAAATGTACAAGCAGAGATTATCAATCCATCAACGAAATAGCACATTCAGCAGCATTTTTTTGCACAGAAATCATTTTTGGTTCTTTGCAAAAGTATCACATGCAAATTCCTGGGCTTCCTCAAAAGTTAATTATGCTAATTTGCTTGATGATCACGGGAGACCGGGAAGCAATATAACACTTTTAGGTTTTCACTGAATAAAATAAATAAATAAATAAAAAAGACGAGAATTTCTGAGAAAGACAGAAATTGCACCCCTTACAAATAAATTAATGTTTAAAATGTATTATGTGAGTTAACAAAACATAAAAACAAAACATAACTATGATTAAAAAATACAGAACTGTTAAAGTGTTTTGATACATTAAAGCTCATATGAGCACAGCTGGCATGGGCAGTTTGACCAATAGAAACAACTTTTGGGCTTAGTACACATGTGACATTCAATGTTTTCCACTACACTCAGGCCATGATACATTTCACACAATGAATTCCGATGCAACCGAACATATTTCTGATACACAAATAGTAAAATTCACTGCGAACCTGTACAAGATAAGTGCTCAATAGGGTTGTTTCCAGGCAACCAGTCAGATGTCTGCCCCTTTAAGATAGCTGACCCAGATACAGAAAATATATGAAAACAAACTAAAAGTAAAAAAATAAAATAATAATAAAACGGCTTGTTGAGATGTATTGGCAGTATTTGTGTCTCTCCACACACACACACTGCCGTGGGAAACACTTGGGGCTCAATGCAGTCTCGCCATATTGCCAGCTACCGGGCTATATATTAAAATATAGCCCAGATTACACGCCTAGCATCCGGGTCGCATTAGCTATACATTAGAATATACTCGATGGAGCCCAGGTTACCTGATGCACACCTAGCATCCAGGCCGCACTGGCTACATGCGCCTTCAGGATGTCTTTAAAAAGCAACCCTTCTATTGAAACACCACAGTTCAAGAGGTAAGTATAACTGCTTAGACCGGCCCACGCTTGGAATTATGCCACGTTTATATCATTTTAGAGGAATAAAGTAAAGGGTAAGATAACAATGTCCCGGATGACAAGTAGACAGTTCCGGGAAAAACGCAAAGCAAGCAATGTATTCCCAGCTTCTGGTGAAATTGAATGTAGTGATGGAAAGGACTTTACCTAAAATGACCTAAAGAGGTTTACACTGAAGTCGATTCATAATGCATATTCTACCTGAGAGCTTTGCTGATAGCGTATTCGTATGAGTGTGTGTGTGTTGCTCCAGAGTAAAATGATATCAATCTTTTGCTTTTCTGCAAACTATTGCATGGCAGTTCATTTCTCCAATTGTTTTCTTAAGCTTTGATATGATGTAAGATTGTAAGAGAAGTAATATGTTAACTCTGAATTAAAGCAGTACATGACTCATAACATGAATTAAACAATAGGATTCCACATTAAAGTATTCACTGAGGATTTTGATTTTGCTTGTTATGGCAAGTTTCTGAATATAGAATGTCATGATATTTCAGGCAGAATAATCATTTCTCTGTCTCTTCAAATGGGTTGAAAATCCCCCTGGCATAATGCAGAAGGTATTCATCCAACTAGTTTCAACTGAAGATGTGTCCTTGGACTCCAGCAAGGCAACCTTGTGTGGAATAATGGGTGCTTTTGGGAGATTATCTTCAATGTGGTCTAATTGACTTCATTTTCCTCTACACAGATCATTTGTTTAAACTAACATATTTTGCTTTGTGAATAAAATGAAAGAATAGCATTGATCACGAGCCTTCACACAAACACGAACAAATAGGTATGGTTAGAACTGACAGTGTGGTCACCAGAGAATCCGTTCAGTTTAATCACGGCATTTGAGTTTATCTGGGAAAGATCAACAAAGGTGAAGATGAAAAAGGTAAAATAAAATCTCACCTATGTGTAAAAATGAGATTCACAACTTAAGTACTCCTTCTGCGCGCGCAAGTGAACCCCTTAGATCACATAACAGTTATTTATCTGACGCCTTTATCCAAAGCAACTTAGTTTATTAGACTAACCAGGGGACAGTCCCCCTGGAGTAATGTGCGGTTAAGGGCCTTCCTCAAGGGCCCAACAGCTGCACGGATCTTATCATGGCCCAGCCATGCACCTTAGCCACTAGGCTACAGGCTACCCTTGAAGATTGAAGCTACAGAGTGGATAATATAAATGTAGGAGGGAGACTTTAATGATAGTGAGACTAATTGAGTCTAAATCTATCATGGAAAAACGAGGCTTAGTCACCAGTTTACACAGGACTTTCTTTTGCTTTGTTCATTCCCTAGTGACTGATTACCATGGGCTGTCAGCTAACAGTGGTTTCCCATTGGCTCTTAATATTGTGCACTGTGAACTACTGGTGATTGACTGGTAGGGCTCCGCTATGGGGGATATCCATATACATATATTATTTTTGTTGTCTTACAATGGATCTGTAGGTCTCAAATTTTAATTCCTGATTCATTTCAGAGCTTGATGTTAAAACCCTGTATGGGTCTCACTGAGCGTTAATGACAAACACTTTAGATGACATTTCTGTGTGACTGGGAGATATCCAATTTTGTTGATATCCAATCTGTACATGGCTGGAATTAATGTTCTATTTACATATTCTTCACAACAGACCAGAGGATTAAATGTCAATAAACTTTTATTGCAATACTTGATACCAAATAACCAAATAAAAACCCGACTTCAGCAGGGCTGCTAAGCAACAGCCCATCACCATGGTGTTAAAATAATCCTAAAATGTAGGAATGCCATCTGCTGTGTTGAATGGAGATGGGGTGAAGCGCCGCAGTCACACTAAGCGCTTGGCACAGGAAATCCGGGAACTCCCACTGAAGTCTCACACAAAATGGCAGAAACACGGTCTCTGCCCACATAGTTTCTTTTGTGATACTACAATGGAGTAAAGCGCTCAATGCAGTCACACGCTGAAAGCACAGAGAGACGTGTTACAGGCCGTTCCTCACACACTCAAACACCTAGCCCATAAATGTATTCTTTTTTTTTGACAGGGGAGAATGGGAGAGGCATATGAATGACTTCAGACTTGTTCCAAAGTCTTCATCTACTTTCCTCGTATACAGCACTCTTTGCTCTTCTGTTGTTCTGTGACTCATTGTGACCAAAGTCCACCTTTTTTCAGTTTTAAGAATCCACTACCCATGTAACAGTAGAAGTTTTTAAATAATTTATTTCCGATTTTTCCATTTTTCTCTCAATCTGGAAGGCAATTGTACCCTATCTAATCCAATTAGTGTTAGCTGGGGGATACACCGCCCACACCCAGTCCCTCGGTGGCCCGAAGGGATCTGGCGATCCGAGAACAACACGCCTTCAAGCCGTCTCATCTCATGCTCGTGACCGTGATTCTGAGGTGCTCGGAGTGCTGTTGTGTGCGGCGATCTGCTAACCCTCCCTCTGGAGCAGCGAGACAATTGTGCCCCTCCACAAGAGCTGGCCAAACTTGGCTTTTGGCAGGACCGGGAAAGAAACCCTCGGCGTACAACTGCATCGAACTGCAAATCGCAAGTCCGCTGCATCTTAGCCTGTTGCGCCACCACAGCTCCAGTAGAACCTTTTAATACATATTTTGTATTGTTGTATATAGGCCCACAAACAATTTACATTTTAGTCATTGAAGCGACTTCCAAGTGTAAACACATCAAATCCATAAATGGCAAAACATGTATGGAGAGCAGTCATAGATAAAAACAATTGTCATAATGTCATAAATAAAGTTTATAAAGGGTATATAAGAGGGATATGGGGGGCGGGGGTGTCTGAAAAGGTGTATTTTCAGTCTGCATCAAAATATTGGGAAGGATTCTGCCATTCTAACAGTGGTAGGCAGGTCATTCCACCCCTGAGGAACCAGAACAGAGAACAGGTGTGAACGTGCAGCCTGACCACCTGGTGCTCGTAATGAGGGGACCACAAGGCCTCCAGGGCTGGCAGACCGGAACTGCTGGGTCTTGCTGGAGTGCAGGGAGCAATTAGTGTCTGGATGTAAGGTGTGGCAGTCCCCTTAGCAGCCTGGAATGCCAAAACTAGGGCCTTGAAGCGGATGCATTCAGCAATAGGCAGCCGGTGGAGGGCGATGAAAAGTTGGGTGACATGAGGCGACCCGGTCTGACTGGTGGTCAGGCAGGCTGCACCGGTCTGGACCAGCTGGATGGAGCTTGATGGCAGAAGTTGGGAGACCGGCCAGGAGTGAGTTGCAGTACTAGCAGATACGGCGTGCATTGTCGAGGAAGAACCTGCAGGCTCTGGAAGTGGAGCCAAATAAATACCTGAAAAAGATTACACTACTTTGGCACTCTCCTCTGAAATAAACTCTGTAGAGTTTACACGATTAATCACAAAAGCAAAAGTGAAATCAGTTATGTACACTAGCTCCGTTGCCTCCATTGTAAATCATTCAAGTACCTCCATAATGGAGTAAAAATGCAATGAGTGCAGTGGTTCTCAAACTCAGTCCTGGGGGACACCTGTGTATGCTGGTTTTAATTACAGACAATCTTTTTAAAATTGTTGGACACATGTGATTAAGTTCTTTTAAGTACAAGTGATTTTGTAAACTAGCTACGTGATTATTTTTAGACCATAACTCTCTCTCTCACACACATCGTATTGATGATGATTATGTGATCAATAAATACAGTACATAAACAATAAATGATAAAGAACATGTTATAATGCAACCAATGTATTTTGCCAAGTCTTTTCTCCCCAGTCAGTTTTGTTAAACCTTCAATTTAACAGAGTCCTTGGTGGTCTGAGGTGATCAATAAATTCACATGAGCTGTCTGGGTCGTGATAAAACAGATTGATCTGCCTTCCTCAAGGCAGCAGCTGATCAACATATTCTGGTGCCTGTAAAATCATTTTAAGCCTACAGGCAAAAGGGTGGCAAACTTCAGGTCAGGCTTATTGGCTTTGAGCAGGCACAGAATGTGCACTTGCTAAGGGAACCTCTGTTTAGCAGGCAGCTGTGCCTATGTTGAGTCCTGCACTGAATGCTGGATTAAGGTGAACATTATCCTTACTTATCCACAGCAGACGATATAGGCAATATTTTGATTTTGAGTGTTGCCATGGAAGATCCAGACAACAGACCTAGGTTAGATTTTTGGGATTCAACTACATCTTTACAGTGATACTGAACTTGTCTGGTGTGCTGGAGCCTATGAATTACTCTCAAAAACTGCAAACCGGTTCTCTTGCCTGGTGCAAAATGTCACCCTGCATTCCTCGTCAAAAACATACAGCTCACCAAAATGTCCTTATGGGATGTGCCGTCTTCAAACATTGCACTTGTGAATGAGTAAATAAATGTACTTCGATATTTTGATATTTTGTTGTGTTTTATGTTTAAATGTATTTTTCCATTTAGAAATTCTCCCAATTTGGAATGGACAATTGCATTCCTCATCTCAGAACAAGTGAGTTAAAAACATGGTAAAAATGATTTCCTTGTTAGCATTAGGTGGACTGTAACTGCCTGTTTGCAACTTTGTGTTGTTCACTTGGTCATTTTTCTGCTATAATCGGTATTACCTCTAACAGCAAGTATATGAAATGGCTAATAGGTGTATTTTTTTCCAAAATACAGCAGAAAAATGCATAATAGCATGATATAAAACCATGGCAACAGCCTAATATCTTTAAAAGTAATTACCATTATCTGTTTTAAAGTACTTTGGGAGTCCATTGACTGAGAGGAGAAGACCCCCCCGCACGCGCACTTGAATGCAGTGCCGTTTTCATGTTCTCTTATCATGTGTCGTGCTACATGTCTGTCTGCGTGTTCAATTTACCGTATGACTCATCTAAAGGAGTGTAGCGCACGCACATGTTCCCTGCTGGATTTCAGCTGTACAAGCAAAACGGATTCAACCGAGCGGATTGCGAGCATTCTCTCCGTCCGTACTGTACGACAGGAAACCCATCCCGTGGGGGAGATAGCCTGGCACGCGGATTACAGGACGGCAGGAGGAAAACAAAATCACATTCAAAAGCGACAAATGACTGTTGAGTTTCCCGCCCGGAGCGCTGGTTCCTGCCTGCGGACATCGGGGAGAGACACTCGAGCGCGCTGCCAGTAATGACAGCAATCTCGCTCTGAATAAAAACACCTTCCATCTCCCCTGCAGAGAGAGGTTGTACACATCCGGGCTAACCTGAGCTTAGCACGGATTGAATCAGATTCTCTCCTTAACTCTGACTCACTGTTAAAGTGCAGTACATTATATTCCTTGCAGACACAGTTTGAGGAGTTCGGCAATTGCTTAGCTTTGCAAAAACTAAAGTTACACTTCAGTCTATCCATAACTAAAAGATATAACAAATATACCCAGCAAGATTGGTCTAAAAAGATCACAATAAGGCCTATTAAAAATAAAAGAGGAGTGAATTGTAATTGAATTATGAACTGTAATGGAACCGTCCCAGGTTGAAAATTTGGTTGGCAATCTCAAGACAATGTTGGGCCAGTGTTGGTACAATGCAGCGCCAGTGAGCACATGTAGCAAGCTAGCTAAATAATGGTACAATGTAACAAATGTCATTACATTGTGCAGATGAAATTACCAGATACCAGCCATTTCAAAACGTAGCTTCAGACCAGATTCAGTCAGATTCAATAGCTTTTTTCAAAGCACACACAATAAAAATGAACTCAGGGTTACACAAACTTCTAAAAAGTGATATATCGTTGATATATCGATATATCGTTGGAAAGTACTTACTGTACTCAACTGGATGAGCATTGTGACACTCAAATCATAATTCATTGGAACACCACTCAATAAACTAAACAACAATTCTGGAACTGATTGTATACTGCATTTAAAAAAAAGATTAAAAAAAGATATATATATAATTTTTTTTTTTTTTAATTTTTTTAAATGTTTACCCTTCTGCTCACTTACAGTGGCAGAGTCCATTCTGAGGTTGTTCTGTAAATAGTTGGTTTGCTCTCTTGTTCCTCAGCTGTGCCAGTTCTAGCCTTTCACCCTGTGTTTTCCATATGAATTTGCTGTCTTCTTATGTTCTTGACATTTTGGGGCCTTTTGGCCTGACTTTCCTTTTAATTTTCTACAATTTAAAACTTCAACAATTAAAAAAATAATAATACCTCATTTTCATTTTGAATAGCTAGGCCCTTGGATGGACTACAGAAATGACTGACAATTCTTTGTAAAGGTGAAAGTCAGATAACGCAGTACTCGCTCACCCGTAATAATTATTGTGTCAGAAGTTCAGTTTAATTGTGATAATAACCAAAAGAAACAAGTTATCTCTGAGTGAACTGTGGAATTTCATAGTGGTTATTTAAAAGATATTTTTCATAAATAAAATTACAATAATTCATCATTTACACTTAAGGTTTAGTACAAAGGCTTTAGTTTAATTCAATTTGGAGTGAGCTCAGCTGTGCGTGCACCTACTGTATTATGAGTGACAACTGGTAAAGAAGAAAAAACAACCATTAATCAACCAGAATAGGATTGCTAGAGCCTTCAGGGCATTGTAAATATGGAATGCATCTGTAATTTTAATTTAGAACACTGTTTGGATGGACTCAGCGATAAAGTGCTTTAGCAGTTAGTTGAGTGGAAGGGGAAGCAACAAAAATGGGCAGTTTGAGGCCAAAGTCACCTAAAAGTATCTGGTAAGTTTTTTTTATTTGCTTTGGAAGTCTGACAGAACCCAGAGTCAAACCATTGCCCATACATGGATTTGCGATTCATAATTTCATAATGGTGAGAAATTTCTCTACAGGAAAAATGAATGGGCGTTTCACATAACCGTCTCTGTCAAGGTCTGTGATCGAAGATGACGGTTAATATTTGGACATTTTTATCCGGACTCACTTATCTCTTAAGCGGCACTTGGCCCACTGAATTCCAATGCCACTTTCCAACAAAAAAATTATTTTGCTAGCCAAAAGCTAACAGTACGTTTCATGCGTCACAGCTCGAGAAGGGTTCCCAGGCTAGTCAATGCTACCATTAGCCAGCAAAGAAATGTAAAGCAACGACTCATTTACCAATGAGAACATTAGCGATATATACAACCGTATTAACTATCAAGTAAAAAAACAATTTATTACACAAATAAGTAATAGCTAGCCATTGGCAACATGTGTGAATGATAACTGAAAATACAGCCAGATACAGCACTGTGTGTGATGTTGTTATTGTGCGACGAGCTGCTAACACCTCCTCCTTGTTTCCTTCGTACTATGTCTTTCACATAGAGGTGGAAAGGAGCACATTTTCTATATCTTCTAATTGAGCCAAACTAATATGATTACCATTAAAATGGGGGAAGCAATGGTAAAGTTGAACTTTTGAAATTGACCATGATCAAAATGAATTGTTTGTAGCAAATCTGCATGTAATGCATTTAATACATGTCAACATTATACAACAAACACCCATATAAAACCATAAAAATAGCCATGTCAATTATAAAATTGACAGGTGACAAAAAACATTTGTGGGAAGTGTGAATGAATGAATGAATAATGACCAGGACTTGAAAGGTTTTTTTGTTAGGCAAGACAGCCCAAGGGTCTTTTATGGTCTTTTTTTCCCCCAAGGATTATCAAGTCTAGCTCTGAGTAAACAAGAGCGTTTCTACTGTTGGTGAAAGGTATTTACTCACGACTCCATAATATATGGCTGGCTTGCAGCAGATACAGCATTGTTATTAGTACCCTTCCCCTAGTGCTTTCCACCTTGCAATGTCAGTAGGATTATTAATGGAGGTTCTCTGTATTAAAAAAAAACATCATTGCACCCTTTGTTCTTTGCTCAAAAGTACTACTGTTGTGTTTTACATTCCCACTGTGTGATCCTATTCACATCCGTATGACCTGAAATATAGTCACAGATGACCCTGCTGAAAATTCCAGCTAAAACCAGCTGGTTTCAGGTTTTAAGACGGTTTAAGGTGTGCTTGAGAACTTCTAGTTCGTCATTGCTGGTCTGTGGCTAGTCTGTAGTTGGACAAAGCTGGTTAAGATGGCAGAATTACAGTGCCGTATTTGCCCCATTCCTGATTGCCTCTATTGCGTATTTTTCACTCTGAATGGTTTCAGATTGCGTCACCATGGCACTCGGTTTCAGATCTTTAGACAAAATGTAATAAATGGACAAAGGGAAAAAAAACATTTAGAATAATTTAAATTTTACATAAATTATTTAATTGATTAAAACACTTATCCTGGACTGTCCTGGAAAGAGTAAAACTGACACAACTGTCATTCACCAATTCTCTGTCCCATAATTCTGGCACTCAAAGAGCACATATCTGGCAACCCTGAAACTAGAATAGTTAAGCCATGTATGGCCCAGCTGTAATCTGGCCACCACTTCTAGGTCTCACCTACTACCCCTCACACTATGTTTTTCCCCACTCTCTGTTGCATCCTGTATAGATGTCCCCCTTCACTGTGACCGCACTGTCTGCTGAATCAAAGCCTTCAGCTTTGTCCTCCCCAGCTTTAATAGCCTTCTCTTATAGATCTCCTATTTTATGGAATAATCTCCCTGGCATATTCAAGCTTTAGACACTATTTATCTTTAAAATGTCGGCTCAAAATTCATCTCTTTAGTCAATCCTATAGCTAAACAGTGTATAGTTCTGAAGATTGTTGGTAGGTGCAATCTTGCATATTTAAAAATCCACGCGTGACCTGTGGCACCGAGCACGCATTAACGGTGCCAGTGGGATTTGTTACAATCTTGGTCACAGGGGAGGTTCGTGTGGTACTGGTGTTTTGGGCATGGTTGGCTGGTCAGGCTGCTAGTTCTGTGCATGAGAATTTTACTCTGTCCTGATTGTCTTGTGCCTAGCATCCATCTTTCTTTTTCCTGGTTCATCTGCTCCTTCCCTCCCCCGAGCTCTTGGACCACTCCAACCGGACCCCTGCCCTGAGGTTGTAGATTGCTGCAGCCCTGCTCTACATGCATCCAAGTGGAGTTTTTTCTCACCACTGTTCAACTACTAGCGAGTAATTTACCTCATATGCTATTTGGGGGCTATTTTCTTCCCTGTTACTATGTAAAGCGTCTTTGAGACAGCCTGCTGTGAAAGACGCTATTGAAATAAAATTTTATTTAATATATTAAACAGCTATTTCTGGCACAGGCCTTCACATTGTCTACTGATGTAGACATCATGAGAAGATACTTTAATATGTGTCATAAAATATATTTCATGAATATAATAAAAATGATAATCCTGGCAAGTCTTTGCTTCCTCATTTGACAACATTTGACAGCAAAGGCACTTGTCCTTCAGTATACATCTTTGCTTATTAGGGCTTTGACCATGATGATCCTTACTCTTTTTTGTTCCCAAAACAAAAGACAATGTAATTTTATACATCTGATGGGGCCTGGATCAAGTGTTGCATATTTTGTTCTAATTGATTACCTCACTAATTCTGCCACATCTGACAGTCCACCAAACAATGATTTGTTGTATCTTTAGGAAAAAAGCCACACAGTTGTGGACAAGTTATTAAACGACATTGTTCTAGCCAAATGAAAAATACACAACATACTGTCAACTTTTTAAAAGTAATTTTAAAGGAATATTATCAAAAGAATACATAGTTGAGTCTAACTTTGCATAACATGGTCCTGATACTTATGTAAGAACATTTTAAGTGCACCGATATTGTTCCATAGTGCTTTTTAAAAAACTGCAGCCTCCCACCTACGATTCTGCGATATCTGACTTCGACAGTAAACTGCTGAGGACAAGCGCCGACTCATCTCTTTTTGAGGAGTTCTAATTGAGCTCCAGAGTATAATCTCTTAAAGGTTGAATGAATCTTTTGAAGTCCACAGAATTTGACATAATTGTTCAGTACCACACTTCCAGGCCAATGTCACTTTCTCAAGCGGTATCTGTGCCATCTGAATCGCAGCCTTCTGAAGTGTGATAAAGTCTGTCCAGTTTTAACTGTGAAACCTGATGAAAAGTATCAGGTTTTTTCTCAGATTTTTTTGCCAACTTCAGCTGAATGCCAGCAACAGTCATAGCTGGAGTATAATTTTATATATATATATATATGTATATATTAAAAAAAATGTTTTAAGCATTCTTTAATCTTGGCAATACTGTTTGCACTTAGTGATAAAAATACCTGGCAGGCAGATAGTAAGGGGGGAAAATTTCATGAACAGACTCACTAATAATTAGTGTCAATAGATGGTTTCAGAAGTTTGGCTGCAGGCTTATAATACTTCAAAGCATAAAAATGATTTGGTGATTTCCCTGTTATTCATGAATGTTGAAGTGTTTTTGTGTTTGTTTGTTTGTTTGTTTTGTATGAATAAGCATATATACTTCCCAAGTGCTCTATTTGCAATCTTACACTGGGCTTTTTTTAAGCATCTCTAACTAGAGAGTGAGAGAATACAATCCCTTGCTCTATCTCTGGACCTCATTCAGCAAGAAATCCCCATGGAGGCCCTCATTTTATATATATCTGCTATTTAGATTTTCAAGCAGACCATAGCTAGCCAAGCAAATTTAGCTAAACCCTGGAGTTTGCACTTCTGTCTCAGACTTTCATAAAATTAGGAAATAAATGGCAATAATAATAATATTTCCGAAGTTTTAGTGTTACTTCTGAATATTTTTTCTTTAATTGTTACATTTAATGTAATATTCTCAACCATCACATATCAAAGTGACCTTGGAAATTGGCATTAATATCTTTATAATTAGTATTTTGTCTGTCATCACGAGTGGCTTGTTGTGATGGCAGAAACTCTTGAAGGTTTTAAAGACCAAGATTGATACAGTGTTAGACACTATCCAGTTTTTAAGACATTACAATAAATATTTTATGGGGTTTTTTGGAATGTCATTGTGAATTGTCATACCTGCAGAAAAATCTGGGAGCACATTTTCGTAACTAATGATTTCAGTATATACACTTTTCCAGTGTATATTTTATAAAAATTGTCATTCACAATGTCTTTAAGCTGTTCAAGAAGGATCTCTTAATTTTGTAAAGGTGTTTATGAATGTATTAAATTTTCACATACATGGATAGAATACGCCATATACAAGCATTTCAAAGTACCATGCATGAATAAACACATGTCCATAAATAATTTTGAAAACGCAAACTGCTAACTCCATGATCAATGAATGCCTAACAAGCATAATTCAACTGGTTCATATCATTCCCCTGAGCTTGTTCTTGCTCTTGAAGCAATTATAGTAATCAGAGCTGAACATTTATAATCAATCTGTTTCCCATTTGTATTGGGGATCATATCAATTCATCTTTTTACACTTGTTGTATTTGTCAGTTTTATTGCCTTCTTTATGCTCATAAATTGATTTCTGGACACTTTACCTGAGCTAATAAATCTGAATGTAGTAAAGATTATTGGACAGACTGCATATGATTCAAATGTGATACTGGTACATATATACAGAAATGCAAATAAAAAGGATTCATACACTGCGTTCCAAATTATTATGCAAATTGTATTTAAGTGTCATAAAGATTACATTTTTTGTTTTTCAATTAAACTCATAGATGGTATTGTGTCTCAGGGCTCTTTGGATCACTGAAATCTATCTCTGTGATAATTAGTTTGCCAGGTGAGCCCAATTAAAAGAAACTACTTAAGAAGGACGTTCCACATTATTAAGCAGACCACCATTTTCAAGCAATATGGGAAAGAAAAAGGATCTCTCTGCTGCCGAAAAGCATGAAATAGGTCAATGCCTTGGACAAGGTATGAAAACCTTAGATATTTCACGAAAACTTAAGCATGATCATCGTACTGTTAAGAGATTTGTGGCTGATTCAGAGCACACACGGGTTCGTGCAGATAAAGGCACAATGAGGAAGGTTTCTGCCAGACAAAAACATCGGATTAAGAGAGCAGCTGCTAAAATGCCATTACAAAGCAGCAAACAGGTATTTGAAGCTGCTGGTGCCTCTGGAGTCCCGCGAACATCAAGAGGCTTGCAGTTATGCATAAACCTTCTATTCGGCCACCCCTAACCAATGCTCACAAGCAGAAACGGCTGCAGTGGGCCCAGAAATACATGAAGACTAATTTTCAAACAGTCTTGTTCACTGAGTGCCGTGCAACCCTGGATGGTCCAGATGGATGGAGTAGTGGATGGTTGGTGGACGGCCACCATGTCCCAACAAGGCTGCGACGTCAGCAAGGAGGTGGCGGAGTCATGTTTTGGGCCGGAATCATGGGGAGAGAGCTGGTCGGTTGAAGGGTCCCTGAAGGTGTGAAAATGACCTCTGAAAAGTATGTAGAGTTTCTGACTGACCACTTTCTTCCATGGTACAAAAAGAAGAACCGTGCTTTCTGTAACAAAATCATCTTCATGCATGACAATGCACCATCTCATGCTGCAAGGAATACCTTTGCATCATTGGCTGCTATGGGCATAAAAGGAGAGAAACTCATGGTGTGGCCCCCATCCTCCCCTGACCTCAACCCTATTGAGAACCTTTGGAGCATCCTCAAGCAAAATATCTATGAGGGTGGGAGGCAGTTCACATCCAAACAGCAGCTCTGTGAGGCTATTCTGACATCCTGCAAAGAAATGCAAGCAGAAACTCCCCAAAAACGTCAAGTTCAATGGATGCAAGAATTGTGAAGCTGCTATCAAATAAGGGGTCCTATGTTAAAAATGTAACTTGAACTGTTAAGATGTTTTTGATTGAAATAGCTTTTCATTTCAGTAAATATGACCTCCTAATGCTGCAAATTCAACAATTGACCATTTTCATTTTCTTTACAACCTATAAAATGTTTTGAAACACTGTTGTGCGTAATAATTTGGAACAGTGCATTTTAAGTTTTTTATTTTTGAAAAAAATACTGTTATCATTGGGAGGTTTGTTCAATAACATTCGAATTACACCCTAACAGTTGATGACTTGAAAATTATGCTGACTGTCATTTGCATCGACTATTTAGGAAAATCAGAGAAAAATATAATTTGCATAATAATTTGGAACACAGTGTATTATAAAATGAAGTTTAGAATGTTATTTTTCTAATACTGATGAAGGTTGCATACTATCACTGCTACTGCTACCCGATTTTAAATGCAGAGGATGATGGCATTATATCAGTAAACATACATACGAACAATAGCTTAGGCTACTTTGAATAGAAACGACTGCTAGTCGGTTCTCTTTGGGATTTCCTGTAAAATAACAGCCGAGCCACCAATCAGCTGGCACAGAGGCACACACCTGTCATCTCCGCTTCTCGTGTTAGAGTGACTACTGTCTGAAAGACAGGAGCCGGCACATACTGCCCAGTTCTGCTTCCAGCTGCCACGAGACTGACATGTCTGATAATTTGCACTCAGTCTCTGCCAGGGACAGAAACCACACATTGTCCTCCTATTCTGTCATAGCAGAATTCATCCTGTGTCTGGAACTCAAATAGAAGTCTTTCTCTCAGACAGCCTGGTCTGCCCTCCTCTGTGTGTGCATGTGTGTGTGTGTGTGTGTGTACGTGAGCATGTGACCTTGAAGGGAATGTCAATGCTCGTCATCCCACCACCTCAGAATCGTCAGTATGGTTTGAGAGGAGCGGATATGTCAACTGTGTCCCCTTCTGGTCTAACTCGTTCTCCTCTCCTCTTTCTCTACCCGTCTACCCTCCTACTCAACCTTCTCTTCTGCCGAGACCCTTCCTTTCCTCAACAGTGCAGATATGTGCAGCATTCAACCTACCTCACCCCTCTCATTATCCATAACCAGAACCTCCTAAACCCAACAATTGGTTTTCAGGCCTCACAGGCACTGCCCTTGGCAAGAGCTGTCATCGAGCTCATCCTTCTTGAGCTGTCTGCTGTCTGAGCTGTCAACATCATCGTCAACAGAAGTAGTCTCCCATGCCTTCTGAAGATGGGCAACTCTGTCTCCGCCCTCAAGTGGTGTCATGCATATTTTAGTGACTGATCCTACTAAGTGGCCTGGAGGTAAAGCGGATCTTGACAGGTGTTCCACACGGTTTTGTGCTTGGTCCATTGCTTATGGCATGTCATACCATTCAATAGGCTGATGCCTGTTGGTATTTTTGTAATGGTCTGCTATTTGACAGCATAGTTCAGGCATGTATTCATGCTTGCTCGCCTGATATTACAGCCTGGATGTCTACCCACCAGTTAGACACTCAACCTGGGGGTGAAAAAAACACCTGCTCCTCTTGGCAAAGGGTGCCCCATGGATTGATGATTTAGTTACTGTTCACAACAGTCTTACCCAGGCACTTGGGGAACAGTGTGCCCAGCTCCAGTCTCCTCATGCCAGCTGGCTGCCCATCTTCATCAGCAGCTGTCAGTCGCTCATGAGCTGGGCTCTTCTCTGCTCTCGTCCTCAGAGGAACAACCTCCTCCAATAAGCCAGAAAGGCCTTAAGGGTCAATTGCAATGTCTTTCAAGTTAGTGACCATGCCTGCCTGCACACTTTTTTTCAATTGACATTTTGCCTTTACTCATCCCACAAATAAATAAATAAAAAATATATAAATGATTGTGAATTTAAATTTTCATTGAATTAACCTAATCTCGTTGCAGGGCTTGACTTTGAACTTTTGAGTTGAATTTGGAGACTACTTTCCCCAGATATACATCAAGACCAACTTGCCTTGCTCCTGATTGTAGTGTGTTCTCTAACTCAGAGTCTGATGCTAATCCCAATTGCAGCATGCTTTAAACACCATCTGGATGGTACTACAGTTGAGTCTGACCAGGTTTCACAAGAGCCTAAGGACTTTTTTCTAAATTCACAGCTTTTAGCTCACTCCACGTTATCTGCAACTGGTGAGTATTTTGAGACAATATGTATATTTTTATATTGAAATATTCTGTCCTTTTGGCAATGCAAAAAGAAGGTGCCCTAGTAATTATTTTGGGCATGAAGAGTTACAATTCTTCAGGTATGACTAGATGGTATTGTTTCTTTGCCTTAAAATTAGGGCTGTAATGTTAACACATTAACTTTGTGTTTTTAACTTATAAACTTTATTTAATGCAATTAATGGCATTTTATGCTTAAAATACATTCCTTTCAGGGTCTAATTAGTTCTGTTGTTCTTAAACTGCATGCAGCATTTTGTCTGCTAGCCTAAAGTAAATTGTGTTTACATATTTTAAATTAGTGTATTAATAGAGGCATATGCAAGCTATCTTAACCTTGTTTTGTTTTTTGGAATAATGTGTTTACATTTAATTTTTTTAATAAGATCGAAAATATGATGTGCTTGTAAGTCTCAGGCACAACCAGTGTGATTTAGCTTTTTGATTTTGTACACGTTTGCGATCAAAATCTCCCACCTGGTATACCTGCAAATTTCTCCTGTGCACCTATGATCGAAACTCTAGAACCGCTACTGATGTAATTGTAGTCAAACATAGTCAAAATTACCATCCATCTGTCCACGGTGAGTCGTGAGGTGTGATTGCTGGAGCCTATCCCAGCATACAGTGGTCTACTGGCATTCTTGACAAGTCGGCCCTTGCTGCATGTATTTGGACTATGGGAGGAGGACACACTGGCCCACAAAGACATGGAGAACATGCAAACTCCACACAGAAAAGCCTTCCATTGGTTGCCCTACCATGCCCTACCATGCCCCCCAGATGAAACTAATGCCTAATTATATGTTTGCATTGGTTGGCATTTCCATTCAAAATAGTTTATTTTGAACCTCAATCTCTTACCTGTTTCAAAACCAATCTCAATGCTATTTCATAGGTCTACTACAATGGCAACGGGCTCACTAAATACTTTTGGTATTGCCATTTCTGTGTTATGGATACCCTTAAAAATAACATAAAACATGAAGACTTATTTCAGCACAAAAGTTTAAATCCAACAGATCCTGACACAAGACCACTCATTCTGTGCGTAATTCAGAAATATACATGCTTTTTTTATTTTCATGATTTTATTACATTTGAATTAGACCTTGAAATTCTACATTTCAATGATGAATGTCCATAGACTCAACATGGCGAGACACAATGCTAACATGAATGAGGCTAATGTGAAGTTTTAAACGAACATGAGACATGTTCAGCAACATAATCGCATGCAGGGAGCTGATGACACAGACAGTAACAGCAGGCAGTCCCACTGATTGTCCAAAGTGGCTTGCACTCAATTTGTGAAAACATGTTGGATACAGTATAGCAAGACTGGCCAAAAAGAGACCAGCTAGGTCAACGTACATAAGCAGAAAACTTCCTGCTAAATCACCAGCTATGTTAGTTTATTAGGCTCGTAACAAAGTGAGTTCACTAGGCTAGCCAGCTAGGTCTAGCTACATGTAAAAATGGTGACAGTGTTATTGCCAGCTAGTTAGCTAACTAGCTAGCCTATAGTTAGGCTTTTAAAAGTAGGCTAGTTTGGATCTACCTGGCTGGTATGGGATATTTCCCATTGCTTTCAAATTTGCAGAAAGGTTTAACTGTTTAACTCTGTAGCATTTATAGTTTAGGTTTGCTTTCAATCACGTACAGAATCACTGTGACAGACATTTAAACCAAGGGTGCCTAAATGTTTGGACCCCACTGTAGTCCTATTCACTATTCTGTTGAATGATGTTGAACATACATATTCAAATCTCATGTAGCCTGTGCTTAATAATGCACAATCCCGTTTCACCCTTGGGCATCTGAAAGCAGTATAAATAGTTTACATTGAAGTTACATAAGGTTAACCGATTGAAAATAGAATGTTTGTTTTCCTGTGACATAATAAAATGTAGAAGAAATCAATCATTTTTAAATGCGACCACTTTCTACAGCCTAAGCTGTACTTTAAATTGTGTGCAGCTGAAG
The DNA here is from genome assembly GCF_963514075.1 of Conger conger. NCBI lineage: Eukaryota > Metazoa > Chordata > Actinopteri > Anguilliformes > Congridae > Conger > Conger conger. The sequence goes on along the minus strand of NC_083772.1, from coordinate 38,153,724 downwards.
CAGTAGCAGTAGTATACTTTAAAACTCCTTATCAGCCAGAAGGTGGAACATAAAATATACAGTAAGGTATGCTGCTAAATTGCTACAACCCAAGCTTGGGTCAAATTGCCACTGGTGTAGAGGTGATAGCGAATAAAATATGACTCTTGTCTCCTCTGAGGGAGATTATGGGTTTGCTCTAGTAATAAGGCATCAGCCAACGAATTCAATTATGAAATGGATGAAATAAGAAACATGCCAAAGGAAGTTTAATTTATTGCTTGTTTAGTGCTGAACAAAGAATAATATAACAAGGAAATAAAGCCAACTAATAAATAATATGACTTTATTCATATATTGCAGGCCCTGGGGCCTGTTCCACAAAGCAGGGTAGCTGGATAAGTCCACTAAGGAACCCTCATACAACTGGAATATGGACTGAAGTAAAAAGCACTGGTCCAGGTTTTACTCAGCACAGTTTATCCAGCTTGCTTAGTACTCATGCTTTGTGGAACAGGCCCCTGGGGTATAAGAATAACAACAATGCAGTAATTCATACAACTTGAGCACACCATTTTTATTTAGAAAATGTAGGACACATGGGTGTAGTTTTGCTGGTGCCCTCCTGTTGATGCAGTTGTTTGAGCAGTGGTAGCACTAGTGATAGCAAACTTTAAAAGTGGTCTAATGCTTAAACTTTAAGCTTGGCCACATCTATAGCCAAATTAGGCAGAGTAAATTCAGCTCCCCTTAAAAAGTAAGCTATTGGCCATATAGTTGGTATTCAGGCAGAACGTGGCTCAACTCAGAGTTGGAGGCTGTCAGCATGACGTTGCCCTACTGGAAAAAAACAGCTCAAGCTAGGTTTGGAAACTGGTAGCTGGCTGATCAGTTTAGATTAGCTCAACATGGTTTGACCAGCTCAAGCTTGAACCAGCTGCAGCTCAGACTACCAGCACTAGCTGGTTGACCAGCTCATACCCAGCTAGACCAGCTATATGACCAGCTTGGACATGCTGGTTGATCAGCTCATACCCAGCTAGACCAGCTTTATGACCAGCTCATACCTAGCTAGACCAGCTATATGACCAGCTTGGACATGCTGGTTGATCAGCTCATACCCAGCTAGACCAGCTTTATGACCAGCTCATACCCAGCTCGACCAGCTTTATGACCAGCTCATATCCAGCTAGACCAGCTATATGACCAGCTTGGACATGCTGGTTGATCAGCTCATACCCAGCTAGACCAGATTTATGACCAGCTTGGACAGGTAGGTTGACCAACTCATACCCAGCTAGACCAGCTTTAAGGCCAGCTCAATTTTCAAGCTGATTAAACTGGCATAGCCGGATTTTACAGCAGCTTGAGGTTCTTTTTCTGTCCGCCTGATACACTGCTGTCCAGCACTTCTGATTTATTTATCCCACACGGCATACAAGAATAACTGCAGACCCTTTCTTATTACCCAACAGCCCACGTTGACAAAGAAGAAAAGTACTCCAGACATGTTCACATTTTAGGCAGCGGATCACAGAAAATATTATTTTAAAACTGCTGTGTAATAATCATAATCAGGCTCAAATCTTTTTTTTACAATGTCAAACCTTAAAGACAGTTCTTTCTGGATTGCCTGACAGTTTCACTGTGGAGTTTATCGTGTTCCCAGGCAACCGTTGATAATATCCAAACTATGGTGTATGGTGTATGGTGTGCACTGTGAACATTGTGTTCAAGTCTGAACTCATCAAAAATATTACTGATTATGCAGGAGAAAAATAAGAAAAATAAGTCATGGAAGTGAATAATGAATGCCACAGGTTGATGTTCTTTAAAAAAACCTAGGTAGAACCTTATTTTATGGTACACAAATTTACAAACTACCTAATAACTCATTTATATCGACAACTAATAATTCCTGGTAATTATTTGTAATATTTTGTAAAAGATTAATTTCTCAGATAAAACCATGGTATAATTACGTGTGTAACTTGGTATTATCCCTGGAGTGTTATGTTCCTGTGTTCTGTCAGTTAGTTTATCATTGTTTATTATTGCTATTCTTGTAATTTATTATTTTGGTGACTATGTTTTATCTGGTGTTCTGTTTATATGCATTAGTCTTTGCACTCTTCTTCCCCTGTGATGTCTGAGTCTGAATGTTCACTAGCCCAGTCACTCCCTTGTCACTTGCTTAGTTTCAGCGAAGTATTCGCACCTGTCTCTCCGTATCTCTGCATCTCCTGATTCTCTGTAATTGTCTACTCTGTAGTCCGGAGCCCTTTGTATTACATGTGTCTTTGTGAATCCAGTCCACGTTTTTGTTTCCCCCTCGTTATTGTGCTATCACCCTTTCATTTGTCTCACCTGATGTTTATTTGTTAGAACGCCCTCACTCCCATGCCCCACCTAGTTTGTCTCATTCCCCTGTGTATTTATACCTGTCCTTTTCAGTTGCATGCTGCTAGTTCGTCTTGTCCTGTTTCTTGAGTCCCGAGCCCTTTATTCCTTCCCCCCTGTTCTAGCCTCCTTGGTCCTGAGTCCTTGCCCTTGTTTTTCTGGATTTCCGGTTTTGACTCTTGCCTGCTTCCCTGGACTCTTCTTTGCTTGTTTTGGATATTTGTACCTCTGCCTTTTTGGACTGACCTCCTGGTTTTTGACCTTGGCTTGTTTTTTGACTCCGCTCTGTTTGCCCCTGCTTTTGCATTAAACCTGCATTTCTGCACCCCTGCCTACTTTTGGTTCTTCTGTTCCCCCCGGCATAACAAGGAGACTTCATATTATGGTGGATGTTTTAGAAATATTCATTACAGCTGGACCCCAGTGAAGTGAGAACAGGTTCAATGTTGTGCCAGGTATGTGCACAGATATTACTGGATAATTACCCACTCTATTCTGTCCACTGGATCCATAATCTGAGGTTATCCTAAATGGTATGGAGGTACTTGATAAAACCATGGGACCTTTACTGACAACTAAAGTCACAGTTGTTACCCTATCACAGTACAGTACTGACCGACTTATGTCTTGTGATTTTTAACTGACTATGCAATAAGTGTTTACTGCATTAACTAGGTTACAATATGTAAAATAAATTCAGTGTCAGTTTCAGTACACAATACCTATCACATTGTGCATAGTTTTTCCACATACACATTCACCTCAGTGGCATGTTGTTTAGAACGGTTACCTTGCTGGGATCATTTGGACTACAGAACATCTCCCGTGTCAGCAGACATAACACCACTGTAACACAAAGTGAAGCTGTGGCTTTGGAACGGTATGCTATTGATATATGCAGTTGCGAGGTTGAATACAAAAGCAAAAAAAAAATAGAAAGAACAACCATTATAATTATTGGCAACAGATGCTAGCTTCCCAGCCAGACAAAACCATAGACCTGACAGTGTGTCCATGAATAGCAATGCTTTCTCTAGATCCTCTTTAGTTTTTAGTGATTTGAACTGAAGGGTCTCATTGCAGCTATAGACCACCAACAAGGGACTGCTCCTCTGCATATTAGATTTGATGCACTGCCAGAATGACTGATTAGTCGCGGTGAATTCAGACCGGCGTTGATCAAACGCTCAGAGCTTATAGCAGTACTGCGCTGTCACTGCTCATCTGTGAGTAGCAGACATCAGGAAGCCACTTAATGATTCAGCCAATCAAAAGGTGCCAGAAAATAATACATAATGCCACACACATACACAATGCATATTTGCAGTGCAGTCCGTACGTATTTGGACGGGGGTACAATTTATGTTCTTTTGGGTCAGTGCTCCAGCACATTGGATTTGAAATGGAACAATGAAAGTGGGGTTAAAGTTCAGACTGTTTGACCTTTAATATCAGGATAATTACATCCATATATAAAGTAATCTGCATTGGAATTACATCCATTTTTATACAGGCCCCCCATTTTAGGGGACCAAATGTAATTGGACAGTTGGCCTCAGCTTCTGATTAGTCCGGTGTATTCAGTCGCTTCCTTAGTGCATGTATTTGAAAGATTTCAGTATCTCGTTTTGATTCAAGGCTTTTGATTACCTTTGGATATTGGCATTCATCAGGACTAGAGTTTTGCCAATGAAAGTCAAGGAAGCCATTATGAGGCTGAGAAATGAAGGGAAAAAAAACATATATCCCAAACAGGTTTCCAAAATCAACAGTTGGGAACTTAATTTCAAATCCACTGTGCTGGAATACGGACCCAAAACAAATTGCCCCAGTCCAAATACATATGGACTGCACATGTACTGTATATACACACATACTGTAATTATGATTATGGACAGCAATGAGAAAATAGTGCATCATAACTGCTACCATAATAAAACGTACAAAAGCAGCCTGAGAGGTTTGCATTTAGGGAGGGAGCAGGTGAGGACAAAGGAAATGGAAAAATGGAAATGATTCATTTCCACAACGGATTCACAGATGAACAGGCAATAAATAAATAAATAAATACGTAAATAAATAAATAAATAACGTGGTCTTTCATCAATATTTGTTTTGTTTTTCATCTTTCCTTGGCCACATTTCAAAAGCTCTGCTTCTCAGGATACTGTGTACATAAGACCGCAGAGTGCATCGCTACCATGGAAATCTTCTCAAAGCACAACTTTCTTTTTTACTTTTATTGAGGACAAATCGAAATGCTCATTACCTGAGTTAGCCCATTCTGACATCAGAGTTACACAAATATGAAAATAAGGCTTTTTCCAAGAACCTTTTTGTCACCTTGGTGTGTTTTAGCTCACTCCTCTCTGTGGAAGTAAGCTGGTTTGTTTCCCTTCTTTCTACAAGATTTCTGAGGCCTGTTCTAGAAATACTACTCTTTCCCGCTGCTGGTTTTACCGAGTGTCTCGTAGTGTCCAGAAAGTACTGAAAACCTTACCTTCACAGCTGTGTTGTCAAGAGAGAGAGGAAACAAAAAAGGAGAGAGATTTTATACTGCCAGAATGCATTACTGTCCAAGTCCTCAAAAAGTGGAATTGCATGTTCACCATAGGGTTTACCCTTATGTATGGCCACTACCCACAACTTTCCTGACCATTGACCTTTCTGAGATTCCTTTGAAAGCAGCCTCTATAGAACTCCTTGGAGAGACATACATACAGTGTCACAAGAGTCATTCTGCAAAAGGAAGATATTTTAGACCAGCAGTTCTCAAACTGGGTCCTACAAACCATGCGCAGTTCAAGGTTAGAAATGCTTTGATATCTCGTCAATTACTTGTTGCTTCCAAGAATCATAGATTTCATGTTTGACTCATAATAGTCCATAAGGGCACTAAGGACTTAATAATAAATAATAAATCTGTCACAGTGGAATTTTTTCACAGACAGGGGCAGATGGTGGGTTTATTGGATTTTCATATGTGGATTCTGACAGAGTTTATGAGACAAATCCCCCAGGTCTCGCATTCCTGAATATAATAGATTTTTATAATTGACTTTATATGGCAGAAGTTCATTAGCTATGTTACAAGGAATTTTAATTAGGGTCATGAACCTGCAATGAGGAGCAGGGCTGAAATATTACCTAGCTCTTTCCATAACTGTTAGAAGTACTCTGCCGTGTTGCTGCCCTACAGCTCACAGACAGGGAGGTACACTGCAAGTTTAATGCACTTCACAGAAATCATGAGCTAGGAGAAATCGAGAAAATCAAACGGTGCTCTTTGCAGTTCTTTTCTTGTTTGTGAGTTCAATTCTGAATAGCAGAACAAATATAAAACTACACTTGCCAGAAAATGTACTTTGAGGAATAATATTCTGCTACACTGTGAACAATGCTGCATCATCTACAGTATGTGTAAACAGCTAGTTTGAGTTATTGTGTTCTTTTAGGAGGGGAAATTACAATTCAACTCGAGAACTTTATGGGAAAAAAAGAAAAACAAAGTAATTTATACTGCCCAAAAGCATAAACCAGCAGCATGTCTCTCCTCTCCCCAGGTTGATTGACCCCAGGTGTGAGTACCAGTAACTGATAATGTCACCACCCAATGACCTGAAGGCTTTCCAGGCTTTAGGAGTCAACAGGATCACATGGGCTGTGTCCATCTTAACTACTGTGCTTAGTATGCAACGGGCAGTATGCAACAAATATCCTCCATACTATTTTCTAACTGTTCTGTGGACAGCTTAATACATTCGACCCCTGCTCTGTGTTGTTGTTGGTGATATTGAAGGAAAACCTCAGTGAAGCTGTGCCTTGTTTATAAACTGCATGTCATATTTATGGGACCAAAATGGTATTTTACTGCCTGAAAATTATGCTACTGAAACCCCGGAAATAAGTATATCATTCAGGGATTTTACGTACACAACACTTAGAGAAAAAACCTTCCTCATCCAGCAGACCAATGCTGCACTGTGTAAGTGACACTGAAGTTTGGGAAGGGTTTCTTGATTCAATCATCAAGATCAATCATGCACTCATTTTTTCCTGATTAAGTACTTTTCCTCAGTCCTTCTGGAAATGTTGAGGACCACAGCACCTGTTACACATTGACCAAAGAATACCCAAACTGCAGATTATACACAAACTTTGCTCTTGGATCGCTGGCTGCGCCAGCTATGACTAGCTTGAAATTACCAGCTGTTTCAATATGTAGTTTGAGCTGGTCAAATCATCTTGAGTATGGGTTTTGAGTTGTTGTTTATCCCAAAAATCTGAATGGGGAAGACTTGATCAAAGTGATTTTGGGGGTGGTTTGAGTATCTCAGAAACTAGTTCTACTGGCATTTTAATGTGCAACAGTCTAGATCTTACAGAGAAGGGTGCGAAAACAAAAACATCCAGTAAGCAGTTCTGTGGGCAAAAACACCTTGTTAATGAGGTCAGAGGAGAATGGCTGGACAGGCCAACAAATAACAGTGGTATGCAGAAAACCATCTCTGAACAGACAACACATCGAACCTTGAAGTAGTTTAGGATACGGCAGCAGAAGACCAATAAGTCTAAAAAATAAGTCTAATAAATCCCCAAGAAAGTGGTCACTGAGTGTATATCCAGTCAAAGCTATCAAGAACAGTTTTGAGGAGGTTATACGTTGTCGACCACCTATGGTTTTCCATTTTCTAATGGCAAAATAAATAGTCCAGGTCTGTTACAGGAAACACAGCTCTTTTGAATGACACAGAAGAGACCATGCAGTCAGCGAAAGGCATTTTCAGGTAAACAGGTAGACTGTCTTTCCAGTAACAACCCCTTGCTTCACAATCCATCCATCAATAACGACAGCTTGAACAGTTATAGGTTGCAATGGTTGTGCTCCCTGGAGTGTTCGGCGGAAAGTTGCTGTGAGAAGGTCGTCATGGTGACATGAGGTGCAGATCACCACCATTTCATGACAAGCCAGACATGAGTAAGGAGTCAACTGACAGCGGCCATTCATTAGCTAGCACTGGACACAAATTTTGTCAATCTTATTCCTCTTTCTTTAAGAAGAACAGATGGACCCGCCATCCTCTCGTATTTTTTGCTTTATGCAGGTAGACAGGTAGACGGGAGTGAGTAGCAGACACAGACACATATGCTCCACAGGCACAGAGTGTGGATCAGAATCTGAGATATAAAAAGAATGTTCTGGCAGATTGTGAAACACCTTAAAGTCCTGGAAGCTAAGCAAGCTCTTGGAGCCAAATAAGTCTCGTATTATGTTGATCACTTTGGTGAAGAAAAAGTTGATGAGCAGTGAGGAAAGGGGCGGCGTGTAGTCTAGTGGTTAAGGTACATGACTGCGACCCGCAAGATCGGTGGTTCGATCCCCGGAGTAGTCACAATAAGATCCGCACAGCCATTGGGCCCTTGAGCAAGGCCCTTAACCCTGCATTGCTCCAGGGGAGGATTGTCTCCTGCTTAGTCTAATCAACTGTACGTCGCTCTGGATAAGAGCGCCTGCCAAATGCCATTAATGTAATGTAATGTAATGTAAAGGAAAGGCACATTATGTCATATAGGCGTGTGATAATGCCATCTTTGTCCATTGATAAACTAGTATAATCAGGTGGGCTTTTACATTTAGTTTTAGGAAGAACTGTTATGAGTTGACTAATTTGACCCTCATGAACATGTTCCTTTGCAAATTGCTAATTGTAATGGGAATAAATATACCAGGCCCCGTAAGAATTTCTCAAATAACTCAGGACTCAGTCTTCAGACATGGCCTTAGATGGCCTTAGAAGCCCTTGTAATCTCACCAAGAGATATTGGTTCATCCAGCAAAATTGATACACAAGCACATCCCAAGTACTTGTAGATTGATAAATATTTAGGTAAAATTAGAAGAAATGAGGACTACTTTACTCAGGCTATTTCTATAGTTACTGAGTGTATTGCTGTTATATATTTATGCAATTCACTAAGCTTCATTGCCAGCAAATTATTTGGTCTGCTACCATGGAAATATAATCTAGTATGACAGGCACTGAGTTTGGTATCCAATGTTATTTTCCTCTTCATTCTCAGTATGGTCAGTTTGATCTGCAAAAAGAAAGAAAGCTTTTGTTACCACAACACAATTTAAATAAGTTATTCAAGCTCTCACCATTACTTGGGGTACTGTTTTTAAGAACCAAAAGAAATGCATAAACCCCTTCTAGAGCATTTACTGGTCTCCCAGAGGATTCTAGGGCAGTTGACCAATTTATGATTAACTGAAGCCACTGTATACACTCAGCGAGCACTTTATTAGGTATTTATTACTTATTTTTTTTACTTCTACTGCTGTAGCCTATCCACTTAAAGTTACGGTGCGTGTTCAGAGATTCTCTTCAGCATACCACTGTTGTAATATGTGGTTATTTGCGTTACTGTCACCTTCATGTGACCAGTCTGGCCATTCTCCTCTGACGTTTCTTATTAACAAAGCACTTCTGTCTGCAGAACTGCTGCTCACTGGATTTTTACAAAGTTTTTTGCACCATTCTTTGAAAACTTTAGACACTACTGTGTGTGAAAATCCCAGGAGATCAGCCGTTTCTGACACTCAAACCACCCTGTCTGCCACCAACAATCATTCCACCATCAAATTCACTTAGATCACAATTTTTCCCCATTCTGATGGTTGATATGAACATTAACTGAAGCTCCTGACCCATAGCTACATGATTGTATGCATTGCACTGGTGCCACACAATTGGCTGATTAGATTACACCTACTCATTCATGCAATTAAGTAAAACTATTCCTAATAAAGTGCTCAGTAAGTGTATGTCTGGACAAAGGACTGGTACCTTGCAAACACACATCTACATAATATACCTCACATACTGTACAAATGCCACAGTTCTCTGCATTGTGCTGTGTGCCCTCACACTAAAAGGTAAAACTTTGTAAATCCCAACACAAATCTTTTAGTGGTATCCCATCAAACAGCTGCTTACACATCATTCAGATTATGTTGTTTGTGATCTTTTGTCCACGTCCTCGTTTATATGTAAGGAAACATAAGCACTCTGCTCCAGTGAGAATTACAGAACATAAGCGGTCTCTTGCTCAACATGTTCTGTCTGATCTAAAGTTTGTCCGTTTGGAAAGGGTTTTGTCACATCAAATGGGTGGTGATTTATGAATGCAACACACTCTCTTTCCCCATGGAATAAATGAAAAATTGGACCTTTCATGCTATCTTTAGATATGCTGGATTCATGCTATCAATATAAACCCCTGTTCTACATTGTTTTCTATGCTTATGTGGTGGGGAAGGGATTATGTATGCCCCATGATCTTAATGTCATGTACGTATGTACATGTATGAACGCCGCAAGCAGCAATATTTGCCCATGGATGGTCTTTTCGGTACTTATGTTGTGTATGTGTATATAAACGCAGCTAGCATGTTATTATATGCTGTGGTTAAAAACTTGAATTAGGTTTTCATTCAGGTGTGACAGGGCACTCTTGTAAGTTTAATGAACTTAAATGAATGAATGAAAATGAATGTTCCCTAAAAAAACAGCATTTCCTCTGTAAGAGCACTGTGGAAAGCTGTATTTTTTGTTTTTGATTTTGGAGAAGAGCTTTTGCTTTAATTTCACGGAATAAATTAAACTTGAATGAAGCAAGCAGCAAGCCGGGACACTACTTGTTGGACAGCATGGCGTACAGACGGTCTCCTTTGGTAAGCCTGTTTCCTCTCCAGCCATCTCGCTCTTATATTCTCCTTATTTTCTCCAGTTTAGAGCTGGACTAATGTGACACACGCGTTCCAGTCAAGATAGTAATAAACAAGCACAACACACACATCGTATATTTCCTACAGTAACCACCATTTACACACAATATGAATTGTGATTTTTTTGCTGATAATGAAAGGAGTTCCACAAGGCCCTATACTGGGTCCTCATCCTTGATTATGAGATCACTATCTCAATGAGATTTACCAGAATAAAGGTAATAAATATGTTGGAATGTGTGTGTTTTAGGCTATGTGTTGTTGCTGTTGGAAGTCTAATACTGTAATGTTACTTGTCGAGGACCCGGCCCTAGGCCCCCCTGATGAGAGATTGACGGGGGATGGGTTAGAAAGGAATGCATTGTTAACCCCTCGCACACACCATCGAGGTGGTAGTAAGAACGCCCGTAAGAAGAAATATGTGGTTCAGAGATAATGAGCAGCCATACTTGTCAGTAGAGGAGTCTGAAGTCGGGGCACTTAGATTTAGGGTTTTAAGGAGCAAGGTTAAAGTTCTGACTGAGAATACCCCAACCCTACAGGGGAGGGGCACAATGCCTGGCTAAAACAAAAAAATAAGGAAAATGGAAGGGATGTCAATACCGAAAGAAGATTAAGAGGCTTCAAGGGCCTTCCTGATTATAGCACAAATAATTTGGGGAAGTTGGGGAATGATTTACACTCAGCTATTGGCTGGATGTCCTTTGTAGATCCCTTAAGGCGCCGTGGAGAGGGGCACCTGAAGAGTGTGTTGAGATGGTGGAGGGCACTAACTTCTGGCTTGTATGAAGTCAAAGTATGGAGAGAGTCCAAGGAGAGATTATGACAGGGAGACAAATACCAGTGATGAATAGGTTCATTAAAAAATGACATAAGAGCTAGTGTTTTTCCACTCGTATATTAAGATGGTGGAAATTCCCAAACCGGAGGGGCACATGAGATAAAGTATTGGGGAAATTTCTTTTGAGGTATGAGAAAATGACAGTGGGAAAAACAGAAGTGATGAATATGGTCACTAAAAAACAAGTTGTATAAGAGATAAATGTCTTCCCGCTTGAAATATTGGGGACATTTCTTATCAAAAAGGTACACTTTTGTATGCAAAAAAGATATATAAGGAATAAGCTTTTAGACCTTAGGATGGGATCTTAGAATTTGGCTTCAGAAGATATCTACGGGCTGTTGAAGAGAGAGCAATGCAAGACAGCTGTAGTCAAGCTGGAGTGGCGCGCTCCCTCTGCGCACCACTCCAGGATCTGGATATGGAGAGAGGAGTGACGTACGCGGTGCGGACTCAGCCCAAGAGTTGTGGCAGCGGGACTGATGTCGAAGAGGTGTTCATGCGCATCCCTCATCATACAGAAAAGCTGGTGAAAGAGTTAAAGGGCTTTTACGACATGCTTGGAGCCGTGAACTGCACCTGGAGGCCAACAGACGGGATGCGGGGTTCCTCCACGCTACAGAACACCTTCCAGCTGGACCCACGCAAGAACCTGAAGCCTCCCCCCCTAACCTCAGTGTCAGTGAGGAGACGCATATGCTGCGGCTGCACTGCAAAACCCCCGACGTGTTTGAAGACATACCAGTGCACATCCCATACAACTGGCAGGAGAAGTACGAAGTGCAAAGTCACGTCTTTTGAAAGTCTGGGTCCTGATCCGGCCCCAGATTCCCAAACCAATGCAGCTGTTCAAAGAGCTCATCAATAGCAAGGAGGAAGGATCAGATCCCACAGAAAACGAGATGGCTATATTTAGGGCATGGGTGGTAATTATAATCTATATTACTTGTAAAAGTAGGAAAAGTAGTACATAGAAGCTCAGCGTTATAAGTTTCCTTTCATTTTTATGTCTCTTATTTTTTAGTAAGATACTATATACGATATAAATAAGTAGTAGACTTTAGGGGTGTTCGTACCCATTGTATTAATGGAAGTTCAGTAGCTTTTATCTCCGTGAAGGGGGAGCCATAAGATAAGGTAAAGGCCAAAGAGGAGGATGGATATTTGAGGGGTGTACCTTGATTTTTAAACATCATAGGTGGAAAGGTAAATTAGAAAGAGCTAAAGGGGTATATGTAACTTGCATGTGATCAGCAAACTGCAAAAGATGATATGTACACTGTAATCTGTATAACTATTCTTTTGATTGATTATAATAAAGTATATCTTACTATAATCATATGTGATAAAGATTCTTTAGAGGAATACATTGAATACAGGACATCGAATACCAGATTTGCATCACACCCTTCACTTCGAGACTGGGCTGGAAGTTCAGTAGAACTTACCAGGGCTCCAGGACGTTCGGAGTACTTGAGTTCGTCCCCGAGACACCTCATGGTGAGGTACTGCTCGTGGGAACGTGAGGTCTGAGCTCGGCAAGGGGTCCGTGGCTCATGACAACTCTTAGGAATAAAATAGGGGAAACAAACAATTGAAGAAAGAGAAATTGCATTGCGGACATAAACCATCAACATTTTGTTTGAACTTTGGGTGTACTACATGTCTGGTGGGGAAGCATTAGAAATCATTAAAATCATGGCCTCGTTAAAATTTAAAAAGCAAAACACATCCCCATTGTATTGGCAATACATCTTTCAAAACTGCCATAACTTTTATTTACAGATTTTATTTTTTGTATAATTGTATTTTTTCATGATAACAAAATTGATTTCCCTGAAGACAGGAAAAGGAAACATTGCACCAGGATTAATAAACCACCCTCCAATTTTAGCACTGCCATCTATGTTTACCAGAATAGAGGAAAGCAATTGACTGAGCAATGAAACAAATTAGGAGAGGCTTGACTCAAATCACAGCTGTGCTCCACTGTTGACTAGTCCCTCTGTGAGGAACAGTTTCCCTGCAATTTTTTTCCATGGTCCCAAATTCTCACAGATGATATACTGAAGAAGAGAGAGAGGGAGATGAGTTTCCCCAAAGTTTATTTGTTTATTAAACAAACAGGTGAGTCATATATTTCAGACAACGAAAGACACCACAAATTCAGGAAATGAAACCTTTGAAAAATGAAAATCAGATATGTTATTAACTTCTCAGATGAACAGTAGTAAAAAGAAAGGCACTAGCACTATAGATATTTGAAATTACGTTTTAAAGGGCAGGACCTGTCTTTCTCCTCGAGCCCCCTGCACCTGCTCCTCCTGCTCCTCCTCCTCCTGTCCCCCTGCACCTGCTCCTTGTGTCCCCCTGCACCTGCTCCTCCTGGACCTGCTCTTCCTGTCTCCCCTGCACCTGCTCCTCCTGTCCCCCTAGTCCTGCTCCTCGTGTCCCCCTGCACCTGCTCCTCCTGGACCTGCTCCTCCTGTCTCCCCTGCACCTGCTCCTCCTGTCCCCCTAGTCCTGCTCCTCGTGTCCCCCTGCACCTGCTCCTCCTGGACCTGCTCCTCCTGTCTCCCCTGCACCTGCTCCTCCTGTCCCCCTAGTCCTGCTCCTTGTGTCCCCCTGTGCAAGCTCCTTCTGCTCCTCATTCATCCCCTGTACCGGTTTCTCCTATTCTCCCAGCTCCCAGATTTTCAGCAGCTTCAACCCTCTAGAGGACACTTTGATAGCTACCTTTGCCAGACTGTGCAGTTGCCGAAACATGGTTAGCTCAGATGTAAAGGGTTATGGGTGACACAGGTAAATCACGTCACACTTCAAAGCAGTAATCTTCCAGGGTCACCCAGTGCTAAAAACTGAGAACTGCTGGACATCCATCACCGCCAGCCAGAGTTATAAAAACATCCACTCCCAATTTAAATGAATACAACACATACAGTAATTTAATGCCCTAGCAAAAACGTGTACATTCGTATACAGATAACAGAGAACAGATAACATTACATATACATTTAAGAAATTACTTTTATACAGTATGTTCTCATATCAGTTTTATTCTGTAACTTGAAATTGCTCATGTCTTTTTGTGTCTTGAGGTATTCACATCCTATACTATGCAGAAAGTTCTCATAATTGTATATATAATGGATGTGGGTCAGATGAAATTATTGCATAATAAATAATAAAAGGCTACAGCTCTCCTCATTCTCTTCTCTTCCTCTATTGTCTATCCACCCTTTTCTCTCCGTCTGCCTCCCCCTCCCTATATCTGTCTCTCACTTGAATGTCTGTTTGAAATTCCAGTCTCCTCCAGCTGCTGACACATAGGGAAATGTCTGTTCTTTTTCTGTCACGTTGGTGCTCTTTCTTCTCCCTTCAAACAATTCAACTGCCATTGTCCCCGGACAATTATTCTCCATCACTCTTATTCCAGTTCAATACAACAATGTAACTGTCAAGGCTTTGGCCTGGAGAGAGACCACACTGTCAAAATATAGCACTGATCAATCTTCCATTAACAAATCAAGACAAAACATAGAAATAAATAACAGCTCGAAATAATTACATAATTATGGTGTGAAATAAACAATTTGGCTAATAATCCCGCGTTTGAGAGATTTTCCCGACAGGACTGGGAGGCATTTACGCAAGGGACTTCCGTATTGCAAAACTGAAGTGTCATAATTTACATGACAATTGAATCTGTTCATCCTTCTCAGTTTTCAGATTTGCCTACCACTCTTCTCAACCACCATAGTTAAAAGTACCTCTCCTTTCCACCAGAGAAAGCAGCAAGGTAGGAAACCTGTTTCCTACCACTTGTCAGATACTGCCAAGCACACTGCAGAGTAAAGCACCTTGTTACAGCAATCTAGCTAATAGACTGTTGACTGAAAGTAGGTAGAAGGTAACAGTTGTGCACATGGCATGCTACCAAGAGTGAAAGTATGCCTGCAGCCTTAATTTAAAGGAAGGTGATGCTGGGTTTTAAAGCGTAATGTATAATAATTGCTACTAGTTCCATGGAAAGCTGTGGGAGTGAATTTAGTCAGGCTGTCAGGGAGGGAGGAACCATCTCTGGTCGGCCTTGCAAGAAGACAAGGGTCCAAACAAAACAAGCACAGCAAAGAAAAATGGAGCCACAAGGTCAGCGAGTAGCACCCACTCTACCAGTGCCTCGTAAATATTTTGTGATTCAGTGCAACTCTCACTTCTCCTGAGGGCAAGGCCAGTTTCAATTCCAGCATTGTGTTGCATTGTCCCGTTTTATTCACAATCCAAAAAAAGAAAAATATTACTACTGTTCCTGCAGTCCCCTGCACATCTGAGGGGGACCCACAGGCCTTAAAAGCAGCCTGAAGCGAGTTTGGTCCACCATCAAAAATACCCTAACCCCATTAAACGACACCCCTTCCTTCACAGTAGGATGTATAGTCATCAATTAGCTCCACAGGAGTTAATTCATCTCTGACAAAGAGAATTACTCCATCTCATAGGGAGGAAAAATGAGTCCAACACATGATAAAGTACAATTTATCAAAGTTTATTCGAAGCTTCTTCTTTTCCTCTTTCCTTGACTTACATTCGTACGTGTCCAGTGAGATAACACAGGCAAATTTCACTGATAAAAATACTTTTTGATGCTTGTGCTTTCAGGGTTAGCCCTCATGACAGCACACCTACGCCTAGTGAGGTGTTGACGTTGACTGTTCCCGGGCCTTCCAGCTAGACCCATAAAAAGCTGCGTGCCGGAACTTTGGTAAAGGGCACGACGAAAGGGATCTAACGACGAGGGATGCCAGCGGGTGGGCGGGAATGAGTCACCTGTCACCTCGGGCACCGCACGACGGCCTACATTAGCACCCTACAGGTACACGCTGACGCAGCTACAGAGACCGCTTCCACAAACAAAGGATCCAATAACGGCAATGATGGCAAAGCACGGAGCAGACTTTTTTTTTTGTGCCGACCGGAAGCTATCGAGCTAACAGCGTTAGCAGGGGTTGAGCTTGCCCTTTTACAAAGGGATGGACAGTGGGTGCTGTTGTCTGACTGAATCTGAGTCACGATCTGTTCCAGGCTGTGTCGCATTGTCTTCAGTTCAGTTCAATATTGGTTCTGGTGACTAACAATCGGCTGCAGTTGAATATGGCTTCATCTAGCACAGGGTGTGCTGCCTTTTGTGGTTACTCAGCACTTAATTGATCAATTAAAGCAGTTCATTACTCACCTCACCTGGTTTCTTAGGTCTGAATTGCGACATGGTGACATGGCTCAGGCAGTAAGAGCAGTCTTCTGGCAGTCAGAGGGTTGCCGGTTCGTCTTCGTCCCCCCCCCCGGGCGGTGTCGAAGTGTCCCTGAGCAAGACACCTAACCCCCAAATGCTCTTGATGAGCTGGTCGGCGCCTTGCATGGCAGGCAATCGCCGTCGGTGTGAGTGTGTGTATGAATGGGTGAATGAGAAGCATCAATTGTACAGCGCTTTGGATAAAGGCGCTATATAAATGCCAACCATTTACCATTTGAATTAATTTGCTGATATGAAGGCAAAAACAAAAACCAGCACACCCTGTGTGCTCTCCAACACCAGGAGCAGGAGTGAGAACCACTGCTCATCCAAGCTCATCAGCTGTCTCGTCACGACTTCTTCTCTGTGACCTTTCTTTCTTCTCCTCTTCCTCAGTCTTGTTATCTTTCTTTAGCCTCCGCCCAGGCCATCGCCCTGCTGTCCTCTCTCCAGACAGGCGGCAGACTGCTCTGCTAACGCAGATAAATTGCTGTGGTTTCCCAGACGAGGACAATCAAGCGGGCCGGTCCGCCGGGGCGGATGCGCTGGGATGCGGCCGCCTGGGAATCCCGCGGCGCGTGCCAGCCGAGAACGCCGGCGGAATAAATCACCCGCCCTTCCCAGTGTTACTACGCCCACACCCGTCCCCATTAGTGACAGGTTGCAGCACAGACTCATGGGAAATGG
The DNA here is from genome assembly GCF_963514075.1 of Conger conger. Lineage (NCBI taxonomy): Eukaryota > Metazoa > Chordata > Actinopteri > Anguilliformes > Congridae > Conger > Conger conger. The sequence goes on along the minus strand of NC_083772.1, from coordinate 38,136,738 downwards.
AGTCACTCACCCGTGTGGACTCCCTATTACTCTTGCTCAAATTATATTTACCCCCGATTCTCCTTTTACTTGACATGTTCATCACCGTTTATCCCCCCCCCGAAAACAACCACTTTGCTTGCTGTAAAAATAGTTTTAATTGCAGAAAACATCCCTCTGGATGAGGTAGGGCAGGTGGATGAACACGTTGCTGTCGCCTGATGTTTCTCTGACTCCCGGGTGGAGCGGGGCTGCTGGGATACTCTCCAGGCGGGGCGCTCTATTGATCGAGCCGGAGGCTCCACTGCATGAGGGGAGTATGAAAGGAGAGTGGGAGTGAGGGAGAAAGCTGAAGTACCCCGCTCATGGCTCAGAGAAACATCATGAGCTGAAGAAATCGATAAACACAGGCTGAGGAGACATCAGCAACACTTGCTGGCAGCTAATGAAATGGAAAAGAAGACATTTTGGGGAAACCCAAGGACACCCGCTAACCTTTGCTCTGCTCTCCCGTGCTAGAGAAAATGTCTGGCAAAGTTGTGAGTTGCCTTTATATTTCTATAAAAAGTGCTGTAACTTCTACATGGTGAAAGCAAAATGTATAAAAGGGCTGGTGAGGGTTTTTTTTTGCATTCGTTCCTTTTTTTAGCCTGCAAATTTCAATCACTATGGTAACAGGATATACAGTTTGAAAGCGTTAAAACTCTCGGTTCTCTGTATAACTGAGTTTTACCCCTTAAGTCCTTTCTTCAGCCTTCAATTTTCAATCACTAAGGTTATACAGATAGAACGTGGTATATCCAATTTTAACATGCCATTGCGCTAGCGACAACAGTTCCTTATTTTGTAACGTGGGAGGTAAAGGAAATCTACATAATACAAGAAATAGGGTAATGTTAGTGTCCTTTTCACACCAAGTGTACAGTAGACCAAAGTCATAATAGTTTCTCATTCCAAAAATGTGCTAACTGAGACATGTTGGTCCATTGTTTACTAAGAAATTCTCTGGAGGAATTATCATTGTTGTCCGTTTTGCCATACTTGTAGATATAAATGCCATTCTCTACGTTTTGTATAGGCTCTCTCGAACACGATGAACCCAAATCTCTGAACAGTATTTGTAATTTAGTTGCAGAAACATGCGTAAGACAATTCACAAGTAAAAGCATATCGGCTAATGACATGACATTTTCAGCGGTGTATAATTTGTTAGGCTTGCATAAAACACAGCATTTATTCACCTGCATAACAAAACTGTAACATTTTCTATATGCACGCAGTGTCTGTTGCTCTTCAGAAAAAATACGTTATTGAACTAATTGCCCAGGTATTTAGTATATAATTACCCATTTCTATTTTTTGTCCTCAATTTTCTCCCAATTTGGTAGCCAACTGGGGCCTATCCATTTAAATTTGCCCTGTTAGCTGAAGATCACCGACATCAACGACCCCGTCGCTCAGCAGCCCGGGTGGATCTGGCGGTACCGTCTCGCCCGTGACCGTGACTCTGATGCACTATTGTGTGCGGCGATCCCCCTGCCGAGTCCTTCCCTCAGAGCGGCGAGCCAATTAGCCGCTCCACGAGAGCTTTGGCAGTGTGCAATTGTAACAAACTGATGCCTGCATGAAGGTCCGTTACCTTTAGCTGTGCGGCACCGCGGCTCCAATTTCCATTCTCTGTATAAACATACAGCAGTCTGACAGATGATTGCAGTCCTGACCATTAAATTATTTTATTTTCCATTACATATCTAGACATACAAAATCAATTACTTTTATTATTATTGTTTAATACAATGAATCTGTTCATTCAGTACCATTTCACATATTTATATATTTTTTCACATCTTGCGAAAATAGAATAGGCTATTTAATAATAATTAAATGTAGAAATAAAAATGGTGGGTCAAATAAAAATGACTCAAAAACAAGACAGTTTGAGTACACCCTCCTTATTGTATTGTGCTGGTTCGCTAACTTTGTTATAGTTGTAGTTTTTTTTGTCTGTTTCCTGGAATATTTATGCTGATACTAGGAAACAGGGTTTTGCCTAAATGCTTTTCTTGTTAAAATAAATGTGCCCTTATTGCACTAAATACCATAGAGGAAAGTTTGAGGATAATCAAAATCCCCCGTTTTGCCCAGTGAGCAGTCCTAGAAGCCGGCGAGTTTGGTGGCACACAGAAAATGTGGCAACACTCATAACCCACAAATCGGTGCCTGGGAGCACCGATGTGATATATCCCAGTCTCGCTTTCGGCTGGAAATGATAGTGGCAGGACAGATGGGGGGGAGGTGGAACCAAACTGGGAATAATGAGAGGAAACTTCAAAGGGAGACCGGCCGTGAGGAGAGGAATTAGCGGCAGACTCATCGCGGTGTGGTTTAACCTGCCGCTGAGAGCCTGTGCCTCCGTTGCCATTAGTGACGGTGGCCTGCCGACTACAGGAGCTCTCAGAATGGCTTGTGTAACAAAATGGGGAAGATCAATGCACTGGGCCTACTGAGGGCTCTCTCTCTCTCTCTCTCTCTCTCTCTCTCTCTCCATCTCTCCCTCTGCTTTGTATGGTCTAATACTCCGATCGCAAAAAGTAGAGACATACAGACAAATGTCCTACAAAGCCCTTTCACTTGATGTCAAACTACACTGCCTTTCAAAAAGCAGATCCTTTTACAGAGGTACTATCTATTCTGTGTTTTTGATGTTATTCTGAAAATCTATATTTAAGCATCAAGGCTGTCCAAAAACGTGATAATACAACTCCCATGTGTTACATTCAGCATTTAAGCTTATTCCATCAGGGAAGCGGTAGCCTATAGTCGCAAAAGTATGGATGCATAAGATTCAAATGGTCCTTTTCCCAGAATTTTGATTTTGCCAGTTTTAAAAATGCCTCATGTGCAATTCGAGTTGACCTCAGAACATGAAATCAGAGTCTTGTTTTTTACAGCTCTAGAACTCTATTCACTGAAGGCATCTTCACAATGCATGGGCAGTGGGGCCCCTGATCGGTTGATGGTGCAAGCCAACATTAAAGATATTGAAAAGAGCTTGCTGGATGTCACGGGGCGTGGAGTTCAGCCATCCTGCTATTTCAGTTTCAGGATCCATGCAAAGTTATTTTTATGTAATTTAATGTTTTATTTTAAAACAGATGAACAGAAGTTCTACAACTTGTAGGGGGGAGGCAAAGTGTGACTCGAGAAGGGCTTCCATTTGTGAGGAGCCTGTGAGCTGGGGCTTCTGGTATGTGTCAAAGGAACAGAGGACAATGCTGTTTGGACCACCTTTGGGGAGTTTCAGGCCATTGGCGCCAAGGGGATAAGGGGAAGATGTATGAGTGGTGTAAGGGCAGTTAGGCCACACACCAGTGACTGCTCTCCTGGATGAAAACTTCAAAACTGCTGTTGAGATGGTCAATAGCCCATGTGATCCTTGTAGTATTGCATTATGTCTTATGTAGTAGTAACAGGAATTGCATGTAAAATGAATACTCAGGAGGGAGGCTTCATGATAACTGCACCATAATAAAACATTTGGATAATCTGTCTGGTATGGATGTGATCGGGTAGAATCAAGGAATCGGATGAGATACATTCCATACCAAATGGAGTTTAATAAACCATAGTTTCAGGAACTCAAGGTAAAACTGGAACAGTGGAATGTCCTCTCTGGTAATCATTTAATTTTCTATTTACCCTTACTTGACAACCCCCAAGGGAGGGGGTCTAAATTTCAGATTTGACAACCCCTCCAGGCTAATTTACAGCACTGCCGCCTGGATCAAACGTATGATTTGGCATAAAAGCAAGGGAGAAAAGCCTATCAGGGAAGATCGCACTCGGCTTCCCACACTGTGCATACTCTGTATATGTGTGTAGCCAAAGCAGGCTGGGTAAGACTATTTACTCTATATTTCTATTTTCAATTTGTCTATTTTGTAATTGACTGTAATATTCTAAAGCTAATAACCTACCTGTCTGCGAATAAACTATTTTGTTTGTAACTTGCGTAATCTCCATGACTCTAATTCATCTTGTAACTTTTTCAGCCTAAATTATGACTGAAGACCAACTGATCAGTGGCTTGGTACTTTAGTGGTGTTTCCAAGCTGGGAAAGGCAGCCAAGTTCGGCTCATAAAAGGATTGGTGGTACATGGCTCTTGTAATTTGATGCGAAGGGAACCCATGTGCGTTTCTACGCCGGTTCCTGTCAAGTTGACTCTAAGGAGCCCTCTAAATGCATGCCGACCTGGGCTCGCAACTATCATGTCAGTATAGTGCATGTATTGTGTTGGCTAGACCCTCAGCCTCTGAATTCTCCACCGAACTGAGATTTCAGCAATAATGCTAATCCCGGGAGCATATATTGAGTAATGGTGGCGCCAGTAAGAGTCGAGTGTAACCACTCCCGAGGTTTGCGCATGTATCAAAACCACACTTCTCAATTCTAATCTTAAATGGAGTCAGATAAATGAGTAAAACTATAGTAACCACTAAGCTTACAACATGGCCCCCTTTGCGAACGGAGAATAATAATAATTTTACTGATCCATTTCTGGCCAGCTTTAAGCGGGATATGGGGCAGGTCAATCTATATCTGACCTGTGGCAACGGACCCAGTATATTCTTAAACGTAATTGTGCTCTGTTCTTGGACGGAGGATGATAATTAAAATCTCTTATTTACTTCACAACAGCCAAGGAAAAAACTTGTTGCCCCTTCACCTCCAGCTGTTTCAGTGAAAAATGACAAAAGACATGAGACTGTATAGTCTTATGTCTAAAACTTGAGAAATGGTCCAAAATGTTTTTATTATTATGTCCAAAATCATTCCCTCATTGGGCTAACTGTGCGGGTTCTACAAACTGCTCAGAGCCAAATTTATACTTATATTTATACTAATTTATGTTGCACACCAAGTGTCATGACTCGGGTGACAAAAGGTCAATTTCTCTTGGTGGCTGGACTGTAAACTGAGCTTAATGGTTTCCATTTCAGCTTCTGTGCATCTAGTATATACAATTAAAACTGGTGCATGATGAAAAACAAAAAATGCCTTATTATATTTTTCAAACGGAACACAGCGAGCCTTGCTAACACACAACTGAATTTGAACAATATGGATGAACAATATGGATGAAGTTGGCATGTATCATTGAGGGTGCAGCAAAACATTCTTGGCTACACAACTGAAAGCTTGACCCTGGCTGCTTATAAGACAACATTTGGCCTGAAGAATATCCATCCATCCATTATCTAACAGGTTTATTCCTGGTCAGGATCGCAGGGGGGCTGGAGCCTATCCCAGCATACATTGGACAAGTGACAGCAATCAGATACCCTCTGAACAGATATTCTAATTCTGTGATGGATTGGCAGAATCCATCAGAATCAGAATGTTTATATTTTTTCAATTCAAAATTATTATTAATGAAAGCTAGTTCAGGCAGACAACTGGAGAAGCACCGCCCCTTCACATGATGCTTGCGTCTAATGGGAGTGGAGAGCAGGGGGGCCCATGCTACTGTTACTCTAAGTGTCTTGTGTCAGTCAGCCGTGAAAAGCGCTATATACACATAAAAATGTAATTGAAATTGAATATATGGACATGCAGTCCACCAAATCAGTCGTCCACTAAGCATGCAAGATGCAGAGACTTGGCAGTGATGCCAACTGTTCCCATTACATTACATTAATGGCATTTGGCAGACACTCTTATCTAGAGTAATACAGTTGTTAGACCAAGCAGGAGACAATCCTCCCCTGGATCAATGCAGGGTTAAGGGCCTTGCTCAAGGGCCCAATAGCTGTGCAGATCTTATTGTGGCTACACTGGGAATCGAACCACCGAACTTGCGGGTGCCAGTCATGTACCTTAACCACTACGCTACAGGCCACCCCTAATTTGTCGGCCTGTAGCCAAATTCGTCCACAAGTGTCTACATGTCAATTGATCTCACTGACAGACACAAGTGGCATGCACCTGTTTCTGGTAGTCAGAGTTCACATTTGGGAAATCTGGGGGAGAGCAGCATTCTGCCTTCACGTGCATTTTGGTATTATGTCATGCTTTAATTTGAATATCCAAACAGATCCGGTTAAGCTATGGATTCATGAAACAGAAATCTTAATGTGCCAGGAATTTGCCCATTCCCTAAACTCATTCATGGTGTGCTCCTTTCACGTGGTCTCCGACAGTGCTAACGCAGCCATCATTCCAAATATGTATTGCTTGTGCAGGTTTCCATTAAACAACATACATACTTTTGCATTGTCCTCTATGTACACTCTTGTCCTCTATGTACACTTCAGTATCTGTCAAGACTGGGGAATGTCTCCTGCCAGATTTTCAGCTAAATAGCTGAAAGAATAGTTTGGACTGATGGCCCGGCACTTACGTATAGGTACAAACTTTTGACTGCAATTTCAAGGTTTACAGTGGGTTCTTCACATCATACATAGCATAGTCGGGTCAAGCCTTGTCGTTTTAAGCGGTTTTTGGGGTTTGTAGACACTCCTTCTTTGGGCTGGCTTACAACAGGTAGTAATGAGAGGCAGAGCTTTGATGCCAAAGTTTGCATTTACATTAAACCTCAATAGATATTGCGGAATTCATTGCGAGTCGTCTCACTGAATTATTATTTTTTCTTTTTCAGATTGGTGGGGCCCACCAATAGGATAGAGGCCCCAGAACAATATTCTTTCAGGGGGCCCGTAATGCCTAGCTACACCCCTCCCTTGTAGTCACATGTGTTCTTCAGTAAAGTGAGGATAGTACCTCAGTTGTGAATAAATCCTTTCTCCATGAGGAAATAGTGACAAATAAATCATTTTCAGTGGATTTTCCACACCTCTTGTTTCATAACTACAGGGGCTTGTTTAAGGTGTCAGGTAATGCTGAACTACACAATCTGGCAGGTGTGAGATGCCTATCCCTGGAGGTAAGGAACACCTTCCCAATATTCATCAGTAGCTAAAGTACTCATTAAGAGAGGGAAACGAAATGTGAGGAGCAAGCCTACTCCAGTTTACTACAGAGTGTTATTATAAAGTGCTGTCTAAACATATGGTAATGGTAGAGTGAAATGTGTTGGAAATTTGGTAGAGGATCTCAAGCCAATGAGCAAACATGCAGGCTGAGATCCTCAGGTAAAGCAGTGTTGGTCATTTCAAAGTCTAGGTTAAAAACCAAAAGGAGACCATTTGCAATTAGAGCCCCTAGACCAGGGGTCGGCAACCCTGGTCCTGGAGAGCCGCAGGGTGTGCTAGATTTTGTCGTTACTCAGCACTTAATTGATCGATTAAAGCAGTGGATTACACAGTTAACTCGCCTCACCTGGTTTCTTGGGTCTGAATCAGTTGCTGGTATTAAGGCGAAAACAAAAACCAGCACACCCTGCGGCTCTCCAGGACCAGGGTTGCTGACCCCTGCCCTAGACTGATAGAGTGCCCTGCCTGAGGAGATCAGGCTCGTTGAGTCAGTGGCTGATTATAAATCCCTCCTCAAGACACACTTTTACAAAGCGGCTTTTAATGCCCGATTTGCTCTTATGTTCATATTTTATTATAATTTTATATTTTTATTTGTGCATCCATTAAATGTCATTTTATTTACCCCCTTCTCATTCTGCCATGTTTTTACTTGACTAATTTTGTATATTTATTTCAATATTTGTCCTATCCTTGTTGTCCTATGTCCTATTTCATTTTTCCTATTTTCATTTGTATGCGTCTAAAGCTCTCCGTAACTTTGTTTTTGAAAAGCACTATACATAAAGTTTGTTATTACTTATTATTATGTGAAGGATACATAAGTCACCCACTTATTTATTTTTATAAGTGGGTGATGAAAGGGTGTCTGCGGTGTACCATTTACATGAATGACATCGCTGAATATTTAAATGGGTCCATTTTCATGCAGATTATATGGTTCTATATTGCTTCTCCCACTTTATCCACTTGGTTATTAAATCTGCAGCATGCCTTTGTTTCTCTAAAACCTGGTGGTTAGCAAGGCTCTTGGGCTCTTGGAGATGTGCAACAAAGCAAAGAGAGTAGTTTGGTTCTCCAGAAGATGCTCCACTGCAAATGTATGTTGTCTTATAGCCCACACACCTATTTTGGATATTTAGGATCCATTTAGTATTCTTCATATAGGCAATTTATGCTCATATGTTAATTGTTACCGCCACTGTGACCACAGTTCCCCCTTGCCCCTCAGAAAGCAACCGTTATCTTATTCAACTCTATGAAGAGGCTCAAACAGATCCAACAGATGAGGCGGCCAGTGCTGAAACTGATCCAAGAGGTTGAGAGACACTAGAACAGTACATTTATCATGCTACAGTGGCTATTTGACCTGAGAGTACGAGGAGTATCTATCCACACTGATGTCCCTGCACTCACAGCTGAGGAATACTCATGGCTGAGGTGAGTGTCTGGATGTATTGCAGCCATTCAGTGATGCCACTGTGGAAGAGAGTTCTCGGCTCCAAAGTTATACCCCTCCTGAAAATGACTGACCACTCAGTATATAACAAAACCACAGTGATGGCAAGCCAACTCTGCCAAAATCTCGTTCATCTCCTTTTTGAGACCATGAGCATGAACATAGCAACAATGCTCAATCCAAGATTCTAAATGTTCTCTCATTTATGGGGGTTTCTCAGCCCCAACAAAGCAAGTGAAGCCATAAAGCAACTCACGTGTGCAAATATCAGCAGCATCATCATCTGGGGACAGTTATGTATCTGGGTAAATGATAAATGGTTGGAATTTATATAGCACCTTTATCCAAAGCGCTGTACAATTGATGCTTCTCATTCACCCATTCCTACACGAGAATGTTCTCGCGGACACCCTCTCCCAAGCACCTGCATAATCACACCTCTATTTGTTTGCCGGTGTAAGTCATACTCCGTTCTATTGTATTTAACCGGAGGTTATGATAATATTAATGTTACAGTTGGATATTTAGGTCACATGGTAGCGCCCTTCTAATTGGGAGGGGGTGGTATGACGTCCCTTGATCCCTTATCGGTTTGTTTTGTTTACCTTTGTTTTTTGCAGGAGTCAGCCATGGCACGATACCGCCTTTGAAATTGTAAGCACCAGGCTAGAAGGCTATATTTCGGCACCCCAGGGCTTTCTGGGGGCTTGTGCTCTACTTTTTGTTGTCCTCCTGTGCCAGGCTGGGCAGCTGGATGTCCTGTTGTTTGTTGACCTTTTTTCTGGTTGGCGCTGAGAAGTCACACCCCACTTTTCATTCGTGCATTCACACACATTTCTTATATATACACACGCCACACGTGACACTTTGTTTTTTTTTGCGTTGAATAAAATTAGTTTTTTTAAACGTACCTTATGGTCTCCCTATGTTACGGTTTACCGATGGTCATAACACACAGCAATCAACTTCAGAAGCTGGACCTACATCCTCTTGTGATTTTTCTTAATTACGTCAATACAATATCATTATTACATCCACCAACAAGGTCTGCAAATGTCTCATAGGTAGCCTTTGATACCATTTAGGGGCAAGAGTGGTGCAGACCTAGAGGACACAAAATGTGACTGCAGATGGTGGAGGTTCAGCAGTACATAGCATAGCCAAACCCCCCCAAGACAAAAAACTGTATATCCAAATCTGTATCAGTTGGCCTCATCAATTCCCTGTGAGCATATACTTTCTATGGAGGGGGAGATCATTTCAAACAAAAGGAGCAGACTCAGGCCTCACGCAGTGGAGCTGCTCCTTCTTGAAATCTTGAAATCTTGAAATCTACCCAGTTAAACAAACACATGCAGTCAACCAGTTTAACACAAGCACATCAATTCCCCCCTGGCATACTCAATGCCAAAATGTTGTTCACTGCACAACTGATGCCATGATGATCAGCTATGTCACATGCTTCACCATACATTAAAAATAAAATGGATTAACAAAGGGGGAAGTGAACCCAGGTGACCCAGTTTTATAATGACTGGCCCAGCCACAATTACCTAACCCTTGGCAGGTGCTTTCAAACCACACCACATTTCACTTATCGGTCCGTAGGACATTATCCCAAAAGGATTGGAGATCATCCAGGTGCTTCTTTGCAATTGTGACATGAGCGTTGATGTTTCTCTTGGTTAGCAGGTCGTTGGACGTTCATCTGGGACCATGCGTGTTGTCACTGTGCCCTTCGAGGAATTTTGGCAGGCCCACAACTCATCATCACTATTGTTCTATTGTTCTAACTAATTTCAATTTGGAGACTCTTAATGTGCCAGGAGCTAACAGAGGAACGTATTTTATGGCTGCTGACTAGGGTATTTTGGAGGCTCTCACTGTGCTTCAGTGTCCCCAAGCCTTAGAAATAACTTTGTACACCTACTTATTCATGCGATTATCCAATCAGCCAATTGTGTGGCAGCAGTGCAATGCATAAAATCATGCAGGTACGGGTCAGAAAAATGATTTTGTCAGAAGTAAAGCAGTTCTGCAAAGAATGGTGGATTAAAATACCTCCACAGTGATGGGAAGTGTTCAATTGCTGCTAAAGGTGGGGCAACCAGTTTACATTTTAGGGAGCAATTCCTTTTCAAATGGGTCATATCTTTTTTTTTTTTTATCAGCCATTAAACAGTCATTTTAAAAATGTGTTTTGTTAGCTGCAAACTGCACTAGGAGCAGGTTGCGCCTAGCCTCCCAGGAAACCAGTGTGATGAGGTGAAGCCCCGGTAAGATCACAGGAAAGAGACACCTTCATGGAGCAAAAAACCCCAAATCTTCTCTACTATCTACTTTTTCGTGAACAATTCTCACCCGTGGTCATGGGTCTCGGCCATTGTACTGACAGAATGACAGCACAGTAAGTTTCTGAAATTCTTACAGCATTTCTTAGGGCCAATGTACTTTATATTCAGTAACATGCAAAAACTCCATGTCCTTATTTTGTTATAATGTGATTTTCTTTGTCCAGCTCTTTGCACTGCAAATGCTGCTTAGAAATACGCAGTTTGTGCAGGATTTTCCTTGTTTTCATGTTCAATGTGTCCACAGCGAGTGGTGGCCATCTTTAATTTGGGGGACCAGTGTTTTCCTTGTTGGATCATTATCACAGGATCTGTATTTGTGTTTTTCCAAATAAAGATCAATCCCATCACACAAGGAGAAAGAGGAAACTCAACAGAAAAAAAAAAAAGAAAAAGTAATTAATTGTGCTGTTTTCAGCGCTGTTAATAATGGCTATTGATGAATCGATGGACACAGCTGCTTAGGGGCATTAGTGGATGCAGGGTTGGGTGGAGCTTGTCTCTAGTCGGGCTTTTGTGGATGTTGCCTCAGCTGCTGGTTAATCTTTCCCTTTTCAATCTTGAGGATGTTATAAAATTTTACTCTTTGTTACTGGATTATTTCAAAGGCAATAGTTATGAAGAGAAAGGGAAACATGATGAATGCAGGAATTAAGGAATAAACAGCAGCGCAAATTAGCATATATGAGGCAGAGATTTAGATTTTAGAAAGATAAGAGGCTGGTCACATCACACTGCTGCCCATAGCTATGATTGTTGCTGTTCACTGTTGCTAGATTACATTACATTTAGACAGTGGATTTTTCAAGTGAACGAGTACCTGTATCTGTTGAACCAACTATTTTATCTGTATCCATATCAATACTCAGAAGAGGGTGGTTTAACCACTTAAGTCTCACCATGGCTGGGCCAGTGTTGTTTTGTGTTTCCATTCCTTTTTTTCATGGTGCAATTTTCAATCACGATGGAAGCAGGATATATTTATATATATTATTTAAGTGACAACTGAGAGGCATTTTAGCCAATTACATTACATTTCCGATGGTGAAAGTTTGTTAGGCCTGCATAAAACGCAGCATTTTTTGCCTGTATAATGAAACCTTAGCATTTTCAGTATGCATGCTGAGACTGCCACAGTGGAGGTGGGCGGAGTTGAATGAGCTTTTGTTCGTTTGTCTATTCGAAAATGGGACAGTGGAGGGAGGGAGTCCACAAAGATCGGTTTCCGAGGCATGAAGTGGAGGAGGGTAGTGGCTTGGGTTTTGCCTGTTACGTTCAAACACAAGTTAATTTCAGTTCATTTTTGTGTGAAGTTTTCAAAGAAAAAAGTTAACTTTTGATTGGAAATATTATTTAATTTTTTTTACAAAAGATAAAAAGGATATGATCTTGTTTTCATCCCCTAGGATTCTTAAAGTTAAACTTGGTTTCATTTTTACTTTCAGTTCTTAAAAGGAGATGTTCATAATTACGACAAGAATGGCACTGATATCAGTTAAAAGAAAATTGTAAACAGATAAGATCTAATCAAGTAAGGTCTTTAGTCACAGCAATTTTACCCATGTTCAACTTTTAATTTCTTATTATGTTCAAAACACTGTCCAGAAGCCTCTAATAAAACTATTATTGTACACACCAAAAGTCACTTCCTGTACTGTTCCTGTACACACACACACACACACACACACACACAGTCAGGTGACTTGCTGTATTGTGTATTCTCACCTTGAGCAGAACCGGGCTCAGAGGACCAGCCTCAGAGGGGGGGGGGGCATCTGCTTCAGCCCAGAACCAGGCAAACACTGAGTTTGACAGCAGGATTATACTATTAAACCCAAAAACTATGTTTAAAATGAGAAATAATTTCATAATGGTTGGCAAAAGCTGAAAGACAGGAAAGTAACAGAAGCACCAAGAACATTATCTTGACCTACGCACTTCTAACACACAATGCATGAATACCTGCTATAGGTATTGTAACTATGGTGGTCTACTTCAAACAACATGTACCACTGGGCAGGCTGCTGAGGATTCAATCAAATATTCTCTTTGAATCAACAAACAAATAGACAATTTTCAGAGGAATGCAGGAGTTTTTAGAAATCAATTGGGTAAGTTTGTTTTAAACTAACTAGTTAGCTCGGTTACTAAGCAAGCACAAAAAGAGAAGAGATTAAAGAGATGCATGCACTTTACTTTCTATAACTTGCTACCCAGGACCATGTAAATATTATGATACTAACTACATCACATGCTAGATGCCGAAAGCTGATTGGCTTAGAAACACATTCAGTAATTTCCACAGGGTCAGTCTGTGTGCGTGTGTGTGTGTGGCAGCAATAAGTTAGCTAGCTAGAAGTTGCCATCATAGCTAAATTGTCTAATTTAACGTCACATAGCTAGCTAGCTAATGCAATTGGCTAGTAATGTTAATGTACCACCAAGCCAATATAGACTAGCTAGCTAAGCATAGAACCATAGAGCTAGCTAACTATCCCAACAAGACGCACCGATAGACATTTGATGGTTAGCATAGCTACAGACTAACCAGAGATGTTTTTTTTTTCTGGTGTAAAGTATGTCACCTATTAATCCAGAGTCAGACATAATGTTCCCTTGTTATTTTGGGAAATCAGATCCAAGAGCAGCAGGGCAACTTAAGCCTGAAGTATAGATAGATAGCTAGGTAAGTAATGCAGTTGGGGTAACACATTATAGCTTTGTACAGTTGTATTGCTAGCTACTAGTAACTAACAAGCTAGCTAGCTATCAATAGCTAATGTTAGCTCAGCTAACTGCTACCTTGAAAGCGGTCAGACATAGCCTGATGCGACGAGTGCGTCGCATTAGCCGGAAAGTACATACTCTTTAACCCTTAAATAGTTTCTGTATCCTGGGGGATACAGTCATTTGACAGGCTGTGGGAGGAGGAGCTCTCGGGGGAGGGGCATTAAGTGGCTGTAGTTTATATCATGAGGGGGGGATGGGTCAAGTAAGGTCATGTGACTTTGACGACATTCTTCATTTGTATCGAAACCCAAAATGGCAACGTACGTGGAGAAAGACACTGGCCATGAGATAAGTGTTATTTTTTCATGTTTATTATATTTTGGCGGGATTTAGTGTTAGAAAATAGTGTTGTTTAAGGATGATTCTATATGTTCTTGTTGAAAAATAATGAAATACATTTTCACAACTTTGATAATCAGGCACCTAACATTTGTATCCTGGAGGATACATTGACCAGATAAGGGTATAAAACGGAGATAATCACTCACAGATAAACTTATGTTTTGAGGCCTATACTATACAGATAATCAATAACATAAATGTGTGAAATATTGATTACTCTTTACTTTAGTCTTAAATGTGTATTATTGATTAATTCACCAGTGTACACATTTTCAGGGAATTTCTGTCAGCACTTTCTACAGTTTGAGAGAGGTGAAGTGTGTAGTTTTGCCACCTGATGGTTCATCAGATTCAGGAGTACTGCAAATTGTTAATGTGAAAAATCTAGTGGTTTTGTTGTACATATTGTATGTGTCTGCCTGCAATAATACATGATGTGTAGTATGGTGATGTGTGTTAGTAAATGAGTGGAGGAAGGCAGGAGACATCTCTCTCTCTCACACACACACAGGCAAACACACACGCACTCTCTCTCTGTGACACACATGCACACACAAACGCACACACACGCAAGTAGTTTGAGCACCTTCTGCGTCTTCTGCTACACTAAGCTGCTTCACTGCACCATACGAGCTCTCCACTCCATTAACATACTTCTCCAAATTCTTTGACAGTGACATCTTTGAGGTCATAGCTCACCAGACAAACTTGTATTTGCGTCAGCTCATTGGCTGCAGCATCAACACTAATGTGTCTGAAATCAAGGCATTTATTGGAATGAAGCTGATCATGGGTATAGTGAAAATGCCTGCAGTGGAAAACTACTGGGCTACAGATACAAGATATGACAAAGTAGCAGATGTCATGCCACACAAGAGGTACAAATGTTTATCCAGGATGCTCCACTTTCAAGATAACATGAGCTCTGACTCCTGTGAAGATCACCTGCTGAAAATAAGGCCTGTACTTGACCACATGAGGAGGAAGTGTATGGGAATTGAGAGAACCAATTTTAAATTGATCAGATGATGGTTCCCTACAAAGGCAAAAAAAGCTGGAAGTCTGCAGCAGTATCTACCCAGAAAAGCCAGGAAATGGGGGTTCAAGATCTTTGTGCAAGCTGGTGTGTCTGGCTTTGTGTATAATTTCATAGTTTACACAGGGAAATCTACAGTTGATGGTGCTACTCAAACTCCAGACAGAGAGTTTGGATTAGGTGCAAATGCTGTTCTGCAGCTATGCAGAACCATCAGAAACCCCTCCGACTGCATTGTCTACTTTGACAATGTTTTCACATTTCAAGTCTAAACGAGTCTATGGGCCTGAGAAGTTTGGGTACCATTTGAAAGAACTGCCTGATGGGTTGTAGATTGGAAGAAGATTGAGACCTCCTACGAAGAGGAAGAGGAAGAGGCAGCTTTGACTTTCGCGTAGACAATGATGCAAAGCTCGCTATGGTCAAATTGGCAGACAACAAAACAGTCACCTTGGTGAGCTCCTGTGCTTCTGTCAAGCCTGTTGTCCAAGTGAGATGGTACTCTAAAGAGGAAAAGAGGAAGATAAGTGTGCCAGTATAAGATTGTGACTGACTACAACACTCACATGGGATGACTGGATTTGGTTGATATGATAATTGCCCTGTATCGCACTCCAGCAAAGTCTCACTGATGATACCTGGGCATATTTTGGCAGATGGTTGACATTGCTGTCAATAACACATGGCTTCTGCACCGGCGTGATGCAGCAGTACTGGGTCAGAAATGCCAGTGTGTGAAGGACTTTAGGTTGGATACTGCCAAAGGACTCATCTACCCCGAAAAGTAGAAAAGGGGACGGCCCTCCAAAGGAAATGAAGACAATACACCACCAAGAGCAATCAAACAGCCAAAGGTCCCCAGGCCTGTGGATGATATGATATATGACAGGATCACCACTTCCCTATCCTGTCAGTGAAAGCCCGATGCAGGATGTGCCAGGATGGACAGACCTCCATCATGTGTCAGAAGTGCAAAGTGAGGCTTTGCATTGTCACTGGTCAAAACTGTTTCCTCAGCTTCCATTGCAGATAGGATATTGCTAATGTAGGGGCACCACAGGGAAGATGTTAGTATAAAAACAAGATGTTTTGTTTATGAATGTTAAGAGCTTGTTGTTTATTCAAAGATTAGATTAGTTTTTCCACTTTTTTAAAACTATGCATGCAAAACATGAAAGTAGCTAATCATTTATAACATGTTTTGAAAATTGGCACATGAACTATTAAAAAATGGGGAAAATGTTACATTTATACCAAAAATGGGCAATGTATGAGATTGTGTCTTTATAAAAGAAAAACACTGCAGGAATACTTAAATTAAATATTGCATTCATCACGACAGGTGGGAACTAGTTGAATAGTATTTAATATAATTTTCTAAGACTATTGTCTCTGGTTGGCTGATGTTTTCAATAAAAGTGGACAAACATGAAAACAATGTGCTGTAAGCTATGGCAGAAAAAAAATCTTGCTAGAGGAGGTGGGGCTGAATAAAGATATCCTACTTTTCAGTTTTAGGACTACTGCGTCCAATAAAACTAAAAAACAAATATGGGTAAACATTGCCCAAAAGATGGCAGTGTCCCGCTCCAGCCCACAGAGAGAGTGGGACATTGTCCGATAGAAGTGGCATGATTTTGCGAGCGTAGCAAAAGTTAGAGGTGCCGCAGTCCGGAGAAACTGGGAGAGGACCGGTGGCCCAGCTATGTGCCAGCACTCACACCCAACGAGGAGAAGGAGCCAATTATTGGGGAGCCAGCCTCCCAGGGTATCTTGGGGGGCATAGATATTCGAGCAGGTACGTCATGTGCTCAAACGAGACCATCCTCGCCCCCGTCTACCTCTGCAGCCTCCTCCCTCGCCAGCAGTGGCACGGCTTCTCCGGCACCAGTGACACCACACCCCTCCGCACCTTCACCAGGCTCCATCGCACACGCACAACGCCTAACATCAAGGGTTCAGCACTCCGTTAGGCGTCGACCCATCCAGTGCGACTGCAGTGAGGAGCTAGTCAAGCTGGAGAAGGAGAAACTGGTGGTGCTGCGGGGGATAGAAACCCAGTAAGAAGAGGCCAACAACCTTACCCGGGCCATGCTGGAGCTTAAAAAGGTGAAGCTGGAAATCATGCAGCAGCAGCACACCTTGGCTGAAGCCCAATTTCAGAGGCCAACCATTCCAGTGCCCATCATAATGCCAGGTGAAGGTAAGCCTATTCACGTTGGTTAACACAGTCCTTATTTCAACACTGTCTTTTCATTATAAATGCTGAGCTGGCACAGTGACGTTGCCAGAAGAAATTTTTGTTTTTAAACGTTTAATTTGTTCTACAACATCTGAGCGCACCAATACGTTTGTATGTCATTTATATTGGCCCTGGAGAATAGCTATTTTTCTGTTGCAAGTAAACCACAGCGCAAAGCCGAATGAAATGTTGCATTGCAGTCTCAACATAACAGCATGTCCAATGTGCTGCATTGATAAGTACTACTCCGGGTGTTTTGGGGGCAAATATATTAGGCTATGTAAATTAACCTGCAGAGTGTCGACTCTTATCAACCTCATGAACTAAAGTTGACATACTGTGACTATGGCACATTAGAGAGGTGTTTGTATTCTGATTCTATTCAAGCTACCTGGTAATGTATGTTTGAAATATAAGTTGAGTAAGGAAATAAGAACATCCAAGTTAATGACTTGTGGGGTGTTCCAAGTGACTAGGAAAGGTTCATTAAAAAAAAATCAAGTGTGGGGAGACTGTGAGCACAAGGTACAAATGTGGAAATTAACTCTCATCCGTCATTCCGCATCTTCACCCACCACTGAATTGGCCCACACAAAGCTGTCATGGGTGGGACCATTGGTTTGTTTTTATCGCTGTGTTAATCACTGAAACTGGTTGCATACCTGTCAAGTGATTGAATGTTTGTTTTAAATAGCTTGATTAGCTTTGATTTGATATTGCTTGTAAGTGATTGTAGGCGATTTAAATAGGCGTGCTCAGAGCGATGCCCGTTTGTTATGTTATGTTTCACCCCATCCCAGTCTGCTCTCTCCCTCGAAGACACCCCCTGCGACGGCGCCTCCACGGCGGTCACAGGGGGACTATGGAACTGCCAGTCTGCCACTCGGTAGGCTGACTTCATCCCCGTATATGCCTCCCTCCAGTCCCTACAATTCCTTGCCCTAACTGAGGATGGCACCCCACTGATTCTCCTTGGAGACTTCAACATCCACCTTGAAGCCTCCCAGGCTGCTGCCTTCCTACCGCTACTCCACTCCTTCGGCCTCTCCCTGCAACACTCTCCTCCAACCCCCAAGGCAGGCGATGTCCTAGACCTTGTCTTTGTGAGGAATTGCTCATGCTCCGATTTCACGGTTACCCCTCTGCATACATATGATCACCACTTCATCTCATTCTCTCTCCCTCTTCCTCCCCATCGTCCTCCCCCTCCTCCCACCCACACTTCCTCAGCCTGCCGTAACCTCCACTCCCTCTCACCCTCTTCCTTTGCCACCACTGTCACCGACTCACTCCCCCCTCTCGAATCCTTCTCCAAACTCCCCACTGACTCTGCATCTGCCACCCTCCTTTCATCTCTCTCCTCCGCCTTTGACTCTCTCTGTCCCCCTGTCTCAAAGCCACCTCGCACATCCCCTCCCAGTCCTTGGATATCTGACACCCTCCGTACCTCCAGGGCCAGCCTCCGTGCAGTGGAGAGGAAGTGGGGAAAATCAAGAGACCCTTCAGACCTCACAACTTACCAGTCTCTCCTGGCGGCATTCTCTTCCGCTGTCACTACAACCTGTGCCCTTGACCCTATCCCCTCTTCTCTTCTCCACTATCACACCTGACATTCTCCCATTTGTCACCTCCCTTGTCAACTCCTCCCTGTCTTCTGGCTGTTTTACAGCATCCTCCAAGAGGGCCCACATCACTCCGCTGCTAAAAAAGCCTACTCTGGATCCCTCCATCATCCAGAACTACCGCCCGGTATCTCTTCTTCCTTTTCTTTCTAAAACCATAGAACGAGCCGCTTCTAGTCAACTTTCTTCTTTCTTTTCTAACAACAACCTGCTAGACCCCCATCAGTCTGGCTTCAGATCTGGCCACTCGACAGAGACCGCGCTCCTCTCCATGAGTGAATCACTCCATGCCACACGAGCAGCCTCCCTCTCCTCTGTCCTCATTCTTCTAGATCTCTGCTGCCTTCGACACTGTGGATCACTCCATCCTCCTGTCCGCCCTGTCAGCAACGGGCATCTGTGGCACAGCCCTGGACTGGCTGGAGTCCTACCTCTCTGGTCGCTCCCAGGTTGCCTGGGCTGGTACAGTATCAACACCTCGGCCCCTGCCACAGGAGTTCCCCAGGGCTCAGTCCTAGGCCCGCTTCTTTTCTCTCTTTTCCTCTCCGAGAACATTGCGGCGGTGACCCGGTCATGCAGGTTCTTCCTATACAACATACGGAGAATCCTCCCCTTTCTCACCCACTACTCAACCCAGCTCCGCCTGGACTACTGCAATTCCCTCTTGGCTGGCCTCCCAGCGTCTTCCATCAGACCCCTCCAACTTATCCAGAATGCAGTAGCTCGTCTGGTCTTCAACCTTCCCAAATACTCACGTCACCCCCCTGCTTACTTCCCTCCACTGGCTGCCTGTCATGGCTCGCATCAAATTCAAAACATTGGTGCTAGCCTTCCAAGCAGTTAAGGGGTCTTCCCCAGCTTACCTACAAAAAAATCATCAGACCCTACACCCCCGCCAGACCTCTTCGTTCAGCCTCCACAGGCCGCTTGGCACCTCCCCCTCTCCAAACTTCCACCTCACGCTCACGACTACTGTCTGTTCTGGCTCCACGGTGGTGGAATGAACTCCCCGTTGAGGTCAGAACTGTGGAATCTCTTCCCACCTTCAAGCGCAAACTGAAGACGCACCTCTTCAAGCAGCACCTCTCCCCGTCCCTCCCTACCTCCCTGTGAACCTTAATTGTTGTCTTTCTGTGATTTACTTTTTTGTGTATCGGTATTTTTAGTTTGGCTAGGTAAGCAGGGTTTGGCTAGTTAAGTTTGGTCACTTTTGCTTTGTTGTTTGTTTGTTTATTTGTTTGTTAAAATAAAAAAATAAAAAATTCAAATAGGCCCTGGTCCTTATCTTTGTTGTACAGATAGCAGTTGAAATTGTACTTCCCTCTAGGGTCTTTCAGCGCACTTATCCCTGGTTATGGGTATGCACTTTGTTGTACGTCGCTGTGGATAAGAGCGTCTGCCAAATGCCATTAATGTAATGTAATGTAATGTAATGTCTAAGAGTGCTCCAGGCCAACCGTATGAAAGTGTGACGTACAGAAGGTAAAGTTAGCTAAGGATGTTTCATGGTACAGCTTAAGGTATAACTTACTAACGACATAGCTTTAAGAAGGCTTTGGGAAACGCAGCCCAGATCAAGGTTGATGAGAGAAATTGAGATGGAATCAATAATATACAAAAATTGCTGACCTGAGAGAGCGGTTTTCATTCTCCATATGAATATTTAAATTGGCTACTATCAGAACCTTTTCTGTGTTGACAAACAGGTCAGCTAAGAAATCTATAAGAAAATTCATATAAGAAAATTCATATAAGAAAACAAGATCAGTCCCAGGTGGCCAATAAACTATTACAAGGGTAAACAATTGAATTGCTGTCTTTTCAGGATGTGTAAAGCTAAGTACTTGCAATTCAAATAAATTGAAATGTATGGGAAGCACACAGTTTAGAGCTGTGTACAGCAGAAACACCACCTCAGCCAGTAGATCCAATGACCTGACTATTAGAGTATCTAGGGGGGGTGGCTTTGTGTAAAGCAATACATTCATTTGGTTTTAGCCAAGCTTCAGTCAAACACTGGATGTCAAATTGGTGATCAGTAATGAATCCATTCACTAGCATAGCCTGAGCTGTTAATTATCTTAGATTAACCCAATCTTATGGACCATTTTTTGCAAGTAATTTTTTTTTTTTTTTTTTTTTAAACAGGTTACATTTTTATCAAACTGTCAGAACAAATGACCCCAATTGACCTGTAAGAAACTTGGAACATAAAAAACAGATACTGTCTGTGTAGGACAGAGAATCTTCCGCCTGTCCTTGGACCTGGTGAGTCAGGGTTTAGAACTACTGGCCAACATAGAGTTGTCAATTACCAGGGCTCTTTCAACAGGTTTCTCAGCAGGTGCATTACTGAGGGGATGGGGGGAGGGGGGTTGGTGGTGTACCAGGGGCACAACTATTTTCCCGAAACATAACACACTCGCCTTGCTGCAAAGACTCTGCTGGGATTGATCTCGGGGAAAGGCTGGCTTTAATCTTTTATAGGGTGCGGATGTGTGCCTCCAACTCTGAAATCTTCTCTGTCAACCTAGCATTAAGCTTACACATGGTACGGATAAAATTAGCGCTACTGGCAGAGCAAGAGTAACTAAACATATTGCACACAGAGCAAGGGAGACAGCGGGAGGGAGGAGAAGCAAGCATAGCCAATGCTACCATTTAAATGGTCTTTCTCTCAAAGCACATGCTTTGATGACGGCAATTATTCGAGCACCTCTTTGCCAGTCCCTAGCTCTAGAAGTGTCTGCAAAACAATTAAATCATGTCATGTACTTGATAAAATATGCTTCTCTCTGTATGAGGTCCTGTAAGGTTTCCTCTGTGAGGTCAATGTGAAATCAATGGTGTTTGGCTATGCTGTATGAAACACGCACTTCGTTTTATTTGTTTAAATATTTATTTTGAGGGCAGCAACAAAACAGTTTTACCAAAATAAACATTGTGATGCATTCTGGGGAAGGCCTTTGCATGCACTTTAGCTAACGTTAGCCATTGGATTCAAACTTTTCGGTTCACCACAAACATTGGTTAACAGTTTCACAAAAGTAGTGTGCACCAAAGAGAAACAGCTGCTGATGGGGAAAACAAAAAAACTTCACATCCATCTGTATTAAAAAGCCATTGATGGCGAACTGCAAACATTTGCAGTCTGGTGAACACAAAACAAAATACATCAATCAAGCACATTGGTTGATAATTGGTTCTAACTGTCACAGCCAATGTCGTGGGGGCTTATTCTGATTGTTCTTATTTTGCCCAAATTGCACTCCACAAGCTATCACTGAAACTCTGCATACTATTGCTTAAGCAAAGGCTACATATCTAGTTATAAAACAATACCTGTTCGCTATCAGTAGCAACAAGCAAATTAGCCATTGTTAGCTTAACGAATTTACAAATATCCACCTGAGGCAATACAAACATTGTACTGAGCATTGCGAGCATAGTTGCACAAGCCATGTCAGGTGGATATTTGTACATTCAGCAAGCTAACTAATAGCTAATTTGCTTGTTGCGAACTGGTATTGTTTATTAACCAGACATGTATTCTTCACTTGGATAATATGCAATAGCATACACCGTTTCAGTGATCGCTTGTCTGGAGTGCAATTTGGGCAGCTACAAGTTCCTTTTATCGCATTACATGTTCAATCTTGTGTGTTTAGCAAAACCTTTATTTGTCTCAAACCATAAGTTGCAGTTGCATCGTTTCTGGAACACTATCATAACTTAGTTATATATAGGAACTAATTCCATTGCCAAATACGTTGCTTGCTCATAATATAGTTGATTAGTTAAAGTGAAAACTTCAAAAAGAAACATATCAATAGTGTTGTGCAGCCCGTCAACATTTCATATAGTCACCTGTTCGGCAAAAATTTTCTTACTAGAACAGTATGAAAAGAGTGCAGGCTCTGCTGCATTTGTGACTGTCAACTTTCCAACTGTCCATGTTGTGGTTTGAGGGCATTTGTTGCTGTAATTACTGTTAGGAGTCAGAAATTACCTATTGTACCTTTAACTTGGCTTGCTAGCAAGCAAAATTAACATTGGATAAGTAAACATCCCTACCTTAGCTATTGATAGTTGAGAAAAGTAGAAAACTCAGTCTCATTAATGTGGCAAGTGTCACATTCAACAACCATGTTACTCCTTTAAATTATTGTCTGTGGGGAATAAAATGACAGTCATACATAGTCAAGCGAAGATACAGTATGTAATTTAGCATCTTTCTAAGCATTAATTGTATAGCCTAATGTTTTGACAATAAGCTACGTCCTCCAAGAAAAAATATTTTAGGGAAAATAAATATTTTGCGCACCAATTGACAGCTACTTCTGCTGTAGATTGGTGCTTGATTAAATGAGATGTTCGATGTCGGTATACAGTGAAATACCAATCGCTCTATAGGTTTAATGCTAAGGCTAATATTTACACTCATGTTCAGCATATAAACAAAAAGTATATATACTATACACGTTGTGTTAACAAAAGACTGTTTTGAGTGCACAATCTAGCCTCATATCGCTTGGCTGGGAATATATTAAATGTATTTTTTAAAATCACTTTGGGTGCACCTTCATACACAGCTCCAGGTTGCCCTTACATTTCCCAACCACAATTCTAACTGTAACCATTGTAGTCCACGATAAAAGGCAATCTGATCTGAAAATAAACATCATTATTTGTGAAATGACAGCTATCCTACAGAACTTATGAATATTTTTATTTACGTAATTTTTGGATGGCAGTATGGACTGTTCTTTTATTAAAAATACAAGCTGCCTAATACTAGAAAGGTAGTGAAACCATATGTTGCAAAAGAATTTTCTTGAAATAAAAAATTACACTTAACAAACCATTGCTGACATACTACCGGCGATTATACCGGCGTATGGCATTTCCTCAAGCCAAAATCCAAAATCCAAAATCCTGGACGTTTCAGGAAACTTATATTTATAGATTATTTTTGATAAAAATAAAAGTGACAATGAATTTATGTGTTTGTGAGTATGCAATGCTTATGCCAGAGCAATATATTTGTTCCATTTCCACTAAGCTGAAGCCCTGTAACTTTGCTGCATATGAAAGTGTAGTGCTTGCCTCATTTATTTTCTGCTATTGTTTCATAAACTTCCGCGATGTTAAATCGGTTTGTAAGCCTAGCAGTTCCTGTGATAACTGTTACTGTCAACTAGGGGTTAGTTGAGCATTCGTTTGAGACGAGTACTCGTAACATGTATTGACTTTTTTTCTGAATACTAATGTCGTATGAGTAATTTGATTCATTATCCGTGATTGGAGAATTGGCCAGCTTCATTTGTTTATTATTGGCTGCAGTAGCTGTACATCAGTGCTGAATGTAATATAATTTAACAGTTTTGTGACAGGCCCGTTCCTCCCTGGTTCCTCCCCCATAGATCAGTAAAAACTACTGCCTGCTGTTATTTTCCTCACTTCTCTCTTGCATGTATGTGCAAGTCACGAGGCTGTTGTGTGAACTTCTTCCAATCGTAGATTATGGATAAGGATTAAGGATTAAGGACTACTTAACTAGTATCTTGTCATCGTGTGGTCCGGGGTGCGTTCAAGATTGCAAACATTAGCAAACATGTTCAAACTGTTTTCTGTTACAATTTGAAATGGCTGCTGATATGGGGAAGACATGGCCTGTTGTTACCACACAGCCATGTGCTTCAAACGAGCCACAGTACAGAGCTAACTTTAGACATGAATGATCCAAGATTAAAAAAGCCTAAATTAATTGTAAGGATGGAGGATGCAGTCACAATTTTATGGACATAGACATTATTTTAGCTACAGGTAAGGTAGTAGATTTAGTCAATTTTGCTTTTATCAGGTGGTGATTCTTGTTATTTCATTATTCACTTCTAAGTGCGTTTACTAGCCAGCTAGCTAGGTATTATTTTACTTATTTAACACACTGTGGGGAATGTGTTGCTTAAAAAGGAAAACGTGGGCAATGCGTATAGTGGTTCTGATACGAACAGCGGCTCAGCCAAAAGTGTTCCATGTAAAATTGTTCATGCATGTACACACGATTTAATCAAGATTTACCTGCATAACAGAGTGCAAAACTGTAGTAGTTGTGCTTTAGATGAAAGTCTTGGCTTTACAATGTTCACAGTTCAGAGTTTATCTAAAGTTGTCAGTTTTGTGCATTTACTCTTACGTATTGTGTGACCGCCAGTCACATTCTACCAGTTGTCTATTTCAATGCTATGCAGTTTTCCACACATACTGTCCCACATATAGTAACATATGTTAAATGAGTATTGTTGGTATTGCTTCATAGTACAATGTTTAGATGTAGCCTGCTATTTTCATATATTCACTCCTTGTCAATGTCATATTGGGAAAATGTTGTTTGTTACCATAGCTACCTCCATGATATGCGCTCATCTTGGAGACTGAATTTTCTAGCTAACTTAGTATTTCCATTATTGATAGCTAAGGTAAGAACGCTGACTTACCCTGTGATCATTTTTGGTAGCAAGCCAAGTTAAGATAAAAGCACAACTATAATTTCCTTATGAAAGCAAACTAGCTAGCAAACATTATTGATAACGTCACCTTATGAAATCATTAACATTTTTTTACATTACATTTTTACATTTTAGTCATTTGGCAGACGCTTTTAATCCAAAGCGATTTACAAGTGCATTGGTTCTTCCACAAGTTAAAGCAACACATCCATAACTAGTAAAATACACATGAAGTGCTCTTCTAAACATAGTCATCATAAGTGCAATTTAAAAAAATCTTTTTAAATCAAATTAGCTAACATTAGCCAGCTAAATGAAAAAAAAAACAGAAATAGTGCACTATAATTTAAGTGAACACAACGTTAGTCAAATATTTGCATTGGCTGGGTCAATGGGTCACAAGTTATAGGGGAGGGATAATGGAGGGGTTATCCTTGTGTGATGCACTACGAGGAGAAAATTCTCAACTGGATGAAGATAGGACAATACATTTAAAACTTTTAGAATGGACATATTTAATACTTTCATCATGTTTCTTCAAAGCCCTCATCTGTAAATTGCAGAAAGGGAACAACCACCGTGTTACATTACATTAATGGCATTTGGCAGATGCCAAATGCCAGAGCGACTCCAGTGTTACTCCTTTAAGTCTGGAGGCTGAGATGGCCATTGGAGGAACATGGTTATTGTTTTTACTTTACCATTTCTATGTGGATATTCATGTCCTGCAGGACAATCTACCTATGACCAAGACTCCTAGCAGAAGCAACCATATTTTCCAGATACTGTTGAATTAATTTTGCCATAAAAAATCTGGCATCAAAAAATCTCCACCACCATATTTGAGAAGAGTATGAGGTGCTTCTTCTTGTATACATTCTGTTTTGCCACCAAACATGTCGATGGTGTGTATGGCCAAAATATTCAATCTGTCTCATCTGACCACCGCGCTCTCTTCCCCTGCCTGGGTGCGTCAAAGTGTCTCTGGGCAAGTCACCTAATCCACAAATCTTCCTGTTGAACTTAATGGAAAAAACAATTATTTTTGTATCTACTGCATATCTGACTGCAGCACGGCGGTTTGAGGCTCATTTTGACACCTTGGACCCTTGATGACTTAAGGCCATTGAGTCTGTATATAATATACAGCTGAATCCAGTCCCACCCCCCAATTCCCATACAGGTCCATTCTAATGCAAAGAGTTGTAGGAAAACCTTAAAATAAGATATCCATAACATTGCTGTGTCCGAGACATTATGGTACCTTGAAATGGGGGACTATGTATAAACACTGCTGTAATTTGTAAAAATGCCCTTGCCCTCTGATGAAGTCCTGTCCTCCCTGCATTAAGGCATTGGAATAATGTTTTTCTTACCCTCAACATGTGAATGCCACATAAGTATAACTTAATGGATGGTGCCATGCGAGCAGAACGTGTAAAGTGAGCAAGCTGTAAAATGCCTTAATAACAGAATATAAAGCAGGACACTGAATGCAAATTCACTTAACTCTATTGCACCTCTATAGTTTAGTGATGAGATGCTATAGAGTGCTCAGTGAAGAGGTAGATGGCCATGTCTGGCACAAATTACTTGCCTACTATCACCTAAATGAAGTACACTGGATGAGAAATTTGTTAAGTAGGTGAAAAGTTTCTTTAAATGCAGTGTTGGTTTTGTGCGTATGTTCTAGGGTTTCGCTGAGTGCAGGCGTGCCCAAAAGTACTGTGTCCTCAAAATAAGTACTGTCTAGTAAATGTACTGCGGACTATCCAACATATCCGCCATGCTGTTTTCCAACGGTGTGGCAGCTGTGTCCGCCATTCCTCCATGATCCTCTCTGTGGGTCCTCCTAAAAAGTATGCTACACTTCAACCCAAACCCTGGTACTTATCAACAAATCAGGTACTAATATAAGTAAGCAGTATGCGTAGGGCACAGTAGTTAACAGCCTGTTTCGGACACTTAAGTAACACATATTACACCATGCAGATTGACTATAAAAAGAATCAGTGGGAAATGAGAGTGTTTTGATTCATTCATAATATTAATGGTATAGGAGGGTTATTATGCTACACATTTGAATCTATGTTTTCATGTAATAAACTAGAAACTATTTCACCTACGAATACACCTGCAATGAAGCAAGTGCATTTATGCATGTGCGCTATTGATTAATTACCTGAATGATGACTGTCTTTTAAATCATTTCTTAATATTATTTTTATAGTGTTGAATGCTGTGCTGGTCCAGTGGACCTGCAAATGAAGAAGGTAATGACCCATCCACAACCTATGAACACATAACCAAATAAAGAATGAAAACGAGTATGGGCCAGAAATGAATGTCAAGCGAATCCTGGGAATAATTGATTTTTTAGATACTCCCTAGCTGCACCAACTGAACTGACGCAGGCATTTATTGGCTTGTGCGACACCTGTTCATAATGTTTCCATAATTTTATGCACAGAAATGCAGATTTTATATTTGTTTTTCATCTTTAATATCTCAAGGGTTCTCAAGGGTGTGTGTTTTTGTCCTTTACAACATCTGCATTTTTTGTTTGTTATATTTATACTCATGAAGTGATTTAACCTGGTCCACTAAAAGTTGAGTCAACAAATTACAACATATGTGATACTCTCTATCATGCATGCGTGTGTAGTGTGGAAACTCGTTTTAAATATATGCGCTGTTGCGGCAATAGTATCTGTGTATAAACCAGCATTGAGTAGCGGTAGAATCTACATTAAATTATGGCTTACTCACAACCTGACTGTGGAACACCTAGCAGGCAAGGAGACACTCTACACAGACTTTACCAGGTCTAATGCTCCCCTGGGTGAACATGGAGCAATTGAGATGCAACTGTTTATTCTGTATTTAGTTTGCTAGATCCCTACTGGTATGCTTTCTGCTATTCAAGTGAAGGACATCTGAATGCAATTGAAATATATTTGGGCCCTTATAATGTATTTTATAAATGTGCACCAACAGTAAATAAATAAATAAAATGTTTGTGTCTGTGGGAACTGGGCAGTACTGAAGTTGCTTGAAGCACAGTACACGTGTCTTTGATTTCTTCCTTGCTGGCTTGCGGCTCTGTTCTGCTGCCTAGCTCTTGTTCTGAACGGGGAAGTCTTCCCTTGTCTGTTCTTCATCGCCCAGCCTCCTGCAGGGAGTCCTCATTGCGACAGCGAGATATCGGATGACTTCCCAGCTCCAGGCGAATGGACGGCAGATGTGAACATGACCTGGTATCGGCCGACCGCTACCCCACTGGATTGTGGGTAAGTCTGGGAAGATAAAGGCATCAGCAGCACTGTTTGAAAGGAAAGCCACGGCTGGGGGCTTGCTGCAGGCAGTGGGGCACCGGCTTCAGATGTGAGAAAGTTTTCTGTTTTTTCTGAGTCGCCCTCCTTCCACAACAGCTTCCTCACAGCGAAGGATGTGGTTTTGGGAAGAGTGTGTATGTTCTCCTGCTTGTTGGTGAATCCCACCCTGACCGGACACAAGACTGGTAGTGTGAAAGAAACAAAGCCCTGGCCAGATTCCAGCACAGTAGCAGACTTGGGTCAAATACTGTACAAAATGTTTTAATTCAAATACTATATGATTAAATGTGAATTATTCATCATTAATAATAATTATATGTTATATTGCATTTCATTGATCTCGGAAAGTTCTTCCGTTATTATGTTGATAATGATTTCATATGTATGCTTTTTGGTTATCGTGATTTGTTAATGTTGCTAATGTTTAATGATTAATGTGATGCATTAGTAGCCTCTGGGAAATGGTAATGTCTCTCATTCACCCAATCACACATACAATCTCACATTAATGGCAACAGACCCTGACCAGCTTGGGAGCAATTGGCCGTTAGTTGTCTTGTTCAGGGACATTTCGACGCACGCAGGGCTGGGGATTGAACAGGCAACCTTTCTGACAGTTTGCATTTTAATTTCAATTTTGTCATCTTTTTTGTGTAGTGCATGGATGTCTTTAAGGCAAAAACAACATTTCAATGAAGCTACTCAAAACATGGAAATCCCTATTTCAATGAAATGTCAATACTAGTACATGAAATGGCAAAAGCAAATGATATTATTTCATTTTCATTTTTACACAAAATATGAGTGGGACATTCAAATATCGAATTACATTGTGATTTTACACATTTTATTTTCATTTGGCAGCAATATATTTGTATATGTAATCACAAGTGGACAAGTATGAACTGAAAATGTGAAGCAGTCCACCCCTTCTTATAGTTAAAGGTAATTAATGACATAGCATATATAATTCTACATTTGATTGGTACATAGTTGAAATGTAAGCATGATAGTAAAATGTAAAAGAGTCAGTGACTGGTTACAGTGGCTTCAGAAAGTATTCAGACGCTTTCACTTTTTTCCATACTTTATTGAACGCAGGGGGAAAATGTACACATTGATAAGCTTTTACGTTGCACCAGATACATGGATATCACCACATGCAGTGAAGATATTCAATGCTTTAAACACGCTTTAACTGCGCCATTTAAGATCAGCCTCATTCACAAAATGTGATTCGTAGGCAGTCCCATCCGCTGATTGTGTAATGAGCTATAGCCTTTGTAAATAAAACTTTAATTTCAGGCAGAATGTGACCGCACCGAAACATGCTAGTCAGGCCGTACTTTGCGCTGCGAGCTTCATGTACGTAAATCTGCCCCATAGTGCTTGGAGTTCTCCACAGAGTTACATTTTTGTCTCATCAGACCAGATAATCTTTAAATGCTGTTTGGCATACGTCAAGTTGGCTATCTTATGCCTTTTACTCAACAGTGGCTTCTGTCTAGCCACTCTACCATAAAGGCCTGATTGATGGAGCGCTGCTTAGATGGTCATCTCCCATCTCTGCAGAGGACATCTGGAGCTTTCTTAGAGTGACCGTTGGGTTCTTGGTCACCTCCCTGACCAAGGCCATTATTGCCCGGTTACTCAGTTTGGCCGGACAGCCAACTCTAGGAAGAGCACTGGTGGTTCCAAACGTCTTACATTTCATAATCATTGAGGCCACTGTCCTCCTGGGAGTACTCAAAGCTTTAGAAATGGTTTTATACCCTTGCCCTGATCTATGCCTTGCCACGGGTTTATCGCAGAGGTTCCTTGGACTTCATAGCTTGTTTTTTGTCCTGGCATACAGTGTGAATTGTGGGCCCATATATACACAGGTGTGTGCCTTTCTAAACTATGTCCAATCAATTCAATTTGCCACAGGTGGATGTCAGTCCAATTCTAGACACAGCTGAAGGACAATTCAAACAAACAGGTTGCACCTGACCACAATTTGGAGTGCCACAGCAAAGGGTCTGAATACTTATGTAAATGAGAGATTTCTGTTTTTTACAAAATTTGCAAAAAAATTCTAAACTTGTTTCACTTATCATTATGGATTACTGAGTGTCGGTTGATGGGAAAAAATGGTGAAGGGTTCTGAATACTTTCTGAAGCCACTGTATATCTTATCGTAAAACAATGGTACCATTTCCGTTCCTTTGGCTCAGTACTCCAGCACATTGGATTTGAAACAATAAATGCAGACTGTAAATACCTTTCATTTGAGGGTATTTACATCCATATCAGGTGATCCGTGTTGGACTAACATCCTCTTTTGTAAAATACGGACTGCACTCCAGCATACATCCTCAATGAGCACGCAGTCACCTCTAACCTTCAACATGAAATAAACAGGCTTTAAATCACAAATAATAATTTGGTCTTCCGGAATCGTATGTTCCCAGAATCCAAGATAAAGCGAATCCTCCCTGCAGGACAGCATGTGTAGGAGTCTGACAAGGAGCCCAGGAAGCCTGGGAGGTGTGATAGAGAGATAGAAAGAAATGTACATACGCACACTGGCATGCAATATTTCTAACTTCTTGTTGTCATTGGGAGGTGCTGGGTCTTTATTTCCATACCTGTTTCTTGAGATGCCGAAGAATTTGGTGGAGCGGCCAAAGAGGAGGAGAATTTAGTGCCAACACAGTACATACACCGTACTTCAAATATTCTCTTCAACTGCAATTAGGAACCACAAATCCATGGATCCGTCCACCCTTGAAGCACTGCAGCTTGCTCCATCAGAAGATGACACAAAGAGCATGGCCTACCACACAAAAGGACTTTCCATGAGTAAGCAAGGATCGGCATGTCATTAAGAAAGCATTTCAATACCAAATGAGCAGAAAAGGTTTCAAATTAAACTAAGTGGAAATGTGTTTTTTTTTTTGGTGCCAACAAGGCTTGATGTACTGGGACTGGAAGAAATTATAATTGGAGTGCACAATCAGCTGAAGAAAATACTTTTCCCAGGGGACAATTTGGATAAAGTTTCACACACAAGGGTGTGTGGACTTCACAGGCAGAGCGATCCAGACTGAAAATTACAAATTATAAGTGCCACTGGGAACAACTGAGCAAAAGAGACTGAATGCTGTAGGCCTGTAGGCCTACCTATTGCATAGGAGGCAATGTTGTTGTTACATGGTGAGGTAAATACACTTAGACTAGCGGGGCATTACTAGATTTTTTTATTTGTCTTTTTTTGTGACTGGACTACATCCGCAATAGGCAGAGCACATAAATTATGTCCAGTTCCCAAAATTAGCTCTGTTAAACAGCTGATTATGAAATTTAAAAAGAGTTGAGTCATAATCTGTATATGTGTGAACTTCTACACAAAAATACTGTTTAAAAGTATGAAAGAATGCATAATTTGGTCGTATCTGCTTGGAGCCCATTCAATTTGGAATCTTTGAAGCTCAATATCTCAATACCTCTCTGAACGCAGACTGAACCTTATACTGTATTTCCAAGGTCACAAACTGTAATAAAGCTTGTTTTAACCGACAAATCATTCCTTGTTTAGTCCCAGGTCCTCAAACGACAACGCATCACACAGCAAATGAAGATGTGACATCTGAAAAAAGACAGACCGCGTTGGAACTGAGAGCGGAAAAGCATGTCGGGAAATATCCAGTGAGTTTGCGTTAAACGGAAGCAAGCATGCGACTTCCCACCCGGAGAAAACAACCGAGTGTGAAATTTTGTCACAAAATTATTCTTTGGGCATAATAAGATTATCAGTGGATGATGCAGTGAAAAGACAGCATGATGCCAAGAGGTATGAGCAGAAAGAAGAAATAAAACGTATTTGATGCCCACGGGCGATGGGTCGCCTGTAGAGGGGCGGGGGCATTAGTCTCTGTGGCACAGTATATGATGGAGATGGAGGGCACAGAAATGACTCCATCTGTTGCTTTCAATAATCTGTTTTTCAGTCAGCCAGTGACAAGATAGTCCAACAGATTCTGCTGAGACTGATTTTATTATTTATTTATTCCTACCACAGTGCCTGGCTGGGTCTGCTTCACGGTCGCAATGGAAGTATAACCTTTTTTTCCAGTTGCATGAAAAATAGTTAATTTCCCTTAATATCTACTGGTATGGCATGCGTGGTGTTCGCATGTTAATTATTATGTTAATTTTCGGCCGTCAAAAGAACATTTGAAAAGGTTTCTATATGTCACAAAGATTAACTTTAATTCATGTCCTTATGGTGCATGAAAAATGGGCCATAACCAAAGTAACTTGGTAATTTGGGTAATTTGGAAAGGAATGGCATTTGGAGGTAAAATGGTTTCTCTTCTCCAAGTATCTGAATTTGCATAGAGAATGGAATCGCACTTTGTACGTGGTTAGACTCATAAGCATTGGTTTGGTTTGGGGTGACAGGAAACATGATAACCCACGCTGTAAAACAAAAACATCCAGTTTACAAAAGTGGTTTGAGGAAACCAATTGCCTTGAACCATTTGAATAGGGAAACTTAATATACGTTATCCCACCGGCAAATCAGCCAATTGTCAGGAGCAGCCATGCGGAACCATTTTGGTATTCAATGGTCTTTATCAATTAAGCTAAACTTTGTTTTACTTTTTTGTAATCAACTTATTCCACTTCCTTTGTTAAGACTGCTTAATTTGCTTCTTTAATCTCTGATTTTTTCGCTATTTTGCTTCGTAAAATCTACACTGTGTTCCAAATTATTATGCAAATGATATTTTTCTCTGATTTTCCTAAAGTCGATGCAAATAACAGTCATCAACTGTTAGGGTATAATTCGAATGTTATTGAACAAACCTCCCAATGATAACAGTATTTTTTTCAAAAATAAAAAACTTTAAATGCACTGTTCCAAATTATTACGCACAACAGAGTTTCAATTTTATAGGTTGTAAAGAACTGAAAATGGTCATTTGTTGAATTTGCAGCATTAAGAGGTAATATTTACTGAAATCAAAAGCTATTTCAATCAAAAACATCTTAACAGGTCAAGTTACATTTTAACATAGGACTCCTTATTTGATAGCAGCTTCACAATTCTTGCATCCATTGAACTTGTGAGTTTTTGGAGAGTTTCTGCTTGAATTTCTTTGCAGGATGTCAGAATAACCTCCCAGAGCTGCTATTTGGATGTGAACTGCCTCCCACCCTCATAGATCTTTTGCTTGAGGATGCTCTAAAGGTTCTCAATAGGGTTGAGGTCAGGGGAGGATGGGGGCCACACCATGAGTTTCTCTCCTTTTATCCCTATAGCAGCCAATGATGCAGAGGTATTCCTTGCAGCATGAGATGGTGCACGGTTCTTCTTTTTGTACCATGGAAGAAAGTGGTCAGTCAGAAACTCCACATACTTTTCAGAGGTCATTTTCACACCTTCAGGGACCCTAAAGGGGCCGACCAGCTCTCGCCCCATGATTCCGGCCCAAAACATGACTCCGCCACCTCCTTGCTGATGTCGAAGCCCTGTTGGGACATGGTGGCCGTCCACCAACCATCCACTACTCCATCCATCTGGACCATCCAGGGTTGCACGGCACTCATCAGTGAACAAGACTTTTTGAAAATGAGTCTTCATGTATTTCTGGGCCCACTGCAGCCGTTTCTGCTTGTGAGCATTGGTTAGGGGTGGTCGAATAGAAGGTTTATGCATAACTGCAAGCCTCTGGAGGATCCTACACCTTGATGTTCGCGGGACTCCAGAGGCACCAGCAGCTCCAAATACCTGTTTGCTGCTTTGTAATGGCATTTTAGCAGCTGCTCTCTTAATCCGATGTTTTCGTCTGGCAGAAACCTTCCTCATTGTGCCTTTATCTGCCCGAACCCGTGTGTGCTCTGAATCAGCCACAAATCTCTTAATAGTACAATGATCATGCTTAAGTTTTCATGAAATATCTAAGGTTTTCATACCTTGTCCAAGGCATTGAACTATTTCACGCTTTTCGGCAGCAGAGAGATCCTTTTTCTTTCCCATATTGCTTGAAAATGGTGGTCTGCTTAATAATGTGGAACATCCTTAAGTAGTTTTTCCTTTAATTGGGCTCACCTGGCAAACTAATTATCACAGGTGTCTGAGATTGATTTCAGTGATCCAAAGAGCCCTGAGACACAATACCATCCATGAGTTTAATTGAAAAACAATCTTTATGACACTTAAATACAATTTGCATAATAATTTGGAACGCGGTGTATAGGCCTGTTCTTTGACTCCGGCTCTCTGCCTCCATTTCCTCTTTGCATTATCTTGTTTTTTTTTCTGAAGCTGATAAACCTCCTCTTGACTAGCTATCAAACTGGTTCCACATGGCTGCTCGTGGTGATTGGCTGATTCGCCAGTGGGAGAATATCACTAGCCTGGAATCAGAACAGATCTGCACTCCCTCCGCAAGGTGACTTTCAATCTCGATGTATGTTATTTACAGTACCGAGATGCTGAAATATCTTACTGTCCTTGTGCTCTTGCATCAAATTCATGACACCAGGTGTTAATGAGCACACTTTAATATTCAGGGAGAATGAGACCAAATTATGAATAGAATGCAATGAGTTGCTTTGTTCATGTTTAAAACAAAAATTGGTAAAAAAGCGAATTACTACTACTACTACTTCTACTACTAACTACTGCATGTCAGTGAACTAACTGATGTTATGGATGTTATGTCATGATCACGTATGTTTTGACAAAGACACATTTTTCACTTACTCCTGGGCTTCCTAGAGTGCCAGGGGCATGATGGTTCCTAATCCAACCTCACTTAACCAGTACAGGTTTAATTAGTTTGACATCACAATATGGCTACTGGATGCAACACATCAAAGTGAGATTTCGTGAAATACACCAGTGCAGAGCACACAAATAGTTAATAGAGTGAGGTTAAAAAATAATGTACACCGTCTTTTTTACATTAGGCTGCTAATCCTCACCAAGTTCTCAGTAACAGTAGAGAAATTGAACCTCATGTCACTCAGAACAAACACATATTTTACTTTATCATTATTTTATTTACCGAAAAAAAAGTCGACAACAAACTTTTCTCTCATTGACAGGAACCAGGCAGAGGGAACCGAGTGTGGACTAATGTGAAAAACAGCAGGCTTTAATATAGCAGGCAATCGCGAAATCCAAAATGCAGGCAGGGTACAAAAAAAAAAACAGGTAGTCAGTCCAAACAGGACAGAGGACACAGAAATCACAATCCAATAACAAATAGAGTCCAAAGGCAGGCAGAGACAAAATTCAGGACATCCCCCAAAAAACCACTAGAACAGAAAAACAGAAGGGAAACCGGGTCAGAAACAGGGGCTAGAACTATCATAGGGTACGGTTACAGAGCAGGTAACAGACTTGATAAACTAGCAATGGACAACTGAAAAGACAGGCTTAAATACATTTACAGTTGAACTAAACGATTGAGAGGTGTGGGAGCTGGGGAAAAGAAAATGAGGAACAGGTGAGAGGGATTAATGAATGACAGGAAGGAAGGAGCACAGAGAACATAGAAAAAGGAAAAACCAATAGAAGGGCACGGACGTGACAAGTTCAGTCATACAGTCAGCATTTTGTCGGTGAATTCCTTTTTCCCTCCCAGGTTGATCTGTGGCCAGTTAGGTATTAATTACACCTTTTAGAAAAAGTCCCATTGTTTTTCAGATGTATTCTCCTGCTGTCGCAAAATCTACTTTTGTGTTGTGTGTTCAGAGATGCTCATTCCACTGTTGTAATGCCTGGTTATTTGACTTACTGTCGCCTTTCTGTCAGGTTAAACCGGTCTGGCAGTTCTCCTCTGACCTCATTAACAAGGCGTTTTCAGCCACATAACTGCTGCACATTGGATGCTTTTTGTTTTTCACACTATTCTCTGTAAACTGTTAATCAAATCAAATCATCCTATCTGGCATAACAATTCAATGGTCAAAGTCCATTGGATTGCATTGCATTTCCTCCCCATTGTTATAGTCTGAACAATAACAGAACCTCTTGACCATGTTTGTGTGATTTTATGCATTCAGCCACTGCCACATGATTGGCCGATTAGATATTTGCATTAATGAGCTGGTGTACAGATCTACCAAATAAAGTGGTCACTGAGTGTACACACATGGCCCTTTGGCATGTAATTCAGGTGACCTGCTTTATGGTTCTGAGAGGTTCAGTTTATTACCCCAATTTGTCTGCCCATCCATCCATCCTCATCCCAGCAGACATTTGGAGAAAGGCAGTAGTACAGCATGTCAGGTCACCAATCCATCGCAGGGCCTACACACCATTCTCATCATCATCGCTCACCCTCAGTCCAAGCACAACTTTTCTCCAGCAATCACGGTCGGCCATCATTGTTCATTCAAACATTCATTCACCAAGGACAATTTAGACTCTCCAATTAGCCTAAACTGTGGGCGGCACGGATGGTGCAGTGGTTAGCACTGCCGCCTCACAGCAAGGAGGTCCTGGGTTTGAATCCCCGTCGGCCAGGGCCTCTCTGTGCGGAGTTTGCATGTTCTCCCCGTGTCTGCGTGGGTTTCCTCCCACAGTCCAAAGACATGCAGGCTAGGCTGATCGGAGAGTCTAAATTGCCCATAGGTATGAGTGTGTGAGTGAATGGTGTGTGTGCCCTGCGATGGACTGGCGACCTGTCCAGGGTGTATTCCTGCCTTTCGCCCAGTGTATGCTGGGATAGGCTCCAGCCCCCCTGTGACCCTGTTCAGGATAAGCGGGTTAAGATAATGGATGGATGGATGGAATTAGCCTAAACTGCAAGGGCTTTGGACTGTGAGAGGAACGAGTATCTGCCAAAAACCTATGTGGACACTGACAAAACATGCAAACTCCGCACAGACTCTACCTTCTTGCTGTGAGGCGATAGTGCGCACAGCACCACCAGACTGTTCGGGGATAAGATTGTTTGTTTGTCTGATAATCAAAAAGTAGGACTGTGGGCAGTAGTCACAAATCTCCCTCTAGGTGAAGCTCAGGACTTATATGAACTTCTTCTCCTTAGGTGCTTGCAACATACTGTCTGCCTTCCATCAGCAATGAACATGTGAAACTGTTTTGACAGTATGTGTGCTGAGGGTCCCCCAGGAAAATAAATAATGTTATTCAATTACTCTATTCAAATGAACTGAAGTTTATTCAGTGAAGTGCGCGGTTAGCTGTTCTATTTTTACTGTTGTTTGACATATTAACATGTTAATCCAGGCTGTTCCCCAGGGGCAGAGATTGACATTTTAGCAGGGGGGTGCCAGAGGGACCAAGACAAATGCAGTTTTATGATTTCATAAATATAGTCTCAATGACCAATGATACAGCAGAGTGTGCCATTAGGCAGTACAACGCAGCAAATATCCACACAGAGAGGATCTGGCCAACCAGAACTTTAAACCCAGAACCTCCTTCTTGCAAGGCAACAGGGCTAACCACCGCACCAACATGCCACCATAAATGTTGGAAAATGACACAGCAGTTCACACCTGCCTCCTGTGTGCAGTTAACCTGCAATTACTAATTGACAGCTTGTTACTTATTTAATTTGAACCTACGACCTACGACCGAGTGACCTGTTAGCGAAAAGCTAAGAGTTTACCATTGCATGTACCTCAAAATGAGCTTAAAATGTCAGCCTTGTACTTCTTTAGCTTTGGACCTGTTGACTTGGCTGTGGATTACTGCTCAGCTGCAGGATTTCTACTGTTTTATTTAATTTACTGCCAGGTCTTGACCTTTTCAGGCTTCACAACCTCTCAACATGGACATCA
Organism: Conger conger; assembly: GCF_963514075.1. Lineage (NCBI taxonomy): Eukaryota > Metazoa > Chordata > Actinopteri > Anguilliformes > Congridae > Conger > Conger conger. The sequence continues at coordinate 38,098,269 of NC_083772.1, read as the reverse complement.
GCTGACTTGGGAAACAGTCAATTAACCTTTTCAGTGGGAATAAAAATACACAGAATGACCTGGACATTATATTGCAGGCACCAGTCTGAGGCATGCTGAGGCGGTGTTCTGACACGTAGAATTATGGAAAGGTTTATTATTCATAATCATTTTTTTATTCAACCTTTATTTGACTAGGAAGTTACATTGAGATCAAAACCTCTTTTACAAGTGAGGCCTAGCCAAGATGGGGCCAAAGCAGTATAAAACAGCATACAAAAATAACAACAATATTATGCAACAATAATTATAATAATGACTTATTACTGTATAATTATTCCAGTTTTGTGGTGCAGATTGTACTGGTTAAAGTCTACATTGTAAACAGCCAATACAGGTGCTGCTTTGCCATAATGTAATAGAAAGCTCTTTAAAAACACATATTTCACATTTGTAGCTTCAATGCGGTGGCAGGAGGAATGTTTTTTTATCCCTTTTTTAGCCGGATTAGTCTCAGAGACCTGGCCAAAACTGCAGATGATACAGTCATTCACAGCAACAAACAACTTATTCCAAAGTGAATTCTGATCGCAGTGCAGCAAGTCCTCGCTTCCCTGGGTTTAAATCGGTTCATATTCAAATAAAGAATTACCATCAGATGGATAACAATGATATAAAAGAAAGAAAGTAAGACATTGCTTCTCATATATGATCGTTCTTTGAAATAGAGATGCAAATCTGGCGACTACTGAATGGAAAATGTAGGAGGCAGAAATCTTCTCCTTAAACTGATTATTGGTCTTCACCTGTTTTCAATCATTTACCATGATTAACACATTTGCCAATAATCCATTGGCATGCAAATACAAAGCTTCTCTCTTCACATCATGTTAGGGAGATTAAATTATATAATCAATTTAGAAAATCTATTTATTCAATTAAATCAATTTATTCACTAAGCACACACCACTCTGATACACACACACAAACACAACTGGTGCAACGAGGTCATTTAATGACAAATTCTGCATATTGAAGTTCTTTGCCATGAATATTCTCAGAGTGTAAGTGTGGAAATTGGAGGCACAATTTTAAATAATGCCAATTGAAACGTGCACAATTTTGTGACGCAAACAAATATTTGTCATTTACCCCCAAAGCGAATTGAGGAGAACGCCCTATATCTGATTTGTATTGAGTATTTTATGACCTAATCGTTGTATTTTTAATCATGGAAAATTACAAGTCAAGACCAATAATCAGTTTAAGTTTTCTGCCTCCTCGATTCTCAGCTCCGCAGCCACCAGAGAATGCAAGTACGTACTGACATACCTTAAGCAACACTATTTTGTCTCCTGTTTTAGCTTGACAGTGCCAAGTCACCTTTGAGATGTCCTCATTTTTCAAATTCTTCTCCTGTCAGTTAACAACTGTGGTGATAGTACTGTAGATGGACTATATTTTTTTCCCCTTTGAGACTAACCCTAATGTTCCTATACACTATAAATGTTTTGAAAGCTGTCATTATTGTCTTTGGGCCTTGCAGTAAGGGATGACTCATGATTTTAAATAGGGAAACAGAACACCTTGTCAGTTGGCACAAAGCATGCTGGGAACAGTCCGGGGAAGAAAATAGAAGGATTAACTGTGTTTATCTGCACTATAGAAAATGGAGACCCCTGCTTTTTCCCTGTCATTTCTGCCCGATGTTAGATGACTAGTAACAATGCTTCTGATATGTAATTTGTTGTGTGTCAAGAGTGAAAAATATTAATCCCATTTACAACCATGCATACAATATTAAATCATTTTTTAATTTCTTTTTTCAGATACTCATAAAACATCATTTCAAAGACGTGGCTTTAAGTAAGTGCCGCAGGAGAAATATGATTGGTATGCAATTAAAATCATAATACAGATGCATTTTGATCTCAGTTCTCTCACACTGGAACTACAGTTTACAATTAGCGCTACAGATATAACCTGTTTTAATTGAACCTGTTTTATCATGTCATATTAATGTGTCAACAGTTCACATTCATATTCATTTTATTCACTTAAATTCTCAATTCTTATAATCCTGTATATAATATGGAAAATCATAACAAAAGCAAATGACAAGGAAAATGACAGGCATCATAACAGAGTAGACTGTACATATTTGGCATATTACAGACATCATTTCTTTTTGGCAAATATTTCTTATTTTTGGAAGTTGGTTTGGAAAAGCACATAAATTGGTAAAAATCTAACGTAAGTCTGTCACAAATAAATTTTTAAATGTCCACTCTCTGCCATTGGCTTAGTATACATGAATTTACAGAGAATGGGCTGAAAAACAAAAGAAACATCCAAAGAGTGGCAGTTCTGTGCGCAGAAATGCCTTGTTATTGAGAGAGGTCTGAGAAGAATGGGCAGACTGACCACACATTACTACAGTGGAATACAGAAGAGCATCTCTGAATAAACAGTCTAATAAGTACCTAACAAATTGATCACTAGGTGTATATTGTAGCTTTCATAGCTGTGGTAGCACGCTAGGTGCTTTCCTGCATTGCACATCACATGCCTGTAACTGGAAGAGCCATGGATAGTGGAGGAGCTATGCCTCATCCTTGGTGAACATGGACAGAACCACACACTTCATACTGCATGCAGACCTCCCACCTGTCCCAGAAGCCCCGGGAGGCTCAAGGAATTTGTCACCTGCTCCCTGACACCCGCCAGTGGGCAGAAATCTCCGGCAATTCAGAAAAGTGCATTATAATGTTGTACAATCATGAATTAAATCAATTGAACACATACCTCTTCCTCCAACAGGACCATACTTATACCATTTCTTAACATTACCATCACGTTTTCATTTTTTCTCTCCTTCAACCTTTATCTTTAGTCTTCTGCTGTTTCTGTGATTCCATGTTCATTTATTGCCTTCATTTATATGTACCTTATTTTACCTGTTTTTTTGTTCTTGGTTCTGTGCTTTTTATCTGTATTTATATTCATTTGACCTGTTTTATGTTTTTCTGAAGCAACCTCGGGTCTGACAAAGGCCCTATATTATTATTTTTTAAAATTATTATTATTTTTATTATTATTCACCCCCCCCCCCCATCATGTACTGTACTCCCCTCCTCACTTCCAACCATCCATCAGTCTCCCGGAAATACTTTTTGGAATGGTGGGATGTCTGTGCATGTAATTATCCATTTCACTAAATAAATATCAATTGCCTCAAAATCTCTAAGCAAGAAGGATTGGGGGAAGCTCAGCGCATTCTGCGGGATGAAAGCAAGTCATCGGGAGCGTATTGTTGTGCTGGTTGCACCGTGGCCGTGGGGGCGTAATGTGCGGTGGGGGGAATTTGCCGTAGCGGCGCGGGGGTCGAGGGTCTGGCGCAGCGGAAGATGTCAGGAGAAGAAGCGGTTGGCGGGAAGTGGGCGGCGAGGGTTCGACGCGTCGTCGTGAGTGCGATGGAAAAAGGGACAGGAGCGTGCGGAGAAAACAGGAGGAGAGCCAGGTCCGCATCGGGAGAGGGGCATGTGGAGGTGGAGAGATTGCAGGGTTCTGAATGGAAGCAAATAACAGGGGGATGTCGTTTCATCTGTAAATAAACGGGGCTTTGAACGAGCCCGTTTGTGCTTTTGTCAATCTCTACAGGCTTGAGAAGTGTACCGCTTCAGCGCATTAATCCTCTACCCTCAAAACAACACCAACATTATGTTTCTCTCAGCATATGTGTGAGAAGGTGTCAGTACGCTTTATTGGTCATTTCCCATATTAAAAACAAACAAAACAGCAGTGTTTTGGTTAGAGCACTGGTTTCTGCTAAATGAAACAAAGAGAAGCCATTAATTGCAGTTAGAGGATTCAGATGGCAATATCATGCAAACACAGGAAGACATTAACGACACATTTAGGGCATTGTACACCAAATTATACACTTCTGGCAGAGACCCAAACATATCAACCGTTCATTCACTCCCAAATGATGTCAAACTTCCAAAGCTTTTCACAGTCCGTTTTCAGATACGGATTTAGAAGCAGCTATTCACGCCATTCATGTCCAACAATAAATCCCCAGGGTTTGACGGTTACCCTATTGAATTCCATAAACACTCACCACTTTTCATCAGAATGATAAAGGAAATAAAATGTACCTCATATTCCACCCCGCATGAATACGGTCCTGATATTGGTATTACTGAAACAAGTATAACAAAGATCCGACGAACTGCCCACTCTTTCTCATTAATTCTGACTACTGATAATTATATGTAAAGTGGTAGCAACCAGAATTGAATCCCTTATTCATCTCCTAATCCACCCTGATCAAACTGGTGTCATTAAAGGCCATTGAATTCCTAACATCAGTAACTCACCTCGCTACAGTATGTTCTCTTTCCCCCCATATTTCGTTAACATTACTTCACGTTACTCCGAGTTTGTCAATCTTGCCTGGAAACGCCTCTCCGCGTTCATTAGCCTGGCGTCTGGCATGCCTCGACACATCGCACAGGCAGAACGACCACACAAATGTTCATCTGCGAGCGTGTGAATTGTCCTGTTGGGTCGCATCGAAGACCGTTCCCCCGAACAACACCGCACCCACATCTTTAATAATGTCTAAATTAGATTTGTGCAAAGCACTAAAACGCACTAAAAAAAGGGCTATTTTACCGCTATCTCTCCACCGGAGGGGCCACTGGGGCCCGCTGACCGTGGCTGCCGATCGCTATTCATTTCGAGCACGGTCTACGGCACGTCTGCTCTGCAGAGCGCCACGCCTCGTCCCCTCCGACCGCTAATGACAGATAGCGAGGCTTCGCCCGTTACATCCCCCACGCCGCTCGGCAATATTTTAAAACCGCGCGGCGGTCTTGGATCCCCGTCGCCGCGGGGATGAAGCGGTCTTGCGCGGAGCATCAATCTCAGACGCGGGCCCGTGTCCCTGCTGTGGACGGAGAGCGGCAGCCCGTAGTCCGGGCGTGTAGAATAAGTGACTCCGCTGAATTTTAAATGAGCAGGCTGGAACCCCCCCCCCCCGTGTGGCGCTAGGGAGGGTGGGGTTTGTGGTACGGGGGCGAGGGGATGAAAATGGATGGTGGACGCGTGTGTGTGTGTGTGTGTGTGTATTTGTAGGCGTGAAAGATGGAGGATGGATGTGTGTGTGTGCGTATTTGTAGGCATGAAAGATGGAGGATGGATGTGTGTGTGTGTGCACGTGTATTTGTAGGAGTGGAACATGGAGGATGGATTTGTGTGTGTGTGTGTGTGTGTGTGTATTTGTAGGCATGGAACATGGAGGATGGATGTGTGTGTGTGTGTGTGCATGTGTATTTGTAGGCATGGAACATGGAGGATGGATTTGTGTGTGTGTGTGTGTGTGTGTATTTGTAGGCATGGAACATGGAGGATGGATGTGTGTGTGTGTGTGTGTGTGTGTGTGTGTGTGTGTGTGTGTGTGTGTGTGTGTGTGGATCTGCTGTCCGCCCATATATCCTCAACAACCCATATTGTTTCTAGCCAAGGCTACATCCGGCACTGTTCTATGTAAAATGTGCAGTGTAAACCTTTCAGCGCATGATTTAACATACAAAAAAAATATCTCACAGGTAAATAAAATATCTCAGCTTGCGCCAATTCTTTTTCTCCTGATAAAAAGGGAAAAACATAATAAGGAACACCACAATATCTGCAAGTGCAATCCTGAAGCAACATAGGCAGATGCCTTGACAACCAAAATAAAACATTGACTTTGCAGGGAAAGGGAAAGGCAATACAGGGAATGCCATCAGTGACATCTAAATCCTCTCAGAGCAGGAATTGGCCTCAGCCTGCAATCATCAATCTCTCTCTCTCTCTCTCCCTCTCTCCCTCTCTCCTTCTCTCTCTCTCTCTCATTTAAAATGTATCCTTTCCCAGCCTCTCTGTTTTCCGTTATCACACACAAGACAAAGCATGGAATTGAACTGCCCGTTGCGCAATCGACAGGATACCTTATTTGCGAAGGGAGGCGTCCGCACCTCTAGGGGGCGCTGTACAGGTGTAATTATGCAGCGTCCTAAGCCGTGCTGCAAATCGACTCTGCCGCTTTGAGTCATCCTCTTAATGCCTCTTATTAATAGTCACTCAAAATTCAATGTCACATTAATGCCGAGCCAATTAAAATGGCTGGAGGCAATTAGTCTCGTTATTGGCCACGGACTGGGACGCCGTCGATGGCGACAGCACCCCGTCATTGTCAAATGCTGGGAGCCATCAGCAACGCTTCCCCACAGACCGCCCAGGCCGTCGAGCCGATGATTCCGGCATATTCTAATCAGAATGAGGCAGAATTGCCTTGTGGCAGACTCATTCCTAATTAAAAGTCCCTCTAGGGGTGCGTGGCGCAGTGTCGATGGAAACAATCTGCATCATTACAGCATTCTGCCCTTGTACACATGCTCAGTTAATACCTCTTTATTACTAAGATGGGGTGCGTCACTCAATCCAAACAGCCTGACCTTTTTAAAATTTAAAAAGGTCAGAATGTTTTAAAATGTTTTCAAATTAAAGTTTTAAAAAGTCGATAAATACAAATAACACATATTAAACAGTATTTATGTTTGTTTTTTGGTACCGCTGAATTCACAAAAAGAAAATGAGAATAAATATGGCCCCAAGGAAGTACTGTGAGAGGAGAAGAACATTTCCTTGAGGTCAGATGAGATGTCCTACTGTGGATGCTAGGAAGTGATAAATCATTAGCCTTGGGGTTTGTAGTTACTGTCATCATTGTCAGCAGGAAAGTGCCTAATTGACCTGTTAGTTTAATCACCCTGCAAAATGGCATCAGTCTGATCTTTACCTAAATTAGTGATATGAAATTCCTTCAAGATAAATGGTAATACCTTAACTGAATGGGCTGTCATATTGCACCCTTAGCACTAACAAGGCTAAATCAGTCGGATTTGAATATCTAGACTGCCAATTGGTGGATTCTCATTAGGGATTTTTGCAATTTAGTGTATAAATGTCTTTTTTAGGACTACACTCCAGCCCAGGAGGTGGCAGTAGTGCACCTGGTTTACCAACCACAAAGACAGACAAGGAAGGAGAAGAAGAACACAAACCAGACAACGCCATTGCACTATAATTTGTTCACTTTTCATCAAAGGCACAATTTGGTACAACTTCCTTTCTAACACTCTAGTTATTCCTTTCTGCTACGGTGCCAGTTTGCCTTTAAGGATGGATGATGATTCCGCACATCCCAATCTTTTACAATTTTCCCACTGTGGTTTCTCCTGTCCTCTGCCTTTGAAGAGGCAGTTGGGAAAAAAATGATAGAAAGAAAGAAGAAAAAAACCCCAGTGTGTGGCAATGTCAACATATTGCTTAAGGCGGTAAAGATAAGGGTGTCAGGTTAAATATTACTGCTTAAGAAATATAAGTAAAATATTGATTGCATAAAAATGGTTTCAAACGGTTATTGAATTAAAACGGATAGGCTTAAATTATTAATGTTCTGGAAGTGGATATTCATGGTTTCTTTTGTCATGCTGGAAGAAATCTATATACACATTTGGATTATTTTTTGATATCTTCATGAACTAGTAATGAAGGCATTGACTTACAAAGGTGGTGCATAGTGCATAGGAATACCGCTCAGTTTAAAAAAGATATGCGTCCTACACGTTGGGTGGCAGTGTAGTATAATAGGATGTGAACTAGGCTTGTAACCAAAAAGCTTGTTGTACCCTTGGGCAAGGTACTTAACCTGAATTGCTTCATTGTGTCCAGCTGAATTAATGGACACAATGTTAAAATGTAAAAAGTTGTGTAGGTCTCTCTGGGTAACTGTCTGCTAAATGGCACTAATGTAATGAGATGTACATTATCACAAAGAAATATAATTATGAGTCCATTTAAATGGATATTAAGGGTTAAAACATTTGTCGAAAACTTTCATTTGACGCTCTACCGAAATAGATATGGCAAACAGGCCAGATGTAATAATTTTCACTGAGGGCTACAGCCGAGGGGATTGCAGTGGAGTCAGGCAAAAAGCAGCTTCATTATTAGCTGGAAGAAAAAAATAAAAAATAAAAAATGTGTAGCCAATACTGAAAAACCTCTTCACACTCCATCAATCTCATGGGCCTGCTGCGGTTTCACTCCAATGCAGTGTGTAATGCAGTTGTGTAATTCCAGACAACAAAAAAGCCATTCAAGTATGTGCACCGTGTCTTACTTGGCTTGTGTCATGAGTAATCTTTCAACACTCATCATGACTCTTAAAATTACTACATAAATTAAATACATAAATTGCACCGTGAGTAGCTGCATTTCAGTTGAGATGCACTCACCATTTAGTTGGTTAGTTGAGATCTGAGAGGATTCAAACATGCAATACTCAACATGTTATGGGGCACATACAGGAATTATACTGAGAAAGCATTTGTCTCGCAGTACATCACTTCAAGAACTGAGTTTGCCTTGACAGATGACAGATGGCTTGATGGATAGTATCATCATGACTGACTTATGGTAAAATTGCTTTATTTGATACTCAACCAAGCTACCTGGAAAGCTATCCACTCAAAAGCCAAAGCACCAGATCACTGTTCAAAAATCTATCTCTGTCACACACACTCATACTGTCAAATTGATGTAGAGTATGCTGTTAATATCTCTTGACCCTTTTCATAAATTATATTTGGCATCTAGCTAATTAGCTTTTAAGCAGGAGCTGTTCCTCACGAGGTAATTTTGGATTGTTTTTATGATTACGCTGTACTTATCATCAAGCCCATTTCAGCGATATATAGTACATATACTGTATATGCAGATATCTTGACCCCACTGTGTGCTTCTCACTCATAGTGTCGCACCATGTATACAGTACAGTGAAAAAGTATTTGCCGCCTTCCTGATTTCATCTATTATTAATATTTGTCAGACTGAATGGTTTCAGATCTTTAAACAAAATGTAATATTAGACAACAAAGGAACCTGAGTAAACAGAACACATTTTCAAAATTATTATTTAATTTATTAAATGATCAAACAGCCATATCACCCACTTGGAAAATGTATTGCCCCCAGAAATAACTGATTGCACCACCTTTAGCAGCAATAATTGCAACCAAACGCTTCCTATAATTTGAATATCAGTCTTTCACATAGCTGTGGAGGAATTTTCGCCCACTCTTCTTTGCAGAGCTACTTTAATTCATGGGATTATCTAAGACAATTGTGTGTATTTCTGTATCTGCTGATCTCCTGCGATTTCCACACACAACTGTCTTAGTTTACTTAGAATGGTGTGCAAAACAAAAAACATCCAGTGAGCGACAGTTCTGCGGATGGAAACGCCTTGTTGATAAGAGAGGTCAACAGAGAATGGCCAGACTGGGTTCAACAACAGCAGAAGACCACGTCGGGTTCCACTTCTGTCAGCCAAGAACAGAAAGCTGAGGCTGCCGTGGGCACAGGTTCACCAAAACTGGACATTTGAAGCCTGGAAAAACGTAGCCTGGTCTGATGAATCCTGGTTTCTGCTGAGGCATACAGATGGCATGGAGTCAGAATATGGCACCAACAAGATGAAGCCTGGACCCAACCTGCATTGTGTCAACAGTCCAGGCTGGTGGCGGTGGTGTAATGTGTGGGGAACGTTTTCTTGGCACACTTTTGGCACGTTAATACCAATCAATCATCACTTGAATGTCATAGCCTATTTGAGTATTGTTGCTGACCATGTGCATCCCTTCATGGCCACAATGTACCCATCTTCTTATGGCTACTTCCAGCATGTAAATGCACCACGTCACAAAGCAAAAGTTATCTCAAACTGGTTTTCAGATATCTGCAGAAATTGATGATGCAATTGTCAACATGGAACAGAATCTCAAAGGAATGTTTTTCCCATCTTGTGGAATCCATGCCATAAAGAATTGAAGTTGTTTTAAGAGCAGAGAAGCCATACCCAGGATTAGTATAGTGTTCCTAATAAAGTGCTCAGATAGTGTATACACATACAGTATATCGCTTGTTGTAAGTATGCAGCATGTATATATACAGTATATCCATTTTCATTTCCATCGATGTTCTCGTCTGTAAGCTACCCTCAGTCCGTCCAGATAACATGTATTAGAATAGATTTCAAGCATGAGACATTTCTCCGGATAACCAGAGTCGTACTCCTTTTTCTGGGCCATTCACAAAGGCTGCTGTGTCATCCAAGTTATTCCCCGACACGGGATAAGCTTCTTCTGTAAGCAAAGTTGAGCAGAGCGAATTTACTTTCTGTTACTTTAAATCAATGTATTCATTGATAACTTGTGGTTATGGATGAGCTGCTCCGAGCATTGTTGTGGGCCTTTTTCCGAGGAAGCAGACATAAGTGTTTCTTCAGTATGTCACAGGCATCATCTCACCCCCTTTGTTCTACTGGCTTCCATTTCATGCTTGAGCATTTGAAATTGTTTCTTTTGAAAATGCACATCAGTGCTGGCTTTTTCAAAACTGCTGGCACAAAAGACCAGAATATGCCGTAAGTTCATACTTAAGAAGACTTCCCACTTTGTTTCATAGTTGTAATAAGTGTCTGTGCTCAGATTACAGAAATGTTGCTCACAAGAAATAATAATAATTATTGATGATAATAATGATAACAATCAATTCATTTATTAGTCCCTCCCATGATAAAGGGCTTCTGACTGTTTCTTATTTTAAAGTCTGCAAATCGTTACATTTTAAAATTGGTTTCCGCCTTTAGTGACTTCTTTATCGGCAGTACTCTTTTATTCAATGCTTATCACATTTACTTTGTTTTATTTCTTTATTTCATCAATTTCCTACATTTTTGTGAACCTCACTCTGGGACATGTAACAAAACTGTTCTACAAATAGTTATTATTAGTAGTAAAGACTGCTTTGAAGTCAGCCCAAGTATGACACATTTATGAACTATTGAAAACACATTAAGCACATTGACAATTTCTAGAATGTTGTTATATTCCCTTCAAGGAGTCATTTTTCCGTTTATAAAATAACAATGCCTTTCATCTACAGTATTTAATGTCTCACACATACTTAAATAACTGGAGGGCCAGTTGGCATTTACTACTGCCAACATGTTCAGAAAAATAATGAATGTTAAGTGGGCAAAAATGGTGACTCAGTAAAGGATTCCAGGAAAAAAAGAAGCAATTCAACATTTCCACAGACAAGAGATGGGATGAAGGGTGATTTCTTTCAGCTTAATGGGCAACAATCATAATAATACTTAAGTGATTATGGGACAAACAGGAGTGCCGGCATTTTCCCCATGATTCCGGGTCAGCCAACAAAAAGCTTTCACCACCCATCACCGATTGTCTTGGGTACAAGATTATGTTAACCAAAGAATATACATCTACCCCTGGTTCCTGAGATACTGTGTTGTGGGATCTTTAGAGATGCAACTGAAAGCTGAGTGACAAGTCCTTCCTCCAATCACGGAGGATATTCAGCAGTATAACCTGACTTGGAACGAATACTAAATTACTGCTTTGTACATTCCAAGGTTATGCTCATCCTTATGTCCCAGAATGCAGATACGTGCGGATTTTTAATACTAGAACACAGAAATTGCTGAGAATACAGACGCGCAGACTAGTGTGATTGTTTATCCTGCAACGTAATGTGTGCTCTACTTTCCCTCGAGCTGATGCCTCGGCAATTCCGCGTCTACAGAATGATGAAACGGCAGACAGGGGTTGTAGGTGCATCTCACTCCCCTGCCTTGATTACCGTTGTGCTAAGCAGTGAGGAATAAATGGCACTCAAACCCATTTGGCGGTAGTTCTGCCCTTTGTTTTGTCACTTGTGAAATATGCAGTCCTTACCGGGCTTAATGAAACCCCTGCCGCTCCCTGAGAGGCAGACGCCGGTTGATTAAAGTGGGTGGGCTTGTGCACCAGCTGGCTCGGACAGGGTGAGGCAGGTCACAGCCTCCACCGCGCCGTGCCCTCCAGCCCCGTCGTGTTTCGGGGACAGTGTGGGCCCATCTCATTTCCGTAATTATTAAAGAACAGCAAAGATAATCACCATTACCGGAAACATCACTATAAAAAACGACAGCACTTTACTTTATCATAATTATGAGTAATGATTTCTCTCAAGTAGAAAATATTAGTTACAGTTTCCTTATCATTACATTATCAATGCCATTTGGAAGATGCTCTTATCCAGAGCAATGTACAGTTGATTAGATTAAGCAGGAGACAATCCTTCCCTGGAGCAACGCAGGGTTAAGGGCCTTGCTCAATCTTATTGTGGCTACACCTGGGATCGAACCAACAACCTTGTGCGTCCCAGTCATGTACCGTAACCACTGTGCTACAGGTCGGGGGACCCTACATTGTCTTACCCCATTGGCAAATCTTGAAATAAGACAAACTGTATTAGCTCATTGTAAAGTAAGAGGAAAATATTGCCAAAAAGTACAAGAAATAAGATTTAAAGTCACAATTTAAGACTAAAATGCTTGTTTTGTAACTTATTTTTAGTTTTTTGCAGTGTTATTTCCCCCCAGGGGATCAGTAAAGAAATACCAATCTATCTATATTTGTATATGATATAGAAATTCTGCATTTGTAGAACTCCCTAAAGGATGAGTAATTTAAGATTAAAGCTTGTTCTCCACCATGAAGGGCTCTCAGAGCTAGAAGGAAAATATACCGTGTCCTCAAACAAAATGTTCTTCCCTGGACTCTAGAGCTCAACAACAGTCATCATCATCAGCCTATGAATAGAGCCAAATGCAAGCGATGTTGATGTCAGGAGGTATCGATCCTAAGAGCAGAATGGTTTAGTACACCCTGTCCTCTCATCGTGTACCTGTGTAGGGTGAACACCGATGGATTGGGAAGCGTATATATCTCAAAAACTATTTACTGCACACACAAGGTAGACTTCAATTAAAGAAGAGGCTCTATTCATTGGGCGGCCTGTAGCGTAGTGGTTAAGGTACATCACTGGGACCTGCAAGGTTGGTAGTTTGATCCCCAGTATAGCCACAATAAGATCCGCAAAGCTGTTAGGCCCTTGAGCAAGGCCCTTAACCCTGCATTGCTCCAGGGGAGGATTGTCTCCTGCTTAGTCTAATTAACTGTATGCCACTCTGGATAAGAGTGTCTGCCAAATGCCATTAATGTAATATGAGACATAAAAATTATGTCAGAGCATTTACATACAGTGTACACAAAAGGTACAGGTCCTCAAGTGTCCCAAAATCTCTGCAAATACAAAACATCTGCATGTCTTTTTGTCCATGAAAAAAAATTACCCTTCCCTTGTGTTTTATTCACATATATGAGTTTGTTTTTTAAAGCATGCCCACAGTGTCCAAAAAGCTCTCCAAAAAGGATTACTCACCCTAAAGCCCAGTCTACATCAAACAGCCGACTTGAGACGAGACGGAAGAAACCTCAGAATGTCCAAATAAAAATTGCAGAACATTTGAGTAAAGACTAAGCAGACCACACCAAAATAATGCCAAGTCAACAAACAACAAATATTTCCATAACAAGAACTGCTTGACGATTTATGTTTCTTCTAGTGACCTTTATATGTGCATTTTGTTTAGCTAGCTAACATGAGCATTGAATTGTCTGTATGTATTGTTTTTGCAACATAGCGTTAGCTAACAGTTAGATCAGAGACTCTCATTTTGCCATCCAAAATTCAATTTTTTCTGAAACCTTCTACAACAAACAGTAAACTTGAGGCAAGACTTAAAATACTCTTTTTCACTGACATTGGAGCTGGCATTAGATCATATTGGCCAACAACATAGTTAAATGGAAGTGCCAAAACTAATCATTCATTTGTTTTATTGCCAGGTTTATGGACAATCTTTACTGAGCTTTTTTCAGTAAGCTGAAACATTCATTTGTGGGGTCCAAAAGTCTGAGACCAGTGAAAATTCCTCTATTTTGCATTCTTTTCTAATTTCATACAAACTTTTTAATGACAAATTATATTATCAGCATAACAATTTGATTGAAAAGTTAAAGCTTTGAAAAAAAAATATATTTACATGAATGTATTTGGTATGCCCCCCTTGGGCTTTTCATGCACTCAAGCTTAATAGACTCCACAAATTTGTGCAAAATCTGATGATCCATGGTATCCGAGCATAATTTGTTCCTGGATGTTCCAAAGGGCATCTTGTGATGTTACTGCATGCTTGGTTTTTGTCAGTCTTCAAGTGCTCCCATAAATATTCAATGGGGTTGAGGTCAGGTGATTGTGGATGTGCAGCACTCCTTTCTCTTCTTTGGTCTTCTTTGGTAGTTCTTGCAAAGCTTTGAAGTAACTTTAATTTGTCTAAAATTTTTCTAAAACTTTGTTTATTTCCATCATTACATTCAATGATTTTCAATGTGGTCTCAGACTTCTGGACCGCACTGTATATATAACTTTGTCAAATAAGTTTTGTTTGTGACTGAAGCTGAATAGGTGCTTGAATAATCGCAAGTTATGAGAAAGTGTTTCACTTAACAATGTGTATTTACAAAAAAATATACAATTAATTGAAGGTTCATTGATCAAAATATTATCCTTCCTAAAACCTATTAAAAGCTTATGTTAATCTTGTGACAGTGTTATCATCTGTGAGGCAAATATATCCAAGTATTGGCTGTGAGACGGGTGCGTGGGGGTTGGACCCAAAATGCACGACTCAGAAACAATGGTTAGATAAAGTCCCGTCAGGGCTTTATTCGGGACGAATCCCAGGAGCGTAGTCAAAACAAGCAAAGTCCATACACGTAGATCCAGCCAAACAAACCCTAAACAAACAAAAAGCACAGTGCCGAGGGAAGAGGCAAACTCGTAGTCGGTAGACGTGCAGGAAGGTCCGGTAGCAGGAGAGCTGTCAGCGGGAAAGAAGTACAGGCGGACGGCAGGCAGAGTCGTAGTCGAGGGCGATGCGGAAGTCGAAATCATGAAACAATCAGCGAGGCAAAGGTACAAAAACGGTAGGCGAAGACGTGGTCAAAAAACAAACGATGGTCAACGAAACAGAAATCAATAAACAATAGTCGGTAAACAGGCTTGGATCTTAACGTGAATCAATCAGTAATAATGCTCAAGCGTTGCGTAGTAAACTAGAGGCAGACAATTTCACAGTGAACAGTAGTGCGACTGGGATATAAATGCAGGTGTAGACAGGTGTAGACAATTAGTTAGAGCGTAGCAAGGAAATGGAAAACAGGTGCGATGGATGACAAGTTTAACAAGGTAATTAGTAATCGTTAGTAATGAACCTATCCTGCCCTAGCATTAGTAAATTAGTAAATGACATGCACGAGAAACGTAAGGTAACATGAACACATGATTAGTTTGTTAGTTTCTACCCAATCCTGATCTAGCATTAGTAGTTTTAGTAAATAGACAAATGGAAACAATTATGGAGTGAATGACAGAAAGAGAGAGAGAGAAAAGGCGGAACGCAAGGTTTGCGGAAAGACATGTAAAAGTATATGTTTAAACAGTAACCAGTCTACGTAACAATAAACATAAATCAAAACATAACACAAAACGAAAGTAAGACGATAACCACTCAACATAACAAGGTAATAAAATCGTAACGAAACATAACTAGACATGACGAGAAAATAAATCGTAACAAGAAATAAACTAAACAACATGACGAACCTAGACTAACATAATACATGATAAGACAATACAAGACTAAAACAAAATGAATAAACATAAAACATGGCGAGACAGACCTGAAACGTGACAGACTGAGAGTGAAATAATTAGAGGGGATTCGCAGTTCTCAACTCAGTGTTGTGTATGCAAGCAACAGGAATATTAGAAAGATTTTCATTTCAGCACAATTGGCCATACCATCATCCATTCTGCACTGGGTTAGCTGGTGGACTGTATGCTGAATCCAGTGCATTGATGACTGGCAGGCTTTTGTCTGAAAATGTTTACCTCTCTGTGCCGACCTGGACTGACTAATGGTATAACCATATGTGAAACAAAGGAGGAACATTTAATAAAAAATATGAATAAAAAAAACTTTGAAAGCACAGGACCAGAAACACAGGGCTACATTTCTGAAACGAATCATGGAAATTCAGTACTACTCTCTATTGATGTAAATAAGAATACACCCTCCTTTCAACAAATTAGGACAAACCTAACCCTCATCTAGTGCTCCCAATGTGCTAACAGTAAATCTGATTTAACTGATGTAATCTGATGTTACACAAAACACAAACACACAGACACAGACACACACACACACACTTGTCATTATTTATTCAACAAAAATATAAATATACACTAAGTGCACATTAACTGCTTTCATATCCATTAAACATTAAGTAAAACCAGGTGCTGCTAATCAAGTGCACACAATTATTATCTGGAACTTCTACCATTCTACATTATTAGAGCATTCGGTTATGAGTTATCATAGGATGCCAAGGACAAAATATATCTCAAAGAAGGAATTATTGCTGCTCATCAGTTTGAGAAAGGTTCATTATTCCACAATGAGAAAGATAATACAAATGGATAATAGCTGAGACATCTGGGACCCAGATGTCAAAGCCAAAACACCCCAAAATCATATTATGATGACAAATAATCCTAAAACTTAATCCAGGGATCCACAGGCCTCGGGCAACATGGTGAAAATTGCAGTTCATCAGTCCACAATGAGGAAAAGACTGAACACGTACAGCTTCATGGAGGGGTAGCGAGGCGAAAACTATTTGGATTCAGCTCTTCTTGCATAGGCCATTTGTTGTAACTTAATTGATAAATTTATTAAAAGTTTCATCCTCCTGCATTTAGACTAGTTCCGTAAACATACGTGACATTCCTCCCCAAGGCTTCTATCTGAAATGATACATGAAGTACTTGTGGCTACTGTAGAAGTTAAAAACATAATATTGTAGTGTTTCTGTCAGGATAAACAAGCTGTCCACATGGACTAAGACTACTATGTAGTCTGTAATACGAATCCTTAATAGGAAGATTAATCAATATCAAGAACAACCTAGCTGTCTGGTGCTAGCTATAACGTTAACAGTAATATAACATCAATTCATTTGAGCTACCATGCCGTGGTTAGAAGCAGTATAATTTTAGGCACCTAGCCTATATCTTTGGATATCCTCAGTTCACCACAACTCCCAATAGCCTACAACTAGCACCTGCTGAGATTTAACTAATAAATGTCTATTTCCACCTAAACACATGGAGCCCCTGTCTGATTTTGTAATGTTATCAATTAAATGGCATTAAAACAATGCAACACAGATGCAGGATTGTGCTAGAATTCAATGAGACTATAAGCTGAATCTGAATCATGGGGTGCGCTAACTTTTTCACAGAATGCTTCTGCATGTTGGCTTATTTTTGCTTAAATGTTTTTGGTCCCATGAGGTTAGCATATTTATGTTGTGTTAGAATTTGAACACCCTCGGTGATCAGGGTTAGTTATGTCCTCATATGTAAAGCCATAATGGAAAGAGGCTGTACATCTTCTGTCACATCACTGTACATTTAAATAACGGAATGTACACTTTAATAAAAATGCCTGTTCCCCTCTCCTGCCTCACAAGAATGCAGTTATCAGCGGTGAAGTAGGAGCAGACAGCTGTGAAAAGCTTCGGCTTGCTGTTTACAGCAAGCAAGAACAACAGCATAAATGGCTTATCATGCTGGCTAATAAAAAAGGTTGTCCCCACTTGGAAAGTGCAGAATGACATGACTCCCTTTGTTGTGACGCAGGTAGCACTCCTATTTGTGTGCATAAGCACAGACAGTGTGTGTGTGTGTGTGTTTTGTGTGTGTTGTGACTGTGAAGGTTATAAAGTTACTTGGACAGTCCCAGGTTTTAGACTGACAACATTAACACATTTTTCACACCAAAGTCTCTATTCTTCTACCAGAGTGTTAGGCATGACCAGTTCGTGGGAGGAGGAAATGAAATGAAAGAGTAGAACAAAAATACATAAATTAATAAATGAACTGTGGCAGTGAATGGCGGCCTTGTTTTCACCGCGTGATACGAAAGCTGTTCGTGGCGAAAAAGCACGCAGGGACACTCTTTAAAAGAATCAATGAGAACACCTCACAATAGGGTAGGCATATGGAGGCTTCTCAGTCTCCACCAGAGGGGAGAAAACCACCTACACGGCCTCCAATGGAAACAAAACTCAAACACGGCCTTTTATCCTGAGCCCTCAGAGCTGGGCCTTTATATAAACTCTTTGATGAGGCAATATTTATCAGCCACCATGAACTGCAATGAGCTACAGCTGCTCCCATGCCTGCAAGAGGGGTTGGCACTGTCCTTGCGGCAATCCTGTCAGTCGGATAGATTCTGCCTGTGGTCTTGCATTTATTTATTTTAATTACCTTTCCATACAATTATGGAATAAGGAATCTTAGTGACTTGGGTATGTGAGACAAGTTATTATTGTCCCCCTCTGTAAACTCTGGGAGATGTGTGTGCGTTATGTTTGTGTGCATGTGATTTTGTTGATGCACGTGTCAGTGTTCATGTGTTCATTGAAGACTTGTGATTTCTTGTGTGATACCTCTGTATGAGTGCTTGTGTGAGCATTTGTATGTATGTGTGAACGTGTGTGTGTGTGCGTGTTTGTGACACACTACGTGTGGGTGCATGTTGTATGTGACGATGTGTTTGTATGTGTATCTATGATTTGTGAGTTCTTGTGAGATACTGGTTTGTGAGTGCATGTGTGTGAGCATATGTAAATAGTAAATATGTATGTATGTGTATGTTTGCCTTTGTGTATCTGTGAATGTGTGTGTGTGGGTAGGTGTGTGTGTGACAGAGAGGGAGACAGAGAGAGAGAGAGAGAAAGATTCTGTGCGTGCATGCTGATGATGCATAGAATAGAACAGTCTATTATGCAGGGTAATTCAATCTTGAGGTTTCAGTCTGTGAAGGTCATGCAGACTCAATGCACTATAGATAAATAGGTTCTCCCTGGCCTCAACAAGCTAATTAGAGCCGCTCTTTCATTCTCTGACCCAGCGCAGCCACACATTAAAGGGCTGGTCATATATAAGCCAACTCTCTCTTTCAAAATATATGAAGGGTGTTTTTGGAACAGTTCTATGTCAGTCAAAAACATCAAAAACACAAATATGTGCTCCTGCTGCCTCAGAGATAGCAATATCAAAACACGAGAGAGTTCTTAAAAAAAAGCTCTCCTGGATCAACAGACAAACCAAATTCAATATCAGAAACCAGCCTAATCTAGTTGCAAACCTCCCTTGCCAATAGCACAATGTGGACTGGTGGATGAGAAGATAGATATTATCATCATTTGTCTTCACAGGATATTCTCGTGTCTACAGCAATCATCGGAGTTTACAATATAACGGCACATACTGAACTGAGAAAGAGTAGTTCATAAACAAAATTTCAAAAGTATGGTTGGCAATAATTTTTCAGTCATTTTGGATAGACTATTGCACCCATTTTCTCTAATAAAGGTACATTAAAAATACATCAGTCTTCTGTTATTCCGCAATGGCTGTGAATGCTGACAGATGAGAGCTGACGTGCATGACAAAGTCAGCACATCAAATGAAATAAACTGAAATACAGCAGAAGATGTGCAGGATAAACAGACCCTGGTATAAAGTCATTTTCTCACTCGTCTTTCTCTGTGCCTTTCTTGCTCTTCATTACATGTAGTGTGTGTGCATGTGTGTGTGTGTGTTTTATGTGTACATATACTTGTACATGCATTGTTACACATCCACCAAGACCGGACCTGGTAACCAAGTGGGGACTTGAAATGTGTAACTTCAGTACTCATTGCTGCCCTTTTAGGCTGAAGCTGGAATTTTAGTCACATGCAAGGTATAAACAAGGTGTGTACGTTTTCAGACAACAGTGGAGCCAACTGACTGTGGAACCACTGAATGTGTGTGTGTTTGTGTGTGAGAGAGAGAGTGTGTGATATGCGGCATTCACAGCTCACCACAGCTGACTTTGCTCTACAACTGTCTGTCAGTCAGCTGAGCCAATGTGGAGGAGCCAAAAATATTACTTTTCAATATGAATTTTTGCATGATACCATCAGCTAACATCAGCTCGAGATAAGCAGTCTGTTAATGATGCTGGGAATCAGATCATGAAAAAGATTAAAGATGATTGTCACAGGATTATTTGGCCAACTGAATTCTGTGCTTGGTCACTGCCTTTTGCCTTTCCCCCCCACCCCGGTTCTACAATTTAGCCCCTCCCTGCTGCCAATGACAGCCAGACACCCTGGTTTCCATCTTTTCTGTCAACTGTTGTGATATCATCATATCAGTTTGAATAAAGCCTCGTATTTCTCATCCCCATTACCAAAATGTCACCAAAATGCCAGCGCCCAGACCTGCCCGGGTCCCTAGCCATTGGTTGACTCCTGCAGGTGTGCTACGCGCATTTCAATGCGTTGCCCTTGATAGAAAAAAGGTGTCCCCTTTAAATCTGTTTATGTCCAGACCGGTGGACGTTATGCTTCTTCATTTCACATTTGGCAGGAGACAGGCTGTAAAAAAGCCAGCACCTTGCCCAAAAGCATTTATTGGTGCTTTTTTGTGAAGGGTTTACTTTTCTGATTATTATTCTTATATTACATTTTTCAGGTAATTATTTGTTTTGCCCTGTTCAATACTACTTGCATCTTCTAGATCAGGGATGGGCAACTCCAGTCCTGAAGTGCCAGTGTGTATGCAGGTTTTTGCTGCCACCAGTTATGAGCTAATTAGCCATATGCACCATGTCTGATTCACTCTAAATTAGACCACAATAAAATGCTTCAAGACAAGAATATTTTTCAGCTGCAGTTTATATCACAGGATGTAGCTATAAATGGTAGATCATATAACTGATATTAAGAGCAGAAGTTGGTCTGAAATCCAGAAACAGATCCAGTCTAGATTACAAGTCGAGATAAATCAATAGATAAACAGACGGATCATTGCATTTGTATAACGCTTTTCTCACACTCAATGTGCTTTACAGTCATGAGGGGGGAACTCGCCAACAAAACACAAAACACGCCAGCAGCCATTTTGTGCCAGAACACAGCTGAGGTGGAGAAGGAGAGAACATTTTTTTAGACAATTACATTTGATACGAAACGGAATGACTGAATAACCATATGAGCCAGATACAAATATCTTACAGGCCAGAAGGTTTCAACTCCTACTCGCATTGAGCAGGAAACATCGCGAAAAGGAAGGAGGATGAGAACTTGTTTTGCTTTCTTGAATGAGGTGCTTGTCCTTGAAACCGGGCCACCCACATTTGCAGAGTCTCTCTGAGAGGATATAAAAGATCGCTGTAAGTAATGCTTTCTTGCAGTGTTGACTAACTCTTTCTGCAGAAATAAAGAACCTTATAATTGGATCTGAAGTGTTTTCCTGCCTGTGTTGCCTCTTTATTACAAGACAAGGATGTATTTTTCCGTCTCAGCCCAACACCTGCAATGTACAAGATGTCCAGCATTTGATCTATCCAAGCCAAAGCCAAGTCACAGGAATGTCAGTCCACTTCTGAATCCTGACCCCCACACACCCCTCCCCATAATGTCTAAAGAAATAGAACGTATATCGTTTAATTAATTAATTACTTGCTTTCACCATGTTCTGAGCCAATGCAACTTTCAGCTCAAGGATTTTATCCTTCAAACACTGGATTATCTATTTATACTGTTTGTTTCCCTGACAGCTAACCAAATGTTAATGCATTACCAGAGATATGACGTGTTTGAGAATGCAAGGGGAATACAGTATGTCTTACAAGTAACACGCATGTCATTCAACGGTGCCTTGCCCATTATATGAGGAACACGGAGCGCAGGGATACAGTTTTATCGAATGCATCTACAGCTCCATAAGGTCACTGACCGCAACTGTTCTACGTATCGACCGGATATTTAACCTTTTGTGCTTTCCATAATAGCCAGATATTCCGCTTGTTCTGCCACTACTAGTGAAGGTCAAATCATTCTGATTTACTGCTAGTGTAGCAAACACGAGAAACCAGAGACTACAGAGGTCAGAATAACTGACTTCCATATGTCCAATTAAACCCTGACCATGGGATTTATTTATACACCAGCTTTAAAATTGAAATGGATTGCATTGCCCGTATCTCCTTTGGGTTAAAATGGAAATGTTTATTGTAATATTTCAGTGACTATATCTCAGGAAAGATTATAGATATTTTAATACAATGACGCTAGAAGGTTCCAATATTTTGGCATATTGTCTTCATGGTGAAATGGTGTTATATAAGAAAGGCGGTCTTATTATAAGCCTAGCTCTATTGTATCTCCACTGGTGTACAAGCTAATTTGAGAACAACTATCAATATGAGACCAGGTATGCTATTAAACACTTGTGGCAGCAAATCAGCAAAGTAATACCAATTTTAAACAGAAATAGACTGTTCTAATTTCACCCCTTTGGGTTCAAAACAGGGAGGGGTATTCCTTAGATGTGCATCCAATGAATTCAGTTGCTTCCTGTTCTTTCTCAAGCTGCAGTCACACGTTCAATTTTAATTGCAACACAAACTATCGGCAATGTTTCAGAGACTGCTAAATGACAATGGCTGATTTCTTTTTAAAGACAGCGAGAGGCTCAAAGTAACACAACAAAAAGACAAGTTGGAGAGCCTGAAAGAGATCGCAGGAATTAGAGCTGGTGGCGACTGTCCTGGGCTCCGGAGACAGAGAAAGTGACGGATAATGAGGCGTCGTCTAATACTTTAACCGCATGCATGAGCTTCCTCCTGGAACAGAGAAAGAACTGAGAAACTGAGCCAAAGAAGTCGGGTGCTTTGTGGAGGGAAGTCGTGCCGTGTCCTCACGGGGAAGTCTGTCATACGCACTCCCTGGCTTTGGTTCCCCAGACACGGGTTTAGGGCCGGGGGCAAAGCTTTCCTCTCTTCTTCTGAGGATTCGTAGCTACAGCCGGCATGGGGCGTTACCCTATAGGTGCATGAATTTGTTCCTATCCAACAATATATAATTAATGTGTACCTTTTTTGCTTGGAACATTGGAACAACCAAATAGAACATTACTGTACTTTCAGGGTACGTTTGGGAAATGTGATCCTTGAACAACAAAAATGTACCTCCACTAACACTTTATTTCTGAGTGTGGTAGACAAAGCCTTGCCTTAAAAGTGATCAGAATCAGGATGAGTATTATATGAGATTACAGGGTGCCTTCAACATGGAGTAAAGCACTGTATTTCCTTAGACTTTCTGTATTTACTGGGTGTAAATCAAGCCGAAATTGCCTTAGTCGTGCTCTCAGCATGCTCTCGAACTCGTTAGTAGAGTCCCATGCTAATCCTGATTACAGTGTGCTATAAAAGCCACCTAGAGGGTATTAAAATTGCGTACTTCATAAACCTACTGCTGACCAGATTTTACAAGAGACTATGGACTGTTCACACAGAAGTTCACAAGCCCTTATAGCCTACTTCATCCACATCTTTCACCACATACCTGCCTGCAACGGGGTAATACACAAAGTGTTCACATTAAAATATATTGAGTTGCATTGAAAAACAAAATACGATGTATACGGTGCTGTCCTTGACTAAATTCACAACTGTTCTTCCATTAAATTGGTATTTAAAAAACTATTCTACTTAATGCTCAATCAAAAAATATTTAATTTAGATTCAGTTTAAATGTCTAGTTGCACATTACATGCATTTGCCTTGTACTGACCTCAAAATGTACTTTCATCCTTTTTTATGGACAAAATTAAGAGATTGAAACAATGATGGAATTACCATTATTCAACAGCTTTTATTCATGATTCTGTTAATTGACAATTACTTGTACATGCTTTGGATTGCAAATCAAAATCAATCCCTAATCAGTCCCTGTAATCCATCCCTAATCTGCATGGCATTATTGCAGTGTTTTGTTAGGTCCAAGTGGCATTAACCAAATCCCTGATGTATACTGAATTTTGTTTTAATCAAATGTTTCCAGCCTTAACTATAGCAATTATTTTGTGGACAGAGGTATATTTTGAGCAAATATACTTATCTCATTATCAGTTTAATTTGGTATACTAATGCCAATAGAAAGGCAAATAATTTTGGTAATCAAAACATTTAAGTTAGTAATATTTTAGGACTCAAATCCTAAGTTATGAAACATTTAGCATAAGACAAGGAAACATTCATGATTTAGCAGTTAAGTTAGAAGAAAGGTTAGCACGCATATTTACTTTTTTGTTTTATGTAGTTTCATAGCACTTTAAATATTAAAACTTTTCCATTCTCTGCTTTTTGTGACCTTGGTGACCTTTTTGTGGTTTTATATGCATCCTGAGTGGTTTTGAGATATTGAGTATAATGCTTTTAAACAGTATTTTTTGGTAAAACTTCACACATATATTTTGTGCCCTATAAACAAAGTATTTAAGCTTTAAAATTTGCAGAAATGTTTAACTTTGTACCATTCAGGCTCAGGTTTACTTTCGATCATGTAGAGATAAATTGTAGCAGACATTTGTAGCAGATTTTTGCACCCCACTGTACATAAATTAATTTTGAAGGCTGGATCCTTTTTTTTTAGTTCACAGGTTTGAAAACATATATTTTAAGATGTAATTGACTTTGATAATTAAAAACAATGCTGTGTGGTGACGATATGACTGACTGCCTGTATAGACAGTATACAGAAAAGCTAAATGGTAAAATACTGAAATGCTAAGTGCTACAATCAATAAAGTTTTCACATCAACACTTCCCCAAAAGTTAATATCTTACTATGTGCAGAGACATTTGAAAGGATATACAATTCATTTGGGATTAAGTTCTGCAACAAGGACTGCTTGTGAAACTAACTTTTTGAGCCAAACTTGGAGAAAGTACAACGCTATGCTGCGTTTGAGATTCAGCCCATTTCTATCCCACCCCCTTTTTCTGAAATGTCAAGCATGATAAAAATTAAATGTTACAGACAGGTGGCTCAGAGTAGGTAATCAATTCAGGTAAGCGTATGTCTATTGAAACATCAGTAATGTAAATCAATCTGAATAGTATAGTTGCCATGCATAACCTCATGAGATCCAACGTTTAAATAGAAAGGAGTGATTGCTGTGATATCAACCTCAGAACATCCTAGAATGAACACACTGCATAAATACACAGGTTTGAATAGAACTTTGTTTTCTGTACAAAGTATTGCTCTTGTTTCATCATTCCCCTTCTCTATTTTTTAATTCATTGTTGTGTCATGTAATGTAATGTAATGTAAATGTCACAGGGTTCAAAGTGGTACATCATCAGCATCAGAAATAGTTAATCTGCCTCACCTCACCCAAATTCGGTGAGGACAGGTTGACTCCAAACTGGGAAATTTGGACAGCTACGTACTATTACATTACAGTCATTTAGCAGACACTCTTTTCCAGAGGGACGTACAATAAAGGGCAAAACAAAGCCAGGGACAAGTGCATTGAAGACCTTAGACGAATATACAGTTCCAAGTCCTAGAGTGATCACATAGATACAACTTGAACCCTTGAAGATTACATCAACTTCCCAACTAGCATACCACGGTTGGCAGCTAGAATACCCCAAATACTAAAGTAAGCTAGGGTTGGGATTGCCCTGTTCTTGGTGAAATTAAATTCCGGGCTGCATAATCAGGCCCAACATACCTGCTGGTTCCAGTTTATTTCAAGTTTTTGTTTGTATTTGTTTCTCCTCACAGTCATGCATACTTATAGAGAACTCCTCTACCTTCTGTTAACAATAGGCCTACAACATCCTGTCTGCCACCGAGGCCTTAGAGTCCCACCACACACAGCCTCCGGGTATCCCCCGACAACCCGACGCGTCAATAGAAACGGTCAAAGGGATCCAGTAGCCGGTCAAAAACAGAGTTCTCCGGCAGTTTAACATGCGGGTCATGCAGACTTTCCAGCCTAATCGGCATTTAAGTGTCTATTAGCACCCTCTGTGTACACAGGCGGCGGGTTGGGCCAAAGCCCTGATGCGAAGCACAGTCGCACTGAGCCTAATTTCCTGCCTCATCCTTATGCGGGGCTCGTACCGGCATAAAGATTTTAATCTTCTCTTGGATATCAGTGCTGAAATTCACAGCGAGACGCATTACGGTCGGGCCACGCTCCTGCATGGTGGCTGTCAGCATTTCTGTATCCCGTGAAATAAAGGCGTGAACCCAGTGACAAGCGTACAGAACAGGCCCCGCTTTCTGAGGACGCCCAGGACAATTCCTTGACGATTACGAGCAAGCGGATTTCATTCAGGCACATTTGAGGGCGGCCTGTAGTGTAGTGGTTAAGGTACAGGACTGGGACCCGCAAGGTCAGTGGTTCGATCCCCGGTGTAGCCACAATAAGATCTGCACAGCCATTGGGCCTTTGAGTAAGGCCCTTAAGCATGTATTGCTCTAGGGCAGGATTGTCTAGTTAGTCTAATCAACTGTACGTTGCTCTGGGTAAGAGCATCTGCCAAATACCATTAATGTAATGTACTGTAACATTTGGAAACATCTTCTCCCAGCTGTGTTTGATAAGAAATTATTTAAACTTGCTTTACCACACTGCTAAATGCAGCTGGGCCAAATTGAAAAATGAGCCGGTCTGGCTGGGTTTGTGGTGGTAGGTTGTCTGAGCAGCTGTTTCAAAACATAGTTTGAGCTAGTCAAACCATGTGAAGCCGGGAGCTGGTCTGAACTGGTCAGCCAGCTCCCAGCTGCTTTGAAACCTAGCTTGAGCTGTTTTTTTCAGCACAGCATCTAAATCTCCATAGGGCACTGAACGCATTACATTGTTGCCTGACTAAATCTACAATTAGTGATCAATTGTTATGCTCATAAAAACAATTATTTGACAGAATAGTCTTGTAGATAAAGGAATGTAACATGAAGGGAGAGTCAAATAGAAACATATTTGAGTGAACTTGCATTGAAACAGTCAGTTATTTTACACAGTTTGCAACAATTTACAGACAATAAGACATCATATCTATCAGCAATAAACAACCAGGGGGAATCCTCTGGCAGCGTTCAGATCAAATCTGTCATCCGAGATTTGACGGATGCGCCTTTGAATTCACATTCCACTCGAAAAAGTTGACAAGTCCTCGATGAGCATTATTAAATACAAGTCAAATCAGTTTACTGCCCCTCCCTAGTTAGAGATGACTAAACAGACATTTCGGTTTTGCAAATTGCATCCGTTCTGAAAGTGAAATTCATTCTTGGTCATATTGCCTACCTTGATGCCATGAATGGTATCAAACGACACCAATTGAACCTGAGTTTCATTTACACAACTGCATTTCTCTTGATAATGAAAGTTACATCTTGGAAGCATAGGTGGAGGGCCAGAATGTGGATCATTTCAGGCTTGAAGACATGGCTGTAGGCAGTTAGCTGCTCACCTTTACCTGGTAGGACTCTGGTGGGACTCTGAAATGGACTTCAGTTCAATTAAAATTAATTATTCCTTTAAGGCAATTTGGACATGCTATTACCGGCTGAACCGCTTCCTTCCCCTTAGACAGCAGCCTGACTAACACACGTGGACAAGTCGGTGGTCCTTTATAACCAGGGTTATGGAAACTAGATCACTGATCACAAACATGGCTGTTTTGTTCTGATATGAATCTTCAGGGTTAACCCGTGAGATTTAACTAGGAATAACAGAGACACAAAGGAGTAATACATATCTGAGTTAATGTTCCAATGTAAATAAAGCATAATTTGGTGTACAGGGAACGAATTATGAAACAATGAATGATTGTAAAACTGGCATATTGGACATGGATTAATTAACTTTGACAGCTGGAACATTTTTTTCAGAACAAGAAGTTTAAGATGTAATTGACTTTGATGATTAAAAACAATATGCATGGTCCCGGGGTGAGACTGGGGACTCTGAAAGGGGATGCACAGGAGAGGAAGGGAGAGTGGGTGCGTCCCAATACACAAAAAAGCATACTCATTTACTCCCCTCGCACCCTCTTCTACTCCTTGCCCCGGAAACCAGTCTTTGTGGACTCGTTCCCTCCGCTGTCCCAATATTGGAGTAGACGAGCCCTCCTCTACTCTGGTCCACCCCACAAAATCTGGCACAATCCAGAAAGCGGAGATCTTAAATTCCCCCAATTATGCCAAATTTGTGTCGTTCAAATTTGTTTGTAGTTTTATCATATAGTTTTACCCGAAGGCTTCCAGCGGATCCTAAAATGTCAGTTCATTTTTGTCGCTCACATCCTACACACAAATTAGGAAATTTAAGGGTAGCAGGTTTATTTGCTTATACATTAAACCAACCTGACAACATACATAAGCATAGCAGCTACCATTATTAGCTACCAGAATGAGTTTATTCAACTGTTTCCAAACTACATACAGTGCCTACGGAAAGTATTCACAAAATTGAAATAACACACATAAGTACATAAGTACATAAGTACATAAGTATTCACTCCGTTTACTTAGTACTTTGTTGAGCCACCTTTGGCAGTGATTGCATCCTTGAGATGATTCTACAACTTCATTGGAATCCACCAATTACTACACAGTAATTACAATTGTACAGTTCAATGCTGCGAATGAACAAAGAACTGAGGAACATATGAAATTCATGTGCGTACTTTCTGGAAATACAAGTGAATGAATGAGTGAGCCATACGGACAAATCTTTTGAATGAATGGGCCCAAAGTTTTGGCTGACTAAACTGAACGCAAGATCCCATCACTACTCATGTGGCAACCTTGCTGTCCAACATAATCTGTGTTTAATTAGTGCCAATTGATGTTTTGGCAAGGGGCAATGTGATAATTAACTGGCATGAAGGCTCTACTGACCTCTTGCTCTGGGATGACTGAATTGCAGGTGATAAGACTTCCCAAGATAAACCGGCCTCCTAACTAGCAAAAATTGAGTGCTCAGTAACATGAGTACATGAGTAACGTGATAGAAGTTTCTGTACTCACAGGTACTCCCTCAATGGTAAAATTGGGCTTCATGAGGCCAGATGTGCATGCTTTGATTTCCTGGAACAGAAACTGTATATTTACTGTATATGTGTGTATATATATCACCCCTAAAGCTACACTGAAGCATAAAAAAGCATGTTGGGAAGAATTCCGGAAGAAACAGGCCGATTTGGTGCTTTTCTGTCAAGGCTTAGCGAGTATTAACACCAAAGGGTACCATTTTGTACCTCAATTGATTACGGCCCCAGCATCACACACTTCTGAACTTTATTTTTTATGTATAGAGACTAGTGATAGACTAATAATGTTGCCAATATTTGAATTACTGAAAGGTCATTCCAAATTGTTGTCCTCATTCACATAATGCCACACATGTGCATTTTCTCTCAAAATTCTATTTTTGATTATATTTTGTACTATAAACATCAATGAAAATGTATATTAGTATTGTTGGGCCACCTGATACAGCCACCTGAAATAAATGATTTTGCCAATAAACAAATTATTGAACAAAACAAGAAGGCTTTATAAAAATTACAACCCATGTAATTATCCATATTGCATGCAAGTTTAGTTGACAATAATTGAATTCCTAAAAATATATGGGATGCCATTAAAGCACAAAATCTTTTATTTTTCCCCTGCTCCTTAATTATTGTTCATTGTTCAAAAGGAATTTTTATCTTCATTCATCCCACAGAACAAGGCTGTATTGAAGAACTCATAACAGGCTTTCCACTGCATGTTTGGAAACAAATATCCAGCGTTGCAAACTTGAGGCAGGGAAATGATGCTGACTGAAAACAGTGTGTAGGCTATAGTTTTACCTGTGGGTCTGCACTCTGAATGAAAAACATTGTGTTATAATCATTTGTTTGTGATGTGAGCAAGCCTACTCTTTGCTGAAGTGATTAACCAAATTAGTTAAGCAGCAACATATTCAAATGGATAGTAAGGTAGACAAAGACACAAATTCATGAACATTCATTATCTCTAATGATTGCCGCTGGAGTTTTCAGTGGTGATGCATGCCAGCCAGGGTCTTGTTTGTTGCGGGGAAGGGAGCCGTTTCCTTGTCTAGTTTAGTTACTTTAAAAAAATAAAATAAAAAAAAAACAGCTCAAGCTAGGTTTTGAAATTGCTGATTTACCAGTATGGACCACCTCCCAGCCCAACATGGTTTAGCTGGCTGACCATACCTAATAGACCACAGCTCATACCCAATTTCGGCTCAATTTCGGTCCAATTTCGGTCAAGCTGGTCAAGCTGGCATTGCTGGATTTTAGAGCAAGGTTACGTATGTTGTGTCTTTACTGGCATAAAGTCAGGCATATGCCGGTTCCCAGGTGGGATGAAACAGACTCAGGGCTTGTACTCACTAGCATTAAAACGTGTAAAATATGTTTTTAAAACAGTTACATCTCCTGAAAACAGTCAACACTCAACACTGCTGCACCAACCTTTCACGTGCTTTGGAGAGAGAACGTCACTGAGTGGTGAGAGAGGTCCCTAAAGCAGTAGGCTAAATGCAGAGAGAAGGCGTGGTTGCAGCTCCTTTCATCATCATGTTTTCCAAAACTCATGTACCAACTTTTTTCAGTAGGATGTTGAATCTCATTCTTTTGACATATTTGTCATTTGGCAGACGCTTTTAATCCGAAGCGACTTACAAGTGCATAGGTTCTTCGGCAGGTTAAAAGCATCAAATCCATAGCAAGTAAAACATGCTAGTTTACTCGTGACTAATCTCTTTCATTGCCTAAAGCAAGGGTATCAAACTAAATTCCCAGGAGTCCACAGTATCTGCAGGTTTTTGTGGTTTCCTTTCAATCATATACTTAAACAATTAAGCCCTTGAGAACAAGGTGTGTTGATTCTTAAGTCAACAAATGAAGGTCAGTGCCAAGAATACCCATAAAAACCAGCAGACACTGATGTTCTCCAGGACTAGAGTTTGACTGCCTTTAGCAGTCAAGATAAAAATATGCCCTGAATGCAAAAGGTGTGCTCCTCCAAAAAGTGTGTTGATCAAAGTTACATGTAGCTCGGGTCATCCTTCTGAGATGGTCTCCACAGTGTGGCATTGAATCTAGGCCATGCCTCTGTCAGAATGGCTGCCAGCTCTGCAGGATGGGTGGGTAATTGGTCGTAGTGTTGCTCTTGGCCAATCATGTCCCCACAGCTCAAATAGAGGACAGCTTAGAGTGTGTGCTTGTCTGCATTCGCCCGTATTTATAGAGGAGGCTGCCATGATGAAACTGGCTCCCAAACTGGGAGAGAATGAACTCAATCCACCCCTTTGGGCATCATAACTGTAGATTGATTGGTTCATAATTATGTTATCATCGTTGTATCATTTGTATAATTCAAAGGGAGGAAGTACACCCAACAGAATGAATGAAGGCAGACTATAATGGATTTCAGAAAGTGTGTGTGCCGGGCTGTGTGTGTATATGCACTTGTCTACCTATCTAACAGGGGCTCATGGTGTCATTCCACAGCCATGAAGAGGGGACATTGAAACCAAGACAAGTTCTGTGTGTGTGTGTGTGTGTGTGTGTGTGCATACTAAGCACAGTAAAACTACTGATGAATCTTTTTAATTGTGCATCACATTCACTGGGATAGCTGAAGCTACATGGTATTTGATGCCAGCTGGATGGCTACAGTATTGGAGCAGCAGAGGCACATAATTAATTCCAATGGCCTTGGTTTTGGAATGCAATGCAACAGCGGTATCCAAGAGATTACAGTCCACACACTGCAGCCTCTGTACTGCCTACTCCCAGCACTGACAATGGTTAGATTCACTCCATCTATTCAGTCAAAATTTAAACGAGGTCCTTGTCAGACAAGTCGGATTTAGTCACAATTTAGGGTGTGTCAGCTCTGTCTTCAGCCCAGTCTGTTAGTAATTAGTCTGCGGATTATGCCTCTGAAATACTGTTCAAGAGAACAGGCAAGGTGAGATTACATGAGTTTACAAATATTAAATGATTTATATAAATTACAATAAAAAGATAATTCCCACAATTTCACTGTTTTGTTGATCAGTCAAACCGATAAACTGGGGAATCAACCAAAGGGTCAAAATCAATTTGTATTTAAGATTAAATTAATTGTGTTAAATAGACAGGTGAGACATGGGAATTTGTATCATAAACATAAATCATATATACTCATTTACATATTGTTTATTATTGCTAATAAACAAAGGCTTAATACTGAAACTTTATTAAAAGAAGACATTCATTAACATAGAAAGCGAGACAGACAGAAAGAGAGGCCAGAACGCCAGATGTTACCAGCTAATTACCACTTTCTGCATTCAGACGGAAGAGAACAGAAGCTTCTCTTCTCCTCTTCACTGAAAGGGGGTCAGTCTCATCTATGCTGAGGACTGGCTTATCGCACAAATCACAAATACCTCGTTTTATCCAAACACAGATTGAGAAGTCATTAATCTAAACTATTGACTGCTGTGCCTCTAATAGATATGGTAAATGCAACACTGTCTACAATGTTTTGGAGTAAACATTTTAAGTCCACCCATTATTGAAATCTCCATTCATTTCCAAATTGGTAAGCCTCAAAAAATGATAATGTGACAATGATAATGAGATCATAAGCTCAAGGCAGTAAACTCCAGATGGCTATACCCTGCTGGAGAACAGGTTAGGTTTTGAACCAGCTGGTCGCTGGCTGACCAGTTCAGACCAGCTCCCAGCTCAACCTGGTTTAGCTGGTTGACCAGTTCTGACCAGCTCCATACTTTACATAGTTTGACCAGTTCAAGCCAGGTTTTGAAACAGCTGGTAGCTGGTTGACCAGCTCATACCCAGCTAGACCAGCTTGACCAGCTCAATGTTCAAGCTGGCATAGCTGAATTATACAGCAGGGCAGTGATCCTGATATGTGTTGTATATCCATGCTGATCTCCCCTCATCTGCTTTGTGATGGCTGATCATTGCACTTGTCATTTGTGTCAGAGAGGTGATAAAGCTACCTACTAATCACGGTGGTAACCAGGAGGATTCCAAACTCATTTGTTTCTCTGTCACAGGGATCAGCAACGTGGGGTCCTTGAGGACCAAGAATTGCTGGTTTTTCACCCTTACCTGGGAGTCTGGTGTGAAGACAGCCTGGCCAATCAGCAGCACTAATTACCCAGGGGAAAAGAAAACCTGGGCAAGACTTGGTTTCAAGGGCCAGAGTTGATGATCCCTGCATGAGGATTTCAACCTGACTAAATTTCCCTGCTGATTTCCCTTTGACATTTGGGAAGGAGAGAAATGTTAAAAAGAATAGGCCACTTTGCAACAATATAATATCCCATGGATATGCATTTTAAAACTACAGAATAAAACTGCTTCACGGACAATTAGATGCTGAAGATGGTTTCTTAAGCAAAATGTTTACTGAACTTATCTTTTTGGCTATTTTTTCTTGCTTGGTGTGCAAGTATTCTTCTTGTTTTTATAGACATTGACTTCTACCTACATACCCATCAGCCTAAGTGTTACAGTGGTGCAGATATGACTTCTATGTTGTTTTATGACAAAAACTGAGCAGACTGAAGTTAAAAAGATTTGAGCCACCATGCAACTATTCCTGTTGAAGTGTAATCACAGCACTGAGAGAAACAGTCACCTCGGCTGGTTGAAGCACAACTGCCTGCAATGCCCTTGGAATGATCCTTAAGGACTTTTCTAGTTGACAAGTGTAGTTGGTGACTCGATGATAGTGTTTTCCTTGTCTGTGCAACAATTTATTTCTCTATCCAACCGCTACAACCTTACCAAAGAGGGCTGTAGGAACATTTAACATTTGAAGTATTAGTAGTAATAGTAGAATTTCTTAGTGCTTTGCTGTCAAAGACAGAAATCATTCACCAATTTTCATACAGCTCATGCAGATAAGCTATATTGCAAATTATTTACATTTACATTTTACAATGGATAATTTTGTTTGAAATATCACAATAAATGGACAACCATTTATATGGCAACAAATGTGTAACAAGGGCATTTACATTTTGAAAGAATTAAAGGTTGAAAATGGGAAAATAATACC
The DNA here is from genome assembly GCF_963514075.1 of Conger conger. NCBI lineage: Eukaryota > Metazoa > Chordata > Actinopteri > Anguilliformes > Congridae > Conger > Conger conger. The sequence goes on along the minus strand of NC_083772.1, from coordinate 38,064,163 downwards.
ATTTAGCATCTTTACAAGAAAGTATGGAAACCTTTGCTCATTCTAAATAGCTAAATGGCTTTTATTCGGGGTCCAAGGTATCAAATGAGTCTGGTAAAAGTCTGTAAAAAACGTTATGAAATGTGAAAAAACAGCTGAAATGTGAAAAAACACATTATTTAAGCTGAAACACCATAATACATTTGACATGTTGTTACCATTATTTATATGGTATATTTATATGGCAACCCAGTATTTTAGTGTAAAATGTAACATTGTATTCCGAATGTCTTGAGCATTTAATAATATTGTATTGCCTTTTGTCTACCGCAGTGAGTTTCTTTGAGGTCGAACTCATTGTTTCTTTGCATTTCTTTGGTCTGCTCAAACTCCCAACAGGCATATGGCCTTCTTTGTTTAGAAGTCTAACCATTACTTACTCCAAACTCAGCACACCCTATTACTGCTGAAAAAGAACGTTTACAGTAATTTATTTATGAGGCAAGAAACTCCAATATGATTGGATTGGATATAACAATGCAGAACCACACTAAATGCTCCAAGGTCGTAGTAAAAGCCATTATTCTCCCTTGTGTTGGACAGAAGCTAATAAACAGAATTATTAGTCCAAGAATGTGAGATCAAGACAAGGTTTCCATCAATAATGAGCTTAGCCGTGCAGAGTTAGAACAGCATTGACAGCACTGCGTTTCAGCTTAAATGATGTCAGAGGAGCCGAGAATATGTCTGTCCACACACAGCTCTGACAGCTAAATTCAACACAAGCCGATGGCATTCATAGCATATTGGCTTAACAGGTTAAATTATCCCACATAAACATGAAAATGAAAATAATTAAGAAAAATGAATAGAGTAGCTTGTTAACATGCTGGGATTGCAATTATGGTAACAAAAACCAGAATACACAGTGGTACCCCAGGACCAGTTTCGGAACCATTAGAACCAATTTATTTTTTAACAGTTTAGAACATCCATACAGAGACAAAATCAATAAACCTGCTTGATTTGCGGTATGAAATAAGCAACAGTGGAAGTGGAATGCTTTGTCAGAACTGCTGGCTGGCAAAAAGAAAAGACTCAACAGATGGCACACACAATTACACTTTGCACATTTCATTTGTTCTGCAAAGAAAACCAGTTACATCTGATTTAAGTTATTCTTCCTGACAGTGTGTACCTTGGTGCTGTTACAGCTCAGTTGCAGATTGGACCAAACAAAGCCTGTTGAGTTTCATTTGAACAATGTAACAGCATTTGCCCTGGATAATGCAACAACGTAATGCCATTTTCCCTGGATAATGCAACAACATAACGCCATTTGCCTTGGATAACGTAACAATGTAGCGCCATTTTCCCTGGATAATAGAACAACGTAACGCCATTTGCCTTGGATAATGCAATGGTGTAGTGCCATTTGCCCTGGATAATGGAACATAAAGCCATTTGCCTTGGATAATTCAAGTGATATGTGGAAAGCATTCAATAAAACTCTCAAAGGTTTGATGGCAATTCACTTTACAGTTAATGTTGACTGAGTTAATGAGTGTCATTCAGGGTGGCCTGTAGCGTAGTGGTTAAGATACATGACTGGGACATGCAAGGCTGGTGGTTTGATACCAAGTGTAGCCACAATAAGATCCGCACAGCCATTGGGCCCTTGAGCAAGGCCCTGAACCCTGCATTGCTCCAGGGGAGGAGTGTCTCCTGCTTAGTCTAATCGACTGTCACTCTGGATTAGAGTGTTGTGCAAATGCCATTAATGTAATGTAATAAATAATGCAAGTTATTGATTGACCCGTGTATGAATGTGTGAATGTTTTTCAGCACTTCTCATATCAAGGTCAGGAGCTCTGTCAGATACATGGATGAACCGGTGCGTTAAACACATAACATCACGTGTATGTCATCAGGTTACTCATGTGAACAATAGTGTAGTAAAAGGGTTGACATGTGCCATTCACATAGAACTGTTGAATGCACGCTTAATATAAATATCAGTGAGTGGTGGTTAGATGTTTGAAAAAGAAAGAAAAAAAAACCTGAAACTATACATTTTTTTCCAAGTTTGACAGTGTTACTTCTTGGTTCACACACAATGGCCAAGCTAAATACATGATTGGCATCATATTGAATACATACTGAAACACACGGTCTGTATAAAGGAGGATCAATGCTGAGCTACTCTGCTTGAAATTCTGCTTTGCTGGGAAATGAATCTAATTCCTCTTGTGAATTCTAATTTGCAGCAGCTCCAGTTAATGCATTTCAAGTCCATTGCCTAGTCTATTGCCACAGTCCTAGGTATCAAGATTTCTATTTTTATTTTTATTCCAACTACAACTGCAATCCTAGAGGCTGCTCATTGTTTTTCATGTTTTAGGTATGTAGCTATAGCTATACATGGCATGATTAATAAAGGTCCCATATTCACATTGTGCGAGATTGCAAATGATTGATCTGCCTGATCTTGATGATATGCTCCACAAACAGTATGTGGTGAACAGACACGCAAACTCAAAATAAGGGTTGGTTTACCACCTTTTATTAACTCAAAACTTTAACAGAAACACCAAAACAAGAATAGGCCAATCTCATAACACAAAAAATGCTCAAAGGGAAAATTAAGTGAGCAAAATTAAACCCATGTAAGTACCATTTATCAGGCAGCAGTGTCCACCCATCAGCTCCCAAAACCAATCTCACTCTAGGCCTGAACCTGGCCTCTTATGTGTCCCACTGATTAGGTAACTGGCCACAGCTACAGTGATTACAATGCATCACAGCTTTAGCCAAACCTGTAGGTAAGGCCTGTGCTGCTCCCTGGTGGACAGCACCTTCATTTACCTTCATGGCACCACATAAGTATTCATTTTTATTTTGGCTATATTTATAGGTATTTTGGTGTGGTTTGGGTTTCTTTAATTTATATAGGCATTTATATTTAATTGTGCTTCATAGCGTTGTTTTTAGTTTATTAGCTTTAGTGCTAGGGAAATATCAAACAGGGAACCATTTTTGTGGGGAAGGTTTGGAATACACAATTGCCTATGAGTAAGGAAAATCTCTTTTTTTATCTCTGACTGAATGTGAGATGACAGATTTGATATTTTCAGCTGCTTAACATATATCCTAAATGACAGGTATACATAGGTTAAACTCAAATGAAGTTTCAGCTAGACTGTGTTTAAACTTGCAAACAAGGTTTACCTTTATTCTATTCTGAAATCAGCTTACACTGCCAGTATTTAGTGTAGGTTTTTACTGTATAAATTAGTGTCTATATACAGTGCATCCGGAAAGTATTCACAGCGCTTCACTTTTCCCACATTTTGTTATGTTACGGCCTTATTCCAAAATGGAATAAATTTTTCCCTCAAAATTCTACACACAACACCCCATAATGACAACATGAAATAAGTTTAGAAATTTTAGCAAATTTATTAAAAGTAAAAAACTAACTAATACTTATGTACATAAGTATTCACAGCCTTTGCTCAATACTTCGTTGATGCACCTTTGGCAGCAATTACAGCCTCAAGTCTTTTTGAATATGATGCCACAAGCTTGGCACACCTATCTTTGGGCAGTTTCACCCATTCCTCTTTGCAGCACCTCTCAAGCTCCATCAGGTTGGATGGGGAGCGTTGGTGCACAGCCATTTTCAGATCTCTCCAGAGATGTTCAATCGGATTCAAGTCTGGGCTCTGGCTGGGCCACTCAAGGACATTCACAGAGTTGTCCTGAAGCCACTTTGATATCTTGGCTGTGTGCTTAGGGTTGTTGTCCCGCTGAAAGATGAACCGTCGCCCCAGTCTGAGGTCAAGAGCACTCTAGAGCAGGTTTTCAACCAGGATGTTTCTGCATTCATCTTTCCCTCAATCCTGACTAGTCTCCCAGTTCCTGCCGCTGAAAAACATCCCCACAGCATGATGCTGCCACCAACATGCTTCACTGTAGGGATGGTATTGGCCAGGTGATGAGCGGTGCCTGGTTTCCTCCAAACATGACACCAGAGAATTTTGTTTCTCATGGTCTGAGAGTCCTTCAGGTGCGTTTTTGCAAACTCCAGGCGGGCTGCCATGTGCCTTTTACTAAGGAAGGAGCTTCCGTCTGGCCACTCTACCATACAGGCCTGATTGATGGATTGCTGCAGAGATGGTTGTCCTTCTGGAAGGTTCTCCTCTCTCCACAGAGGAATGCTGGTGCTCTGACAGAGTGACCATCGGGTTCTTGGTCACCTCCCTGACTAAGGCCCTTCTCCCCCGATTGCTCAGTTTAGACGGGCGGCCAGCTCTAGGAAGAGTCCTGGTGGTTCTGAACTTCTTCCATTTACAGATGATGGAGGCCACTGTGCTCATTGGAGGTGTGTGCCTTTCCAAATCATGTCCAATCAACTGAATTTACCGCAGGTGGACTCCAATTAAGCTGTAGAAACATCTCAAGGTTGATCAGTGGAAACAGGTTGCACCTGAGCTCAATTCTGAACTTCATGGCAAAGGCTGTGAATACTTATGTACATGTGATTTCTTAGTTTTTTATTTTTAATAAATTTGCAAAAATCTCAAAATAACTTTTTTCATGTTGTCATTATGGGGTATTGTGTGTAGAATCTTGAGGAAAAAAATGAATTTAATCAATTTTGGAATAAGGCTGTAACATAACAAAATGTGGAAAAAGTGAAGCGCTGTGAATACTTTCCGGATGCACTGTAAGTAAGTATTTCTATGTAAGTATTTCCCCTCTTTCCTAATTGTCATCTGTGGATTTACTAAATGATCCCAAGCCTTTTTCTCCACCTATACACTCACCAAGCACTTTATTATGTATTTATTAGACTTTATTTTAACTTCTACTATTGTAGCCTATCCACTAGTTATGATGCGTTGTGTGTTCAGAGATGCTCTTCTGCATTCCACTGTGGTTATTTGCATTACTGTCACCTTCCTGTCAGCTTTGACCAGTCTGGCCATTCTTCTCTGACGTCCCTCGTTAACAAGGCATTTCTGTCTGCAGAACTGCTGCTCACTGGATTAAAAATAATAATAATTAGCACCATTCTTTGTAAACTCTGTGTAAACATGATTGTATACATTGCATAATTTAGCATTCCTAATAAAGTGCTCCATCAGTGTATGTTTCAAAATGAAATTTCACCATAAAAAAATGGAATGAATGCAAGAAAACCCACTCTGGCCCAAAAACGAGCCAGTGTGACTTTGTGTGCAGTTGGCAATGAACATTGTGGGTTGAAGGCCTCCAGTGGCTTTCTCCAAACATAAATCTATTCGAAAATAGGAAATAGAGGACGACTCCTCGGTCCATATTAGTTTTTCCATTTCTCAGGTGTCACAATTTTGTGCTCCTTACACCAGGTTATTCATCATTGTGCATCAGCTTTGAATATCAGTTTTGATTAGCATTTTCCACATGGCGGCCTTGGGATAAATTTAGACACTTCAAAATTAAAGTGCTTCTTCCTTTTTACACTTTCATTTTGATTATTTTGTCCCACTCCTGGACTCACACACACACATCCCAATCATGAAGTTTCTTAATGAAGTAATACATCGGTAAACATGTTTCAAATTAATTGCATCAAAAATAAGCTTATTGTAAAATAAATAGTATTACAGGGCTGAGTGTTTATATGTTTAGAGTGACAAGCAAGCAACTGGATTAGATTACTGAGCTGCTCCTGTCAAGTATTATCCAGGATGAGGGTTCCATTATGTTTTTCGTATTCAGCTTGCTAATATTACGCAATGCACATAATGCACAAAAAGAGTACCCAGAGAGTCTGTTTAGATGAAACTAAGAGAGTCTGCTTTCTATGACTATCTAAACAATTTTTACATTTTTGTTTAAAGTCGTGATTTATTTTTAAAATAAATTAAATTCATTTTTTCACATTGTTTTTTGTGTTCAAATATTTATTTTACTTTCAGTAAGGACATTCAGCTAGCATTGTGAAATCCTGAAATAATTTTATATGGTTGAATATTACAAGGGCTGGCAGGATGATTTTACAACATTTCCCTTCTTTCCTCAATCATAATCTGAGCTGTTTTATGCATTACTGTGTAAAGCACATTTAGTATCATTTTTATTTTTCCATATGAACGTCCATTTTGAATATGAAACCTTTTTTTGTGGGATATAACATGGTAATTTTGTAAGATAACATTACAAACATAGTCATTCGGATATTACATATATTTTAATTGCACACATTTACTGGCACATCCACACTCTACCTTGGTTTATTCTTGAATTCCCTGATAAACACTTGGTTTTGCCAGGACTACAGGTACACAGGTGTTCTGGGAAAGTATATTTAGTATAAGTCCTGGCATATTTAAATCAAAATAGTTTCCCTTCTTTCACCAATCTGTTACGCAGTTGCTTGCACATAGAGGGATAACCCCCTCAGGTTTTCACATCAACACCTGGCCAAGACCCTGCCAAATACACGGGAGTACTCCAGCTACTGTCAGACTCACCTCTCCACCCCCTCCCCGTCCCCCACACACACCCAGACAAGACTGGTTTTTCCCATCATCCCTCTTGTCTGAGTACATCTTTCAGAATCATAGAAATTAGAAGGTGTGAATTGGCAATTCTTCTGGAGTGTCATTATATGAGTGAGAATGTATGTGTGGGTGGGCAGCAACATTCGCAGACAAACAGGCCAGCAAAACAAACCCCACGCAAACAGTGTAGTTTGAAGTGTTTGTGGCAATGTACACACACACACACACACACACATACACACACACACACACACACACACAAATGATCAGGTCACCCTCACACAAGTGCTTCCAGGTTCACCAGTCCAGACTCACTGAAGCTCTGTCAATGGTGAACAGGCTCAACAGACGGCTACTTCCCTGGAATTTTCTTTCAGCCAAAGCCCTTGGCTGCCACTTCCAATCTCTGGTATCTAATTGAAAGCAATTTGAGCTGCTTAGTAAAAAAAACAGCAATGAGGCGCATTGAAGGTCAGAACAAGGAGAACGAGAAAAAGTGGATTTTAGTTCCACACAGTACTTCACCTTGAGCCAGAAATTTCTGTATTCAACTACAATTCCATTGCCATTGACTTTTCTATACATTTCTATGGTTTCTGCTGCTAACTATGTATGTAAATAAATGCTAAAAAGGTAGCTCTGGATTGTGGTTGGTACAATAGTTTATATTTTCTGTGTTACTACCTTGGCGGCACGGGCCTCTCTGTGTGGAGTTTGCATGTTCTCCCCGTGTCTGTGTGGGTTTCCTCTGGGTACTCCGGTTTCCTCCCACAGTCCAAAGACATGCAGGTTAGGCTGATTGGAGAGTCTAAATTGCCCGTAGGTATGAGTGTGTGAGTGAATGGTGTGTGTGCCCTGTGATGGACTGGTGACCTGTCCAGGGTGTATTCCTGCCTTTCACCCAATGTATGCTGGGATAGGCTCCAGCCCCCCTGCAACCCTGTTCAGGATAAGCGGCTTAGGATAATGAATGAATGAATGAATGAATGAATGTTACTACCTTTAAGCCTCCTGATAGCACTGTCTATAGATATCTATATCTATGATTTCACTCCTTTTTTCCACAGACAAATGATTTACTGTTTCAAAATGAAGCAGAGTAGATGAGGGAAAATATAAAAACATAATACATCTTTTCTTATTCTTTCCCATGAATACAAAACATTCAATCGCAAATATATTAGTTCATAACAAGTCATGTGACTTTCATAAAAAGCAATGCTAAATAAGTAACCTCGAGCCTTAAGGTAGCGCCTGATCTATTTGTTTATAAGACGTCATGTACGAAAAACAGTTTCTGTATACATTATCATAATACATTGAATAAATTACAAAGAATACATTTACATTCTGGAGGGGATTTTTAAAAATTAGCATGTAAAATGGCCAGGAAGCTGCTTAATTAATAGCCTTCTAATGAATAAGGTAATCAAATCCAAAGTGCAGTGATTACACATTTGGGTGCAACATAATTAAAGCCTAAGCCAAACAATTCCTTTGACCTCTATGTTTTGACCTACGTACAACTATGTTTCCAACTGCAAACAGCATACAAAATTATATGGTGAAGAGGTGATGAGATGATGATGTCTAGCCCACATTTTCCAATGATGTTGTCTTTAACTCAATAAGAATAACCTCTTGATGTGCATGTGGGTCCAGAGAAACACAACTATCCATATGTTCTGTAGATATATGTACACACCCATAGGTTAATAATGTGGCATGAGACGGAAAGGTGAAATGCTAAACGTTTTTGATGTTGTCCAGACCATGAATCAAAAGCCTGTGCTTTTGATTGTGAGACTGGAGTTTTCAGCAGAAATGATTCCAGTAAAAATCAGTGACTTATTCTTGTTTATGCAGCAAGTGTGGATGGGGATGTTAACTGAATTTGGTTCAACCAACCAATCAGAATTCAGTAACAATCAATACATGCCATATATACACAGGCCTGCATTATACAGAATAATTGACTTTTGCTTAATGTCCTTCACATGCAGGATAGAATGGCTCTTGTAGCTTTTGTAATTTCTTATTTTAAATATTGCACATGCTTTTTATTTCACTATCTGATTTATGGGTAGATGCAGATCTACAAGATCTACTTTGGCCAAAACTTACCTTTGTAACTTAAATTAAATTGAACAGATTCTCATTATTTCTGTGATATTCCAGGTTGGAGTAGCCCAGGAGTCAAACTAGATACAATGAATGACTGCTATTAAAAAGCAGATTAACTGCAGGCCACAACCTTTTTTGATTGCAATCTGTATGAAAACAAGGGAGGCAGATCAGGAATACCTCTCAGTAATACTACAGCAACCACACTCACTGATGACGATCACTGTCCATCAATAATGATAATGTCTTATTTTCAACTCACACACATCTAAATTTCAGCTCAGATCAGTAAACATTCAAATACAAATGTGCAAATTTTTGAGTAAGCACAGAAACACGCAAGAACGTTGTAGACTGAATAGAATCATAGAAGGACCAGCCACTCATGGTCGTCGAGGGACGAGAACTGCTGATTTCCATCCTCCCTTTACCTGGGAGTTACGTGTGAAGACAGCCTAGCCAACCAACTGCACTAATTACCCAGGAGAAAATAAAACCAGGGCTGGATTTGGATTAAAGGGCCAGAGTTGATGAACCCTGGAATAGATAGACTGTGTTGGGGTAATAGTGAAGAAGATTGAAATCAATAGGAAAAGCATGTCAATCAAGTTCAGCTGAAGAGTGCTTTAAACATTCATTATAGCTGATTGTGAGTGTTGCGAAACAGGATTTGCTGGTGAGGAAGTCAAGTGAATGAACATGCCACAGCAGGATGCCTGGTTTCACTTAGGCCATCTCCTGGGTTAGGAAGATGGAATGTTTTACTACCTCTGTAGTTCCTGTGCTTACCCACTTACCTCTGTCTGCTGCTCTGTGTTCAAACGGATGTCTTCCAGCTGTCTGGCACATCCAACACCCCAGCCTTTGTGGTCGTAAACAGCAATTCATTTGAATGTGCGATTTACAGTATGTCGCCCTAATGCATACACATGGCCCAAATAAGGTGACAAAAAAGATAATCTGTTTTATTCCTATTTTTTATCACTGGTTTTCAATTTGTGACTAGTGAAGAAAGTAAACATTCATTCCAAATATTTAGTAAATATGATTACCATCTAATTGAATAGAAAAGCATTCAAGGTTTAATTAGCACTTTTTTCCTGAGTATTTACTTAAGTGGTTATGCAAAAGCAAATATTTAATCAGCTGCACAGTGTTTTCACAATGTACTGCACAATCCTATTTATGTGGCGACAACAAAGATTTAAGAAATAATTTAAAAACTACCACACATCCCAGATAGGCAGTTATATTATGTAAAGTCTGCACTTATTGTATTTGGAAAGCACACTGTAAAAACATAAAATAAAATGGGCCATCACAACAAAATCTTGGTAACTGTTAGCATAGGCTTTCCCTAGTTTACTCACTTCTACAAAGAAAGGGCTATTCTGACTAGGATTTGACAAAAGTAAATATCTTTGATAAAGTAATATTCATTGGAATAAGAATTGCAACTGATCTAAATTGAAGCAAGAGTTTTGGAGAGACAGACTGGCTGTGGCAGTTTTTGACACAAAAAGCACAAACTAGGTGAACTACTAGGGGGTAGGAAGGAGTTTTCACAGGGAAACTTGGAAAATGTAGCAAGCTATGTCAGTGGTTCTAAACCCCTGTCTAAGCTGGTTTTTGTTACAGCTAATCTCTTGCTCAATTAAGGTTGGGGAACACATGTGTACATTCTTTCAAATCTTAAAACTTATTAACACAATGCTGATTATGCTCATTATCATTCGCTTTGTCTTTGAAATATTCATTATCTACAATATGCTTAGTTTCAGCGGCCATGTGTCCACACTTTCACCAGTTAGGAGCCTAATGATTCACCCCAGTGTTTAATTTGTCTTACATTTTTATTGTTTGCAATAAAGCACAATGTGAATATGGGACTTGTATTCTCAATGGCATGCACAACTATTTCTGACACAATGTGTCTAATGAGGGCAAATAATCCTTCAAAACATGCAAAGTGGGGAGCCACGGTGTCGCATGATTAAGGCATCGGACCTTAATGCAGGCATAAAAAACATGAGCGAGAAGATATTAACCCCTTAATTATCGACCATTTTCTTGACACAAGCCTTGCTATGACTATTCTTGAACCATTTTGACTACCGGCATAACACTTCTGAAAGTTAACCCTCTGGGGTTTTTTTCTAAGAGTCAGAATTACTCAAATTATTACTAAAACTAATTTAGAGAAGCTCAAACAGTGAAAATGGAAGCTTTTTTTCTCACTGAAAATATTTTCTGTTTTTGAGGGGATACAGATTATTGTGGTTGTGGCTGATGTGCTGAGTGAGCCACAGCCATATCACTGGACAAATCCCATTTCAAATAACATAACAGTACCTCTGCAGGTGACATTACATTAATTTAAGGCATGCTTACTATTTAATATCCCAGAGTCATTGAAGAAATTGAAGTGGTTGGATATTTCAGCAAGACAATGATCCAGAAGATACCTCAAAATCAACTGTGAACTTCTGAAGAAATGAAAGATTAAGCTTTTGCAATGACTTTAACAGTAACCAACTAGAATATTTTTGAAAATCTGTGGGGAGATCTCAAACATGCAGTGCATGCAAGAAGACCTAAGAATACTTCTGAATGAGGAGTGGGAAACAAATCCATAAGCAAGAACAGGAATACTCTTGTAGCTGCAGCAATGTTTGCAAGCTTAGATTTTTGTCAAACTAAGTGCTGCCTGACAGGGTGCCCAAATTTGCTTATGTCAGATTTACAGTTTTATATCGGTTGCATTCAGCAAATAAAAAATAATTGTACATTCAAATGTACTGAAATATGTTTTTGTTTAAGCATGTTCCCTGGCCCCACAGAGGTTGTTTTAACTCCTTTCCACTTATAAAATGGACAAAATGTGCAATTTAAGCAGGGGTGCGCAACCTTTCTACATTGAACAACACCAACTGGCAGTCAAACAAATCAGGAGACCTAAAATTGTTCATTGAAACAGTTTATTAGAAAACAAGTGAATTGCTGAGTTGATTTGTCTTGGTGGTGAAAAACAAACAATAACATTAAAATATGTACAGTAGGTACCAAGATGTATATGTATATATGATAATGTGTCTGTGTCTACAGTAAGTGTGTGTGTGTGTGTGTGTGTGTGTGTGTTTTTACATGTGTATACATGAACATGACTTACAATATGACTTACAATTTTTATATTCAACAGTAATTTACAGGGTGGCCTGTAGCGTAGTGGTTAAGGTGAATGGCCATTGGACCCTTGAGCAAGGTCCTTAACCCTGCATTGCTCCAGGGGAGGATCATCTCCTGCATAATCTAATCAACTGTACGTCACTCTGGATAAGAGCGTCTGCCAAATGTCAATAATGTAATGTCACAATCATTTCTTATGAATACAAAGTTATTTTCATGTAACAGGTGAAGTCTTTCAAATGTGTTTTGTTTGGCACAATGTGAAGTTGATAGAACATTCATGATATTCTAGGGATTCTCTTGCCATATCGGAGTTCTGGGAAATGTAGTTAAGCTTCTAGCTTTGCTAATAGAAATACTGCTTAATGAGCTAATCATTAGCAAATCATTGATGATGGGGTAGGCTCATCAGGAAAACTAAAAATGGATGCCAAACAAATTCTGCCCATGTACAGGGAATACCTGTACATGTGAATACCAGCCAGGTGTGCATCAGGCCTTCTGTTGCGCAATGCCAATTTAATTAATTTCTTCTACTTCCTGACAATGACTCAAAATGGCTACAGGACCCAGCAGCCTTAATTTACTTACTTGGAGTTGGAGAACAAAAGGAAGAAACAGGAGAGCACTTTGATGTGTATGCTATATAAATAAAGTTTATTATTGTTATCATTAATTATGTAGCTCCATCGGCAATTTCCCAACAAAAATGTTATGGTTGATGAATCTACTGGGCTGCCCGACGCAAGATGGTCAAACTCACAACACTTTTCGTGAGCTCCCTTAAGCATGAGATCCAGCCAATGCACTCAGCGAGGCCTATTAACGGCGTTATTTAAAAGGTATAGCTCACACTATAGGACTTTCGTGCCAATTTTTTTTTGAGAAAAATCCTGAGTATGTGACATGAGATGGTCAGCAACATGACGATTAACATTTCTAAACCGGCCTTGAATTTGATTGGGGACCCCCAATTTCCAACTGGTTTGATTTTGTTGGCAGTCGCGAGTGAGTGACGTGTAGCGACGTTTATGCTGGCTCTGATGAGGAAGCACAGAAGACAAGCAAGCTAACAATATATCTAGCTTGTCCTTAGCTACCGTCAGATGGAGAGCCAGGCCTATAGAAACGGATAACTCTCAGGCAGAAGCCACACATCCAGCAATGAGAAGCGACGATAACATCACACCCATTCATTTCCAATGAGAGACTTTTTCACTTCCTTAAGGCATTTTGGGATACCTGGTGATGCGAGGCAAGCAGGCGAAGTGATGAGAAGCACTCAATAACAAAGACCAATAGGTAAAATTATTAGCCTACCAGTTTATTCTGAAAATGCATTATTGTTTTCTGGACCTATCGTAATTAATTTACCTACATTCCGTAACTTAATGATAAGGAAAGGCTACAGTAAGCTTTGGGATTTTTTGCTATAGGCTTATTATTTTGATTACGGGCATCTTTGTTAAACAATCTCACATTGTAGTTATCTTTGTCATGATCATTTCTCAAATACTAAAGGCTACATATTGGTCTTGATTGTTCAGAAATTTTTTAAAATTGCTAATTCAGCAACGGTAGGGGTGAGCAAGTACTGCATTATCTGTATCTGTATCTTTTGAACCAACTATATTATCTGAATTTGTTGGTAAGTTTTTATCTATCCATATGGAAATCACAGGGTGAAAGGCATAGGCTAGAACTGCCACAGCTGAGGAACAAGAGAACAAACCAACTATTTACAGAACAGCCTCAGAATGGACTCTGCCAGTGATACTTGAGCACAAGAGTAAAACATTTATAAAACAATATACATCTTTTTTCCCTATAAAGCAGTTATAGGCTACAGTCAGCTCCAGAATTATTGGCACCCTTGATAAAAATGTAGAAAAAATACTGCATACAATAAATACAGATAATAATTGTATGCTTATTAAATGCACCAAAGGTCCTGCGTTCAAATCGTGTTCTGCTTTTAATGTGGAAAAGGCCTTTGAGGTCATGCAGCCAGTTTTTTCTACATTTGACGGCATGGCGTTGCCATCGATATGAAGAACACAAACGAGCCTACAAGCGACCGATTGTGGGAGGCCAGAGCAGTAAAATGTGATTTCATCACAGGATGTGTGGCTTCAGCCTCAACCTGTTTCCATTAGCCTACATTAATGGATTACCAATCAAGAAATTAATTAACTGAATAATGAAATGAATTAAATATATTGATTTCAGAATGTGCTAGCATGTTTCTTTGTGTCATTAAATTGTGTAACATAAGCTTATGCAGGGGCCTGTGGGCCGACGCTGGAAAAAGAGGGGCATTAAGCAGCCTACAGTATGTTAGCCTACAGGCCAAATCTGAACCTGTTTCCATTTATTTGTCTTCATTAGCAACCAAAAATTTATTTGCAGAATAATCAATATGTGGCCTATAATGATTAATAAATGATAACGAAAGAGGGAACTAGGCTACAGCAAGATTGTTTTACAAGGGATTGTGTACAGCGGCTATTTTTAAAAGACAGTTGTGAGCTGGTACCTTGGACAGGATTTTGAAAAGATTTTAAAAGTTGTGTAATGTACGCCCTGGCTTAAGGCACACGACATAGCTGTCTCCCCGAGTCACAGCCCCACTTTCCCACAGCCTGTCACACTTGACATCTTGGCAACGAGCATTTGGATTATGGTTGGTCATAAAATACCCCTCCTTTAGCTCACTGACATCATCCGACTCAGTTCTGATATCATTCAGTATCTTTTACAGTTCCCATTTTGTCATTGCAATTACAATTTGAGCTTGTCTACCCACCAAATGTCCAGTTTTCTACAGCTTATGAGGGTAGGGAAGATGGCGTGTGGTGGTGCTGACAGGCTGCAGCTGTTTCAGCCAACCAAACCACAACCATCAAAGCTTTTCAGTGCCAATGTCACAGTCCCTGTTACAGTGATATTGGCTGTTTTTGTATTTACCCTCTACTTTGAAGTTCCATCAAACAGGCACTGCCATTTCATAGCGATTGTGTTATAAATCAAATTGCCTTTGTCCCTGGAAGCAAGCTGGGAAAACTCAGACCCCAGACATGGCCAGACTCACACCTGTGCTCTTTAAATGAACACGATTACTTCACTTGTAATCGCTCATTCTGTTTCACGCCGCTCTACCACATTGTTTCTTTCTTGCCTGCAAATGTTGAGTGACAAGCACAGAGGGTCATTTTTCAACTGAAGGCTTGACAGGTTTGACAGCTTTCAGCTGACTGACAGTGGGCACACAGTGAAACAGAACTCTTTGGTCTGCTACCGTGAGAAGTTGCAACGAGAGTCCATTTCTATGTATGCAGTCTTTAGATGAGTGTAACCACCACCTGACTTCTTGGAAAAAATACCTTCTTTCTTGTATTTACAAGAATCCAAACAGTTGTTCAATAAATGTAGTTAATCTAACCAATATATCCACATTCTACTGACTTCAATTATGAATTAAAAACTATGCAGCTTGTTCTTTTCTTATTAAACTGCGTGCGCTTTCTTAAAGAGACATTACCCAATTTCTCACCATTTAGTTCACTGTAAATAATACCTTAGCAATGTAAAGACCAAATTATTAATATTGGCTACATCATACACAAATTGCATTACATTTAAAACATGCAAATAATATGTAAAAATGAGAAATCTGAATTTGGCACAGTCTGCATAATCCCTTGAAAAAAGGGGTTATATTTATTTTGGGTTTTATTTTCATGACTGAAACCTGACCGTCTTAAAATGGTTCAGCTGCGCTTTTCGAGGCATCACCTCCAAACTCTAGGTTTACAATCCACGAGAGAAGGGAAAACGGATATTGCCTCAATCTTTTATGATGTTTTTAATTGAACAGAAACCTCTTTTGAGAATACTCTCTACTGCCCTCCTAAGCAATACCCCAGGTTTATGCAGGAGTTGTCAGATTTGATATATTTTATTCTTACTACCTATATGAGAGTTTTATTTTAATTGGTGATTTGAACCTGCATGTAGACAATGCCACTGATTCCAGGGCAGTTGATTTCATCTCTTTAAACAACTTGGACCTTGTTCAGCACATATCTAGTCCCACACATAACCATGGCCATACATTAGATTTGGTTATTTTTGAGTCTATTGATATCAATGATTCTGAAAAGTTCTACATGGCGGAATGGTCAAAAATCCTTTCAATTTTGTTTTCTAACTATATCTCAAACAAGGAAAAGAATCATGCCTGTCATCTTTGCAAGGGGTGTTTGCACAAATTATTAAACCAGAGTAACCTGTCTTGGTGAAATTTATTTATTTTTTATCTGAAAAATGTAAGCTAAAGCACACTACTTTAGACATGTTGGAAAATAAAGCTTAATTTATTTTAAACTGCATAATTTGTTTAGTTTACAGCATTTTGTCTGCATATTTATCAAGGGTGCCAATAATTCTGAAGCCCACTGAACATACAGTAAGTCCAGTCATTTTGGTCTAACCTGCATGATATTTGTCAGTGCACGCATGTCTGTGCGTGTACGAAGGCACGGGGTTCCTGCACTTGCGTCATTCGTATTAACAGCACTCCTTTCATGTGCAAAGGATAGTGCCCGCTCACCGTCTCTGAAGGTCTCATATCCTGAAGAATCATGTACGATGGGGGTACGACGGGGGTGCGTACGCCCCCATTTGCTGCCATCCGGGAGAGCCGTGCCTCGGCACCCGACAGAACGAGGCCCTGCTCCTGGCCTTCCCTCTCTCCCGTTTTGACTGTTAGTCAGGTGCAGTCATTCAGGGACCCCATTGTGCTCACTGAGTGGAACCACTTCTGACAGCCGTCTAATCTGCCAAATGGAACTGGAAAGGGGAAAGGATCTCTTCATTGTGAATCGCACAAGGCCTTTAGCATTGTGCTAACTAGGCAGCGGTGCAGGTGAGATACATTACCCTGAATGGTGCCCTGGCCCATCGCGAGCACTGGCGCCTGACTGGCTTCAAAGTCTTCAAAGCGGCTGGTCTGCACCCCTTTGAATTGTCACAATAACACAAAAAATACAATGTATGTGTTTGTGGGCAGTCTGTGTGTCTTTCAAATACATAATCTCTGTTAATTCTCTGCTAATTTACCTATATTAAACAAGGGCTTACCAACCCTGCTTTCTGATGCGTCACTCCAACAATGATTATTGTAAAATATTCAAAATATTTAAGTGGATTGAACTTCCTTCCTTTTGCCCCCCTTGTGGACGTTACACAAGACACCAAAAAAGATCCTGTACGTTTTAGGATACTGCAGTAATTATGCAAACTTTGCAATAAATATTAGAGCATAATCACTTCCTGATTAGTACCATAATTCAGTATTCTGTGATATAATTGACTCATGGAATAAGTAGTAAACTGTGTGAATAATTTCTGCTATGCCCTCCAGGCGAGTGGATGCCTGCCAACCAAATAAATACTTCACTAAATAATGCACTGCCTTTTTTTTGCGAACGTTGAGTGAATTTTCAGAAGCGATCTCGACAGCAGCTCTCCGTTTCTGAACTGAAAGGGCCATTATTGCGCAGGCAGGTCACACCCTCTGCGGGCTGTCAGAGCGCCCTGATTGGCGGCGAAGGGCAAAGGTCCTGTCTGATTTTTTTTTCTCCATCCAAACCCAGTTTAATAATGAATAGAGGATTTACATGAAACCGGCCACTGTGCCCTTGCTGCAAATAAAATAATAACCGGGAGGGAGGGGGCGGGTATGTGGCAGAGCCATTAAAACACACCACTCCAGCGGATCAAAAGGTGATACAACAACCAAGAAAAAGGGACGCTTTATTTGGTCACCCAACACGCAATGCAAAAGAAACGATTCAAAATGCCACGTTTGTTTTGCCGACAGCAAGACGGAGGAGCTGCCGCCGCTGGAATAACCTGTGCGCGGTTGCTGCCTGGAAACGTTGCTAACCGCAAACAGGGCCTTCACACCCGCTATGCAGACTAACCGTTACATTACATTACATTACAGTCATTCCGCAGACGCTCTTATCCAGAGTGACGTACAGTCGATTAGACTAAGCAGGAGACAAACTCCCCTGCAATGCAGGGTTAATAATAATAATATCTAGCCAATAACATCTTATTGTGACTACACTGGGATTAGAACCATTGACCTTGCGTGTCCCAGTCATTTACCGTAACCACTACGGTACAGGCTGCCCCTATGAACCAGGGACAAGTGTGCTGAAAACCCTGAGAGAGAAGTACAGATTCAAGTGCCAGAGTGTTCACAAAGGTAAAAATGTGAACCCTTGTATATTAATTATAGAAACTGACCAAGAAGTAGCAATAAGACAGTTTTGTCCTTGCAAAATTATAACGCTACAAATAGTGAATTAAGGTGGTCAAAGTCTCTCCTGTTCTGACCTCCACAGGAAGGTCATTCCACCACCATGGGGCCAGAACAGACAGCAGTCATGACGGGGGGCGGTGCAGGTGCGATGAGGGGGAGGCGACAGGCATCCTGAAGTAGCAGAACAGGAAGGTCTGGCAGGCGTGTAGGGTCTGATGAGCTTTTGGATGTATGCTGTTAAACTTTTCAAGCAATGTCAAGCTAATTGATAATGTTTTGGAAGCAAGCTGGTGAGACCCTTTCAATATATGGATTGTTATTCATAGTGGGCATTTTAAGGGAATGCTATGCAGAATTTTAGGCCTTGATGTGGCCCTTTATTTACATGCAAAAAATGTATACGCCTCCACTCTCAACCCTGCCAAGATGATTCTAGCCGTTGCAGACTGTGGAGTAATAGCAAAGAGCTAAGAAAACCGTGGTCTAATATGATTCATAAAACATCTGCTTTAGTAGTCGCTTACCACACAAGCCATTTAGCTACCTAATTAACTGACGTTAGTCGTATTTGTATTTAGCTAAGCATGGTTTTCTGGTGATACTAGCTACTGCTAACACCAGTGGTTTCAGTCTGCCTCTAGCCTGCCTTGAAGGAAGCACAATTATGTAACATAAGCTTGCATACTCACAAACACATCAATTAATTGTAGCATTTTATCAGGCATCTCACGCCTCCTGAAAGTCTGGAGAGAGGAAGTAAGCCAGTAGAATCTCCCAAAAATATATGCAGTAGTACTGAACAGTGGGCTATCAGGGGCTGTCAGTTGACATACAAAACTGAATTTAGTTAGCTAATAACGGCAGCTACCTACTGTAATGTTACCGAATGCTAGCAGTTAGCCATTTGCTTAAGGTTCTGTTCCACTGAAAAAATCGAATCTTCGGTTAAATTAACCTTTTTCTGCTGCAAATGAAAGTAGTTGAGCAATTAAACTTGCAGGATAATACCACCCTTTGAATGATTATGCCATGCATATGGTGAAATTAGTATAAATCTTTGGAGTCAATTTTCTCAACTTTATTTTGGACAACATTACAGGACTCTTAAACATTTCTCTCAGTCCATAGTCATCCTATCATCAGGAAACTTTGCAAACCATTACTCTATGGAGAGTGTTTTGAGCAAATTGTTTTCTTGTTATAAGTTTTAGGGGCGGGTACAGCATCACAAATCTCATTGTTAGATCCTGATATTTGATCATTTCTCTTCATGAAAAATGACTATTGGGTACTGTAGATAAAAAAAATGACTAGAATAGAATCTGAAAGAATTATAACAATATATCTTCCTTGGTTCAGATTATAGACCACGAGAAAAATCTTATTTTTGTATGCTATTTTACATATTGTCATAATTTATCTTTTCATGTCCAAACATCATGATAATTGAAGTATGAACCTCTAAAATGATCTGGAAAAGATGTGTTTTTGGTGGAATATAACCTTAATGGTTAGCCACCAATGCTAATCACTCACAAACCCAGCTCACCACTGTAGTAGCCAATCCATACAAGTCTCCATTTACCCTCCTCTATTGGATCATAGAACATATGAGTTCAGTGTATTGGACACATGTGTGTGTGTATAACACATAGGCTGCTGTGATGCATCTAGTGCAGTTGTGCAGTAGCTAAAGGGAAGGTGCATGTCTACTTCCCACCTGCTTGCAACCCTCTTGCTTACAGCTTGCTGCAGCTGGCTAGCCCCTGTGGTGAACAGGAAAGCAGCCTAGTGTGTAAGCCTTCCCTTGCCAGTACACAGCCTCTCCTTCACCAAGACTCCTGCCAGGCCTCCTCGTGGCCACACACGGTAACTGGGTGCCTTGTGGCCCCAGGCAAACTTGGCAGGGGATCTCGGAGCTGCAGTGGTCCCCAGAGGTGTGATGTGCAGGCCCGCAGTTGTGGACATGCCCTGGCGTCCACCAACCACTGTCCCGCTGCCTTGTGGGTAAGTCCAGAAAGACAAAGGCTAGGGGAGCACACCCTGAGAGAAAAGCTGATGCTGGCAGGTGCACCATATACGGTAGCCGGCATATGGTGCACCTGCCAGCCTCCTGCAGCTGTGAGGAGTTGCCGGTCGTCCTGGATTATTTCCTTGAATTGGAGTACATCTCATCACAGCAAAGAAGTGATGTTGGAGCAAGCGCAACCCCTTCATCACTTTAAACAACCTCTGCGCGCAGGTTGTGAGTTCCATCCAGACCCCTGCAAACCTATAAAGTCTACTGGCGATGGGGTGCCTGGTGACAGGGGCAGGACTGAATGATCTGGAAGCACCTAGCTAGGTCCCTGCACAATAGCGGCACAGGGCTATTTGGTCATCAGCAGCTGGGATTTTGAGTGGCAGCTTCTCCCAGCAGTCGGAAAGTGCTTATGCACCCACCCTTCCATCAGAAGAGGATGTGAAAGACCGCTTCTACAAGATACTGGATGAGGCCCTCCGCAAAGTCCCCAAAAATGACAAAATCTTGCTGATTTCAATGCAAGAGAGGGGGACAAGAATAGTGACATTTGGAAAGGCGAGATTGGACAACATGGCCAATGCAAATGGGTTAAGACTCCTATGTCTCTGTGCTGAACACAATCTCACCATTACCAACACCATATTCCAGGTGAAAAACAAATACAAAACCTCCTGGATGCACCCCCGGGCCAAGCACTGGCACCTTCTGGATTACATCATCGTCAGGCACTCGGATCTAAGGGATGTCCACATCACACTAGCCATGAGACGGGCGGAGAGCTGGACAGACCATCGGATGATCATGGCCATGCTCAAAATGAGGATCTGCCCAGCAGTAAGTCCACCAAAAAAAGGCTGCACTGTGCTTGGCTGCAGGAAACAGAGGCATGCAACAGCTTCCGCTGTTCCCTAGCTAACCAGCTGGAGAACTATTGGCTACAGCAGGAAAAAACATCAGGACTGGTTCGATGAAAACCCTGAAAATGCAGGGTTAAGGGCCTTGCTCAAGGGCCCAACGGCTGTGCGGATCTTATTGTGGCTACACCGGGAATTGAACCGCCAACCTTTTGGGTCACACTCATGTACCTTAACCACTACGCTACAGGCCACCCGACACAATCCTATGCAGTCAGGTATGACATGCACAAGTTTTATGATGCAGTAAAGGCCACTTATGGTCCAAGAACCTACACTGTCTGCCCCCTTAGAACTGCAGATGAATCCTGCCTCATTAAGGATCAAGCTGTGCTTGTCCAGAGATGGGGGGAGCATTTTGAGGCTCTCTTAAACCAGCCAGCCCCAGTTGACAACTCAGTTCTGGAAGAGCTTCCAACCCTACCCACCATCCAGAGCCTGGACCTTCCACCTTCCTTCTCCAAGGTAGATGCTGCCATAAGGGCACTGAAAAACAATAAATCCCCAGGACCTGTCACCATCCCTGCTGAAATCCTGAAGCAGGGGGGCTATCTCTGCACCAGAGCAATCCACCTCTTCATCTCCCTGGTATGGCGGGAAGAAAGCATCCCCCATCAATGGAAGGATGCAAATATTGTCACAATATTTATAAAAACAAGGGGGACAAATCCATCTGCGGAAACACAGCACTTCTTTCTGTTGCTGGCAAAGTTCTGGCAAAAATCATGCTCCACAGGCTTATCAATACCATCACTGAAGACCTGCTACCAGAATCCCAGTCTGGACACAGCACAAAAAATAAAAAAAATTGCCCACGCCAAGAAGCTGCCCAATGAGTTTAGAATAACAAATACAAGTAGACAAGCAAGATATTGGGCAGATATGAGCATAGAAACAGGCTGTCAGTGTATCACAGTGATGACTGAACACAGCAATGTATGCCTTAAAAAAAATTCCTCAAATACTGTATATTTGCTTCTATTCAATCAAATAACAGTGCACTTTGTTTTTGGAGTTAAGAATTCAACTGACTGTTTTGCTTCTCAATGACTTAATGAATACTTTATGACTTTACTGTCAATGATAAATGATTGAATAAAAACTTCTGTAAATACAGAGAAGCACTTGCTTGAATTTATTCTTTCTTAAATAAGAGCAAACTGCTACATTTGTTTATGCATTTAAAAGTCAGTTTCACTTCGCGTTTAGCATTTTCTTCTGTTATATTAGTATTAAATCCAATGTAAGATAAGCTGTAATTAAATTCCTTTCAATTATAAAGCGTTGCAACTTTACAACAATTGTCTCATATCTATAAGGACGTACTGATGACTCTGGACCATACTAATGCGCTGGAATTCAATTTGCCATGCTCAATTGTTGCAAATAATTCATTTGTTCATTGTTTTTATACAGATATAATTTGCCAAAATACTGTGCATTACAAATTCACAAATTAAATCTCTTGGATAATTCAAAACAAATTAACATAAATAAACAATAGATATATTTAGGAGCTTTGAGCAAAACCAAGCACATAACAAAGACCTCTAAGATTAGAGTCTGTCGTGCCTGATTTTTCCTTCAGTTCAAATCACCTACTCAACCCACCCCAGAATGCATTTTTTAAAATTGTAGAGTAGACGGAGCCAGGCTGAAACAGACAGAGCGATTACTCTTTAAGCACTTAATTCTAAGTCACTGTTTGGCTAAGCAGACCTTGATTCCAAGGTCTAAACCAGCCGAAAATTGAAAGGAAACTACAAAAACCTGCAGACACTGTGACCCTCCAGGATAGGCTTTAATTCAAACTGGGTTCAGAGTCACAACCTGGACTGCCTATTTTAATTCCATTGCTCAGACTTCTGTCACCAGGGCCAAAACAGTGAGAGATGGTGCCTGCATTTAAATGAGGTAAAAGCACTCAACAACAAACCCCCAAAACCTTCTCAATTTCAATGCAGGCAAGCTCTAAAGTGATATATCTTATGCTAGCGAAGGATATTTGATTTATTGTATTATTAAATCGTTATTACATATGTAACAAACCCATATAGAGAGAATTTTTAAGGAAGACTAGACAGTTATGAAGAGATTATATTTTATCTAATATTGAGTAGGCATCTTTTTTTTTTTTCTCAATAGGCCAATTTTTTTAAACCCAAAAGTTTTATTAGAGTGAAAATAAATAATTTCCCCAAATGTATACATTGTTTATGTTATACAACCATTTCACTCATTTCCACAAAGATATTAAGGATAATAATTCTGGAGTTGACTAAGTCTTTCAACTAAATCATGCCTATTCCTTTGCTTTCACAGACATCTGAAAATGCATGCACCCATGAGCATGCGCACACACACACACACACACACACACACACACGCATACACACACACACACGCACACACATGCAGTGACCCAAATAGAGTATCTCTTGAATTCTCTAGCCGTAAGTATTGATTTGTAAGGCCCTCGGGGAAAGAGAACCTGCTGACATAATCAAATGTAAATGTAATGCAGTGTGTGAACATAGGTCTCTGATATGTGTGGTACAGTACTATTAAGCTTGCCTCTAATTGAAAACACATTAAGAATGATCACGTAACACCCATGTGTTCTGTATAGTATGATCAGTACTGCACATAAGCAAACAGAGATGAAAAAGCTTTATTATGAAGAGCTCATT
Source organism: Conger conger (assembly GCF_963514075.1). Taxonomy (NCBI): domain Eukaryota; kingdom Metazoa; phylum Chordata; class Actinopteri; order Anguilliformes; family Congridae; genus Conger; species Conger conger. The sequence goes on along the minus strand of NC_083772.1, from coordinate 38,040,362 downwards.
CATGGTTTGAATAATGCTTGCACATTGCGGTCCGTTAACAGCAGGGATACATACTGCTTTGATAATATGTGTCCACAAACTGCATACCACTGCGCACTTCTCCACTTTACACAATTATGAACAAACCTCGTCAGATTCGATTTTGATCAAAGATTAGAAAAGTGCAGATTTGGAATATTCAAATACTCATCTATCATTCAGCTATAAGTACATTACGCCTCACAATGAGAAAATATGAAAATAATTAAAAAATATAAAATCTACCCGAGTCTGGTTGCATTTCCTGTTGGTCCTCCACATTCTTCTTTGTGGGTGCATCAGCTGTAGCTTTGCAAATGAAGTGGTGATGAAAATGACATATATGTTAATTGACTGTTCCTACTCTGGAGACTAGTCAAAACATTCCTTGAAGATCCCACTACTGTGTAAGCGGCCGTTTCCAGTTAATGTCCGTTCAACTGTAATTTTCTTCTGAGGAATGTGGTTTATGATTATGGTTGCTTATTGGCTCTCCCTCACTAAAGCACTTTGATTGATGTGAATTGGACCAATATTTATAGAGAAAACAACAAATTACTACACAATGTCCCCATGTTCGGAAGACCGTGTTAGCTTACAATGATCTGAACACCTTTTCACATTGTCATGCAGGCTGAACCATATAAGCCAGCCGGTTCATAGTCTCTCGTTAGCAACAGCTTTCCCACCACACTGTTACAGTGGATCACCATTACCATGTAGATGTATGCTGAAATGGATTGCGTATGTGATTTGTATCACATTTTTATGAAAACAGAAAGAATTACACTTTACAGGCGATTTTTTATTCAGCAAAAACAACCAACTTGGTTTAAAATTGATGGAGCATTACATCAAGTGTGTGATTCTTTCATAGTTTCTGCTCTCTTTGACTCTGTACCTTGAGCTATTGCGTTGGTGTGCATGCATATTTTTGGACATGTGTTGTTACTCAGCACTTAATTGATCAATTAAAGCACTTAATTACATCTCATCTCTCAAATTGGTTGCTGAGATTAAGGTCAAAACAGCACACCCTGCAGCTCTCCAGGACCAGGAGTGAAGACCACTGCCCTTGACAAAATATCACAGAGGCAAACAGGCAGTTCTTGATGAGCTTTAGCTTGGAAAAGCTCCTGTCTGCCCCAGCATCTGTGACTGGTAGGGTGTGGGCAACCCATAGGTCGGGATAAACCTCCGTGAACTGCTTTTTATGAATGAAGGCAAGCAGCTCTGGTGTCACCATGGCCCGGAATGGCAAATCAGCGAGATAATTTATCTCTCTTGCGAGCTCTCTTCCATCTATATCAGATTGCCTCTTATAGCTTAGTCAATTCCCAAGGGCTTCACACTGCTTAATAAGCTCCTGACTGGATAGGCTGTGGAAGTCTGTGCGAACTCCAGATTTCTCCCCCTTTCTCCCCCCACTTCCCCCAGGGTGAAAAACCTCTCTTGAAGAGCAGAGATAACGGGAATGACAAGAGCATTGAAAAATGCCCCCTCAAGCCTTTTCAGTGCATCAGTGATGGTCTCATCCGGGGATTCATAAGAGACAGTGGTGTCCATTGACTGAGGGCAGGTAAAAACTTGCTGCCCAAACTTGGAGGACCCAGAGTGCCCCCTCCCCAAGACAAAAAAAAAAGAAAAAAAGATAAAGAATAATTGTGCCTCCCCGAAATATCAATGATCTTACCTTTTTTGAAGTCTAAGAGCTAGCTAGGTTGCATCTTTCCCTAGCTTATACAACTATTTGTGACAGAGGAATGACTGCGTGCAGGCTATATACAAAATCACAATAGTCTAGCTATCTCTCTTTCTGGCTAATACATACACAAGAGCATATAAATGCATATTATTCTGTACATTTATTCCGGTGTGCGTGAGAATGAAAATGATTTGGAAGTAATTATATTCACAGGTATTTTGTCTGAGGGGGACATTTATTTATATATATTTATATATATTTATTTATAATAAAGCAATTTCCTGCATAGTTTCACTCAAAGATTTGGGGGAACTTATCTTAAAATGCGAATAAATAAAATTCACACCTTACACTTACCATACAAGAACTGTATTTAGTTTGAGATTTTCATTTGTGCTGTTGTAGGCTACCTCTGTAAATGGACGTCAGGCTGTTTCTTCCCCTTAAAACAAATAAAGAGAAAGAACCATTGGGCATGTTGTCACTACCTCAGCTACATCTAAATTTGTAAATGTGTCATTTTATATGCTTAAAATTGTCATGCGTCCATTAAGTCTCCATTATTAACCTGTTACTAACAACAAACATCGTCCTCACCATATCAAAGGGCAACAGACATTTACCATCATATGTGGTACATCCCTGAGGTAAGGGGCTGAGATAAAACAATGAGAGAAGATGACAATGTATTGATCTGTTGTGCTTAATTTACTCCTCAGGTGGGTCTAAAACTGTTGGAAGCTAACTGATAATATTTTCCACGGTCATGAATGCCAAAACACATCACACGATGTGTTCAGAATCAGAATACATGGTTCACTGTGGAACAAGCAGTGCCAACACTGACACTGTCAAAGTGGCTGAGTGATGATAGTGGATGAAGTTGTGTTTGTGTGGATCTGAAGTTAGCAGGAACCAGACATGGGTCAGATGCATAATTGCCTTGAATTCAAATGCTTTTCTGAGCTCCATTGATCATGCCTGGGGCAGTTCAGCCAAGAGGACCAGAAGGCAGGGCTTTGCATCTTTTGAGAGTATTTCATGGGTTGCAATAGACCAGACATGCTCAGTAAAATGTAGTAAAGTATATGAATCAAAAAGAATGGGTTCATTCCAATCACTTATTTTCTTTTTTTTTGAGAATGGGTTCCACCCATTTTGATAGTCTAGAAAAAGAGGCAAGAAAAATAAATGAAGATGGGTGTTAAATAGTAGTGTGTCGAGGGTCTTTTAGGTTGGCACAAAAGATAGCAGTGAGGCAGATATTACTTTTTCTTGGAATTTATTTTTCCACCACCAGGTGTTGAGGCATCCAAAATTCAAGAAATGTAGAAAAATAAAGGAAAAGAATAGAAAAAAAAAAAGTTTATATAAAGCTATGGCTACATCAGCCAAAAGTACTTGACTAAACTGCGATTGCGATTGCGATTGCGATAGCGAATAAAACTGAGGGATAAGGAGGACCTAGGCACTGGTTCCTTCCCCATAGAGATCCCCCAACAAATGAAATGCCTTCCTTTTTAACAGGTAGACATGACCACCCCAAATTGGCACACACGATGACATTCCATAAACACAGGGGTGTTTACATATCAGAACACAAATACGTATTATACAGCATTTAAAAAGGTACCTATTACACAAACACTACACCAGGCCTTTAAGTTTACATCAGTACATGGACACATGCCATTAAACTTACAGTAAGTGTTACACAACACATAATTGATTTTATAAAGACGCAAATGCGCCGATCGCGAACGTACCCAACCATATAGCTGTCCCAGGACGGGAGCGCGCTTCCCTAGAAGCACCAGGAAGAGAGCCAGCCGATATGGCGATAAGAAGTTATGTCTCTAAAACACTGCATTTAACAAAGCACTGTACATTAAATAAATATCTTATGCTCACAGACATTGTACAAAGGCCCATATCTTTTGGTTAACCTGCATATTTTATCAGAGCACAACATAGTTTTTGCATAACCGAGTGAATGACTTTAATGAACGAATGTGCGTGAAATGTTTGGCGAGTTCTAAACGCATGTGTGCACCCATCCGTTTATACTCACGCAAGCTCAACACGTAACACACATCACAGTACTAGTGAATACTAGTGGAGGGAACATATGCACTTTATGAACGCAAGTCCATCATTTATGAAAAACGCATATAAAAGCGGCCACAATAAGGACGCGTGAGGACGCGCCAATGAGCCGCGGCATCACAATGGGGAAATGGAGAAAACATGAATTACGCAAATGGAATGTTTTTGCGCCTTCACATCAGTTTGAAGCCATGTCAGTTACTGACAGATCGGGAGAGGTGGATCCACCTGTCGATCATTTATACGTCAGGCTTTCCTTGCTCAATGGTAAGATTAAGAATAACTGTTAACTTCTACTTCTAACTCCTAGAAGTAACATTTAATGGGTTGGAATTTCCTTAAAGATGGCGGACCTCGATTGAGAGTCAAGGGGCAATTAAAAGAAAGAAAAGAGCGACTGGAATGAGATATTTAACCCATGTCTGACAGAAACACTGTAGTTTGCTTTGATTTATAGTCAAGATACATTTCCAAGCAATTAAATCATATGAATCATGATTGATATTGGTACCGGAGGTGATTGGCACGGTAGAGGAAGAAGTAGTGGGAGCAGCAGATGCTAGTTCGCCAACAGCGGTGTCAGATGTTGTGGCTGAGGGGGCTCCAGGATGTTTCAGAAAAGGATCCGAGTAGAGACAGACAATGAGCCATGTAAATACAATTCTGGCCATAATTATAGTTAATAGCTCATGTCATCACACTGTAAGTATATACAGAAAACGGAACCACATGATAATACCCCTAGCTTTTATTCATTCTTGCAAAATTCGAACCCCATTTGTTTGTGTAAATTTGCCCATTTGTTTGTGTAAATTTGCTTGGTTACATCCCTCGTGAAAAATATGGACATTGCGTTCCTCAATAAAACATGACGTTGTGCAATAACAATTAGACATGTAAATAAACATTCAAGTTTAACTTATTTTTTTATTTTTTTTATGAAATATGTACACTGGGTTCGTGTTAACATTTAACATTTTGATGCTTTTCATTCACCCATTTATACACACAGACACACACCAACGGTGATTGGCTGCCATGCAAGGTACCAACCAGCTTGTCAGGAGCATTTTAGGGGTTAGGTGTCTTGCTCAGGGACACTTTGACACACCCAGGATGAGAATACGAACTGGCAACCCTCCAACTGCCTGAAGACTGACCTTACCGCCTGAGCCAATGTCCCCCCAATTACTGCATTACCCATAATCCATAGTGGTTTATTGTTTTTCACACAACAACTACCATTTTGCCCTCCCTACCTTTAGGCCATGGAGTCACCTAATGTAAGCCTAATGCAAATAATTACAGTATACAATCATGTTCAAGCATCTTTGCGATCAAAAGTGTGGAATTTATGAGTGGGAGAGAAGATTATTTCTGTTGTCATCGCCATTGTTTACTAAAGAGGAATTAAATTGATCTTAAGCTGATGGCTGATCTAGTTGCTGCTTGTTTCACTTTGCATATAAAATTTGTGAAGCACAGAAAGGGTTGAGTTGAAGATTGATGTCTGAACCAGACCATAACCTGCGACAGCCACAATGCAGTTCCTTGGAGGGACAGAGACATAACCATAGTTTCCAGAGAAATATAAAATTATCATACATGGTGTGTGTTAAAATGACTGTTTTTAAAGAAAAGTACCGTACATAGTGAGGTGAAGAGGCAGTAAGTAATAAGCACTAGGTTAGATCGAGCATCTTTCTAAGCATTAATTCTATGTTTTGACAACATATGGGCTACTTTCTCCAAGAGCAAATATTTGCAGGAAAAAATATATAATCTTTGCACCAATCAAAACTAAAAGCTGCTGTTTACTGTGTGAGACGACTGTTCAATATCAATAAACAATGAAATAGCAATATGCAATGAAATATATGCTTGTTTAAAAGTTGTGTTGTGTTCTTTATTCTTTTGGGTGCACCTTGATACAGAGCTCTAGTTTGCCCTTACATTTCCCAACCTTGATTCTAACTTTAACAATTGTAGCCTTCAATATAATGTAAAACTGATCGTGAGCATCATTATTTGAGATGACAGTTATCACACAGAATGACTGTTCTTGACACTCAGTCCTGTATTAAAAATATAAGCTGCCATTAATACCGGAAAGGTAGTAAAACCATGTGTAGCAATATAATTTTTTGGAAAAGAAGAATGTCACAACTTAAAACATGATTGAAAACAAAACTTTCACAAGCACTGTTGCCGGCATAGGCTACTAGTGCGTCTCCAGTCGTAGCCAATGCTGCTCCTGGATTGACTCCCGGGTTGAGTAAAGCTGAGCTGTTTCCATGGCAGGTCATTTTCAGGTCGAGAGCAGGTTCACAGTCACGGTGAATGGATATATTGACCCATTCACACCAACTGCAAACACGGGACGTTCCCGGGTCATTGCTTCTGTGCGAAAGGGGTATTACACAGCAACCACCAGAACTTTTCGGCCTCATGCAAGAACAACTGGTATGAACATTAGTTCTTGAATCGCTCATATGAGTGAGAGAACTTTAAGAGGCGGTATGAGCATGAGGTGACATTGTTTTAACAGTATTGTTCATTTCTCTCCCATTCCTTGGGGTTTGCAGGTGCCTTAATTCCACTGATGACACTACTAAAAATGATATGCTTGTATTTATTGATCTCAGAAAGTAGGACGTGAATCTCCAAAGTTATTTCTCTTATTAGATGCCAGACTCTTCCGGACATGGGACATCACAAGTAGCCTCATATGGCAATTTTTGGGATTAAAGTGTACTAATTCACAATATTCATGAATGCTTGGTCATTTGCAAACACTCCATGGTCTAGTAGTTCTCATGCCGCGGCACAAGCCTACAAGCCCATACAAATGTATGAAAAATGTAAGACAAAGTTAAAGGTACAATATGTAATTTCAGACTTCTAACGGTCAAGACAGGAATTGCAGCAACAAACACCCGCAAACCACAACACTGTTTATCCCTCACCTTTCTCTGTGAACATGCTGACATTGAAGCCCACCACGCCATTGGCTGTGGCAATTAGAACCAATTTTCATTATTATATTATTGTACAGCTATACAATGTTTTGGTACAGAGTGTCAGGCCGTCGACTGTATATTTTGAAACTCAAATGTAAGGACTATGAACAAAGGCAGAGGGTGAGTGAACAGGTCAGTGAGCCTTTTTCAATGATAGGAAGGGATTTACAATGGCCTTGTAACAATGTTTTAACACAAAAATCATACCTATTATACTTGTAAGGTAAGAATTAAAAAATGTTCATGCATGAGGCCCAATGATTTCAGTTGAGGGCCCTTGGTAAAAGGTTGGGGCTGATGTAATTTACGTGGGTAACTCAAATTACCCGGTAATATTTGCACTACTTCAAATTAATTGAGGTTGCAAAGTCTCCACTACATTGCATGCTGTAGTGGAACACCTGAAATCCTGCTTTGCATGCTATGGAGCCCCTCTGCTGGTACGCACAGACAATGGCCGTCAGTTGACCTGTTGGCAGGTTCCGGACAGCTGGTCTTTTCTCATACCACATCCCGTATGCGCTATTCCCAAAGCCACAGCACTGCTGAGCATGCAGCGGCAAAGCAACGTATAAAGGTAGCTGACTGACCCATGTAGACTGCCTATTTTACCAGCAAACGCATGCATCAGGGTTCCCTTCCTGGTTTTAGTATCCCACGAAATGTTTGCAAAGAGGAGTGACATAGGCTTTTTGACGTTGCTAACCTCGCCCCCAGAGGCCAAATCCTCCTCCCCCTCCACCTCCTGTGGTCAGCTCTCTGTGTTAACATTTAGCAACGTCGTCCGATAATCATGTCACATGGGAAATCCTGTTACAAACAGCTCAATAGCAGACCCTAAAATATGCATACTTCTACCAAAATTGCAAATGTTTTACTTGAATCAGTATGGAACACAAATGGGAAGCTCCAGGATGTTAAGGAAAGCCCAAAAACACAAAGATGTATGAAGGATTGAAATACCTCTGCCCAACCATTTTAGTGTTTGCTTTACTCGATCCCGCTACATCTATAATAACTATAACACTCAGCCGACGGGTGGAGGCAATGAAATGAGTCCTCTGCATTTAGCCCATCTTAGTTACTTAGGGGCAGTGGGCAGCCATAGTACGACGCCCGGGAACTAACTCCAGTTCTGAGGCCAGTGCTCTCTTGCTGGGTTCCTCTCTTTCCTCCCCCCATTTTTTTTTTCTCACCACTGATTGAGTGTTTTTTTTTTTTTTTTTACTCAATTGCCTCCTTTTTGGGAGTTCAGGCTTGGCTTTTTGCCCAATCTCCTTTTGTATCCCCACTGTAAAGTGTCATTGTGACAATGCCTGTGTAAAAAGCACCATACAAATTGAGTTGAATTGGACGTCGCATTCCGCTCCACACACCTTTGACTTGGCACAATTGGTGCCAGCTATGACATGAGTCCAGACCCCAGGCTGGCCCAACCTGCCAACCTTTGCTGACATACACAGGCACTCTAATCCACAACAAAAGGACAATTTTGACAGAGCAAAGACTTTGCTTCCACTGTCCCTGGTGACAGCATTTGGGTGCGAGACCATCACAAAACAAGACACTGTGTGAGGACATGCCACCACTGCAAGATCCTATTTGGTGGACAACCAAATCACAGGAAATGCAGACATCTCACATGTAACCAGCAATCTCCTATGTTATCAGATGATTCTTCCTTCCCAGATGACTATGTAGGTGAACCAGGGTCTGCAAGTCCTGTGCTCACAGGACACACGGCCCAGACTATACCCTGAAAGGACTTACAAACCCCCCATCGTATCTCTAAAACTTTTAAACACCACGTGGAGAGAGGCGTGGTGGTAGGGCAACATAATCTTACAAGACATTAAGGAATGCACTCAGGGACAGATAATAAAAGGTGGCTGTTATGGCTTGTGGAACATCTGCGTATGTGTGTGAATCTCATTATAGAAGTCATGAAGGTAATCATCTAGCAAAAAAATCAGAACAGAATAATGTCAGTAGCAGCCAACTGTGACTTGATGTCGACAGGAAATCATTAGGCCTATATTTAGTATATTATTGTATATTATTATTTTATAATTATACATATGTCTTTTCTCTTTTCTTATTTCATTGTTAAGCAACTATTCACACATAGCCGAGGCCATGACCACCGTTTCTTAATAGTTAAATCCTATTTTCCAAATCAGACCCTAATTTCCATTCATGCGTTTCTCCGGGATACCACCCTATGGTACCCATCCATCCATCCATTATCTTAACCCGCTTATCCTGAACAGGGTCGCAGGGGGGCTGGAGCCTATCCCAGCATACATTGGGCGAAAGGCAGGAATACACCCTGGACAGGTCGCCAGTCCATCGCAGGGCACACACACCATTCACTCACACACTCATACCTATGGGCAATTTAGACTCTCCAATCAGCCTAACCTGCATGTCTTTGGACTGTGGGAGGAAACCGGAGTACCCGGAGGAAACCCACGCAGACACGGGGAGAACATGCAAACTCCGCACAGAGAGGCCCCGGCCGACGGGGATTCGAACCCAGGACCTCCTTGCTGTGAGGCGGCAGTGCTACCCACTGCACCATCCGTGCCGCCCCCTATGGTACCGTTGTGGGATATCTTTTTATTATTATTTTTTCGGATTTTTCCTTTTTTCTCCCAATTTGGTAGCCAATTGTACCTCGTCTGATTCAATTGGAGGTAGTAGTATTAGATGCACCGCCCGTACCCCGTCCCTCGGCGGCCCGAAGGAGAACGACACGCCTTCTTCAAGCCGTCTCGTCTCATGCCGGTTGCCGTGATTCCGAAGAGCCCGAGGTGCTTATTGTGCGGTGAACTACTATCCCTGCCAAGTCCCTCCCTCTGGAGCAGCGAGCCAATTATTGCTGCCTCACGTGAGCTGGCCAAACTTGGCTTTTTGGCAGGACCGAGAATCAAACCCCGGTCCCCGGTGTGCAACTGCAGCAAACTGCAACTGCAAGTCCACTGTGTCTTAGCCTGTTGCGCCTTGCACCGTTGTGGTATATCTTTACTGCTAATTCATCAATTCATCAACTCACCTACAGAAAATCACTTTCCATTTTCCTATGCCAGATCGATTCTTTACTCTATAATTCCATTCAGTTCCCAATGTAGCAGTATGCTAATTACTGAAATGACCTTATTAAAAGTTATCAGCAGACATGGAATAGACGTATCTAGTTCTGTGAATTAATCAGATTTTATACGGCACATCGATTACTCCTCTGTCTCAAAGTCACTGAGAATAGTGCCACTAATCAAATAAATGTGATATTCATTCTACTACATCATCCATATCAATCCCTTTTGCTTAATCACAGATCACACTGCATTAAGCTCTACTAACTTGAGATGTATATTCGTTTTTTAAATGAGCTTTTCACCAAAGGCATCGAAGTGTTCTGCTCATGACCTTGGTGAATCCCCTTTGCCTGGTCCTTATCCAGATCTTAGCCATGGGCAAAATGTGTGAAAACACCAGGCTGAGGGTCAAACCTGTAGATCTGCACAGCTGATGGGCTCTTCAGCAGGGCTCTTAACCCCACATTGCTCCAGGGAAGATGGTCCCCTGCTTCTCTTGGATAAAAGTTGCCCGCTAAAAACGAAATGATATTAATGATAAAATTATTGGGTAAGAGAACTCGATTTTTCAGCACCATGGAATGTAAAAACACCATAGGGAATTTGATTGTGTCCAGTTTTCTTTTACACTTTAATAATAGCAGATATCTAAACACCAATATTGGCTGTGAAATTGACTCATTGTTTATCTGTAAAACTGTGGCATAACGACCCCCCAAAAAAATATAACATGGTTTGATCCATCTGAGGATGTCGATCCACACGATTATTTCCTATGAGCTCTTTCCAAATTTTTGCAGCAAACATAATGACAAGACAGCAGGTTATTTTATTTTTATCAAACCACAATCAATTGGTGGTCACACATGTTGTGTGGTAGCAGTAAATACCTGCCACATTGTCAGTGGAAATGCTGTATTTTCTAAAACTATTTTTCACCTGCAAATCTCATGTATACCTCCTCTGCACCATACAATCAAGATGAAACAATTTGCTGAACAGCTGGGGTCAAAAACACATTTTTGAAATCGGCAGACTGAAGTGTTTCAACACAGCTAGCACAGGGATTAAATTATAATGGGTGTGTGTGTGTGTGTGTGTGTGTGTGTGTGTGTGTGTAGCAGGTACATTATTTCTTTATGGTAGCCATTTTAGTCTTAGATTTTCACTGATCTGCTGAGAGAACACAATCTGTTTCACAAAGGTATTTCAGTTAATTTAAAATATATTAGTAATGCATATATTTCCACTGAAATTAATGGACACATTTCCTTATATCTTACCCTCTGAAATATATTAGATCAATATATGAGAAATACAGAGCCCGCAATGACTTTTGTTTCCATCTGAAATCAAAATATATAACAGGGGAGTGAGTTGCCAAGGTAGCATCATAATGAATAAAAACAATGTTTCTTTTTTTTCACACATTTTCAGGGCTTAAAATTCTCAGTGCCGGATTTCCAGCAAAATAATATCCCCGCAAAAAAGAATAATGAATAAAGAAAAGGGAAAACATAACAACCACTCCCCGGCCAAGTCAAGATAATACATAACTTCGCTACTTTCCCCCTAAAATGATGGTATATACAGGAGGAATGTAATTCTGTGTAATATATCAATATGATAACATCCCTTCCTTTGTAACATGAACACATGGTCTTAAAACATAAATGTCATAACGCGATCCCAAGTGTCTTTGTTTTTGATCTTGTTCTGGAAGTGTCTTGTCCAATCATGTTCAGTTTTTATTCTTCAATTACCAATGGTGTGGGAGTAAGATCAGTAGGGAGCTACTGTTCATCAGTCACCGCGTCAGTCTTCGTGCACGAAATTCAAAGTTTCCGCTGAAACAGAGCCACAATAAGATCCGCACAGCCGTTGAGCCCTTGAGCAAGGCCCTTAACCCTGCAATGCTCCAGGGGAGGATTGTCTCCTGCTTAGTATAACAACTGTACGTTGCTCTGGATAAGAGCATCTGCCAAATGCCATTAATGTAACGTAATGTATGCCTGCCACTTGTGGGGACTGCAGGAAATCTATGTAAGACGGTTGGCTGTGTAACTGATACTATTTATTTTTCTATTGCCAGTCCCTTATCATATCATATGTGCTACCCCGAATACCATTTTGATATGATTGGTACAGTTAATGGCGAGTTGCTATCAGTAATAATGTCATGCCTCCTTTGTAATCAGTCTGCTGCTGTTCACGCTGTTGCTGTTAACAATGCCCTTTTGTTGCTAGCATGATGACCATTATCACCAACACCTTACTGCTGCATAGGAACCCATTGAAGTGACAGTTAGTATGTAGTATGATTTATAATTTGTTCCTAATGTGTTCTCTGTCTGGCTTGATAAGGAAATTACACAGCGCAGACGTCGGTTGTGCAAGTCTTCGAGGGTCTCAACACCTATAACTGGAAGTGGTATAGTCTGTCTCACAAACCAAACAAACCTTAAAAGCTCATACATCCATTAAAGGCATGTAACATTCCCTCATTTATTTATTTCAGTACATCATGTTCTGTTCTGTTGGAATATTGTGTCCTGGAATGCCTGGCACACGTTAACCATGGAGATATGATTTACAGAGCATCAAGAAAATGACACTTTTTAGCCACGTGAGACTTTTCACTTTACAAAGGTGTTCTTACATCGACCGCATACTGGCAGTAACTGGCAGCACAGCCATTTCCATTCATTTTACTTTCCATAATTATCCAATTATTCAAATGAGGAGAGGGCAAGAAATGAATATCAGTGGCAGGTATAAACTCACTCACGCATGACTGACAAACAAATATTTGAATCCGTACTGCAACGGCTCACTTGAAAATATAAATTATATCAATGTCACCAAAAACATTGCTCTCTATATTTATTCTTTTCCATCCCTTTTTCCCCATTTCCTTAGTTTGGAATGTTCAATTGAAATGTGCCTTTAGAGTATACATGAGAGGAGGGAGAAGCAGACAACACAAAAAAGCACACATAATATGTAAATTACAAAGTTAAAAAAGGAATCCCCATTGGAGAAAGATGCGATAATCAAACTCAATGACTACGCAGAGCCACAGAGAGAAAGTCTATTTGATATAAAAGATGTGAAAATGCGTTGCCTTGCACTGTAAACAAAGTGTGTTTTTAATTAGCACAACACTCCAACCAACTCCCACACCATCTCATAAATCAACAAACAGTTGCCTTGGACAAGCACATCATGGAGTTCTTATTTACTTTGTTTCATATTAAATACCAAGCACGATTTAAAGTAAATACAGATATAAATAAATAAAGCAGGTATTCCAGTAAAATACGGCAACAACTGATTACAATGGGCGTCACATTGAGATGTTATTGGTTTGATGGCTGTTGAAGTTTAGGAATCAATTCTGTTGTTCTCTCTAGTACCATATCAGAGACAACAGCGGTCTTAGTGTTGGCACAAAAATCAGATAGTCATTACTAATTTAGCAATGTTGTAAATAGATAATGCACAAGTTAAAGACTTTAGAGTGTAGGCATAGTTCATAATGCTCTTTGTCTATGTTGCCATAAACCTTAGACTACAGCAAAATGATCGGTGTCCCTATTGGACTTGCATGCACTTTGTCAGAGTTGAATGAACACTAGACATTTCATTGTTCATGTGTTCTGAAAGTAAGCTTCACAACGACACAAAGGAACAGAAAAGTGAATAAGTGCAAATGCAAAGAGCATCATAATACATAATACATACAAACCCAAATACACACAGCATAAGCAAAGAAAGTATAGAACCATTTGACAAGTAATAGGTCCCATTTAAAAAGCTAGTCTAAGAAGTGCATTCATAAGCACTGTTTAAAACAATCGACAGACTCAGCTGATGACAGATAAAGAGAGATTGTTCCACAGTGTGGGTGCCAAGACCACAAAGGCATGGTCACCCTTTGTCTTAAGTCTGGAGCGAGGGACAGCAAGAAGACCCTGAGGAGAGGAGCTGAACAACCTTGCAGTATTATAGGGAATCAATAATTCTGATATACACTCAGTGGGCACTTTATTAGTTAGACTTGTACACCAGCTTGTTAATGTACATTTTTAATCAGCCAATCATGTGGCAGCATTGGCGAATTGAGACTGTAATTAGCGTGACATTGGCTCAGTCGGAGGGTTTGCCAGTTCGATCCCACCCTGGGTATGTTGAAGTGTCCCTGAGCAAGACGGCTAACTGAAGACCTGGTTGGTGCCTTGCATGGCAACATGGTCAAAAGGTTCAGCTGTTTTTCAGATCAAATGTTAGAATGGGGAAGAAATGTGATCCAAGTGACTTTCACTGTGGAATAATTGTTGCTACCAGACAGGATGGTTTGAGTATCTCAGAAACTGCTGATCTTCTGAGATTTTGACAAACAACAGTCGCTACGGTTTGCAGAGAATGGTGCAAAAATGTTTTTTTTTAAATCCAGTGAGCAGCAGTTCTGCAGACAGAAACGGCTTGTTAATGAGAGACGAGAGGAGAATGGCCAGACTGGTCAAAGCTGACAGGTAGGTGACAGTAACGCAAATAACCACACATCACAACAGTGGTATGCAGAAGAGCATCTCTGAACACACAACGCATCATAACTAAGTGGATAGGCTACAGCAGTAGAAGTCCCATAATAAGTCCCATAAATACCTAACAAAATGTTCACTGAGTGCATATTTAAATGATTGAGTAATAAAAAAACATGTTTATAAACAAATATTTGTTTTGTTGTTGCCTAAAGACAAATGGCAAGTGTAACATTCAACCACTGTTAATCCTTTAAAGACCTCAGAGATTCCAGGCCCTGGTTTTAATGTGTTATCTGAAAGACGATGCGTCCTGCAGCATCACCGCCCCAGGGTTTATTTGACCAGAGGGAAGACAACACCACCGGGCCCAACTTCATTTTCCCAAGAGGTCTCCCTTCCAAACAATAACCAAGCTCACACATGTGTAGCTTCAACCATTCTGTAGGGACAGAGTAAATGGCTGCCGGCCATGGAAACCAAATAGCATACAGCATTGTTCCAGGCTCAAAAAAACACTTTTTTCATTTTAATGTTGTGCACTTTGTCGTGCATGGGATGCAGTCTTTCATTGGAGTTGGAATTGGTATTGGAAGCACTTTTTGTGCTATTATGCAGTTGTTCAGATGTAGACATGTTAATAAATAGTAAAATCAAACAACCATATACAGTGGCTATAGAAAGTAACCAGACCCCTTCACTTTTTGCACACTTTATTGTGTTGTAGATTTAATAAAAAATGTCCTCATCAATATACACTGAATAACCCATAATGACACGCGTTTAGAAATGTTTGCAAATTTAGTAAAAATCAAAAACTAATTCATACAAGTATTCAGACACTTAATTCAGTACTTTGTAGAAGCCCCTTTGGCAGCAATTACAGTTACTTGGGTAAGTCCCGACAAGCTTTGCACTAAATCTGGATTTGGGCAGTATATCCCATTCTTCTTGGCAGATCTTCTCAAGACCCGTCAGATTGGATGGGAATTGTCTGTAAACTGCCATCTCCAGGTCTCTCCACAGATGTTCTTTGGAGTTTAAGCCTGGGCTCAGGCTTTTGCTAGACATAGTGCTTGGAGTTCTACCCAAAGACTTACATTTCTGTCTCAGACTAGATCATCTTTTTCCTCATTATCTTAGAGTCGTTTACTGTTTGCAATCTCCAAGCTCATATGCCTTTTACTCAAGAGTGGTTAGACGGAAGCCACTCTTCCATAAAGGCCTTCCATTTCCCAATTAATGAGGCAACTGTGGAACACTTTAGAAACTGTTTCATACGCTCGCCCTGATCTAAGCCTCACCACACATCCTTGGACTCAATAGCTTGCTTTTTGTCCTGGAATGCAGCGTGAATTCTTGGACCTAAAGCAGACAGGATGCACAAGACCACAATTTGGAGTGCCACAGAAAATGGTCTGAATACTTGTTAAAGTATGAGAGATTTCAGTTTTCGATTTTTAATTAGCAAAAATGTCTAAAAAGATGTTTTCACTTTATCATTGAGTGTAGATTGATGGGCAAAAACATTTATTTTATCAAATATAAAATGAAAGATACAATTAAGTGTGCAAAAAGGGAAGGGGTCTGAATATTTTCTGAAGCCACTGCATATGATTAAAGAGGTTAAACATGTCATTTACATTGGAGAACTGATGCAAGCTATTGCTACAGTTAGTGGAGATGGCTGAAAATCTGTCGGCAGATTGAACATTAAGGAGGCGACAGTGGATAGTGTACTTCTGCTGTATAGTGTCAGTGGCCCCTAGCCGAGGAGCCAGGCCTGTCCTGTGCTGGCATGGCTCAGCACAGGCGTCCCACCTATCCTGGGGAGCTCCTGGAAATGTCCACCTGCCTCCTGATCCCCACTAGTGGGCAGTACTGAGAGAAATCAGCAATCAGCAATCAGCAATTGTTAACTATCGAATTAAGGAACCAAAAAGTGTGGGGAATTCCTCCCGGTCCTGTACTGCTCTGCACCCTCCAGCCTGGTCTGTCGGTCCCTCTAAATCAGGGGTGCACAACAAGGGCCGATTTCAGGATTTTGTGCCAACTTCTGGTCTTATTTATTTAATTGACTTAATCATATCGTATCTGTCATGTGTATGAGTACACATGTCAGGTACGCTACAGCTGCAGACTGCAAGTGTATCTTAATGATTTTACTGTGCTCAAGTACAGGCTTGAACCAGGGTAATTCATAGAGCTGTCAGCAAATTCAAAACAAGGCATCTGGTTGGAACAAAAACCAGTACGCAGACCGGCCCTCGAGGACCGGAGTTGTGTACCCCTGCTCTAAATACTTTTTGCATGGGTGGGATGTCTGCCTCAATAGTTAAATCAAACAACCATATACAGTGGCTTCAGAAAATATTCAGACCACTTCACATTTTACACACTTTATTGTGTCGTATATTTAATTTTGAATTGATAAAATTGCCATTTTTGCCCATCAATCTACATTCAATAACCCATAACCCATTTTTTTTACTTCACTTTTTACATGGGTGGGATGTCTGCCTGTCAGTTTGCTATTGCTCATTGCAGTAAACAGAACGCACTATGACTGAGAAAGAAATTTAAAAAGCATTTCAAGAAATATGGTTCATAGAGGCTAATAAAGGTCAACATATTGCAATTGCGGTGCCTAATTGTTATTGCAAAGGTAACATTACCTTGCATCACTCTCATTCTACACGTAGCGCCCTAAAATGACCTGCGTGGGCAACGTGCATTAACTTTTACACCCTGCATGTATCCGAACAGGTGTGTTCAATTAGCCTGGAGCCCAGACCCACAGTCATCCCACCAGCAAGATAACAATGATTAAATGCTGAGAGGAAGAGGCAGCTAGAAGACAGGCAAGGTGCTGGAGTTTTTTGTCTGTGGGAAATACATCATTATGCAGATGAAGTAGTATCCTGGTGTGAATGGGAATGAGTGGGAGGTTTTCAAACTTTGCCACAATTAAAGGGATATTACCGCCACAAAACAACATCAACCTCGTTTAACAGATCAAGGTGCAGCCGATCACGTCTCTCTCAGAGGCTGGCTAAAACAGTCTCTACAATCTCAGCAGCAAAAGGTGTGAATTTGGTAGAGGTGTAAATCACAATTGCATTTAAAATATATAATAATACATTATATATAAATATATAAATATATATATATATATATATATATATATATATATATATATATATATATATATTTGTTTGCTTATTACAAGCTATAAACATGAAAAATACCAATACCAATAAATAAGCCAGAAAAAAAGGATAAATGAATAAATCCATGAATAAAAAAGAAGTAATTAGACAATAACTGTTAGTCTGTGCAAGCCTATTAACCAGAATCACATCATAAGGTAAGAAAGAAATGGCCTCCAAATAGCAGATAATGTTTGGGAAGAGGAAGTTCTTCTTGCATATTGGAGACCATTCTACAATCAATCTTTGAAAACCAGGGGGGAGAAGATAAGTGCTTTGACTACCCATCCCAGTGACTGATGCATGGTGGACTTCATGCCACCAACACTCTAAAAAGTAAAGGTTCACAAAAGAACCCTATAGGTTCCTTGGTTAACCTTACAGTTAATTTAAGAACCCTTCCTCTGTCACCAGTTCATATTTGAACCTTCTTAAAAACGTGTTCTCCTAAACATCCTAGGGTTGTTTGAAGAACCTTCTTAAATGAAGTTGTTATTTCTGGGATCTCAATCTCTGGGATGTATTCAAAACATTGAATTCATTGTTATGGACTATACATTTATTTATATGTATGATATGATATACTTTTTTGGGTTTTGAACAAGGGTTTTCCTGGCTCGTTGTATACTTTTAATAAACAATTCAACAAAAAGTATGGATGCTCTTTTTGTTCATGTCAGCCTGTTCTGCCAGCCTTACATTTGTAGACGAGTGCAGAAAGCTCAACCATCGCCATCTTCACAAAACTCTCTCCGGGGATCCAGTAGTTTACATTATTTGTACCCTACATTTTTTCGATGCACTGTGGGGAATATTAAGTGAACCATTTAGGGTGTAAAATTTTATACCGTAAATTCGCACACCATACAAAATGGCCAATCCCCTAAATAGTGGATGATATTGTACATAGGGAGCCATTCCGAACACAGCCCAAGATGAACTAATGGACAACTCGCTGTGGCCAAGAAGCAGCTGTTAGAAGAAGCAGTAGCCAATTGTCCAGTTACTTTTGGTTGCCCAAAATGGAGGGACTATGTATAAAAAGGTCTGCCCTTCCTACAAGGTTCAGCAGATATGGATATAAATACTCACACATTAAAACTAACAGTCTGCACTTTAACCTCATTTCAATAGCGTTTATATGTATGCACACACACACACACAATTAAATTCATTTGGCCAGCTTGGGCATCATTGAATTGTGTATGTGACATCATGTGCAACATGGTAGGATCAGTGTGTGAGTACAGTAGTTAAATTACGTATGATCCCATATTAGTCTCTTTCTCTCTCTCTCACCGACACACACACACACACACACACACACATGCACACACACGCACAGCTTTTCCATCCAGTAATAGAGTCAGCTAAGCTGTCATCTCCTAACAATCTGTTTACATCCCCTGCAGACGGATGTCTCCAGGGTATGTAAGCACACTCCTGCTCAGCCTCAGTAAAATCTGCATATGAAATGCACTTTGCCACAAAGCTCAGCACTGTTACATCTCCTGCGAATGTCTGTGAGAACATCATAACCTGCAAACAGAAAGCTTTACTGATGGCGGCGGTGGTTTCTGCAACACAAATGTGGATTTGTGACAGAAGTTCATAGAATCTAGTACAACTGGGGAAATCTAAGTTGTTGGCATTATCCCTTTTTAACGGCATACTGAAGAAGTTGAGAACTGATTTTTCAAGTTCAAACTACAAATTTCAAAAGTTCAGTAGACTTAAAAAAATCAACTGTAAATAAAGCAGAAACTTTTACTCGGGACAATCTGCCTTTAGGGTAGCAGGGGTAGGTATCTTTAATATTGTCCTTTTTCCGGGAATCATTCATGTTTACACTCAACAAAATACAAGAAATAAATGTGTAATACTGTAAGAGATTCTTAGTGCTGCGGATGGATGACCAAATCCAGTAGAAGGCTGGACAGTTTATAATGATATTTATTTTAACACACAGGGCAGATTGGCAACGCAAATAAACACTTCATCTTGAGTCTGGAGTGAGGGAGGCAAGAAGACCCTGAGGAGAGGAGCTAGGCCACCTTGCAGTATTATAGGGGATCAATACACCTGTATAACAGCTTGTTAATGCAAATATTTAATCAGCCAGTCATGTGGTAGCAACTAAAAGCATACACGCATACAGACATGGTCAAGAGGTTCAGATGTTTTTCAGACCAAATATCAGAATGGGGAAGAAATGTGATCTAAGTGACTTTGACCGCGGAATAATTGTTGGTGCCAGACAGGGTGGATTGAGTATCTCAGAAACTGCTGATCTCCTGGGATTTTCATGCAGTCAAAAACACAGAGGAGAAAGGCCAGGAGAAAGTGACAGCAACGCAAATAACTACACATTACAACAGTGGTGTGCAGAAGAGCATCTCTGAACACACAACGAGTTAAACCTCTAAGTGGATAGGCTATAGCAGCAGATAACCAATAAGTAAAAAAATAAGTCTAATAAATGCCTTATAAAGTCCAACTCTCTCGGAAACAGCCCATGTGCAACTCTTTCAATGTACCTGGTCTGAATTTAGGCAGAACAGATGTAATATTGTTATCGCCTTTAGCCAGGGCCGTAACCACACCTCTGCTCCACAAATAAACAATCACAAACAATAAAGAACATTAAAGGAATACACCAACATTTTAGGAAATATACCTTTTTCTGACTTAGCTAGAATTAGACACCAATAGGTGTCAGTAGCCTACCTCCTTCAAAGTGAAGAAACGCACCTTGCAGCACCTTCAAAGCTGTCCTATTTACACAAGGTATCGTGGATTTGAAATAATCGTGCGCAAAAAAATTTGTAAAAATGAGAGACGTTTTCAGAGAATTTAGACGGCTGGAACTATAACCACTGAACAAACATGTATCCTTCTGTCTTCCGCTGGTTGAGCGCAGTGATCCCCACTCCTTCTGAAGGTAGAGATAGATCTGGCAGAAGTAAAGCTAGCTACCTATTCACCTGAGTTTTGTTTACAAGCTTTGTTCACAAGCTTTAAGTGCAAGTGAGTGCACTTTGTGCCTGTTTTATTTTTTTTACCAAATATCATTGATATTGGACCCCAAAGATCAGTTAGGCTGAAAGTTAATCAAAGTTTTTCTGCTCCATAAAACTCTCATTGGGTTGTACTATTGAATGATCATTTAAAGATCTTTTGGATCTCCTGAAGGAGGCACTCCCATGGTTCCAATAATATAGCTCTTTATTTAATTACTCTTCAGTTCCACAAAAACAATGAATTAGTAAAGAGGTTCAAGAGCTTCATCCATCAAATTGGATATTAATGTTGTATCCATGTGTCAGCTAAATATCATTTTCACATAAATCTTGCATACAGAAAAAAACAAGATTGTATAATCAACAGAGCAAGGGAAGTAACCTCTTTGACCATTAAAGTACTTTTTTTTCAGATTTTTCCCTTTTTCTCCCAATTTAGTAGCCAATTGTAACCCCCTCTAATTCAATTTGAGTGAGTGTTAGATACACCGTCCACACCCCGCCCCCTGGCAGGCCGAGGAAGAGCGACACGCCTTCTTCAAGACGTCTCATCTCTCTAATCGTGTCTGTGGTTCGAAGGCGTCCAAGGCGCTTATTGTACGGCGAACAGCGAGCCAATTAATGCCGCTCCACATGAGCCGGCCAAATTTGGCTTTTGGCAGGACCACGAATCGAACCCCGGTCCCCGGTGTGCAACTGCAGCGAACTGCAACTGCAAGTCTGCTGCATTTTGGCCTGTTGCACCACCACGTCCCCTAAAGTACTTTTTTAATGAGAGCTCAAACAAAAAGTGTATCAATCCACTAACAACAGTTAATCAGTTTCACTATTTCAGTGGCTTAAATCCCCAACATAATTAATTTCAGTGGATTTGAACTTCCCTGTCTTTGAACTTCTGCTGCAGAAGCCCATGGGAGCTACATGAATCGCTCTTTTGTTTAGGAGATAGTTTTCTGTTAGTCAAACAGATAGGGAAGCAGTTGTCCTGTTGATCTATTTTTGCACTTTATATATTTTTTATTAATACATTTCCACAATAAATATTTAGCCTGAAAATTACCAACTTAATTTGTTATCAAGAGTGCTACACTTCATGAGCAGGTCCATTGATTTAAGCTTTTGGCAAATACCCAACCCCCATAAACAAGTCAAACACATTCCATAATTTCACATTCTATAAGCATAATAAGAAAATATTTTGAGAATTTTTTTCAGATGCTCACCAATATGAAATGGGGTCAAGTCACTAAAAATGCCCTCTATTGTGTTGTCAACAGTGTTTCAACTGTCTTCCTCAGAAATATTCACTCGAGAATACTCGAGAGGCTAGAGAGATGAGATTCCTTGGCTGTCTTACTAGTGCTTACAAAGTGAAGTCAAAAATGTATTCACCAATTATATGACACTATAAATTATATGATGATAATTTTGTTTAAATATGCCAATCACATCTGTTCTCTCAAGTGAATACCACAGACACAAATATTCACACTCTCTGGGTTCTGTCATTGTTGACAACCACTTAGCCTATATGTAGTTGCATATCCTTTGTATACCATGACTTCATGTCTGTGACCTATGAACATCATCAGAGTCTGGATATCTTATTTTCAGGTTGTCCTACAAGTGGTACTAAAACTCTTTGCATTTTAATGGATCTCAGTGGGAATTGGGGGGGTAGAGGTCTAGATTCAGCTGTAAACTATGCTGATACAGAATGGATCACATTTGTTGGCTAGACGGCTTTTAGTCGTCAAGGGTCCAAGGTATCAAATGACCACTGTGCTGCTCTCAGATATGCAGTAGATACTACAAGAATTGCTTCCCCTGAATATTTATTTCCATTCAATTCAACAGGAAAATTATGTATGAATGAATTTGTTTGGATCACAAATGTAATTTGAGTGTGGTTGAGATATTTGTTTGAGTAAAAATAAGAATTAGTGAACTATATCGGCAACTTACATTACAGTAAGCTACCCACCAGCAGGGGGTGCTGCAGCACCATCAGCACCCCTACTTAGGGCGGCCTGTAGCGTAGTGGTTAAGGTACATGACTGGGACCCGCAAGGTTGGTGGTTCGATCCCCAGTGTAGTCACAATAAGATCCACACAGCCATTGGGCCCTTGAGCAAGGCCCTTAACCCTGCATTGCTCCAGGGGAGGATTGTCTCCCGCTTAGTCTAATCAACTGAAATTTGGCTTTTGGCAGGACCGGGAATCGAACCCCTGTCCCCGGTGTGCAACTGCAGCGAACTGCAACTGCAAGTCTGCTGCATTTTGGCCTGTTGCACCACCACGTCCCCCAAAGTACTTTTTTAATGAGAGCTCAAACAAAAAGTGTATCAATCCACTAACAACAGTTAATCAGTTTAACAATTTCAGTGGCTTAAATCCCCAACATAATTAATTTCAGTGGATTTGAACTTCCCTGTCTTTGAACTTCTGCTGCAGAAGGTAGTAGCCCATGGGAGCTACATGAATCGCTCTTTTGTTTAGGAGATAGTTTTCTGTTAGTCAAACAGATAGGGAAGCAGTTGTCCTGTTGATCTATTTTTGCACTTTATATATTTTTTATTAATACATTTCCACAATAAATATATAGCCTGAAAATGACCAACTTAATTTGTTATCAAGAGTGCTACACTTCATGAGCAGGTCCATTGATTTAAGCTTTTGGCAAATACCCAACCCCCATAAACAAGTCAAACACATTCCATAATTTCACATTCTATAAGCATAATAAGAAAATATTTTGAGAATATTTTGAGCACCATCAGCACCCCTATTTATGGTGGCCTATAGCGTAGTGGTTAAGGTACATGACTGGGACCCGCAAGGTTGGTGGTTTGATCCCCAGTGTAGTCACAATAAGATCCGCACAGCCGTTGGGCCCTTGAGCAAGGCCCTTAACCCTGCATTGCTCCAGGGGAGAATTGTCTCCTGCTTAGTCTAATCAACTGTACGTCACTCTGGGTAAGAGCGTCTGTCAAATGCCATTAATGTAAAATGTAATGTACTTCCTGCACCTTTGCATGCAGGTTGAGCCAGGCAGCAAGGCAACTGTATGATTTCCAGAGCAGAGAAATTTGAGCAAGGGAGCAACAGCTAGTGGGCAGTGCAGCATGGCAGAGCAATGTAAAATGAGCAAGGGTCTGAACAGGTAAGGTTGGGGGTTTATATAGCCCCTCCCATTAGATCATGTGAGAGGGGTCACATAACTGTAACACAGTAGCAAAAGTACATCTATTGGGTCAAATGTAGAACAGAGAGGTGGGTGTCTCGGTGGCGCAGCCTGTAGAGCACTGACCGCATGCTCATTGCGAGCTGCGACGTCGGCGGTTCGAATCCGACCGTCCGACATTTGTCGCATGTCTTCCCCTCTCTCTCGCTCCCATTCTTCCTGTCTCTCTATACTATATACTGTCCAATAAAGCTGAAAAAGGCCTAAAAAATATGTCAAAAAAAAAAAAAAAAAAAAATGTAGAACAGAGAGAATGAAAAAAAAAAAAAAAAAAATCCATGGGTAGAAGTTAGACCTGATGGGACATATTATATACATGGAATGGGGAACATAAAAAACAACACCACACAAAATGTATATGCAAAATGACATTATCACCTGAACAACCACAATGGCACTTCAAAATGGACATATTATATTATATTACTAGCTGAACAAACAGATGCCTGTGTTAATTTATACTTGCTAAATTAATAGTTGAACTTTTTTCTCCTCTCATAAGAAAACTGTCAATGCAATCATCACTGTGGGGGGTTGGATTTATTATGTTTCTGGAATGTGATTCAATGCCCCATAAACAAATGTAAAAGGAATTATCTCTTACTGAAATAAGATGAAAACAAAGCTTTTAAATGCAATTTCCAATTTTCACCACAGCAAGCAGGCATATTTGGATTATAGAAGATGCATTAATTGGCTTTAGCCTGCAGTGCATAAACATGCATTTCACAACAAGACAATAAAACAGCTATTTCTCAAGCTCATCTTTAGGTCTATTCAAATCCATACATTTTTGACAGAGTAAGTTTTATCTTCAGATTCTTATTAGCCATGACCTTCTTCTCCTGCAGGCGGCTGGAGTGTGTTTTTGATCTTACAGAAATCTTTGCATCATTCCCCCTACCAAACAGCTGTGTTATTATTTGACGTCTTTCGTCTGTATGACTTCAAATTTCCAGACTCTGATCATTTTCGACAGCCGAAAACCTCCAATTGCTGTCGAACACAAATCCACCTCCACCCATATTTCCACTATTTCTTAGTACACCTCAGTTTCCACCGTCAGTTCCTCCAGAATCTGACACAAGCGCTGCCTTTTGTATTGTCTGAAACAAAGTTGTACTTCTCACAAACTTGTTTGCGAATAGCATGCTGACAGGGACAGGTTCTCTTTCTTCCTAGCATTCAAACCCTTTGCATGTCAGTCCAGCTTCCAGAGGCAAAGATAGGAACATGCTGTTTCAAGTACAGGCTTCAATTTGCTCTTATCCGTACAGGTTGTATTTTTTATTTTTTTGTTAAGGATTATTACCTTACCCAATCCCCTACCCCATAAACCTGCTTTTGTCATTTATTTATTCCACAGGGCTCCACATGAGGAAAAACTGTTGTCTTGCTCAAACTCTTTTCCCAGTGTGCTATCAGTTCCCTGCTGGTCTCTTCCTCCGTGCAGGACCCTTAAAAAGCAGGCCATTATGCATAACGGATTGGTACGAGAGCCAGGTGTTATAATATGAACACCAATGATTTTTTTTACAACACCCTTACCTCAAATTCCAACCCTTGGCTCAAAGTTTTAGCATGTCTGTCTGGGATTCAGGGACGATGTGGTGGTTTAAAGGCTGAAATATGCCTTTCTTTTTTGCCAGCTAACTGAGCATTCTCTTATCCCCCACTCGAGAAACCTGATTTTGTCACGTATTTAGTTCAAAGGGAACCGCATCGTCAAAAAACTGCTGACTCGTTCAAACTCTTCTCCCAGTGCGGTGCCAGCTCCCTGATGGTTTCCTCCTCCCCTCAAGACCTCTAAAAAACAGGCCATTATGCATAACAGATCATCGCAGCAGCCAGATGTTACAATCTAAACACTAAAGATTTTTTACAACACCCATACCTCACATTTCCCGGTACGGGCCTTGGTATGCGTCACGGAGAGAAAAGGCTTTGTCTTTCTAAGTGTCTGCACTGTGCCGATTTCTGCAAGCACAGCCCATAGTTACACATAATAATGCGTGGAAAAATAGCAAAAGGCACGGACACAAAGCAGCTTTACAGAGAGCTGGGACTGAACACCCCGAGAGGACGCCGAGGGCAACAGTGGCAAGGAAGAACTCCCTGGCTGGTAACAGGAAGACACCTTGAGCAGAACCTGACTCAGAGGAGGTAACCCATCTGCTGCTGGCTGGCATCGGTTAATTGGAAAATGACTGATTATATAATATACATGTATAATAAACAGGAAAAGTAAATTTTTTTCCCCTGAACATGTTTAATCCCCTAAGCAGAAAGCATTGCGTATAGACTCCAATCTCAATAGTCTGCTTAGTGAGTTTGGAGTTGGACGTTTTGAGAATAGCTTTTGCAGCCATTTACTGTGATGGCCCACAGGTACCCACTTTTTCTGGCCTCTGAAATTAAATCAGGCAGTAGGGCTTAATAGCACATACACTTGAGAAATATACTGTTAATATACTATTAATTCATAAAATGCATTATACTTTCTTTCTTTTTTTTTTCCATAGTACATTAACTGCTTCCTCATCTATGGTGAGGAAAGCGCTAAAGTTTGGAGGTTCAGTGTTTCTAAACAGAAATGGGTTTTATCAGTCTGAAAATAAACATTTACAGTTCTCCTTCATGGGCTCAGATCTTACCCCGTTGAACAGCAAGGGGAAAAGCAATATGGCATTAAATCTATCAAGACTGTTTTCACCTACCCAGTCCTTTAAAGAACAGTATGCATCAATGGAAGCAGAGAAGTAAAGGGAAGTCAATTAAGGGTACTGAAGATGGGCCTATAAATTATTGGAGCTCAAAGCACATGCCTTGCTGTTCCTAAGCTGTTAGTGCCTCCCAATGCCATCTGCTAACACAGTGACCATTTAATGGGTGCAGATAGAACAGACAAAATGGCACCCTGCTGAAAAACATTGAGTGGCCAGGCTGTCTTCACACCTGACTCCCAGGTAAATGGAGGGTGGGAAGTCAGCAGTTCTCGGCCCTCGAGGACCGTAACTTGATGATCCCCGGCATAGTCTTTCCCTGTCCTGTTTTAGTTCATTCAAAGACACCTTTGAATGAGATCTCCAGAGATAGTTTTTTTCTTCTCCAGAATGACCCAAACAGAATTTAGACACAAGGAGCTGCAGGCTAGGTTCCACTCTGTACGACTACATGGGTTTTTGGGAACGCGCCATTTGGCACCATGCATGGCAACAATATTACATCAAAACAGTCACTTAAACAACTGTATTGACATAAGCCTGAAATGCAATATTCTATCAACCGACCATGTTACGCATCCCGCGGTGATATTGACTCGCGCTCTGTGTTCTTGTGCTGGCCCTGTTCATCTTGGAAAACAACTGCAAATTAGGTAAGGGCTTGGAATATTCCATCAGTGATTGATTTTTGGTTGAGTAAAATGAAACTCCTGTAAATAATGAGGTCACAAGAGATACACAGTTACTGCTGCCGTCCCTCTGTATTGTAGCGTAACCTTCTGTGCATTACAATGACTGTGCTTATGTATGTACATATTCTCTACTGAGGAACCGCCATCCAAGCGGGGTGACCTGGCTAGCCGCCATCTTGTTGTCTGATGTAGCGTATCGACCAGAGGCCGAGGCTCTCAGTGAGTCAGTGAGAGAACTTTGAGCACATTGTTGGAGATGGAACTATTCATGGAAACATGAGGAAAAGGTAACCAGTACATTTGTGAGTATATTTTCTGCATCTAGACCTAGCAGGTAAACAGTTGGCTGGCTAGCTTGTAGGCAAGGAAGTTTGCTGCTTAGTTAGGACAAGCTTTGAATTAATTAAATTTCCTATCTGGATTCGATCACTGAAACCTGGAAGTGTTAAATAATTAATATCCAGATTTTTTGAGGGGCCTAAATGCCATTCAGACTTTGAACCCTTGATGGTACATAAATTGAAAGAGACTTGTACCAAGAGATCCAAAGAGATGTGCACTGTACACTATTCAATTAAATTCCATTGTATTTCCTTTTTTTCCGAAGACTGTCACAAAGATGTTTTACAGAGCAGCAGAGGGGGAAACACCAGGCCTGAACCCCTGACTAGCAGACACTTAAGGTACCGGTGGTGAGAGAACCCCTCAAACTGTGGTGAGATTAGAATACTTCAGAATTGATATACACTTCTATATACAGTAAAGCTGTCCTTCTGAAATTGCCCTCATATCTCTCATATTTAACACAAGTATTGAACTGGACTGAAATCAGTTAGAAGACTCACTCCCCTCGCCTTGTTCCAAATCTCTCTTCTGACCCTGGAAAAACTGCTTTGAGTTTTACACCGGTCTTGGAATAAAATTCCAAGACAAATTGAAAAATTCAGCCCTTGGCATCAGTGGGTCACTTTCATGACAGTGACCATGCTCGCAGGAATATGACTGCTTTATCATTGATGCTTGACTTACTATTGTCATTTTTAATGTATCCATTTGCATTGTTTTTCCTTTGCTGAGCTCCATAATGTTGGGGACAAATCCTTTTTTTGTATTGATTTGTACTACACAAAATGTGGTTACAGCACACATTCTCAGTTTTAATTTGGGGTATTTTTATACACGTTGGTTTCATGTGCAGCAGGTTTTATATATAATTCTGTTCACAGTCTTTTGTGGACAGCAGTCATTGGACCATCCACGTCCGCCTCCTGAATAATGTTTTCTGATTTTGTTGTATTTTTTGGTCATCATCTATAGAGGTCTTCCTTTGGCTACCAGGCCCCTTGTGATTACTGAGCTCACCAGTATACTCTTTCTTCTTAATGATGTTCCATACAGTTCATTTTGGTAAGGCTCATGTTTCACCACTGTCTCAAACAGTGTTTTTTTCTTATTTCCCAGCCTCATAATGGCTTCCTTGACTTTCATTGGCACAGCTCTGGTCCTCACATTGGTAAACGCCAATAGCAGACATCAAAGGCTATCAAAAGCCTAGAATCAAAACGATATACTGTGCTACTCTTATACCTGCATTAAGGAAGCAATGCAATACACCAGACTAATCAGAAACACCCGTGAAGCCAGCCAAGGTAAAACTGACTCATGTTCGGATCTTTCAGCAGGACAATGCGTCAGGAATCAGAACACTGAACCCAAGAGCGAGACCACAGAAGTTATCGTTAAAGTCTTTATTAACTTCAGAACAGATCAAACAGGCAAGAGTCGAATCCAGCAAACAGTGGCGACAGAGATCAGAAACGAGAGTCCAGGCAAAGGGTTGGTGCACAAGCAAACAGGTTCAGCAGGGATAATCCAATACATGGTCGTTATCACAAGCGAAGGGTTGAATATAAGAAGGTAAATCAGACAGAAACATAATCCAAGAACACGAGAACCTGACACAATGATCCACAGCATGCCTCCAAATCCACAAAATTGGTTAACTGACCAGAGTCAAGCAAAGACTATGGATAGGGAGAGATTCTCTATGAGGATAGCCTCAGATCCTTTTATACAGGTATGTGTTCTCTCACCTTATGGAAGAAGTGTTGGTATCTTGGCAAAGGAACAGGGCATAACAACGTTCAAAATGCAGAGGTGCCGAAGACTGTGACCACACAAAATGTACCATATTGCTGAGATTATACAACATTTGATATTCAATAATGGAGTTATTAACAAGAATTGAGGGTGACAATAATTCTGGAGGACACCGTATATGAATTTTCAGACTGTCTCCTACTCTGTGTCCTTGTAATTATTAATTAATCTCAACAAAGTTAACATTCCACATCTTCTGTAGATGAATAAGGTGGTTGTACTACAACAGCTGGCATTCTAGTTCAGCCTTGTCCTGTTCAGCCTCTGAGTGTGCAGCGTGCAGTTCACCTTCAGCTAGAACTCCAGGGACATCAGGTGACTGAAAACCTGCAACACCTAAAGAATTTATTCTCTCTCTCTCCCCCTCTCTCTCTCTCTCGCTCTCTGCCACCCATTCTTTCCTCCTCTCCTCCTGTACTGAACACGCTTCCAATTATTCTGGCTCTTTCTATGAAGGAAACAACACAGCGATCCATATCTTAGAAACAAACATTAATTACAAGAAAGTTATGCACATGTTCATTGTCAACCGCATGTTATCAATTAGGCAGTGAAAACTACATTTATCTCACATTACATTATATTTAGAGAATACGCACACATGGACGCACGCACACAAACACCGATCCTGGGCATCCCAGGCCATGTTGAAATTATATTGGGGGAAAAGTGTCGGCATGAGATGCCATTTCAGAAAGATGTGTCTCGACGTGCAACACAACGCGAAGTAGGAGACGCATGGCTAGAAATGTGTCCGTCCAGCATTGTGCAAATAACATTGTACCTGTCCAAATGTCAGTCAAACCATTCCCCCGTGGCAGGGTCTGTTCATCTCATGTCTGCAGTACACCGTCCTTATCAACAAAGAATTTACTTGAAAATGAAAAATAGATTTACTGCCATTTGTAAGTGAAGTTTAAGAGCAATTAAACAAATTTAGACGTAAAATAATGTTGCTGTTTCTCCATCAATAGGGCTGTAATGTAACGGAGTAAGAAATAATGCAATGCTCTCTTGCAGTTCCCACTGCTTCTCTCTCTCTAATTATGATCCAAAATTTCCTTTCAGCTCAAACCATGCTGTGTGTCAGCAGAGTGTCCTTCTCACCCAATCTGCTTACAATTGATCTGAGGGTTATTAATGTAGTTTCTGATGCGGTTGGCCAGTCTAATAAACTCAGTATTGATCTTGAGAAATACAGGCAGGCATCCACATGGACGCATGCACACACACACACACACACACACACACACATGGTTCTGTTTTTAAATTCAAATTGTACTGGGATTCCCTGGATAGGCTTAAATTGACTAATCTGTTTGGCATTGTGAATTTCTTTGTAGAGAGAGTAGGGTGGTGCTGACAGTAGAACAAAAAACTACTTCCCCCGTCTAGATGTGAAATACAAGGCTGTGTGGGACACTTTCATGACAAATATATGTTTACCTTTTGTACCATTTCTAACCAGCACTGTCAGATGAAATTCTACCTTTAGGTGTACAGTGGCTTGTCACACCATTTTCGCGTTTACCATCTTAGATACTTGCACCTTGATCCTCTGGGGTGAGTGACGGGGTTGCTGTGGTTTATCCACAGCAACATGGGTGATTGGAATAGATAGGGTACAACTGGCTGGGGAAATAAAATTTTAAAATGAAAAAGATTTTCATAAATAATTCTAATAATACTATTTAATACATTTGCACCATGGTTTGGAATATAATTTTAAAGATTTAACATAAAATACAGTCCTCCCTTCTCAAACATTGTGCTTAATTTGGAATGATTTACAAATATGTGACTACATGTTATTGAAGGTATATGCAGTAAGAAAATGGAAGACAAACAAACAGGGAACAAAAGGTTTATGCGCTATAATAGGCCAACCAAACGACAGGGCAGCGCGGAGTAATTTCACCGAGATCCAAGCTAATTGAAAGCCTTTAATCCTGATTCTACCTTGAATTTAATCGCTTCGAAATTGAGCCTTTGAAGTTTCTGACAATGCCGGAGCGTTCTTTCCAGGTCGGATGCGCAGTATATTTGGGTCAAAGAAGCTTACAAGCTTCGACGTCTGACCTTGAGTGTGGCTTAGCTCGCGGTAGGTACTTTGTTTGGAGCTACCCAGAGTGATTCAGATGAAAAAAGATCCCACTGTAAAGAATACATAATGATACTTCCCACAGGCAGATTTAATCAAGAACAAGGTAATAAACACAGGAAGCTGGCGGTAAGATTATCCACCGCACCGCATGTAATCATGCTTCCCTCCGCCTACATGGCGTTAATGAAAGGAAAATGCAAAGACTGGAATGAGAAGTGTGCTATCGATAGATCTAATCGGTGCACATATTGTGAAAATGTGGAGTTGAACCTAGATTCAACCTAGAAGTTTGTGCGCTTTATCTTGGAATTTGCATACCAAAATATATCATACTAAGTCCTTGCAGCTTGCCCTGCATTGCGGTCAGAGATATTGGGCAAAGAAAACGTAAGCAAGAAAAACTAACTCACCCTTACAATATAATTGGACATTTAAATACAAGCTTGTGGTTTAAAGAACAGTGTACAATTTCCCGTCATGGTTTTATTTAATTTAATTGTTTTAGTTTTTATTTGATTGCATTTAGTTGGTTCTCTGACATTATATGCATTGTATAACCACATCTCACTGTGCTTTAAGAATGAGTCTAAACTAGTAACACATGGCTTAACTGTTACACAATGGGTTTAATTCCATTACATCACAGTTGTTTAGCTGACATTTTTACCCAAAGTGACTTACAGTTGATTAGACTAAGCAGGGGACAATCCCCACTGGAGCAATGTGGGGTTAAGGGTTGGGATCAACCCAACAGTTGTGCAGACCTTATCTTGGCTACACCAGGGCTTGAACCACCAACCTTCTGGGTCCTACTGATGTACCTTAGCCACTAGCCTACATGCTGCCCATAATTTCAGAGAAGGCCAGAAATATTTTTTTTTCTGCATTGGAAATGTCCATTTATCATCAAGTATAATAAATATACTTTTCAAATATACTTTTTTTTTAAAAACAGAATTAATTAAATGTAAATGTATGTACACTATTAATAATTACCAGACATTTCCCAGAACATATGAGAGGGAAGGGTGAAAACCTTTTATGATCTATGTTGTGTTGGTGAGGGAATGCTCTCTCTCTCCATGGGGCAGACAAATGGGGAAAATCCAGAAGAGCTGCATCTTTCTCCCAGGGGAGTCACACGCCATGTGACAGACAGATTGTAGGCTTTATTTCTCTGCAGTAAGGTGAGTAACACTTTTAATTGTGTAATTACACAATTATTATACAAGCACTAAAAACGTGGGACATGTGAAATGCCTCTCTGATGCGCTTCCGCCACTCTCTGTCTGCTCCCCGTACACTTCTTTCAGCATGGCCAGGGTCTCTGTGGGATTTTCCCCCAGTTTAGCCCAGAACTTGATGTTCCTTTGCTCCAGATTCATAGCGTTTCAGAGTGCACTTCACAAGAGTTAGAAACCCACCTGTAAAAACAAGAATGATACGTTTAAAAAAACAAGACTGGGCTTATGCAGTGTTCAGATGTCGCGCAACTTTATAATGTAAATCAGCAGCCTCGGTCTTGTTTAATGTCCAGCTAATGTAAACGATAACTTTCTTAGGTGCGTAGAACACCCATGGACCCACAAAATGAATATCCCATGCTCACACCTCACTCCTCTCTCTCCTGTTTGGAGTTTGCTCTCTCTCTCACTCTCCTCCCATATCATTCAAAGGTAAATTACTTATGTGGGATACACCTGCTCTCTCACACTTTAAACCATGTTAGGTGAACAGTGTTGGAATGAAAGCCTTTTTTATACATAATAATTAAAAATTCTAAGTGCGGGAGAGTACAGAGCCAAAACCAAATAAATTGTCTCTGTCCAAATACATATGGACTGCACTGCATGTGCTGGGGTTCCCAAGTTAAAGTGCATCAAGCCACGTGTCTGCATGTTTATAACAAAACTGGCTGATCCAGAGTGGATGTCAAAGCTAATTTCTCCAGTACCGATAGCAGAAGTGATAATGATAATGATGTTGTCAATACACCGGGTTTTACTAATTGAGAACCGGTTCCCTTTAAGAACTGTTATATTATTTTATTTCAAATAAGACAAAAATTGGTGTTATTGTTTGGTCATAACACTGTCTTTGTTCTGTGTGGCTCTCTGTTAATAAAATAAAAACAACAAATCTGGGGTCGACTTTGTAACTTACAGGACTTGAAGTTTGTGGTGAAGGGACAGGCAAAAACGTCAAAAACCGAGCAGACAGGGCAATGTTGAGCAGCCACAACGAGGTTAAGGGCGAGCGAGGGTTGAAACTAGGAAGTCAGTCCGATGGGGCAGGCAGGAGCAGGAAGAGGGACGATGGGCTGGGTGGAGGAACAGGCAGGGTATCAGGAACAGGGAAAACAGACGGTAGAAACCAGGACACAAGCTCAAAGGCAAGGCACAAGACAATCTGGCACAGGACAAACAAACAGGCAGGCTTAAATACACAGGTAACGAGACACAATGGGATTCAGGTGAGTGGGACACGGAACTAGAAATACAAAGAAACAGATGAACAGGGAAACAGACAATGAAACAGGGCCATGGGTCGTGACAGAAAAAAACATGAAACATGGAAACAGAGAATGCAGTGGCACGGGACATGACAATGCCTTGGCGAATCAGAGCCAGTTTGGCGGCTAAGAGGAGGAACAACAGCATATTCGGCAGGTGATCATAATGGTTTGTTCATCTGTGTATTTACCATATAATTAGTAACTGAATTGCAGTACAATTATGCATTACAATACATTATTGATTTTACACAAGTATAATAAATTACTTGTGATTGTGTAATCACAGCACATTGTTGTTCCACTACAAATTACTGTGAAATACTTGGATGCTCTGGAATTAATTGCAACTAATAGCCATTCATTTCCTGTAATATCACATCAAAATACAGCACAATCACAGCAATTTGATATCACGTAATCAAGGCACATTATTGATGTTTTTCACAGTGTAATTTCCATATCTAGACCACACCAATCTAGAAGCAGCCAAGTTGAATATGATCAATTGATGTCTCTATTCAATGGAATAGCAATCGCTGATTTAACTCACACTCCACATATAAACAGAAAGTCCTGAACGTCATTATTTGTGAAATGACAGTTATCGCACAGAACAAAGTAATTTGTAATTCATTAGTATTTCAAGTTTACAGTATCAAGTCAAGTCAGTTTTGCAGGAGTTTGTGGACTGTTCTTGAACAAAGGCCTATATTAGAAATATGACACTCTGGATTAGAGTGCTCACATTTGCCACCAGGTGGTGGTGTAAGTAGCTACTGTGGAAAAAACAAAAATGTACGCAAATTTGCCGCTGACCAGCAGATCACCCGATCTGGCAGAACCGGAAACCACTGTATGTAATTTGCTGGTGGTAATAAAACTAATTATTTAAAAGAGAGCCATGGTGGCACATGGGAAAAGCATCGGACCTCCATGCAGGTATCAATCCGATGCAGGTTCATGTCCTGGCCCTGCCAAAAAAGGGAGCGACATAAATTGGCCCACCGCT
This sequence comes from Conger conger, assembly GCF_963514075.1. NCBI lineage: Eukaryota > Metazoa > Chordata > Actinopteri > Anguilliformes > Congridae > Conger > Conger conger. The sequence goes on along the minus strand of NC_083772.1, from coordinate 38,005,195 downwards.
CCGAGACTTGGCAGGGAGGATCGCCGCATACAGCAGCACCCCGATCATCCTGGAGTCACAGTCGTGAGACGAGGCAATTCAGCTTGGAGAAGGCATGTCGCTCTGCAGATCAATAGATAGTGATCAGGGGGTAATTGGAACAGATAGGGTACAATTGGTAACCAAAATAGTACAAATCTGAAGTAAATGTTTTTAATAAATAATAATATGAAATAACGTGAAATATCGCTGTATGTGTACTAGCTAGCGAATTATTGGTACATGTAATCACTGGAAAGGAAAATAAATGCTTGTTCAATTGATCACAACAGTGACAGAGACATGATTATAATGCCTGTGCTGAGATCGGTCCCTTTTCATTTCGTAGTTCACCGGCTAAGCTGTGCCGTCACCATGACAGTGGGATACCCTGCATGTAGGACTGTTGTAAGCTAATGGAAGGCACTCGATCGATCGGAGAAGGCCCTATTGTGCGATGAGACAGTGACAACCATTCAAGTTCTTTTTTGTGACTCGACAGCCAATAATGCACTGTCCTTGAACAAGTCCTTGATACAGTCAGTCCTTTCACGGATTTCTGACATTGTTCTTTCCTTGTGTAATTCAAGGGACTATGCCATGACTGTTGCATGCCATTCTTTCTATTGCCTGGGCCTTCTATTTTCATACTTTTGTCTGTTCTCCATACTTATGTGAATTTACCTTATATTATTTGTTAAATATTTTTTCACTCTCCAAGATGTGGATCTCATGGTGTATTCTTACCCTGTAACAAAGCCTATGCCATTAGAAATTGTGAATTTTAGACTCTTCTTGGACATTCATTGTAGAAATTCCCGTTACTGTGCCCATGTGCTTGTCGTTGAGAATGATACACAAAATGGTTGCACTGGCAGGCTTGATTTCTTCTATAAAATTAAAAAGTTAAATAACCTGGGTGGTGGCCTCCACTGAATCCAAACAGTGAAGTCTGTGGTACTCTTTCTCACCATCACTCCACAAGGTGTAGTTATAATGAGTTGCATTGTCATTACAATTTATGTTCTCTTTCTTTTTGTATGCGTGTGTTGTGCTGGAAACGTTTATACATCAATTATTATTATTTTTTTTTACTTATAGTATTATCTAAAAAAGGGTAGTCTTTGATTTTTAAAATATTGTTAATGTTAATTATTTTGGGGCAAATTATTTATATGAGTATCCTATTCAGAAATCTGTGTTTTCTAAAATAATGCTTTGCCGATTTCCAAAACATTTTTTGGAATCTGGTTGTTGGGATCAATAGGTTTTAGTGAGAGAAAAATGTACCATCTACTGCTTGCTTTTTGCACCACTGACCCTGAAAAGCACTAATTTTGGATTTTTTTGTCTCTCCTCTTGGTTGGTTCTGTTCCACTAGGCAAGATCAATCAAGCACAGAAAAGTATTTGAATCCAAAATAATTACATATTTCACCCAGGTCAGGTTCTGGACTATTTATTTGGTTTTTTTGTGGTTTTATTTCACATAGCGTGTATTGTGTATGTGTCTGTGTGCTTTGATAAGTGAGTATGCAAGTGGATGTGCAAGTTTATGAGAACACACAATTAAAACCACACAACTTTCATCTCAGTGTTTGCAAAAATCCTATAGAAAGCAGGATCTACAGGAACCTCCCCAAAAAAACTAAACAAAAATAAAATAAAATAAGATTGCAGACAGAGAACATGTTGCATCATTTACCATGGCTTCACAAAGCCACTCAGAATACTGCAGTTCTGCAAATCATGAGACTGATTTGCATTTTCAATTATTCAACTATAAATGCAGAAGGCATTCAAGGTTGAGAATCACCAGATGTTCATTTAGTTTCTTGTTGACAGATTTGTTTACCACGTGAGACAACTGCATTCCTCTTGTGCCTGGAAAAAAGAGAATATAAATAGCAGACTCCCTGGAATTTCGACTATAACATCAATGCAATGATGATGTGACTGGGCGGAGCTTAGAGTGTAGAGGCTCTGTGATTCTGCCACAGCAGGAATAAATGTTCTCCATTCAGTTCTTGGTAAATGATAAAAGGACTGCATTTACATAGTGCTTTTATCCGAAGCATGTTACAATTGATGCCTCTCATTCACACAAACATTCACACTCCCAACAACCACTGTCTGCCCTGCAAGGCTCCAACCAGCTTGTCGGAAGCAATCGGGGGTTAGGTGTCTTGCTCAGAGACACTTCGACACACACAGGGCAATCCTCTGACTGCCAGACGACTGCTCTTACAGTGGTGTGAAAAAGTGTTTGCCCCTTCCTGATTTCTTATTTTTTTGCATGTTTGTCACACTTAAATGTTTCAGATCATCAAACAAATTTAAATATTAGTCAAAGACAACACAAGTAAACACAAAATGCAGTTTTTAAATGAAGGTTTTTATTATTATGGGAGAAAAAAAATCCAAACCTACATGGCCCTGTGTGAAAAAGTGATTGCCCCCCCTGTTAAAACATAACTTAACTGTGGTTTATCAAACCTGAGTTCAATTTCTCTAGCCACACCCAGGCCTGATTACTGCCACACCTGTTCTCAATCAAGAAATCACTTAAATAGGACCTGCCTGACAAAGTGAGGTAGACCAAATGATCCTCAAAAGCTAGACATCATGCCGAGATCTAAAGAAATTCAGGAACAAATGAGAAAGAAAGTAATTGAGATCTATCAGTCTGGAAAAGGTTATAAAGCCATTTCTAAAGCTTTGGGACAGCGAACCACAGTGAGAGCCATTATCCACAAATGGCGAAAACATGGAACAGTGGTGAACCTTCCCAGGAGTGGCCGGCCGACCAAAATTACCCCAAGAGCGCAGCAATGACTCATCCAAGAGGTCACAAAAGACCCCACAACAATATCCAAAGAACTACAGGCCTCACTTGCCTCAGTTAAGGTCAGTGTTCATGACCCCACCATAAGAAAGAGACTGGGCAAAAATGGCCTGCATGGCAGAGTTCCAAGACGAAAGCCACTGCTGAGCAAAAAGAACACTAAGGCTTGTCTCAATTTTGCCAGAAAACATCTTCATGTTCCCCAAGACTTTCAGGAAAATACTCTGTGGTCTGACGAGACAAAAGTAGAACTTTTTGGAAGGTGTGTGTCCCATTACATCTGGCGTAAAAGTAACACCGCATTTCAGAAAAAGAACATCATACCAACAGTAAAATATGGTGGTGGTAGTGTGATGGTCTGGGGCTGTTTTGCTGCTTCAGGACCTGGAAGACTTGCTGTGATAAATGGAACCATGAATTCTGCTGTCTACCAAAAAATCCTGAAGGAGAATGTCCGGCCATCTGTTCGTGACCTCAAGCTGAAACAAACTTGGGTTCTGCAGCAGGACAATGATCCAAAACACACCAGCAAGTCCACCTCTGAATGGCTGAAGAAAAACAAAATGAAGACTTTGGAGTGGCCTAGTCAAAGTCCTGACCTGAATGCTATTGAGATGCTGTGGCATGACCTTAAAAAGGCCGTTCATGCTCGAAAACCCTCCAATGTGGCTGAATTACAACAATTCTGCTGATGAGTGGGCCAAAATTCCTCCACAGTGCTGTAAGAAACTCATTGCAAACGCTTGATTGCAGTTGTTGCTGCTAAGCGTGGCCCAACCAGTTATTAGGTTTAGGGGGCAATCACTTTTTCACACAGGGCCATGTAGGTTTGGATTTTTTTTCTCCCTTAATAATAAAAACCTTCATTTAAAAACTGCATTTTGTGTTTACTTGTGTTGTCTTTGACTAATATTTAAATGTGTGTGATGATCTGAAACATTTAAGTGTGACAAACATGCAAAAAAATAAGAAATCAGGAAGGGGGCAAACACTTTTTCACACCACTGTACCTCCTGAGCCAATGTCCAGACTGTTACAGACTGTTCTGTAACATTGGCGGATTTTTGGATGGAATAACAGACCAATATGGTTTCTCCTGCCCATATCCTATTCTTCTCCATTTGTCTAAAAAGACAAAATTGATCTGATTACACTGCTGTGTTGAAATGCCTCATTATTCATGCAATAATCCATTCATCCATCTAACAAGCTTGTTCCGGGTCAGAGTTGCAGAGAATGCTGGAGCCTATCCCAGCATGCATTGATAGGTTGGCAATCATTTGCAGGGCATAATAATGTGTTTATTAACTTTGGTTTGGCACAAAAATATTTACTGATGTCAATAAATGAAACAAAGGAAATGAACAACAGAGACTTGAAGTTGAAACATTGGTAATTACGTTTTGGAGCTTGTAAAAAAAATGTAAAAGTGTGTGGTATTCCTTTATGTTTTTATATAATCACTACTATCACAATAAAATTGCAGTGTGTGGTATTTTGCTTTTTTGTTTAAGAAAAAGAAAACATATCAATGAGTTGCGTCTTCAGAATCTAGCAATGTTAAAACTAAAACTGAAAATAAACCTCCCCAAAAGTGGCAGACATTTTTTATTCATTAAGTAATAAAAATAGCTGCAAATGTTGGACAGGTGTAGACCAGGCCAAAGTAGGGCCCACAAAAGACTACCCCTGATCTCACACAGAGTTATTCTTACTTCCAAAACAAAACTAAATGGTGAGTCTTCCAGATGATTCCTACTCTGACCCAAATCCTTAAAACTTAAAACCTGAAAACTGCACAAGCAAACACAAAGGGAAAGGGAAAGGGGAAAAGGTCCATATAAAGGTCTGTATCAGAGTGCCAAGTCTAGCCACAAGTCTGCTCCAAGCTCATTCTCTCTTCTTCGGCTGTGGCAGGGTTTATGTAGAGTCACAGGTAGGTGGAGGCAGCTTGGTTGGTTAGGATTCTCCAAATCGCAGGGAGAGGTAAAGACACTGGATCATCAGCAGGGGGTAAAGTTACCAGTATGTAACATCAGTATTTCCACAGAATCCTGCTGGATTACAGATGCCCTGAGCCTGTCTTTTCTGCATGGAGAGGGGACCCCTTTCTCTGAGTCTGAGTAGCCTGTCTGAGATGTTGGTCTTTTTTATTTTTCCCCAGTTGCAAAGCTCTGTTTATTATGTCAAATTAATGAAGGCATTTATGTGCTCGAGGTACTCAGCATTTCATCAAACATACTGTCATCTGCAGTAATTTAGCATACTAACAGAGTCTTTTTGCAGGCTTTTTTGGCACTCTTAGTCTAGGCACTAGCTGTGTTGTCACTGAGAGACTGCCCACTATAAGGGTGTTTAAGGGCTTATTGGGGCTGTATTCCAGCAGTTTAAATGCATTTTACCATTCTGTCTTTAAACCAAGCTAATTAGGGCTTGCTTGCTGAAACAACAGGGCCCATCTTGTGATGTTATGCACACCAGTTTCTACATTTCTACTGCAAATTGGTGACAACTGCTTTAATTAAAAGGATAAAGCTGAATACTGAGATACAGAGGCATCTTTTCACTTGACTACTTTTGCATAAACTTTGGACTGTAATTTACATTTTTCATATAGCAGAGTTCATACTTCCTGAAATCCTTTATTTCCTATTAGCAAAAACATTAAAAACAAAAAAACAATGATGAAATAAAGGTTAGAAAGTGAGAATTGTGAAAGTGTCACACATACCCAATGGAGAAGAAGGAATGTAAAAGCGATAAATAAAAAGTCAAGGATAAATAATAACTATTGAAAGGACATTTTCACATTGTATTTAACCTCAAAATGTGTTGGGCAGTTGTAATGGGTAGTACTGTGCTCATATTTTGTATGGAAGCAGAGCTGAAGGCTGCAGATTGTCTACTTATTTTAAAGAAATATTCTTTATTCATGCTCACTGTGGTTTTATTGCCGGTGTAGCACAATAACAGTCGGTTCTAAAAGAATCAAGGTTGTTCTTGAAACGTTTCATCAAATGTTTGTGATTGCATCTGCCGCTCCGCCCAAAGGCTGTATATCCTCAAGGACGCTCGAGTCCTCACGATTTGATCAGCCATTTTGTAGAATACAAGAGGAAACTCGGCATGAATCAATACAGAAATGCGCCATTATCTCCTGGTTTATAAAATGATATGTCATAATTCATTTAGATTTCTGGTTCATTCAATGGAAATAGTTGGTTTATGCCCAAACAAAAAGTGCATGTATATCGACATGACATTTTCTCATTGAAATGAAATTTTGCTAACAGTGTCCTGGCTTGCGGCTGCTTGGTGTTCCATCCTGTTGAGCCACTTACCCTGTGTATGGGTGGGTCTTACGGTCTGAAATTCAATCCACAACAGACATAGTAGTCAGGCCTGGGTCAAATACATAATTGTTTTGGATTTAAAATACTTTTCTTTGTTCGACTGATCTTGCCTGGTGCAATTTAGCCAACCAAGAAGGTGGGGTTTGATATTTTCGAGAGTATATCATTGGTTCCCATACACCAGACAAGCTCAGTAAAGTGTAGAAAAGTATTTGAATTCAAACCCGTCTGACAGCAGCCCTGCTGGGTTAAGGCCCATCCAACTATAACAATCAAGACAACAATGTGAGCATCCACACTGCTGAATGATAAAATGTATATTCCTGAGTAGCAACATGCTTCTGAAATACTGGTAGGATGGGGAAATGTATTTCTTACCTTACATGCCTCGGGAAACAGTCCAGTGTTAGAGAGGAGTATAACCTTTCCAGAGCGTTCGAGAATGCAGAGTTGCCAACTCTCAGGGCTGTCTTGGTGTGAGATTAAATGCTCCCCTCCGAAACAAATCGTTATTTATAGCGTGAGATGCATTGCCCTCTATGTAAAAAATCACAGTGTGACGGCGTGAGTCAGAGCCAGAAAGTGTGAGGCTCACGGCATATGTGAGAGTTGCAACTCTGGTGAATGACGCTTATTCACATAACCATTAAATAACTAATTTAAATAACCATAGCCTGCAAGCTTATGAATTGTAAATATTTTATGATTAACACATACTGACAACTTGTGCTTTGAGCAACTAGGTGTAGCTGTCCTGATCCACATGTACTGCACAGTACTGTTCCTTTGTTTGTTCAGACAAAGTGTACAACGATTTACTGCAGCTCAGAAAAGACCTGAATCAACACTACCAAACACTGATTATCTTCAATATTTATCAAGAGCTAATACAACTCTATATTCCTGACAAGGAAATATAAAGAGTATGTATATTCAGTATTCTGTATATACAGTATAATAAGATAAGTGAAAAAAGTATATTGGTATTTGTTGAAGGTCAAATCATTTTAGTATTCAGTGTGTTAGTATCGCCTTTTGTCTTGAATTGTCCCTTCACACTGCCTGGCATTGATTCCACCAGCTTATCATCTTCCATTTCATCCAAGCACTTTCTCAACACTTCCCATAGAGATTTGTTGATGTTATATGATGTTTGGCCTTTTCCTTCTTCAGCTGTTCCTACAGATGTTCAATTGTGTTAATTCTGTTGACTGTGGTGGGAATGTCATCTTAGAAAGCTCTCTAATTTTATACAAAGTGACTTACAGTTGATAGAGAATCCTCCCTGGAGCAATATGGGGTTAAGTGCTTTGCTCAAGAGCCCATCAGCTGCATTGATCTTGTCATGGCTAGACCAGGGCTTGAACCACCATCCTTCCAGCTCCCAGTCATGCACCTTAGCCATGAGGCTACATGCTGCCCATAAATAATGAAAACAACCAGGGCTTGGTAGCCCATTTGTAGGCATTGCTACATTTGCATGACATTAATGGCATACTATGCAGGATTTTCACCTTGACAATATTATAAAACAAACTCTGACAACCCAATACCTTGCTAGTCTACTTGTATTTGTTATTAGCTATCAGCTTATTTCCTCTCCTGGGCAGGGAGCACATGCCTAGCCTCACAGACTTTCAGAAGACATCTGACTATAAAAGCGACAATGAATTGATGTGTTTGTGAGAATACATGCTTATGTTAGCAAATTATGTTAGGGCATAGAGGCAGACTGAAATCCACTAGAGGCTAGTATAACCACTAACGACGTTTAGCTAAATATAAACACAAGTAACGTCCATTAAAAAAAGGACATGGCTTGTGTGTTTTATGAATCATATTAGACTGTGGTTTTCTTAGGTCATTTCTATCACATCATCTTGGGGGTGTCAGTGGGCGGGGTTGAGAACAGGGGTGTATGCGTTTGTATGTAAACAAGGGCCACACCACGGCCTAAAATTCTGCATAGTCTGCCTTTAAGTGGTTTCTTGATAAATCATTTTCCCAATTTTAATCAGAGAGCATTGTGATATTGTTCATATATTTCATGGACTAATTTTGTTTTCATGGTTTCATGGTTTCCTCTTGGAGCTTTAAAATGAAAACATGTTCATTCCTACAATGCTGGCAATTTCTCAGGTTTGCTCATTGGCACCGTCTTCAAACCATCCATCAATGGCTGAATATTTCCACCAAATAATCAGCTGCTGGACATTTCACATACAACTGTGATTGTGATTGAGGCAGGTTATTCTGTGCCCATGTAATAAACTTTTAATGAAATAATATTGTCGCTAACAAATGTAAAGGTTTTCCGCAGATATTTTTAAATAGAAATTAAAAAAATATTCAACCAGTATAATCAGAAATACTGCTGGGAGAAATACAAATATTACCGCAACCTTATTTCATATTTTTATGACAGAATACAAACTGTAGGTCAAACAGAAAATACATGACTGGGATAATATTGGAGGATCAGTTCAATATGCTAAATGCATGGATGACTCTGTGCCAACACTAATCATGATCGTATACTGTATCTTTTAGAAAACATTCTGTGTCATTGTGATATTTTCATAAGGAGCTCATGCGCTTCAGCAGGGTTTTTCACCTGAGTCTGAATAAGACATCTTGTCGACACTCATTTGTATATTTTTAAGCTTTGCCAGGAAGAAAACCGGAACAGCCACATTCAGGTCACGTTCTTCTCAAGGATGCAGGCCACACGTTAAGAACTCCACATCCGTTTCATAAACAAATAATACACAAACAATACATTGTCATATTTATATAAATAAGCACATACTAAAACCGATGCAGAAGGCTGAACCGTGCACAAATGTCTGTCACAGTTGTTTATGTGTGGAGCATCCTCCGTGCTGGTACTTTTATTTATTTTTATATTTTCTTATCCTCTTAGATTTTTTTATTATGGTGGCCCTTTCAAGTAGAGTGATCTGGGCATTATTAGGATGTCCTGTCCCTCATCAGTCTCCATGTCACTGTACTGTATTATTCTAAAGCCATACGAACATACCAGCATGAGGGCGCCCAGTTGTACTGACTCATGCTGTCCTAATGAAGTGAATGAAAAAGGGCTGAAAAATGCAGTCGATATTTATTATGCCATTTTGGATGATTTCACAAAGCCATTATTAAAGTAAGATATTTCTATATTAAAATATAGTTTGGTATTTATTTTTTCTATTATAATCTCTGTAAAAGCATGAGGGGGGCACTGTAGTATGACCATAGTGAAATGTCCACTGCTCTTGTCTTCAAAACGTTGTGTGATAAACAAGCGTGGACTAGCATCAGGAGCAATTGGCTCAGGAAGTTGTGGAAGGGTCAGATCAGGCATGGGATTATTATACACAGAAAATATCACTTGCCATCTTCCTGTCTCCTGCAAGGCTGTCTTCTTACACATTTATTAATAGATTTGATAGCTTTATTAATAGATAACTAGTAACAGGATCCATATTTACAGTGCAGTCCATAAGTATTTGGACCATAAGTAAATGCCTGTAATGTAGTGTAAATAAAATATCAGTTATGGTCAAATATGGTTCTCATTCTCTGCTGCAATAATATGCATTGGTGAACTCCAGATAACGGCAACAGTAGTATGTGATGTAGCCCACTGATGGCAGAAGTCTACTGAAGCCTCGATTGCCCTAGTAAAGATATAGTATACAGGTATAATGGCTTCAAATGCTCCCATTATAATATTACGTACCTAGTAACTTCAGCAGACTAGTGAATAGTTATTACTTTCCCATGTTATTCAGCAGCGGTGCACCGCCACATAAGTAAAATGTAGACAAATATTACTTTATCGGTTCTTCTGTTGTTTGAAAGATTTTCGCAAATAGGCTACAATAAAGTGGTAAACAGTGAAATGTGGGGTTTGAGAATGTTAATTTAGCAATCTCATCCAATGACGTTGAGAATTTTAAGCTGTAGAATGGAGTATACCGTTATGTTTGTATTGGAACAAAACAACGTTATTTTGGGGTGTGGTGGGATAAATGAAGCCCCTGAGTCATACAAGGTATTCGCTCTATTTGTATATCCAAAAACGGATTCAAAATTGAATGGTTCTGCCTTTAATCAGACCTGACCACAGCTATCAAATGTAGCTTTCTGTAATATTAATGGATAAATTAGTGACTTAGTTAGTGATTTATTTTTGTATTTTTTTGCAATGTTTGTATTGAAAATAAAACAAGTTAGATGAATAATTAATGCCTGTGGGATATTTTTTATTTAGTAGAACAAAATTGTGTTGTGCTATCCATGCAAAACAGTTGTTTAATAAAATAGAAAAAAAATGTTCTGCAGTGCCACTTTTCATGTAATACCACCTGTATTAGGGCACAGGGCACTGCACAAGAGCCTGAAAAGCATGCCCAATGTTGTCTAAGCCAATTTTCAACACGGTATTTATTTAAAATGGAATTTTCTGATTTCCCATGCCCCCCCCCGACTGGTGTCCTGGAATCGCCCCTGTTCTCAAATCACCTTCGCTAAGTGTTATTTGTCCACGAGTACATCATATGTTTACTGAATTTTAACAGCATATTATCAATATTCAGTTTAACAGCCTCATGACACCATATACTAAAATATCTGTGTAGAGCAGAAGGCTTGTTTATTGTTGCTTGTAAATGCTATGTGCTGCACTTAAAATGGGTTTAGTACTGCTTGAATGGGTAAGTACAGTAGCCTCCTAATGGCAGTAGTGCTGTGGAGAGATTCACGATCACGATCACAATCACCGTTCTGTGGAAAGGATTTCATGCAAGACGATAACAGTTGCTTAAGTGAGAAGATCATGAATAATATCTCGTAAACAAGGAATACCCAAAGTCAAAACAGAACGTTCAGAAAATGTTGAGAATCTGACAAGTGGGCTGCATTTTCTGAAATTATTTGAGCATTTGTCATAGGCAAATTTATAGGATTTAGCTCTGATTTATTTGTTCCCCTTTCATTCACGTCGTCCTTGCCCGCTCTGGAAAATAACACCGCGTTGATTTGAATAGGCCTTTGATACATTTTAATCTGCCCTATGTGCCGAGCATAGTTAGTGGCACAGAGTGTCTGATTTTTCCTCCCTTTGCCTGCTGGCTTTCATCTCTATCTGTCCGCTAGTTTATAGCTGTGACTTGGATGTCATTGATGGTTTATTCTATCAGGTCCTCCTCATTTTGTCTTCTTGTTTTCCAATAGGTATTCCCCTTCTCTGCTTCCATTTAGTCCTAATACAGTTTGTCACAGGACTGAGAGGGCGAGAACGGTGGACTGCTGACAACGTGACAGAAAAAAAAAAAGCAGGTGATTTCTACTTTCAGTTTGCCACTGTGTTTCATGGCAAAGGCTTCCTTTTGACGGTGGTCAGGATGATAAAACCACAGGCCTGCCTGCTCTCGTCTGCCTCGTGAGCTGGTAGCAGAGGTGTCAATCTCCTTTGTCACATATTTACAAGATCCTTCGGGTTCTTCGTGGTTCGTTAAGGCCGGCTTTACGGCCAGCCGAGGAGACAAAGAACAAGCATCTCTTCGCAGTGAGCCGGCACCGCTGCAGCAGAAGCCATTGATCGGACGGGAGCTTGGGAGCTGGGTGGCCTGCTGCTGGAGATGTCAAACGGCTTGCGCTTCAGAAGCATGTCTAAAACCCCCACCACAGCCGATCTATCGGACCAGCGATCCCATTTAGCCAGCAGACAGTCAGCTCATGCCCATCATGCAGATAAGCAGGGTTGGCCTCGGTTAGTACTTGGATGGGACAACTGCTGGCGAATGGATTTGTCGGGCCGGTGGATGGCAGTCTTCAGTCCCAGATGTATCTGGCAATCCTGAGAACGACACGCCTTCTTGAAACTGCAGCATCTCACCCGTGACCATGATTCTGAAGCGCTATTGTGCACAGCGATCCTACTAACCCCTGCCAAGTCCCTCCCTCGGAGCGGCGAGCCAATTACACTGCTCCACGAGAGCCAGCCAAACTCGGCCTTGGCAGGACTGGGAATCGAACCCTGCATGCTACCGTGGCTCCCCATGAATCGATTTTAAGATAAACATATACTGTGGAAGATACCAGAAGAAAAAATAAAATAAAATAATAATAATGTAATACACCTATAGTGGCTTTGCAAATCATTGTTATAAGTATTCAGACCCTGAATTTAGTACTTTGTAGAAGCCCCTGTGGCAGCAATAACAGTTTGAGTCTTCTTGGAGAAGCTTATACAAGCTTTGCACACCTGGATTCCGGCAGTTTGGCCCATTCTTCCTAGCAGATCCTCTCAAGCTCCATCAGATTGGATGGGAAGCGTCTGAGAACTGCCATCTTCAGATTTTAATACATTTGCACAAAACTCGAAAAACATGTTGTCACTTTGTCAGTACGGGTTATTGAATGAAGATGGCAATTTCATTCATTCAAATTAAGCTCCATTGATCTTGCCTGGTGCAATTGAGCCAACCAAGAGGACCAGAATACACCAAATAAGCTTGGTAAAGTGAAGAAAAGTATTGCAATCCAAAACAATTACATAATTGACCCAGGTCTGAACTCATTAAATTAAAACATAGAGGTAATTGCATACAATAAGTTGAGGGTCTGCTTAAGTGTACACAACCTAGTATGTTCTAAGCTTTACAAAGGGTATTATATCTATATTTATACGGTCTTCTCTTTGTCAAAAATACATACGTAATAAGGCAGGCAAGTTAATCTGTAATATTTTTGGGTCCGACACCAGATCATATTCATAAAATGGCTTCGAAAACACCAGCCTTGATCCACTTTCTAAAGATCAGTGAATCTTGTTCACACCCACTGCGCTGTAATCACAGATAATGGTAACAAGATGCCTGATAGCTTGATAAGTAGCCACTGTATTTAACTCCTACAGCAGATTTCCAATTTAGCCATGCAACCATGTATGTTTTTGTCAATACTTTCTTGTGGAAAATACTCCAGAAGGACATTAGCAAATGTTACTACCAATCTGTGGCTATCCTAACATGTTAAAGCATGCCCCGCTGAAGCAGATTTCTGATGAAAAGGGTAGTAACGCTGTTCTAAAAAGGAGTGGTTTGTGCACCTTGACTATTGGATTTGGCACTGCCCATTGCTCATTGATCTTATTCGTAAAGCACAAAAGACAGTTACGCTTTAGGAATAACAACAAAGTTAAGGTCATACAGGGGTTGAGAATGGGAGCACAAAAATGTAAGGTGCGGCTCATCCCTGTCCAGAGATGAATTTACTATTCCGAGTGAAACTGTGACTCTGGAAGGCTCTCTCCCTGTGCGACTGCCTTCCTTAGTTCATGTCAGAGGCAGAGGGTTCAGTAAACAGGACTGTAGGTGGGTAGGCTGGAGGTGTGACACAGGTGTGCGTGTTGTTGACAGGTGGCTTTCTGCATGCTCCTGGAGGTGTTGAAAGAACAGTTGTTGATTCAGTACTGCAACCCTTGTATAATGTTTAATTTTTCTTATTTTTAACATGCGTGAACCTAAGGCCCTGTTGTTTAACAGCAATGTGCAAACAAAAACAGCGAAGAGCGCACTAAAAATACAGCGAGTGGTGCACCCACAGTACCCTGCTGGCCTAAATGAGCGGTCTTGCGGAAAGCGATTAGGAATGCGGCGAAACAACATGAAGTGACTTGACTGTGGCGGGAGATAGCCGTAAACAATTCTGTTCACATCAAAGGCCCCTGCTGGAGCGTTTCAGCATTTCATCGCCTGACAGGAAACTGGAGCCAATGTCACCCGGTTTCAGGAGCGGCCAGGACATTATTCAGCGAATCCCATTTCCCTCGGATGGGAACGCCGGCCCATTCCGTTTCCGTCTCCATTTATAGGCGCATCCAATCGCTCAAATCCTCAAGGGGGAAAGAGGCCCTGACAGGACTGGAAGGACTCAAAGGTGAAAAACGCGGCATCCATTTTACTTCAAGGATTAGCAGCCCTGACAGCGTTGCATTCCACTCTGGCAGAGGATATGTGCTAAAGTTTTTTTCAGACGATGAATACAGATTCAGAACAAAAATTCTGCTGCATACATTGCATTGTACTACTGGATTAATATGACAATGTTTGCAAAAGCACCTTCACTTAATGTGTCCAGTCACTCAATGTTTCCATTTTTTTGGCTTCTGACACTGCCTGGGTACACAATCGTCGTGGAAAAAAAGCATTTGTATACAGTGGTTTATTTCTTAGCTGTCTTTTCACCCATCACTCCAAGATATATAATCACACCAGACAGGACAAGGATTACCTTGGTCCTGGAGTTCGGGAGGGTCCTTTTCCTCTATGAACATAATATTTCAGCTCAATGGACACAGATGATAATATTTTAGAGGTATACTCTTAATAAGCCTGAGGCTTATAATCTATGATCGCACTGCAGTCAAACTCTGACAGAACCTAGCCCTAGTGCTTCATTGTCATTTTATGAATAAAATCCAAGAAATAATAAATCTGAAAAAGATATATGTATTGTCTGTTGCACAGCCTAGTTAAGAACTTCTGGTTTGCAGGCATTCCAGGGGAATTAAGATAAATGCTTCTAAATGTATCTTGGCTTTTATTTCAGAACTACCTACCAAGGAACATTGTAGGAATTACCTTTTAATATTCAGTTATGTTTTCTCGTTAAAAAATCATCTGAATTGTGGATGACCACTTATGCTAATTTTGTTACATTATGAGACGTGCCTAGATTATGTTCCTGTGACATTTTATAAAAAGTCACAATGACTACATTCTAAGTCATTTTGCAGCATAGTGTCATCAGAATAACACTTGAATGGAATTGAATAGAAAATCCAATGAGCTGTTTTGTGTTATTCTGAAACACATTGCATTCATCGCTAAACGGTATGCCAAAATGGCATGTGTGTTAATTGCAGAACATGATAAAGAATATTTTCTGATTCATGACAGCTGAACCATGATAATTAATTTTTAAACCATTTAATGCTTCCGCATATGCATACTAATTCACTGCCGGAATATTGGTGTCATAGATAAGATGATCATGTCTGTGCAATTGCCAATCAGCAGAGTTGGCAAGCTAAGCTGATTCAGAGTGAAATAGTGTCATGTGTATCTGAGCAGGTCACTTGGGTTTTACCCGCAACAAAAGCAAGTATTATATTCACTCATTTAGGTGTATGTACTGTATATTACTCATAATAATGAATCAAATGTTTTGGGTAAAAGATCTATTCTGGCTGATGACTCAGTGTTGAAATGGACATGTGAAATTACACACGTATCTAAGGGTCAAAACCCCTGGGATGTGAATTTGCACTCTAAAAATGGTTCCAATAGGAACCCTGTGACTCCATAGAAGAACCCTATCAAGTTCTTTGTTGGGAAAAATGGTTCTCTGTCTGACAGTTTTCATACTTCACACCTATGGGTTCCATAAACAACTAAGAAGGGTTATCCTATGGAATCAAGCCAAAGAACCCTTTTTCCCTAAGAATGCAGGACCATTTTAAGAGGGTAAAGCATCTCTCAACAATGCAAAAGGTGTTAACAATTTAGGAGTTGCGGCTGTCGTCGGAAGGGAAAAATCGGCTTAGACAGAGAGAGGGGGATATTACTAGCACACACGGTGGGTGGCTATTATTTGCATGTACAGCCATAGGCCACAGTCAATGCTGATGAATTCAGGTTTCCACTTGGGATGCGGTGCATGTCACTGCTAATGCAGGATGTGCCGTCTGAAATATTTACTCCGAGCTGCAGAGCAGCTGTGGCAGTTATAAAAGATAAGAACAAATGACCTGTGCGTTTGGTGGAGGGTTTGGCTTCATCATGGCCAACCTGATCACCCCCTTTCTTGCTCTCTTTATTTATTTATTTTTTAGGCCTTTTTCAGCTTTATTGGACAGTATATAGTATAGAGAGACAGGAAGAACGGGAGCAAGAGAGAGGGGAAGACATGTGACAAATGTCAGACGGTCGGATTCGAACCGCCGACATCACGGCTCACAATGAGCATGTGGTCAGTGCTCTACAGGCTGCGCCACCGAGACACCCCGCTCTCTTTATTTTTAACACGAGAAAAGGTGGTGTTTTTTACTACCTAAAACCCAGCTGGAATCAGTCCAGCATTTCGACGTTGTTTTCTGCAGCACGACAACGTAATTTCATCAGCATTGTGAAACCAAATGCTGCAATACTCGGTCCCCTATTATAGTATTTTTCAGCTTTAAGATCAATATATCAACATGTTGATAATGTTTTTATGGGAAAATATTGCAATACGTTTTTAACAAATATATAAATCATAATAAATATATGAAGTTCACCCTGAAAGCTGAACGGCCATTTTGGGTGGGCACTGCATGTTTGTTTACATGCTAATTAATGCTGGTTAATTGATTAACTTACTGGGAAGGACAGGAGGGCTCTTACCATCTGCTGCCCACACTCACACTCCACAACAAAACAAACAAACATAGCATCCATAAATCAACCGGTACACTATACATAATATGTTGGATCTCAAATTTTAAGTCAGGAAAACCAGAAACTAGTTCAAGAATCAAGGGTCCTGCGGGAACTGTCAGAATTATTTTGTAGCAAATTGCAAATAGGTTGTCTATCGCATAGCTTGCTACTTAGCTAAGTAGCTGTGAAATGCATTGACAGTTTACTTCCAAGCTGTTGCTGGTGAACCGGATATAATTATAGCTGGAAAGCACAGCACAATTACACAGTATGCTGTGGTCCTAGATACTAAATTATCACAGTTTAAGAATCGCAGAGATTGGTTGTGTCTTCGGGGTTACCAATTTAAAAAAAAATCTTGCCTTTTCCAAACCTCATTGAATTTATGACTGGAAGAGAGTGCTATGGTCAGATGAGACCAAAATTGAATGTTTGGGCCATACACAACATTGGCATGTTTGGCAGCAAAATGGAATGTATACAAACCTACTGTCAAATATGGTGGGGGGTCATTGCTTCCAGTGGTCCAGGGACACTATTTAAGTTCAATGGCACAATGAATTCAACAAGCTCGGAAGCAGAGTCTAGGACATAGGTAGGTTATCCAGCAGGACAATGCCTCCAAACATACATCAAAATCCACATAGAAATGGTTACGTAAAAACAATAATGGCCATCTCAGTGGCCAGACTAAGGCGGCCTGTAGTGTACTGGTTAAGGTGCATGACTGGGAACTGTAAGGTCAGTGGTTCGATCCCCGGTGTAGCCAAAATAAGATCCGCACAACCGTAGGGCCCTTGAGCAAGGCCCTTAACCCTGCATTTCTCCAAGGGAGGATTGTCTCCTGCTTAATCTAATCAACTGTAAGTCACTTTGGGTAAAAGCGTCAGCCAAATGACATGTAACTAACGAACAGGCTTAACCCCATGAAAAACCTGTGGTCTGACCTGAAGAGGAAGGTATCCAAGGATATAAATGATTGTGAAAGGTTCTGCATGGATGAATGGTGAAAAATCCCTCCAGATATGTTCAATAACTTTATCACAAATCATAGGAAAAGACTCATGGCTATCATCTTTGTCAGGGGTGTTTGCACAAAGTATTGATGCAGGGGTGCCCATAATTATGGAACCTGGTGAAATCTTTTATTTGAAAAATGTAAAGACTTTGGTTGGTTCCATTGAATCATTAAAAAAGCACACTGCTTCACACATGTTGGGAAAGAAAGCTTATGTCAATAACTGTATTAGCTTTTACTTTACAGCATTTTTTCTGAGTACAAACTGGAGCCAATTCTGAATGGACCATTATGTCATGATTTTTCTCGCGTACAACAACAACAACAACAACAACAACAAAAAAACAGTTCATTTTTTACCAGCACATAAGTATTATACGGCACTGCACAATCAATACCAAAATCTCTGAAGATATTTTTAAACCAGGAGAGTCCCCACACCTGCGTTTTTGACATGTCAACAAGCCTCCTCGGTTAAATGATTCCAAAATGTCTGCCTCCTCCTGAGGTCCTCTGAGAAATGGGGGTCAGTGTAAGAAGTGATTCAGTGATGCGAGGCAGAGAGGCGAAACCTTGCCTCACTCTGGCGAGAGGCAAAGTCCCCTGGGGAGGGCCATCGAACAGTCATCATCACACAGAGCAGAATAGAGCAACCTCACCACAGTAAGAGGGGAGGGATATTGGGGCTTCAGGTTACCAGAGATTGCATATGCAATACATTTTTGGGGGGAATTTTCATTCAGCATACCACCACTCCCCTCATGGGAGGACAGCATTATTATTTTATTAGAAATGTGATGTATTTAAACCATACTTGGGTTTTGGTATTCGTGGATTTGATGTTTTCACTTGTTGAGGAACGTATGCACTTGTATGTAGCTTTGGATTAAAAGTGTCTGCAAAAATACTAAAATGTAACATTGTTGTGAGGTGAGGTGAGGTGAGGCTGAATATATTGTTTTTCTTCTCAAGCAAAATATATTCTCTATTTACTTGCTATACAAGTTAAAGGAAAACAAATTTTTCCCTTCCTAGACCAACACCCGCTCCCCCTTGCCCAACAGACCTGGGTCAAATACGTAATTGTTTTGGATTCAGCATAACTTTTCAGCGCTTTACAGAGCTGGTGTATGGAACTTGTGAAATATTTTCAAAAAGTGCAAAACCCACCTTCTGGTCCTCTTGGTTGGTTCAATTGCACCACGCAAGATCACTCAAACACAGAAAAGAATCAAAAACAATTACTTATTTGACCCAGGTCTGCTGCCCAACACCTGCCTATCCTCCTCCAAACATCTGCCCCCCTCAACCAACACCTGCTCATCCTGACCCGAGACTTACCCATCCTTGACCAACTCCAAGTGCCCCTGTTATTCTACATCCCTGCCAAGCAGAGGTGTCCAGCTGGCAGAGATCCCCTCCAGCCAGCCTCTCCATCAACCTGCCGCTGCCAGAATCTCAATTTGGCAGCCATCACGCCAGTGAGCCCTGCTCTAAAATCCAGCAATGTCTAGCTGGGAATGAACTGGTCATCCAGCATTGCCAAGCTGGTCATACAGCTGGTCTAGCTGGACATGAGCTGGTCCACCAGCTTGTGCTTGTAGCTTGTCTGAGTTGGTCTGCTACTTGCTGTTTCAAAATATAGCTTGAGCTGGTCAAACCATGTCAAGCTGGGAGCTGGTCTGAACTGGTCAAGGAAGGCGGAAAAGGAAGGAGGGCCCATTTACTTTGCATTTAATGTTGCTTTTTGGTCCTTTTGATATGAATTTGAATTGCCGCTATGTAAAAGAAATAAAAAATAATTTGATTAGTCAGACACGTACTTGATAACGCAAGTGTGTGTACACTCATGAGAGCTCAACAGATGCACAGCCAACTGTTCTCACCCATTTAACCTCCGACGCAGTCAGCACAAAACAGCCCGGCTTCTCTCTGCATGAAGTCTTGGTATGTGTCCTCTGAGGTCAACGTGACAGCCACGCTACCTTTTACAACACAATTCACCACAAAGAACACTTTTTAACTTCCCACTTTTGCTCATTCGCTGGTCTATCCTGGCATATGCTAGATTAAATGCACATCACATGCATAATCACCCATGCTGTTTGTGGATTGTGATTGTCCTGACACTGCAAAACATTCTGTCTTAAGAAGTATTTTAGTCTGGTAATGAGACTTCAAATATTATACATGTTGACAATATTAGCTTGTTTTGAGGTGCTATTTGCTTAACAAGCAAACAGCTCATTGGCAAATATTGAAATGAGTCAAAACTGTCCCATGTTTTTTGTCTTATTTTGCAAAAAAGTAATAGAAATACGATTGAGTCTAAATATACATAAAGTACTGAGCTGAGATCGAGTAAACCCATCCACTCATCCTGGGGGGCATTCCACTGAAATGCTGCAGGAAATTCTCACATCAAAGTTACTGGAAAACGGCAAAATGGTATGTCATTCACTCTCATACAAACAAACATGGGAAAATGGAATTAGGCTGTTGAAAAACATTAACATGCATGCAAATGATGAGAATAGAAATGCAAATGGGTTGGGAATTAGATCATAATTACAATGTTAAGTATTGCACATGTATCTGCCTGAGTGTAATATGGAAAAGCCCCAGGGTGCTACGCTATGGCAGCATGTCTGAAATGAAAATAAAGGTGGTGTTCACAAGCATTAGAGTGATCCTGTACAGAGTACCCCAAGAGAGCACAGTGCAGCAAACCAGAGCATTCGCATGCAGTGACAGGGCGACAGCACTGTCATCCCAGCTCATCAAACCCAACAACTTCATCGGCTCTGATCCACTCTTGTTGCATGCATTTAACTACAGTTTTGAGCTTAAATCTAAAATTTGCCTGATTATCTTGTAAAAAAAGAGGTCTGGAGGAAAAGTTGGTCTTGGAACCAATCATTTTAGTTGGTCTTGGAACTTGTACTATATGACATACACTCAGTGATCACTTTATTAGCTAGACCTGTACACCAGCTTGTTAATGCAAATATTGAATCATGTGGTAGCACCTAAATGCATAAAAGCATACAGACATGGTCAAGAGGTTCAGCTGTTTTCAGACCAAATGTCAGAATGGGGACAAATGTGATCTAAGTGACTTTGACCGTGGAATGATTGTCGGTGCCAGACAGGGTAGATTGAGTATCTCATAAACTGCTGTTTTCCACGCACATCGGTCTAGTGTTTGCAGAGAATGGTGCAAAAAAACATCCAGTGAGCAGCAGTTCTTTGGGCAGAAACGCGTTGTTAATGAAAGAGGTCAGAGGAGAAGGTCCAGACTGGTCAAAGCTGACAGACAGGTGACAGTAATGCAAATAACCACACTTTACAACAGTGGTATGCAGAAGAGCATCTCAGAACACACAACACATCATAACTCTAAGTGGATAGGCTATAGCAGCAGAAGACCTAACTCTAAAAAGTAAGTCTAATAAATAAAGTGATCACTGAGTGTATATTGTAGTCAGTTCTATATTTAAGAGGCAGCCAATAGAGAGTTGTGTGCACTGGGCTGATATGTTGACATTACTTCTTACAATTTCCATGGTAGCAACATTCTGTAGTCATTGGAAAATCTCAAGGTCACATTAGTGCAAGCAGTTAACCCCTTACGTAACCCATTGGGGGTTTTTTTTATTTACAGTGAAATTTTTGATCACTATAGTAACAGGATATAACATTTGAAAGTGTTAAAACCTATTTTAAGATGCTATTGCTTTAGTGACAACCGTTCCTTATTTTGTAATGTGGGAAGGATTTTAGCAAATGACATTATGTTTCCAACAGTGTATAGTTTATTAGGCTTGCATAAAACAACAGCATTTTTTCGCCTGTGTAACAAAACATTTTCAATACGCATGCTGAGACTGTTGCACTTCAGCAAAAACAGTTCTTGAGATTTTATGCCTAAAAAGATTTTACAAGGTTTTACAACAAAAACATTTTTTTTACGATGCCTTTGTCAACATAGAGAACTTCCTTTGGGGGACTTCAAAGAAATCTCATGTCTCTCTAGTCACTTGAGTGAATATTTCCCAGGAAGAGAGTGAAAGCACCTTTGACTCCACAATAGAGGGCATTTTCATTGACGTGACCCCATTTTATATCGGTGAGCATCTAAAATCAGGAGGGTCCCCAAGAGAGTTACATCATGGGTACATCACAGGAAAGAGTACTGCAAAAGAGACTTCTCACTCCCTCCATGATGATGTTCAAATAATGTAGTGCCAATCACCTTCCTTCTTGCAAATGCCTACTACTTGGTGGTTTCCTAGCCTGCTCAAAGAAGTAAGATGGGAGACTCCCTGCAAGGAACATTATCTCAAGGCATTTATGTACTATTTTAGGAGCAGTCTTATTAGTGATAGAGTGCATCTGTCTGTTTAGCAAAATGTAAATTAAATGAGAAACAGGACACATGATGCAAAGGAAATACAGAGGTATTCTGGATTAAAATACTTTAAAAAGAAAAATAACATACAGAAAATTAAAGGAAACAATGGAAATGCAATCTACCAGTCTCGCAATATATGCAAAGAATTTAAAATCATTCTGGATTAGATCACTGGGGGGAAGGGGAGCAAGATATTTAACAAACACCTTCCTAAATCTGAACAGAAACCAGCTGTTTCCACCTCCAGCCAGTCCCAAGAATGTCGGTGCTACCTCCTGGTTGACAGCACCCCAATTTCCCTTCCTGTCACCACAATGCCTACAATGTAACTATCATAAAAGATCAATCAAAGACATCAATCAATCAAGATCAATCAAAGACACTGGCAAAGACAAAAGGTCTTTGCCAGTGTCAGAACCCGGCTCCTAAGGCGATGACACATGGAAATTACGGAGGCAATATTAGATATTTTAACTCAACAAGAAAACGACTTCAAAATGAGGAGAAAACATAATGTGTGGAAGTTACTGGGCTATTAGTTGTGTAAGCACATGGCAGTTATTTTAACTAAACAAAAGACAAGTGTAAAATCAGGAGCCTGGTGTGGAGGCAAAAACAAAACATGTACTAAAGAAGAGAGCAAGAAAGCAAAATACAAAAAAAAAAAACAGCATGCTGCACAAGAATGGTTGGGTGATTTTTGGAAATCAACAATTTCCTTGGTTTTGGTGGATTTAGTGACCACCAATGGTGACTGGCGGTCATAACAGATCTATTCTACTCTTCAATTCCCATAGTCCCCCGAGACTTACAGCCTCGTCACAGGTTTGGCATCTTCTGATCATCGGCAGGGTTTAATTAATTCCATTGTCCATTCATTGTTGTAAAGTTACTGCAAACGATTACAACTGTGCTCAAACTCCTCCTCTTCTGTTTATGCCGCTCAAACTCTCCTGCATCACTGCCGGAAATATGTTACATTACATTATTGGCATTTGGCAGATGCTCTTACCCAGAGCGACGTACAGTTGATTAGACTAAGCAGGAGACAATCCTCCCCTGGAGCAATGCAGGGTTAAGGGCCTTGCTCAAGGGCCCAACGGCTGTGAGGATCTTATTGTGGCTACACCAGGATTAGAACCATCGACCTTGCGTGTCCCAGTCGTTTACCTTAACCACTACGCTACAGGCCGCCCTACATGTCACGCAAACTGCGTATCTCCACACTCGCAACAGTCGGTTCTATCATCGGTTTCCGTGCGTACATTTCCATACTGAGCAGGAATGTGGCAGGCCCTCCACCAACTTAAATTTTGAATATATAGAAATGAAATGAAACAATGAAAATGGTCTCAATTGTCATTGCTTAGATAAATGCCAGTGGGAGTATGTCTCAAATCTGGTATTCATATGAAAACCGAACGGCTGACAAACATTCGCACCTTTGGAGTGTCTCACTGTCTCACTTTTAATATTTCAGAAAGATGCATTATATCACAATCATTTAGCAAACAATCTTATCCGAAGCGACTTTCAGGAGTGGAGAACATCTGTGTATTGTTTTCATTTTTTGTATTCACAGCAAGGCAAAAATACAGTACCAGCAGTAAGGCAGAAGGGCCCATTAATACATGTAAGGTTGACCTAACAAACAACAATTTGCATTGGAACAAACGAAAAAACTGAACACAAGCTATGTTTTGAAACAGCTGCTAGCTGGTAATTCAAGCTGGTCATAGCTGGATTTTACACATGGGTCATTACTTTTCTAATACCATTCGTTTTTTTGTCTTAACTACAATTAATGGGCTGGCCAGTGAAGGATGGGCTCCCTCTCTATTTTTCTCACCACAGTTTGATTGTTTTCCTTCCCATGGAGAGTTTTGTTTTTAAATCAACTGCCTGCCTTTTGGGTGGTTTTGACCAATTTTTGTTTGTATTTCCACAGTAGTGCCTTCGAGACAGTGTCTCAGTAAATAGCGCTATACGAATGAAAGTTTACTGAATTGAATCTAGAAGTGGTGGAAGTTGTGGAAAAGAAAATAAGCTGGGATGACATGTCAATCAAATCCATAATACTCGCCAGCTTGCACTTCAATGTGAATCAGAGATGTCATCATGGCCAACGAACATTCACACCTTTGGTGTAGCTCACTGTGGTTTTTATATTTCTGAAAGATGCAATTATACTCAGTTTATTTCTGTACTTTTTCTTCTTTTTCCTCAAGACAAGAGACGGGGTCTGATGGGACTATGGGTTTAATCAGAGAAGAACTGTTCTGGAATGTGACATTGTAAGTAATTATGCTTTCAACTTATGACAAAACCACAATTTCCACACCATGGAGGTTATGAAGACACAGCATAGATTTTGTGTGCTTTTGGCAGTGAAAATCATTTTACTTGTGGCACTGAAACATTGATACATTTACATGCACAAAAAATATTTTTTATTAACTTTACCTTTTTCAGATTTTTATTTGTTAATTTGACATTTCAGCAATGACCATATATGCACACCCAGTGGCAGTCAAAAACAGTCATAATGTGTGTGTGTGTGTGTGTGTGTGTGCGTGTGTGTGCGCGTGTGTGCGCGTGTGTGCTGGTTACCCCCTCCAACTACTTCACACTGACTACATGCATGCATTCCAAACTATATGTCAGATGTGACTCCAAATGTTGTTGTCCTGGTACTAGTACTATGTACAATGACAATGAAGTTGATTCTGATTCTGAGACTTTGTGTAATCCTCAGTGCAAATGAAACCTCACACTGTTTCCCAGCTTCAGCAGTAGGCAGAAACAGCAAGGCTTTCTGTGGCAGACTCTGAACAAGGGGAGCTCTTTCAACAACAACCTGACCGACAATGCCCTCTCCTTCTCCTTCCACACTACCCCCTCCAGAGATGGTGCGCATCAGTGTCAGTCACACCCAAGTGTTCAGAGCCATGGCTCATATTGCTGCATGATTAATTCAATTATTGCAAAACTTGGTAGTTTCCAGAATGCATCGTTTTCTATGTCCACCGAACTTCCAGAACCGTGACATTGAGAATTAGGGAGGAAGTAATGAAAAAAAAAAGAATATATCTGTTTTACATAGTCTATCTTTCCCTTAATAAATGGTATTGGTAATGAAAAATTCTCTATCAACTGTGAGTCACTTCGCAAAATACACACATGGAGCATGAAGGGAGTGCAAAATCCTGCTCCCATGACCAGCTAAGCAGGGTTTTCAGAATAACTATGCAAAACAAACTATTATCACCAATTTTACATTTCGTTTCCTGCAATTCTACAGGTGTGGTGCAGACATATCTGATGCACCACTTAAACCAATGTGTCAAATGCATTAACAGTTATCTCTGTACACAAACAAATCTTGTGTTCATTGTGCGTGTATTTGCTGTAAGGAGTTGGCTTTGCATCCTTCTGTAGTGTCAGTGCCTACATCAAAACATCCGAATGACAGAATGATTATAAACAATGGACAAAGTTTTTTTTCTCCCCACTATTATTTACGATATTTAGTAGGTTCTATACACACTACTATGTATTCTAATGTCTGTAGGTAGTGAAATTTTCAATTACTTGGTGTCAGGTATCATGCAGAATAATTTGCTAACACATTCACTTTCCAAAGCAGTTGAGGAAAGCAGTATTTCTCATTGAGCAAAAGTAGCAGTGATACCTACAGTTGAATTCACACTGATATGTTAGTTATTCTTGGAAACTGAAATAAAATAATGAAATTGAAAATTGCTTCAGGTTTTCAGTCAATGAGACCAATGTACTGCATACTGACCTTTTTATGTAGGTATGTGTTGGCACTGGATGTGGTATTTTAATGTGTATGTTACTTTTAGGCACATCATGAATTTAATGAGCAAAATATGAGAAAAGAAGTATCAATGAGAGAATTACATTGTATCATAGAAGAGGCTACTGCCAAGAAGACTGATTCTACAGGGGTCAGTTTTCACCCCTTTCACTTTAGCCTCTACATGCTACGAGTTGGAATAACTTCTGTAGAGTAGTTAAGCAGAATGTACAAATATTTATCCATGTTACCTGAAAATAATTTGGAACATTGGAAGTCACAAAAACATTCAAAAATAAAATCTGAATTATATGGATATAAAACACAAATAGCAATTTTTGACACTGACAAATGTTTTCTGACTCATATCTAAAATAGCTGGCATTAGATAGCACACTGTCACTGCCATATTTCCATGTAGCTAGAGCTATCTGGCTACCTTGTCAACTCACTTTGTTGGTATTTATGACTAGCCTAATAAACCAGCTAAAATAGCTGCTGATTTAGCTGTAAGTTTCATGTTCATGTATGCTTAACAAGCTGGCCTCTTTTTGGCCACCCTTGCTTTAATTAGACACATAATTGGTACATTTTAAGTACATATAGCAACAAAATACTTCCCTAATTGATTTCTAGAACTTAATCAACCCTTGTGTTCCTAATAATCTATTTGGTTGTTGATTCAAAGAGAATATTTGATTGAATCCTCAGCAGCCTGCCCAGTGGCACATATTGTTTGAAGTAGACCACCATAGTTACAGTAACCATAGCAGGTATTAATGCATTGTGTGTTGGAAGCCTTGTCAGTGCATTGTTCAAGATAATGTTCTCGGTGCATCTGTAAATTTCCTGTCTTGTCAGGCTTTTGCCAATCATTATTTCTTCTTTAAAACATAGTTTTTGGGCTTTTTTTTCCTGCTTTTGCCAACCATTATGACATCTCACTTTAAATTTAGTTTTTGTGTTGAATAGTGCTAAACGCAACAGTGACAACTTCATATACAAAAGCAAATGAAGCATTACATCGTTCTGCATCCACAAAATTACAAGGCTCCGTATCATCTGCAAATGATTGACATGCAGCTTTTCATTACTTTTTTTAAATGCCTCATGGAACGTACCAAAACATTTGTTTTTGTCCCCACTTGTGCTTGACATTGGTTGACATCGATAGGCTACTGATTACACAAATATATCCAATTTGTAATGAAGTTTATGAAGAAAATCATGCCAATTAAGGATGATAAATTAATACACACACCACTGTCAGTGTCATTAGAATGGTCCAATTCTGGATATTTTGTCACTATGAATAGGAAAGTATAATGGTAGACTGACTTTTAGCCTCTTTTCCAAATTGAAATCCCATCGTACTTAGCATATAGCTATGTATTTAAACCATGAAACACATCATTTGAACCCAGACTTCAGCATTACGTAGTTTGCTTATATTTAGCTTTCGCTCTATTTAATAGGGAGCGGTATACCGGAATTATCGTTCCCGAAACATCCACTTTACCTCCCTATTGGACTTTGTGAGTCATATTAGAATATGTACATTAACATTTGAAATATGTGGTATTCATTCCTTCTGCCACAAACACAATTGCATGTCTAAAATAGTCACTATGATTCGGTAGATCATTTAGTAGGCAAAAAAATACTTTAGTTGGTTAAGCAAGAAATGAAACTTAATGCATAACCTACAGTCTATTCCTGTACTCATCTGCACTCTGTGTTTCCATTTGTGATGCCGTCTCCATTGCTTTGGCATATTATGTTCAGATAAAATACAATTTATGTAAGCAATGTTAAAACGAAAACAGTAGCTATTGTGTGAACTCAACTAGGCTACATTCATTTATCGCAAGCTAGCTAGCTAAGCGTCGAAGCAAACAAACTTGATTACCAATTCAATTACCAACTATTATTTTATAGCTAACTATTTTATACTCTGGTAAAATGCTAGTCTCTCTTATATGGATGGAATGTTGACAAACAAGGTTGAACGACACGCATGAGTGCGTGCATAGACACTATTATGTTCATGTTTATTTTATTCTTATTATTATTCTTGTATTTGTAAAACAGGTTGCTGGGTAATAACCATTACCTGTTTAAACTGGTCAGTGATAGCAACCACATCATATGCTGTAGCACCACTGTCTCAGAACACACATGGCATGTCATACGTCATACTTTGACTGAAATGGAGACAAGCTGCAATTTCCTGATACAGTTGTTGGATAAAATATTTATCTAATTTGCTGGCAACATTCAATTTCCATAGAATCTTCTTGTATTTATATTGGCAGAGTTGATTATCCTGTTGTCTTGTACACCAGATAGAGAGCGGACATAAAATACCAATCTTCTTCACTTTTGTCTCTGACAGTGGTAACATATAATTCTGAGCGGGGTCATCTCCGTATGTTCAATTTGCGATTAACATTTATATTTAGCGTCTCTGTTTTCCTGCATTTAATATGCGGGCAAAGTAAACACATTGTATATCTGTTTCACAAAATCAATGTGTATGTAAAATGTGTCCAAAATATTTATATTTATCGGAGTTAGTAAAACAGAAGTATTTAAATCTAATCTACGACAAATAGTATATTGTTTAAAAGCAGTCACTTTCCAATTAAGAGGAGAGGAATTGATTTTTGTAAACATCAATTTATTTATTTATTTTGCAGCGTAAGAGAATCTTTCAACAGCCCCCTATCACAATATCGAATCTAATTTAATCAGGACCAGAGTATTGTGTGAGGTCTTTCAGTCCAGCCTACCCAGTCTTACCTCTAACCACCCTACCCATAACACCACTCTAGCATTACTGTACCCACACCTACCCCATACACCACCCTCCCCTACCCCATACACCCTACCTACCCTGTTCTTAATACCACCCAACCCACCCCTGCTCCTAACACCACCCTGCCCACACACCACCCTACCCCATACACCACCCAACCCACCCCTGATCCTAACACCACCCTGCCCATACACCACCCTATCCCCTACCCCATACACCACCCAACCCACCCCTGATCCTAACACCACCCTGCCCATACACCACCCTATCCCCTACCCCATACACCACCCAACCCACCCCTGCTCCTAACACCACCCTGCCCACACACCACCCTACCCCATACACCACCCAACCCACCCCTGATCCTAACACCACCCTGCCCATACACCACCCTATCTCCTACCCCATACACCACCCAACCCATCCCTGATCCTAACACCACCCTACCCCATACACCACCCAACCCACCCCTTATCCTAACACCACCCTAGCTCTAACACCACCCTGCCTGTACACCACCCTATCCCCTACCCCATACACCACCCAACCCACCCCTTATCCTAACACCACCCTAGCTCTAACACCACCCTGCCCATACACCACCCTATCCCCTACCCCATACACTACCCAACCAACCCCTGATCCTAACACCACGCAACCTCTAACACCACCCTGCCCATACACCACCCTACCCCCTACCCAATACACCCTACCCACCCAGTTCATAACACCACCCAACCCACCCCTGCTCAAAAAACCACCCTACCTCTAACACCACCCTGCCCACACACTACCCTACCCCCTACCCCATATATCACCCAACCCACCACTGATCCTAACATCACCCTACCTCTAACACCACCCTGTCCATAAGATCACCCTACCCCTAGCCCTAACACCACTGTACTATGTGAAGGACAGTATTCCTCTCCCCCCTTTGGTGACAAAAGAAATTGTGCATAATGTTCTATATGCAAAAAGGTTATTGAATAAGATTTTTGTTTTGTTGTGTGCAGAATATTACATGTCAGTGCTATGCAGAGGTTTTTTGTATTATTTATTCATTGAAGCTAATGTGAAGATAATACAGCATTATGCTCCCAAAGGCTATTAAAAAAAAAAGAGTTTTTGTGACATTATTTGCAAGGGCTTCAGCAACTTTACCTCTCCCTTTTTATCACCTCCTATCTCAGGATCTAGTATGGGCAATAGAATATACAGTATGCAACATCATTTTTTCGAATTTATTTTTTGAAATGACAGCACTTTTTAGACATCGTACCTCTATTTCAGGGGACCATAATATTTGGGACAAATGGCTTTGCAGGCGTTTCTGATTAGTCAGGTGTATTCTGTCATTAGTGCAGTTATGAGAGCTTTCAGTATCTAGTCGATTCTATACTTTGAAGTTATTGGCTTTTGTCAATACAAAGACCAGAGTTGTGACAATGTCAATTTAGCGATTATAAGGCAAAAAGCTAAATAAGACAAAAACATTCAGATACATTGGCCTAATAGTCAGATACTTACTTTGGGCCTGATAGACCCAGGAAGACAGTTGATAACCTAAACATTCTCACCTTAATGAAGAAAAAAACCCCAAACAAAAAAACCCCAAACCCCTATCTGACAGATCAGAACATTCTTCAGCAGGCACAAATAGATAAACAGGCACTCACGGCCATCTGCAGATTGCACAAACAGATTTACAGAGGCCACACCATACCTTTTGGTATATCACCCAATTCCCCCCCCCGGGAGACTCACTACTGTCACTGGCTTCTCCTGGAATCTCTCCTGCTCAAGATCCAAAGCACTCTTATTTATGAAACATGGAGGTTGTTATGTGGGGGGTGTTATAATTTGGACATGTATGGTTGACACAGGTGCTGGCCCACTTGTTTTCACTGATAATGTAACTTCTGGTAGCAACAGCAGAATTCTGAAATGTACAGAAGCATTTAATCTGCTCAGGTTCAACCAAATGCCCCCAAACTGGATAATTTCTACATGGTACCTCAAAATGGAGAGCTCAGGAACAGGCCAGAACAGCCGGCTGGCATCAGCCCTGGATATACCATGTGTGTTGACTATTTATATTTATGTGTATTTAGTTTCACTGTTTGATTTATATTAATGTAAGAATGAATTTGTAATGAATGGAGGAGCATATCATAACTACCGTACTGCAAGTGTTTTTTTTATTTTTATGATGGAAGTCCCATACGCATATTTTTCTTTTCTTTTTTTTTTCTTTTTCATATTTTACATTTTACATTTTTGTCATTTGGCAGACGCTTTTAATCCAAAGCGACTTACAAGTGCATAGGTTCTACCATAAGTCAAAGCATCACATCCAGAACTAGGAAAATACACACGGAATGCTGTTCTAAACATAGTTGTCATCATAAGTGCAAATTTATTTATTTATTTATTTTTATTTTTTTGGGAGGGGTTAGACAAGGATAGGGATATCAGAAAGGAGGGGCGGGGGAAATCAGGAGAGAGGACTAAGGTAGAGTTTGAAAAGGTGGGTTTTGAGTCTGCGTCGAAATAGGGGGAGGGATTCTGCAGTCCTGACAGTGGTAGGCAAGTCATTCCACCACCGAGGAACCAGAACGGAAAACAGGCGAGAACGTGCAGCTCGACCACCAGGTGCACGTAGAGAGGGAACATATCATCCTGGAGCTTTTGATTTGTGTTTCTGTTTGTGTTTGTGTTTCTGGTAGTAAAACAATTGCAATTTTGGTAGAAGTATGCATATTTTAGGGTCTAACTGCTATTCCTCTGATTACCCACATGACATGGCGTATGTTTTTGCATAACTATCAGGTGACGTTGATAAATATTAATACAGACAGCTGCCCACAGGAGGCGGAAGGGGAATTGGGTTCTGGAGGCAGGGTTACACATATAGAGAACCTTGTAACCCATATGTTTGATTCCCAGGTCAGGCACGGCCATTGTACTCTTGAATGAAGCAGTTCATCTGAATTACTTCTGAAGAATGGTGCCAAAGTCCTCCCAGATGAGTGTCTGCTAAGTGCTTTTTTCTTCTTCACACCAGGGACATCTTGAAGGTGGAACTGACAGAAATGACAGAAAAGGGTCAGACCTTTAACTTGGCTGCTCATGGTCTGGCCATAAAGATGTCTGAAGATGTGGCCATCCCGGATGTAAATGGTTGGCAGTTATATAGCACCTTTATCCAAAGCACTGTACAATTGATGCTTCTCATTCACCCATTCATACACACACTCTCACACCAACGCGACTGGCTGCCATGCAAGGCGCCGACCCGCTCGTCAGGAGCATTTGGGTGTTAGGCGTCTTGCTCAGGGACACTTCGACACAGCCCGGGTGGGGGATCGAACCGGCAACCCTCCGAATGCCAGACGACTGCTCTTACTGCCTGAGCCATGTCACCCCCTGCGAATGTGAATATAAAATGAAATGTGTGCCTATTAGGCAGAGTTTAAAAGGTTTGAATACATCACCGTATGGGGCTCAATTTCTCTCAAACTCATGGTCATGTTTATATTTATGACAAAATACATTTTTCAGCATCCTGTAGCATTCCTCATGTTTATTTAACCCATTTTCCTTGTGTGAATTATAGTTCATTATATATATATTTATTTATACTATTTTTAATCACAGGGTTCCATGCCTCACACTATCTGATACATTTTTACTGAAGTAAAATCAAGTAACAGTTAATATGTTGTTAATGTCAGTTACTTAAAGGCATATTATGCAGGATTTCTGCTCCTGTGTTTACACACAAAAATTGTCGATGCCCCATTCTCAATCCCACCTCTCCGTTGCAGATGATTGTGTGCCATTATAGACAGTGTATAGATTGAGCATGTCTGTTTTATAATATGTTCAAGGTGGAAATCATTGTATGCCTTTAAGTATTTGAATAAAAGTTACTCACAGGACAAAAGAATATTTAAGCAAAGAGAAAAATGTAACAAAATGCTTCAATTTTCATTTTCCTGTCAAGTTCTACTCATCCTCATGTGAGCTGAATATCTGGTGTGGTTTTTGAAGACTGAATTATACCTACCACAGCAAAATCGCAACATAATAGCAGTAGATGAAAGTCCATCGTTATGCTGGATATCATTGACTACTATTGGGAGATTTCTCAGCAGTAAGACAGGATGACATAGAATACAAATGACAAAAAACTGTGGTCCAGATGTACTAAGCCTTTTGAGATTAGTTTAAAATGCAGATATGACACATTCTGCCCCAGAAACACCCAGCAGTTTGATGATGGTCAAGAGTTTGCTGGTACGGATGAGCCATCGTTTTTCTTTTTTCTTTTTAGACTTGGTGACCCCAAGACACAAGCAACCTCTGCAATTCTTAAACTGTGATCCTTTGGTTACTTATGGCCTCCCTCACTGTCTTCCATTCTGCCCGTGGGGATAATATGCACTTGCATCTTCTTCCTGACAAGTTTGCAGCCATTTCATATGTTTTACGCCTTTCTATTACTGCCCTTACAGTGCTGAGTGGCAAGTTTGTGTTTGTACCCATTACCCAACTTTTGATGGTCAATTACCATCTGTGTCTTCTGAATTGACAGTTATTTGGCTATTTGCCCATTCTGATGGTTGACAAAAATGTCAAATGCTCAAAGTGCACATTATAGCTGCAGTGGTTTAGGGGCATTTTTATGTGTCCATTGCTCTCTCATTCCACACTTTCAGATTGAACGGTTTCAGCTGTGAGAATCTGCTAGAATCCTGCTGCCGTACAAAAGGCTTTCAGTTCCTGGCTTTAGCCCACTAATCAGATCCGACAGCCAAAGGCAGACACAGACTTCCCCAAGGCTGTCTGTGAGACATGTGCATTGATGCTTTTGCAAGTTTACAACTTACTATGTACTCTCATTACAAGGTATTACAATGCAAAAGGTTAACATCCATCTTATAGTGCTGTGCCATAAACAGCTTTCTTTAGAGTACGTCTGTCCCTTACAGAAAGTGCTACTGAGTGATACCAGACATGCAAATATATCATAGAACTACTTTGACCTGTTCATGTATAATCTTCTGAGCCAACCTTGCACAAAACACAAGAGGACTGCTCAAAGAAAGTGTGGAGTCCATTGGTCTTCATTCACAATGTAGATTTTTCACAATCTCTAGTTCAGTCATTGGAAATCCTAAAGTCTTCCACTTTCTTATTCAGGCGTTTTAACTTTATATCCTTTTTTTATTGGTTCTGATAGTAATTTATGCAGCTGATTCATTGTCCAGTTGTTAGTTTTTTTCTCCATGTCAGTATATCAATGGCTGTGGTATTCCTAAGCTTTCGCATGGCCATTATATGCTCGATTTTTAAAACTCAGAAAAAATAAAAAACAAGAGACCTACACTTCAGAATATGATGTGATGTGAATCTGCTGTATCAGCCAAGAGTACATGCAGGTGACGTAGGTATTAATTAATCTGAGCAAACGCATTATGTCCAGCAGTTTTATGTCCAACAGACATAACTAGACTCTAATCCAGCTGTGGCATTTTGCAGTTTTCTCAGTGTAAAATGATGCTTACAATGTAAGAAAGACTTTGCACCGATCACATTTTCATAGGGACCTCATAGAAAGCATAGTCATCCATATTGAGTGAAACCGTTGTATGTTACATCAAGATAAAGCTTGGACTGATGCTTTTTGAACACTTCTATTTGTCATGGTGTACTGAAGATATTATTTATGACTCACTTGTGACAAAGGCCAAAGGTAAATAATGCTCATCAGTCTTAAGTCTGACTTCAACAATGCTTATACTGTCATTTACATCTACCAAAAAATGTCCATACACGTTTCTCTGGGAGATACAAAACCCATGATCTCCACAATCAACTTTTTTCTAGGTTGTTACCCATTTAATGCCTATAATTGTCAAGAACCTGCATTAGACAGTCCCTAAGAAAGGCACTGGTGGATATAGTGTAATAGCCTTTTGTTGGCCATGCAAGTCTGTGGTTCTCAAACTCAGCCCTATAACACAATGAGCACAATGTGAATCTAGGACTCTTATTATTCATGGGATGCATCACTACTTTCGACATAATGTGGCTTAAGAGGGTAAATAATCTCTCTTAAGAGTGATTTAGAAAAATGAGCAGCTTGTTAAAAGCATGGGCTTGCAAGTGTGGTTGGAATGAAAGCCTGTATGTACACGGCTCCCCAGGACCCTGTTTGAGAAGAACCGATTTACAGTAGATCATGGCCAGACTGCTCCTGCTGGCACTGCAAGCCCATCCTTCAATGCCGTTGTCGCTGATGAAGCAAAAAAGCATATAGACAGCACAAACATGAGCCTTATTAGTGTGTCTTGGAGCTCTTGTGGATTGACCTCTGGGGTTCTTGGCCCTCTTACAATTCCATTGGTTCAGATGTTCCCTTCATCCTCTAAAACAAAATAAATCCGGCCTGTCCATTTTCTTTAACTGGGGCCAAATGTTTTGTAATAAACCTTTTTCTCGACTCCTTCAGCACTCCAACAGTTCTTTATACCCATCTGTCACTTTCCTTACAAAGACTCCTCGAGATGTGTGAGCCAGGGCCCAGTTTTACAAAAACGATTCGCAAGGATTTTCACTGGAATATTGCAATATCTTGTCAAAAAGCACTTGCTTGCAAATCACAAGTGTGAGGACGATTGCACGTACAATTCTTTCCTCGCAATGATAACGTTTTACTTTGATTATACGAAGATAGCGGCAAGTTCCAAAAAAACCACACCTGCCATTGTGATAAATATGGGGTGCTTATTGCCACAGCATTAAATAGTATGTTAATTCTACATTAGTGACAGAGATTGTAGGTTAACCATGAGCAGGAGAATGGCCCTACCAGTCTTGCTTCAAGTGTTCCCTTACAAAAAGTTTATAAACATTAGTTCTATTTAAAATGTACTATACTTAAATACATCAAGTTCACTTTCAAGTATATTAAGTATATTTTTAAGTACTTTATAAAACAAAGTTTGCCCATTTTAAGTATTTCCTGTAGCTAGATAAACCGTATGTGATGCTAATTACTGAGTATTAGATGCTGTGATTAAATACCTTGGGAGCACACACATTTGGACAGCTACATTTGGAGAAACTGTGATTTTTGTCAATTCCTTTTCACAGGTGACATTACTGATGGATCGTCCTAGGTGACAGCAGATTGGACCAGCCTCCCCAGTATTATGTTACAATCACCTTTTTTGCTGAGAGGGAAAACACAACAGCACCAAACATGCATTTGTAGTTCATGGGAGGAGGAAATTATGGTGAGAGGGCTGACCCCTCTGGGTGAGCGTGTGTACATTGATCTGAATAATTTCCTGGATACATACTTCGGATATATGATTCCAAATGAGATTATTCTGTTTTTCATCTTATTTTAAAGTGAAATCACACCTGCAAAACAAGGTATCACTTGATGAGACATGACTATTTTAACATGATCATTTTTCAGGATTTTGCTGTGGCCTTTAAAGAATAACTTCAAACCAGGAACTATTGTATGATATTGTTATATATCTGCAGTCTTTAATCCAGTGCTTTCTATGATTTTTATATGATTTTTCCATTGGCTATTCAGAATTCTATATGAAGCAACACGAGGAAGATTGGTTCCATAACCTCCTGTTTACCACTAAAGCATCCCATTACAGACACCATTTTGATTTGGACAACCTCCAGGTCTGGACCTGACAGATTAGTGAAAACACAGCTGTTTCTGTGTCTAGAAGCAACAGTGGCCTCGCTGCAGTCCAACCTGATCTCACTCTTGCAAGATTGACCCTCTCTGCTCTCAGTTTGCTGGACTGCCATTCATTCACCATAGCACTAAGAATATGCTTTGTTTTGAGTTGTATTGTATAGCCGTGATTGTATTTACCTGGCATATTGACGTGGCCAGGCTAATCCAGATATGACAGCTAATCTTAAATAACTCTGACTCATTCGGACATAGTGAAATTCAAAGCTGTGGCTCGGACCACGTTCGGGCCGAGGTTCAAAGTAACCACTGCTTCAGCCAGCAGAATTATTTACGCCCTTGAATTCACTCCAGATGTGTTCTGAGCGACCCGACATCACACCTGGAATACAGAGGGACACGGAAATGGATTTGTCAAGCGGTGAGTGGATTTGTCGTCTTCACCCCCCCCCGCCCCCTCCCCCTCCCCCATCTCACCCCCATTTTGTACAAACACAGATGCTGGTTTTCATCGAGATTACATCACACCAGCTTGGGGTTGCCCCGCATTAATAATGGATATCACATCTGTAAGGTCTGGCGTGTGACTCTGAACATGTCACTGGCGAACACCCGGAATGAGACCGCCGCATATCACCCGCAACCTTATCGGCACGAATGTACACAGTCAATATGGATGGCTGTCTCTCGTCTTCCTGCTCTCTGTCTCTGCCTCCGCGTGACCGTCACGGTCCAGAAGCGCTCCAACCCGATCGTGATAGGAAAGAAATAAAGCTGGGGTGGCCCGGCGGTTCGTTTCGGCTGACACTTCGTCGATAATGCATGCGCGCTCAGTCACATGCAGATCGCACTAGAATGCTGACGAGAGGTCAGATTTAATGAGCACCGTGATCACCGAATGGAAACCTGACCGAGTGCCGCCTCATCCGATAGGTGGCCCAGATGCTTTGGCACAACAGTGTGAATGCACCGCCAGCGAACAAAATTAAAGCCTCCGTGGATATAGGAAGCATTAATTATGCAAAAAAACACATTTCTTCTATATGCTTCTGGGAAAATGCTAATAATTTGGTGTTTAATTAATGCCAAATAGTTATAAATATCTCATGCACCCGGATGTACCCGGAGAATTCAACAATGTACAGTAAAATTGCTTTGCATTGGGAAACCTTATTTTATTTTATTCAGTTTTATTATTGTTATTATTATTATTATTGCTATTAATGTAGCCTCCACAATATGAAGCAAAATGTACCACCCCAGTGAGATTCAATGCACAAAGACTGAAATAACAATTCCCTTATCATCGCCGTGATTGCTAAACGTGGAGAAGCTGCTGGCATCAGAATTATTCAGTTTGTTCCACTGTACAAGTTCTGAAACCGTCGAATATATTCCCAGGAAAATAGGTTTATGCAAATGAAACTACCTAAATAACTACTTGCGCACACAGACAGATGACGCAATGCACTTTTCCTAAGAACCGGAGGCTCACAAGGAAACCACGGAGACGTCTTTTATAACCGAGGTAATTCATAGTGAGGAAAGTGGTGCAGGGCCATTCCTTTGTTCCCATTCCATATCCCAGAGTGGGGCTGTCCTCGACTGATCCTAACCCCCTCCTTCTGCAGAACTTATTGGAGCCGGAAAAAACCAACCTGACCAGGATTGGATTATGCATTTCTGTGGATCTCCTCCACAGCAAATCCAAAGCTGGATCAGACATAGTGCAGATTGCATACAGTCTGGCTGGCATGGTGCTGTATTGCCTTGCCTTGTATTGCACAGGTGTGCTCTGTTGAGTACACATAGCATTTATCTTGGGGAGGTGGGAGGAATCACACACACAATCAGGCATTAGTGAACATTGCCAGGCTGTAGCCAATGTACTGTTCTTTGCTCAAATGTGCTCCTACCATTTCAGCCAGAGTTAATCGCTTGTACCTAATCCAGAGTTGATTGAGTTGATGAGAGCATCTGCTTGGTTTTCGTTCTGCACATGCCCAGTGCTGATCTAATTGTTGCAGAGCATCTGAGAAGTGCACCATCTAGCATGAATACTGAGATACTGGCAGATCTGTGACTCTCCCATTTTAAAGGCAAATAAAGGCATTCTGCAATTTACAGCACACACACGCACACGCACACTCACACATCTTAATGTATTGCTGTATTACAGATTCTCTGGTGGTTTGATTGAAATTCATGGTCATGTTATTAAATGTGGTATCTGATTCATCTGGCAAGGTTGATGAATCATTCAAGGTCATTAGAGAACCACACACACGCGCGCACACACATCCACACTTTTACATGCACACACACATAATAATGTCTTTGAAGTTTGTGTTAGTAAAGAGGCAGCACCAAATTATTTTACTCTGTTCAACGTTTTGGAATTTTACAGCAAACCTGAGAGTTCATGTCCAAAATTAATGTAATGTACAGTACATTCACTGATTTACTCAGTCTATTTGTAAACTATTATGGCAGATAATATTTCATATACTATAAGTTTCTTATTTTAAATTGTTTCATAAAGACTTCTCTATGATGTGACATCGGCAGGATTCAATCAACTTTGATACTGACAAAGTTAAGGGACAAATGACAGCTGCATTCCAGGTCAAGGTATATAAAAGGAAGAATGACAGGAGAGAGATGTGACCCAGAAACGCAAGGCTGTACCAGGCGTGATAGATGTTCTCCCAGACATTCTCTAATTTCACTGTGATTACCCCGTGCCCTAAGATCGCAGGGAAATGATACGTTTCGATCAATCTCCTTGATCCCTCCAACAACGTCCTCCATTATGGAAGACAGGTCAGGTCAGTGGACCAATATTTGAAGAGCCGGCTTTGATGAGACGTTGGAGTTAAACACGGTGGACCGATTTCATTACTTTGCCACTCTGTGTGCCATCAAGGGTGGATTTCAGCTCAACCTTCTTTCATTTCTAGATATTCACACACTACTTGTCTGTAACGGTAAAAAAACTCTATGTTTACAAAAATGCTGCCTATAATGGGGCAGATATGTCAACTTAAAACAGGAAATAAGATGTTGACAGGAAGGTGCAGGGGGGAAAAAGGAAATAAATATTGGTTATTGGTAAACAAAAACTTTTGATAAACAGATCTGTAACAGACGGCGAAGTATGCCAAATATGTCAATTCCTCAATATCTACAGTATATGGGCTTAAATCTGTGTTCTAGCCGATACTGAAGCCATTGGATTTAATGTAACAAGTTTTAGACTAAAGGGCTCATTGAGAATACAAAGCACACACCATTGCTAACAGAGCCAGTCAGGAGCACAGTGGAAAGCAGATTTTCAGTCTAGTCCGAGAATACAAATAGCTCTCCTCACAAATGGTTGTTTTTCGCTTAAACCTTTTGTGTCATTATTAATTTCATACATTATAAGCAAGTTAATGACGCATCATAAACAATCTTAATTTGAGTAAAACAACTGGATGCCTCCAAGATTTGCAAAAGCATTCATATTCAAGCCATTGTGATGTCTGTATGCTTCAGCTAAAAATATGTTTAACAAAATGTTATTCCAGAGTGTACTGCTGATTTCTCATACTGTCCAATATGTGTTTCTTTATTATTTACACCAATATTTAGCATTGATGAATACACAAAGCTCTGTTATTCATGCCAATTCATACAGTATATGTGTGATGTAATTGTACATAATAAACCTATGGGGTTTAACTGAGGTATTTTATGTGAATTCATTGTCATTTATCTAGTTTAAGCATAAGATGTACATATCTGCACAAAGGGGTGGGGGGCGAACCCACCATGCATTAGATGCTGAAATGCACCCTGGACAGGTTGCAAATCTAGCACATACACACCATTCACTCACACACTCATACCTACAGGCAATTTCCAATTAGCTGAACCATACAGAACAGTGAATAATTAAATCAAAATAAAGTGAATGAAAAAACCATAGCCCTTGCAATTGTGTAACTTAATTTATACTTTATATAACACTTCTCGAAAGTATAAATTAGGCTTTAGGCAAAAATAAAAAAAATGTACAGCAAATCAACACCCTCCATGTAACAATTGAATGTGCCTAACAGTAAAATAAATGTTAATTTAAGATATACTGAAGAATATGTAAATGCTTCTGTATAACAGAATATAATGTTATTTTAAATAATATTGTCTTTAGCCTACTTTGATAATATAGCCTTGAGGGTGCCTGGGGCTATTTATGTTGCAGCAGGTCAATAAATTGTACATTTGTTTACTGATGCTTCACAAGTATGGTTGCTACAACCCAAAAGCCATCTGTTTAGTAAGCAAGGCCTCTCTGCTTGTGCTGTTTCCCTGTTTCTGCCTCTTTATATCGAAATACTATATAAAAGTAAAACTAGTGTAAAGCAAAATATATTGTACTGATCAATTTTGTAAAACAATCATACCTCATGGACTTTATCTAATTACAGTCAAAACACACAATTTACACACTTAAATGGGCAGAGATCTACAAACACTTTAAGCGTTAAAACAAATATTGATTGCTCTTATGCTATTTTCTAATATATTTGGCCTAAAATAATTTTTAAAATTCAAAATATGACTTTCATTTTCCATTTTACAATCAGTATATTCCAGTATAGGTTGCCTTTTTAGGGTATACATCTAAAATTTGACTTTGATTTGTTTCTAGAAATGCATTTAACTGCATTAAAACACATAATACAGTGCTCCTAACTCCTGGTCCTGGAGAACCACAGGGTGTGCAGGCTTTTCTTGTTACTGAGCCTGCTTTAATTGACCAATTACAATTTGGATTTTATCCAAAGCAACTTACAGTTGATTAGACTAAGCAGGAAACAATCCTTACCTGGAGCAATACAGGGTTAAAGGCCTTGCTCAAGGGCACTGGGGATCGAACCACCGACCTTGCGGGTCTCAGTCATGTACCTTAACCACTAGGACCAGGAGTCAGGACCATTGACATGATAGAAGCAACAGTTGTTATTTAGATAGCAAATTTCACTTTATATACATTATGTGAAAACCTACAACCGTAATTCAGCAAACAATTGAACTAATTGC
Organism: Conger conger; assembly: GCF_963514075.1. NCBI lineage: Eukaryota > Metazoa > Chordata > Actinopteri > Anguilliformes > Congridae > Conger > Conger conger. The sequence goes on along the minus strand of NC_083772.1, from coordinate 37,963,591 downwards.
ATAATCAACATCTGAGGCTGGAATAAACACCAGCATACACATGGCCTTTCAGACCTGTCCTGCATCCTGCAAACCAAGACCTCCCACAGTCAGAAGCCGAGAAGTCTGTACGCATGGGGAGGAGAGAAGGAAAGTGAAGAAAAGGAGCAGAAGAGTGAAGGAAACCGTCGACAGTTGTCTTTTTTGACAACTTATTCACAAGCCTCAACCTTTTGCCACCTCCTGGAGGCCACCACAGGGATAACGTGTCTGGGCACTGTGAGGAACAACTGCATGTCAGAACCACCTGAGGAGTGACAAGCAGCTGTCAGAAGAGCGAAGGGGAGCGTTTGACTAACAACTCTACTTCGCAACGAATTTGCTTGTGGAGCCAGATGGAGAGGTCACAAGGCACAGCAAAGAGGCAGGGAGGATGATACCTGTCTCCTGTTCTACCAGCATTAAGGCCTACAATGAACATATACATGGAGGTATAGATTTATCCAACATCCTCGTGCAACTCTACAAGACTGATACAATACTGAATGTCTACATACTGAATGTCTGAATTGCTAATGCCTGATTGCTCTAAATGTGAGACTGCTGCAAGCTTGTGAGAGAAGCCCATGCCACACAAGAGGTGTAGAATAACTGTGGCCCACACCCTGGAAGGCATCCACAAGTTGGTAGACCAATCTCCTCATTACCAGAGACCAGCGGAGAAGCTCAGGAGAGATACTGCACCTGTTGATGTCCGCTATTTTGGGCACTGGCCAACTCTGCCCAAAGGGGATTCACATTGAAAGTGTGGAGTCTTCCTGTGGATAATTAGCACGCAGCAGTGCTTTTGTAACAAATGAACTGACCAGTTGAAAAAATATATTCAAGACTGAGCCGAACAGGGGTATCATCCTAATCAGCAGGTCAAACTATTCATTTTATTTTAGGCTTTAGAAAAACCTGATAAAATGCAACTGCGTGCAAAACCTGCAACTGTGTTTTAACACTGATCCCCTCTAAACTGGGTAAGTTTGGATTTGGAAATTTTAACCATCATAAGCAGTTGATGAGGAAAAACCCCCAAACCATCCGCCAGTGACATCACAAACAATCTCCACAGGGCAGGGGTGAAGGTATCTCAATCAACCGTTTGAAGAAGACTTAAAAAGCTGCAATATAGAGGCTAAGCAAGATTACAATTTGCAAAGAAGTACAGAGATGACCACACAAGTTTTATGTGCTGATGAGACCAAGATTAACCTCTACCAAAGTTAATCTACTCATGATCCAAAACATACGAGCTCAGCTGTGAAGCATGGCGGAGGAAGTGGCATGGCTTGGGCTTGCTTGGCTGCTTCTGGAGTGGATTCACTAATCTTTCACTAAGGATTCACTAATCTTGTCCAAACTACAACTGAAAGAGGCTGCAGTAAAAGCCTGGAAAAGCATCACAAAAGAAGAATGCAACAATTTGGTGATGTCAATGGGTTGCAGGCTTGATGCAGTTATTGCAAGCAAGGGATATGCTACCAAATATATGCTACCAGATACCAAAGTGTTATTTACATTACATTACATTAATGGCATTTGGCAGACGCTCTTATCCAGAGCGATATACAACAAAGTGCAAAGTGCATACCCATGGCCAGGGATAGGTGCGCTGAAAGACCCTAGAGGGAAGTACAATTTCAACTGCTACCTGCACAACAAAGATAAGGACCAGGGCCTATTTGATCTTTTTTTTTTTAAATTTTATTCTTTTTTTTTTTTTTTTATGTAATACCGCAACATGCAAATGTATGAACAAACTGCTTATCTAGCCAAACTAAACATCCTGATACACAAGTAAATCACAGAAAGACAACAATTAAGGTTTACAGGGAGGTAGGGAGGGACAGGGAGAGGTGCAGCTTGAAGAGGTGCATCTTCAGTCTGTGCTTGAAGATGGCAAGAGATTCTACTGTTCTGACCTCAATGGGGAGTTCGTTCCACCACTGTGGAGCCAGAACAAACAGTAGTCGTGAGCATGAGGTGGAAGTTTGGAGAGGGGAAGGTGCCAAGCGGCCTGTGGAGGCTGAACAAAGAGGTCTGGCAGGGGTGTAGGGTCTGATGGAGGTAAGCTGGGGCAGACCCCTTAACTGCTTGGAAGGCTAGCACCAATGTTTTGAATTTGATGCGAGTCATGACAGGCAGCCAGTGGAGGGAAGTAAGCAGGGGGGTGACATGTGAATGTTTGAAAGGTTGAAGACCAGGCGAGCTGCTACATTCTGGATAAGTTGGAGGGGTCTGATGGCGGACGCTGGGAGGCCAACCAAGAGGCTGAAAGTAAGAGTCCCTTACTTTCATTTACTTAAATACTCTCTGTTCCAATTATTTTGCTCACCTAAAAATTGTGTGGTCTGATACCAAATATGTTATTTTCTACCTCAAGGGTTAAGATTGTTAACTATATACAAAATCTTACATTTTATGTTAATTTTAATATTTGCATTGCTTTGTCTTTCCTTTGTAATTATAGAGGTTGAAGGTGAGTAGTGGTGTGTGTCTGTGTGCCTGTGTGTGTGTGTGTGTGTGTGTGTGTGTGTATGGCACCCTACCCCGGGAAAATGGCCACCAGCCACATGGTTAGTGATGGCACAGAATAATGTAGTACACATTGATAATGAAGGTTATCCAAAGATTAGTGAATTCTCAGCAGAAACTCAAGATTGAATTGTTATGATGGATGATGTCAACGAGGAGACCACTTTGATCATGATAATATCACAGTTGTAGTAAATATCCAAGCGGACAATGCTGGACCAGACAAGGAGGATGACAGTGATGATTTGCAGGTACACCCAATGAAAGATCCTTGTGTTTTAAAAAATTTTTTTATCACAAACAACAAAAAGGGAACCAGAATCTCAGAGGAAATTAGGGCCTGTGCTATGACAATGCACTCTACAAATGCATACGATAATGTGCAAGAAAGTTTTGATCTTGCCTTTCCACGAGACAATCCAGACATGGTACAGTAGAATCACCGCTTACCCTAAGTTTACCAAGGCATCCTTTTCTGCTTTGTAGTGTCAAGTTGAGGAGAATCAGGAGGGGAAGGAAACTGTGTGCACTCACGGCTAATGAAATGTCTATAAGAAAACAGGTAGAATCTCTGTGGCCTAATTTCTCATCAGTGGGATCAGTGGAGAAATTTGATTAAAGGGAGGCTTCATTGCCTTCATGCTATTGGTGTTCGTGTTGTCTCATTAACCTGCGATGGGGCAGCATGCAACTTTGCCATGCTCAGAGCTTTTGGGGTAACATTTGGCGTTCCACACACAAAACCTTTGTTTCCTCATCCTGCCACCCCATCAAAGGAGATTCTTGCTTGGCTGGATGTGTGCCAGATGCTGAAATTGCTCCGAAATGCTCTGGGAGATGGTGGGGTTCTCATAATAATAGGTGGTGGGAAGATAAAGTGGCAGTACATTGAGGAACTCAATAAACTCCAAGAGAAATAAGGGTTATGGTGCAGGTTAGGGGTGAGCTGAGGACTAGTTTTAGACCAGTATCTGTAATGACTGACTGTATGAGTGTCATATGAGTAATTGGATCATTATCTGTGATCGGAGAATTGTAAACTGTACTTCAGTGACAAATGTTAACATAAAGTTAACACAGGTGTTCAATTGGAGGGGCGTGTTTTCTTTTTTGGTGATGTTTTGTTTTGGTGAGAACGCAAAACTCATTGACTACTGCCAGAGACCTGAATATAAAATATTAATTTATTTCCTGTTAATATCGGATATCGGATATCCGATACGTGCGAATGGTCAAATGGACAAATAGCCGAAATGGTTTTTATTAACTATTATTTTCCCTGGTCTGCCACATGTAGTTTTGCGGAGAGGAGAGGAGAACTGAGGAGGGCAGAGCAGTAGAGAGTAGACAGAGAGCAGAGCAAAGAATAGCAGGAGAACATGTTCTCATTATTTTGGAAAGCATCTTTCCTACATGTATTTTTTAAAATTGCGCTGCGTGTCTCAGCTTTTAAGTTGCAGTGCCGTTACACCATCTTCACACTTCCAGTGCAGTGCCTTGGTTGGATTAGAGAGAGGACATTGCAGATGAGGACCACTGTAGCTGAAGACCCTCTCTGAGGCAACACTTGTTGCTGGTATGCACACATATTTCCTTGCTACAAATGGAAGCAGTGGCAGTTCCCTGGCCTGCTCCTTCCACCATGTTAGAGGATCTTATGCTTGATAAAATAATGGCTAAATAGTGTGCCATTTCTGCCCTGACCTTGAGGTTTCAGAGCTGCTGATAGCCTCTCCCTCAGCATTTTCCCTGGATACCAGTCCACCAGTCCACTCTGGCTGTTCTCCTCCATTACCACTGTGGTAGCAGCTGATGTTGCGGCAGTTAAATGGTCATGTGAGTAGCTTCCTCCTCACATGCTCTCACATGCTTATCGTGTCTTCAGGGACGCTTCCATTTGAACTTGCCATCAACAAAGACTGTCAAAGAGGAAAGGAATTGTTCCATTCAGTCAATAAAAGTTGTCACAGGTTCATGTAGCCAGAGCTGGAAATGCACTCTGCCTAAAGACTCGGGACAGAATGGTCTAGCGAAAATCTATATTTATGGGAATAACAAACACATAATGCAAAAAAAAAAAAAGCTTTCTTCGGTGCTAAGAGACGTGCGACACAAAGTTCGCAAAGGTGAAGCAACACATCCTTGGACGAAATTGTATTGCATTGCTCTCGCCTCCCACAATTGGTAGCTTGTGGGCGTGTTTCCTATTTTTGACACCCCGTGTTATTAAAGGCCCACACACATATTTTTTGTGTTGAATTTCACATGCGAAAAGGCTAATTTCACATGATTATTTCACATATTGTTACATTAGTTTTGTAAGGGCATCACCACAACAAGTGTGATGCGTGAGCTCCCACTTCTTCTTCCAGCTCCTGCTGAAGCCATGGACCATCTACAAGCTCTAATAGTGGTCTTCACCTTTAACACATTGAGTGCTTTGGAGTTGGCCAGGTTGAGATTGAGGCGATTCCTGGAATACTCGCCCAGTATGTGGGTGTCGGGCCTAGGGAACCACAATGGTCAGAAACGGCCCTGTAAGTACTTTCCTGTAAGGGATTCCTGGCCACTGGATTGACTTTTGGAGTGCCGTTTCATTAGCATGGCATACGAAGGGTGATGCTCAAACTCCATTGTTCTCCAACTATATAAAACTACTTATGTAAAAATAGATCTTGTAAAAACCCCTCTTACCCCATTTACTCATTACACTGACTTACTTCTCAAAATCTAATATTATCCAATAATGTGTATGCATTTGTGATACTTTCTTTTACTCCTCTCATTTTCTGCCCATCGTTGCATGTCCCTTCATAATTCTGTGACTTCAGTACATGGATAGTTGCTCTCCCTATTGCTTTATTTCAAAGATAGTATCAACAATGTGTTCATCGTGGCATTGCTACCATTCCCACCTACTCATATCTGACTGACAAGCTATCCCAGGATGCTATTGTATCTGGAAGGCTGGAGGACTGCTCCTGCTGGCTGGCTGGAAATAATTCCCACAGTACTTAGGAGTGGTGTGGGGGCTTATGTGCATTTGAAGGGTTGGAAGGAGTGGAGGCAGGAGTGAGTGTTTACAGTTAGACTGCACTTCAGCACACTCTGCTTTAGTCATAAATCAAGGATTAAATCAATTACCGTTTTATAAAAATTGTTTTGTATGCCGAGTTGACATCACTGATTTGAGATCTTGAACTGCTACTGCTTGACTGTAAAAGATTGACCCATATTAGATTTGTTTGATACTACAACATAATGATGAGTTTTCTCCCCTGTCAGTTCTTGGAGGACCACCTTCGAGGTATATGCCTCAATATTTTATTATTTCTTTCATATATATATATAAATCATTTTCAGTGTCAACAATAAGGGAGATGATAGATAAGCACGTCAGGAATTTGAATCCACCGCTATGTCATACTTGGCCATGTACTGACTGTTTTTATGGTCTCCTGTAAAATTGACGTGGCTACGTTTTGAGGGTTTGCTCGTATTGGGTCACATACTGTATGTCAGGGGATTAAGGTCTGCTCTCTGATCATCTGAATGGTCGATAGAAATTGATAGCAATCATCGAATAAACAGATGAGGCGCTGATTCTTTTCCGGTAATTTATTGAAATGTATTCACACAGATGTATGTGGGAAATAGCAGCCTAATGCAATGGAATTAATTATCCTTCTTTGCTTACAAGGACATACAGTTCAATTTCAAGTTAATTGATGATGATGACCACCATCTAGAACAGGGGTGGTCAAATTCAGTCCTGCAGGGCCATTTTTAAGGATATTCAAACCCATTAAATGTTCCTTCTAGGAGGCAGAAGTAGAAGTTAGGAACTCCCAATCTTTCCTTTGAGCAAGGAAACATCGGCACAACTTTGCAGAAGTAGATCTTTGGAAAAACCTGGTGAATAAATTATCAACCTGTGGATGCACTTCTCCCCATCTGTCACGTCTGTAACTGATGTGGCTTCAAACTGACGTTTGGAGGAGCAAGGACATTCCATTTGCCTAATTCACATTTCCTTGATTTCCCAATCTTCATTTATTTCTCTTGGCTCTTTTTCTAGCCTCTCTTGATGGGTAGAGGAGTAAAGTGCAAGAAAAAGAAAGAGAACGGATAATTGGAATGAGCCCCTAATATTCCTCACTCTGAATCATCATGAGCCATCAAGTGGCAACTACTGCAGCCTGCACCTTCCTTGAAAACATACATACATACATAGGTAAATGGTAAATGGCAGGCATTTATATAGCACCTTTATCCAAAGCGCTGTACAACTGATGCTTCTCCATTCACCCATTCATACACACACTCACACACCGACGGCGATTGGCTGCCATGCAAGGCCCCGACCAGCTCGTCAGGAGCATTTGGGGGTTAGGCCTTGCTCAGGGACACTTCGACACAGCCCGGGCGGGGGATCAAACCAGCAACCCTCCGACTGCCAGACGACTGCTCTTACTGCCTGAGCCATGAGGTTCTTACTGCCTCCCCCCTACATACATTAATGATTTCACTTAATACATGCTAAACATTTCAGAGTAAAGCAATGAGTAAAAAATGTTTCACCTTTTCATTCTATTGATTATCTATACATAAAGGCCGAAAATCATTAGGAACCTGATTGGTAATAATTAAGGCTGGGTGACTGTCAAGGAAATATTGCAGACAGGGCAAAGTTGTTAAAATAATCTGCCCTGAAAATAAAGATCGATTTCCAGGTCAGTCAAGAAATGAGGAAACAAGGAAGGATAAAATAAATGATTGAAATTAGCCCGGGGTCATTTTTGTAGGCAAAGGGTTCTAACATAACTTCATTAACATGTTTTGTAACAACTTTGGTTGGGAAGACACAGCTGTAACTTATTTGGATGGAAGCCTTAAAGTGGTAGGAGGGTACACAACAGAAAGAGTCTGATATATTTATAGATTTTATATTATTTTGTAGTGCCGAGTGGTAATTTTCCGTTTAATATAATTTGTTTCTTGCATTTTTGCCTTACACTAAATAAAATATCTGAATGGCGGATTTGATTGAGTGGAAATTGAATAAATTAAAGGGTGGTCTCTGACCTTTGTATCAGAAGTCAGTGACAGGGTGAAAGACAGACATTAGAAAAGACTGAGTAAAGTTGTATCAAGAGAAGGCTACAGATGGAACAGGCTAAATATCTAATTAGCGTCACTAATTAGCGTTCTCTGCTGTAAGTTCCAGCTATGCCAGCTTGAAAATCGAGCTGGTCAAACTGGTCATAAACTGGTCTAGCTGGGTATGAGCTGGTCAACCAGCATGTCCAAGCTGGTCATAAAACTGGTCTAGCTGGGTATGAGCGGGTCATAAAGCTGTTCGAGCTGGGTATGAGCTGGTCAACAAGCTAGTCCTAGCTGCTCGAGCTGCAACTGTTTCAAGACATAGCTTGAGCTGATCTAAACCATGCCAAGTTGGAAGCTGGTCTGAACTGGTCAATCAGCTACCAGCAGTTTTAAAACCTAACTTGAGCTGTTCTTAGCAGGTATCAGCTCTGCCTGTGTATCATCCTCTTTCTACTTGGGAAATTTGAAAGTTTTGCAGATCTGCGCTCCAAAACTCTGATAAAGTCTGTTTTGTGTTTTTCACTTTCTTACTTGTTTTTAGATAGATGCTTATGCTCACATCATGACCATAACATGAGTTATGATCCGTCTCTAAAACATGTTCGTAATCATGTATTGATATTTTCATTCATGTTTCACTTAACCAAGTTATTTCAGTTTCCAGATTTTACATCAAAGCCACACAACACTTTTGACTTGATTAGACCAACAGGGTAGATTCATGTGACTGGGCAGAACAGAATTGTTTTTGTTTTGGTTACAGGCACCAGGTGTGTACTAAGGCGAGGAGTGTGAGGGGAGATAGGAAAGTGATTGGGTGGAGGGGGGGGGGGTTGGGGGCAGGGGAAGATATTATATTTACCATCAGGGAGATTAAAAGTCATATCAAATTAAACAACAAATGCAATAAAGCAAGCCATTGTTAATATTCAGGAACACAAGTGGCTACAGGGAGCATGGGCTCCACTTGGATCCTAATTGGAGTGCCAGTCCAATCCCAGAGAGCTTCTCCTTTTATCAGCCATTTTGGAGGAAATTAATAATTGAATAATTTGAAACGTCCAATTATGCAGCAATGCCAGATGGTGGGAAAGAGTCTGCTTTCATACTCAACAGGTTAAGAGTTAAAGTCCCCGGTGAGTGACTGCTTGCCCTTCAGCTTTGAACCTGAAGCACTGATTTGCTTCTGAAAGCACCCCGAACGTACAGCCGAATGATGCACTAAGCTGTGCAAATCACTCTGATGATGCGCTGGATTTGTCAAACACATACATAATGTTAATGCCTGTTGTAGGCCAAACCTCTCCTTGGATTCTCAGATGAGGTGGTAACTTGTTGAGCATGATGAGATCCATGGGTCTGTGACAAAGCTGTACATTTTTTTTTTCCAGCAGAGATGTGGGTAGGAGGGGTACACACCAGACAGTATCACAAATTCATATTTTTATTTTTATAAATGCATATATGTTTGATAGTGTATGTCACAGTAACAAAAACATATCTGTGACAATGCTGGCAGGGCAGCCTGTAGTGTAAAGGTTGGTGGTTCAAGCAAAGCCCTTAACCCCGCATTGCTCAGGGGGGATTGCCCCCTGCTTAGTCTAATCACCTGTAAGTCAGTCTGGGTCTCACATACGGAACAAACAGCACTACTGAAACAGTAATATAATTTAAATATATTATTAGTAACACTATGTGTACACTATGCACTGTAAACTACCAGGCTACCGGGTGGAAGTGCACATCGTTCTAACCCTGGGACCCACAGGCCGATTGGACCACAGTACGTACAGAAAATAAGATAAATATTACAAAACGAGACAGGTACACAGAAAACAAATACAATGACCACACTGCCAGTGGATCCTGGTAAATAAGTATAAAGTGCTGTAATTTTTTGTGTACAACCACTGACATAAATCTCTGAATGGTTCAAGCCTCATCTTTAATTTAAGTTTTCAACCATGTGTGTTCAGTAAATTGTTTTTGAGATATTGACACTTTTATAGGACTAGTACAAAATAGGTGGAAATTGCCCTCTAGGCGGGCACAGTGGAAAGGGTTAAGCTGTCAGGAAGCAACATGCCACAGCAGAGGACTGTAGCCAATCGAGAAGCAAGAAGAAACCTAGTTTCCAGGCCTGAGATTTTTCTCTATGGGGTTTCTTCTGCATTTTTCGGCTGTGCCATCATGTTTGACAAACAACTGAACTACATATTAGTTTGACAGATAGCTACACTGTCAAGAATAATTTTTTCAGTGTAACCTATCTAGGTTGATAACAGTAAGATTGCCAAGCAGCATTTCAGTATCCCACTAACACAGAACTTTTCAAAACCATAGTGCTCGGATAGCCAGTCATCCTTTGAGAATCCCCACGAACAAAAGACTTGGCAGTCTTAAAACATACTGTATGCATTACATTGTTAACAGCACAGAAACACATTCTAGGTTTCAGTGTATTTCCACAAATTATAATGTTAGATAAATTGAACATGAATGACTTACCTGATGAAATTTACCTGAAATATAATCTGGAATGTTCTGGGAACAGAATATTGTAAACTGGGATTTCCCTTTTTGAAGTTAGGCCTAATTGCCTTTTATATAAACAACAAGTGCAAGAAATCAAAATCAAAGGGTATCTTCTGAATTGTATCCACTGCAAATGAATGAAGGAAGTTTTGCACTGTCGACTAACCTGAAGACAGTGTGACAATATGAACTTGGGAGTATTATACTTCATGGCATGCATAGTTATTTCTGACATAATGTGGCTTACACAATCCCTCAAAACATTAAACACCTAATTAAGCCAAATTAACTGCTTGTTAAATTTCTGAGATTGCAATTATGGTTGGAACGAAAACCAGCATACACAGGGGGCCCCCAGGACTGAGTTTGTGAACCACTGCCATATGGCGCTCTTGGGATTTTACAGTAGTTATGCTCGAGAGCCATATGGCACTCTTGGGACTGAAAGGGTTAAAGGGAATGAAAACAGGTCATTTGACTCGCTAATGAAATCAGCATTAACTAATATTATATTCAGCATAATCCAGCCCGGCGGCAAGGATGGTGCAGTGGGTAGCACTGCCGCCTCACAGCAAGGAGGTCCTGGGTTCGAATCCCTGTCAGCTGGGGCCTCTCTGTGCGGAGTTTGCATGTTCCCCGTGTTTGCGCGGGTTTCCTCTGGGTACTCCGATTTCCTCCCACAGTCCAAAGACATGCAGGTTAGGCTGATTGGAGAGTCTAAATTGCCCGTGGGTATGAGTGTGTGAGTGAATGGTGCGTGTGCCCAGCGATGGACTGGTGACCTGTCCAGGGTGTATTCCTGCCTTTCGCCCAATGTATGCTGGGATAGGCTCCAGCCCCCCTGCGACCCTGATCAGGATAAGCGGGTTCAGATAATGGATGGATGGATAATCCAGCCCATTTCCTACCCACACTGCATGCTTTAAGCTTCTCGGGACTTCTCTGCAAAATACCAACATTGATCTAGTCGTTAACTTCATGTACCAATGTACCAAATGCGCCATTTGATAGTGATTCTGGAAAATAAATGGTAAATGGCAGGCATTTATATAGCGCCTTTATCCAAAGCACTGTACAATTGATGCTTCTCCATTCACCCATTCATACACACACTCACACACCGATGGCGATTGGCTGCCATGCAAGACCCCGACCAGCTCGTCAGGAGCATTTGGGGGTTAGGTGTCTTGCTCAGGGACACCTCGACACAGCCCGGGCAGGGGGATCGAACCGGCAACCCTCCGACTGCCAGACACTGCTCTTACTGCCTGAGCCATGTCGCCCAAATAGGGCCCCTAGAGTCTGAAAGTCATCTTTTACACAGTGCATGGACATGTTTTCTGACATATTTTCTTCTTACACAAGATAAGTAATGGTTTCATCTCACTTTGTCATGTGTAATAAAAAAAAAGCATGTCAGCTGTGATTTTAAATGTTTTGTGCTCACTAAAATTGATTTCATTCAATGGCATTCTGTTGCATTGAGGAATACAACTAATGACCAGAATCAAATAACCATCAGAAGCAGTTCATTTCAATAGAAATACATTGGTGGACCTTTGTGACTAGCTGCTGAGAGGTTAACATTAGAGCGCAACCTTAGTGTAATCAGATACATGATTTCCTATATTCCATTTGTCACCTCCCAATTCTCAATTCTATTGATCTAAATTTGCTTTTAAAACCACAAGAAAGGTAATGACCTGAAACTAATATCCATAACAAACAAACAATCTGGTTACGTTTTATTTCATTACGCACATTCTGTTTCTAATTCTGTTAGAAACAATCATTTTGTTGTCCTTTTAATTCATTCTGCTTTTATGGAGTACTTAATGTTGCACAAAGTTAGATTAAAAAAGGCTATATAAATAAAAGTAATTAATTATTTTAACAGATAAATGTGTGAGTTTGTACTTGTACGAGTTATCAATGCATTTTTTATATCAAAGAAAATCAGTTTGCTTGCAGTATGTTTTCAAAATAGCATTCAGTCTGCTTCATGCCTTGCATAGAATAGCAGCTGCCTTTTATCTGACAGGCACATGCAAATAGCATCTTTCCATAGCATTCCAAATTAGTCCGGTGCACTCATTTGAAAGGGGAACTCGATGATACCTTGAATTATGTATAACGGCAGGTCCGCCGCACGAGAACACACGGCACACGGAAACACACAAACACGCAAAAACGCACACTCAGTCATAGGCGTGCACAGATATGAACACATGCAAATCCCTGAATGCAGATCTGGTCACAGTAGGCATTGAAATAGTACAAGGAATGAGAACAAAGAGCCAAATCTCACAGGGTTGTAGCCAAGGCCGAAATAAAAACGCCTTCAGAAAATTATTCCTAAGTAAAAGAGGACTGCTAAAAATTCCGAGTAGATGTGAAATTTAGCTGAATTCCAAAGACTAAGCACACCCGTTTAGCTGTGGAATTGTGAAGACATGGCACATCCATTTAACTACACTTAGAAGAAGCCTCAGCTACTAACTATGATCAGAATTACAGTTATTAATAGTTAAGCTTGAAATCTTAGGAAGCTCATGATAATAATTAGAACAACAAACTCCAAGCTGAGCAATCCACATCAAAGCTGATTTTGGATGGTGTTTTAGGATGGTAGATCTCAGAAGCAAAACAAATAGTCGTGTCCAACAACTATTGTGCTGTGTAAACATATGCATCAATATTAATTCAGCATAGAAGAGCCTGTTCACCTACTTTGCAAATTTTACATTCATCAAAGTTGGTTACATAATGTGCTGTGTGAATAAGCCAAGAGCTTTATTCACAGTATTTATTCACAGTGGATGCCATTAAAGCCACAACCAACAGTAGCCATTTATACATTTATTAAATAAAAAACTTACAAAATAAATACATGGTACATGAAATGACAATGTACTGCTTCAAATAGCAAATGGGTATGAGGATACAATTTTATATGCACATACAGTAGGTGGGTGAAAGCAAAGAAAACATTTTCAGAGTTCATCATAAGTAGAGCCAAGATGCAGTCGAAACGGATGTGTTTTCAGTCTACTATGGAGGACTGACAGTGACTCTGCTGACCCTGATTGTAGTGTAGTGTAGTAACTCAGTCTACCACTGCAAGTCTATGGCAAATTGGTTACTGGAAAGAGGGACTTTTAATGGAAGGGACAGTAAGGTGACCAGTTTGCTGGCAGGAATTCAAGTTTTGCTTGCAGTTAAGAACATACATTCCTGCTGCACCACAGTCCAGCACAAGAGCTTTGTGTTTTAGTGGGGCCAGCACTGGTAGCCAGTGGAGGGAGATCATTGGGATAGGCATGACATGCAGTATTTCAGCCGATTGTAGACAAAACAAGCAGCGGTATTCTAGTAAAGACAGAACACCTACTATATGCATGGCACGTTTTAAATGAATTCAGATGACCAGACGCATTGACCTCCCGGGTTACAGTAATTATTGCCCCACAAGCTAAAGAGTATCGGGCTGGAGAATTTCATTCACTGCTGGAGCCCAGGCACAGCTTCCAATCTCCGACCTTCCCAGTATGGGCTCTCTCCGGTGTACGTGGAGGAACACCGAGAGGCCATTTAAATGGAAATACCTTTTGGTTTCCGAGACAAACAGAGCCAACTCCCATGAGCTCTCATGGTTTCTGGTGACAGGTGGCATCACAACACATTTTAGTCTGTCCAAAATATTGTGAGACCAATTCTATGTTCTTCTTCTGTGTTTATTTATTCTCCAAAGTAATAAAGAAAGAGACATGAGGCCAGCTTCAGCAGTAAATAAACACTCACTGTTTTGAATATGGAGAGACATATCAAACGAACTGGCTCTATGGAAATGAAAAGTAAAATGAATGCTATCTACGACTGTTTTAGAAGCAATCTCCCCCAACAACTCCCCGTTCCTCTGGCACATAACATCTGCCAGTTTGTTTTGGCCAAAAAAGTTGCAGTCAGTAAGACATTAATAAAGTTCTGAAATTTGTTCAAACTGCATTAGTGATGAACATACTCTTCTTTTGCTGATAGTGAATTTCTTCCTGGTCCATTCACAACCCTCTCTCCCCCCTCAAAAAAAGAGTTGTTTCCTGCGAATCTCTTCTGGCCAGTAAAACCTCACAGATATACAGTAAGTGCTGTGAAACATATAGAAAAAATTAAACAAAAATTATTAATTTTTTCATGAATAAAAATGAAAAAACATTGGGCCAGTTTCACGGATTAACCCATTATGGACTAAGGCACCCTATAGAAAACCCATAGAACGGCCTAGGAATCACAATGCATTTCAACGGTCATATGATTAAATACAATGCTGGCGTTGCATCCCTCTGTTATGGGAGATGTAACGCACACGTCACATCTGTCTGCAAATGGAAATTCATAAGGGACCAAGGCTCTTCTTGCCCGGTTACTCAGTTTGGCCAGACAGCCAACCATAGGAAGAGTTCTGGTGGTTCCAAAATTCTTCAATTTCATAATTATTACTGAAAGCTTTAGAAATGGTTTTATACCCTTGCCCTGATCTATATCTCACCACAATTTTATCATGGTCTACAGAGAGTTCCTTGGACTTCATAGCTTGGTTTTTGTCCTGACATGCAGTATGAATTGTGGGACCTTATGTACTCAGTTGTGTGCCTCAGGATGCACCTGACCACAATTTGGAGTGCCACAGCAAAGGGTCTGAATACTTATGTAAATGAGAGACTTCAGTTTTAGGTTTTTAATAAATTTGGAAACATTTCTAAAAACCTGTTTTCGCTGTGTCATTACGAGGTTATTGAGTGGAGATTGATAGGCAAAAATAGCTATTTTATCCGTTTAAAATGAAATCTACAACAACATAAAGTGTGAAAAAACTGAAGGGGTCCGAATACTTTCTGACACCACTGTACACACATACACATAGCAGTCTTTTGGGAGCAGATCCGTGGGAAACGGAGAGAAGCACAAGTGGGAGCCTCTTGCCTTCGGGAAACGGGAATGGAAAACATGCTGGTTTGGCAGATAATATCATTTCTGCACCATAGCATTCAGGACAACACAGATAAGCAGTCAGTAATGGAGATCAGGAGCAAGAAGGGCTCAGGGAAGTGTAAGAGGAATTAGCCAGTTTTGCGATAATCAGTTGTAAAAAAAAAAAAAAAAGTCTGTGAAGATACGCCTCTGCTTTTCTGAATACTTACAAAAAAAAAGAAGAAGCATTTCCACACTCACAACAGTCACCGTGTTTGGGCTGTGATATGCATCACCACCTGGAGAGATGCCTAGGGATGTTTTGTGGCAGGGAAAAATATTGCACAAATCTGTACAAATTAAAGTGTACAACTAGGAGCATGGATTTTCAGTGAAATAACAAGCCGCATCCCATCTGCAAACAGATCCATTTCACCAGGCTTTCATATTAAACCCACCACTTACGGTCTTCAAGCCAAACCAGCAGCTAATATCTACGTGATATGTAATGATGTGCATTCCTATTCCCACTAAGACAACGAAAACGGCGCAAAAGGGGTCATTTGAAGGGCGCATCGATAATCTCCGCAGGGGCTGAATCTCGAGAATCCGTTTCGGCGTCAGATTGTATCTCCAGTCATTGGGGTTGGTGGTGAGGGTCCTTAAAGTCTAACACAGGCATCCCAGCGCCACTATCTATAGATAGAAAATGGAGTGGGTGAGAAAAGCGGCATGTTTTTAATCTCTCTCCCCGACGGCCGCCACTGTTTCCGCGGCTCCCGCACCGCTGTGGGAGTGATGTACGGCGTGAATTCGCTGGCCATTGATCATACTGACCTTCAGGCGTACCGACGGTGTGCTGTTAATTGATGCAGGCTTCACATATGTTGTTGGGGTGGGCGGATAGGTGTGTGGGGGGGGGGGGCATGCTCTGCAACGGCATATCGAATTTGAGTTTCCATAGCCTATAAAGTAATTTCTTACACTCTTTTTTCCCCCCTCAGTTTATGATTTACAGGAACGCTCAGAATGACGGAAAGTGCTGTGTGCGTGTGCCGTGCTGTGGTTGACGAGCGGCATCCTGCACTGTTTGTTTTCAGTTGTTTGAGGAATTTGGTCTGGGAGCGAGGCAGGTGTTGTGTAATCCCCAGCCGGCAAAGGCTGGGAGAAGTGGGTAAATCCTTCAGGATGAAGAAGTGCCCACACCAAGGTAAACAATGTTGAAGCGCAAGCTAGAAAAATGCATGTTTCCCATTTCAATATTGAGGACATCTATCCCATTGTATGTGGTAAAAGAGTCATTACTTGGGCTAGTATCATCTCAGTGCCACAAGTGAGAATATTTGTAATAAGCGTGATATTTTTATTTATTTGGACACGCTTTATCCACAGCAAACATTTGTTATTGAAAGAACTCATAAAGCAAGAAGAAATCAATACCATCACAGGCATCATCTCAAACTACACATTTCTTCTGTATGAGAAGTGATTCATGTAGTGAATTTATTGCTCAAAATATATAGTGTAAAAATCCACTGGTCATGGACAAAATGGTTCATGGTTCAAAGAAGCAATGAATCCATAGGAAAATATTGATGTTCTACCTGTACACGCGCACGTGATGCCATTCTGACACACAGGACAGTAGTTTTACTATATTTTTCGATATAAAATAAAGGTTCTATAAAATGAATTGCATACTGTGTTGAGTACATTGCCTGGCACTCAATAACCAATTTTATTTCAGGAGACCAGGAATGCACAATTGATGTCCATATTAATATCAACAACTTAATGGGCCAGATAATTTTTGGTACAAACTACTTGAGGATATTATGTATTTTTTTATTGTTCCTTGTTCATTTGTTGCTTTTCATAGCAATAGCCCAAATGACCGATGTCAATTGTGCAGTGCTATTGTTTTATGGCCTTGGAAGAGCCAATAATATAATATAAAGCCTGCTAATATTACCAGACCACACCAGTTATCCTGTTATATGGGCTAAATGATGAAGGAAAAATATATCTGCTCGGAAAAAACATGTAGTCAGGTGAAGAAAATACTTTAATAAAAGGCCAGTATATTAGTAACAATGTCACATCGACAGGAGTTGCTATGAGGAAGGTCATAGCAACTCCTGTCGATGTGACATTGTTCTACTGCCCGTAGTCTTCTCATTCATTTGTCTTCTCGCACACTGTCTGCTTTCCTCTCGCAGAATCCACAAAACAGCAGCCATCTTATCTGTCCTGCTCGTAGAATCTACCTTGCCTCTTGGACTCTGTTTGTGTTCAGTTTGCAAACAGTGTTGCTATAGACTTATAAACTTGTAAACAGAACACTTGAAAGGGTGGCAATAGGCAGCAAAGCCATCTTCCTCATCGCCGGTTCGAAATGCCACCCATTTCACCACAGAACTATAAACCAAAGATGGAAAATGGATAATCTACAGTAAGCTAGACATTTTCCCTTTGCCTCAGCAGTCACTGTAGCAGAATTTCAGAACAAATCATAGTGTGTTTTTTTCTGAGATTGGGTAGAGGATCCACTCTATTGATTAAGTTTTTCTGTGCTGTGAGCAAACAGAGCAGAAGATTTTGTTTAAATGAGAACGAGGTTTGTTGTGGATAAGGTCCCATAGTTCTTGAGAGACCAACATCTCTAAATTGGTTGCCCATCTAAAATCAATTCTAGTGACTCATACTGGCAGGTCCCCTGTAGAAGCTGCTAGTACAGCTTAGTTGTTGATATGAACTGAGCATGTCTGTGTGGAAGAAATTGATTATGTACACTTGATAATGCTGAGCAAGGCTATCACAGACATTTGAGCAGTCCTAGTGAAAATGTATGTATTTTTTAAGTCAAAGTATGTTGAAACAATGCAGTGTAGAAACTCAAACATGACATATCTCTGCAAAAAGATTTTGCAGCAGAATTTCTATTTTGCACTGAAAAGAATAAGACTCTTTTTTTACATCAAGCACAGAAAAACGAATCACCCAGAAACCGTGTTTGATATATTAATGCAACTACCATCATCACAAAGTTAGGTAGAGGTAATTTCTTTTATATCCCGAGTGACCACTTTATTAGGGTTACTGTTTTGCACTTATTGGTCTTCTGTTGCTGTAGCCCATCCACTTCAAGGTTTGACATGTTGTGTGTTCAGAGATGTTGTTCTGCATACCACTCTTGTGATGCATGGCTATTTAAGTTACTGTCGTCATCCTGTGAGCTTGAATCAGTCTGGCTGATCCTCTCATAACAAAGCATTTTCTCCTACTGAGCTGCTGCTCACTCAGTTATTTATTTTTCATGCCATTCTCTAAACTATGCTCTAAAAAGATACTGTCACAGGAGATACTCAAACCACTCCATCCTGCATCAGCAATCATTCCATTGTCAAAGTCACCAAGATCACTTTTCTTCCCCATTCTGATGTTTGGTCTGAACAACAACTGAACCTTTTGACCATGTCTGCACCCCTTTATGCATCGAGTGCTGCCACAACTGGCTGATTAGATATTTGTATTAATGAGTCGGTTTACTGGTTTACCTAATGTAGTGGTCACTGAGGGTATTGTAATTGTAATTGTAAATAAGAAATCAATTGCAAAGATAATTTTATCAAATGAACCCATAATGAGAATGGGCCTACCTGCTGTCATTTTTTGCCAGCTTTTAAAAATGAGTATCAGTCAATATTCCAATTCATAAAATGTAAATCCTTGTCAATTATATACAGTAAACACGGAGTGCTCCAAATTTATTTTCCACAGGCTAGGCGAGTGAGACAATCATCACAATAGGAAGAATTTTAATTAAGGTCAAAGTAACATGAAGCAGAACTGATGCAATTAAATCTGACAACTAAAACCTGTTCCATGTGCTCCCTCCAATGACAAGGTTGCGTCAAGAATTGGTTATTTCTTTATTTAGTAATTTCTTGTAAAGTGTGCATACATACAATTTGACTAAACTGATATCATGATAAGTGTAATGTCTAATTATAGATATTTTGGCCTTGTCTTACTTTAATTTCAAGACGTTGAGCTACAGTATATTTATGGTATTTCATTCAATGTCATTATCATAATGTGTTTGTCATGGGAAGAAAGGTTTTTGACCAATATATTGTAATCATAGTTTTCCTTTATTAAATTAATAGTGCTTTCCTGTTCCATCCCCACCCACTTTTTTTAAATGTGACCAAATGTATATCTTTGATCTTTCTTTGGATTGTTTGTTGTGAAACTATAAGATCAGAGCTACAAAATGGATTATCGCTTGTTGGGATTGACCAATCCATTTTGGAGATATTGCTCGTTAGTGTGTGTGTCTGAGAAGTGGTTTTCAGAAATCAGCCGTTGAAGTTTGGTGAGAGACTGTGACACCAGGAGGACTCCTACATATGAAAACTGAGCCCTCCAACACTGGTCCCAGAGAGCTACTGGGTCTGCTGGTTTTCGCTGTTACTCTGCACTTAATTAATCATTTAGAGCAGATGATTACACAGCAAACTCACCTCACCTGGTTACCTGGATCTCAACAGTGTGCTGATTTTAAGGTGAAAACAAAAACCAGCAGACCCAGTAGCTCTCCAGGACCAGGGTTGGAGACCACTGCATCAGACACTGCTCTAGGTGGGTCTGAGTGATTGCAGGTAGGACAAGGGTGCAACAAGGGCCAATCCCTTTCAGGATTTTGTGCGAACTTCTGGTCTTAATTATTAAATTGACTCATACATATCTTATCTAACATGATCTATGAGTACTGGCTAGACCTGCAGACTGCAAGTGTATCCTAATGATTTTATTGTGCTCAAGTACAATTACCAGGGTAATTTATAGAGCTGTCATTGATAAAGTGGTCAGAAAAATAAATTAAGGCAATTAGTTGGAACAAAAACCAGTACGCAGACCGGCCCTCAAGGACCAGAGTCGTGGACCCCTGGGGTAGTACAATAGGGCTGATGGCTTTTGTTCAAACCAAGCAGTTACACACCTGATTCTACTAATCAACTACCAGAGCAGGAGTGCACAACTCCGGTCCTGGAGGGCAGGTCTGCAAGCTGGTTTTTGTTCCAACTAATTGCCTTAATTTATTTTTCTGACTACTCTATCAATGATGTTGTTTTTCCTCCTGTATTTGTATCTTCAGGATACACTTGCAGTCTGCAGCTGTTGCTGGTGCATATACAAATGTCTGATCAAGACATTATTTAGCTAATTAATTAACTAATCATTAAGAGCAGAAGTTGGCACAAAATCCTGAAGCGGATCGGCCCTTGCTGTGCACCCCTGGCCTAGAATCAAGCCTACTTCCTGCAAGCTGTCTTAAGCCTGCACTAAGGAAGCAACTGAATACACCCGACTCATCAGAAACACCTGTGAAGCCATTTAGGACTTTATGTAAAGGGCTGTAATTATTGCACAGATAACCTGATATGGCTGTAGATACCCTCAAAGCTGACATACTGCACTATAATTTATTATTGTATTGCACTGTATGTCATTTGTGTCACCACGTCATTTGCATGTGATTTGCATGTAATTTGCATAACTACTGCTTTTTGCACCGATGAAGAACATCTGGCCAAATGGCAGCAAAGCGGACCAGACTTTATATTTAAATATTTTTTTTATATTCGCACAATTTGACACAATGTAATGATAAAGAGAAATGCTAGATTAGTACTTCAAAATTCCTAATCTGCACTTCTCATTTTGACTAATATCATATCTGGAAATGTTTTTTAAGCATTCTGTAAAGTTGAGAGCTGTACGATGTCTTCCCCCCTCCCCCCTTCACCCCACATAGAGTCACAAATACGTTTTTTTTCTTTCCCCAAGAGGATGGCTATATTGATTGGTGACTGAAATACAATGATGCAGACCAAAGATAGGATCCAGACTTCTCAGCATGGAATGACTTTATTTACAGAGTCGTGCAGAAGCACTAGTTTATGAACATGTCACCAATTCCCTTTATCAGCGCCTTAAATTTGATTCTGCACGGATAACACCCAGATGGTGTCTTGAAGGACATAAAAAAGTGACCTTTGAGAAAAATTGGTCCCCCAAGATTTTTCTGAACTCTGCAATAAAGACTGTTGTCAGCCATCATGTTTTTGAGCAGTTATCCCTCATTCCCAGACCAAAAAAAAACCAAAACCTTGTGACCTTGTGGTAGTCCTTCTTCTTTAAAACCATCAATAAGACCATCAAAAAAGGCAACAATATTTATCCCACAGAACAGCAAATAGGCAGTTTGAGAAGTGTGCTGATCAAGGCATACAAATAAATGTCCATGTTAAATGTTGCATATCACAACCAAAAGCCCCAGAGTTGAGCAATAACCCCAGGAGCATGGCCCTGCTAAAACCATAAACCAACAAAGAATTCACAAAAAAAGCTACAAAATGGAGCCAGTGAAAGTGATTTATTTTACAAAATACAAAACGTAACACCAAGGAATGTAGTGGTAGTGTAAGCAGACAAAATAAAATGACATAACTAGACCCTGTGGAAGGAAAGAAGGAAAAAAAACTAACTCTGACCCAGAAAATGAAGTCTTCCACAGCCTAACGTGTTTTGTAAAGAAATGAATCAGACACTGGTTCATGCTATGAGTTTACTGGTCTGCCATCTTGAATCTCATTCCACTTCCATTTTCATTTTCATTTTCATTTTCATATACAAGTCAACTGGGCAACTAATCCCCTCTGACAGCAATAAGTACAGCATAGCCTACTACACCAAATACAGTGCTTTCCCACAAAAGCCCAGCATCAGTGGCTCCAGGAAAAGAATGTGCACCGCCACCTTACAGATTCTAACTGGTAAAGGATAGGGACTAGGTGTTCCATATGGTCACGCAATCAGGCAATCCAGGACAACTAGAACAACACCTAATAAAGATAATTGGGTAGAGAAGAGAGGTACAAGCAATGCAGACACACCCTAACACACCACACCCACTGTGTTACTGGTACTGAAGGGAGGGGAAATCATTGGCCTCCACTGGCTTCCTATTGCCGCACGCATCCGATTCAAGGCCCTAGTGTTGGCATTTCAGGCTGCTAAGGGGACTGCCCCACATTACATACAATCCCTGATCACTCCCTACTCCCCAGCTAGACCACTCCGGTCTGCCAGCTCTGGTCGCCTTACGATTCCCTCTCTACGGGCACCTGGCGGTCGAGCTGCACGTTCACGCCTGTTTTCCGTTCTGGTTCCTCAGTGGTGGAATGACTTGCCTACCACTGTCAGGACAGCAGAATCCCTCCCCCTATTTCGACACAGACTCAAAACACACCTGTTCAAACTCTACCTTAGTCCCCCCTCCTGATTTACCCCGCCCCCCCCCCAAAAAAAAAAAAAAAAAAAAAAAAAAAAAAAAAATTGCACTTATGATGACGACTATATGTTTAGAACAGCAGTCCAGGTGTATTTTTCTAGTTCTGGATGTGATGCTTTGACTTGTGGTAGAACCTATGCACTTGTAAGTCGCTTTGGATTAAAAGCGTCTGCCAAATGACTAAAATGTAAATGTAAATGTAAATTAGCCTGAAACACCTTAGCCACTGTTTTCTGTGATTTCCTTTCAATCAGCAGCCAATTTAGGCCATGGAAACAAGGTGTGCAGACTCTTTAGCCAAATCAATGCCTTAAACTAAGCACTTCCAGGGACACATGAAAAACCAGCAGACAGAGTAGCCCTCCATGTTCAGCCTATGCTGATTGAATATGGGAACAAACACAGGCAGCTACTGCTTAATGCAGGGGTGGCCAACCCTGGTCCTCGAAAGCAGCAGGGTGTGCTGGCTTTTGTTTTCACCCTAAAATCTGCAACCAATTCAGACCCAAGAACCAGGTGAGGTGAGGTAACTGTGTAACTACTTTAATTGACCAATTAACTGCTGAGTAGCAACGAAAGCCAGCACCTGGTTTAGCATTTCACTTAAATTAATACAATTATATAATTAATCTTTTAAGTGACTTATTATCTCTCTTACCATTCAATATCTACTGGGTTCTGTAAACCTATACAAATGCCATGTTAATGCATTCCATCCATGCCAGTTAACAATGATATTAACCCTCAAATGGTTATTGGAACAGGTAATTATGAGTTGTGCCTTTCAAATATAATAACCCCTCAGTGTTACAAAATGTTGTGGATACAAACACAGGGAAATGGTGTTATTATTTCAGAAATGGCAGATTCTACCCTTTGAGCAACAGTTCAACAGCTCCTGCAGTCTGCAAAAAACCTGGCCCCAAAATTCAATCAAAGCAGACTCTCTCAGATTGAATCAGGCCAACCATATGCCCAGCAGGATTTGTCTTTTTCTTAAAAATTGAGAAATTGAGGAAACTGAAAAACCAGCCAACAGCAATACATGTGGCCTGAAAGGAGGGACCCCGCACATATAATCCATTTCCGCATCATGCTCTCATAAAAAGTAAAACAAATGTCAAATAACTCGTTAACTATTTACATTGATCAGAATATGAAACCATGTTAAGTTGAATAACAATCACAATTACTTTACCCAAGTTACAGTACAGAAATACAAATAAATATGATAACCAAAGATATTCTGTGAGCTGTTATTATTCTGTTTATTTAGTGCTTTGCATTGAACCAACCACCGGGGGGCCTTTATTGCCACAGACAATGACAGCCTGACCTACAGGAAGGCATAGATGAGGTCAGTCAGCCTCACCATTGCTGTATCCTTCACCAGGCCTGTTATAAATGCACCATCTGCTGTTGGAAACATCCATCTGTCTTTCAGCAACCTAGCCTCATGATTCTTTGTCTTTCTCTGCTAGAGATTATTGAACAATGTTTTCAAATGAAAATACACTCAAGCCCTTTCTTCATTTTAACAATGAAACTCCCAGGTTTACCCTGGCCTAAAACCTCCACAAAGCAAGCCAGAGGCAGCAGACAACAGCCGTGAGGACAACTCCCTGGGTGGCATATTGGAAGAAACCTTGGGAGGACCAGTACTAAGTATCTGTGTGTTTGTGTGGGCAGAAAGCAGGTTCAAGAGTGCCTCGGGAAAGTAGAAAGCTGCCCATTAGTGGGAGTAGGAAACAAAGAACAGGGAGTGCAGAAAGAGCTATGGGTAGAGAACAAAGGCACAGAGAGCAGAGTGGAGAACTTGTAACCCCTGGCAGGAGTTTCCTTAGGCAGCATAACTCCAGTGTATGGGCTGGCAGATGACTCTCACAGCTGTTGAGCGATAACAGTAAGTAAAAATGAGTCACCCCGTAACATGCTATGCACTTTAATCTCAAATTAATTACTGAAAATGAGTTTCATTCCCTTGGACATTGTGGAAGGTTACTCTATAGCAGGACGGCTCTGTTAGCAAATGATCTACCACCTGTCACGTTCTTTGAAATTCTTGGGGCTACTAGTAAAACTGCATTATAACTGATAACAACGGGGCATTGCAGCAATCTAGCCAGGACATGACAAGTGGCAACATTGCTGCCTCAATTTGCCTAGTAGCACAAACCATTACATTTACCTGTGCTAAGCTAGGCTAGCAGAACAACGCAAGTCATTACAACCCTGTAGTACGCAAGGTACACACATACTGGACCAATACAGACACAATCAATCTCCTCTGCAAAAAATTGCATTGCAATTGCAAGGTTGTGTGCTACAGAGCTTGCACAATCTACGGATTGGGTATCACTATTAAACTCAATGCAAAGAACATCAGCTCAATTTAAACCACTTCAGTTGATTATAGATCTCAGCATAATCTGCCGTTTTAAAACATTTTCAGTGTCCATTGCACATACTTTGGTGTTTATATTTTGTCCTTTTAAGTATACTAAACAAGGCACAGGAAAGTAGCCTGTAGGCTGGGCTGAGAGACAGACTTCACCCAAACCAGACCTAGGTCAAATGTGTAACTGTTTTGGATTCAAACACTTTTCTATGCTTTACTGACCTTAACTGGTCTATTGGAACCTATGAAATAGGGAGGTAAAGCGGATGTATCGGGAACTATATTTCCGGGATAATGCTCCATATCAAATATAGCGGCGAAAGCTAAATTAAGCAAACTACATAATGTTGAAGTCTGGATTCAAAGAAGGTTTAAATACATAGCTATATACTGAATATGATGGGATTTCAGTGTGGCCTGTAGCGTAGTGGTTAAGATAAATGACTGGGACACCCAAGGTCCGTGGTTCTAATCCCAGTGTAGCCACAATAAGATCCGCACAGCCGTTGAGCCCTTGAGCAAGGACCTTAACCCTGCATTGCTCCAGGGGAGGATTGTCTCCTACTTAGTCTAATCAACTGTACGTCGCTCTGGATAAGAGCGTCTGCCAAATGCCAATAATGTAATTTTAAAAATCTGACTAAACATGATTCTACTTGATTTACAAATATGATAGATTTGTGTAATCTGTGGCCTATCACTGGCAACCTGCAACCGATGTCAAGCACAATTGTGGAAAAAAAACCCATGGGCGTGGATGTGTAGGTACGTTCCGCGAGCCCAATGCACCAACTACCCAATGCACCAACCAGCTTGTGAGGAGTATTTGGAGGTCAGGTGTCTTGCTCAGGGACACTTTGACACACCCAGGGCGGGATTGAACGTGCAACCCTCCAACTGCCAGACTACTGTTCTTACCTCCTGAGCCAATGACACGACATAACGTCATCTATGTTTACATTTACATTTTACATTTTAGTCATTTGGCAGACGCTTTTAATCCAAAGCGATTTACAAGTGCATAGGTTCTTCCACAAGTCAAAGCATCACATCCAGAACAAGGAAAATACACATGGAATGCTGTTCTAAACATATAGTCATCATAAGTGCAATTTTTTTTTTTGGGGTTGTAGGGAGTGATCAAGGATTGTATGTAAGGTGGGGCAGTCCCCTTAGCAGCCTGAAATGCCAACACTAGGGCCTTGAATCGGATGCGTGCGGCAATAGGAAGCCAGTGGAGGCCAATGAGAAGCGGGGTGACATGAACCAGCTGGAGGGGCTTGATGGCACACGCTGGGAGACCGGCTAGGATGGAATTGCAGTAATCCAGGCGGGAAATGACGAGCGCCTGGACTAGCAGCTGGGTGGCTTTCTCCGTTAGGAGATGATGGATACGGTGTATATTGTACAGTTGTTGTATGTTATTGTATTTGTGTATTTGGTACACAAATCTGACCGTACATTTGTAACTACGAAAATCTTTAAAGAGCAACGAAAAGCTGTGTAGGGATAATTTGCGGATGATCTGGAGCCTTGTCATTTTGTGTTTGTACAACAATTTAATGCTTCATTTGCTTATATTACATTGTTGCCATCACGGTCTATGGTGAATTCTGCTAGCATAGCACTTAGCAGTATACCAGAAATGCCACTCAGCCATTGAATCCGATTCAGAAGGTATTTCAATCGAAAACAATTAGCTATTTGACCCAGGTCTACCCCAGACCTGAGGCCTGCCCCTTCATCTATATCTGCTTCCATATGCTGCGTCATTCTTCCCAGATTTTCTTCCCGTCCTCCTGGCACAAGCTTTCTCCTTGTATTGATTTTATGGTGGGAGTTGTGGTTGGGTGATATTACATTACAGCATGTGACATGCTGTTTGGTATCTGGCAAGAAAAGAATGTTTTAATCACTGGGATGGCACTGACCCTTGACACGTGAACATCAGAAGTATCATATCCTTGAATTGTATTTAATGAATGTCTGGGTCCATATCCCTGATCTTGTTGTGGCGGTACTGTCTGAATCGTGTTTCATTAAATACATCCCTGTTAGCTTAGATGTTTTTGTGTTTTGCCTGGGGGGAGGGGGGTTCTTATGTAAAATCCATGTTGAAGTCAATGGTGATTAAAGCAATGATTTAACAGAAATTTTAACTTTCTATTGGAATTAGCAAAGTAGGTACCCCCCAATTATCAGTATTAGGGTGTAACTACTTTGAATGATGCTCTCTAATTTATCAAATTGTGAATCTAATGATCAATAGTGTCAAAATCCTGATTGGGAAGTTAGGATACAGTTTGAACAAAGATAGTCCATGGATTGCTCTTTCTCGTATTTTTGGTTGGAAAGATCCATATTTTCTTTCCTTCTGACCATTAAGATCAAGCATTTCTTAGGTGTTAGTTTAATAACAACTACCTTTAACTAAGACTAAGCTACACTTCTTGTTGACAGGAATGTGTTAATGATTTTATTCACTTCAAGAGGAATAAAACATTGGACCTTTTCCTGTAGCACGCCATTGCTGTTTTTTATTAATTTTGTTCACAGATTTTTGGAGGAAGTGATGTTAATAAAGGGATATATCAGGAGATCTGGTTAATTAGTTTCTAATTTCTAATTTTAAAAAGGTTGCTGGAGTCATTACTAATGCAATCAAGGGGGTAATTTGTAAATTCCGGTGATTGCATTTTGGTGAGTTTGTTCATGGTATTAAAGAAGAATATTGGGTTATATTTATTCTGCTCAATCAGATGAGCGAAATATGATGATCTAGCAGATGAGAGGCCCAGCTTGTACTGAGGAAGGATATTTTTACTTGCAAGGTGATATAGCTCTAATTTAGATGAGCTCCATTTTTGCTCCACTTTTCTTGTCTGCTTCAGGGCACAAGTCATATTGTTGTTAGAAGGAGCAAAAATCTTTTAACATGCACATTACCAAGAGTGTATTTCTCAAAGTACAAGTTACCTGGTTGGTGCAGTGATAGATCATTAAAATGTTCTTTGCCCACGAGGAATACAGTACCTCTCTGAACTTGCCCAATGTATATTAATACTGGCTGCTAACCCCTTAACTCTCACAATGTTTTTTTTTGCATTCCTTCATTTTTTTCAGGATGCAATTTTTAATCAGTATGGTAACAGGATGTATGGTTTGAAGGCATTAAAACTCACGGTTCGATCCGTATAGCAGAAACAAATTATTTATATATTTATATATTAATATAGGATAGAGGACTTCCTTTGGAGGAGTTCCAAGGAATCTCTCGTCTGGGTAAATATTTCTGAGCAAGACAGTGGAAACACTGTTGACAACACAATAGAGGGCATTTTCAGTGACGTGACCCCATTTTATATCAGTGAGCATTTAAATACATTCTCAAAATATTTTATTATTATTCCGTATGCTTATACATCAGGAGCTGGTCTCTGATTAAAGATTGGTCTAAGATTAAAAATCTTATGTGAAATTGTGGATTGTGTTTGACTTGTTGATGGGGGTTGGATATTTGACAAAAACTTCAATCATTGGACCTCAGTGAACATATTAGTATACAAGATGTTATTAATATGATTATTGTACTAATTTATTATGATCCAGTGCTAGGATATGATCCAGGATAGCTGCAAGGAGAGGGAGTTTTGGACAGAGAGATAGGAGAGGGTGACAGGCACAACACATGTTTCATGATAAAAGGTGTTGTATAATTGAGTTGAAATTTGAAAGGGGATTTGTCCAGTGTTGTGACTCCATTGTGTTTTCAAGTCACCAGCCACAGCTACAATAATCCGTATCCAGTAAAAAAAACTGAAAATCTGTTCAGTGAGAAAAAAAATCTTCCACTTTCACTGTGTTTGAGCTTCTGTAACTTTGTTTTAGTAATATTTTGTCTTGGAAAACAAACCGCAAAGGATTACCTTTCAGAGACCAGGATTGTACTCAAAAGCATTCAAGAATAGTAACCATTTTACTTTGAGTATGTAATTTTTAAGAAATTCTCTCTTTTTTAGCTCAAAAATCATGAGTGAGATTTACGGTGATTCATGCGCTTAATTAAACAAAATGGCCAGACTTTAATGAAGGCTTGATATTTTCATACTAAATACAGGTTACTGTCATGTGTAAGTGCACAGCCTTTAGTTAGACAGGACAATACAAAAAGAAAGGAATGGCATTTTAATGAAACTCAGAACTGTGTTTTATCTTCAAATTGGTATGCAACCAATACCGCCATTAACTAATGCATGAAACAGTATGTTGGGCAAGCTCAATTTAACCGGATTCTTCTGGGGCCTTCTCAAGAGACCTATTCAGTATGTACATATCTGCACCAGATAACCCATCTGCATTGTTTTGCATCTGATTAAGCAACTAAACTTTTCTACTGATGTGTCTATTTTTAAATGAAGATGTATTGCCATTCTAATGACACCTAGATTGCATAAGCAACCACAAAGGGGTGAACGAAGGGTGATGTGTGTTTTGTTCTCAGAGATATAGTTGATACCTCATAAGAGGACACAGTCTAGAGGCTTTCAAAGCGTGAGAAGCAGCTCCCTAGGGGGAGGGCAGAGAGTTGAGGGTGAAAGCTATTCAGAAAAGGTGATAAAATATAGTGGAAATAAAACTAATGTATCATGGTGAAAAATAAATCACTACATTCCCTTTGAGGGGTAAAATACCTGAGTATGTTGTGTTTATTTTATGTTTTCAAAGCCTTTGCACAATGAAACGGTGGCCTAGATATTTCAGTCTGCATCCTCTAAAGAACCATTTGCACACTAGCAAGCTAAACAACATGAAAACATAGTGACCAGTACATCAATTTGGGATTTACTTGGACAGGAACAAGGGATTCATCACATCCACAGTATGTCATTGGCAAAGAGGTGCTGGCAAATGACATGCACTTGTGACCAGTGAAAGTTTGAGAAATGCAGTACAGCATGGTAGCAGCTAGAGTCAAGAGGCTATAGGTGGTTTGAGGACAGCAGTGGGTGGTCAAGGAGTTTAGCAAAACAAGCTTGAGGGCGACCAAAGTGGCTCACACTGAGTGGCACTACACATCAGAAAGGCAGGATAAGCCTGCTAAAGAAATATGCACGGTGAAGCTTGGAGAGGCAGCAGCAGCTAAGCTTGATCCCATACATCTCCCTAACAACATTGTGGCCACCACTTCTTGGACATAGCACTGGATGTAAAAGAGCAAATACCTTTCGGGAGAGCCCTTTCTTCTCAAATGCCCCTCTTTCCCACATTAGCGGTGAAATTAGCTCAGGAGGCAAGAATGGTTGTCCGGCAGTTGGAAGATTGCTAGTTAATTCCCCCACCCTGGGTGTGTCACAGTGTTCCCTGAGCAAGACACCCCAATAGCTCCCGATGAGCTGGTCGGTATTGTTGGTGTGTGTGTGTGGGTGACTAAAAGGGATTAATTGTTTAATTCGAAAGAATTTGGATCAAAGCATTTTCTGCACTCAGACACAAAAGTCCACTGGCTGTCTTGGGGCCCCATCCAGCCCCATCCAGGCTGTGTGAACAGTTCTCCATACATTTCTGAATGAAAATGGTTCATTTCCACCAAGAAAGAGAAGGCCTCAAAAACTCTTTCAACATTTCAAACTACCTTTTTTCACTATCAAAAACATTATTAGAAAATGGAATAGCCTGAGGCCCAGCACGGATGGTGCAGTGGTCCTGGGTTCGAATCCCCGTCGGCTGGGGCCTCTCTGTGCGAAGTTTGCATGTTCTCCCCGTGTCTGCTTGGGTTTCCTCCGGGTACTCCGGTTTCCTCCCACAGTCCAAAGACATGCAGGTTAGGCTGATTGGAGAGTCTAAATTGCCCATAGGTATGAGTGTGTGAGTGAATGGTGTGTGTGCCCTGCGATGGACTGGCGACCTGTCCAGGGTGTATTCCTGCCTTTCGCCCAATGTATGCTGGGATAGGCTCCAGCCCCCCTGCGACCCTATTCAGGATAAGCGGGTTAAGATAATGGATGGATGGATAGCCTGAGAGAAATGCTCAGAAGAACCCAAACATTACTGCAAGAGTGCTCAACAGCGGCAATGCTCTTATTGTGGCTACACTGTGTCTATCCCGGTGTAGTCACAATAAGATCCGCACAGCCGTTTGGCCCTTGAGCAAGGCCCTTAACCCTGCATTGCTCCAGGGGAGGATTGTCTCCTGCTTAGTCTAATCAACTGTATGTCGCTCTGGATAAGAGTGTCTGCCAAATGCCAATAATGTAATGTAATGTATGGTGTCTACCACCAACCTTCCAGATATTCCTTATGAAAGACCTGATAGTGACATTCCTCTAGACAGTGGGAATACAATGAGTCTTGATTGGCTGATGGGCCCATTCTTACCTAAGGAATGTTTAATGCCCGGTTCAGATAAGTCTGAGACAGAATGTTTATCTAAAGGTCAGCCAATGAACAGCCATCCTTTTGAAAGGTTAACTGTTAAAACTAGGAAGGAAATCAATATTTAAATTGATTATTACCACTGCCAACAGAGATAATGGGTGACGTGTGCTGTCCATTCTACCTGTATGTATGTCTGACTGTGTGTTACCAAAATCTCTTCAGTTATGAATAGATTTGCTTGAAGTTGGGACTGGTTTGGCTTATTGGCTTATTTATGTTTGTTTGTTTGTACTGATATTCTATTTGTATACAGCATTTTTTTTCCCACCATGTAAATGATTGAATAGTATTATCACATTTTGGATAGGTGTAAACTAAATAATAACAAACAATGTGATGTCTGTATGTATATTCCCTTCATTAATGGCTGCAGGTCAGTATCCCTGGGCAGGTACACAGTAATCAACATGCATTCTCTTTAATGAGTCTCCAGCCCCATCAATTCAGTTGATGAAAACTGGATGACCTCAGTCACATTACATTACATTACATGAATGGCATTTTACAGACGCTCTTATCCAGAGCGACGTACAGTTGATTAGACTAAGCAGGAGACAGTCCTCCCTGGAGCAATGCAGGGTTAAGGGCCTTGCTCAAGGGCCCAACGGCTATACCCGGGATCAACCACCGACCTTGCGTGTCCCAGTCATGTACCTTATCCTTAACCACTGTGCTGCAGGCCTCCCTGGAGTCTCTGGGAGACACATCCCATGACACTCATTACAAAAGTAGGGTGTTCCCCAGAGTCATTTGGCCCAATTACAGCTCTTTGTGCCCACTAATAATAATCTCACTTGATGAAATGAGTGGATTATTGTAGCAAATTGTAGCAAATGTAATTAAGCAAAAAAAGGAAAGCATAAAGGTTATATTTGTTGTCCTTGACCAAATAGTCATGACAGGAAAAAAAAATGTGTGTAAAATTCTGTAGAATTGTTTCCTGTCATACAGTGGCCCTCATTCACATATATTTAACAGAATTATTAGAATATAATTTACAGAATTATTCCTTTCACCATAACAAGAGTGAGTATTATTATTATTATTATTATTAACTTTAATTTTTATAAATAGTTATATTAATTATATTATTAACAGAGTAAGCCTTTTGTTTTGGCCTACTTTATTCCGAAATAAATTATATTTTCGCACAACACAAGAATGTGTTTTGGTTTTTAAAAGTTATATGCAATCTGTACTCAGTAACCACTTTATTAGGTATTTATATGACTTATTAAGTCTTCTGCTGCTGTAGCCTATCCACTTAGAGATTTGATGCATTGTGTCTTCAGAGATACTCTTCTGCATACCACTGTTGTAATGAGTGGTTATTTGCGTTACTGTCACCTTCCTGTCAGCTTTGACCAGTCTTATCATTCTCTGACCTCTCTCATTAACAACATGTTTCTGCCCGCAGAACTGCTGCTCTCTGGATTTTTATTTTATTTTTTCGCACCATTCTTTGCAGTCTGTTCTGCGTCTAAATCCCAGGAGATCAGCAGTTTCTGAGATACTCAACCAACGCTGTCTGGCACCAACAGTAATTCCAAGGTCATTCTGATGGTTGGTGTGAACATTAACTGAAGCTCCTGACCCGGCTCATGAGTTTATGCATTGCACTGCTGCCACATGATTGGCTGATTACATAATCGCATGAATAAGTAGGTGTTCCTATTAAAGTGCTCAGTGAGTGTACATTGCCCCTGATGAACTGAAAAAGATAACTTATTAGCGTGATACTGAAACAATAATATACACTCTATGTTTATTGGATGATATTGTACAGTTATTCTCAATGTAATATTGTACTTGGGTTTTTTCTCCAGTACCTAACTGCGCACTCACTAAATAAATATAGAAATACTAAAATCAACTGAATCAACTATCCCTACTATCCCTGTTGGATGAGGGCTGAATTTACTGAGGTGATTTTACACTGAGTGTTTTTCAGTGTGTCTGCCAGCTTTTGGGCTGCTTGCTTATACTTACTGGTATATTGCTTAATATGCATTTCTTAATAAGCACATCAGCATTACCAAGTTTTTTTTTTTAAAGGTATCTTCATTTTTCTCCCCAAAAGCATCCATTGAAAAAAGATTTAGAATTGGACTTGGTTCAGACATTACCTGTCTCCTGCATTTGCATAGCAAAATACAGTTTTACACAGAATAAATATTGGGTCAGACATTTCCTTCAATATGTCTAAATCCATACTGCAAAGAATACAATGTATTCATTGAGTTTTTGTTTAGATCCAAATTTATTCAGAATGAAGCAGTTTCTTGCAGTTAATGGCCGGGGACTTTCTGGATTGTGACAAAACTGATCAGCCTGGAATTTTTACTTGATCCACGCTGCAAAAAGTGCAAACTGTTTGTACCTCTTGGTTGGCTCAATTGCACCAGGCAAGATCAATTAATCACAGAAAAGCATTTGAGTCCAAAACAAATATGTATTTGTCCTCGGTCTGCAACAAGCCCCCACTGCTGAGGCAATGCTTATACACTGCCAGCAGGGGGCAGAGATTTGACATCACACACCCCTGTAGAACCCCAGAGGGCTGTTTCTAGTTTTATTGCCTGCTTCTGGCCTTAATTGATAATTGCAAGACTGCTCTTGTGTCCTTATATGACATGTTCTACTGGGACCTACAAGTGAACCAGTCTTGATATATATGGCCATTTAGGTAATTATACCAAGATATGCACACACACTGGCCCACCAGACCTAGAATCCCCCTCCTCTGCAGTAGGATACAGAATTATATGCAGGGAAGTCACTGAATTATAGAACAGATGATTTCAGGGCCACCAAATAGCAGGGCCATTGGACATGGACAATCCAGGTGTTGATCGCATAAAGGTCATTTTAAAACCTGTGAGACTTTGGCCCTCCAGGCCAGGAGCTTCTCATCTCCAGTTCAAGTTCTCCAACACTGACTCTTTCTGTTAGCTTGCTGTTATAGTCCTTGATGGGGTCAGTCGTGAGCCTCATTGTGCCTGCATTTCTCCTGGTGAATCATTTGTTTTTTATTTACCTTTAACCTGGTAGGTCAACTGAGAACTAAATTTGCCTTTGCAGCTATGGCCTGGGGAACTAATGATGGGAAATACAAGAGATTGTGTAGCCAATCAGATGTAGGGCAAGATTTGGTGGCCAGACTTAGAGTTTTGTCCCGAGTGATGTTTAACGAGTACAGTCAGTTGGGGCTTCAGTTTAAAATCATCTTCAGTTTAAAATCATACCCAGCTGGACCAGCTTTATGACTAGCTTGGTCATGTTGGTTGACCAGCTCATACCATGACATTTAAATCATCAATTGAAGCTCTTAATGTCTATATATAATGGATTCCTACCAGTTGGAATTTACATCTTTAGAAGCAGTTCCAAGTTCAAGCAGAAACCAACGCAGTGCAAATTGGGGTTGTTACATGAAAAATATTTTGCCGGCAAGTGGTGAATACTACTGGCTGGTGTCTGGAAATATCTGCTGAAAAAACAGCTTAACCTAGGTTTTTGAAACAGCTGGTAGCTGATTGACCAATTCAGACCAGCTCCCAGCTTGACAACCAACGACTAGCTGGTTGCCCAGCTCAATCTTATCCAAAGAATGACACCTTCTGCAGCACTGTGCCTAAGAATGACCCATACTCTCCCACCAAAACCTAGGTTACTTTCATAGGCCTCTCAAGAGATGACCAAGACCACACCTTGGCAGCGACTGATGAACGAGTACACAGCAGCAAATAAACGGCAGCACAATACTTGTTTTTAGACCATTGAGACTGTTAAAAAAACAGTTGTCAAGCTGTTTTATTGTGAAGTCCCTGTGTTTACTCTGCAATTATGTGATAGCTGCATCTTCTTCATGCCTCGGAGAATTGTATGACAGTAAAAATAAACACAATTCCAATAAGACCGTAAGCTATGCGCACTCACAAAACATTGCAATAAGTGTAATCACATTTGGTTACAAAAAAAATAAACAAATGAAATCCAAGCCAATGAATGGTTAAATGAGACACAAAAAAAGAGAAAAACAAGTTAAACAGTTGGCTTTACATCAGGAGTCCGAGGACAAACGTTTCAGCCTTCGCCCCAGCGCCTCCCTTTTTGGCCAAGCCGATAGCTCTCTTGCAGGGATCAGTGGGGTCAGTGCTTCAGCGTCTTCCAAAAAATACCTTCGGCATTATAACAAGAGCCAGCCGAGTGTTTTGTGCTTGTCACAAATTCAGCCTTCCAGAACAGAGGGCATGTCATTAAGCCAGTGAACCCCCCAAAATTCCTTACAAGCGCGCTGAATTGCTGCCCAACTCGTGGCACAGCCGCCGCGCTCAAATAGTGGCAGAAAGCTATTTTTGAAAAGGCACTTTGAGCAGGGCATAGAAACCCATCGTGCTGAATCGCATTATAACAGCTTGCTACTGTGTTTAGACCCTCCAGCAAATCTTTCTGGAGGCACAATTCACACTCTTAAAAAAGTTCAAATTTGTACACATAAAACCAATATTCCATGTACATTTCGTTATTGAGAATCTGCAGGCGTGTGTGTATGTGTGTGTGTGTGTGTGTGTGTGTGTGTGTGTGTGTGTGCATGCGTGTGTGTGTATCAGAGGTGAAAAGTTCAGGGGTTAATGTAAAAGTCCTGCCATGTATTCCACCCATTAACGCAGCCAGCTGAGTTTATTAATTAGTTCCACCTCCTGGCTGAAGAATTATACCTGTTAGCAAAATACACATTATGACAGCAAAATACTGGAGAGGACTTTCTGAACCTGGATTTTCCACCTCCAGGTGTGTGTGTGTATGTGTGTGTGTGTGTGTGTGTGTGTGTGCTTGCGTGCAAGATAGTTACAGTCAGTGGTGCTGGTATAAACACAATGTTAAATGTCAAACATTGATATACAGGAGGATCCAGAATTATTGGGTACAAAAAAAGCTTAAATACATAAATTGTTAAACTTACTACTTAGGGCAATGATTTAAAAAAACGTAAACATATGGAATGGTTGCTAACTTACCAGGAAGAGGACCAAGTGTACATTGTCCCCACGGATGGTGAGGAAGATGGTGAGGGCGGCCAAAGGATAACAATACAAGAATGCAGACATTAGTTGCAGATTGGGGTCAGCAAGTCTCAAAAACCTTAAGAGGCCACCTCCATATCGACACATTTGCTGCTAAGAGGCTTAGACCTGGTCATATATCCACACATAAATAGTTAAGTAAAAACAACACCCATGTTCTCCAATGGCCATCTCAGTCTCCAGACTTAAATCCCATCGAGAACCTGAAGAGTACAATCGATAAATGCAAGCCCAAAGATATCAATGATCCTGAAAGGTTATCCATGGAGGAATAGTGAATCTCTTTAAATGTGTTCTCTAACCTTATAGTATCAGACGTGAGAGGAAAAGACTCATGTCAGTCATCTTTTCCAGGGGCGGTTGCTCAAAGTAACCAGGGGTGGCAATAATTGTGAAACCTGATTTTTTAAATGTTTTAAAA
The DNA here is from genome assembly GCF_963514075.1 of Conger conger. Classification (NCBI taxonomy): domain Eukaryota; kingdom Metazoa; phylum Chordata; class Actinopteri; order Anguilliformes; family Congridae; genus Conger; species Conger conger. The sequence goes on along the minus strand of NC_083772.1, from coordinate 37,926,719 downwards.
CTGTAGTTGAATCCATTGAGTTATTAATAATGCACACTACTTTACACATGTTGGAAGTTATTTTATTAAGTAGTATATATATAGTATATATATAGTAGTATATATATATATATATAGATACAATTTGTATTTATGTGCATATTTATCAAGGCTGCCAATAAATCTGGAGCCCACTGTATGTAGATGAATTAATGAAAATGAAACTACTCTCATTCAAACCCTAATGAACAACTTGTACATTATGGGGAAACTTTCTGGACCACTTAACACAATATTGTTAAACTTTTATAGCTAGCATCCAATTAAATGAAGATCTACTCAGATTAAAAGCAGTGTCTTGTAGTATTTCTCTTCATTAACATTTAGCTGCAAGGTTGTAGTTGGAGTGATAACTTCTCTGGTTCCTGCAATAGTATACTGATGAAGTATTTTAAGAGTGCTTGAGACACAGAGGCTACACATCACATAACATACAGTATTCCCCATGCCTTTTATTGAATATGGACTTCTTCCTTTTCACATGTATTAATCTGGCTCCCCTCCATATGTACTGTATGATAAAGCCAAATCATTTGATGGAAGAAATGATCTTTTTTATGAATCAGCAATAAAATCTGCACTTGGGTTAAAACTTAAATGATGACAGCCTCACTATGAAAAAGCAGTTATGAAACTAAAAAGCTATTGTTGCGCATATCAGTGATTTTAACAAAATGAATTATGCAAGTGATGCAAGGAATAGAAGCTATTGTTATGTATATGTGATTTTAATGGGGTTTTGGAGCTATCAACATAATAGGTAATTGTGGATGTCTCAGAATTTAACAATATGGATTAATTGTTGCTGTTTTTTTATATCTAAGTGAAAAGCAATTGGTATGGAGTCATATTTTAACTATATGAGTTGTAAAAATCTTTCTCAAGCAAGTCTCCTTCACACACAAGCTCACCAACACTGCTGAGTAAATCAAATCTTAAAAAAACTTTGACAGTAAATCAGGTGTTTTCCCTTGCACCATACTTCATATTTATTTCATTTTTTTGTTCCTAAAACGGTTCCTTATTGTTGACTGGCATTACCAGAATATGTGCAACAGTAAAAATCGACGTTTCTCCTATACGTATGTATTTTAAATTAAATTTTTTCCTATAAAACATTTAAATGTATTGAGCGAATAAAGTGACTTGCAACGTGTATATATCCCCATATTCCTGCTCGAGAAGGCCAAGAAAAAATCACAATCGACATCAGAGCACTTCAGCAATTCAGCAACGCCAAAAGATACCGATACAGCAGGTTTCCCGAACGGAAATTTCATATTTAATTCAGAGAGAAGCGTTGTCTATAGGGAAAGCGTTTCCAACCGCAAGTGCGGAGTTTGTTTAAGCTCTCCGCTTCCATTTAATCAGCCGTCCGCTCTCCTGCGCTACTGTCTGCTTGGCACCATCTGCCACACCCCGTGCAAACATCCGTCCGCTCGTACGATATGCGCTGTCACTATCGATGCAAGCCCCGCTCTTATCTCAGAGCTTCTACATTCTTCACAGCAGCCGCCCAAAATTACTTAGCAGAGCAACATCTGGGAAACCAGTCATGTTCTGTTAAATTTGATTGCTTTCATGGTGCATTCATGCATGCATACTTTTTGGTATACAATAGCCAGTGATCATTTGTATACACAAGTCTCTCCTAGCCTGCTGATAGACAGTGATAATAATAGTAATACTACTACTACTACTGTTACTACTACTACTAATAATAATAATAATAATAATGCTACCACACGCAGAACACATTTAAGTGGAATATTTACCGAGATAAAGGTTGCCTGTATTCATTGCATGAGCATTGAAATTAATTTAGATAAAATCCACTCATTTTAGCTAGAACAATAAAGTTTGCCAGAACTTTTAAAATATTCACTCTGTTGGACTGCTGTGTGCGCCGTGTCCGACTGTGATTGGCAGCACTGCAGGGGGACTGCAGTTGGCTCCAGCATCTTTAGCATTTAATTGGCTCAAGAATTTAGTTTGAAAACAACATGGCAGTCAGACAAAAGTTTGAAAAAAAAGAGAGACAGTGCTGTTAGATGGCCCATTCGGCACATACCGAAAGTCACATCCTGATCAGGCTATTGCCAACTGCTTAGTTGCTAAGCAGCCCAGAATGTAATCACCAAAGCTACAAGAGATTCATTAACACAACACAGGGCTGGGATCACCTAGACAGCCCCAGTGCTCCTGTTCATCTGGAGCCCTCTCATTACATTACAGTTACTTAGCTGACACTTTTATCCAAAGCCACTTGCAGGACCTTGATCAAGAGCCCACAGCTGCACAGATCTTGTTGTGGTTACACTGGGGTTTGACCCACCAACCGCCTGGGTCCAAAAAGGTACAAATTAATTATATACTGGTGGCTAGGGGTACAATTTTATGCACCTATAGGGTACCGCCCCAGTGACAAACATTTGTACCTTTTTATGGTGCCTTCTGAACTTTTCTTACCTTTATTCCTGAGAGTGTATCGACTGCCTCTCCACACAAACCAATCCAGGCTATGGACACCACTCATTATTTCAAAAGAATGTGTGTATCGATCCCTGGACCTGCCAGAGCCGAGGTTGGCAGGCACACGTGGAGCGGCATAATTGGCTAGCATGCTCCAAGGGTGGGGGGGAGGCACCGGGCAGGGGCTGTATGATCGGCACACACAGTAGAGTCCTGATGACACTCGCCTCAGAGTCACGGCCGCGGGAACTTGAGACGATGCGGCTTGTAGTAGGAGTATCGCTCTCTAATATCCCAATCCTCCTGGTGAGGGTGGGTGATTGGAATAGATAGGGTACACTTGGCAATAAAATTGGGAAAAATCTGAAACAAAATTTATAGAAAGAAATGTGTGTCGATTTTATTTCAGGAAATGTAAGTCTGTTCTGTTTATGGATGGACTTGTTTCTGTTGACAGCTTTCCATCATATCCCAATTTAACCCAAATGCTTTTTGAATTCAAAAATAATAAATACATTTTTAAGCACTCTTTTCCGTTTTTCTTACTGTCCTGTTCCCTTATACTGCCCTGGTAATACTTTCCCTAATTTTATCATATTTTTAGTTTGAAAAGGATATATGTGTGCAATGAACCTCTTTGTGGTCACTTTTTCTTTTAGCTTTCCCCCCAAATTCAATAAATATTAGGGGATATTTTTTGATTGTCACACAAGGTGAAATGTTATAATAGAACAATAATAAGATTGCCTGGAAGATGTGGATAAAAAGCTAGATGATACATTGCAGTCTATCTCGGCTGTATTCTGATGGTCAGTGAATATTCATGCGTAAAAGCAGTTAAGGGATAAGTCCAAGTGATTGTCTTTTTCCTGCTGGAAATAAATGCTTTGGCCGGAACATATCAAAATTAAAAATGGGTCAAAAATGGGTCTTGAGAACACTGGATGAGAAAGTAGTTAAGTAGGCAAAACATTTCTCTAAGTGCAATGTTGATGATATACAGTGGTGTGAAAAAGTGTTTGCCCCCTTCCTGATTTCTTATTGTTTTGCATGTTTGTCACACTTAAAAGTTTCAGATCATCAAACAAATTTAAATATTAGTCAAAGACAACACAAGTAAAGACAAAATGCAGTTTTTAAATGAAGGTTTTTATTATTAAGGGAGAAAAAAAATCCAAACGTACATGGCCCTGTGTGAAAAAGTGATTGCCCCCCCTGTTAAAACATAACTTAACTGTGGTTTATCAAACCTGAGTTCAATTTCTCTAGCCACACCCAGGCCTGATTACTGCCACACCTGTTCTCAATCAAGAAATCACTTAAATAGGACCTGCCTGACAAAGTGAAGTAGACCAAATGATCCTCAAAAGCTAGACATCATGCCGAGATCTAAAGAAATTCAGGAACAAATGAGAAAGAAAGTCATTGAGATCTATCAGTCTGGAAAAGGTTATAAAGCCATTTCTAAAGCTTTGGGACTCCAGCGAACCACAGTGAGAGCCATTATCCACAAATGGCGAAAACATGGAACAGTGGTGAACCTTCCCAGGAGTGGCCCGCCGACCAAAATTACCCCAAGAGCGCAGCGACGACTCATCCAAGAGGTCACAAAAGACCCCACAACAACATCCAAAGAACTGCAGGCCTCACTTGCCTCAGTTAAGGTCAGTGTTCATGACTCCACCATAAGAAAGAGACTGGGCAAAAATGGCCTGCATGGCAGAGTTCCAAGACGAAAACCACTGCTGAGCAAAAAGAACATTAAGGCTCGTCTCAATTTTGCCAGAAAGCATCTTGATGTTCCCCATTGCAAGTAATCGCAAACGCTTGATTGCAGTTGTTGCTGCTTAGGGTGGCCCAACCAGTTATTAGGTTTAGGGGGCAATCACTTTTTCACACAGGGCCATGTACGTTGGGATTTTTTCTCTCCCTTAATAATAACTTTCATTTAAAAACTGCATTTTCTGTTTACTTGTGTTGTCTTTGACTAATATTTAAATTTGTTTGATGATCTGAAACATTTAAGTGTGACAAATATGCAAAAAAAAAAAAAAGAAAGAAAAAAAAAAGAAAAGACAAACACTTTTTCACACCACTGTATGTATGTTCAGGGTTTCGCTGAGTGTGGCTGTGCCCAAAACCACTGATCCTCAATATATGTCTTCTAAACATCCTCCATGCTATTTTCCCCAGAAATATATATATATATCAATGTAAACTAAATAGAGAAGATTTCACCTACTTAACAACACATTTCTCATACAGTGTAGTCATGTTCTGCATTCAGGAGCACATCACATACTAATATACGTATGCCGTATGTTGAGTACACAAGTACATATTTTCAGGACACAGTATTTAGCAGCCTCTTTTGGATATAGCTGTATTGTGGCAATACTATTCAAGCCAATACTATTGCCCAATGCTATACAAGAGCAGGAACTGGAATTTGACAAAGATTTGGGAGCCATCCATAAAATATAAACTAAAGGGAAACGACAGCTTGAAATGCCAGACATGAGAGCTGGCAACAGAATTTCCAATCTGTTAGTGATTTATCAGGATTGATATTTCATTTGCACAATGGAAACCATGTTTTTAAAAGTACTCGTTGTCCTTCTAATTAATCGTGACTTCAAAAAAGTATCACAGCGGAAATTTGCTATATGCAGTTTCACAATACCTAATAATTACTTTATGAAATCATGTTTTCATGGATTCAAGTGGATACTGTTTCTATAAATGACTCTGACTCCTCCTCCTATTGACTAGCAGCTCTTCATCCACTGTGTCTGCTATTTTGTGAATATGAATAGAACCATTTGAAGGTGAATATCTCCAGCAGGTATTATTCAGAAATCAATTTCCATGATTCAGGGCATTAACTTCCATAACTGTGAGTTAAGTAAACATTTGCTTAGCCATGTTCCACAATTATATTTTCAAATATTCAGCTTACATTAGCTGACTGCTCAAATACAGTCCTTCCTGCAAGCAAAACCTAATATATAAGGTTTATGAAGTCATTTTTAGATTAAATATGCAAAAACAAGCTTGTCTGGACTGACAAAACATCGAGATTAAAGATATTAAAGTTGTACCATGATGGTTCCACTTCACAAGCATTTACAGTGTCCTTTGTCAAATCAAATCAATTTCTTTATTTCTTTTCCATTAACGTTTTTGCAAAGTAAATTTCATGGAGGCAGGAGACCTCTCTCTGCCATGAAACAGCTGAATACTAAATATCACCATTGGCATGCAGCAGAGCAGATGGGTTTGTAATGGGCTGTAACATTGCATTTATTTTAATCAAGGTCCACGTGGTAATGGACAGAGCTTACCGTGTGAGGGACATTGAAGGGCATTTGTGTTTTTCCACTATTTGATCATGCTATTATTATTATTATTATTATTATTATTATTATTACTATTTGTGTGTCCTCCCTTTACCTTGCCTGTGATCAAGCAGGCAGCTCATGAGAGCTTTGACGTTGGTGAGAGGATTCCTTTCCACTGGAATAGCAAAAGCAAGAGCCTTCACAGGAATATGACAAACACTATTTTTGTATATCCTTCTGAGGCCTTATTAGGGTTCACTTAACCGTCTTTCAGATATCGAATTGACAACCCTGAAGCTGGGGAATATTTTTATTTATGTAACATTGTTATAGCTGGCAGCAAAACCACCATGTCACCCTGGGGTCTCATGTCAAGCAGCTGAAGCAAAGCAGTGCTGTTGAAGTATTCATGAAGCTTTTCTTTTTTTTACAATTAGTAACCTTTTTACAGCCTGCTTGCATTTTTTGAAACCGTTTAAAGTATGCTACTTTTCTCCTGTCTGTGGTAGTTTCATAATCTTTTTGCAAGGTGACGTATCATTAGATTAGCCCTATTGACACATTTCAGTTTAGGATTTATGTTTTCAGGCTGTCTGACAACCTCTGAAGAAAAGGATGTCCTATTATCCAAATTAGTTGGTTACACTGGTTACATTGTGCAATATCTGCTGCAACTATATCCAAAGCCTTTTCTTTTTTTAACCCCGTAAGTATCACCCCTTTTCTTGACACAACTTGAAAATGACATGCACAGAAATAAAATGGTTACTTTCTTGACCCCTTTTGACCTCAGGCATAATCCTGGTATCTTCTGAAAGGTAACCCTTTGGCATTTTTAGTCAGAATTACTCCAAATATTACTAAAACAATGTTACAGAAGCTCAGACACAGTGAAAGTGGAAGCTTTTTTTCTGTTTTTGACTGGGTATAGATATTGTAGCTGGTGCGGTTAGAGATACAATGGATCCAAGTCACAGCACGGGACAAATCCCATTTAAAATTTTAGGGCAATATCACCAAAAATAAGCATTCTGAATTATGGGTCTTATGAGGTATAAAATACTGCATTGTGCTTAATATTTTGCTTTGTTTGCACTTCCCCCTGCCTGTCACCCTCCCCCTTCCTCTCTGTCTTAACTTCTCTCTCCTTGAAGCTATCCTGCAACAAGCCGAGACGATCATAAAAAATAACAACCATAATCACAATAATACCATCTTGTATACTAATATATTCATTGAGGTTCATCGATTGAAGTTCTTGTCAAATACCAAACCCTCATCAACAAGTCAAACACATTCCATAATTTCACATGCTATTTATCATTCAAAAGCAGGCAGTCACCATATTTAAAAGCATAATTATATAATATGTATATCAAATATTATTTATATAAAATATTTAGAGAATGTATTTAAATGCTCACCGATATAAAAACATGTCACTGAAAATGCCCTCTATTGTGGAGTCAAAGGTGCTTTCACTGTTTTCCTCAGAAATACTCACTCAGACAAGAGATTCCTTGGAACTCCTCTAAAGGAAGTCCTCTATTTAGACGTAGGCATGGAAAAAAATATTTTGTTGTCGAACATCAATCATAAATTCTCCAGAACTATTTCTGGCGATGATCATCAGACAACAGTGTGTGTATTGAAAATTATATGATTTTGTTACGCAGGAAAAAAATGCTGTGCTGTTGTTTGCAAGCCTAACAAGCTATACACTGTTTGAAACATAATGTCATTAGTTTTTTAGTTGTCACTTCAATAACATGCCCATAGTCAGTTCTTTGATGAGCCCAAGGGCCCAACAGCTGCGTGGAGCTTATCGTGGCTACACCGAGGCTTGAACTGGGTCCCAGTCATGTACCTTAGCCACTAGCCTACATGCTGCGGGGCATGAATGAGCACCACAGTCTTGGATTGAATCCGACCCTTGCCATCACCAACTGCGGTCAGCACCCTCATGGGAGCAGTACAGTGCGTAATTGGCTTCATGCTGCTCAGGGACATGGAAGGGGTGTAATCAGTTTGTTGCAGGAGAGACTCCAGCTTGCCTTCTGGAGCACCGGTAGGTTGCTTTCTGAGCAAGGTATGAAAAGAAACAGTTGGTGACAGGTGCGCGTTTCAGAGGAGGACCACGGATGGGTGGCCTGTAGCGTAGTGGTTAAGGTACATGACTGGGACACGCAAGGTTGGTGGTTCAAATCCCGGTGTCACCACAATAAGACCCGCACAGCCGTTGGGCCCTTGAGCAAGGCCCTTAACCCTGCATTGCTCCAGGGGAGGATTGTCTCCTGCTCCTGCTAGTCAAATCAACTGTATGTCGCTCTGGATAAAAGCGTCTGCCAAATGCCTGTAATGTAATGGAATGGATGGTCTTCACTTTCCTCAGTCATCAGCAGAGCCATATAAGAGCTTCTTTATGGGTCAGTGACAAATCCATTTTAGAAATAAATGCTAATAAAAACATTTTTAACCTTCATTAGAATTAGATTTATAGTTATTTCTAAAGATTTTTTTATTAAAAATCTATCTATACAGCAAATGTAATGTAAATGTGTCTATTTTAATTTGAATTATATGATGACATCAGTCAATCAGACAAATGTCATACGGGATAACAGAGAAGATTTTTTTGCTTTTATTACCACCCAATAACCAGTAAATACTCAAGGTAAGATTTCAACAAGTATGTAGTGCTCAGGAAACAAAACATTTACCACTATTTATTTATTTTTTAATTCCACTTGCTGTATGGGTCAAAGTGTTCAACATTCTTACATACAACTGGGAAGATGCTGAGAAGTGATCCAATGTAGAAAATGTATGAAGCCTAGTACACGACAATCAAATTAAATGACTTTATTTTTTATTTTTTTTTACTTTTTACTACAGGCAGCACGGATGGTGCAGTGGAGGTCCTGGGTTCGAATCCCAGTCGGAGTTTGCATGTTCTCCCCGTGTCTATATGCGTATCAGGTCAGTCCAAAGTTAGCTCTGCCATTTTTCAAAGCCAGTGAGGAGGCAGAGTTCCATAGTTTGGACTGCTACCCCCAGTCTAGCAGGCATTTCATTACGCTTGCCCATCATTACATTACATCACATTAATGGCATATGGCAGACTCTTATCCAGAGCGATGTACAGTTGATTCGACTAAGCAGGAGACAATCCTCTCCTGGAGCAATGCAGGGCTAAGGGCCTTGCTCAAGGGCCCAACAGTTGTGCAGATCTTATTGTGGCTACATCGGGGATTGAACCACCGACCTTGCATACATGTCCCAGTCACATACCTTAACCACTAAATGGTAAATGGTTGGCATTTATATAGCGCCTTTATCCAAAGCACTGTACAATTGATGCTTCTCATTCACCCATTCATACACACACTCACACACTCACACACTCACACACTCACACACCAATGGCGATTGGCTGCCGTGCAAGGCACCGACCAGCTCGTCAGGAGCATTTGGGGGTTAGGAGTCTTTGCTCAGGGACACTTCGACACAGCTTGGGCGGGGGATCGAACCGGCAAGCCTCCAACTGCCAGACAACTGCTCTTACTGCCTGAGCCATGTCGCCCCTATACTACACCACAGGCCACCCATCAACCCTTCAAAGCAGAACATCACAATCTTATAAAACAAGCTCCCAAGGCTTACTCTTCAGAAGAGGCCGCAATTATACCTATAGTAAAGGGGATAGTAAGAGTAACAATTTTATTTTTGGGTGCCAGTCTGCTACTTTAATGCAAAAGTAGGCTGCAAAGTCATCTGCAGTGGGATAAGAGTTAGGCGGGGGAGGGGGTGGGTTGACGAGGGAGGAGAACAAAAGTTTATGTGGGTTACAGCATCAAGCTTTACTAATGCAATCAGAACACTCCCAAGTTTATAATTGAGGAAACAGAATTACTCATTAATACACATGGTGCATCTATTATTTTCCCTGCATTGCTGGCCAAAGCGGCTAGGTTTGAGTGTTTCCTGCTCCCGCAGAATTTTCTAGAACTATCTGAAAGAAGAAGAAAGGCTATACCATATCAGGGTTCAAATGAACAAAATCTGGGTCTGGAAACCCTTTTAGCTCTCAAATATTTTTTTACTTTCTTTCCTATTCCGCCCTGTCCCTTTTTCTCTGAACAGTGTTGTCAGATGTGCAGTTGGATTCCATACTGCATTTTTAATGCATTGTTTTACAGATAAAGCTCAGCTTCAGCATTATATACAAGGTATTTCAGCAAAGTACCTCTCTGTCTGCTATCTAACCCACTTATTCCTGGTCAGGGTCGGGGGGGGGGGGGGGGGCTGGAGTCTGTCCCAGCATGCATTGAGCGAGAGACGGGAATGCACCCTGGATAGGTCGGCAATTCATTGCAGGGGACACACACTATTCACTCACTCATACCTAAGGGCAATTTAGATTCTCCAATTAACCTAACCTGCATGTCTTTGGACTCTGGGAGGAAACAGGAGTACCTGGAGGAAACCAATGCAGACATCCTTCCTTTATTATCCATGTGTAGCTTCTGGGAGAACAAAAAAGCCCAAGCTGGGATTTAAAACCAGGACCTTTCTTTGCTGTGAGGCAACAGTGCTACCCACTGCATCACCATGCTGCCCTAAAATAAATATAGTCTTGGGATAAGGGGTAAAATATCCATCCTTATTGTATCCCTATGTTGCCTCTGGACAGGATATGTGCATTGATCACACTGGCTTAGCATCTGCTAAAATTTATCCAAACTAACAACATTTTTCTATCCACTACACAGTGGTTTTACTGAGGGAAGTGCAGACAACAGGAATTTAATGTCTGGGCAGAAGCAATGAAGAAAAGTCTATAGCTTGTTCCATTCTGAAAATTGCAGACCAGCAGGTAAAAATATTTGTAATAGCGTCTGTGGTAAAAGGCTGATAGTTTTGCGATTGTGACCTTGATATATTTTTTGGATTGTGGGTTAACAAAATGCGCTCAGAATGGTTGACAACCTTGGTGCAGTGTCATTGAATTTATGAGGCGTGACACTGGGCTGGACTGGCCACTGGTCACGTTGTGGACACATCAGATGAAACCAAAATGGTTTTATGACAGAACGACAGAAGGGCTACTGTGGCACAAGTCGCAGCAGATTTGTATGATGGTTATGGGCGGAATGTGCCACAACACCCTGCACCCTGCTGCATATGGGGCTGTGTAGCTGCCCATACCAATCCCTGTCCACAATACGCACGCAAGCATCAGAACTGGACCTTGGAGCAATGGAAGAAGGTTGTCTGGTCTGATGAGCCCCGTTTTCTTTAACATCATGTGGATGACCGGATACATGTTCACCGTTTACCTGGGGAAGAGGTGGCACCAGGATGCACTGTGGGAATAAGATAAGCCAGTGGAGGGAGTGTGATGCTCTGGGTGATGTTCTGCTGGGAATCCCTGGATCCAGGCATTCATATGGACATCAATTTGACACATGGCACCTACCCTTCATGGCAATGGTACATCCCAATGGCAGTAGCCTCTTTCGGCAGGATAAAGTGCCCTGCAACACTACACTAATTCTTCAGGATTGGTTTGGTGCCAGATACCACAGGGCACCTTCCTGTTTTGACAGCATTCAGAGGACCAAAAGCATATTCGGCAGGTGGTCAAAATGTTTTGACTCATCAGTGCCAGGGGTGCACAACTCCGGTCCTGGAGGGCCGATCTGCATGCAGGTTTTCGTTTCAACCAATCACCTTAGTTTTAGTTTTCTGACAAATCTATCAACTATGCTGGGTCACTCTTGTACTTGTCCACAGTAAAATCTTTAGGATACACTTTAGGGGCGACAATGGCTCAGATGGTAAGAGCAGTTGTCTGGCAGTCGGAGGGTTGCCAGTTCGAATCCCACCCTGGGTGTGTCGAAGTGTTCTTGAGCAAGACACCTAACCCCCAAATGCTCCTGACGAGCTGGTTGGTACCTTGCATGGTAGCCAATTGCCCTTGGTGTGCGAGTGTGCGAGTGTGTGTATGAATGGGTGAATGAGAAGCATCAAATGTAAAGCGCTTTGGATAAAGGCGCTATATAAATGCCAACCATTTACACTTGAAGTCCGTGTCTATAGCTCGTGCTCATACAAATATCAGATAAATATATGATTGAGCTAATTAAGTCATTACAAGCACAAATTGGCACAATATCCTGAAACGGATCGGCCCTTGTTGTGCACCTCTGCACAATGGTAAAGAGAGACAACAACAAAAAAAAATGTCATATGTGCTCCTTCAACCGTGCCTACAAAAACATCTTCCTAAAAACCCAACCACTCTCTCTAGACACCTGGATACCAGGCCTGTCATGTGATTAGTGATGAGGTAATTCGCCACAACTACTGTGATTACAATCAATCACAGCTGTGGCCATACCTAGTAGTTAGGGTATCGCACAACAGATAACATTTTATTTTCATATTTATTGTATTGTATTGTATTGTACTGCATTTATGCAATACAATTGTCACCATTGAATCACCAACAAGCTTGTTACAATGTTTCTCTTATTAAATAATGTCTGTGGTGCAATGAAGGTATCACAATTTAGAAATGGTAGGGCTATCCATCTCCCCTACATGGAGACAGCCACCTGTTGAGTTTAAGTACAATTTCTGCAAATTAACTACATAGGGAAATTAAATACTAGAAAATATCCTTTGGGATTTACATTAAATTAATGTTGGGGAGGCAATGAGCAACATGTGAAACTGCTCTCAATTAATTTTAATCTCACATTCCACTGTATCACAAACTGTACTAATCTATATTTAATCTAAAGCCCCAGCAGGTTTTGAATTCTTCAGTGAGAGTTAACATTCTTTTGGAATTACAAAATAGATGTGTAGTAGCGTGAAACTTTTGGATCTTTAACTTGTCAAAAATTGTGACAGGGGGCTGATAATAAGTATTTAGATTAAGCAACATCATACAGATGCTTGCCTAAAGCATGAAAAAAATAGATAAGTAACCCAAGTATATCTGCAATGGTGGACTAGTTAATATGCATACCATTCCCTTTTCCAACATGTATCTGCTGCCACAATTGACTGATCCCAGCCAGCAGAGAGTATACAAAGTAATGTGTTCATTTCTCTGAAATTAGGTACGTATCTTTCATGAAGATTGCCTGATCTTACATATCATTATTAATCTTAGTGAAATATACCTTAATAGTGAAAATATTTTAAAAGTATATACATACATTGAGAAACATCAACGTGAATATTGAAAGCAGCCATTATTTTTAACAGCAGTGTGAATGAATCTTTTTTTTTTCAAGTTTAGAAACACATTCTTTCAATTTTTCAGAGAGAAATGGGTTAGTAAATACAAAGCATACATTATTCATCTTTGAAAACATGAAAAAAATTTCTCCTGAGCCCTTATGGTAATTTGCAGTCCGCCTGAAGGGCTTGGATGAGTAACAGGCCATCTCTGGCTCCTTACCTATGGTGCATCTGTTCAGCTGTAATTATACTGTGAAGAAAACCCGTTTGAATATGGCTCTCTATTTTTTTCCCATAGTGTACAGCTTAAGTCTCCACGAACCACAGCCACTCTGCATGCATGCACAACCTATTGGTCTCCATCACACCTAATACACTGTGACTGGTCTGTAAAGGACCAGAGACTGCTTAATATCTCTCCCAGCTACAGCTTTAAATAGGCTGACAGGCCCAATTACCACCCAGAGCTCCACCGCGACTGCACCATGGACAAATACAACCTACAAACGTCCCCCACGACAATCCCCCCTCCGGCAAAAGAAAAACGGATAAAGAAAAATAAAGAAAAACACGGGACGGAATTGACACGGCTTTTAAAGCAGGCTGTTAAAATGCAGTCAGACCCTTCTCCTTTCTTTGGTGTTTTTTCATTCACCAAGTAGTGTCCAGTCACCAGTGATGTTCATGGCTGTCTGCACTAGGATTAAAAGTCAACGAGGTGATGGCTTAGTTTGCAGCGCTAGTGGTGGTACAGCACTTATGGGCAGTGATTTTTGTTCCTGAAAAGGTGGGGATAAGGTGCTCAAGTCGACAATTTAGGTTTCTAATACTGACACTGAAACTCGAGGAAACTGTTTCATTACATTACATTTACATTACACGCATTTGGCAGACGCTCCTATCCAGAGCGATTTACAGTTGATTTTAGAGTAAGCAGGAGGCAATCCACCCCTTTAAGGGCCTTGCTCAAGGGCCCGACGACTGTGCGGAACTTATTGTGGCTACACCGGGGATCGTACCAGCAACCTTGCGGGTCCCAGTCATGGGCCTTAGCCACAACGTTACAGGCCGCCCCTGAGATTGCTAAATTTCAAATTTCAATTTTGCAATCTCAGCAATGTGAGCAAAGTATACTATTCGCATGAAACAATAGCGCCAGAGTTTGTCCAGACAGGTAGCAAAGCAGAGCTTGGGTCCTTGGTTCCAGTTTGTATATGATCACATAACATTATAGACAGATCATTACATTTATATAGCGCTTTTCTAGACACTCAAAACACTTCCAGCAGCAACTTAGTTTTCCCAAGAGGTCTCCCATCCAAGTACGAACCAAAGCCCACGAGAACAGGCCATTCAGCCCAGCAATGCTGGCCTTTTCTGACCACGAAAGTGTCCCTACTGCTTAATGTGCTTAAAAGCCAAATAGTATCAACACCTTATCAAGCCTGGTGTTGGAAACCCCTCGTTTTCAAGACCAGGCTGAACCCAGAGAAAAGCACGTTAGCTCTTCTAAAACTCTACTGTTCCCCCCATCCATTTCCTCACCCAAAACCTGACGGACCACCAAATAATTAGGAGTAATAAAGTGCAGCGGAGGTCAATGCAGAATGTCGCTGTAATTGGTTTGGGCAAAGCGGAGGCGTGAGTCGGACTCATTTGTTCCATTCTTTACGCCGCTAGCACCCATCTGTTTTCACATCTGCGGTCTGCCGGAGAGGCAAAGGTGAGTCTGGTGGAGGGAGAGAGTGACCCATTTATCTCCCGGCTTTCTGATTTCCCCACAGAGTGAGGCAGGGGGATTCGGCAGTGTGGACTCTTGCCTGGGTACAGAATCAGGTTTATTTTAAGAGCTGGGAAACAACACTTTGTTGCCGTTCTCCTGTGCAATTGTTTTGAGGGATCCTAAATGAGGTTAGTGTTTTGAGAGAGGCTAAATGTTCCTTGAATTAATCTAAGAATGATCCTGCTTGTCTAGCCAATGATTATCTAAAAAGAGGAAGAACATACTTTTGTGCTGCGGTAATGATATCATATCTTGCTAACGACACTTTGTTTTGGGAAATCACTTGAAGTACTGTAATCACTTCGAGGAAGCTTAAGGAAAGATATTAGATCAGTAGCAGAACTGATGCAACCTTATTCTTCACACTTTTTAGGATAATGTTCATCTGAGGGACTACTAAACCCAGTTGAAACATGGCTTTAAGCAATCAAAATCCACACTACGTGGGTGGCCTTACAGTTAAGTTTATGGAAATGGAAGGCACTACATTTCCCACCTGCCCTTGTTCCCTCTACTAAAAGCCTGCACAAAAGGGGTGCTCACTGAACTCACTGAATGGACGTCAGCGCTTGCTTCTATTGCCAAAGTTGCAGAAACCAATGTGGCCTCCCGGCCATCTCAATTTCCCCATAGACTATAACAGAGAAGCTCATGGCTTTTTCTTTGAAACAAATGGGTTTAGTGTCACATTTTGAACACAGTTATACCCAAAATACATGTAAGACTAGGAATCCATTTGTGATTGAACTAAGCACACTTTGGTAATTAATTTATGGCCTAATTGTTTTAATCATCGGAGAGCATCATGAACTAGGCTAGCACTGTGTTGGCAACTAGTATCTGTACAAGTTCCTTGCAAAGTCAGTTTATTTCAGTTTCACTCAGATTGAGTCCAAAGCTCAAGTGTAGCTGCATGGAAATTTCACTCAGAACATACATATAACAGCATCTTAGGAAATGGTATTAACAAACCTGCTATTGAACAGTGACCTAATTTATTGATGTTAGCAACAACGCGTGACTCCCTGTGGTTTCAGCTAACTAGCAATGTAGTCACAGCAACAGAACCAGACCTGGGTCAAACACTGTACACATAATTGAAATAATTTAACTCAAATACTGTTCTACACTTTACTGAGCTTGTCTGGTATATTGGAACCTAGGAAGTACTCAAAAGGTCTTCTGGTCCTCTTGGTTAGCTGAATTGCACCAGCCAATATCAATAAAAGCCAGAAAAGTATTTGAGTCCAAAACAATTATATATTAGATCCAGGTCTGAACGGAACCACATTAGATTCCACTAGATAAGATAAGATGTGATCTGGATAAACCTGAATGACTGAAGATTAGAAAATCATTGCCTGGTCTGACGAATCTTTTAAAGCAATTCCTGCAGCAAAACAAACCAGGGCATTGGACCAACAAGTCTTTGTTGTGCATATGTGTTCAGGGTAGAGAATGAATGGTGAATACAGTATGACCTTCTGACCCTCTGTGGTTTTCTCCCTTCTCGCTGTGTCTATTCCCTCCATACTTCCTTCCCATTTGCTAATTTTGCAGAGTTCCACCTATTTTGTTTTTGTTTTTATCCCATTTTCAACAATATTCCTTCCTTGCTTGGACCACTGCTTGTGTCTTTCGCTCACATTATGTTGTTGGGTTCTTTTTCTTATTCATGTCACATCAAGCCCCCTTTCCTGTGCCACCTTTATCTATTATTAATTTTGTTTAGCCATTGGATTAATGGATTATGTTGTTGGAGTCACTCTAATTTTCTCTCCTCTCCATTGCTTTTGTATTCCTATGCTATAATATGGCATAGTGACATTGTGCTTTATTGACCATTACCTCTATTTCATATTTCCCTTTTCCTCATGGTTGCCTCAGATCTTGTGCCTGGTTGATCCATATCCACGTCTTGCAAGTTTCTGGACATGGAATCATGCTATATTGTTTCCTATCTTTGTTTTCTTGGTGTCTCCTACCACAAAAAATGTAAATGAAACCATTTTGTTTCTTTGATTGCTTAATTAGAACCAGTCTTACCGCAGTGGTCCTTTGTGTAAGCAACCATACCCCCAGGATTATAAACGCTCACAGCTGCTCCTGCTTCTGTTTCCATGCAGCTGAGTCCTACTGTTATCGTGTCTCTCTCACCCTCTGTCATTCTCCCTCTCTTCTCTTTCAACCTCTCACTTTCGTCCTCTCTTCCCGAGACATAGGAGAAACAGGAGACCCAGCAACCCGGCCCTTAAGCTTCCGGCCCTCATTTCTCAGGTGTCCCTGGAGATCGCTGCACCCGAAAATAATGAGACACAAGTGCACTCCTGAATTTTATGTTAAGTCCGCTGGCTGATTTGCTGCCGGGTAATAATTGTTTCTTTCACCTTTCCCCTGAAATGATTGGTTCCTTTAAAAGATGTTGATAGTTTGGATTCGGCCAAATAGCATTAGCCAAATGGCAGAAAATAGCATTGACTGGATTTGTGTTTTTGTCACTGCAAACTAAGTTTGGTGAGTGAATGTTAATGATTCGGAAAACAGTAATATATGATAGAACAGCGCCACTCAACTCCAAGTCCTGCAGGCCGCAGTGTCTGCAGGTATTTGCTCTTACTGTGCGCTACACCACCTGATTTCAGTAATTTGAGTTGAGAACGCTGTGATAGAACATGTAATTGTGTTTTGACGTTCCATTGAAATGTTGATTGAATCCCAGCTTGAATCCAGCTCCCATCACACATACCTGTCCCATAATGGGGAAAACCTCTCACCCAGTTACAAAAGCTGCAGAAAATATTTAACAAGCTCCTCTGACACCTCTGCAAATCAAGCAAAAGTATACTTCAAGCTTACTGGAGAAAAATAAATCAATCAGAGCAAAGAAGGTTGACAAGAAAACATTGTCAAACTTGGCATGTAACTTAGTTTATTCATAGCCTCACATTGTTAGGTTTCCAGAAAATTCTATGTTTGGGCTGGATGCTCAGTTGAGAAAGGCGGAATTGACTACTTTGAGCTCCTGCCTGCTCTGAGCCAATAGATTTCTCTCCCGTAGAAAACCTCACACTATAAATTGACCATAGTACATGGACATCCCAGAATAAAAATGTGTGTATAGGTTTGTTGACTGCGCCATTTATTTGTCCAGGACCTAGTCGCTCAGAAATCAATCAGTTGTGGCTTTTAACAGTAAATCTGCCACCGACCTTGTAAAGACTACATCTTAAGCTCTTTTTATTGCATTTAATAAATAATTCTGATTTTCCACAGAAGAATAAGCCAGTTCTGTGCAAATATGTCTGTTCTTACATGGTGGGCCCAGGAGAATATATCCCCATTTTTTCATCACTAGGGCTTGAAGGCTTTTATGACAGTCCATCATACACTGAAGAGCATATCACTGATGCTTTTACTTCTCAGTATGTAACCCTGAATCATTCCATTAAAATTCCTCTCAAATCAAATATACTGTAGATTGGTTTCATTGATTCTATTACTATCCGGCTGCGTGATTTATTTTTCAACTGTGACAAATTTATCATCGCCACTCCTTTACGTTCTATCCGCTGCAACGCGCGACGTCCGCACGAAGCGTGCTGGTGACAATTCGCAAAATGTGATTGATTGACCGTTTGGTAGCTAATTAGCCTCGCCCGTCGCGGCGTATTTTCGGTCGTGGAAGTGAACCACATCTCCGTCGCCGTTGCACATCCTACCGGGACCGAGCGTCGCTGTGACCTTTCCCCGCTCCAGTCTGTAACTGGGCCAGCGTTGGCCCCGGTGAGCCGCAGGGCGCTCGCGGTGCGGTGAAACCTGCTCATCTGTCATTCGCCCAGGTTTCTGTCACCACTTGAAAGTCCAGCTGTGCCTGGCTTGCCTCCAGGCTAAGTCTGTGCCCATCACCGGTAATCACACGTACCTTGTGTCTGCCCTCTGATATGGAACTGCCTTCCTCCAAACTCTCTCTACACCCCCCCCCCCCCCCCTGTAATGCAGCGCTTCATAACATGGGGAGAAATTGACTAATCATTTACTTATCACAATATGGTACATTCGTCAGATACGTTTAGCATATTTTAGAAGAAGTTCATATAATTGGAATACTTTGCTGTGCATGCCATTTCAACAATACATTCTGTTAAGGATGTCATATTTTGTAAGTTTGGTTTTTAACAACTTGCATTTTATTAAACAAATGTTTTTTGGTTTAATTATAATTCATAATAGAATTAGAGCCATATATTTATTAAAACTCAATTATCCTGGTATTACCTGGTATGTTATGAGATTGCAGCTCGATGTGGTATGCACTACATGATTTCCAGTATGAACCCTCTTCCCATGACTGCCCAAATACCATATTGAAGTGAACTTATATTGAAAAATGTAAACGTTACATCACTTAAACTGCACTTAAAATCACCACACATTTCTACGGACGGATAACTCTGACAGGGCGTATGCATACATTCACTTGATTAAGTTCCATTTCGTGAATATTCATGAATGTTCACCACATGTCCTGGATCTTCAACGGCCCGGGTGAGGCCGGAAAAAGACTGACCTAAATTAGCCAAAACATTCCCACGGCAGGAATGTGGGATAGGAAAAAGGAGGGATAGAAAATAAGCAGGGTTTCAGGCAGTAATTCTGCCCTTTCCCCCGTAAAACGCTGCAGTTACAGGGACTCTGTTTCCTGAATTACCTGCAGGAATAACCGGCTAATGGCTGGTTGTCATGTCTCGCCACGCCTTCATGGGTCGTGCTGTCCCCATGAATTAATCAGCTGGCGGGCCAGTCAGAAGAGGCATTAAACATTCACAAGTCTGAGGGGCACGATTCTCAGTGCCTGCCTGACTGAATCATTGGCCAATAACAAACAGCCCTTTGCCCTTTGATGTGAGACCACTGACAGCCTTTGCACACCTTGTTAATTAAATTAAAGGGTGTGGTTCAAAGTCCCCCAGTATTCAATTTGTTCAACCCTGTTGATTGAATAAAATTGATTTTGTCCCAAAGGCTTCTGCTTTTGATACACAGATTTAAATAAGTACAACTTCAATAAATAAATAAATTCAATAAATAAATATTGTATTACCCTTACATATGACTCTTGTGTTCCTCCATGGCTTTTTATTGATGTGCAATATGAATATATATTGAAATATAAGGTTATATCAGTCAGTGGTATGATACCCTACATCCACACATCCAATGTAATCATTTCTCAGTGATATATTGGTCCCTAAATAGACATTTAGTTTTCTACACCTCTGTTCAACATCTTTAATGTCAATGTACCTTCCACAAAACCCTGGTATGATAACAGAGAATTCTGTTTGTATTTTCTGAATGTACTGCTTGTTTGTGCAGCTCCTAACAGTCAGTTATCAGTTCTTCTCTCAGGAAAATAAATAGCATGTTTTAAGCTTTTCAGAGATTTCCCCGGATTTTATTTGGCACTTTGATCCTGCCGTTGCTCAGATACACACTTCCTCTATTTGCCATTTTGTCTTCTTAAGAGTCTGCATCCAGCAGAAATGACACAACCATCCACTTTGTAAATGTAATCTCACAGAGGCTGCATCAAAGTGTATGTTGTATTGAGTATATTTCCCTCAAAGCCATTGACTAATATGTCAAAGCAACTTCATTTCAATGTGAACATACCCCACGGTACCATGAGAGAAAGCTTTAGAAACAAAATGGTATGCCATTTAAAAAAGAGAGAATGGTGTTACAAGGGGGGGAAATGACTAATTAAAAACTCATCACTGCTAAAGCTACGGCAAAGAGGTTGGCGTAAAACTCCTCGCAGTTTCCCTGTGCATACTCTTCAAAGTGCCACCCCCAACCACACACACACACACACACACAACTCACCCACTATCTTCAGAGCATAATCTAATTAAAACCCAAGATCGAGTCTGCCAGAAGAATACTGTCTCTAGGCGTGCGGCAGAGATGGTGTGAATCAGGCATAAATAATCTATCGTGTTAACTTTACGGCACGGATTGCCGGGCCCAGCGTGGGAGAAAGGCAGATTCATGCGCGCACGCGGAGCCCTGAATTATTATAACCGACGGTCCTGTGAGCATGTAATATGGCCCGCGCCAAGTTGTTTGGACACGGGAACGGTGGCGTTCCGCAGCTTCTCGCTGGCAGTGCGTGGGGAGTGGCAGATAATGTGGCTAGGAGGAGCGCTCTGGCAGGAACAATGGCAAGCAATTTATCACAATATGCACCTTGTGTTGTTTCTCCTTCTGCTGTAGTGTGTAAGTCCATCCATTCGTCTTCGGTTTGCGGCATTATAGCGAGTAAGACTGCAGATAAGAGCGCCAATGCAGGGGGTGGGGGGTGGGGGTGGGGGTGGATCCAGGGGGGAAAGCCACAGGGACAAGGAAATCCGCAAATCCGCAACGATGGAGGGCGGACATCCAAAACCCTGGTCCTGAATTTTTCAATAGGCAGAAGGCAGCGGAGCAAGCCCAATTTTGAAACAGACAATTGAACAAAATCATATTTTATCATTTCATTGCATGAGATTTGTTAATCGCTCTTATTGTTATTAGGGGTACAAGCTGCTGAAACCCTTTTGTAATGGTTCTGGCTTTTATTATTATATTTAGTTTATCGTCCCGCCAGTTAGTATGGCCTCTATTGGTGACATGGTGCTACGACAGACGTATGGAAATGCAAACTTGAAAGCATAGAGCTCTTGATTCACTTGATATAGTGTCCTCCAAGACCATTTGATGTACTGGCATGCAATTTGCACAAATACAGTATGTTCTGTAGACACTGCGAAACACTTTATTCACAGGAAGTTACCATCAAAAAACACATGGCCAAAGCAAGCCAATGAACTAAGGCTTGAACACTACAGTTTTGGTCAATATTAACACATGCTATAGAGCTCAAAATATGAAAGCATGATGCATTTTTCAAATTCACATGCATTTATAGTTCTTTCTCAGAGATTTTCTCAGTGATCAATACCTTCATTAGGAAAATATTTATTATTGCTATGGGTCGTCACGTCATAAATTGGCTGCCATTTTGGATGTTTTCTTTTACTTTTTCTTTTGCCAATTTTGGACACCAAGCTGTCAATGCAAGCACAAGCTGCAGAAATGCAAGCACAGTCATTATGGTACGAATCGGCGCTATAACAGACACTTGAATGGACACATTCTGGAAGCAAAGAACTCCTGCCCCATGTATGCAGCTCCACAACAAATATGTCTCAAGGAGCCATGGATTGCATGGATGCATTTTGGATGTTTTGTAACACTTCAATGACATCTCCCCCAAGGCCCATACTGGCATCCAGCTTGTAAGAATTTGTTCAGGAGACCCTCCCTTTTAAAATGTATCCAAAGACAACTGCCATGCCAAAAACATGGGCAGAGTCAGCCAATGAACATTCATTTGGCGTGGCTTTTTAGAAAATATGTATAAATCACAAATGGTTTGACATAAAAAAATAATACTTGGACTATACGTACATTGGCAGCCACACAAACACTCAAAACAAAGACTCCATAGAGCTCAACATACTCTATAAATCCTATAAATTTAGTATAGAGATCTTTAACTTTCCCTAGTGACCAATACCATCATTAGGAATATATTAATGGGCCATATGGGTAGCACACATCATTAATTAGCTGCCATTGGGGATGGTTAATTTTTTTAGTTTTTTTTTCTGTTATTCTTGGACACAAATGGCAGGGATTGACAGAAACCCACCAAACTTGACAGGTTTGCAGAGGATCAGTTGGGCAAATCAAGTGTAAGCCAAGTCAATATGGTGCCAATTGGATACATGGTGGTGCTATAGATGTCAAAATATTAAAAATATTTTACAATCCACATCCAAAATCTGTTGTTATACTGCTTGGACCCCAGGAATCACTGCTTGCAGTTGTATGTTTTATTATTATTATTATTATTATTATTATTATTATTATTATTATTATTATGATTGGCACATTCCAGTGACCTACTTTTGCAGTCATTATAATACAGGCAGTGCGTAAACTGGAAATGGCTCCCAGAATTCTTTGATGACTGGTAAAAAAACATATGACATGGCCATGTGCATATAATTCTGGTCCTTTTCAGTCTTATGAAATAAAGCACAGGTCTACAGAAATCATAAAGAAACAAAGGTAAGGTCTAGAGAAATACATGCTATATGCATATTTCAACTCCATTGGATTGGAACATGGATTGACGTCCAGTTTACACAAAACGAGATTTAGGTGAGATATGATGTTCTCTGAACAATAGACTCAAACTGCCGTTCTTAAATATTTTTGCTAGATAATTCACCGGGATAACATCGTTTGGCTCTCTGGGGTGGAGAGGAGAATGACTGTAAGAAAAGAGTGGGGGTTTAGTGGGGATCTGCAGTCATCCATCACATCAGACAACTGCTTGCGGTATGCCATGTACACAGCACATTTTTATCTAGTGCACTTTAGACAGGGAAGTAATGAGATACCACTGACACGTCCAATTGCTTTGTAAGTGTGTGCGTGTGCGTGTGTGTACATGTGTATGTGTGTGTGGAGGAGGATTAGGGTGGTTACTAATCACTTTGTATATCTACTGAACAGCAGTTTGACTAATTTGAGAGTCTCAGAAGCAAAACCGAATCGGTAAGAGAGATACTTAATAAAATGTATTCCTTCACTTTGAGGTCATCAGAATGCACGCGGACATAAAATTACCAGTCTTCCTGGAAACAGGTAGAATATTGCACTCTATCACTTTTTATCACATTCCTTCCAACTCCAGGAAGTTCAAAGCAATTCACCTTCCGAATCATTTTACAGCAATTACTTTTGGCCAACTTGGGGCTACCATGATAGATGATACAGTTCTGGACTGATATTGTTCTGGAAATATCTATGTATCCGCCAGCCGTACATTTACCAAATACTGCCAAATATTACACATATGTTACTACCAATTAATACTGTGTGTATTTGTCAAGGTGACTGTACCTCCAACTGTTCATCTATTGTTTCATGTTGTGTTAATAATATTTTTGATTTATTTCAACAAATATGTGGTTTTCAGTTGTGTCTGGTTCATTTTTCTCCCATTCCCCCTCACATACCTGGTTTGTGCTATTATGTGAAAGACTGGCTACTAATGTATTCTGTTAAAAACAGGCTAAAATCAAAAAATGAAAATGACATGATTGCATCATGCAATGTCCGCACATTTGTCAGAATCTCCCGTTCTACCACATCCCAAAGGTGTTCTATTGGATTCAGATCCAATGACTGGTAAGGTCACTGAAGAACATTGAACTCATTGTCATGCTCATGTTTAAGACTAATTTTGCTTTGTAACGTGGTACATGGAAGTAGCCATTAGAAGATGGGTACATTGCACATGGTCAGCAACAATACTCAAATAGGCTGTGGCAAGAAATATTCCCCACGCCATTACTCCACCACCACCAGCCTAGGCTGTTGACAAAGCAGGTTTGGTCCATGGATTCATGCTGTTGGCACCATATTCTGACCCTTCCTCAGCAGAAATCGAGATTCATCAGACCAGGGTACATTTTTATACAATGGCAACGGAGAGGGACATTGTGTTTTTAAAGTAATTGCTCGCAGACTTCAATAGTTCAAACTTCTAAAGTTTTGCTGCCTTCCAAATAATATATTTGAAAATACATTGGAAGAGATTAGTAGAAACAGGTGTGAAACAGAATTAAGTCCCGTCTCCTTTCCGGAGTGTTAAGGATGCATTCGATCATCCCCACCCCATGCTGTATAGTAGCCAACAGCCGAGCATCATGTGAGTGAGCTATACGCTATATAAAAAATACATTCCAAATACCACCTGCTTTCAAGAGAGAGGAGTCGCAATTAATGCATGCTTTAGTAAATCAGACAAAGTACTTAATTTGCCTAATTTATATAACATTCACCCTGTTCTAGTGTCGCCAGTCGGCAACAATTTCATCCTAATAGCACGCGTGGCAATTCACATCTGGACATTCCCAGCTATAATTTAAGCATATTTATTATACATTTTAGTTTTTATACACATTTTGTTTTTTATACATTGTCCCCTCCATTTGTTGTCAGTGACCACTTCATTAGGTACTTATTAAACATTTTGCTTATTGGTCCACTTCAAAATGTTGTGTGTTCATGCTTCACTGTTGAAACACATGGTTATTTTAGTTACTGTCAGCTTGAACCAGTCGGGCCATTCTCCTCTGACCTCTCTCATTAACAAGGCATTTTCATTCACAGAACTGCGCTTACTGGAAGTTTTTTGTTTTCCCCCCCATTCTCTGAAACCCTACAGATGGTTGTGCTTGAAAATTATAATATGATAATGTTTTATTTAGCGGACGCTTTTATCCAAAGTGACTTACAGTTGCCTAAGCAGGGGCCAATCCCCCCAATAGCAATGCAGTGTTAAGGGCCTTGCTCAAGGGCCCAATAGCTGTGCAGATCTTATCATGGCTACACCGGGGCTTGAACCACCAACCTTCCAGCTCCCAGTCATATACCTTAGCCACTAAGCTACAGGCTGCCCTGTGATCTCCCAGAAGATCAGCATAGATACCCAAACCACCCCGTCTGGCACCAATAAACATTAAATGGTCAAATTTTAAAAGCCATAATAATCTGTATTTACTCACAGAAAATATTTTCAGTGAGAAAAATTAATAAATAATAATGAAATTCTACCTCCACTGTGCCTGAGCTTCTGCTTTAGTAATATTTTGAGTAATTCTGATTCTTGGAAAATAAGACCCAAATGTACCTTTCATAGGAGACCAGGATTATGCCTGTAGTTAAAAGGGTTCAAGAATAGGGGTCAGGCTTCGGAACACAGGAACCAGAGGCGAACTCGAAATATTTCCAATAAGTCTTTATTGGTAAACGGGCATGTTAAACAGGCAAAGCTCAGATGCTGCCAAACAGGGATGTAGAAGTTACACAGTTCATAATCAATAGTCCAGTCAGGGGAAAACCAAGTCATGGTCACAGTCACATGCAAAGGTTCAATAACGAGAGGAGAATCCAAACAGGCAAAAAACCCCACCAAAAAAAACGGTAGTCCAAACAAAGTTAAAACAGAGTGGGTCAAACACGAACAGAAGGATAATCCAAAAGGTGGTTGAAGCAGTACACTAGCCAGAATGGCAGGAGTACATTACAATCTGGCCCTGAACAAACAAAACAGACAGGTTTAAATAGACAGATAACGAGGGGAAATGATACTCTGGTGTGTACGATAATAACGCTGGAGACTTGGGCAAAACACAGAGACAGAAAAATATCATGACAATAGTTACTACATTTTATTCAGGGTTTTATTTATGTCATTTTCAAGCTTGTGTCAAGAATCGCAGGCGATACTAAGAAGTTAACTATATGCCATTAATGAGGTTTTCATTATCCATTATCCCCTGTGAACCCTAGAAAAGAAGTGTCACAGTCCATCCATCTATCCATTATCTTAACCCGCTTATCCTGAACAGGGTCACAGGGGGGCTGGAGCCTATCCCAGCATACATTGGGCGAAAAGCAGGAATACACCCTGGACAGGTCACCAGTCCATCGCAGGGCACACACATCATTCACTCACACACTCATACCTATGGGCAATTTAGACTCTCCAATCAGCCTAACCTGCATGTCTTTGGACTGTGGGAGGAAACCAGAGTACCCGGAGGAAACCCACACAGACACGGGGAGAACATGCAAACTCCACACAGAGAGGCCCCGGCCGACCGTGATTCAAACCCAGGACCTCCTTGCTGTGAGGCGGCAGTGCTACCCACTGCACCATCCGTGCCGCCCAAGTGTCACAGTTAAAGTAAATAATAACCAATATCCAAACCAACAGCTGAGCAGATCTTATTGTGCTTACACCATCTTGAGGCATCAAGCTTCCGGGTCCCAGTCATGTACCTTAGCCACACAAATATTTTCACTGTTGCACCTGTAGAGAACAGTGCAGAAGCTGAACTTAACTGAACTGAAGCACTGTATGCCATGATCTTTGCTTTGTCATGCAATTCCTTCTGACTGCTTTTATTACCTTTATGGGTATAAAGCTGTCTCAGAGTGCCATCTATCCCAAATGCAGAAGTAAGCAGAGGTGTAGCTCGCTTCATTACTACAATGAGTAGCCTACTGTGTAATAAGATCGGCAGAAATCGGGCAAAGCTGCCTCACAGTGAAAGTGCAATTTTCAGAGCTGGCAGAACGCATTAGGAGTTTTTCGACATATTTATTCATGGTTAATTTCTCCAGGGGTGGACAAATTATACATACATGCGGTTGTCCTCTGGGCAACCAGCCTCCTAAATCTGGTTGTCCTGATGCACTCTTTGGTTGCTGAGATTTGTAATAGTACAAATATGTGCTTGGGTTGATCTGTGCGTTTAGGCAAAAAGCTGTGCTTTAGGCAAGAATACCATGGTATCTCAGTATTGTGCACCTCTACAAAATGTTATTGTAAAAACACTGGGTATAAAAAAAACCAGACACATTTTTTGCCATTGACATGCATTAAAAATGCATTTTATTTTTAAATAACACATAGAACTCGAGGAGCATTAGTAAACATTGTATGTTAACATATATAACAAAACACATTTTTTTATAATAATAATAATAAAAACCACTTCGAAATAAACACAGTCCAGTGAGCCTAAACCTGCTGCCCAACAAGCCTAGCTAGGTTTTTGGAGACATGCAATATCTGCTGCAACAGGCAGCAACTTCACCCCAAGCCCTTTCTGTTTTAAAGTAGGCTGGAGGTCGTAGTTTACAACTCCCGGTGCTTTTCCACCTCGACAGTTAACTTTCTATATTCCACTATTACAAATGAGCTATCAAGCTTAATAACTTTGTAGGTCATGTTGCATAACCTTTTTAAAATTCTGGGTCACCTTACGAAGTAATATATTTCAAACTCTCATAACCTATGTTATCTTTTACTCGCAAATCAAACACAGCCAAATGAGTGGCCAAAATGAGAGAGGAACTGGCAGGTCCTAATAAGACTTTGATTTACTTGCTTTCTAATAGTACCAGCAAAATGAAACATTCAAATATGTAATTTATCATGGCTTCTCATGCAGTTGGAAGATGTTTCAGTGCGGTGGCATTATCGAAAAAGCAAGTAAGTCAAAGTATTCGTATGAATAAAATTGTAAATTTGTAACCAATAACTTATACACCTTACTGTGGTTAAGTCGTTAACCTTGCAGGACATTTGGGAACAATATTTATTTGTTAGTGATTATTCATGTATGTATGAAACTAAAAGAAAGTTTATTATATTTCGAACAGGCATTTAAAAATGTGCCTGTTCGAAAGCAAAATACTGAATCTGCAGTGTTCACTTCATTTTGCAATGTGTACTTCTATTAATTGCTGGAGGTAAATGATTACCTCACGACTAAATCGGAGGTACTCGTAAAGATTGTACTCTTCTAAAGATGGCTCATTCATCGACAAGAATCTTGCTTACATACATACATGTTATCCTCCTAACTGAACCTTAAACCTGGGGCTTTGCAGGTTTGTGCTTAATTATTATATTATTATATACACTATTATACCAGCAACAAACCCGTCTAAATTGTTAAATCCCTGACTTTATCCCAAAACATAAATAATCTAATCGGGCTAACCGAGTTAGCAACGTATATGAAATAGTCCCAGATCTAGTCCTATTGACAAACGTTATTAATTTCCAACCAATTAGCTGTGGTTTATGGAAAAAAAGGAAAAGGCAAAATTATCTGGTTGTCCACTGGGCTGTGCGATGCCGAGGTTTGGTTGCCCGAGACTAAAATCTGGTTGTCCTGGGCGCCCAGTCAATTTGTCCACCCCTGATCTCTGTGCATGTGCACTAATTTTGTGTTTATCATTTAGCTTTTTGTGTGGTAATGCTGTGTTTTTGAAAATGATAACCATGGTGATAAATTAATTGGTTGAAATTCCATCAAGTAATTCATCAAGTGATCAACAGCACAGTGTGTCACAAATAATCCCAGTCGTCAACATTTATTTTAAAAGGTCATTTTGGCACACTCTGCTGTGATAGCAGTTTGAAATAAAACATAATCTGCCCATTTTTCTTTCTGGTCACAAGTAAGAGCTCATCGGATACATCTCCAGGTCCCTTGAAGGAAATCTGTCAAATTCATTTTTTTTCTTTTTCATGCAATGCCTTAGCCACAGCTGATGAAAGGCAATCCCCCTCCCCCCCCAAAAAAAAAAAAAAGAAATAGAAAAGAACACGGTACATGCATTCCTTCAATCAACACACTTGTTTGTGTGTGTGTTCACCCACTGTCATCCATATGATTTGGGCGTAGTTATTCCTTTTTGGGCACTGGTACCGCATCTTATTACACAGATTCGCTGCTGCTTTTCAACTCTCGTCGAGGTCGAGCCGGGCCTGAAAAGCCTGTTTCTTCGGTTCAGTTGGAGCTGCCTGACTGCCGTTAGAAGACCGGCGGCCACTGCTCAAAAGTGGTGGAGATGAAGTGCAGTGAGACTCTTGCGTCCTGGAGCAATCCACAAACGGTGGCGGTAATTGGCGTGGGCAGACTCCCTTTGCGCATGGAGATAGGTCATTACTTGTGTTCCGAGTCGATGCTCATGCTGGAAGCGGAGAGCCTTGAGCCTCAGACTGTCTGGCCCACTCCCGTCTGCTTCTCCCTCCCGTTCCCTTAGCATCGCGGTGGCCTGCAAGTGGACCTGGTTTAAGGCCTCTAAGTGGATAGTCTACAACAACAGAAGACCAAAACATCTAAAAATAATTTTCTGATAGATAACTAATGAAGTGCTCACTGAGTATATATTGACTGTGCAGGACCTTTAATACTTCATGCACCCTCCCCTTGAGTCTCCTCTTATAGAAGGATCTCCAGGAACAGGGTTGGGCAGTCCTGGGGCCTGTTCTATAAAGCAGGGTTACTGAATTACTGAGATAACTGCACAGAATAAAACCCGGATCCCTGAAATCTGGAACATGGACTGAAGTAAAAAGACATGTTATGGGTTTTACCTTGTGGGAGTTATCAAGTAAACTCTGTAATCCCTGCTCTACTCTTAACTGTTTTGGTTATAACTTCTGATGTGTTTCTGTTCCAATGTTCACCTGTGTGATGATCCCTAGGTTCTCGCTGTTCTGTGTTGTTTCTTTAACACTAGAAAGGCCAGATCGGGGATTTAGTGTTTGGCCAGTGTTTAGGCTTTAACATTTAAATGACTAAAACACTGATAGTGCAATACACTCCTTTGAGAAAAACCAAATAGGCGACATGACAGCTGCGTGAAATGTAACAGATTTGAATGCAGTCCCTGCTCATACAAACCACACAAAGCTGTGCGATCTCTGTGGAATTGATGAGTAAGAGGAGAGGGCAGTGCAATAAAAACCCACTACAAATAGCAGGAGCAGGCAGAGGGAGAAACTTGCTGAATTCATTCCCAGTACCATGCAATATACTGTATCTTGCTTCCACTGAAAATATTCAACCTGAATAGAAACGAAATAAAACATTGATTAGAATCAAACTAAACACAAACAGGAAAAGACAATGTATGGATTACTACAGAACTTGCACCCATAGACTATGATTCAATGTGAGAACTGTCTGCTATTCCGATGTGGCTGCAATATAGCAGCAGCAGTAGCATAATTCTGTGTGCACTGGGGCCCATGAACGGGAGTTATTGCAGACTCTTTCATGTAGTTCTGTTCATTCATATTCATGAGTTAAGCATTGTTTAATTGGTCATTAGGGGATGTACAGCCTGAACAAACAGTCAGTTTTAAGTAAGAACGTGTCCCATCTGGTCATTAATAATCTACTTGTAATTTTATGGTAGTGTACTTGAGTGCAGCCCACCACAACATGCTTACAGGGGCGTGGCTGAGTGTGGGCTGGTGCTGCGATCGCACCTGGGCCTGGGGTGGGGAGGGGCCCATGCTGGAGTTTGTGAGTCTGTTACATTGCATTTGCATAGCATATTTCCCCCATGGTTACAAACCAATAATAATATTTTTACTATTTTTTAGTTTGGCAGTAGGGCAAATGTCTGACATGTTAATGTTGTAAGAGGTGGACAAAATTAAAAGAAAACGGTCGCTTCTATTATCTGTTTATTTATCTGTTTATAATTGAGCTTCGCAAAGGTTTGTGAGAAACAATTTGCTTTTTGCGATCACATTATTGGCCTGTTAGATCTATCTTGTTCAGTGTTGTGATTTGCTTACTGTACATTAGCAAGATAGCCAGCAAGCACAAGTGATGCTCAATGAAGTACAAAGGAGGAACTGTAAAACTCAGCAAAACTATCAAAGATCCATCCATCCAACTTGCTACTGCCTTTGGCAATGTGTGCACTACCTTGAGTCTTAATTTCATCATACAATTGAACCGCCACAGACAAACACTCAAAACGTAAAAACTTATCAAGAACTGCCTAAGGAGCAGAATGGGACAAGAGATACTAAGTGGGTTATCAATACTTTCAATTGAAAATGACAGAGCCGGGAATTTGGACCTTTGGAGCTTGGTAGATGATTTTGTGGAGTGCACGTTGCACTGGGTGTCCTTTTAAATGAGAGAGCAGCATTTGTTCCTATCTGTTAGGAACATTATTGCTACCTGTGCTTTGTCTACTGAATGGCTGGTACATGCGTACTGCGAGTGCGTGGCTAAGGTTATTGAAGGGGAGGGGGGCCCGGAGTTTAATTTGCACCGGGGCCCGAATGAGTCTGTCTTAGTTACACCACTGCATGCTTATATCTTTATTTTCGCATTTTGGTGATGTTACTTTTACCTTTTAATTCATATAGGAATTACAGTGTCATTGCTTGTTTTGTCAGATGTTTATGCCTTTTTGATTTAGCAGCAGTAATTCCCCAAAGCTATGAATTAACTCTCTTCCAGGCATGCATCAGATCAGACTCCAGCAATGGCCTTTCTCTAAGATACAAAAAACAAAATATGCAAAACATGTGGCCGCATGTTTCTGTCGCCAACTCGCCTCTGAAACCAATTTCAGTCTTTCTGGAGCTCTCTGGCTCGATGTTCACTGTTTTCCTGTAATTCCAAGGCAGCAGAGGCCTAATCCTAGAGTGCCTCTGCAGAACCCTATGGTCTGTAACGGACACCCGTTAAGCTCATTGTGGTTGCTAAACCCAGATGGACTGCTAAGTATCGGGGTCTGCAACTGTGTCGGGTACAAATTACAGCATTAGAGCCCTGCTTTCCCCACAGGGCCTGACTCCTCCCACGGAACAGACTTTTAATCCGTTGCCTACCAATGGCATGTCAGACTTCCTCCGCAGCTTCTTGTCATGGCTGAGAGCGTGCCACTTTTGTGCTACTTGTTCAATTGCTTCGTGGGCCTTTTATCCACTGCAGATAGCTTATCCTACCTTGATAAATTTACAAAAGAGCAAATGATTAATGTAACCCAATTGCTATCGCACTTCTGGCTGTGAGTGAGTGCACGTGCATGGATGAGGTTTCAAAGTGTCCCTACCTCCTGATTTATGACATATTTAATGAAGTGTCACGCTATTTTTTATTATTTTTTGAGAATAAATAAAAGCAATGAGACGGCCCTGACACCTTGCACATTGATCCAAGCAATACATTGCTTTGCCCCTTGTCCTTGAAAGATGATGCCATATTTTAATTGAAAGAGGTAACATTTGTTTTGCTGGTGGAAGGGACAAGAGTAGAAAGACAGAAAGAGGATTGCTCTCATTATTTACTGTGACGGAAAGACTGGTATCCATGTCTCTATAGGAAGGACGTGTCATCCAAAATTACTGATTTCTTCATGACAAGTTCAATCTGGAGCAGCAGAAAGGCATTTTAATGACTGAACTAAAACTTGCATGATAAAGCCAGAATATTATCCTTAATGAATCACAACAAGGGAGTAATATCAGTTACTGAGCTGAAAATTGCTGGGGTGGAAAACTTTCCATTAAACTGATCTCCACCTAGTCTCAACCTATTTCCAATCATTTTGTTAATCTGTGTGCAGTCTTCTTGCTATAGCAATAGGCTACCTTGGTAGCCGACTAACAAACCCCTAGCCCACTGATCAAGTTGGGAAATCTGTAAATTATACACATGAAAAAAAACAGGAGTCGCAAGTTAAGTTTCCATCTAAATGTTTTGCAAAGCAAATTTCAAGAGGCAAAAAGCGAAAGAAAATGTGAATCAGTGTATTTCTGCTATGCAGATATTCCAAAGTGGACGCAACAAGATGACGTAATCACAAGAGGGCTAGCTGGGGCCCGCTACCATTTTTGGTCTTTCTGGAGTGGGATGACTTCGAACCTCGTAGTCATCATTTATTGGACAAATCTGTTTCCATCACCCTTCATCGCATCTTCTCTTTCTCAATACAGCAAGTTTTCCAATGTTTTAATTTTTTTGTTAACATTTTTTTGCACTTTAGGTTTACTTATGCGCAAAATGTGCATAAAAATGGTTGGATGGAAACCCCACTCCTGACATGTTTAAACAGATGCATGCTTTCATTCAGGAGAGAGCTGGATTTTAGCACCATCAAATGGCAGGTAATAGCCCACTTGTCTACGGTTCTGGAGAAGTTTGGCAGTTATGTCTCCTCCACTCACAGAGAAGCAAGCAGTCCCTGATAAGTAACTCCATTACCGAGAACATTTAAAGGCAGGTTCCAGTCACTACCTCAGCCAAAATGAAGGGGTTAATACCGTTCAGCACTACTTCTTGATGTAGTCTCAGCCATGAGAATTAAGCACAGCATGAGAATTAAGCATAGCATGAGAATTAAGCACAGCATGGGAATTAAGCACAGCATGATAATTAAGCACAGCATGAGAATTAAGCACAGCATGACAATTAAGCACAGCATGAGAATTAAGCACAGCATGACAATTAAGCACAGCATGACAATTAAGCACAGCATGACAATTAAGGAAGACTTGCATGTTGCCTTGTCAACGATATCACTATCCATTGATCAGATTATTAGCCGGCACCAATAGCAATAATCACATTGAGCGAATAGTCCCGAAAATGCTATCAAGACGATAATCCCTTCACAAACCACGATGATGATATTCAGAAATTCCTTTATGACAAAGAATACTTATTTATCTTCCATTCCATGTTTACAAAAGGAACCATTAAATGTGATGGTGCTCAACATGCTGCCAGCCTTTTATTTAACACAGAGTGCAGCCTTTTTATTCAATGCCGATTTACGTTGGTGTCAAGTGTAAAAAGCTATTTTCAAGTACTGCATCAGCGAAATAAAAGGCACATTTTACTATATTAGCCATTGTGTTAAAAAAGAAAGAAGAAAAGCAGTGGTTTACATAATAATGGAGAGAGGAATGAAACAGCGGGCCTTGAAACATTGCTTTAGAGCATTAACATCCCAGGAATAAAAAAATAAAAAAATAAAAAAGCTGAAAAAACCCATGAATTTTAAACCCCTGTCAGCTTTGTGTAATGTATCACCTTTGTGAAATTGTATCTAAAATAATCTCCTAATAAAGCCGTGGTTTCATATGTTCTTTTGCAAACGCCAAATGTTTCCATAAATGTTTTTTTTCCACCCTCGTTAATAATTCAAGAAAGGATTGTGTCTTATCACGACCGCCTCATTTATATGAATGGATGTCGAACACTAGCCCACCTTAATCCTGGCAATCAGATCCCTGTCTGATTGGACCATTATCGGCGGTTACTACTGAGGCTTGTGCTCTTGTGACACTTAATTCATTTCTTATCTCCGTGTGTACAAAGTGAGCATGCCCCATTTTGTGTTCCGTGCCTTAAAGAACTGTTGTGCTGAAACAGTTTGACTGCCAGTCAGTAATTAGATATGGGGGACTACATAAATCTTCAAGAAGCTGCCTGTTTAGCACCAAGTGTTTTTTTTTAGGTTTACCACCAAGATAATTCCTAGGAGGCCCTGATTAGATTATATATTTTTTTGTGTGTGAAAAGTTCCCCTCTACAGCTGGCGTAATTTTTTTCTGTCTTCTAGTCCATAATTAATTGGAAAAGGTTCACGAGGACGCCTTGAAGTTAGGTGTAACACAGAGAGAGAAGTGGGGAAATTAATGAAGCACATGGTAAACCCTTAAAGAGATCGTCTGCAGAGAATCAGCGGACCTGTAATACCTGTAATTGATTTATTTCCTTATTTTCCCCTTTTCCTTCCCCCCCTTTGCTAAGCCAATTGCCCCTGTAAGGGCAGAATACCTTTCCTTTTTCGCATTTCGCCTGTCTACTGGGTTAGACGAGCACGTCCCCCAGTCCCGCACCCCTGACAGCATCATTAGCCACACCATTCACTCCTCTCCTCCCCTCTCACATTTTCTCTCTCTTTCTCGCTGTCTCTCTCGTCTCCTGCCCCCTCTCTCTTCTTGTCTCTCCATAAATAGCTCTCAGCTGTTAAAACTGATATCTGGTCGGACGATTGAGCTTCACCCTTAAAAGATGAATCAGCTGCAGTATCTCAAGGCTTCCATTTTCTTTAGGTGTTTTCTTGTATTTTCTGCCTTATATTCCAAGGCCTTTAGTTTTCACATCTTACTGACATGACTGGTGAGACATCACTCGATTTTAAATGCACTAGACATCTCTGATGCATGCATGTGACCTTCAAGCCACTGGCATCAAGACAACATCTTTTTGGTGACATTTTAGGTTTGCTTACATGCAGTATTCAGTCCTGCAGCACAAATTAATTGGCCAATCCCCCAAAACTGAGTTTACATTGTGCAGTAGGCTGCCCTGACCTGATAAACTAGCAGACTGAAACATCATACACTGATCAATTCACTGCATTCCTACTGCATCGATCGGCTATTATAGATTTGATTCAGGCCAAATGTCAGCTACCTTTTGTGCAAGTTAAAGAGGGTGACCAGACATCTTGTTTTTTCCAGCCTCAACCCTGTATTTTAATCCCCTTTTTGTCCTTATTCAGAGAACATCTTACCCTAATTCAATGAGTTTTCCGACAGTAATTGCCAACAATGTAGGTTGTGTTACATACATAGTCTAGTCACCCTGAAGTTAATACATCTGAATACTTAGAAATGGAAATCAAGTCCTTTTTTCTCCCCGAACAAAGAAGGCTCACAATCAACTGTTCCCTTTCTTGTAATTAAAAATGTGCAAAGAGGCCAATTCTTGTGTCATTGTCTGCAGTATGAAAGGATTTGTATAATATGATTCTTATCTGCAATCTTTCTGACTGATAAGCAAGAGCTTATCTTCCCATTGGCTACCTGTCCCACTGGATTAAGAAGTCAGCACAGTCTTTATTACTGTGAGATTTAAGACCCATATTATTATGTCTCTCTGACTTCACTGTATTTAGACTTCTGTCCCTGAGGATGTTATTCAGATATCTTAATTTCCAGCAAAGCTGCACCGTGCCACACAGTTCTGTCCCGGTAATTAACCAGCACCTTGTGTCTGCCTCTTGACAGGTATGAAATTGCCCTTTGCTCAGCTTTTCTTTCTCCCACACGGATTTCGGACTGTGATGCGGAACACGTAAAAGGCAAGAGCTCAGTTCTGAAAATCCTCCAACAACTGAACTTCCAGGGATATCCTGCACCTGTTTGCCAGTTTCATGCCAAATTTTGCAACTTTTTAGACTTTGCTGAGGGTGGAAAATGACTTTTTCCGCAAATGGCGGAGAACAGGAGCAATTCTATGTGGTAAGTATATTACATTACATTACATTACATTATTGGCATTTATCCAGAGCGACGTACAGTTGATTAGACTAAGCAGGAGACAATCTTCCCCTGGAGCAATGCAGGGTTAAGGGCCTTGCTCAAGAGCCCAATGGCTGTGCGGATCTTATTGTGGCTACACCGGGATTAGAACCGCCGACCTTGCATGTCATTTACCTTAACCACTACGCTACAGGCCGCCCAAGTATGGTCTCAACATCCCCCAACCCCACACAACCCCACCAGTCTAACACCAGCTGTGGGCTACGTTTGTCCACTTTTGCATGGGGTTTCAATGCCCATGGGCTGGTATTACTACTCCGCATTTTCCCAGGTGACTCGTGATTCAGGGTCCAGTGGTCCAGCAGACCAAAGCTCAGCTGGACCACTGAAAACCACAGAAGAAGAGCGAGGAGCTGTATCCGAGTCACCCGAGCGGCATCTTAGCTAGCATCGCCGCGGGCCGATGCGGCCCACAGGGGGCTGTGCGACATTCTGCCAAGTTAGCACCCAAAACCACCGAGCCAACAGAACCAGCTCATGCACTGCTGTGGGTGTATGCTTATAATAACACCTTTATGAAAAATGTAATTAGAACTGCAGATAAAGAAAGGAAAAGGTTGGGGGAAAGCCGACTTTAAAATGTGGACATGAGATGATGGGAAGGACATCATTAGGGAGTGTTGTGTTATTATTTCAGAGCTGTACAAACATCCTAAATAAAAGGCTGTTGGCACTGCCGCGGACCTTTGTGCAATGCAGCCGGTCACTGAGGGCCTGGGTTGGCATCCGGGTCCTGCCACATCCAAGTGTGGCTGGCAAAATTTGGCTGCCACTCTGAGGGAGGGGGTGGGGTGCTGGGGTTCAGCGGGGAGGATAGCCACATAGGCCGACCCGGATCCAAATTATAGCTTGAGAAGGCACAGCTTGAAGAAGGCATGTCACTCTCTTTTTGGCCTCTGGGGGGCAGGGTTGTTGAGGTGAATCCACAGAAGTAGATGGGGGATTGACATAACAAAAATTGGCCACCATATTGGGAGAAAAGGTGGTTGGGTTCTTTGTTTATTTTCATTTTATTTAACCAGGCAAGTCAACCGAGAAAAATAAGCAGGGAATACAAGGCATTTTGCAGCCCATTGGATGTAGTGCAGGATCAGATGGGCAGATGTACAGAGGCGCCGTTTCGTGGGAATTTTAGCAGGACAGTGAGGTTATCACTGCTCATATTAAAATGTCATGGGATCTTTAATGAGCCCCAACCATGCTTTGATATCTCATCTGAAGGATGGCAGCTGCAGGAATGTGCCCTCAAAACTGTTGCTGGGTCACTGGTTTTATATTAGAGCCCCCACTGGTCCACCATACTTCTATTAGGAATTTAATTTCTGCAGCAAAATACCAACCAAGCCCAAGCCTGTTTAGCTTCAGTAGTTTGGGTTCAGATTAGTATAGCGCAGTTTAGCTACTTTGCTTCAGCATTCTGGGATGAGAAGGGTATAAGGCTAGCTCTGCTTAGCTTCAGCAGAGAAGGGTACAGGGTAGTATACTTGCTTCACTTCAGAAGTGTCAGACGAGAAGGGTATAGGCTATTATACTTTGTTTCAGCAGTTTGGGAAGAGGAGGGTACACAGATG
Organism: Conger conger; assembly: GCF_963514075.1. Taxonomy (NCBI): domain Eukaryota; kingdom Metazoa; phylum Chordata; class Actinopteri; order Anguilliformes; family Congridae; genus Conger; species Conger conger. The sequence goes on along the minus strand of NC_083772.1, from coordinate 37,888,394 downwards.
GTATGGCTGCTGCAAATAGAAGGGACAGGGCATCGCCTTCTGTGTCAGGGCTTATGGTTATGGTTATGGTTATGGTTATGCACTTTGTTGTATGTCACTCCGGATAACAGTGCCTGCCAAATGTCTGTAATGTAATAGAAATGGCTGTGATGGCTCGATCAGGGTCAGATTCTTCACATATCCATTTCAGGAAAATAAATAAATTGCGGCTATTGATGTATTTGCCAAAATGTGATTCACTCAAGGAGTGAAACCACAATGTCCTGTCTCCTACTTCTGAAATGTTTTTTTTCAGCAACCGCATCATTTTATAAGGACATAATATGACAAATCAATTTGTGTTTTGCAGTATTGGATGGCGTGAGGGCAATGGTGTCGTGAACTTGCGAGAGGAAGTAAATCATGCTCCACAGACTCATCTGCACGCTGCTCTTAGTCGCAATCCAACAACCGGTCAATTTCAACTGTGAAGAGCTGTGGTGATGTATTAGACATTAGGAAATCAAATTCGAAAATTGGCTTTCTCAGCCTCAAGTCGTCGGCTGTTACGGCCTAAGCGCTCCAGCACGGATGGGAAGGGACTTGGCTCCGTCTGAAAATGATCAGCCGTAACTTTCCGTGCTTCTCTAATTTCTCGATTCCTCGAGGGTAGCTGAGAGACCTGGTGAGCCAGACGGAGAGCACTCAATTGATGCAAGGCAGCTCAAGAGCCATGCCCCTCAATACTTTCATCCAATTATCTGTCTGTGTGCGGACACGGCTGCCATGCATAAAACCTGCCTCTCTCAGGCACCTCCATCTCAGGTGATTTAGAGGTGTCAATGTACCTGCAAAGGCCAGCTTTTAGAAAGGCTTTCGTGGGCAAAAGAAGACAAATGGCATCCTTTTTAATTGCCTCCGTTGGAGAATGCCTGAGGATTCTGTCATACGCGGGTGTCTCCCTTTCCATAAAAGCGATGTATCGATTCGAATGCATTGCCCTCTGTGCAAGTGCTGGAAAGGACATCAGCCTCTGTGTTCAGTGCTGTTTCAGGAGTAGACTGAAGAGATGCGTTCCGTTCAGCCTCATATCTTCCTTAGATGAGATCTCTAGCTGATATTTTTGAAAACAGGGAGAAAACATTTCAGAGATTTCCTAAACTTAAGCATTATCCTGTACTTTCAGCAGGGCATATGCAATGGTATATGCTTTATATACCCTTTGCATATGTTTTACAAAAGAGGTCAACCAGTATTAAATACAACATTAAACAATTGTTGAAAATAATGTGTTGTACTGTGTCCTCCATCAGCCATTAAGGAGAAGATCACATTGGCATCAGCATTCAGGATACACACAGGAAAGAATGCACTGTATGTGTGCCCTCTAATGGACGAGATCATGCTTTAACGAGTGAAATTCAAATGAATTTCATGTACTGAACAACTGCAGGCAGGAATGTATGGATTGAACAAAAGCACTTAACTTTTTCCATAAATAGACTGTATTTCATATATTCTTTTAAATACAAAGCACTTAAAACCAATGCTTTACTGAACTCCGGCGTGTAGCTTTTTAGAAATAAAGTGCACCTATTTTTAACCAAGTCTGAATCCTTGTACCAGCTGTATGTTTGATAATTTATCAATAACCATGCCATTAACAGCTGCATACAACCTGATTAGTCAAATTGGTCATTGGGAACAGATAATACATAAAAAGGATTTTTACTTTCATTTCATTACTCATAGTCAGTTTAATCTGATCTAAACTGCCAATGAGTAATGAAATTTAACATATGCATAGATATATTTTACTGATTTCATGTTACTTTGCCATTTTCTGTAATGTTACAGAAACCTACCTTCATACTTTTAATATAGAAAATATTGAAATAATGATAATATTTCTGTTCTCAAAGGAATGCACTGGCAGCTCTCTCAAAGCACAAAGATGAGCTTAATAGTACATATATTAGTTATTAGCTGGCTGTGTCACTGATGTACAGCATTTCATTGTTTTGAATATTCAGAAATGATTTCTACTCTTCCATCTGTCAGGGAGATAAAAAAATAAAAAAACCATGTGTGGAAATATTATCGAGTGACAGAAAATAACTAGTATGTCTCACATTTTTATACATGCAAGCCGCAGGCTGGTCGTCTGGTCTGCAAATTATAAATCCATTTTTTTGGAAGCATTGGAATGGACAGCACAAGACCAAACACAAATTTTGAGCATAACAAGGTCTCCATTTTGGCTAGGTGTCGTGGCTTGTGGTCTTTGTGAGGGTGGCCCATCGCTGGCAGTGACATCACTCAGAGATGGGAACTATTGGCTGTGAACACACCAGATGGCTGGCAGCAGCGTCCTGCCTTAGTCTACTCTCCGTTCTGGTGTGATGATGAAATGAATGCTGGTCTACCCCTCCTTCAGCTTCACTAGCATTGACACAAACAGGGTGAGTCATGTTCAGGGCCGTGTCAAATTATCTCTGACTGTCACGGGGGTGATGCAATGCTTGTGAATAGCTGGACAGAGGGAGATGTGATGAATACGGTCTTGACCAGTGTATTTATTTACTGCTGTAAGTAAGAGACAGCAAATGAGGATGCTCAATAAACAATTTAAACAATAAACAGTACTTCACTGTTCACCCTGACAGGAGCCCGGTTAAAATAATGAGTTAAAGCTAAAGTAAAAATGATGAAAAAACTAAACGAAAACCTTCCAGCTGGGCATTCTCTCTCACAGCCCCTCTAACTCTCAGCATGAGAGATTCCCGGTCTTTGACGCCTACCGCTAAAAGAAACACTCTTTTAAACCCTTGAGCTGATAATGCAATGCAGGCACATGTGCCGAATTAACCAGTCGGTCTGGCCCCAGATTTCCCTGATTTAGGGCTGCTTATGGTGTGTTTGTGACGTCGGCAGTTTCCTACTTCCAAGTAGGAAAAGTTGTAATTCCGTGTCAAGATGAGAACAATGCAACACCATTGAACAAAGCATCAAAACTTAACATCATGGATTTTTTTGGTGACACCCATTATTCTGAAATTGACACTGATTATATCACCCTTTTTCTTATCAGTCTCTTAGGTTATGCCATTTTTCAACACAAACAATTGTGCGTCTGAATCCCCTCTCTCCAATCCCCACAGCAGAGGAAACAGGAAAGAAAAGGGGGGGGGGGGGGGGGCATTGGCATTATGAGATCATCAAATGCAAAATGGGTAATGGAAAAGTACAGAATACAAAAACAAAACAAACTAAAATATAGCTGCAATACACAGAATCCATGTATGACGCATGTCACTCAGATGACATATGGCATAATCATATCAAAGACAAAATTGCCTCTGTGTAAAGACGATGTGTACAGAATTTTAACGCCATTGGGCAAAAGCCGAATTGATAGCAAATTACATTTGGCAGACGCTCTTATCCAGAATGACTTACAGTCTTACATTTTTTCACTAAGCCGGAGACAATCCTCCCCTGGAGCAATGCAGGCTTAAGGGCCTTGCTCAAGGGCCCAACGGCTGTAAAAATGTTATTGTGGCTACACCGGGAATCGAACCAGCGTCCTTGCGGGTCCCAGTCATGTACCTTAACCACTACACAACAGGCCGCCCAAATAAGTGTGTTACACTGCTGACACGACCTGTAAGGTACTGGGTCCCAAATGAAGGCAGGTGCTTACGTCATTTTTACACACAACCCTATGTATACCCCCAGGTCATGCCATTACAGTAACAATAGGGTTGCTGCACACTGGACCCCCAGGAATAAAACAAAACAAAAACGAGTGTGTGCATGCAACATTCTGTCTAACGTTACATCGCCCTTTTAGCTTCTGACATGAGCAGTGATCGCACCATTAGGGCTGCTTCTGCGGACTACACATAAGCATAGGGGTTGTGCTGAATGTGTAGCATGCGTGAAGGTGGCACACTAAGTCCACGAAGCTGTTGCGTACCTCATCAGGAATTTAAAGGCGTGTGGTTAGCAACCACTGCCAGTATGGGCCACACAGATGATGAGTGACCGGTGATGTGCAGTGGCATAACGGTCATTTGTATAATATCAGTTAACTTCCCGTTTGTAAATTTTAAACAACAGATAATAAGAAGCAATTGGAAGAAGTATGATGATACTGGCATACCTTGTCAATAAATACATATTTATTTCACACCAGAGATGCAACATTATAAATGCTCTGTCCATTGCTCTACTGCACAAAATGCTAATCATGCAAACTACTCCGACTAAGCAGAATCATAATACAGCCCTTAGGCTACGTTCAGATTACAGGCTGAAGTGGCCCAAGGCTGTTTTTTTTTGCCTACATGCGACAACGTTCAGATTTTTCGGAGCTATGTGCATGTCAGATTTGAGACACTTGCATATGTGCTCCTAAATCCTACACATATCCAATCGGCAGCCCTGGAACTGCTTTAAGAATGGTCACATCGGAATTGAGCATGTTTTTTTCTTTTAACCACTTGAGCGGATGCAACCTGCGCCTTGCATCTCCCTTTACGGATGGATGCGACCTGTTTCCATGATGGACTGTCTCAAAAATCTTGTTTTCTGTTTTTACATTTATATGTTTGCACATCTTGAATACTTTAAATAAATATTCAACAATATAATAAAAAAGTAAGTAAGGAATTGTTTCGTTGAGAAGTCTGATGAATACATTTTATATTTTGCTGCTGATTGAAAATGCAGTTGTTGATGCATTCTGTTTTTCAAAAATGGAGTGAATAATTAAATGTGGGGCTTAGGGAATGCAGATGTAATTTAGATCCCAAAATAAGGGGCTAAAAACATGCATTTAGGTACATGCAGAGAAAGTGTAATTCAGTTGGCTACCTACTTATTTATGATGACAAGACACTTCCAAATCCTGTGTTTTTGCAGGATTTATTTTCTACAAGCCCAGAGGAAATATATTTACCATAAATAATGCAAAATCATTTCTGTTTAAACCTCCATTAAATTATCCCACGAGAGTGAGCTGCAACACAACATGAGACAACTTGAGGAGAAACCCCGGAATTTAGTCTGGCTGCCTGGTCGCGGTCCGAAAACACAGCTCCGTTCCCGGACCTGCGCAACTTCACAACGCATCAAGGTCTGGGCACGCGGCCTGCATACGGTCCCTTGGACTGCACACTCGCCATGCGTGCGGCAGGTTCACTTTGAGGTTTGCTGAGCATGGGGCGAATTTATTTGGCGGTAAAGTCTGGCGGTAACCACAGTTCATGGAGGGGGCACGGGGAGTGAGCAAGAGCTCAAGCTGAATTGGCCTGAACGCCGGAGCCTGTTGTTTTGAAGGGCGTCGGTTAAGATAAACCCAGTATTGCATGTCAGCCGGATTGAGACTCCTGCAGACTCATGCCCTGCCTGTGTTGTTGGGAAGCAGGTGGCTGATAGAATTCGCCTGCTGTGGAGAGATAGGCCCGTCCAATTGTTTGTTACGGCGGAACGCGTTTGGCAGGTACAAAATGGAGGTCAGTCCGCCAAAGAGCGTTATTAGCAAGTGATTCTTTACCTTGTCACACGAGAATGGGAAAGAAAGATTGGCTGTACCTTGTAAATGTGTATAACAAGAATAACACCTTGGACAAGCCATTAGCGAGGATGGGAGAGGAGGTGCTGACAAGTTTAGCGGGTTTTTTTTCTTCGATCCTCATATGCAGTCACCACAGCGCTCGAGAAAAAATGTTTGATGCTTCACAGCTTCCCACTCTTTTGGGTTTCAGGTTACGTGCTACACAGAGAAACTGAGGCCCAGATACCATTACTCTTCAAAATGAGGGAAAGATTAAAAAAAGAGCCGGTTTCCTGATTCGCTCTGGAATAACAGGATCACTATCATCTTCGTGTGCTGCCGGGGGAGTCACTCTGCTGAAAATAAGCTCCTATTCAAAGCTAAATTGGGGAGAGAAATAAACCCAAATACTTGAACAAAAATGATGATTTTGCTTACTGTTTACTTGGTCCTTGTGTAACCTTTTAATAAGACTTCACAGACAGGCTCTCTGCAAACACCAAAACTATTTATACCCATTTGCAAAGCTCACCTACCACATAGAGGAGAATAAAATATTGCTGTACTTATATTTATTTAAATCTACATATCTGCATATATTTTAATTAATATACTGCATTTTATTTGTACTGTAGCCATGGTCACATTGCCAAGACATTTTCCTTCATTATTTTTGCTTGACAAGAACATCAGTCATGAGCTGCATTTCCTTTCTAGAATCATTGTTCTTTCAGCATGCCTTCGGATTTATTCAAACTCCCATAAGCCTATATGTGGTTCATTAACGGCCACATCTTCAAAGTATGCATCTCAGTTAGACAATCCAATTTCCTGTTATAAAGCAGACCAGGTCGCAGTGCACTACTTTGAAAAAACTGTGTTCTTTATGCATTTATTTATTATTGCATAACTACTGAATTCATGTCTTTGTTTAAGTTGTGTAATGAGTAAAATATATTTTGTTTTTTGCTCTAAGGGACAAAAATTGCATCAGTTAAATTTTATGGATTTGGAAGTAGCAGTAGTACCCCACTGGTTTCCATTACATTTGGAGCAGATTGCTGTTCCACCAAATTAGTTTTATTGTGGCTGGTATTTAACAGCTAGAATTGATGTGAGAAATTAGGTTGTCGGAGACAGTCACTAGTGGAACAGAGGCTGACAAATGAATAACCCCCCCAACACACACACACACACACAGACAAAGACTACAGTTAATGTCTGAAAAAAGGCAAGGCAGGGTTTGATCTGGGAGAGCCCAAGGTTTAGAAGTGTGCTTCTGTACAGCTCCTACGCTTGTTTTGCTACAATGTCAACTCTAAAGCTGCAGCTGCAACTTGGAAGCTTACCCCCCATCTTCAGCCAATCATCTGTCGACAGCCTGTTTTCTCGCAAATTCGGCAACCCAGTTAACTAGCCAGCTAGCTCATTCTAACACCACTGCAAAGGCAATGCATGTCAATGAACTGCTTATTTATTAGCAATCATTTATTGGCAAGCTAGCTTTGAAGCCAAGCACAAAAACCAAGCTAGGTAGTTAACTTACTAGCTTCTCTAGCTCGGTTTAATTCACATCAATAATGTTAAATCAAGCGCACAAATTAATAAGAAAAGGTACAGTGATATTCAATTACCACTTTATTAGGTGTTCAACATGTGGTGCACTTCTGCATACCACTGTTGCAACACATGGTTATTTGAGTTACTGTCATCTTCCTGTCAGCTTGAACCAGTCTGGCCATTGCCTAGAGGTATTTAGATTAAATGTAATCCAAAGCAATTTATAGCTGATTTGACTAAGCGGGGGCCATTCCATCCCTCCTGGAGCAAAGTGTGGTTAAGGCCCTTGCTTGACTGCATAGAACTTGTTGTGGTTACACTGGGGTCTGAACCACCAACCACCCAGTCAAGCAACTTACCCACTAGGCTATAGGCTGTCCCATGATAACCATGTCAGCAAGGGCACATGAATTGCTGATGTGATTGTCATCTGTAGTTACTGCATGCGGGTGGTAGTAGCAGCAGCAATAGTTCAAGTGTGCTGTAGTAGTAGTCATAGTACAGTGGTTTAATAGGTAAAAGGGTTGGCTACTCTGGGAGTTTCACATCATGAAAAAGTTTCACTTCATGGACCACCTGGTCCACTCTGCCTGTTCGCTGTGCCACAGTAATTAAATCCCATCAATAAACATCACTAACGGCTAGACGATTCGCCTGAAATTCAGTCATTAAGTTCTCGAATGCCGAATTCTGATGAGGAGACTCAGCAGTAATCCACCTCATTTTCTGGGGGTAATGGAATGGAAGTCCTGTCGATTTCATTAAGATTTGGCATACAAGTTGCACTTGTCAGATCTGTTACAGCTTTGCATTTCAAAGAAGGGCACTTGGTTGTCTGGACCTTGGGATTTTTGAGTCCACATTTATTTCCAGCCAGAGTAGCATTGTGTTTTTTTGCAAAGGCATACATTTTCCATAAATAATACATCAAAACATGTAGTATTGCCTAAAACGTTTTCATCGCTAAACCCTGTGTGTTCATATTCTCTCCAACCATGTCCACACCACTTACTAATGCCATTTGACAACGCTCTTACACAGCAGTTTTCATTCCGTGGTATTGTATTTCTGCATGACTAGCTTATACGGCATAACTTTAATTGCACTTTCTGTCAGGGCACTCTGCTTCATTTCATTTACTGGAGAATTTAATCAAAAAGACTGTGTGTTATATTGTCAGTGAAAATGTTTTTATGCGCAGTGGGCTTCCGTTCTCTGCCCAAAGCGTGTAAAATCACCCTCGCTAAACTCCCACCCGAGATGAGACGCTCGCTTTGCCGTTTTGTTGAAACATTTATCGGAAGGCTTCAGAGGTGATTTAACTCCGCTTTCGCCCCGTGAGGTGAAGGAAGACGTGGGGAGATGATAAGAGCGTTGTGGCGGAGAAGCCCTGCCGGGAGGACCGCTCTGGCGCAGTTAAGCCGTAATCCCGGGATAAAGGATTCGCCGTAGAGGGAGGACAGCGGGGGAAAAACTCCGCTCCCACCCGACCCACGCCGCCTCCTGGAACGGAAAGCCATCGCTCCGGGATTTGTAGCTTCCCGGGTTCTTCGTAAGACAGTGACCAGCGACTCCCTGCCTCACCCCCCCCCCCCCCCCCCAGTGCATCTTTCCAACAGCCTGAAGTCACTTTATTCACAAATTCGACTTGATCTGCGCTCGACGGGCTACTCGGTGCGGTCTACCAGCGCAGCTCAGGCAGAAGCTGAATTGAGACACTGTGGGAGTGTGCGCTGGTTATTAATGAGCTCTCGAAACACCCGGGGAATCTGCACTGCCGCTGCGTAGGAGGCTGCGTTCAGGAACGCGGGGAGGATCCCGGGTCACCTGGGATTAAAATGATTTATTCCATCCCAAAATGTGCTCTGGATTTAACATGCATAAAGCATTGACATTCATATACACTTACCGAGCAGTTTATTAGGGATTTATTAGACTTCTTTTTTAGACTTCTACTGCTGTAGCCCGTCCACTTAGAGTTATGAGGCGTTGTGTGTTCAGAGATGCTCTTCTACATACCACCATGTGTGGTTATTTGTGTTACTGTCACCTTCCTGTCAGCTTTGACCAGTCTGGCCATTCTCCTCTGACGTCTCTTATTAACAAGGCATTTCTGTCTGCAGAACTGCTGCTCAATTTCTGAGATATTCAAACCACCATGTCCGCCACCAACAATCATTCCACGGTCAAAGTCACTTCAATCACATTTTTTCCCCCTCTGATGGTTGATCTGAACATTAACCGAAGCTCCTGACCCGTATCTACATGACTGTATGCATTGCACTGCTGCCACACAATTGGCTGATTAGATAATTGCATGAATAAGTAGGTGTAAAAAAGTAAATAAGTAAAAATGTTCCTAATAAAGTGCTCGGTGAGTGTATATAATTATGTTATTTTACATTGTATACATTATCTAAAATAAAAAATATAATACTACAATTAACACAGGGATACATTGCAAGGGCTTTATTCAATTTGCTTAGGACAACATCGATAGAACATTTAGAATACCATTTCCAGGACATTTGATCACTTCAGGACTCAATTTCCGAGAAGCCACTGCATGGACACACAAGTGGTCTGGACACTAAATCAAGTAGAATACTGTGAGAAAATGATTTGTTTTCTATAGAACTGGACATAGAAGGATGGTTGCCCACCTAACCCCAGCAGTTCAAAAAACAATTTTGTCCCATTACTGTGAACTCAGGCATAGCTGGATAATCCTGTGCTCCAGACTGGTAGTAATATCCAAGCTGCAGGACTCAGGCGGTGGCCTTTAAACATTAATGCAGCCTATAATCGTAGATTATATAAACGGTCAGGAAGGGGAATCAGCTTTGATGTTGTAAGTGCTTGAAGGAGCATGATCTATACTTGAAAATTGTTTTTTTCACCTTGCTGGTAGGACTCCCACCAACTCGCATAGTGTTTTGCTAAAGACTCATGTTTCTGGTATGTGGTAGCAACCTTGACCACGCTCCTCTTTAGATGTATACATGCTGATAATTTCATAGCTAGTTTCAGCCGATTCCGGTGCTTAATGACAATACCCAGAGATGATAAGTTAAGCAACCAAAATTACACAAAAAAGCACAGATTATAAATAAATAAATACTTTTATTTGGTGTCATTAAAATAAATTGCGATGACACAAAGGGGCACTAAAACCCCTGATAATAGTGAAAGCTCCTGAAGAAAGGCTGGGACCTTTATTTTTTCCTTAATTTCCTCAAGGGTTAGCACAACAAACCAAAATAATAAAATATGTGTAGCTTTTTGTTGTTTTGGCAGTGTACTCCAGCACATTGTATTTGAAATGAAATAATACATAAAACATGGCATAAAATAACACTTTTCCATAAGGATGAAAGTGCTTGAGGATAAGGTGCCCACATTATTTTTTAAATGCAGGTACAAAGATTATGTTTACAGTTAAATGCAAAAGTGTTGGGAAGTCTTGTCAGTACTCCAGTCTCACTGAATGTGGAATAAAACAATGAATATGAGGTGAAGTCAAGTGAAAATATGGAGCTTAGTTTGAGGGTATTTACATCTATGCAGAATTACAGAAATGACAGCCCTTTTACACAGTCTCCCCTTTTATGGGAATGCACTGGTTAGCTCAGTAATAACAAATAACCTGGCTGACCATGGAAGACCTTGCTAGAACCTTACATACAATTAAAAATGATAAAAGAGAAAGTCACAAGAACTAAATTCAACTTCAATTGTCTGGATTTACACCCAAAAAATACAACTTTTTTCAACCGTCGAACAGATCAAGAATACTGTGCCGAAGATCCATAAAGTGAAGACTACACCAACATGCCCTCAGAAGATTCACTGCAAAAGGCAAACCACTGGTTAGCCTCAGGAACAGAATTTAATTTATTTCATCTTGGTCTCTACCCCCTTAGATTGCCCTGTAGGCATGTCAATGTTTATGCTTTTGAGTTGATGATGTCTCTGTATACTCTGTCTAAATACGTGCCCTGTCAAACTTTGGAGTAGTTGAACTGCGCTGTACTGTTGTGGTTATACACTCAGTCACAACTTTATTAGGTACACCTGTACACCAGCTGAATGCAAAAAAGCATGCAGACATGGTCAAGAGGTTCAGTTGTTGTTCAGACAAAACACTAGAATAGGCAATGTGATGCAAGTGACTTTAACCATGGAATGAGTGGTTTGAGTATCTCAGAAACTGCACTACGTGTGAGTCATGCACAACAGTTTACAAAGAATAGTGCGAAAAAAAAAAAGGTCCAGAGAACAGCAGTTCTGTGGGAAAAAACACCTTGTTAATGAGTGATGTCATGATGTCATGGGGAGAATGCCAGAGTGGTTCAAGCTGACAGGAAGGTGACAGTCACTGAAATAACCATACGTTACAACAGTGGTATGCAGAGGAACACAAAACATGCCAAACCTTGAAGTGGATGGGCTACAGCAGCAGTGGATGGGCTTCCTGAGTATAAATATAAGGAAGGTATCATTGGTATGCCTCAATAGGGAGAGCTGTTATCAGTGTTTTGAAGTTGATAAGGGGGTGAAAGAATGAGAACTGGTCAGGGTTCAATGTTAAATTAGAAAGAGCTTTATTTTTTTCATATTCATATTTTCATGAAATTATTGTTTTAAACACAAACCGGTATAACTAAAACAATTCAAATGTATATCAAGCACTGGGTTAGAGACTAATTTCATACAGTAGTTCCTAGTTTGTGGGTGTATTTGTTGATGAGAAAAGGCAACGTTCACAAATCTTTGAACTAAAAACTGTTTTGGAAAAATGTGCAAATAACTCATTTCGTAGCTCCCATTCTGTAATTTAACATGCATTGATAAATGTAGCTGAAGCATGGAGCTGGTCATATATGCAGATATACATGTAATGCTATACTGCAACAGCAGGGATCTGGCAGGTTCCAAATTGGGTCTCCAGGGGGGAGAGGTGGCTGTTGTAACCATGCACTGAAGATTAATTCACCATTCGCGGAGCAGTTGGGCAGCTTCAGCTGCATATCACTGCAATATGTATGCCGTTATTCTGTAGCCCCTCCTTGTCCATTGGCTAAGAAATTAGATACTGGTGTTTAAACATAACATTGTCATAAATGAAGGCTTTTCAGTAATTTATTCACAGTGCAGCATTATAACCAGTATACCATTGTACAGTTAAGACTCTTTGCAGTTTGATCCAGAAAATTGGAGGTGACAAATTGAACAATAAGGCTGCCCCCACCCAAAGCATGACTGAAATTGACACCACAGATGATTACAATATTGTATCATCCAAAGAATCCAAGAGAACAAGACAAATGGATACCAATCCTTCTCCACTGGGATTTAAGTAAACAAATGAATCCACTCTTTGTAGGGAAAGTCCATGCATTGCTTTAGTCCAGGAGCAGCTGAAAATGAGCATTTCTGTATAGCATGTAAATATAATTTAAATTGGCAGACAATCCAGTGCTGAATAAATCATCTGAAAGCACATGCCTGGAAAAATGACCATCTGTATGACCTACCCATCCTGACCAATGCTGCAGTAGCCTGCCAGTCTGGTATCCTCCAGATAATTTCTGCAGCTTTCAATATTAGTTCATGGCTTCCTTTTAGCTGAAATAAATCACTGAGATATTCTATTACGTAACGAGAAACTTAGACAGTTTTGTAGAATGCACGAGATACAGCTTTGTGCATGCACAATCTATCGTTCATACATGCGTACTGTGATGCAGGGCTGGGGGTGGCCAAGAGGTGAACAGACAAACAAAAGCAAAATAAATAGGTTGCTTACCATCTTGTATTAATTAAGAATCTCAATTAAACATAAATTATTCACAAATAAAGAAAAAGTCCAACCTGGCAACCAAAATGATCCAAAGGAATCCAAAACAAGAAACGAAACCAAGATTGAAACACACCACAGTTTTCACAAACACACCCCAAAGTCACCCTTCTTTCAGGCCTGTGAACCAGCTCTCTTATGTAGCCCACTCATTAGGTAATTGGCCACAGCTATGGTGATTCCAATGAATCACAATGTGGCCATACCTGTTGATAGGGCCAGTGCTACAGCTTGGTGGACAGCACCTTAATTTACCTTCATGATGGCACAATACTCACTTACAAACAGAAGTTACATGTGAAGGAAATAGACTGATAACAAACAAACACCTTTGGTAGATACATTGCATACCAAACCTTGCTAGATACATTGCTTTGAAATACTGGAGCACCAATTCCCTTATAAAAAAGCAGCGATGTCTTCGTCATAACGTCTTTAAACATTTAAAATGAAAAAGGAGGCAAGTGACAGTTGCTATGACTGGAGAGCTTTGACTTGGTAGAAGCAGCAGGTAGACGGAGAACGGATCCTCTTCAGGACCTGTGAGTCTACATTGTTTGTATTACTGTAGCTGTTTAGGTATGTTACTCTTAGTTGTGTTACAATGTTATAAAATTTCATTTGTACAGTAAAGCGCGAAATGCAAATTTGGATAAAGTCGATCATCGCTTAACTCCCATTTCTTCATCTTTTAAATTTAGACCAAAATATCTCAGAGTATGTCAAAGACAATATGCCAAAATGTTTATTCCAATGAAGTGAGCATATTTGAAGAAACAATGATGCAGTCCATTGTTAGGAGTTGTAAGTGGCAAGACTGAGCATATATGAAAGTTGATATGCTATGACACTGACGCCACAAGCGTACAGTGCCAGAAAGACATCTTTAACTATTTAATAATAGTAATAATGTTGTTTCCTCCAACAGTCCAAAGACATGCAGGATAATAATAATAATAATAATAATGCATTTTATTTATAGTGCACTTTACATTTGGAGACCAAATCTCAAAGTGCTACAGGGTAAAAACAGGGAATAAAACACCCAATGGCATGTATAAAATATAAAAACTAAGAAAAGGCTTTAGTAAAGAGGTAGGTTTTTAGCCCTCTTTTAAAAGCATCAGTGGTCTGCGGTGCTCTCAGGTAGTCAGGGAGGGCATTCCACAGGCGGGGAGCAGAGGGGGGCGAGTCAGTCTTAAGGTACAGTTGTGTGTCATCAGCATAGCAATGGAAGGAAATTCCATACTGGCTGATGACACGGCCGAGGGGGAGCAAGTAGAGGGTGAAGAGGACGGGGCCGAGGACGGATCCTTGGGGGACACCACAGGTGACAGGATGGGACCGGGATTTTTTCCCTCCCAAAGAGACGTACTCGGTTCTGTCGGAGAGGTATGATTTGAACCAATTCAGAGCAAAGTCAGAGAGGCCGATAGAGTGTAGACGGTTAAGGAGGATGTGATGGTCAATGGTGTCAAATGCTGCGGTTAGGTCAAGCAGGATGAGGAGTGAAGGGGAGCCAGCATCAGCCGCCATCAACAGGTCATTAGTGACCCTGACTAGTGCTGTTTCAGTGCTATGGGCGGTGCGGAAGCCAGACTGGAACTTCTCTAGGATAGGTCAATCGGAGCGTCTAAATTGCCTAAATTGAGTGTGTGAGTTAATGGTGTGCGTCCCCTGTGGTGGACTGGTGGCCTGTCCAGGGTGTATTCCCGTCTCTCGCCCAATGCATGCTGGGATAGGCTCCAACACCTCCCACGATCCTAACCAGGAATAAGCATTAGATAATGGATGGATAGATAATAATAATAATAATAATAATAATAATAATAATAATAATAATAACCTGTTTCATACAATCACACAGCTTCCCTCCAATGGCAGCATTGTGAATGAGACCAGGCAGGGATCTCAGTGAGTGTTGCGTCAGCCTCAGTGACATCTGATCAATGTTGTCACTTCTTTTTTTTTTCGTCATGCTTTCTCCTGAGTCTCAGTGAGAGCAGGTCTGCAGAACTGAGTTCAGCCCTAGAGCCAGCATCTAACTACAGTTTTTCAACAGCCCCCCCAGAACTGACATTTAATAGGTCAGCTCCAACTTCAGAGAGCAGTGGCTTTTAAAAAATATATATTTCTCCAGGTGTGACTGAAGTTTTAAAATGGCCAAAGGAGAGGCATAGATCAAATGAAGACTGAAGTGTTTTTTTGGTTGGGGGGTTATTGGACTGTCCCTGGCGACAGAGGCTCTGTATGTGTTCTGCATGTTACTGGATGAAAACATCCTACCAGATTGAAAGCTCGCAAAAAGCTAAGCTCTACCAAGACCTTTATAGAATTGCTTTTATGCAAATACAAGGTATCTGCCTTTTCTGTTTTATTAAGACCCATACATTTTAGATGTAAAGCCAAGCACACATCTTACAAGAACGGGATTGCAGTTGACACTGAGTTTTCATTGTTTTCATCTGCCGGAACACTCCTGGGACTTGATTGCCAGAAACGTTTCTTGTTCACTCTCATAAGATTTGCGCAATTAATTAATCACAAAGACCTGTTGAGCTAGAATGTTCCACAGATGTTTTTTTCTTCTTCTTTCAAATACACTTTGGTCTATTCTGATGTACAATTCCCTTCGGTTCTGATGTTGCAGTTTTATATTTTTGCCATGTCATTATATGCAAACTTTGAAATGACATTACAGTCATTTAGCAGATGCTCTTATCCAGTGCCACATTGAATAAAGTGTGAATCAGAACCAGGGACGTTCAAGTGCATTGAAGACTCGAGGCGAAAGTACAGTTTCAAGGCCTGGAGTGATCACAGATCAAAGAGTGAACTTCTAATGTCATAACTGTATAAATGTAAACAATATAAGGTTGGAGTGAAGGGGCTTCCAACAATATTTAAGTAAAGTCTTACAAACTGGGTGAACACATATGAACAACAGTGACTCTAAAGACTGCTGAACAAATAGTTTCTGTGACCTGAAAACAAGATGGCCTTCATTGTCATGGTGACATGGGAGCATTACTACAGGGAAACGGTGCAAAAAACCATCGGAGCAAACAATGGGAAACAAGGGGATTACAAAGATGAAGAGTGGGGACAAGCAGGAAGAAGCAAGTGCAACAGAAACTAAAGCCAAGCAAAGACTAACAGCGAACAAGAGACTTAAATACACAGAAACACAGGTGAAAATAATAGCTAATAAAAGTGCTACAAATAGTGCAACAAATAATATGAGGACACAGACGAAAATGTGAAACTAAATCACTAAACATGATACAAATGTTAACACTAAAGGAACCAATGGTCCAATAAAACACCAATAATGTGGAACAGAGACTAGACAAGAAAAACAAAGAACAACTAGGGCTGGGGAACTGGCAGTCAGATACTCTGGTAGTCAGAGACAGGAACTGTGACACATAGCAAACAAATGAAAGCTACAGCCACACTGTGGTTTCATTTATTGGAATTTTAAGGAGATTAATTGGTGCATCAGCATGAATAAAATAAATATGACGAATACCTGAGTTTAGATGAAGCTAGCACAGAGTACTCTGCTTGTAGCTAGCTAGCGCTTCAGTTAGCAAGCTACAAAGGTGGTCAATGCACATGAGCCAGTAGAGTTTACAGGTTTTCTTTTAAATCACTGGGTTCTGGGGACCCATCTACACTTCTTCTGATCCAGGAAGCTGAACACAACTGCAACTGGCCCTTTTGTGAAAGTTTGGGGACCCCTGCAGTTAAAGCTATGAGGACTTTGAAACTTTTATACGAGCAACGGAATAACAAAGTGCTTCGCTCAAGGGTACAGAAGAGTAGTGGTAGTTCCTTTGCCATGCAGTGAGATATGAAAGGCTGGAATTTGTTTCACTGCTTGACTCTGTCCGTGATTGCCTGCATACATCCCAGTCAACAGGAATAAAGCTAAGAACAGCAACTCAGACTCCTTCTAGGCCTTCTGCCTGACAATAATCACTTTTTCAAGGGGCAATATTTATTATACCAGCAATTTAAAGTTCATTTTCTCAGGTGGTTACCGTGAAATGAAAGTTGGGAGATGAGAGATGCGGCAAGGCATAATTACACACAAAAAAGTCCTAATAAAACCGAAACAATTATCATTATCCTCGTAGTAGATAAGAGTAGTTTCACCAGTGCTAATCTGAAATAACAAAACCAGGTTCTGATCAGATTCTGAGTCACTTAGAAAATCAACAAAACATGCAATTTCACCAGGGTGCCTAAACTTGCACACTACTGCAAGTAACATTCCTCCTGTCCTTAACAAAACCATTGGTAAAGCTAACCTCATATGTATTATACAAACGATGTTGCTATGTATTCAACCAAAATTAAGCCCTGCTGATTGTGACTGTACATGGTGAAGGGGGGAACATTGTGCAATTCTGCTTAAAATGCTTAAAAACATTTTCAGATGTGATTTAGATAAAAAATTATATGGAATCTTGAATGACTCACTTGTCATTCATCGATCATAGTGTCGCAATGTGCAAATAGTAAATATTATTATTATTATTATTATTATTATTATTATTATAATAATAATACATTAAATGTATATATCGCTTTTCATTTGCGGTGGCAAATCTCAGAGTGCTTCACAGCAAATATTTGAAAGATGTTAAAAGTTTTAAAGGAAGGCCTGTTGGTAAAAAAAAGGTTTTAAGGCCTGTTTTAAAAGCATCAATATATGGGGCAGTTCTAAGATCATCCGGGTTGGAGTTCTGGAGACAAGGGGCATGGGGCAACTTTATAGGTCAGGAGGAGGACTTAATCAGGAGAAGGAATTAATTCAGTAGTGGGAGCCAGTGGAGTTGGGCAAGTATAGGGGTGATATGGACTGACTTCTTTGATCTGGCAGTGCTGTTCTGGATGAACTGAAGGCAGGCGATAGATTTGGCTGGGAGACCAGAGAGGAGGGCATTGCAGTTCTTGATGAACTGAAGGCAGGTGATAGATTTGGCTGGGAGACCAGAGAGGAGGGCATTGCAGTAGCACTCGAGACATGAGACGGCCATAGTAGATCCAATCAGTGACTATTTATTTACCAGTGTACAAAGGGCAGTCCAAGAGAACTCTGAAGATACATTCATAATACATTTATGATACATCTGTCTTTATTGACAATCCTTGGTCACTGCCATTGTACCCACCAATTACTACCCTCCATGCTGGCAAGCACCCATCACTAAGTATAGTGTCTCCAGCGGGTACCCAGCCCATCCCTCCCCCTGCCCAGGCCCCAGTGACTTCATGCCCAAGGCCTTGACGTCCCAGCACCCATCTGTACATTTCATTACCGATTATTAGCAAAAGAATGAGAGATCCTGACCTCATCGACCAGTGATTGTAGATTTAGTGAAAGTGACAGAAAAGGCCCTGATACCTCTGACCAGATGGACAGAGGGCATTATATGTACCTCTTTTACCCCTGGCCTGTACTGGTAGGCCGCAATTCTCCCGTAGTGATAGTGTGAGTCCCAATACACCACATCAGTAGCCCCACATATTCATATCTTCCTTTCAAATGTACCTGAGGCACAAAAAGCAAATATTCACTTTCTCATTCCTAAACTGTATATTTAATTGTATGTATAAGTTATTATTATGGTGTCTGTGCAATATAAAATTAAAGGGCACATATTTAGGACTATGGGATCGAAAATCAGTGGTTTATGGGAGTTAAATGCCTGAAAGGATCAACCCCAGTATATGCATAATGCAGAAAATATTACTTCCTTGCAGACCTGGGTTGAATAATTGTTTTTGGATTCAAGTAATTTTCTACACTTTACAGAGCTTTACAGAGTGTATAGAGTATAAACCAAGCCTTGTAGGTTGGCTCAATTCCACCAGGAAAATATTAATAATAAAACAATTAAAAATCAACCATAGAATAGTATCTGATCAACAATTGCGCATTTGACCCTATTGTTATGCCTAGTCATTTGTGGAAATATACGGTAGTTCAGTATTTCTTTATGCTTATTTCAATACGATTTGAAGCTCACATGGTTGTTTTTGGCTCATACATACAAATCTTGCATTTATATTGACCCACAGAATATGGGATGGACTTCCTGCAGGAGCCAAGTTCAGAACATCAGATGTTGTGGTAAGGTGTGAGAATCACTGCAGTCAAAGGGAGGGCCGTTGAATGGGAAAATGAGGACGGATCAAAAAGAGTTGTACATTTTTTCCCAATGCCGTTTCAACTGACAGAGGGGTGGAACACAGTTTAATAAATGTATAAAATGTTAAAACTGATAAGAATGTTTCAAAATATACAAAGAAATATGTAACTTTTTCTCCCTCCCCCACATTCAGCACTCCCCTGTCCACCACCACTTCTGTTTTCCAACAGCCTCTGTGACCTGTCAGGTCGGGGTACTTAGTGCCTGGTGCGGTTGCCAACGACCGAATGGCATGCTCTCTCCTTCGAGCGACCTCAGCGACCTGTTAGGTCAGTGTACAAAAGCAAAGCGCTAACCTTCCCTGATGCCCTCACTACGAACTGACTGGGTTCATCCTGGCCTTGGACCATAGCACCAAATGCATTGCCTGGCCCCCCGCAACTTGTTTTACACGCCCAGTGAGTCCCTAGCAGTCGCACTTGGTGTTGAGAGGCATTGAGGTTCCTGAACTCTGATGTGTAGAGGCCACATGTCTTGTCCTGTTGTGGAGGTTAAATAAGGGGAAACCTGTGCTGGCTCATGGAAGATTTACTGCACATGCTCAGTGATATTATGAGGAGGGGATTGAGGCAGACAATGGCTTTAAGGCTTTAAATCAGACTGGTTTTACTACCCCCGTCGATAAAGCTCAGCACAGATGTTTGTCTCCAGACTTCTGCAGAACATGGGTAAGTACCACTGAAAAATATATTAACTGAGACTGTACTGCTAACTATAAAAGGCTTCATGAGGTCCTCCCATTGTTTGAGACTGTCACCTTCCACTCTAACAAGGATTAATTATCCTTTTGTTGCGAGTCAGGATCAGTGCCATCACATACACACACACACACACACACACACAGTTTGTCCAACCAAATTATGTTCTGGATTCAATCAATATATTCAAAGCTAGCTACCCAGCTGCCTTTCACCATGGCTCATTCAGGTGTTTTTAATATTTGCAAAGCACCAGCTGCAGTGAAAGTAGTGAAAAATGAACACCACCACCCCTGTCATCTCAGTGCGGCATCATAGCAAATGAGCCACCAGCGACCCGAAACGTTCAGCGAATGACAATTAGCCGACACATCAGTGCCCAGTAGATCAATACAGTTCATATTCATCAGCAAGAAAAACAATAACATGTTCGATGTGTCCAGAAAATTACTAGTGGAAATCGATGCATTTTCATGTACTTCCATGACTCGCCAATGGTTATTGGTGTTGGTGGCGTAAATAATGATATGACACTGAAGGCTATTGGTCAGCACACCTCTAATATACTGCCTATGTCATGAAAAAGGTTCAGCACACATAAAAAAGCAGTCCAGTGAACTCTGCTCCTTGAAAACGGACCAGAAAACTGAAAAATAAGACTAAGTCCAGGAGTATCTCCTTTCCCTTGGCTTGGTAACAGCATTCTTAATGCTTGAAAAGCTCCCTGGAACAAAGCCTTTGGCACTGAGAGAATCCATAGAGTCATGCAAACAGAACTTCTGGCTGGGCTTTTAGAGTCATTTAGCAACATGGTTTGCTCTGTTAAATGCGGGATGGTGGACTCAGTCCCCGGCAGTGTTCCCTGCAGCTAGGTCTCTTCATGCTAAACGTTCTCCTTATGACTGAGCTGCACGATTACATGCTCAGCTGCTGTTCATAAAAGTGTCATGTCCTTAAGTATTGATATTTTAAGGATAACCTTTAGGTTTTCAGCTCTCCTGAAATGGTCAAACAGCCAGCTCATAGTATATCAAAAAGTCTTCACAGAAATGCCTGGCAACAGAAATGCCTGGCCAGCCAGAGGTGTGAAAGACATAGTTATGCACAGTTTATAACGTCAGGTTGGTTTTGGTAAAGTTAATATTTTTCAAGCTATTCAAAGCGGCTCCTTTACTCTGGAGATTCGGAAAGAGCCTTGCGGTCTCATTGTAAGTCCAGGCCCGATGAATTATAAATGCGAGCGGCAGTTGGCGAGATGGAAAATATTTCTCTGCAGATTATTCATATGAATAAACGTGTATCTCCCATCAGTGTAATAGTTGAGTGATGAATAATCTCCTTGTTTTTCTTCCGGAGCTGGAGCAGCTGGGGCGGGCTACTCCGTGCAGTTCTGCGGGCTCAAAGCGGAGGTTGTCGCATGATTGAGAAAAATAAGGCTGTCCCAATCGAGCTCTGGAAATTGGTCTCTCGGCTGTTTAATTCTACGGCACATCAATCAATCCGCGGTCCGTAAATGCAATGCTACTTCTTGGGGGTGGATTGTATTAGGGCTCTTTGGTGCATTTTCATAGTTCTTTGATATATCCCAACAGATCTTGTGTTCAATAAAGCATTTTGATGCATATTTGTTTTTCTTGTATGCTCCAGAAAAGTTTCTCTCCCGAGATGGTACTGTGGCCAAACATTATTTTCTCCATTCAGGCTGCGACAGTTTGTCAGCACAATTCATGAAGAATTTTTATGCACAAAAAGCACAATGCAACTATATTTTCATAACCCCTTCAGTAAGGGCTTTTCCATAGTATCTGCCTGATCAAGCCAACTAATTAGACCCAGATGGTGCGATTCTTTTAGATTGCACTGTAGACAGAATATCTTTATATACAATAGAGCTGCTGAAATGGAGTAAAAAAATAAAAAATAAAAAATAAAAATAAAGAACATTCATCTAGGGCTTTGTCAGGAGCACAGGGGAGGTCACGTATCCCATCAGCCCTCGGCGAGGTATACACTGCCATTTTAAATCCCTCCCTGAGCATATGCGAGCGGACGGTTCAATTTGAGAGAACGCTCGCTTCAACCGCCATTCAAGGAGACGAGAGGAACGTCATCGTCCTTGCAGGACAACAGACGGGAACATTGAGTGAGGCGGCACAATGAAATGAAAAGGAGGAATTGGAAAATGGGACAATGGAAATAAATAGAACATCCTTGACACACCACTCCTTGATCCTCCCTGGGATTAAACTGTCTCTGTTTTAGCCTAGCCTTCCCATTAATGGCCCATATAAAGGTAATTTGTGACCTTTTGTCACCACAAAGCTCAACAGTTGCTCCATAAAACTCCATTCAGGCTCTGAAAATGGCTGCAGTGTATTTGCATGAGTGCACTTGACTGGAAGCTATAGGTTGTAGTCATAGTCCATTGTTTCCTGAAAGTAAAGTTCATTATTAGAATAATGAATATAATGGAGAATATGAAATGGATCAATTTTAATGAGCCAAGTCTAAAAACCCAGCCTCCCACATAAATATGCATCTCATTATAGATTTGTTAGTGTTTGTCCAAATGTGTAAGCCATAACCTACCTCCACCTGCTATCTGCAGATTTTCCTTTCTTTCACTTTGGTACAGGGTAGTACTCATCTCATGTTTATAAGATGGTTCCAGAACTACAGCTTTTTAAATGTATTTTTCTTTTGCAAACTCAAACCTGGCTGTTCTGTTATTGAGGCTTGCGGTTTGGATCTTGTGATGAACCCTCGGAGGTTATGCTGGTGTAGTCTTCTCTTTATGGTAGTCCATTAAATATGTATGTCTACACCCTGGAGATTGTTTTTGAGGGGTTTCTCTTTCCAACAGTCATCCACTACAGTGGTCTTCCACGGTCTAACTGAGCGTGCTGAGCTCAGCAATGCATTCTACTTCTGAACAAAGCATCAGATGGTTAATTTTGACACAGCATTTTTTGTGCCAATTTATTCTGATTTGTCAGCCTCATAATGGTCTGCTTTACTAGCATTGACACTTATTTGGTCCTTGTGTTGGGAAACAGCAAGTATATATTCCACATGTAGACTCTAGACCTTTTTTGAACTCTTTTTTTTCTTGTGCAGGATCTACTGATGCAGAAACACACAGCTGGGCAAGAAAAATCTAAGCAGACTTGACCTACCTCACATTTAACCTCATACTCATTTCAAATTCAATGTCCTAGAGCACGAAGTCAAACCTAATAACTATTGAGTCACTGTCCCAGTCTTTTTCAATGAACTATGATTTTACATTCAAAACTGGGGAGAAAAGGGGGAAAACATTTTAAAACAATTTTGTGTTTTGTTGGTGGCTTACATTTCATGGTGCTTTTGTGTATGGTTCAACCATGGTCCTAATCAACGTGGACTGGAGGTTGTCTCCTCAGTTGCTTTCTTCTGAGAAATGGAAAAGGGCTCAGCAGTGAACAGAGCAAGGTCGACACAGGTGTTGCATCTGGAGGTCCTGTTTTGACTTCATGCTTCATATTCTGGCACTTCAATTTTGTCGGCCTAATGAAAACATATTCACGTTCCCTGCCCAACGGATCAATCTAATGACAGGCACGCGGCGGCCTAGTGCCGCCTTCAATCCGCTGTCGACTGGCTCTCCAATGCAATTTCCAAAGCACAGCATACGAGTGCTGAGGCACGTCACCTCCAGGTGAACTCAACCTTTCAACTGTTCGGCTCTCCAACCCCCAATTGCTTCGGTCCCCTATTTTGCCGGGGGGTGAATGTCTTGCTGTGCACTGGGACAATACACTCAAGTCAAGGGCAACCATAGCAGGGCTTCACTCAACATATGAAAAAAAATAAAATAAGTGGGATTGACTCATCTCTCTTCCTGGAGTTCAACTCTCAAATGAGGTGGTCTAATTTCGATAATGAAAAAAATATTTCCTTGGATGTACACAATTAAATGGCATCTCTATTATCAAATTGCATGTACAACATCAAACACATTTTGAGATAATTTCCTTTATATTTCTGCATGTCAAATGGTTGCCTCTGATTTATTGAAATAAATATATAATGTGTGTATGTATACTCCTTCTCTATGTTGTGATCATTCACTTCCTTATCTGGGTAATCATTAGACCATTTACCCAAAGCACAGTCTGTCAGCTATACATAATATGTACTTAAATCCAGAATATGTGGTTTTATTGTTTGTTTTCATTCACTTGCATTTTATATAAGCAATAGACATTTGTCTTCCTCTAACACAAGTGTAAGTGTACACAAGGGACTTGTCATTTCAACTTTATAGATCGCCTTTTTAATTGAAATGTTTTTTACGATGTTTCCAATTGTGCACCTTGTGCAGTTTGCCTAGTTTATACTATATGTAACATATATACCCCCCACACACACACGCACACACACGCACACACACACACGTCTGCGTCACCAGCAGTAGATTTACTGTAGAGGAAGGCCTTTAATAAAATGCCAAATGCACTCACTTCAGTTTCATTTCCTCCATGTTAAGTGGCGATGAAGCATTCACTTCAAAGCCTTGGAGCAGAGGGGGTGTGCCTCTCCCTTTTGTTTGTAATCAGCCTTAGGCTTTTAGCAGGAGCTACTGAGGCAAATCCAAATGTGGGAGGCAATCTGGACCTGGAAAACAACAATGGAGAATAATCACTGGGCTCAGTGCGGCCCTGGTAACCAGGAATACTTGGCCCAGTGCTGCCCTGGTAACCAGGAACACTTGACCCAGTACTGACCTGGCAACCAGGAACAGGCCCAGTGCTGCCCTAGCAAGCAGGAACATTTTATTTTTTTTGTAATTTGGCATTTAATCCAAAGTGCATAGGTTCTTCCACAAGTTAAAAGCATCAAATCCATAACTAGCAAAACACGCATGAAGAGCTGTTCTAAACAAAAAGTCAATAGTCATCATAAGGGCAAAATTATTATCCATCCATCCATCCATCCATCATCACCCGCTTATCCGGAGTCAGGTCGCGGTGGCAGTAGGCAAAGCCGGGTATTCCAGGCGTCCCTCTCCCCAGCAACGCATTCTAGCTCCTCCTGGGGGATCCCGAGGCGTTCCCAGGCCAGGAGAGATATATAATCTCTCCAGCGGGCTCTGGGTCTCCCTCGGGGTCTCCGCCCAGTTGGACGAGCCCGGAAAACCTCCAAAGGGAGGCGCCCGGGAGGCATCCTGATCAGATGCCCGAACCACCTCAATTGGCTCCTTTCGACGAGAAGGAGCAGCAGCTCTACTCCGAGCTCCCTCCGGATTAAAATTATTATGTATTTATTTATTTATTTATTTATATTAAGGGTTAGGGTTAGACAAGACAGTGGTAGGCAAGTCATTCCACCACTGAGGAACCAGAATGGAAAACAGGTTTGCTGCTCGTAGTGAGGGAACCACAAAGCGTCCAGAGCTGGCAGGCCGGAGTGGTCTTGCTGGGGTGTAGGGAGAAATTAAAGATTGTATGTAAAGTGGGGCAGTCCCCTTTGCATTCTGGAATGCCATCTCTAGCACCCTTGAAGCGGATGCGTGCGGCAATAGGAAGCCAGTGGAGACCAACGAGGAGTGGGGTGACATGAGCCGACCTGGGCTGACTGGTGGTCAGGCAGGCTGCAGCATTCTGGACCAGCTTGGGGGGCTTGATGCTCACCTGAGAAAAATAAACACACAACCCGGTTTCACTGCAGTCTAAATAAACATTACTTGCAATAACAAACAACCAGCAGAATCACACGACAGTGACTACTAAACTCAGTTAAAAACAGCACAGATACTTAGCTGATCCTGGAGACTATGCTACAAACACACACTGGAGAACACAAAAACACATATTTACAGTATAATGTGAATGGTTAAACAAGCAAACCAGAAACAAACAGCCTTATACAAATTCTATACATATATATGACAATCAACACAAGTATAGCAGTCTAGTTACAAAGTATCAACAAAATAGATTATTGACATGTTCAATGAATGGAGACAAATTTCTTCCCTGTACCGCATACCTAACCCTTTCAAGACATCACCCCCTGGATCCACTGGAAATAAGAGGGGGGTCTGGATGCCTTCCAGTTAAAAAGAATAAAACAGCAAGCTAAGAGTGAAGCGGATGCAATGGAGGCCCCATCCTGACTGTACTGTCCCAAAAACAGAGGTAATTGGATTTAGTTCAAGATCTACCATGAAGAGTGTAAAATGATTTGAAAAGTGAAGCCCAAAAGTAAGACGGGGAACACATGTCCAGAACACGTGAGCTTAAGAAACTGAAGAGTGGGACATTCAGGCTTAAAGGTACAATAGGTAATTTCAGACTTATAATGGTCAAGAGAAGAATTGCAGCAACAAATACGCTCAAACCACAACACTGTTTATCCCACCCCTTCTCTGTGAACGCGCTGAAGTTGAAATGCCATTGGCTGTGCCAATTAGAACCGATTTTCAACCAATGAGCTTGAATTATTGTACAGGTATAGATGTTTGGCACAGAGTGCCGACCCATCAACTGCATATTTTGAAACCAGAATTTAAGGACAATAGGCACAGGCAGAGGGTGAGTCAACATTTCAGTGAGCCTTTTTCAATGATAGGAAGGGATTTACAGTGGTCTTGTGTTAAACAATGGTTTAACACAAAAATCTTACCTATTGTACCTTTAATGACTGACTATATATACACTTGGTTCAGCAGTTTCAGACAAAATGTCAGAACAGGGAAGACATGTGATCTAAGTGACTTTGACTGTGGAATGATTGTTGGTGCCAGACAGGGTTGTTTCAGTATCTCAGAAACTGCTGATCTCCTGGGATTTCCATGCACAAGTCTCTAGAGTTTGGAGAGAATGGTGCGAAAAACAAAAAACATCCAGTAAGCAGCAGTTCTGCAGGCAAAAATGTGTTGTTAATGAGAGAGGTCAGAGGGGAGGGGCCAGATTAGTCGAAGCTGACAGGAAGGTAACTAACGCAAACAACCACACATTACAACAGTGGTACGCAGAAGAGCATCTCTGAGCACACAACACATGAAACCTCTAAGTGGTTACGCTACAGCAGCAGAAGACTCAAGTTTAAAACACAAGTCTAATAAATACCTAATAAAGTGTGCATCGAGTGTATATATTTTTTGTAAGGATACTAGAATGATGTAAACAATGCAAGACCTAAATCATACACAGAAGTGTGTATTTGTGAGATCTAACCATTGCACTGATGCGCTCAGATTTCTTCACCCTAATCTAGCTCCCAAGCTGCTTTGATTATATCCCTTGACACAGGCTGATGTCCTGGATTACCTTGTAAACTGTGGTAACTTTGTTAAAAGGATTCATATAGAGAATGGTATATACTGTACTCTTTACACAGAGTAATAGGAAACAGTTTGGAAGGAAACAAATTCTAACGGGAAATTCAGGAAAAACTGAGACTGAGAACTGTCTCTTGACAGAGAATATAGAATGACAGAAATGCTTTGTTAAAAGTTGCACAAATAGAGCAGCCTGCATCTACACCATTGTAAAACATCAGTGCCTGTGAGGATTGAAGGCAAGATGAATTTCTAAATCCAAAATGTTTTCTGAATTGGCTCCAAATTTTAATTGAGTTCTGAAATACTAGGTCTGTTATCTGGAGATTGGTACCTAGAGGAAGAGAAGTGGTTGGTGGCGATATAGGAGAAATACAAAGATGTATTTCCCTTTGTGGTGGTACTGATACCCAAACCTCAGCAATAAACTTCAATAATGCAGAAAACTGAAATATTCCTCTTTTCTCACTTTGCCAATAGGCTTTGCAATGATAGGCCCTAAAGCCCTGATGAAAGCAAAATAGTGATGCAAAAAATCCCTCAAAATTGACAGCAACTAGAGAAAACTACAATTCTCAAATCTGGCCCAAAAGCATCAGAATTTCTAGCACTGTTGTTGTCTCACTGAAAACAAAACAACAACCGGGTGTGCAGGTTACCACCTCTCTTAAGCCCAAAAGACAGAGCATCATCACATCCTGATTGGCCAATAGGGGAATGCACCAGGCTGCTCTCAATTACCAATTAAGAGTCTGAGCCAGGTTCAACCTCAACAAAACGCAGCAAAACATTTTTTTAAACGGAAATGGTGGGGCGTTGAATATCCCTGGCCAGATTGATGTTGTACAGTTTGCTCCTTTGGTTTCAGAGAAGGCGTCCTGTGGGTTTTAAAGCATAGGCCTACGTATTGATTCGGGCTACACCCTTGACACACTCACCATACGGGAGCAAACATACCTCAAAGCCTGTTGCAAAACATTGCACACTGTTGGGAGAATTTAGTTCAAAACATAAACCGTAGCAAATGTAGTGGTTTCATTTGATGCTTCTGCCGCCAGAGATCTGCCGGGCAGTGGAAGATTTTGCAACAGTAATTACTTATTGTTCACACATATGTTAGTGCATTAATCCACTTTCTTTTTTCTTTTTCCCCCCCACAGCAATCACTTGTTCGCACATCGACCACCAGGTGGCATATGTGAGCACTCTAATCCACAGCAGTCTGACGTGCTTACTGGTTCTGACAGAGGGCAGCATTCATTATCATGTAAAAGCAAATACAGTACCCTCAAATGTGAGGGAAACACATTTGAATCATGGTTATGTTTGGTTTCTATTTATACACAACTCTGGATTTCTTCGTAAGCGGTGCAATTTGTCTCTTCCTCAGAATGCAGACAACCCTGGTGGAATAAAGACGGGCTTGTTGCTGGGACAACATGTCTGAAGCCTGCAAAACCACAGGTTTAAGGTTAAGTTAGGAGGAATGTAGGTAGCTTATCTAAAACACCTGGTGAAATCCTACTCAGACAGCAGAAATTGGTTCAGGTGTAAGTGAGTTTCTTGTCGACAAACAGCTTTATAAGAGCATTCAGAAGGGAAAGCATTTTTGTTTTTGACAAGCGCCTCCAATTTAGTCATGAGGGAACCTCCAGCGATTAATACAATAAACTTTGTCCTCATTTCATACATAAATACAACAGACTACAGTGCTTAAATCACAAACAAATATTTCCATAGCTTTCCAAATGTCCTGTGAGGTTAACCACTTGCTGTCAGGCTTCAGAACAGAGGAACCAGTTGCAAACTATTTCCAATAAAAGTCTTTCTTGAAAGACTTGCAGATAAAACAGGCTAGTTGTTGTGAAACAGGAATGTAGAGGTTATACAGTTCGTAATCAATAGTCCAGGCAGAGGTTCGTAACCGGGGTTAATGGACACAGCAAAGAAAATCCAAAATGTAGTCGCGGTCTAAGGCAAAAGTTTGATGAGAAGGCAATCCAAATAAGCAGATAAAAATGAATTCCAAGGTCACAAACCTGGAATCCAAACAAAGTCCAAACACAGCGGGTCAACCACAAACAGAAGGAGAATCCAAAAGGCGATGGTAGAGGTACACAAAACAGGTGAAAACACAGGCAACTCAGCCAGCAAAACCACTGGCGAGAAAGGCAGGAGCACATAACACTCTGGCCCTGAACAAACTAAACAGACAGGTTTAAATAGACAGATAACAAGGGGAAATGATCAGGAAGTGAAAAACAGGTGAAACAAATGAATAAAATGAATGAACAGGAAACAGAACCACGGAAAGAAAAGAAACAAAAGGCAAAATGCTTTTTTGATAATGCCACCACACTGAAACGTTGAAATATATCATTGTTTTAATCATCCCAGTGAATGGGAAATCATGAAATATAATATAATTTCATGTATCATGGTGCTGGCATTATTAGAAAGCAAGTAAATCCAAGTATTATTACAAATTAATTTATTCTGCAAATACTGTCCTGCCTGTTCCTCTCTCATTTTTGCCACTTAGGCTGTTTGATTTGTGACAACAAGACAACATGGGTTACATTATGAGAGTTAGAAATACATTGCTTCGTATCGAGCCCCCGAAGTAAACCCCCCCCCCCCGAAAAAAACCTGCAGTTATCCGAGATGATTCAATGCTAGATTCCGTAATGCATTTATATAAAATAAATTCTATATAATTCACAAAACATTTTGTCTTCATTTTGAAATCTGTGTTGATGTAACAAACTGTGTGGCTAATGTAACACCTGAATTACACCAGATGTGCGTAGTGGAATCCATTGACAATATGTTAATCCTTGATATTTTGGTTACACTTTACTTAAATCCCTCACCATAACACTATCATACACACTGGCACAAGATAGCAGATAACAGATGACGTCAGTTGATTATATAAAACTGTCACATTTTTATTGTAAATGTTGTGACATATTTTTTTTATCTCATAAGGTTACGGTCAGAAAAATGACCAATAAAAGTATGAGTTTTATGTCATTTGACATAACCTGACATTATCTGTTAAGCCATCTTGTGAAGGCTATTATTTCATGTGTATGACAGTGTTATGTCAGCTTTATGGCGAGGGAAATAAAGACTTGCCCACATTTTTATCCAGTAAAACTAACACAAAGAAAGGTTGAGATGACAAAGAGGTGATGTCACTAGAGTTATAATTAATTAGGAACAAAACTGATAAGAGCCGTTAATAGAAGTTATCAGGTAAGTAAGTCGCACGTACACAACACGAGGCAGCATCGTAAGTGCAAGCCCCTGTCTGTAATCTACCTGTACCAGCTGTGGCAGTTACACAGTATGCCCGTGTCTTAGGTTATCTGTGGCATTGCAGGAGCTGGGCGGCAGAGTGAAAAAGGGCAAATGCCTGTATACATTTTGAAGGACTCGAGCACTGGTGTGCATTCAGCAGATAGAGGAATGCTGCAGGTTCGACAGGGCCTGCACCCCGCAGCCGTGTTCGCGTTTCCAATCCAATAAAAAAAGAAACATGGAAGCTGAAGTTTATTGAATTATTACGCTGCTGCCCTTCTGCGCGATTTTATAAGCAATTCTTCCGGTCGCTTTGTCCTCCCTGATTACTGCTGCTGCAGGAGACACAGCAAACATTACAACCGTTCATCAGACAGCGTTTATTTGAAGTGCATTTATGCATGTACTTTAGAGGGAATCGAGGCTGTAGTGTTATGTTATCAGCCAGATTGATATTTCAATGATGTCTGCACACAACCTTAGTTTTGCAGACCGCTGGGTAGAATGTCATTCCCTGATCAACGCCTCCACACCCTGTAGGCGCACTGAAGGTCGTGGCCAAAGTCTACCGGCATTAAATCAAAACCGCTGGCCTCATTTTTTATTTTATTGGAATCACAATCAAAAATGGCATTTACTTAACCACATGACCTGACATCAGCTCCTCTCTCTCTCTCTCTCTCACTCTTTCACATCACAATGATACCCAACTCCTGACAGGATGGAACTACTGTATATAATACTGATTTTGACACCTACTCACCAATCTGGAGGTAATCAAACAATTAATGAAATCCATCTAAAACAGTCTTTCCAAAATGTTGTATAACTTCTCTTAGCTGATATACTGTATGTTTTACTATCTGGTAACAGGTGGTATGCAACTTCTCATGCTCTATCAATTCGAGTGCTGAACAGAAACAATTTAAACGCTACCTCAGTACAAACCATCTGTGGGAATTCTGAGGAGTGTAATGGTAACCTACTGTATCTTCTCCATTAACATGCAGGTTTAGACTACTTGAAAGGCCAGCTGACAACATTTTGCACATTGTTGACAAGTGTTGCTCTAAACTTCACTTCAAACCTTTAGTATGTACAGTACATGGCTGCACAAATGCTACAGCAAAGCTTTGATTTGGCACCAGAGTATACAGTCACTGGGAATTTATGTTTTTTTAAGAGGCAGACAAACAAGCCCAACATGTTAAATGAGAAACAAGAACCAAAAAACGAGTAAAGCATCCTTACTCAGCCTCTTTACAAATCATCCAGGTAACAGATTGCTGAAAAAGATACATTTATCCTGAATCCAGTGACAGGCCATGCCAGAACTAGGTGTTTTGTTGTGTCAAATATTTTAACAAAAGCCACATTTGAAGGATTCCTGAGCTAGTGATAGCTTATTATTTCCATGTTTGCACAATGCATTTCCCAGTCCAATAGAGATTGATCAATTTAACATTGTTTGGCAGTGGGGTAAACATCAATGGTGGGGCCTTGGGGCCAGATTAGTCTAAACCCTTGCTGTACTGACAGCAGCAACAACAAAAATCTGTTTTGCCGCAGGGAATAGTACCCTCCACACACAAACACACATAGACAATCGCATTATTGGAATGGTTACAAAGACCCCCCGAATTTGTGCGAAGAAATAAACCTGTATGCCCCCAAGTTGACAAGGAATAACACGGGACACTATTTCATTGATTGTTCAGTTTCCCTCATTGTATGTTTTGATATAACTTGCATTCTGACAGTGATTTTGCAGTCCTCTGAGGGTGTTTTAAAGGCCGTTTGGCATAAACGTTTGACTGGATTATCTGACCATCAATCTAATGTTGACCAGATGTTAGACAAAAGGGTTCTCAGATCAAACGTTTTACCCAACAAAGGAATTTGAGATATTAGAGGTACAATAGGTCATTTTGGACTTCTAATGGTCTAGAGAGGAATAGCAGTAACAAACACCTTCAAACCACAGCACTGTTTATCCTTCCCCCTTCTCTGTAAACGCACTGAAGTTGAAATGCCATTGGCTGTGGCAATTAGAAACAATTTTCAACCAATGAGCTTGAATTATTGTACAGTTATACAATATTTTGGTACAGAGTGTCGGGCCTTCAACTATATATTTTGAAACCCAAATGTAAGGACTGTAAACAGAGGCAGAGGGTGAGTCAACATGTCAGTGAGCCTTTTTCAATGATAGGAAGGGATTTACAATGGTCTTGTAACAATGTTTTAACACAAAAATCTTACCCATTGTACCTTTAAGTATTTAAATTGTAAAATATGTGCACTCAAACATAATGAAAATCATGGACCCAGAAGGGAGGGGAAAGAGAATTGAAGTTGATGATCCATTCATTTATAAGCCCAATGTACACCGATGAGCCAAAACATTTGGCCAAGACCACCTGGCTAATATGCTGTTGGCCCTCTGCGGGAACCATAATGTTCGGAACAAATGAATTCATAGAGGTTTTTGATTAGTCAGGCGTGTTCAGTTGCTTCCTTGGTACAGGTATAGGATGGCTTTCAGTATCTTTATTCTATGCCTTTGATTGCCTTTGGAGTCTGTTATTGGCTGTTGTCAACATGAGGACCAGGGTTGTGCCAATGAAAGTCAAGGAAACCGTTGAGAAAACGGCTGAGAAATAAGAATAGACATAGGCTAAACAATAGGTTTACCAAAATCTACTTTTTGGTACATTATTAAGAAGAAAGGTGCGTTGGCACGCTGGTGAGCTGAGTAATGGCAAACCACCCTCCTCCCATATCTCCATATACAATGCTTTCTAGAGCCCTTGGTACCAGATGATTGCATAGGCTAATGTAAGATACACTAGCTGTAATCAAGCTGTACTTCCCAAACAAGTTTCCTTTATATTTGTCAAATTATTGAACATACTTGTTAAAATACTTTATGTCTCTAGCTAATGTCTCTGGAAAACCTCACTTTAGCCTGTTCAGTAATTTCATGGGAGTTATGATTTCTAGTTATGAGCTACGGATTTCTTTTGAGAAAGCATTATCTATATTTAGAAACACAGATTTAATTTTAGAAACAATTTGTTCTGAGAAACAAGGATTTTTATGTATATAGAAATGTGTGTATATATATATATATATATATATATATATATATTTTTTTTTTTTTTTAAATTTTTTTTAATGTGGATTGATACTTTATTCATTGATACCTCACTTGTAATGGGCTTCCATCCCAAACCCAACAGGAAGCAGGATAACAGAGAGCTTCAGCTGCAAATTAATGCACAACATTAAGTCATCAGATCTTATCGGGTTGCCATATTTTCATCTGCAAGGAGAACAAGAGCCCTCTCGATGTAAGCAAATAACCTTGAGGGAATAACAGACAGAAGTGCGGGAAGAGAAAGGGGAGTACAAGTCAGATTAAAGAAACAACAGTTCAGACGTATTCCTGCCCTTCTCTGATGATGACACATGTTCAGTCCTTCAGGAAAAATGTTGACAGTGATGGCTATGGAAATCCTTTTCACCTGGATCAAAAAGAGACACAGGGACAGGGTGTGTGCTGGACGTTAAACTTTTATCAGTGTCACTCCATTCCTATGACCACATGAATTCCCGCTAATATTAACAATAGTAGAGAGTAAAGTCCAAAAGTATTTGGACAGTGAATTTTTTATTGAACTATAGTGTGGTCAGCTATAGTTTAAGGGCATTTATATCCATACTGGGTGATCTGTGTAGCCCTTTTTATACAGAGTTTAGCCATTTTAGGGGAGCGAAAGTAATAAGCTGCTCAGCTGTTTCTTGGCCAGCTGTATGTCATTGAATCATTAGATCATGCACAGGAAATCTAGTAAAAGGTCTACAGTTGATTCCAAACAATGAGGAGGGAAGTGGGGTGGTAAAGCAGTCTAGACCACGCCCATACAATCCTGACAGATTTTATGACTTGAAATGTTTGTTATTATAGCTATAGTTATAGTTATTGGATGTGTAGTGGATACATCCCTCTGTCATTTAAAAGAATCAAATAGATACAAATGTTTGGATCACTTAAGTTTACATTTAATGTGTTTTATCATATATTATCACTTCCTCACATTCAAGCTAGCATGAGCCAGTGAACTGAAAGATCCAAAGGAGCAGTTTTACCAAGTGTAACATTCAAACTAGTAAGCTCAGCTAATAAATGTGCTCCACGATTACTTATCCATCCATCCATTATCTGAACCCGCTTATCCTGATCAGGGTCGCAGGGGGCTGGAGCCTATCCCAGCATACATTGGGCGAAAGGCAGGAATACACCCTGGACAGGTCGCCAGTCTATCGCAGGGCACACACACCATTCACTCACACAATTCACACACGGGCAATTTAGACTCTCCAATCAGCCTAACGTGCATGTCTTTGGACTGTGGGAGGAAACCGGAGTACCCGGAGGAAACCCACGCAGACACGGGGAGAACATGCAAACTCCGCACAGAGAGGCCCCGGCCGACAGGGATTCGAACCCAGGACCTCCTTGCTGTGAGGCGGCAGTGCTACCCACTGCACCATCCGTGATATAACTAATATATATATATATAGCTAACAGTTTTGGACATAAAGTCATTACTAAGACGAGTGGATGATCAACTATGAGAACGATACCTCCTCGCGGTTATCGACTTCCACTTCATATCAAGCATCGTAGCTAGTTGGCTAGATCACTACATAA
This sequence comes from Conger conger, assembly GCF_963514075.1. Taxonomy (NCBI): domain Eukaryota; kingdom Metazoa; phylum Chordata; class Actinopteri; order Anguilliformes; family Congridae; genus Conger; species Conger conger. Next base: position 37,853,166 of record NC_083772.1, on the reverse strand, counting down.
ATATGATATCCATAAATTAAACCTCTACTCTTACCTGTAAGTCACGTTATAACTTATTTCTGTGGTGCCCCTGTTTTCATATTATGTATAAATCAAGAGTATTAGTAGGAGTTAAAGTGATAGCTAAGTAGGCTACATTTGAACCTAGTCGAATAGAGGACACACACAGGCCTTCTGCAGTAGTTCCCCTCTTCGATATACGTTTTCTCCTGTCAACCATCCAACCTTTATATGAAAACTGATATTGACTGGGCACCATCAGAATTATTGTCAATGGATGCAATCTCATCTAGGTCTAGTTTCACCCCTGCATTTGACCACAAAAATGAATGGGTTGCTATGGCTGCTTGTCCTCCAACACACAACTGTCATGTGATTAAGAATTATCCATACTTGTGAGGAGGCAAATCAGGCAGGGAAGCCCAATTTTAGGCCAGTTTTGAGCTCTTGCTATGCTGTCCCAGAGGCAGGCTCACTGGGCTCTCCCTTCCAAGATTACCAAGGGGCTTATTTTTCCTTGTTCTACTCCTAGCCCCACCCATCGAGAGAGGCTAGAAACAGAGGCAAGAAAAATAAGTAAAGACAGGGAAATCGAGAGAATGTGAATTAGTCCTGGCTCCTTCAAACAGTCAGTTCAAAGCCACGTCAGTCACAGCCATGGCAGATGGGGAGAGGCGGCTCCATAGGTCGATCAATTATACTCGCAGAAAGAATGCGCTGAGGTTTCCTTGCTCAAAGGAAAGTTAGGGATGTCCTTAAAGATGGCGGTCCTCAATCGATTTCTGGGTCAGGAGCAAGGAAAAGAAAGAGGAGGAGAAAAATAAGCGATTGGAGTGAGTCCAGTGTTTCATAACCCTCTGTTAGATATCAGATTGTTGCAGTTCGCTAGTCTGCAGGCTGCTCTCAGAAAAGGTTGGGTCACCACTTAGGTGACCTCATGTACAGATGAGCTTGCCAGAAGAATTGGGAAACGGCCATTACAACTGATGGAGCAGAGGTTCTCATCCTGGTGCTTTTTGGGTGGCAATGCAGAGCCTGGAACAGCATATTTGGCCAGAGTTTGAAGAAGCTTCTTCCACTGGCTGTAGCTGCAGCTGCTAACGCTCAGCAGAGAGCTCCATCCTGTGTTTCAACACCTCATAGACATTTTCTCCAGACTAGTGAGAAATTATGTATCTTGGAAAGAGTTACTGTCTGTCACCAGTCGGCTCTGAGGAGGGTGATGCTGTCAGGGTGGCCAGGGGTTTTTGGGGCCAGGTTTTTATCTAAGAGGTCACTGCCGCTACCTGTATTAACCTAAAAGAGTTCTGCTGATCTACAGCCGAGGTTTATCATGGGGCCATCACTACGAACAGACATGTTACAAGCCTTGAATAAACTATGGGGAAGATTCGCTTGTTCTCTGGAGAATAATGTGCAAGTGTAGATCACCTCTTCTTAAAGTGTGTTAGGCTAGAGGGCATGTTAGTGAGGCACACCTCATTTGTAATAGTGTATACTATTACTAATGAGGAGGTTGGATGGTGTGTTTAAGCTTTATTTTTGGGCACGCTAAATTAGCTCTGTGATAGAGTGGGGGAAAAAGGTGGGGGGGGGGGGGCAATGAAGGCAGAGTTCTATTATGGGTGGGTTATAGCATCAAGGCTAGGGGTGAAGGTCTCATATTACACACGTGCAAAACAAAGCTAATTTTGAGTTATTTATAGGGTGCTGTGTCATATTGAGGGGAGCGGGTAATTAATCTTAAATCTTAACCTTGAATTTTAATTGTTATGCAGTGTAAATGGTATAATAGGGCTGTTTGTATAAGAAAATTGTGACAAACTTGTTATGATTTTGTTATTGTGATTAAGGAAACAGTTTCAAACGTATTCCTGTGCCTTCTCTGATAATGACACATGTTCAGTCCTTAAGGAAAAATGTTGACATGGACTTGTTATTCTGACTGACTGAGTGATCATAACTTGAGATGTTTTCCTCTGTTGCTGAAATAAAGATGTTTTTCAATTCAATATCGCTATCTCCCTCCCTCCCCCCCGCAGGACACACGTATAGGTGGCACTTTAATGAAATTGAATTTCTACATCCAGACTCACCTCAGGGTATATCATTCTTCCCAGGAACAGGAAGTAAATGTGAGTGTCACATTACCACAGGATGGATCCAGTTATATCAGCACATAATTGGACAGAGTGCATCCCCTCGCCAGTTTGCCCTTAACCAGTTCATTGACCCATGCTATTTATTTGCTTGTTTTATCAGAATGGGAAATCACAGACAACACCAAACAGAATTGTTCTGCATTACATTGCTTATCTTAAGATAAAGACTCACAATTACATGGATTTACATGGAGTCAAAAATGTATTGAATTCTGGCCAACATCTTTGCGATTTTATTGTTTTGTTAATTTCTTTATTAAATTATAGCAATATTTAAATGAGGGCATCATATAATTTGTTAGATATGTTGGATGCGGTATGTGAGAATTTAATTACATTACATTACATTACTGGCATTTGGCAGACGCTCTTATCCAGAGCGACGTACAACAAAGTGCATACCCATAACCAGGGATAAGTTCGCTGAAAGACCCTAGAGGTAAGTACAATTTCAACTGCTACCTGTACAACAAAGATAAGGACCAGGGCCTTTTTTTTTTAATTTTTTTTTTTTTGAACAAACAAACAAACAGAGCAAAAGTCACCAAAGTTAACTATCCAAACACTGCTTACCTAGCCAACTAAAAATACCGATACACAAAGCAAGTCACAGAGACAACAATTAAGGTTCACAGGGAGGTAGGGAGGGATGGGGAGAGGTGCTGCTTGAAGAGGTGTGTCTTCAGCTTGCGCTTGAAGGTGGGGAGAGATTCTATAGTTCTGACCTCAACAGGGAGTTCGTTCCACCACCGTGGAGCCAGAACAGACAGTAGTCGTGAGCGTGAGGTGGAGGTTCTGAGAGGGGGAGGTGCCAAGCGGCCTGTGGAGGCTGAACGAAGAGGTCTGGCAGGGGTGTAGGGTCTGATGATTTTTTGCAGATAAGCTGGGGAAGACCCTTTAACTGCTTGGAAGGCAAGCACCAATGTTTTGAATTTGATGCGAGCCATGACAGGCAGCCAGTGGAGGGAAGTAAGCAGGGGGGTGACGTGTGAGTATTTGGGAAGGTTGAACACCAGACGAGCTGCTGCATTCTGGATGAGTTGGAGGGGTCTGATGGCGGACGCTGGGAGGCCAGCCAAGAGGGAATTGCAGTAGTCCAGGCGGGACAGAACCATCGCTTGGACCAGGAGCTGGGTCGAGTAGGGGGTGAGAAAGGGGCGGATTCTCCGTATGTTGTATAGGAAGAACCTGCAAGACCGGGTCACCGCCGCAATGTTCTCGGAAAGGGACAGTCTGCTGTCCATCACCGAGGTTCCTTGCACTGGGTGACGGCGTGAGTGTGGTATCCCCGAGGGAAATGGAGAGATCCAGATGGGGAGAGGTATTAGCAGGGATGAATATCATTTCAGTTTTACCTGGGTTGAGCTTTAGATGGTGGTTGTCCATCCAGCTCTGGATGTCCCTCAGGCAAGCAGAGATACGGGCTGAAACCTGCGTATCAGACGGCGGGAACGAGACGAAGAGTTGGGTATCGTCCGCAAAAGCAGTGGTAGGATAGCCCATGTGCAGTGATCACAGGGCCAAGGGAGCGAGTGTAGAGAGAAAAAAGAAGTGGGCCAAGGACTGAGCCCTGGGGAACTCCTGTGGCGAGGGGCCGAGGTGACGATACCGAACCAGCCCAGGCAACCTGGAAGGAGCGACCAGAGAGGTAGGACTCAATCCAGTCCAGGGCTGTGCCACAGATGCCCGTTGCTGACAGGGCAGACAGGAGGATGGAGTGATCCACAGTGTCGAAGGCAGCAGAGAGATCTAGAAGAATGAGGACAGAGGAGAGGGAGGCTGCTCGTGCGGCATGAAGTGACTCACTGACGGAGAGGAGCGCAGTCTCTGTCGAGTGGCCCGATCTGAAGCCAGACTGATGGGGGTCTAGCAGGTTGTTGTTAGAAAAGAAGGAAGAAAGTTGAGTAGAAGCGGCTCGTTCTATAGTTTTAGAAAGGAAAGGAAGAAGAGATACCAGGCGGTAGTTCTGGATGATGGAGGGATCCAGGGTAGGCTTTTTTAGCAGCGGAGTGATGTGGGCCCTCTTGGAGGATGCCGGAAAACAGCCGGAAGACAGGGACGAGTTGACAAGGGAGGTGACAAATGGGAGAATGTCAGGTGTGATAGTTTGGAGAAGAGAAGAGGGGATAGGGTCAAGGGCACAGGTTGTAGGGCGGTGGCAGAGCAGGAGTTGAGAAACATCAGAGTCTGTAAGGGGGGAGAAAGTAGAAAAGGAAGGGATGGGCCTAGAGGGGGGGAAGGGCACAGTGAGGGGGGCGGTGGTTGTAAAGGATCTGCGGATGACTGTGACCTTCTCATCGAAGAAATCAGCAAAGTCATCAGCAGCGAAGGAGGACTGAGGAGGAGGAGGCGGTGCGTTGAGGAGAGAGGAGAAAATGGAGAAAAGTTTCCGGGGGTTAGAAGCAGAGTTCTGAATTTAATGTCATTTAATTAACGAAAACTTGATACAGGAACATTTTGCACCATAGCACACCCTACACACTTTTTAATACTTGGTTGCAAATCCTTTGCAGTCAATTACAGCCTGAAGTCTGGAACGCATAGACATCACCAGATGCTGGGTTTCATCCCTGGTGATGCTCTGCCAGGCCTCTACTGCAACTGTCTTCAGTTCCTGCTTGTTCTTGGGGCATTTTCCCTTCAGTTTTGTCTTCAGCAAGTGAAATGCATGTTCAATCGGATTCAGGTCAGGTGATTGACTTGGCCATTGCATAACATTCCACTTCTTTGCCTTAAAAAACTCTTTGGTTGCTTTCGCAGTATGCTTCGGGTCATTGTCCATCTGCACTGTGAAGCGCCGTCCAATGAGTTCTGAAGCATTTGGCTGAATATGAGCAAATAATATTGCCCAAAACACTTCAGAATTCATCCTGCTGCTTTTGTCAGCAGTCACATCATCAATACATACAAGGGAACCAGTTCCATTGGCAGCCATACATGCCCACGCCATGACACTACCACCACGCTTCACTGATGAGGTGGTACGTTTTGGATCATGAGCAGTTCCTTTCCTTCTCCATACTCTTCTCTTCCCATCATTCTGGTACAAGTTGATCTTTGTCTCATCTGTCCATAGGATGTTGTTCCAGAACTGTAAAGGCTTTTTTAGATGTTGTTTGGCAAACTCTAATCTGGTCTTCCTGTTTTTGAGGCTCACCAATGGCTTACATCTTGTGGTGAACCCTCTGTATTCACTCTGGTGAAGTCTTCTCTTGATTGTTGACTTTGACACACATACACCTACCTCCTGGAGAATGTTCTTGATCTGGCCAACTGTTGTGAAGGGGTTTTTCTTCACCAGGGAAATAATTATTCTGTCATCCACCACAGTTGTTTTCCGTGGTCTTCCAGGTCTTTTGGTGTTGCTGAGCTCACCGTTGCGTTCTTTCTTTTTAAGAATGTTCCAAACAGTTGATTTGGCCACACCTAATGTTTTTGCTATCTCTCTGATGGGTTTGTTTAGATTTTTCAGCCTAATGATGGCTTGCTTCACTGATAGCATCTGATAGATAGTGACAGCTCTTTGGCTCTCATATTGAGAGTTGACAGCAACAGATACCAAATGCAAATAGCACACTTGAAATGAACTCTAGACCTTTTATCTGCTCCTTGTAAATGAGATAATGAGGGAATAACACACACCTGGCCATGGAACAGCTGAGCCAATTGTTCCATTACTTTTGGTCCCTTAAAAAGTGGGAGGCACATATATAAACTGTTGTAATTCCTACACCGTTCACCTGATTTGGATGTAAATACCCTCAAGTCTGCAGTTAAAGCATATCTTGTTCGTTTCATTTCAAATCCATTGTGGTGGTGTATAGAGCCAAAAAGAGGAGAATTCTGTCGATGTCCCAATATTTATGGACCTGACTGTAGAGTGAGCAGCAGTTCTGTGGGCAGAAACAGCTTGTTAATGTGAGTGCTCAAAGCAGAATGGCCAGAAAGCTGACAGGAAGGTGACAGTAATGTGAATAACCACACATTACAACAATGGTATGCAGAAGGTATCTCTGAACACAACACGTCAAACCCCTAAGTGGATAGGCTACAGCAGCAGAAGACTTAATAAGTCTAATAAATAAGTGCAATAAATACCTAATAAAGTACCCACTGAGTGTACTTGCACGGTTTACATAAAAATGCATTTGCTCTCTCTCACCCCCATCACACCAATAAAATTAACATATTCTGCTTCATATCATGCACATCTGCTGCTTAATAGAATCACAATTCACAATTGTGAGGATCACCCATGCTAAGTGCATTAGTGTTCTGCAGTGGGTTGGTTGCATTTTCTCCTGGATTAGTTAAGTATTATTTGTTTGCTTGCTGATTCTAAATTCAGTTTAGTTGTCATTATAGTGTTCTGTTGTGTACTTGTTTGTTTGTTAGCTATTACAAGTGGTGTTTATTTAGATTCAGTGAAACTGGGTTAGGTGTTTGTTTCTCTCAGGTAAGCTAGGCTATTAACTTAGGCTATTGTTTTACTGGCTGGCAGGCCACAGCTTTTGTTGTAGGAGGAGCCAATACTTTGCACCCTGCTCAGGGTATAATTACTGGCACACCTGAACTCACTTCAGTGTGCATTAGTGTTCTGCAGTGGGTTGGTTGCATTTTCTGTATTCAGCGTCAGTGTTATTTAAGCTGTTGTGTAGCTGTGTGCGGCAGCCTCGGCTACTTGCCTCGGCGTACGAAGTCGCAGGTGTACAAAGTCGGGGGTGTCTATCTACGGGTGTCCATCCAGGCTGTCCGAGAGCCTGATGTCTGATTTTGTTTTTGCTGCCTGCCCTCATTCCACTGTGTAGTATTCCCCTTGTCCTCCCTAGTTCCCTCCATGTGTTTCCTTCCCATCCCTGTCCTCTCCCCTCTCCCCAGGTCCCAGTCAGGTAGGAGGTTCGCCTCCCGCCAACATGGGCAGAATATCTCTAACCTCATCTTCCCTCCCAGATCCCCTGGTATTGATCTCTGTGTGGCTGGTGGCCTCTGGAACTGCCAGTCCGCAGTCCAGAAAGCAGACTTCATATCTGCCTATGCCTCCCACCTCAACCTTGACTTTCTTGCTTTAACTGAAACGTGGCTCTCACCTGAGAACACGGCCACCCCGGCTGCCCTTTCCTCTGCCTTCTCTTTTTCCCACACACCCAGATCCTCTGGCAGAGGAGGTGGCACAGGTCTCCTAATCTCATCCTCATGGAGATCTAGTGTCTTCTCCTCATCCCTCTCCTTCTCCTCTTTTGAATTTCATGCGGTTTCTGTTACTCTGCCGTGCAAACTGTTTATCATTGTTGTTTATCGCCCCCCGGGTCCTCTGGGGAACTTTTTGGATGAGATGGACATCCTCCTCAGCTCCTCACCTGTCAATGACACCCCCCTGATCCTCCTGGGTGACTTCAACCTCAACTCAGAGTCCACCCAGTCTACCTTTCTCTCCCTCCTCTCTTCTTTTGACCTTACCCTCACTCTTTCCCCTCCCACCCACAAAGCAGGCAACCTTCTTGACCTCATCTTCACAAGGAGCTGCACAACAACCAACCTCTCTGTAACACCACTCCATATATCTGACCACTCCTTCATCTCTTTCTCTCTTCCACTCTCCTCTAACACCCATCCATCTCTCCCACCATCCACTGTCACCTGTCGACGGAACCTACGCCACCTGTCTTCCTCCACCCTCTCATCTACAATCCTCTCCTCCCTACCATCTGCGGAGTCTTTCTCTCGACTGTCTACCGATGATGCGGCTACAACTCTCATGTCCTCCCTCTCATCTTCCTTTGACTCTCTGTGTCCCCTCACCACCAAACTAGCTCGGGCCTCCCCCCCCAGTCCCTGGCTTTCTGATGCTCTACGAGCTGTCCGAACCGAACTGCGGGCGGCGGAGAGAAAATGGAAAAGGTCCTGTCTCCCCAGTGATATGGCTTCCTTCCATGCCCTCTTATCATCTTTCCATTCCTCTGTCTCTCTAGCTAAATCTTCCTTCTTTCACTCGAAAATTAATGCGGCCGCCTCTAATCCCCGCAAACTGTTTTCAACTTTCTCCTCTCTTCTGGCCCCCCCTCCCCCCCCACCCCCCTCATCACTCACACCTGATGACTTTGTCTCCTTCTTTGAAAAGAAGGTCGATGCTATTCGCAATTCCTTCTCCCAACCCTCCACCCCTGCTGACCCTCCTACCCTCCCCAACTCCCTAACCTCCTTTTCTCCCCTCTCTGACGCCGACACGCTGAAACTCCTTACTTCCCACCGCCCAACCACCTGTCCTCTTGACCCCATCCCCTCTCCCCTCCTACAATCTATATCTGAGGACATTCTCCCTTTTCTCTCCTCTCTAATCAACACCTCCCTCTCTTCCGGCACCATGCCCTCTTCCCTGAAGAGGGCCAGAGTCACTCCCCTCCTCAAAAAACCTACTCTCGATCCCTCTGCCCTGAACAACTACCGGCCTGTCTCTCTGGATTACTGCAACTCCCTCCTAGCCGGTCTCCCAGCGTGCGCCATCAAGCCCCTCCAGCTGGTCCAGAATGCTGCAGCCCGCTTGATCACCAGTCAGCCCAGGTCGGCTCATGTCACCCCGCTTCTCATTGGCCTCCACTGGCTTCCTATTGCCGCACGCATCCGATTCAAGGCCCTAGTGTTGGCATTTCAGGCTGCTAAGGGGACTGCCCCACATTACATACAATCCCTGATCACTCCCTACTCCCCAGCTAGACCACTCCGGTCTGCCAGCTCTGGTCGCCTTACGATTCCCTCTCTACGGGCACCTGGCGGTCGAGCTGCACGTTCACGCCTGTTTTCCGTTCTGGTTCCTCAGTGGTGGAATGACTTGCCTACCACTGTCAGGACAGCAGAATCCCTCCCCCTATTTCGACGCAGACTCAAAACACACCTCTTCAAACTCTACCTTAGTCCCCCCTCCTGATTTACCCCGCCCCCCCCTTCTGATACCCCTATCCCTGTCTAACCCCCCCCCCCCCCAAAAAAAATAAATAAATAAATAAATATTGCACTTATATGACGACTATATGTTTAGAACAGCAGTCCAGGTGTATTTTTCTAGTTCTGGATGTGATGCTTTGACTTGTGGTAGAACCTATGCACTTGTAAATCGCTTTGGATTAAAAGCGTCTGCCAAATGAATAAAATGTAAATGTAAATGTAAATGTAAATCAACCAACACCAGTGATGCACAGCTATCAAGCCCTTGTGATCTAGCTTCAGGTGTTTCCACAAGATGCAGGTGACGTTGTTACAAAATAAACTGCTGAGTAAATGGGATCATTCACTTATTTTTTAAAGCTAAAATATGAGTTGATTGGATACCTGGGTGGTCGATACACATCCCCTTAGTGGCTATCGTGCTAGCAGGACGACATCTTGACAAAAGAATTACGAAAGTAATACAAAAATTTAAAAAAGAACCTCCGGAGGATAACAAGGACGTTTATTTCCAGATTAGACTAGAGTGTTACCAATATTTTGCCTATTTTTATAAATGGTTACACGTATATTAAAGGGTATTTTTATTTTGGTTTGCAAAACTGAGTGTACGGATTAGGCCACAACTGAAAGAAGCCTGATTTTTATTTGTTTTTTAATCTCCCTTGGCAGTGTTTTGCCAATTGCATTACTATTCGGTTTGGTTTGGTGACCCTAGTTATAGGCACTCGCATGTTGCTTGTTTAGTTTATTTGTTTTCAAATAAGAAATAAGGAAAATGAGGAAAACTGGTGACTGTGCCATTTGAATCAACTTTATATACAGTGATTCCAAATTGTTTCATATCTTTGTTTTCAGCACAAACTCAGCGACAATAATATGTCAGCAGTAAGTAGGTCAGAAGCATATGTGGGTTGTAAATTGCTCTAGAATAACACAAATTGTAAACAGTAGTTTTGAACATGTACACAAATGTTATGAAAGCAGGCACTAGATTTTAACACTGATTGCTACCGCCTATTCAGTTTTGTGAGATTTTCAGAAGCGTTCCCAGGACTGTTCCCGTAACCTTAGCCAATATTTTGTAAAGCGGACACCTAGCATGGAGTCTTCAGCATGCTTCAAATGAGGCTCTTAATGCAAACCTAAATGCCTCTTAAAATAACGTGGGTTTCCCCAAACACATTCTTAATGAAAGTATCTCTTTAGTTCACCCTTAAGTTAAAGGAGGTCTTGATCACTGTTCCCAATGCCACGCCTTCATTTTGGAAGCAAATGGTAGCCCAATGTTCCAATTCAAACACTGTGTAGTTATCTCTTTTTCATGGTTATTTCTATATCATTATAGGTGACATAGGTTATTGATCTTGATTATTCAGTGAATTGTTTGACGATTTGATTGATATATGCTATGTTTAAGAACATTGAAATTTCAAAAATAGAAAATATGCACACTTTGCATAGGATCAATTTTGTAGGAGCAAAAAAAAAAAAAATGTAAAAAAAAAATTAAAAATAAATTCTAAATTAAAATTACTGTAGTGCCCCCGATTGCCTGATTGTCACCCAGTTGTAGTTAGTACACACTGACCAATAGCACACATGGACCACATTTCAAGTTGATTTAACCTTGGTAAGTCCATAAAATGCAATAAAGGAACCCACACAGGCATCTGAAGAACATGCAAACACTACACAGAAAGGTCCCGGACTGGATTCAAACCCATGACTTTCCATGTTGAGGGAGAGTGAGTGTTCATGTGTGTATGTGTAATTAAATTTGTTGTTTTTTAAATAAATCTAAATGGAAGAAAGATTAAAGGCTTGCCACCATTATTTTCCTTATTGGTCAAAAGGTTGAAAAGGTATAGGCATTTCAACTTATTTGTTTTTTATAGATCCACCCATTGGCCGAGTGGCACAAGATTTGGCAGTTGTCCACAGAATCATGGACTATATATATATGTGAGCCAAGTTTGGTGAGGATCATATATAGGGTTAAACTAAAACTGTTTTAGAAAAAGTGGGCACGCCCCACTCAATTAATTGACCTCTCAGGGACACACGGTTTGGAACATCAAAAATTCAGGGTTAGTCCCTGGAAACTCAGTTTCTGTCTGTTGTCGTAGATTAAATTACATTTGCAGAAGACGTTTATTTTTGGGGTTTTTTAAAGGCGAAAAAATTTGGGAGACGCAAATTAAATTGTGAATATACATTTTGTTTGCCATAACCCAACGAATCTGGGGAAAAATAATTTTGATTAAAAATATTAAATATAAATGGCTGCATTACATCATCACCATGGGGCTGATGTCATTGCAATAAACTGAACCTACCAGTCAAGTTCCGTAGCTCTACAATTTACTGTGTTTTATGCCCATTCACTTTTAGCTCAGAAAAATACAAACAACAAAAACAATAGGGCTTTGTGCTTGGACCCCTAACACTAATCACTGTTATTGCCTAGCTAACTACCGACACAGACTTCCACTTTCCCACCAGAAATAGTCATGCCAGCACTTGCTAGAATCTGATCAGCACCATTTTATACAGCCATCCTAATCTATTACAACAAAATAGTCTATTTTATTAAATATAAATATATTCATTTCTTCAATCCAAATTTTAAGGATCCCCAGTCATCCTTTGTTATTTTGCTTCTTGAATTAACTCCTGACTACATCCTACTGAGTCTTTTAGTCTTGACAGGTCTGTCAAACTTCAACGCTCTTCATATCCAATTAAGCCTTATTTTATCTTGGTCTGCGCTTTCAAATGAAGGGCTTGATAGAAAACATCAATCTTCAGCTGTCTATAGATGTACGTTGGTGCCAGGATCGCGTGCCAGCCCACAGCCTTGCCTCCGGACACAGACTTTACACACTCGATCCAATCACCTTTCCTGTGTTGCGGACATAAACCTGCCCTGATGACTTTCAGCCTGAACTGTCAGTGCAGCTCTTACCACTCTCCGATGCTACTCAATACATGACCATTTTCATAAAAGCCTCGTCTCTACTTTCCAACCTTTTGCCCAGCTAGATATTTTACAGATGTGATATCATGAATAGATGCACATAATTGTACATGTCATAACAGAATATCCTAGCAGTGGACAGCTTAGATATACACTCACTGAACACTTTATTAGGTATTCCTTCCTTTTTAGACTTCTACTGCTGTAGCCTATCCACTTAGAGTTATGATGCCTTGTGTGTTCAGAGATGCTCTTCTGCATACCACTGTTGTAATGTGTAGTTATTTGCATTACTGTCACCTTCCTGTCAGCTTTGACCTGTCTGGCCATTATCTTCTGATGTCTCTCATTAACAATGTGTTTCAGTCTGCAGAACTGCTGCTCATTGGATTTCTTTTTTTTTTTGCAAAAATCCCAGGGGATCAGCAATTTCTGAACTCCAATTTGCTGGCAGGCCACAGCTATTGTTGCAGGAGGAGCCTCTGCCAGCAAACAGTGTCTTCCTCTATAATATATGCTGTATCCTTCATCTCCTGATTGAGAAAGCCACCCAGCTCCTAGTCCAGGCACTCGTCATTTCCTGCCTGGATTACTGCAACTCCCTCCTGTTTGGTCTCCCAGCTTGTGCCATCAAGCCCCCCCAGCTGGTCCAGAATGCTGCAGCCCGGCTGATCACCAGTCAGCCCAGGTCGGCTCATGTCACTCCACTCCTCATTGGCCTCCACTGGCTTCCTGTTGCCGTACGTATCCACTTCAAGACACTGGTGTTGGCATTTCAGGCTGCTAAGAGGACTGCCCCACTTTACATACAATCTTTAATTGCTCCCTACACCCCAGCAAGACCACTTTGGTCTGCCGGCTCTGGTTGCCTTATGGTTCCATCACTACGAGCACCTGGCAGTCAAGCATGTTCACGCCTGTTTGCCGTTCTGGTTCCTCAGTGGTGAAATGACTTGCCAACCACTGTCAGGACAGAATCCCTCCCCATATTTTGACACAGACACCTTTACAGACTATGCCTTAGTCCTCCCTCCTGATTCCTCCACTGCCCGGATATTCCTCTTGTCTAAACCTAACCCTTAATTTAAAAAAAGAAAAGAAAAAAGATAAAAAAGTTGCACTTACGATGACTGTCTTCTTGTTTTGAACAGCCCTTCATGCGTATTTTACTAGTTATGGATTTGATGCTTTTAACCTGTGGAAGAACACACTTGTAAATCACTTTGGATTAAAAGCATCGGCCAAATGACTGAAATGTAAAATGTAAAATGTAACATTCCTAATTGGATGGAATGCATTTATAAATTATTTAATGACAAGCCATTAGGAGACTGTTTCATGTAATACATATGGTGACTCTGACAATGCTAATTTATTGTAAGTCATTAATTACTTCAGGAATGAAACAGTTTAGTTATCAGTCATGGAGGCTTTATGAAAAAGAAAAAGATAAAGTACATTGTGAAATTAATTTTAAAAACTGGCAATATGTCAAATTATATTGCAGTATAGATATTTTCACAATTTGGCTGCAAGAAAAGATTTAATCTTTTTTTGTGTGACATTTAAGTTGTGAAAATAACCTTAGCTGTACAAGTTTGTTAATATTGGCAGCAATATTTTTACACATGGATATATTTCTCAGACAGTGGAGCGAAATGGTCGAAATGAACATTCAGGTCAATTATTCAATCCAAACTGCCCTTGTCCAGATTGTTGACCGTAAGTCTATGGATATGGAATGGAAGTTGAACCGACAACAATCTGTGTATCCAACTTCACAGTTCGTCTGGTCAGTCAGATTGGATTCCAGCATTTCGTACATGCATGGAATGCTCATCGGATTCCAGGTGAGAAACATGTACAAGGCCTCCCAAGTCTTTAGTAAACCATCCTCATTATGGAGAACAGCGGTTCTCAAGTCTTTAGTAAACCATCCTCATTATTGAGAACAGCACTTCTCAATTTTAGTCCTCGGGCAGTCCTGTGTATGCTGGTTCACGGTCCCACTGCAGTTACGACCCATGAATTATAACAAGCTGTTAAATGCTCTTAATTAGAGATATTTAATGTGTTGATGGTGATTTACCCTCTCATGCCACATTCTCTCAGACGCAGGCTCATATTTCACACTTCAGGGCAGGTGAACGATCAGTCAGATAAAGGAATACTTTTATCCTCTAATTATGCTAGGAGGCAAATGGTTTATTTCAAAGATTGTTTAATTGATTAAATTATAGCTAGACAGGTGAATTAGTGAAGTCCTATAAGTGTGGACACTTGGGGCCTCATTTATAATACTCTGCGGAGAATCCACTCTAAATATTAGTGTACGTAGAAATGAGGAAATGTACGTACATCAAAAAATATAGTGATTTATAAAACCTTACGTACGCCTGCCAGTGCGCAATTTCCTTGAATAAATCCTGAAAAAACTTTTAATTGTCCACACGTGCACGAGCCCAACACACCACCTTCACTCACACAATTACCAATAAATGGTTAAAGAAATGCCCTTAATTAATATTGACGAGCATATAAATGTCCTTGATAATCGCCGATGTCTGTGCAAAAATGTCAATGTCAGAGCGCAAAACTAAAAAGAGATTGAGGCCAGGAAAAAAGTTTTGTTTGGTAGCCATAGTGCTGGCATTACAAACAAAATGAAATTTAGTGAATGGCAACATGTTGTAGCAGCTGTCAATGCTGCCAGCTCTGAAAGCCGAATCATGTCGGAGGTGAAGAGGAAGTGGTCCGACCTAAAGGTTAATGCCAAAAAGCGCATTGCTCTGCGTAGGCAGAGAGTAAGTGCCCCTGGGGACACCAGACCTCTCTCCCTTTGATGAGCGCATGCCAATAATTATTGGGGAAGCATCAGTTGCCGGTGGTAACCGAGACGGAGGGAGACACAGCCATGGCTGAAGATGAAACCACAGGTCAACCAGGTAAACAACCCAAGGCTTTGTGTGTAGTGCACCGGACCTAAACATTTGACATTTCTTTTCACACCAAAACGCCCGGAAGATTACATGCATACTCATTCACGTTCAGATTCTGCGTATCAGTGGGTGTGATTGGAGGTGAGGAGGTGGCAGAGGAGGAATATGTGCCATGTCCCTTCAGCCAGCCCCGTGTGCCACGTGCCGGCACCAGTGGCCACGTCCTGACTGATGCTGTGTTACAGACACAAGCCCATACAATTACGGCGATTACCATCACCACTGTGAAATTGAGAGAAGTAAGAACAGTATGGCCCGAAATGAGCTCCACTCTCAAAATAAATTTCGGCAGTTGGAGGGTTGCCGGTTCGATCCCCGCCCGTGCTGTGTCGAAGTGTCCCTGAGCAAGACACCTAACCCCCAAATGCTCCTGACGAGCTGGTCGGCGCCTTGCATGGCAGCCAATCGCCGTCGGTGTGTGAGTGTGTGTATGAATAGGTGAATGAGAAGCATCAATTGTACAGCGCTTTGGATAAAGGTGCTATATAAATGCCAACCATTTACCATTTACCATTCATGCATCGCAGCCTACCCATTATTTCACAGGCCATGCATCCCATCCACAGGGAGTTCAGCATTTGGCTGATTGTTCGATGACCCTGGCCATCACCCACCAGACTAATTGAAGGTGGGGTGGGGGAGTCCTTTTCTCTGTGCAGTGTTGTGCAGTGCAGCCCATGCCATGACAATGTGGTAGACTTTTGCTGGGTGGTACTGCCTGCCACCAGTTGCATCCAGGCATGGCCATTGCCCTTTTAGCAGCCCGATGGTGTGCTCCACGGGGGGAACGTGCCCGACTGTGGACGTTATTGTAGTTCCTCTCCTCTGCGCTCTGTGGGTTGGGGAATGGGTTGAGGAGCCAGCGCTTCAGTGGATAGCCACTGTTGCCTGCAGGAATGTTAAGTTGGTTCATCAGTCAGTACAACACAGACTCCTCTAAGCTTTATCTTACCAAGCAGCCAACCATCAGGCACAGCTCCAGCCTCAGGTCAGCGCCCTACACTTCTGGGTCTCAGTACAAATTAATCATGGGTTCAGCATCGAGCGACTACATTCGTCAGAATCAGATTTGCATCACAGATAATTTGGACATTGATGGAATGAAAATGCTTTCAATTCACAAAAGCAAATTCGTCCTTGTGTGGTGCCCTTATTGCAATATGAGTGCAGTCGACTGCATCGATTACACTTGGGAATGCGGACGTCGCTGTAAATTGCGCTTTGATGTTACGCAGTTCACCCATGTGAGGAAACCATCTGTATCGCTGGGTCATTCCAATTATGCCATCCCACATGGATGGCATCACAAGGCTCAGTGAGGGCTGTAAGATCCCCAACCTTTCCATCAATTCCCTCTGGAACATTCTGGTTGCCAGAAACCCTAGAGTGGTCAAAACCTGAAAATTGACTCATATTGGCCGATTTCTGGAGGTTGGTCGCTCTAAATTTGGGCCTAATTCAGCACACAATTCCAAGGGAATTGCTTGTGGGAATCAAAATCAGCTCATAAGCCAGTCATCTTCATGGGCCAGAAAATCCATGTGGTCCCTGAACACCCCCTCCATCCAAAGCCTGCCATTGGTAAAGTCCTCCAGCAGGGCTAAAGAAGCCAGTGCGCATCGTTACACATGGTGATGACCCAGCCGTTTTTTAGTCGTTGCTTAACACTTTGAATCAATCGCCCCAGTCCATTATGAAAATTCATTGAAAAAAGAGGTACATATTTTTATTTTATTTCATGTGCTTTATTGGTAACAAAACAACATTTTTTGAGTGAAGTTGTCATTAGAACATGTTTTCTGTATTTCACTACTTTGCCTGCAGGGTCACCATTTACCTCTGCCTCCGTATTGTGCGTACGTATGGGTCAAAGTTTCCATAAATAATTTCCACACATTTCCTTGTAAAGTTTTTTTTCATACATTTCCCCACTTAAATGCCTCGAAACTGTAAGCGCATCTGGAGATAGAAAGTTGAAGCAGAGACCCGGAGACTAGCTATTAGACGTATACAAATATTGATAACAAAAATATGCCAAAAAAACTTCAGAAAACCACGGGCACTGCCACTTGGCAGAGGCAGTGAGGAATAAAAAAAGGAATTGCTAGTTTTCTGCAGCTGTGAAAGAACTAGAGAAATGACTGTTGAATTATGAAATGGGAATTAGTCCTACACTTTATTTCTCACTGACTGCATTTGTGAGTGGCCTGTGTGCAGAGTTTCTGATTCGGCAGACATTATGTACTGTGGCTCGGGTAGCGATTTCAGTTCACCAGCATTCGACAGTCAGTAAATAGCACAGTCAGTTCAGTATCACCTCATTCGGGTGGGTCATTGCAGTCTATGGTCAGTACAATTCCTTTGAAAATCCCATTCCTGCTCTCACTGAATCTGAATTGTGCAGCCTCATGTGTAGTCGAGCCAGATTTTCTTTCACTCCCGCTGACATGCATGGACAAAAATACAAACATTAATCTAGAGTGATGACCCAGTACACTCAGTTCACTTTAAAGATGTGTTCACATACTGCCCAGCACTACTTCTAACTTGCCAGTTAGAAGGCATGGCTGAATAGTGGGTAGCACTGTTGCCTCACAACAAGAACATCCTGGGTTCAAGCCCCGCTTGGGCCTTTCTGTGTAGAGTTTGCATGTTCTCCCCTTGTCTTCCTCTGGGTACTCCGGCAGGGACTACAGTTGAAAATTAGTGATTCATTTGCACTGTCCCTGATTAATAAAATCTATTAAAAAATTTGAAAAGTTCTCACAGGACACTCAGGTCTCGGTGTGCTCACAGTAATAGTATTAGTATCAGTCACATTTTGATTCTAGGATATTTCTCTTCAATTTCATTTCTTTGCTTTCTTTTTTTTTTGTCTAGCTTGTGTATTTGCTTACCTCAATCATGATTACAGCAAACGTAGGCAGTGTGAAACCTGCGCTAGCCACTGCTAGTCACATTATTACTATCAGGCCTTATCGTTCAATGTGCTATTGGCCTGCTTTGTGATAAGCACAGCGAAATTATGTAAGAATGAGAATATCATCCATGGCTGTTATTTGTTTCCTTTTTCATCTTTATTTAGTTTAGCTTTTGTATTTACTTGCTTCTATTGCAGCTTAGCTTGGTGTGCAAGCTTCGCTAATAGCTAGCCACTGCTAGGTGGCCAGTGGCCACAGCTTTCATTCCATTATTGAGCCTGTTTCGTTAGAAGCACACCAAAATTCTGTAACACAAGCACACATATTGACAAGCATATCGTCAATTTTATTGTTTCATTTTGTATCTTTACTTTGTTAGCTTGACTATTTGTTTGGAATTCAATTGAACATGCATTTCATATGCTGAAAAGAAAACATAATGTTGCCAGTGTCCTATCAGGAAGCTCGATGTGGTTTTTTGCCCTCACCAGCACCCTAGGGGCAGACTGCCTTGTTTTGCTTGTTACTACTGAAGCAAAATCCGTCCTACACTCTAAACTGTTACTCCAATGAATAATTTCAGTTAAGATTGCCTTTCCCCAAACCCCCTGGACTGAATGTAAAAATATAATTTGTTGTTGTATATATCTTTTTAAAGTGAGTGAAACAAAGAGGAAAAAAGCAAATTACGGAACAGGTGAGCCATGAGTCGTGGTCTACTACGTGAGAATCACACCGCGACACCAAATCCGCAGGGAACCGGTACTGTTTTTTCAGTATATGCGGATGCAAATGTAAAAATGTTAACCCAGCATAATTTATAATATGTAATCTTTACAGTGTGTTATTTTGATGGATATTCGAATGGAAGACCTGAATGGAAATAAGTGGCGTGAATTTACCACAGCTGTAATTTACCCTTCTAGAAGCTTCTTTTAATGTCTGCGCGATGCGCGCCGACTATAGAATCAGAACGAGGAGCGTCACATCAGAGTGCTCCTCCGCCTCGCTTTACGAGAGACAGGGACGCACGGGTGGCGAAGAAAATATGGTGATTACCTCATTTAGATCTTTACAGAGAGGCAGCGCTAATGAGACCCGGCCACTTTCAGCAAATTTGCAAATTAATGTGTTCCCAGGCACGACAAAGCAACAAATTAGTCGAAGATAAGGGCCTTCTCCTTAATTTATTTGGGGGTTCATGAATTACGGCTGAATATATTTCGCTCCCTAGATTACTCCAGGTGTTTACCGTTTAGCTGCAGAGATAGGCGAGGAATGTTGGTCCAAGTCTAGGAATGTAGCTTGCCTTTTCTCTTTATTTTTTAAAATTTATTTTCTTACTGCGGTTCACCCCCAAAATCAGAACGGAGAAGCATCTCAGTGACCGTGGAATGATTGTTGGTGCCAGACAGGGTTGTTTGAGGGTTGTCCCAGCTGATCTCCTGGGATTTTTATGCACAACAGTATCTACAGTTTACCGAGAATGGTGTGAACAAAAACACATCCAGTGAGTAGCAGTTCTGTTCACTCCTTGTGAATCAGAGGTCAGAGGAGAAGGGCCAGACTGATCAAAGCTGACAGGAAGGTGACAGTAACTCAAATAACCACACATTACAATAGTGGTATGCAGAAGATCACCTCTGAACACACAACACATTGAACCTTGGAGTGGATGGGCTAGAGCAGCAGAAGACCAATAAGTCCAAGAAAATAAGTCTATTTATCTAATCAAGTGGTCATTGAGATGTTTCAGTCTGTAAAAGTCCTTGAATTTTTTAATTTGCTATTCCGCCTCTCCAACCGTCCAGTTATACGTGGGGTGGGTGTGGTAGGGTTAATGACAGACATCTGTCAGAGCCATTGTTGCTGAAGTGCTGGTGTGTTTTCATGGTACTTTTAAATGGACAGAAATAAAGGAGAGAGTTCTATGTGTGAGCAGCCCTGGTTGGACAAACTTCTTTACCTGGCAAAAAGTCAAAGAACTTACTGTGCTGCAAACATTTAATTTTGTTCAGCCAACAATATTAAAAGCCCTGTAGTAGTAACCCATAAAATCCAATCGGCTCCTCTGCACCCTCCCGTTTCTCTCCTGTATGGTTTGTTTTCTGCAATGTGAATCATCCTGTGGGAGCAACACAAGACGCACTCCAGTGACTTTCATTTGGTGGGTCAGACAACACTTTGGGAGAGCCAGGATTATTCTCTCATGGGATGTCCCTCACTGGTAATGGATATCCATTAAAAGTTCCTTTGAACATAATTGCTGCAACTAACTTTTACAGATTCATTCATATTCAAAGGCATGCGTTTGCTGGGGGGTGCAGTAGGCAACAAACCCAATATTTGTGACCTGCTCTATCAAAATCACTCGCATTGACCCCAAAACATATTTAGAGTTTTAGAAACTACTGGAAAGAGGATAACTTTTCTATTTCTATTGAAAGGTATCTTTCTATTGATACCAAATATATATCTGTACTCTAGATATCAAGCTAATTGTATCCCATTGCATTTTGAGTGCCACCAAACCATGTTTTTGAGAGAAGTTGCATGACACTGGGCTCACAAAACTCTAAACAGGGTTAGAGAGTAACTTGTCATCTTATGTATCATCTTATAACTATATCTTTACTCTGAACATTTACTCTTTAAGACATGAAGACATACAGACCATGAAAGCAAATACATTAACATGTAGCCACAAACACAGCTGATGTGGGTGTTTGTGACTGGTGAATGGTGACAAGCTGGTTAGCCGCCAAACAAGGCACAACTCCAGTGTTACTGTTATCTTGTGTTTAAAGCATAAACACTACATTTTTCTTCCATTTCTAAAATTCTATTTTTAGAACTTGGCATTAAGACATGCAAATTATGAAAGCCAGTATATTGTTCTGCAAAATGAAGATGAAAGCCTAAATCAGCCAAAAATGAACGTTTTTACATAAACGTTGATTTATGTGAAATTGGCCATTGCAACTTATGACTGATTATAATATAGCAGGTCACATTTCATGCAAACTGAATAAATTAAGTATAGAGATTTAAATACAAAGTTTGGGGAAACCTTAACATAGTTTTGTTTTTACCACTAAACCATGACCAGTGGGATTGACACAACAATCATGTTTGCCTATTTTTCATTCAAAGATTGAATGTTGCCAATTTTGTTGTATTTCTAAAGGCATTTTATTTCTAATGACTGTTCAGGGGATCATCTAGCCAAGCTTTATTCCCCGAACACAAGTGCATATCCCCTGCCAGGTCAAAGGACTGCCCATACTGTATTGGTAAATCTTTCAGAAGAGTGAAAAAAAATTGGAACCAATTAATTAATTAATTTATTCTTATTTAATGATTAATGAGACAGAGAGCCATAACAATATACACGATGAAACAGTGAGACTCCATTCAAAGTGGAAATTCAGCCATTTTAAGTGTGACTCCCATGGCCAATATTTTCCCCTTAATTTTGGATCAGCTGTACCCTGGATGGGCAATGACAGATAACTTGGCTAAAACCTCGTTGTGTTTCAATGACCTCCATAGCACAGCATATTCTAAGTAATTGCTCTGTCTGATGGAGGGGTGACCCTTTTCTAATTGAGTTCACCTTTCAATGTTTCCTTGAAAACCTTGTGTCTTTTCTCCAAGACTACGCGAGCCACCGTCAACACAGGTATGTTTAAGCCCACTCTTGTCCATTTCTTAAGAGTTCAGAGCTTTAGAATTTGAATTCAACACAGCAGCTGTTTCTTAAAATGATGTTGAGAGAAAAGTTTGGTGATTGCCAAAAATGAATGAAAAATCTGTGCAAGATGGAAGCTTAATGGTTGCATAAATCCTTTATTCAGTTAAGGACAAAGAGCATTGTAATTCTATAGCAATCTGCACTCATCTTGACAAAATAATTTTTTTACACATTTTCTGAACCTCTCATTGTATTTTAAATAAGGCTACATAAAAGCTTGCCTGCGAATAAAGATGCAGAACGCATTTGCATAATGGAATGAAACTTTTTTTATACCCCAAGAAAGAGTTCAGTATTCAGATTTTATAAAGCAGAGATTAAGGAATTCATTAATTTCATATTTTACTTTGAGGGCTAAACATTACTTTTCAGCAGACCACCCAGAACCATAATGCATTTTATTCTAGATTATTCTGCCGACAGAATTCTAGGAGCTCTATGTGCTCCGAGTTTAATTTGCTCGGGAGAGTTATTAAATATGTCACAGAAAGTGTTTGTTTGTTGCGATAACAGATGAACAAATAAGTTCCCTTGCTTCCTGTATTTTGTTGAAGTGTTTGCAAACAGGAAATCAACAATAAAAAAGAGGCTTCTGCAATCCAAAATGTATTGTTCACCAAAATGCGTAATACAATAACTTTTGAAAAAGTATAAATGGAAATTATCTTTCTCTTTCTAAAAATAAATAAGTCAATATGGGAAAATGTGACAATTCAAGATGTCAATGTCATTTTCCAGGCAGTACCGTTTTTCGGGCTCTCACATGGAGATTGCTGCCTTGGTTAATTGGTATCCTGGTGCAGTCTAATTACTAACCAATTATCTGTTATTGGGAGGCGGGCTCTACCCTATTTAAGACTCATTGTCCCACCACTCTGTGTTTGAGTTTTACATTGTGTTTCAGACACTGAGCCAGGTAGAGGTAGCCTTCATGGCTGGCCTTTTATTAGAGAATTAAGGGCATGTTACCCCATATTCGGGTAACCGCATCAGGTTTTGTTTATTATTTTCTGGTATCTTGTACCACGTTTTTGGTACTATTTTAGTTGGCGTTTTGCCGGGGAGGTTCTGTCCAGTTTTCCATTTTCTAGTGGTTCCCCTAGATTATATTGGGGAAGACCCCAGGTTATATTAGTGGTTCACACATTCTGTGGGTAATGTTTAATGTAGTGTAATGTAATGTAATGCAACTTGAAGATTCCCTTTTCGGTCGCGTCTGGTCCTCCGTCTCCTCTCCTTCAAAGTGGGAAATAAGTTCCTGCTGAATGCAGAAGATATTCGTAACACTGCTGGAGCTCACTTTAACAGACAATTCTCAAATAAAGGACCCCAATGTTCCAAAAAGTTCATTTTGTTTGGCAGATGTCCCTGCCTTTTTCCCCCCTCATTTCTCAGACTCCTACAGTGCCCTACTGTTTGGTACAAAGACTCATTATGTCTTGTTTTTTAGATTTGGAATCACGCAATTAACATGTGCACATTCTCTGATTTTATTCAATGGTATTTTTCTACATTTTGGTTTCACCATGTAGAAATTACAGCAGTGTTTATACATAGTCCCAACATTTAAGGGGTGCATAATGTTTGGTGTCACACCAATGGCTTTTCCTTGTAATTTTTTTGTAAAAGGTGTTTAATGAGGGACCAAGTTGTGTAATAAAAGTCAAAGAGGCCATTATGTAACTGAGAAACAAGAAAAAAAAAAAAAAAAAGTTTGTGGGAGGGGCTATTCTGCCATGATATAACTGCTGATGGTAGTAGCAAAATTAGTTCTAAAGTTTATAGACCTATCTTCTGAAGTTCGAGCAAATTCCTCAACTCATTGGCCAGCAGTTCATTCTACAGACAATGATCCCAAACACATTGCTGAAGCAACAACCATGAGTTTTTCAAAGCCAAATTGAGAATGCCTTTCATATGCTGAAGAGAAAACACAAGGGGACTAGCCCCGACACAAGCATGAGTTAAAGATGGCTGCAATACAGGCCTGGCAGAGCATCAATTGAGAAGACACCCAGCAACTGGTGATCGCAGATTTCAAGCAGTCATCGCATGTAAAGGATATGCAACAAAATATTAAACATGATTGCTTTCATTTACATAACATTGCCGTTTCCCCAAATATTATGGTGCCCTGAAATGAAGGGACTATATGTAAAAACATTGCTGTAATTTCTACATAGTGAAAGCAAAATGTATAAAAATGGTCTTAATTCAAATCTGATAATGTGCACTTTAACCACGTACAGAGGCAAATAAATAAATCATGGGTCTTTGTCCCATACATTATGGAGGGCACTCATTTCTTCCTTAATTGACAGTGGCACAACTCTGGTCATGTTGACAAACGATAGCAATCAAAAGTCTAGCAAAGATACTGAAAGCTTTATATACCTGCACCAATGAAGCGATTGCATACACCTGACTAATCAGAGCTGAGAAGCCAACTGCAATTCATTTTGGTCCCCTATAATGGAGGGGCTATGTATAAAAAGCATATGAATGCAAATACCCTCAAATTAAAGTCTGCACTTTACCCTCATATTCAGTGTTTCATTTCAAAGTTTCATCCAAAGTGATGGAGCACAGAGCCAAAAGAACAGAAATTGCATCACTGTCCAAATACTTACGGACTGCACAGAGCACTGCAAGGATAGACCTGTGCTATGAACCATGTCTTCCTTTCTCGTCCCTTCCCTTCAGGTCTGTGAATATTGGTATTCATAGCACTTTCCAATTCCCATGCAAGCTGATATCTCCAGATATCTGGTTTCCCCTATGACCAGCCTTCATTTATACATCTGAATGGAGAACATGCTGGAAGACTGAAAGGCTATATGTAATAGGGTTTCAAATGACCAAGAATAATGCTTCCTGACTACTGTGCGATAACCCTGGTTTTACTGCCCAACAGTAGGCTAATGCACTTCAGCAGACATAAGGGATCTTCATAAACTGAATAAAATGCTAATAAAACCATGGCTGACTATCTGATCTCCACAGTTTTGTAGTCTCTACCATTAGGAATATGGCCTCCAGTTTTAAAACTCAATGACCTAAGGGACATGAGTCTACACTTTATAAATTAACCATCATATCAGTTGTTATAATAAAAAAAAGCTCCAACACATTTATCAAACAGCTTCTGCTAATCTAGCCCCGTGACTGCCTGCTCATACTATATTTAACATGGGTCTTCATCCAGGGTCATATACGCAGATATGACAGAAGGTTGAATTACATTAAGTTCATTCAACTAGCCCCTGAAACAAGCAGGAGATAGTTGCAGAATAGGCCTGGCAGAGACTAGAACAGACCCTCCTGGGTCACAAACATCAAGGAGTCATTGCATGCAAAGGATATGCAACAACATGCTAATAATGATAACTTTTGATACCATGAAATGGCTATGACATACATGGTGTAACTAAAGTGCGTAACAGCACCCTTGAGAAAACGTTTACAGTGTGTGATGTATTGTATCAAAATGCTTCTATTGGTGGTTCATTACACGTACATTGTCTGTGGTTGTGGCAGCTGTCACATTGGCAGTGTCAGATATTTCAGGCCAAAACCGTGCAGTCTTCCTGAGGCTAAGATTCACTAAATCGGCCATCTGTGAGTATGTCACACTAAGAGATCCAAGACTGGTGATTTTGGCTTACGACGAAAGAATTCTTCTGTGATTTGGAAATTGTCTGCGGCTACATAGGATAGCATGAAATCACTTGTTTTACAAAGTGAAGCCCCCCTGGGTGTTCAACCCACAGTGTCGTCATGGGGGACTGTTGCCATGGGGGACTGGTCGTGCCAGCTCCTGAGACGCATTCTGACTCATATGGTGTTGTGTGTTACTTAGAAATCTGCTGGAACTAATAACTAATTAAAGCAAACGGGCTTGTGCAGCCGGGGGCAATGAGACTGCCTGGAATTCTGATACAGTTCAAAGCACAAGATGCATCAGTCAGACCGTCTTATTTGTCTCGCAGTGCTGCCTGTTCCTATTGAAGTTTTTATTGTTTGAGTTATTCAAGACCCGTATCTACATGCATTGCACTGCTGCCACATTATTGGCTGATTAGATAATCACATGAATAAGGAGGTGTACAGGTGTTCCAAATAAAGTGCTTAGTGAGGGCATTTCATTGTATTGAAAAAAAAAAAAAAAAGACTGCATATGATATTATTGGCTTTTGTCAGGCTGTAAACTTAGTGTGACCCAGGGTTACTACACCTGGGGTCACACTCAAGTACTTAAATGTTTGGCCAGAGTATTAAAGCAAATACGGAGAGGTCAACTTGCTTCCCATTTACAACAGTATAGAGGAAATAGTTTGGTTTTTTGGTTTTGTGGCAGTAACGGTGTTCAGGCTCGGGTAAATAATATTGGTAGAGTGGAGCAAGGGACTGGAAATTTGAGCAAGAAGAAGCTAAAATATGCAGTTTCCGTTGCTGAGATGAGGAAACATGGGTGGCAAGCATATGAGACCTGTATACAGTCAGGTCTATAAGTATTTGGACATTGACAAAGTTATTGTTATTTTAGCTGTCTACCACATGATATTGGAGTGGGAAGTAAATAATAGGCTCAAAGTGCACTTTCAACATTAATTTGAGGGTATTTACAAATGACAGCCGTTTTATACAAAGTCTCCATCTGGACCTGACTGTGAATAGGCATTAGGGGGGTTTGTGGCTAAATCAGTGGCACCACTCCTCTTGCACTTTGTTTGTGGATGGTTGCTAAGGAAAGCAGTTAAAGAGCTTTTAGAAACTGCTAAAAGAGCCAGTCAGTGGTTGATGGCTAGCAGGTAAGGCTAGAGGCTGTTCAGGAATCCATACGGGACTGGTGGCACTGAGCATGCATTAACAGTGCCAGTGGGGGTCATCATAACCTTAGTCACCAGGGAGGTCTGTGTGGTACTGGCAGCTTGTGTATGGTGTGTATTATTATTTGGGAGCATGGTTGTTCAGTGCAGCAGTGGTATCAATGATTAGTGTGTTGGATGTGAATTGTTCTTGAGATGGTTGGCAGGCAAGGCTGGTGGTTATTTAGAAATCCACATGCGAGTGGTGGCACTGAGCATGCCTTAACAGTGCTAGTGGGGTTAGTTACAACCTTAATCACCGGGGAGCTCTGTGTGGTTCTGTCCGGTGCATGGGCCACACTAAGTGAAGAGTGCTTATGGAGGGGGGTGGGTCTGTGACGCCAGCTTTCTGGAGGTGTCGTGGGCCTAACTCAACGAAACACCAATGAAGGAAGGGGCCAGCTTTATCACCCCTGTGAAATACCCTTATTAGCACCCTGTTGGTTGGTGTATGAATTGTTCATTGCCTGGTTATTTGGTTGGTAGATTAGCATCGGAGCTGGGCCATTATGCACAGCTGTTACAGCCCAGCCTCTCATATGGAGCATGGGGGCACAGTTGGACCACAACCTAAAATAAATCATCACTCAACCAAAGTCCAAAATCAGAATGAAAAAGGAAAGAAAAAAATTGCTAATAAAACATGGCAGAAAACACTATCAAATACACCAGTCAAAAGAAACCACAAGACTTCTGTCCTTCAGAACTGACTCCACCAAGTCTCTTCCAACTGCAGAAACTTCCACCCTTTTATTATTTTTCTGCAGCTGAACATAATTACCAATCAATTAATCAATTAAATCAGCTGCACCTGAAGGAGCCAGCCACATGCATGCAGGGGGATGCAACAGCAGCACCCTAATTTTAAGAAACCTATCATCCTGTGTAATGTAAAATGTTCACTTAACAGGTACTTGATGGACATGGACTACTTTATCACCAGTATAAGTCTGAACAGTTCTGGTTATCTTGGGTTGTTCTGATATGATGCAACCTGATGTGAAATCATGTATCCTAATTGGTCCTGGAGAACAACTGGGTCTGCTGGTTTTTGCTGCTACTCTGAACTTAATTAATCAATTAGAGCAGATGATTACACAGCTAACTCACCTCACCTGGTTACCTGGATCTCAACAGGGTGCTGATTTTAAGGTGAAAACCAAGACCAGCAGACCTAGTAGCTCTCCAGGACCAGGGTTGGAGACCACTGGTCTAGCTCATGCCACATTTCAGTATGTTTGCATGCCACAAGGAACAGCTGTCTCTCCCCTTTATGCTTAATCACCCCCCCCCCCTCCCTCTTTTTGATGGTTGAGAGCGCCTACCAAATTTCATCATATGCAATTTATGATTATGAATCCTTAGATTGCACAAAACCAAACAAATTGTTTTGGGTTGTTCTGATGTGATGCAACCTGATGTGAAATCATGTATCCTAATGGGTCCATTGGCTAAATTACAGCTCTGACAGGGCTACACAGGCAGTGACAACACCTACCTCTGGATAATTGATTATAGACGGTGTTAAAATGTCCATGGAGGGAGAACACAGTAAGCATGTAGCCTGTTCAGTCATGAGGCTCAGCAGGTCTTGTGGAATGAGAATTCAGCCTCAAACAAAACAAAAAATTATGAATGGAAAAGGGACACCTGGAGATACCTGCAGGCCTGAAAGAGTGCAGTTCTGTGGGTAATGTCACTTCCAGCCTGAAACCACACATGATTGAAATGCCATTAAAAAAATACACTGACATGTAGAATGTTAATCCCCCTGACTTTTCAAGAGTGCAGCTTCACCAGTTAAATTGGCAAACCTAAGAAAGCCTATAGATGTACACTTAATGAGCACTATTAGGTATGTCAGGCTTATAGGTCTTCTGCTGCTGTAGCCAATCCACTTAAGTGGTTTTCATGCATTGTGTGTTCAGAGGTGCTCTTCTGCATACCACTGTTGTAATGTGTGGTTGTTTGCGTTACTGTCACCTTCCTGTCAGCTTTGACCAGTCTGGCCCCTCTCATCTGACCTCTCTTTTTTGCACCATTCTCTGCAAACTCTAGAGACTGTTGTGCGTGAAAAGAGATCAGCCGTTTCTGAGATACTGAAACCACCCTGTCTGACACCAACAATCATTCCACGGTCAAGTCACTTTGATCACATTTCTTCCCCATTCTAACATTTGGTCTGAGAAAGAGCTGAACCTCTGGGCCATGTCTGCATGCTTGGAGGTATGCATATAGTTGCTGCCACATGATTGGCCATGATAGCTACACTGTGCAGCCAATTTATAGCTACAGTCAATTTAAAGTGCGCATTTGGATAAAATAATATTTATTCCACTTACCAAATGTATTACAACTCAGATCCCTTATCCATCTTTTGACTTAACTTTGTAATTGGATCTGTGATTAGACCTCAATTAGATACAAACTGGCAACCAGGCTCTAGTCTTTGATGAATTACAGGAACTCTGCTATATAGTTGTTCTTCCGGGAGAAGGCTGGCTACCACAGCTTTAAATAAACCCTTCATCTGGATATTGAACAGAACAAATGCGCTTCACAACGGGACATATTGATCATGATTGATGTTCCTGCTGCCACACAGGCCTCGATGTCGCCCTCTCAGATGTTGTACTCGAGCAGCGTCATAGCATCAGAGTGTTCCCATTAGAAGATCAAAGCCATACTTGACAGAGGTACATGTACACTGACTTTCACAGTCTTTTGACTCGCTGAAACGTAAGAACAGAAGCAGTTATTCATTGCCGTCGACCAAAACAGACGTAGCGCTGTGATGGAGACCACATTATGAAAATGATTACATTTATTGCCAAGCTATGAACCCTATAGTGCAGTAAGCTATGAATACCTATTTAAAACATAAGGAGTCTAATGCTATATGCCTAATGCCTAATGAATAACAACAAAATTCTAAATTCAAAATGGCTCCATTTCAATTCAGGCTGCAGTTTTTTTTAATCTCAGTCGTATCCACTGAATCTGAGTCTCCACAAATAGCCTGCCCTGTATAGCAACCGATCTGATGTTTTGGTAAAATGGGGTTGTGTCAATGGGTAGTGTTTTGTCATCTGAGCAGCTATTGGTATCCTTACTAGCCAATGAAGAAGGAGCAGGACTTAGAGAGGACTCTCCGGTTTCAAATGAGCCCTCAGTGGTGTTTTCGGTTCAGTTAATGGGCCGATATCAGCCAGGCCAGCAGGGCACAGACAGGCTGGCAGCGCAGGCCATATAAATGGCTGAATTTTTTTATTTATTTATTTGTCAATTCATAAAAGGGACAATTCACAACACTGTTGTACTGGATTTAGTGACAGAGCTCATTTTCATCCCTGGGCAGGAAATGCATAATAATTTTAAACTCCAGTGGTGAATTTGAAGACAGTTTAGTATTGTCTTGTAAAATACCGTCTCTAAATGAATTAAGTTGGATATTCAAATTGGGGCCAAATTGGAGAACTTCACAAAATAAATCTTAAATATAGGCTTTTAGGTGTATGCACAATTGTTTTCCCCCAGTGCAAAAGCAAGAACCGAAGATGAACCGTGTATAATAATTTTGCCACTAGCTGATTTTGTCAAATCAACAGTAGAGCACGTATATTATAAATGGGGGTCATAGGGTCTCTGCTGTTTGTCTCCACATTTACTTTATTTAATAGTGCAAACCAGGCAAAAATAGACACTTGAGCATACAGGAAAAAAAAACAA
This sequence comes from Conger conger, assembly GCF_963514075.1. Taxonomy (NCBI): domain Eukaryota; kingdom Metazoa; phylum Chordata; class Actinopteri; order Anguilliformes; family Congridae; genus Conger; species Conger conger. The sequence goes on along the minus strand of NC_083772.1, from coordinate 37,822,814 downwards.
CAAAAAAACATCAGACATCCCTGTCTGATGCCCCTGTGCACCCCTCCCCCTTTCTCCTGGTCAATGGCAAGTAAACCAAAGCTTGCCCCAGGGGAGGATTGTCTCCTGCTTAGTCTAATCAACTGGATTACGTCGCTCTGGATAAGCGCATCTGCCATTTGCCATTAATGTAATGTAAAATACTCTAAAAACAGGTTATCCCTGATTGTGCAATCCGGGATGCAGTATGTCTGTGTTGGCAAAAACATCTTAAATCTATTTGCAATAGTTTGAGAGCATTTCAAAATCTGTACAAAGAAGAGGTAAAGGTCCTTGGTGTGTGACTGCATCGAACCGATACCTTAACAGTGTGCCACCACGGCTCCAATGTCTCCCGTTTCAAATGAAACTAAAATCCCCTTTTTTGGCAGAAGTGAGCCCCACCCGTCCGCTGAAAGCTTTGAGGCAGTTCCCCCTTTGCCGCACAATGAGCCAAAGCATTATGACCACTCACAGAAAACTGTAATGATGGTTACAGAGATGTCTTTTTTCCAAGGCAATGAGCTTCAGATATTTCTTTGGTCGATTTATACGTTTTAAAACCTTAAAAATATCGGAAAATTGAAAAGGTTTCTCAAAGCTGACTCATGTGGAATGTTAAGAAGGCATGCTGGGTGTTCAGAATAATTCCACAGCCCTTGGGGCAAGCTGTGAGCTGGAAAGTCTGGAACCAAGAGTTAAGGTCAGAAATGATCTCAGTTATTAATAATTGCAAATGAAATGACAAAGACAATGAGATATTCCTCAACATCAAATGACATGGATAGCTTGTATCCTTTGCGTAGTGTATTTTAATGTATTTTATTTGTTTACCAGGGACAGTGCACATTAATCAACATTTTCGGTTTCCACATCAATGTAAATGTGCTAGTTAAAGTTAGCTAATGTGCTCATTTTCATCTGTAGTCCCTAACCTGCATGTCTTTGGACTGTGGGAGGAAACCGGAGTACCCGGAGGGAACCCACGCAGACACGGGGAGAACATGCAGACTCCACACAGAGAGGCCCGGGCGGGGCCAGGATCTTCTTGTGTGGTGACAGCGCTACCCACTGCACCACCGTGCTGCATCAATCTTTTAATAGAAAAAGTGTCATGCAGTTAATTTATGGTCGATTGGCAGTTTGACCTTATAATACCCTACTCTCTTTTACAGATTATCCTTTCCTAATGTCTGCATCCTGAATCAAGGGCATATCATTTTAAAACACCAAGTTACACTTGCACTGGTCTGAAAATCACTTTTGTATGGAAAAGGCTTCAAGGGCACTATATGTAATACGGAGATACTTTTTCAATGTAAATACTCCACTGAGAATCAGCGATGCAGTTAGTGTAATTCAATCCCTTGCATGCGGAATATTCTGGAAAATAATGCACAAAGGGTCAAGACACCCGTTGGAAGCATACATACGGTCATGAATTTTGTCAAACCGTTTTACAATTACAAAGTCAAATACCTCATAACACGTGTATGTTTGAAGGAGGCTGTTTTCCACTGATAATAATTGTGTAATGTAGGGCACTTTTCAGTTTATTAGTGTATTTCTAAGTAAACCCCTGTTATCTCAGCCCTGCACTATCACCTGCTCTCTCCCCTCTGGATCTCTAGCCCTCTCACCTCTTAAACCCCTGACCCAAGGATCAAAGCCGTAAATGACACTGAGGGTGTTAGCAACATCTTTGTGTACAGCTGAAGCGTAATACCAGATGATTTGGTATTGTTAACCACAGACAAGAGGTTTTGCCCTTGCTGTTTTATAGCCCTTGATCACACCCACTCTGAAGCCCAGCTTCTTATTGCAATCTTCTGTCCTGTGTACAACAATACTGACAATAGCGTTATTCCCAGGTATGTCATGCAAGTCATTTTCGGCGTGTTCGAGTCATATTCAGAATAACTAATGATGACAGTTTCTGATAATCAGCTCTTCTACTTTTTACCCTTTCGTCGTTTTACCTATACTTTGGCGAATCGTTTTGGGTGAGTCCCCGGCCTCAACGCCTCAACACCTATAGATTGGATTGCTGTGCTGCTGGACCTCAGAATTTATATGCAATATTACGTGATAATGATCTCCAGTTATCCTGGGTTCAGTATTCAGAGTGCTGGACCGCTAACAGGGTAGCTGAAAGTGACCCCGAACAGTCAGTTTTCTTTTAATTTGAGTTATAATTTAATATAAATACTTCATCAGTAAAACTGGCTGGACAAAGTCTTAACCCGACAGTGATAATGATGTTAAATAATGATGTGAAATGAATGCTAAAATTCTGGATGCATCTTGATTCATGTCCCATAAATGCTCACTGTAGCAACAAAAACTGACACTATGCTCAGAACAGCACGGCTAACAAACACATTAATTGCACAAAATGTGAAAAAGTTGATTGGATGTACATTTATATACTTGGTCAAATTTAAAGAGGTTCTATTCCCCAAAGGAATCCAATCCAGACTCTAATTCAGAGAAGGACAATAAGCCCCCTTTGCAGCATGCTGTGCCTGTGATATACTGCGTGACCACCAACAACTGTACACAATTTTCGACATCTTTCATGTGCTATGTGTTTCTTATGCATTCGTTCATTCATTCAAATTTTTTGTTTTATTGTAGCCTGCATGTAATGATGCATCTGCGGTAATACTAAATTGATTTCTGAGGGTTATGGCAATAACTGCCAATCTATTCCCTGCCAGGAAAGCATCTTGAATTAGAATTTCTGAGAGACAGGGATTCACAGTCAAACACAACAAAATAATGTCATATACAAATACATGAATGGAAATATAAATAAACAGCCTGAAGGTATGATGGCATGACCACAGCACAGACAAGACACAAAACCCTCAACCACCCTCCTACCAGCCTACGTTTGACTGACAACCTTCATCAGCCCCCCTCCCCTCCTGAAATTCACCGTAACCTTGTAAACATCTCCACGCTGTTTAATCAATTTGTAAATGCCCTCATCATGGCTACTATGGCCATTAGTAAGCATATTCTCAGTCTCTGTAGTTCAGGTGGGCAGAACATTTAAAAGGGTCAACGCTCATAAGGCAGTCGGTCCAGACGGAGTCTCGCCTTCTCAAGACCTGCACTGACATCTCTCCGACATCTTCAATCTGTCACTGACCCACGCCAATACCAAACACATACTGCCTGGATGTATTACGATGTGGTACGGAAACTGCTCTGCCCAAAACAGCAAGAGCACCTAGAGAGTATTCAGGTCCGCATAACACGTCACTGGGACAGAGCCGCCAACCATAGAAGAGACGGATGCCGCTCGCTGTGGTGGCAACGCTCAAGGCATCGACCGTGACTCCTCACACCTGTCTCTGCAGCCTCAGAGCCAGATCACCCAGGCTCAAGTATAGTTTCTGTCCACGCTCCATTAGACTGCTGAATGCACACTAACTGCCTGCTTGCCAGGACAGCACTGCACATTTTCAGGGTATTTATTGTATATGTATATGAGCATGCCAGTATTATATTCTAATTTTCCTGTTATAATTGTTATCATTATTTAATTAGTCAGGGGATTGCCGCAAGAATTTCATTGTGCATTGCGTCTATATTGTGCCTAAGACAAATAAAATTTAACTTGACTTGAAGATGCTTTGTCATGCCGTACTGTGGGGAAATGTTGTTTGTTTATTGTGTATATATACATTATTACATTACATTAGATTAATGGCATTTGGCAGACGCTCTTATCGAGAGCGACGTACAACAAAGTGCAAAGTGCGTACCCATAACCAGGGATAAGTGTGTTTAAAGACCCTAGAGGGTAGTACAATTTCAACTGCTACCTGCACAACAAAGATAAGGACCAGGGCCTATTTGATCAATTTTTTTTTTACATAATACCGCAACATGCAAATGTATGAACAAACCCCTTACCTAGCTAAACACTGCTTACCTAGCCAAACTAAACATCCTGTAAAACACAGAAAGGCAACTATTAAGGTTTACAGGGAGAGGTGCAGCTTGAAGAGGTGTGTCTTCAATTTGTGCTTGAAGATGGCAAGAGATTCTACTGTTTTGACCACAATGGGGAGTTTGTTCCACCACCGTGGAGCCAGAACAGACAGTAGTCGTGAGCGTGAGGTGGAAGTCTGAAGAGGGGGAGGTGCCAAGCGGCCTGTGGAGGCCGAACGAAGAGGTCTGGCAGGGGTGTAGGGTCTGATGATTTTTTGGAGGTAAGCTGGGGCAGACCCCTTAACTGCTTGGAAGGCTAGCACCAATGTTTTGAATTTGATGCAAGCCATGACAGGCAGCCAGTGGAGGGAAGTACGCAGGGGGGTGACATGTGAGTGTTTGAAAGGTTGAAGACCAGACAAGCTGCTGCATTCTGGATAAGTTGGAGGGGTCTGATGGCGGATGCTGGGAGGCCAGCAGTAGTTGCAGTAGTCCAGGCGAGACAGAACCATCACTTGGACCAGGAGCTGGGTCGAGTAGGGCGTGAAAAAGGGGCGGATTCTCTGTATGTTGTATAGGAAGAACCTGCAAGACCGGGTCACAGCCGCAATGTTCTCGGAGAGGGACAGTCTGCTGTCCATCACCACACCGTGGTTCCTTGCACAGGGTGATGGCATCAGTGTGGTATCCCCTAGGGAAATGGAGAGATCCAGATGGGGAGAGGTAATGGCAGGGATAAATATCATTTCAGTCTTACCTGGGTTGAGCTTTAGATGGTGGTTGTCCATCCAGCTCTGGATGTCACTCAGGCAAGCAGAGATACAGGCTGAAACCTGTGAATCGGATGGTGGGAATGAGATGAAGAGTTGGGTATCGTCCGCATAGCAGTGGTAGGATAGACCATGTGCAGTGATAACAGGGCTGAGGGAACAAATGTAAAGAGAAAAGAAGAGGGCCTAGGACTGAGCCCTGGGGAACTCCTGTGGCAAGGGGCCGAGGTGTTGATACTGTACCAGCCCAGGCAACCTGGAAGGATCGACCAGAGAGGTAGGACTCAATCCAGTCCAGGGCTGTGCCACAGATCCCCGTTGCTGACGGGGAGGACAGGAGGATGGAGTGATCCACAGTGTCGAAGGCAGCAGAGAGATCTGGAAGAATGAGGACAGAGGAGAGGGAGGCTGCTCATGCTGCATGGAGTGATTTACTGACGGAGACTGACATTATATAAATGAATGTAATTTTCACATTTTCAAACCAAATTGACCAGGGACTGCCTCAGTTTATTGAATGGGCAAACGGTGTATGCTATAACATACTGAAGTCCTGTAATTGTATGAAAAACAGGCTCTTTATAATCTCAGATGGTTTAAATGCCAATGGGGAAATGTGGAAAATCTTCTGGTGAACGATGCTCACTGCATTCACTGGCTGCCTCCCTGTTTCTGGTTCCGGTGCGTTGCAATGTAGCAAGCCCTTATTGGATAAAACATCACATGATTTTGTACTTATGCATATAGTTTTACATGTAAGTACAAGTTACTGGTCTGTTAGTTAACGTAGTACATTTGTAATTACACTTATTTGCCATAATTGTAGTTAACGAGGCTACCAACCAAGGTTCTGTTTCAAAGGAGCTCACTTTTCAAGGAGGAGGTTTTTGTTTTGGCTAGGTTTCTAGAGGCATCTTGGAAGAGAAGACAGGTAGCTTATATCCCCAATCATGACAAAAGAACAGTGTAGACTGATGTATCCTCTGATTTGTGCTTATTCTCATTTTGCTTGTTAATTCTTGCTTGTGATTCAGTATGTGACCTTTTTGGATCAATATATGGAGTAATTTATAATATGACAGTTGTAATATGCAGCCCGAAACGAGGTGCAGAATACTTAAATAAATTAAATTGTTATTTTTTTAGACATATAGCCCATTCCACTTCAAGGTTTGATGTTTTGTGTATTCAAAGATGCTGTTCTGCATAACAGTCTGGCCATTCTCCTCTGACTTTTTGCCATAGAACTGCTGCTCAGTGGATGTATTTTTTCATTCATTTTCTCTATGCACCTGTGTGAATACCAATGCGGGTGGCTTCATACCAGGTGTTGTTTTCTCAAGCATTCAAATTGCATACTGTCTGTTTGCGGCACCCACATTATGTATCATCAACAACAATGTCTTACCCTTTGACAAGCACACAAAAACAAAGAATGTTTGGAATTATGATGCAACTGTAATTTGAAGGCACCTAATTATTTGCATATTACTGCCCATAAAACAGACAGTTTGAGGGTCTGGCACGTCCAAATGCGTCCTCACCAGAATCGGTGCGAAGCCACGCTGGACGGCTGGGGTGTCTGATTTCTTGCTGCAAAGCTTATGGAAATAATAATAGGGGTATAATTTAGGCACCTAGTTAAACGTGAATGATTATCCAAAAATAATCACAGAAGAATGGGTATGATTATTCTTCACAACAAAATGTCACGCGCAATTATGCCCTTGTTCCGTATCTGCTTCCCTTGTCAACACTTAAATGGCATAGCAAATTACAGACAAGTTGTAAAGGCAATATGGAAGAACGTTTTTGTGAGTCAGCAAATTTATCACTTAATTTTTCCATGAAATTTCTTGCGAGCCAGCCTTTCTCAGAGGGCCTTTGAGCTGATGATGTAGACATGATTGCGCTTCTTCAACTTCCTTTGTCGCCGAACTAATTTGTGATGTAGAAGAAAAAAGTCGCTGTGATTAACTTGAATTAATGCGTCACAGTGCAGCTGCACAAGCCTGTATAATTGCGATACTCCTTGTGCGATGGAGATACATTTAATTGCCACGGCAACAATAAAGCTGATAATAAGAAAATCATACTTAATTTGGAACCTCTAATTTCATTATTTGTCTCCCGTTTTAATTATTTTTTGTTTGTGAAAAAGAATGCGCATGATTCCAGTTCCAATTGCTAAAAGCATAATGATCACATAAAGCAATTTTCCATGTTCGGCTGGGTTTTCTTGATATCCAAAAAGCCATGGCAGTATTATCTGCCACTGAATACATTTCAGAAACCTTCCAATACTTACCCACACATTATGACTGGGAATGATTGTCACAAGGCTGCTGAGCACTTGAGGCTATGTAGTACAATGCAAGGGAATTTACATATCTATTACACGTCTGCTGAAGGAATTTGGGAGGCAGAAATGTACTAAATGTGTCTAGGATACATTTACACACCAGGGCTGGCGTGCTTGCTCACAGTAAAGGCTAATCATTGAATTAAACAAATATATACACTGAGTGAGACTTTTAGGTGTTTATTAGACTTCTTTTCTAGACTTATTGGTCTTCTGCTGCTGTAGCCTATCCACTTAAGAGGCTTGATGCGTTGTGTGTTCAGAGATACTCTCCTGCATACCACTGTTGTAATGTGTGGTTATTTGCATTACTGTCACCTTACTGCTTTTACCAGACTGGCCCTTCTCTTCTTACCTCTCTCATTAACAAGGCGCTTTTGTCCACAGAACTGCTGCTCACTGGATGTTTTTGGTTTTTCGCACCATTGTCTGCAAACTCTAGAGTCTGTAAATGCCAGGAGATCAGCAGTTTGAGATACTCAAACTCAAAGCCTTTAGCGTATTGGGAAATTGAGAGTTGCGGTGCACTGGTTTCTGCAACACCACTTCCTGCACTAACTTAGTTGTCCCAGGAGGTCTCCCATCCAAGTACTACCTAAGCCCACACTTCGTGTCAGCCAGGAGCAGGGTACATGGTAGTATGGCTACTGTAAACCTAACAGTTTCCTCACATGGTGTATGGTATGTTTTATGAGAGCATGATCCTCTAGTCCAAGAGGAAGAGGCTAACCACTTCAAAGTAGGACTTAATTTGATGAATCCAGAAAGACGGATGGGTACGCACTGTAAAAGGCAGAAAAATACCTTCTCTGTCTTCATCTTATGGTAATGATCTGTTTTTGTGAGACGACACCATGTTACATGGATCCATTCCTTCACAGAATGTTTTGATGGATGCCCCCACTGAGAGGGAGCATGTTCTCAGTAATGACATTAGCAAGAAGGCTGATGGTGCATTTCTGATGAGGATGAGTGCCAATCTATTTATCCTGAGGTTAGGGATGATGGCTGATGCTATCGAGTCCCTGCACGGATGACTGCGGATTGCTTTCTCTGAAAATGTAAAAATAAGTAATAAGTTATTACCTTCATTAATTAACATCAGCATCAAATTGCACTGTAAATAACCTTCCCTGCCTGCACACACGTTTATCACTCCGAGTCGTCCTCCCTTGGCCATGGGAAACATTCAATATTCAACATTCTTATATGGTATTACAGAATATGTGGTTTGATGGTGGAGGCAAAACATTAATGCTACCTGTCCTGAGGCCTGGAATACTAAGGTAGCTAGATGACTGCTAAAGTAAAAGCTGAACTCCAAATCTAGAACAAGTACTAAAGAGCATTCTTCTGGGTTTTACCATTTGCCCTTATCCAGCTAACTCCATAATCCAGTTTTGTTGAACAGGCCCCTGATAATTGAAGGCTTTGTTAATACCCTTGACTGGCTTCCAGCACTGACTGGCTTCCAGCACTGACTTTGCCCTGAATACTTACATGTACAGGAGCTCAAATGAGTGAAAAACACAGCATCAATATGCTAACATGCTCGCATTATTCTTCTATGGGCCTATGCTCACAAAACAATGCAATGCATTTTATGTTTATGTTACAGAGAATTATCAGTGATTTTTTTTTTTTACATCAATCTGGTTCTATGTGGAAGCTCATGACAAGATGGCAGCAATCATTTAACTTTTACAGTCTGCATAAATAATAAAATTACAATCTGTCGTCCAAATAACCTAATTTAACTTGAGAGCACCAGAAAATGTTCAATCATTCAGAGATTAAATTGAAAAAAAATCTAAATAAGCAACTCATTATTTTTACACCCACATTTTGAGAGAATACATGATATTGCTGTACATAAACGAACACAATTTTTTGTATTGGGAGCGCTGTCATTAAGAAGGTCCCAGAATCCTGGCCAAGGCCTGCCTTTCTGTGTGAGGTTTGCATGTCCTCCTGTGTCCTCACCCAGGTACTCTGGTTTGGTTTCCTTCCATCGTCCAAAGTTTATTCATTTGTTTGTAGTTGCACTAAACAACTCCACAACACTCTACATATGTACAGTGCTAGCTATACTTGTGTAGTTTGGATTATCCAATCCATAATCCAAAAATACCACAGCCTTTTCCCACAAGTCACTTAACCTATGAAATTAACTCAGCAGCCCGATGGCTCCGTTAAAAATGGCAGCCTCGCTCTCCTACACCCTCCCCGACAGTCTAAAGATTTTTTATTTCCCAGAAACACCCAGACAGTTTATCCAACTACCAGGTCATGATCATCAAACTCCTCCCTCTCTCCTCAACCAGCTGTACCATCCTCAGCCTTCCGAGATAAACCTGAAAACCATAGGCAACATCATCCTCCATAACTAAGGAGGAAGTGGGAACACATTGCTCAAAGGCTGCCCAGTGGAACAGTGCCAGGTCCTACTTGTGATTGGCAGCTCAGCAGGTAGGGGCTGGGTAGAGAGGATTTTATGAGCTGTGCAGGGAGAGAGTCACTCTCCTGTGGGTGCAACAAAACTATTAACTGTGTTACCTACAGTGAGGACTGTTTCCCTTATTAAGAGTTGTTTGCTTTATCAACTCACTAATAAACCACACACGTAATGGAACTTGTGTGGACAGCTGTTTATCCTGACAGGGAAGCTGCAGTATTATGTTCTTCCACTTATACGGTACTTCATGTAATCTTTACGATTTTCAGATAGAAGCCTAGGCAAAGAATTTCATGTATGTAGCCTATGTTTATTAAACTAGTTTAAATGCAGGAGGATTTGAATAAGTTAATCAATAAACTCACCACAAAAGGCAGATGCAATGAGATCTGAATCCAATTGATTAAGTTGGACATTTAGTCTAATAAGAATCCTTAAGAATCCTTAAGAGTCTTCAGAAAAAATACGTTGGTTGTGACATTAGATCAGATGGACCAATCAAAAACATACATTTAAATGTTTCAAGAGCTCCAGCAAGTTAACTATCCCTTTAAAAATATAAATTTCTGGTTAAAAATACATCTGATGCTGCCTAGAAGGAAAAGCCAATAACTGGCAGGATTCTGTGATGCCTATGAATTGTAACACAAGTATAGTTTTTATATCCTCTCTTAAATGTATGCCTTATAAGACAGACAGTATTTTGGTGAAACTGATCGCAGCCTACCTGTGCATAACTTTCCCAAATATTTATTTATTCATTCATTCATTATTACACTCGTTCACTTACCTGTGTGCTGTAGCTCTCAAAACATTAAGAGGAAGATCCATCGATATCAAGAACAACCTAACTGCTCCTAGCTATAACGTTTACAGTAATATAACTTCAATTCATTCAAGCTAACATGTTATGGTTTGAAGCAGTCTAACGTTAGGCACCTAGCCTATATCTTTGGCTGCCCTCAATTAAGTACCACTCCCAGTACACTACAAAGCAAACGCTGATGTTAGGTTCGGCTGTATTTAACTAATGAATGTCTATTTTCCGGAAAACAAAGTGGAGCCTCCATCTAATTTACTAACGTTATCCATGAAATGACCATCAATATTGTCATGATGTGTTGCTAGCTAACTTATCTAGCTATAGGTTAAGTTTGACTGAGGAACATTCAATAATGTTAACGTCATTAAAAATTACCCAAATCTACTAATTTGGTGGAAATTCATGAGCTGACATCCTTTAAGCAACACTATTAATTTGCTACAAATTTGATACTCTTCGAGAACTGATGCAATGTTTGGAACTATTGAGACTACACGATCAACCATTGTCGCCACCCCCCATTGTAGTTAAGATAATGCTCTACGTGATAATGTGCCCCTAGCATCTCCGGGAACTGGGACTTTGAAACTTGATCCAAAACTCAAGAGCTCACTGTCCCAATTGGGCCATTGCCCGATTAATGCATTTAATATGCCTAGCAACCAGCGGACATGAATGACACGGAGGTGTGAAAACCCATACATCCGTCAGCCATGAAATGCCCCAGTTTTCTCTGTTCTTGACAAGTTCATTAGAATGTGCCTATATATTTAAATTGTATACAAACAATTGTTATCTCCTCAAACCTAATGTCTTATTCAAGCTCTGTGCTCTGTGGTTAAATGGCACCGCTTTTGATTATGTTACCTTGGAGTAATTAATTAAGTGAAAAATGTTACAATTGGGCCAGTTCTCCCCTACTGCAGACATACATGTATGTGCTAAACGAACTAACACCGATTACATTAAAAGAGCAAAACATGTCTTTCATCTGCTTTTCTCTAGCTAGCTAATGTTAATACATTCAAGTTGCTTCATTTACAATTTATTTCGACCACAAAAATCGACACAGCGCTTTATGCAATATACAAGTCAGTTTAACTTTCCAAAATAAATAAAAAACTTTCTTTGGATGAAATACATATTCTTTATGCGCATGTTCATTCACAGGTAAGTGACATCACGCCACCGAGTTTCAACCGTTGAGATTTCCCCAGGCTTTTTTCTTTTGTAATCAACATTAAACATAAAAAAAATTAAAAATCGTGAAACCCTTTGGTTGAAAAGATCGAAAGTTATTCAAACAGGTTTTCTAAAAAATGGATGAATGCGGAATCCACAGAAATATTGACCAATTTTTTGAAAAAATAAATAAATTATGCTGCGGTAAAGCTGCTCTTGTGTTCGCCTTCTCTCGTTTAGTTGCAAGAATCATATTCAGCATGCTGCTGCTGCTGCCTGAAAATTTACAACAGAAATGCATATTTGGGGATGTGGGAAACCTGTATTGTGTAGCTGCACAAGATCATTCTGCACATGTTAAAATGTTTTATTCGGATTAAATGCTTGGCAAGTAAACATTGGATTGGATCAACTGTATTCAGTGTGCATGTCAACGGTTAATTTGGAATCTTCAATCAAAACAAATTATGCAGCTAGTGTCATTTGGCAACATATGAGCAACATATCAATCCTTGTTTTAAAGACGTTTTTTATTTTATTTTAGGTGGATAACAACATCAAGTGCAAGCAAGTTCCTGCACCAGCTTCATCATATTTGAACACTAGGCGGGAATATCGCACCTGACACCACCAGTGGAAAACAACAGTGGAAGACAACATGCAAAAATGTAAGAATGCAAAAACATTTAATTGCTACAAAAATGCCACTGTGAAAAGGAATTTTTTTTAATATTAAAAAATTAACAAATGGCTTTATGTGCGTTTCTGATTAATCACATGTGTTCAATCACTTCATTTGTGTAAGTAGTGCAAAGAAATTGCATGACAGCGGCTCAGAGCTGTCATGCAACACCAACGCCTATTAAGTAACACTTTTTGTGTCATGTAATTAAGTAATAATTAGGCTTTAGTGTTTATTTTAACAATGCAGGCCTTTTTCTGGTCTATATTTGTTTGTGTTAAGCACCCATGACGTTTAACTGAACCTGTATTTATACAGTAGATAAGTGTACATTACTTTAGATGCAAAAACATAACTAGGAAGAACTGCTATAAATGTAAGCAGTTATCACAAATCAAACATATATTTGCAGGGAAAATTCTGTGGTGACACTGCAAATGTGAGGAAGCCATAACAGGGAGGATTTAGCCAGGCCCAAAACCAGTCTGTTTTCACAAACACACCTCTCAGAATGGCATTTACTGAGGTTAATCTCCCAGACCCTACATAATCGTTCAGTTACTGATTGAAGGTAATGTGAGGAGAGGATATTTTTACACCGGTGTTTTTGGAGCTGTTGTACGTGCAAGTTACAATCCATTAAGATAAATAATCCATGACAAATAGGAGATGGCTAGCTGACAACTGAAAATCCCCATGTCAAGAAATGTATAATGCATGTCACGTCTCCTTTGGTTTCAAACAAGACAAACAAGGAAATCAAATAATAGCATGAAACAAGTGTTAGGAGGTTTGATCAGGTGGTGCAGTCTTCAGAAAAAATACGTTGGTTGTGACATTAGATCAGATGGACCAATCAAAAACATACATTTAAATGTTTTAAGAGCTCCAGCAAGTTAACTATCCCTTTAAAAATATAAATTTCTGGTTAAAAATACATCTGATGCTGCCTAGAAGGAAAAGCCAATAACTGGCAGGATTCTGTGATGCCTATGAATTGTAACACAAGTATAGTTTTTATATCCTCTCTTAAATGTATGCCTTATAAGACAGACAGTATTTTGGTGAAACTGATCGCAGCCTACCTGTGCATAACTTTCCCAAATATTTATTTATTCATTCATTCATTATTACACTCGTTCACTTACCTGTGTGCTGTAGCTCTCAAAACATTAATGGACGTTGGCTGAAATACAGTGTACTGGCTTTTAAATCCATTTACCATTGAACATTCGTATATGAATGGTGTTATTGAATGAGGTGAAAGGATACATCATATTGTTTATAAGGGAGTCTGTGCTTAAACGTGGCAAACTTGGCACGTTTTTTTGCTGTTACATCCCAAAATACACCCATGTTGCTACAACATGGGGAACAAAACAAAGCAAGTTCAAAAGAAACTTCCACAAACGCATTTATTATAAAACGCATACAAAAAACCCAAAATCTAAATACATATAAATAGTTGCAGGTGTTGGGAGAGGACCCAAACCAAAGTAGGGTCCACTAATACAGGTAATATCTCTTACTTGCGAAGAAATCAAAGTTGGCAAGTCTTCCAGAGGAAACCCAGTTTCAGTGTTGAGATGATGATTGACTTTACTAGCCTACAAAATACCAGCATGCACAGGATAAACAAAATTAGTCCACCGTCTGAGATAAATTAGCTGTGGGCCTCATGGCTCTTTGCCACACCAAATTGCAATGTACTTTGGCCTAAATTCATGTTTGATCAATCATTTGATGTACACTTGACTCTTGACAGTTCCTTTTTTCCGATGTGGCAAGAAACTGTTTGAATACAGCTCTGATGGTAGCATCATGCTAGATTCATTACAGATGTAATTAGCTGCCATTAGCTTAACAAAGTAGCTAGCAGATAATGATTTGTGATGTATGTATTCATTTGTATGGAACAATACTGAGTAATTTCTCTACCCAGCCATCTCTGATCTTCATTGTCTTCATTGCCATCAAACAATAAGATTGTTAGTGCCATGGTGGCACACGGCTAAAGCATAGGACCTTGCTGCAGGCATCGGTCTGATGCAGTTGCACACCGGGGTTTGCGTCCCGGTCCTCCCAAAGCCGAGGTTGGCAGGCACACGTGGAGCGGGGTAATTGGCTCGCCGCTCCGAGGGTGGGGGGAGGGACTGGGCAGGGGCTGTAGGATCGGCGTGCACAATAGAGCCTTGATTGCACTCGCCTCAGAGTCACGGTCGCTGGAACGTGAGAGGTGATGCGGCTTGTAGAAGGAGTATCGCTCTCTAAAATCCTGAATCTTGGGAATGCTGGGCCGCCAGGCGACGGGCCGTTGTGGTGTATCCACAGCAACATGGAAAATGGGAATAGATAGGGTACAACTGGGAGAAAACTGGAAAAATCTGAAACAAATTGTATTAGAAATAAGATTGTTGATCAGCTGTTGAAAGCTGGATTCCCACGACAATCAATATGGCGTTATTATTTGGGGAGGGAGGAGGAGAAGCGCAGAGAGAAGGAACAAAATTGGTAGAAGGGGGAAAAAAAGAATACTTATTTTCTTTTTATGTATTTTTTTGTGTTACCTCGTTTAGGTGGTGGGCATGAGGATTCATGCGCAAGCATATGTAATTGAATTAGGGTCAACTTTATTAATTCAGTTACTGTCTTCACGTTAACGTTAATATTCACGTGTGCATTAGTGTTCTGCAGTGGGTTGGTTGCATTTTCTCCTGGATTAGTTAAGTATTATTTGTTTGCTTGCTGATTCTTGTGTACTTGTTTGTTTGTTAGCTATTACAAGTGGTGTTTATTTAGATTCAGTGAAACTGGGTTAGGTGTTTGTTTCTCTCAGGTAAGCTAGGCTATTAAGTTAGGCTATTGTTTTACTGGCTGGCAGGCCACAGCTTTTGTTGTAGGAGGAGCCAATACTTTGCACCCTGCTCAGGGTATTATTACTGGCACACCTGAACTCACTTCAGTGTGCATTAGTGTTCTGCAGTGGGTTGGTTGCATTTTCTGTATTCAGCGTCAGTGTTTAAGCAGTTGTGTAGCTGTGTGCGGCAGCCTCGGCTACTTGCCTCGGCGTACGAAGTCGCAGGTGTACAAAGTCGAGGGTGTCTATCTACGGGTGTCCATCCAGGCTGTCCGAGAGCCTGATGCTTGATTTTGTTTTTGCTGCCTGCCCTCATTCCACTGTGTAGTATTCCCCTTGTCCTCCCTAGTTCCCTCCATGTGTTTCCTTCCCATCCCTGTCCTCTCTCCTCTCCCCAGGTCCCAGTCAGGTAGGAGGTTCGCCTCCCACCAACATGGGCAGAATATCTCTAACCTCATCTTCCCTCTCAGATCCCCTGGTATTGATCTGTGTGGCTGGTGGCCTCTGGAACTGCCAGTCCGCAGTCCAGAAAGCAGACGTCATATCTGCCTATGCCTCCCACCTCAACCTTGACTTTCTTGCTTTAACTGAAACGTGGCTCTCACCAGAGAACACGGCCACCCCGGCTACCCTTTCCTCTGCCTTCTCTTTTTCCCACACACCCAGATCCTCTGGCAGAGGAGGTGGCACAGGTCTCCTAATCTCATCCTCATGGAGATCTAGTGTCTTCTCCTCATCCCTCTCCTTCTCCTCTTTTGAATTTCATGCGGTTTCTGTTACTCTGCCGTGCAAACTGTTTATCATTGTTGTTTATCGCCCCCCGGGTCCTCTGGGGAACTTTTTGGATGAGATGGACATCCTCCTCAGCTCCTCACCTGTCAATGACACCCCCCTGATCCTCCTGGGTGACTTCAACCTCAACTCAGAGTCCACCCAGTCTACCTTTCTCTCCCTCCTCTCTTCTTTTGACCTTACCCTCACTCTTTCCCCTCCCACCCACAAAGCAGGCAACCTTCTTGACCTCATCTTCACAAGGAGCTGCACAACAACCAACCTCTCTGTAACACCACTCCATATATCTGACCACTCCTTCATCTCTTTCTCTCTTCCACTCTCCTCTTACACCCATCCATCTCTCCCACCATCCACTGTCACCTGTCGACGGAACCTACGCCACCTGTCTTCCTCCACCCTCTCATCTACAATCCTCTCCTCCCTACCATCCGCGGAGTCTTTCTCTCGACTGTCTCCCGATGATGCGGCTACAACTCATGTCCTCCCTCTCATCTTCCTTTGACTCTCTGTGTCCCCTCACCACCAAACTAGCTTGGGCCTCCCCCCCCAGTCCTTGGCTTTCTGATGCTCTACGAGCTGTCCGAACCGAACTGCGGGCGGCGGAGAGAAAATGGAAAAGGTTCTGTCTCCCCAGTGATATGGCTTCCTTCCATGCCCTCTTATCATCTTTCCATTCCTCTGTCTCTCTAGCTAAATCTTCCTTCTTTCACTCAAAAATGAACACGGCCACCTCTAATCCCCGCAAACTGTTTTCAACTTTCTCCTCTCTTCTGGCCCCCCCTCCCCCCCCACCCCCCTCATCACTCACACCTGATGACTTTGTCTCCTTCTTTGAAAAGAAGGTCGATGCTATTCGCAATTCCTTCTCCCAACCCTCCACCCCTTCTGACCCTCCTACCCTCCCCAACTCCCTAACCTTCTTTTCTCCCCTCTGACGCCGACACACTGAAACTCCTTACTTCCCACCGCCCAACCACCTGTCCTCTTGACCCCATCCCCTCTCCCCTCCTACAATCTATATCTGATGACATTCTCCCTTTTCTCTCCTCTCTAATCAACACCTCCCTCTCTTCCGGCACCATGCCCTCTTCCCTGAAGAGGGCCAGAGTCACTCCCCTGCTCAAAAAACCTACTCTTGACCCCTCTGCCCTGAACAACTACCGGCCTGTCTCTTCTTCCCTTTCTCGCTAAAACTCTGGAACGGGCGGTCTGCTCCCAACTGTCCACTTATCTTCTCCAGAACAATCTCCATGACCCCAACCAGTCTGGCTTCAAGAGTGGCCACTCCACTGAAACCGCCCTGCTCGTGGTCACTGAGGCACTCCACTCTGCTAAAGCAAAATCCCTCTCCTCTGTCCTCATCTTCCTCGACCTGTCGGCCGCCTTCGATACAGTCAACCATGAAATTCTGCTCTCATCGCTGTCTGGGATGGGTGTCACAAGTTCTGCACTTGCTTGGTTTTCCTCCTACCTCTGGTCGCTCCTACCAGGTGACTTGGAGGGGCTCAGTCTCCGACCCTCAACCCCTACGAACTGGAGTCCCGCAGGGCTCGGTTCTTGGGCCTCTCCTCTTCTCGCTATACACCATGTCTCTTGGTTCTGTTATCTCTTCCCACGGCTTTTCTTATCATTCCTACGCTGATGACACCCAACTCTTCATTTCCTTCCCCCCCGACACCCAAATCACCACACGGATCTCTGCCTGCTTGGCTGATATCTCTGCGTGGATGACTTCCCATCACCTGAAGCTCAACCTTGCCAAAACTGAGCTTCTCTACATCCCTGCTAAGTCCTCTCCGTCAATCGACCTCTCGTTGACTGTTGAGGACTTTGTAGTTTCCTCCTCCCGTACGGCAAAGAATCTTGGGGTGACTCTTGATAACTGCCTCACCCTGGCTCCGCAAGTATCCTCCACTGCCAGAACCTGCAGGTTCTTTCTGTATAATATACGCCGTATCCGTCATCTCCTGACGGAGAAAGCCACCCAGCTCCTAGTCCAGGTGCTCGTCATTTCCCACCTGGATTACTGCAACTCCCTCCTAGCCGGTCTCCCAGCGTGTGCCATCAAGCCCCTCCAGCTGGTCCAGAATGCTGCAGCCCGCCTGATCACCAGTCAGCCCAGGTCGGCTCATGTCACCCCGCTTCTCATTGGCCTCCACTGGCTTCCTATTGCTGCACGCATCCGTTTCAAGGCCCTAGTGTTGGAATTTCAGGCTGCTAAGGGGACTGCCCCACCTTACATACAATCCCTGATCACTCCCTACTCCCCTGCTAGACCACTCCGGTCTGCCAGCTCTGGTCGCCTTATGGTTCCCTCTCTACGTGCACCTGGCGGTCGAGCTGCACGTTCACGCCTGTTTTCCATTCTGGTTCCTCAGTGGTGGAATGACTTGCCTACCACTGTCAGAACAGCAGAATCCCTCCCCCTATTTCGACGCAGACTCAAAACCCACCTTTTCAAACTCTACCCTAGTCCTCCCTCCTGATTTTCCCTGCCCCTCCTTTCTGATATCCCTATCCTTGTCTAACCCCCCTCCCCCCAAAAAAGAAATAAATAAATTAATAAATAAATGCACTTCTGATAACAACTATGTTTAGAACAGCATTTCCTGTGTATTTTGCTAGTTTCTGGATGTGATGCTCTGACTTATGGTAGAACCTATGCACTTGTAAGTCGCTTTGGCTTAAAAGCGTCTGCCAAATGACTAAAATGTAAATGTAAAAAAAAATGGATGGGTTATAAAAACACTAAATGACAAATAAGTGATACTATTTAAATGACTATCTTGTTCTATTCAAATTATTACTACATTGAATCCATTACATGGCTCCTTTAATCTGAAAACCACAGGAAAGTCCATTTCAAACTGGTTTGTAAAATAATCACATTTTTCTGAATGACTACAAAATAATTAATGGAAAATATATTTAATTATTGTAATTCATCAGCTTCAAAATCATCCCACACATCAGCCCTATGATTAATTATCCTGGGACAATTACTGCATGTAAAACCCAGCTCTGGAAACATATCCCAGAGTCATGTGGAGGCGTTTGTGTGTGTGTGTGTGTGTGTGTGTAGGGTTCACACTAGATACATATGAAACCCCTTGATTTGTGTCACAATTGGACACAATGTTATTATAAGTAATGCATATTTATGCATAATATATGAGCTGACTGCAATGATTTATAGTAATATACGATGAGATGTGTCATGTGTCGAGGTATAGGACACATTCAATCTTGAATTATGATGCAACATGAACTAGAGTAGGTGCAAGAGAGGTTTGGTTCAGAATCTTTGAAAATCAGTTAGCATGTGTGGTCCGGTCCGTTCCTGCTGTTGAGTTCATGTCACTTTCAACCTCCTTTTGAGCTGAAACCATTCTCCTGGGGAGCAGCTGCCCAAATTGGGTCACATCTCCGCAGAACAGCATTCTCTGGAGGCTGCGGATTACTCATTTCAAGGTTTCATGCTGTGCTGAGATCTCGTACAGTTACTCTCTTACAGAGGTAAAATGGATCTGCGATATACACTCACTGAGCACTTTATTAGGTATTTATTGGACTTATTTTTTAGACCTCTACTGTTGTAGCCTATCCACTTAGAGTTATGATGTGTTGTGTGTTCAGTGCATACCACTGTTGTAATGTGTGGTTATTTGCATTACTGTCACCTTCCATTCTCCTCTGATGTCTCTCATTAACAAGGCGTATCTGTCTGCAGAACTGCTGCTCACTGGATTCTTTTTGTTAGTTTTTTGCACCATTCTTTGCAAACTCTAGAGACTAGCGTGCATGAAAATCCCAGGAGATCAGCCGTTTCTGAAATACTCAATCCACCCTGTCTGCCACCAACAATCATTCCACAGTCAAATTTTTTCCCCATTCTGATGGTTGATGTGAACATTAACTGAAGCTACTGACCCGTATCTACATGATTGTATGCACAATTGGCTGATGAGATACTCACATGAATAAGTAGGTGTAATAAAGTGCTCAGTGTGTGTATAAAGTAAGTAATGTTCAAAGGTAGGGGATGGGCAGCTATAGTGTTAGATTATTAAACAGCTAGATATTAACTAATAATAGTTAATATAACTGTAATCAGTGTAATGGCATGTCTTGTGTGTTCCCCCTCCTGGAAGATCGCATATATGAAATAAAATGCACATCTAATTTAAGTCTTGCTTGGGCTGTTAAGAGGAATCCAAACTGCATTGTGCAGACATACTTAAAGGCGTCTGTCGGAATAAATGCGTGACTCCTTTATGGCGGTTTAATGGTGTACTCTCAGTCTCCCAGCAGTGGGCAGTTATGTGGGTAGGGGAGAGGAGAGGAGGAACGAGCAAACAATGGCTTTATTTTCACAACCCAATAGGGTAGGAACACAGCTAAAACCCAAGCGGGGAAAACAATTCTTCCAATCCCTTTCCCAGTGTCACGTGTACACCTCAGTGCTTTATTACAGAAGTACATACGGTTTCCATGTAAGCACAGAAAAGGTTAAAAAAAATAATGTCAAAAACGTATACAAAGTTGTGGTACAGATGATGAATGCATGGCAGATAAAAGAGCCTGGTTATAAAGTAACGACATGTTTCATTTAAAACCTCATTTACCCAGTATAATATCTTTAACCCACCCAAGATCGCTTTCTTTTTTTGCGGGAGAAAGCCACTCTCGCTGCGCTTTGAAGATTACGCGTCTTTACAAACGCCTTGAGTCATTCAATTAACACGATTTTAATGGGGAAGAAAAAAGTGAGATGGTGCTCCCAGGATGAAAGGGAAATGGTCGGAGCTCCTCCGCTTTGTCAGTTTGTCACACAGATGCTCTTCTCTTTCTTCCTTATTTCTTCCCCCTCTTACTGCGGGGTCTTCGACCTCTCGGATAAGACGTCCATTTGCTGACCGCAGAGAGCTCTGAGGGAGGTCTGCGTCCAAGCCTCTCTTGAATATCTAGCCACA
This sequence comes from Conger conger, assembly GCF_963514075.1. Lineage (NCBI taxonomy): Eukaryota > Metazoa > Chordata > Actinopteri > Anguilliformes > Congridae > Conger > Conger conger. The sequence goes on along the minus strand of NC_083772.1, from coordinate 37,801,952 downwards.
AGCACTCAAGGTTGTTTGTCATGCCGTCTTTTTTCTTCCATGTTTGAAGAAGGCCTAGCCTATTTCAATAATCCATTTGTCCTTACCTTTGACCTTAACTTTACAGACTACAAATGTGCTACTGTCCAACATATAGGTAGGTGAATACAGCTATGCATAACTAACAGATGGTTTGCATAATGAAGGTAACCATTTTATACGTACATGTAACAGTCTCAATATAAATGCCACATGACCTTTCAACAAAGACAGCCAATTCAACAACAGGCCTTGTGATCCAAGCCTTGGATCTCTACATTTAAAAAAATAAATAAAATAGGCACACCAATTACTTTGAAAGTATGTGGATGTGAATTTGTGAATTTCACCAGTTACAACTTTGTTTTCAGACAGCACAGTATGAACAAACAATGTATTCATTAAATAGCAGGTCCTGGGGATACATAATTTGTACACTGAAATAGAGTTGAAACCGCAAAATAAAATAAAATCATAAACTTGCAAATGATCTGGCCTTTGAAGAGACCACATACCATCTTGGATGCTTCTCAAACTTTAGAGGCAATTTAACAGTTCAAATCAGCAGGTACCATTCTAAGAAATGTGCAGTGTTATAGGCAGTTCATAACATCACAGCATTACCCAGTTCTGGGTTGCAAAGAAGCAATTAAGGAGAACCCAGGAATAGCCTGAAAATATAAGAGTTTAGTTCTGGGGTTTTTAAACATGGTCCATGGGGACCCTGTGTGTACCCTGGTTTTAGTTGCAGCCAGTCTCTTGAGTGATGCAGTTACTTAGCTGCCAACAGTTATTTCTTTCCTTTCTCATCCCCAAACCTGCAGCAATCAGAAGCCTACTATATACATTAACAGAAAGATCTAAAGCGTAATTGCACTTTTTGCTATGAAAATGTGTGTATGCTTACTTTTATTATACTTTACTACAATGACTATTTTAATCCATGCCGTTATTTAAACAATTCTGAAATGTTTTTGATGTTGAAAACAATCATTTGTCATAATAATCTGTCCTCTAATGTTTGAAATTGTCTTTCCGGAAACAAGTCAGACAGAATATCTCTTATGAGCTGTAGAATCCCACTCTTTCCATCCCTCTGTCTACTGTTCTGCCCTGTCTGTTCATCCACCCGTCTACACATCTCTCTGTAAAAATGTCAAAATGTCCAGACAATTATGCACACACAAATCACAAATCAATCGCAGTTTTAACATTTTTGGTGCTAGTTTTGATATTTATACATTTTAAGAATTCATTCATTCATTCATTCATTCATTCATTCATTCATTCATTCAACTCGCTTATCCTGAACAGGGTTGCCAGCAGAGCCTATCCCAGGATACATTGGGCGAAAGGCAGTAATTCTGCATTTCTGCATTCCACTCTGGTCCCACCCCCATTGTGATGTGATGTGAGAGTTCCTCTGGAGGTACAACCAAGTCATACACTTCATATAAATGTCAATGAAGATATTGAATGGGATAATTGTTAGGCCTTTGGGATCAATACCACAGAACAGTGCCAGCACCTGATTGGTTAGAGAATACTTTAAGCTAATGAGATGGACACACCTTCTCCACAAACCTGAGGAGCACTTTTTCAAAATTGTGTAGTAGGCAGTACCAGCTAAAACAAATGCAATTACTCTAATTTAGTTTTAAAGGAAATGTTGACCGTATTGCAGATTGCAAAATAAAGTTGTTGATCTGCCAACAAGTATGTTGGAATGTGAATGTAGACATTATCCTGGCTTTAAGATGCAAAAATATCCCACAACAGACTTTGAAAGAGTCCAATTAAGAGCAATGAACAGCTTGTTACAGAAAATCCATGGTTTAGTTTACGCTGTAACTTAACTGACCCTGCTCTCCCGTCGGTGCCATTTGACCACTCAGGTGTTTTAGGCGAAAATAAGCATCCATTTCAGGACACATAAAATGGATGATAGCATCCATTTTAGGACATCTCACTCCCCCTTCCCCAATCTTTACTCCTTGACACAGAGTATCATGAGACATCACTAGCTACCTTGCCTCAGTTAGCAGGTTTATACCTCTCTGCTATAAACCTGACAACTGCTCGTTTTGAAACAGGTGAATGATATAGCTAGAGTGAATTTTCAGAAGTAGATTTGTTTAAAGGAGGGAATTGATCAACAAAGAGACAAAGCACTGTTAATGGAGAAGAGGAAGGTGCCAGAGAGCGATTTAGCCAGCACTCAGTGACAGCTTGTTCACCTCTCCCCTTATTCTCACTTGTCCAGGAATATATTGCCCATCAACTCACTCAGCAGTTTGTGCCAAGACACAAATCCAATTTCTGTTGTCTCTACTAAGATGAATGGATGTCTTTTGCAACATTATCTTTCTAGAAACAAGTAAGGATAAACACAATCTGTGTCATACATTTTGAGACACTGCAGCTGTATTTGCAAGTCGAGTTTAGAAAGTAGCAAAGCCTCAGTTGCTGATAGTAACCCTTACACATATTCATCACCCACAGATACAGTGATTTTTCATTTTCTATTTTTAAATGCATATTTTTTTCTGAAATATTGTACAAACCACAATTGATGATATTATCTTTGTTATTTATTTTGAGTAAAACCATGTACACAATTGTATATGTAGTTTTGCACTTGCACAAAAGAAAAGAAAAAAAAACAAAACAGATACATCAGATTGTGGTCGGTTTTAAGTATTAAGCGATCTGCTGTGTTCTGCTGAATTGCTATATTAATTTGTTTAGGTCATTCTTCCGCAACGAGGAAGTAGCCAGCCTTGGTTTGCTTAGGGATACACCGGAATTGGCCTTGGTCGACTTAGGGATACACTGGAATGGAAAAAAGTAAATAATACATCCTACATAAATGCACCCTAAAAGGCTGTGAATTCATTTCACAGTCCTTTAAAGAAAGGTAAAAAAAAGTACATTTCCAAAAAAGATAGTGTAAGTATCAACGTCCTTACCCCCTGTTTCAGTACTTTGTCTACCTTCTCTTTGCAAAGAATAAAAACCACTACTAAGTCTTTTTGATGATGTACATGCTACTGGGATCTTTGACCGCTCCACCATCCTTCGGGCCGTGCTTTTGGACTGCCTTTGATTTAGGTTCATATCAACACACTTTTTTGGAGTGAGAACCAAACCTTTGTTGATTACACGGTATTCTTGGGTTCGCTGTTTTCATGAAACATTCATCTGTGGCCAATTTGAACTTCTTTCAACCAGTTTTTTTTTTTTTTTTTTTTTTTTTTTAACCAAAAAGTCTTTGTGTCGTTGCTGGAATTCATTATCATACTGACATAAACAAGAGCCACAGATTGTGTAAAGGGGTACGAACCCCATAACAACAAAGAGCTGCCATATTTCACCATAATTATAACCAGCATTGGGTAGTTAAGGATTATATTGTATATTATTACATATATGATTACATGGTATATAAATACTGATGTTTGCAGACATTTACTGTACAGATGACTGCAGTATTTACACAATTCCTCAGGTAGTTTCACTCGTATTAATCACTAGTTAACACTAATTAACACGTGATAGAAATGTGTGTACACAGTACATTTTTTGGAAGCGTGAATAAATATTTTTTTATCTCTTAATCTCCTCTGAGGTGTCAGCTTTGGATGACAGGCATCTGGGTCAGGATTCAGCTTGAGCCTATTTTTGTCCCTTGTTACTATTGAACAAAAAATAATGAATAATATCCTGGGTATACAGGTACTGGCTTTTGAAATTAAATGTCATTATCATTTAAACATAATAACAGATTTCACTGAACACAGGAAATAGAAAAATAAATGCATTTTTTGATTCATCTAGACTCACGAAGAAGTGTGCTGAGTCATTAACCTGGTGGCATATGCTATTGACTCCATTTACAAAATGCCTATTGTTATGGTAAAAGCTAAAAGCCTATTGTTAAATCATTTTTTAAATGAACATGAGCCTACACACTCACACTTTGATTGTATTCTGACAATATTTTAAACTGTCTTAACCTCACTTTGCCCTGAACAACAGTCTTTGGATTATGCATCGAATGAAATGAATTCTGTATTAATTTATGCAACCAGTAGGACATTAGGGTAAACTCATTCACAGTAAACTCAAAAATAAATTATTTGCTTCCTTCAGCAAGGTAGGAGGACAATGCAAAGGGATCAAATTTGACAATTCAATTTCTGTGTGTGGGATTAATTACTGTAAGTGATTCATCTCTCCATTAATAAACCTGAGAATGGTTTTACTGATATAAACGCCATTCCGGTTCCACCGAAAGTTCATATCATAGAAGATAGGTAACTTTGGTTGTTGGCTTGATCCTTAACCACTAGGACGGAGTCAGGTTCGGTGGGCTGGGAGGTGGATGTGGAGCGTCACAAGAGTCCAAGATATCTGGACAGCCTCCTTCAGTCCATTTAAAAGGCATTACAGCCATCATCTTGAGAGTACAAGATGATGCCTTTCAGTTTGCTGAAAATTGATGAAGGTTTCACATTGTCAATCCATCTGACCAATTGCAGCTGATGCTGGTGCCCAGTGTTTATCATTATACATTGTGCTATATTTGCCAATGGATGGCAATGAGGATTTGTGATACTTATATCCTGAGTATAGTACCCCATAAGTATGATGATCCATAATACATTGAGACATAACTGTAATAGCCATAGTTTTTGGCATAGTTTATACACTTAGTGAGCACTTTCTTAAGTATTTATTACATATTTTTTTGACTTATAAAGTCTTCTACTGCTGTAGCCTGTGCACTTAGTGGTTTGATGCGTTGTGTGTTCAGAGATGCTCTTCTGCATACCACTGTTGTAATGTGTGGTTATTTGCGTTACTGTCACCTTCCTGTCAGCTTCGACCAGTTTGGCCCTTCTCCTCTGATCTAAAGAATACATCATTAGCAACAAATTTTTGTCCGCAGAACTCTAGAGACTGTTGTTCCTGAAAATCCCAGGAGATCAGCAGTTTCTGAGACAAAAGTGACTTAGATCCCATTTCTTCCCTATTCTGACATTTGGTCTGAAATAACATCTGAAACTTTTGACCATATCTGCATGCTTTTATGCATTTAGTTGATGCCATATGATGTAAATGGTAAATGCCTGCTTTTATATAGCGCCTTTATCCAATTAATGCTTCTCTTCATTATCACCCCTCCACACACACACACACACACACACACACACTAACAGTAATTGGCTGCCATGCAAGGCACCAACCAGCTCGTCAGGAGCAGTTGGGGGTTAGGCGTCTTGCTGAGGGACACTTCGATACATCCAGGGCAGGATCGAACCGGCAACCCTCCGACTGCCAGATGACTGCTATTTCCTCCTGTGCCAATGTCGCCACCATGATTGTAAATGCTCACTTTCTCAATAATATGCAAGCAGTGAAATTGGGTTTCAAAAGCTCTTGGTTTCAGTTCTGTCCTATGGAGCATTCAACAAAGGCCCCATTTAAGTTTAAGTTTAAAGCATATATTTATCTATTTTTCACCATTTATATGTGTTTTTCATAAACGATTCCGGAAAACAGATACACAGGGAACGGAAGCGCGTTCGTTCAATTAAAAACGGTTTGCCTGAACCTACTGAGGGTTTGTCAATGCGATGAACATCAAGCTTCACCTTGTAAGGCAGCCCAAGGTTTCAGGGGCCCCTGGGAAGAGTTCTGGGAGGAGGGGAACAGGTTGAGGTTCCCGCTGAACGTGTGCACCGCTGACCCGGGCACAAAGTGCAGCACCTACCCAAGGAGAGCAGATGTTCAGAGACCACAGCTGCCAGCGGGTACGTCTAGGGAGCCAAAATTCTGCTGGCCACTCTTAACTGAAGAGATAAAACGGTGGGTGTGGGTGGTAATGAATTAGTTTCAGATTTCATATCCAGATTTTCATTAGCATCCTCATAAGATTTAATTAATCCAACGGCTCAGACAAAAATATGAGGCGCAATGGAAATAATTCAAATTTACATATATTATGAAAAATCCACACTTACATTTATCATTTCCAGGGGTAATATCATATACTATTAATGGCTTTAGAGGAACATTTATTGCGGTACAAAACTACATTTTCCAAACGAATTTCCTAAGTGGACAACAGCAATGCCCTCAAGTAAACCACTTTTTATGAAAATGCAGTTAAGAGAATGACACAACTTTTTTGTGAAACTGAAAAGAAAAGCAGCAGGTACCAGAGGTTATTTATTGGTGGAGGTTAGTGAGACCAAATGTATCAAAGATCCTTTTTTTTTTATTTATTTTTTTTTATAATACTGTATTTTTTTCCTAATTGTCTTGGGCTGGAGCTTTATGATTATGTGTGGGTGAATTTAAAATTCATAAATATATTTATATTATTTTACTTATTTCTAATAACCATTGTTAAAATTAGCCCCTTCTAAATGTATGTTAATGGAGTGGTGTTGCTAATTTGTGGGAGTCCACTAATTAACTGACACTTGTGGCCTTCCTTTTAACAGGGATCACCAGTTGTCACGGTGAAAAATTAGCTAAACAAGGTTAATAAATCAGCAGTTCTTAGTGGTGTAGGGAGAGAAGTCCTTATCTTGCTGTACTCTGTTCTGGTTAATAATAATAATACATTATTCCAAACATAAATGCATCATATGTTTCATTTGCATATTTATAATATTTTACAAGTAACAAATTAATTTTGAAAAGTTCAATATGTACTCTTAAGGCTTCTGTGTTCAAATTATGTACCATACATGAACTGAGCCAACAGTACAGTCAGCACAGCTTGTGCAACTGGGTTCATTTATCATACTCTCGGTTGAGACACTTGGTTTTCATGCATTGTCTTTTTGTTTCCAGAAGTGTGTGTGTGTGTGTGTATGTGTGTGCGTGAGTCTCTGGGTGTGTAAATGTAAAAATGGTAAATGGCAGGCATTTATATAGCGCCTTTATCAAAAGCGCTTTACAATTGATGCTTCTCCATTCATACGCACACTCACACCGACGGCAATTGGCTGCCATGCAAGGCCCCGACCAGCTCGTCAGGAGCATTTGGGGGTTAGGTGTCTTGCTCAGGGACACTTCAACACTGCCCAGGCAGGGGATCGAACCAGCAACCCTCTGACTGCCAGACGACTGCTCTTACTGCCTGAGCCATGTCACCCCTGTGTTTACTGTTGTGTAGCTGCTTGGTGTTGGAGTTGTGATTCTAGTAGATTATCCTCATCACGTTTGCCATATCATTAAAATCAGTGCTTGCTCATGTCCTGCCTCAGCTGCAAATAGCAAACAGTATGGTGTTAGAAATGGCTGAGACACCCGAGAGGTCACTGGAAAAAGATCAAAGAGTAACGTGACAAAGGGACAGGCAGTTTGGTGAGAGAATAACAGATTGATTGAAATTGCGGTAGTGATCTGATCTGAATAGAACACGGATGGTGACATTTAGCCGAGTATGTGAACCAGCTGTAGAAAATCAACACACTCTCTCATCTCTCACAAACTGGAGAACTTGTTCACAGCATACAGTTCGTCTGCACACATACGCACACAAGATCAATTGAAATTTGCACGTACATGGCACACAAGCCTCATTAGGAACATCAAAACTATTTTAAAGTCATTTACAAATGGCATACTTGATCTGACATATTCCTTTTGATCCCTGATCAGATATGCAACTGCTATTGTGTCTTATAAGAAATTGCCACCCAATGTGTCAGGGCAGTGAAGGGAGAAACCAGATGCAACCAGGTAGTGAGTAGAGTTGAGTTTTTATTCTTGTAAGTCCAGAGTAAGTCCAGAGTTCAATCACCTGCAAACAGTCACAGGAGAGGTAGGCAGAGACTTTGTTGTTGTTGCAGGCGAGGGGTTCATTAACAGAATAGCAATCCAAGAAGTGCAGGGTACAGAACGGAAGTCTACTTAAACCAGAAGTGGGTCGATACACAGGTAGACAGTCAGGACAACACGTAACAATCTAGCAAAGTAACTGTGGAGACCTAGACTTATATATACACCGGTGAATTAAACTGGAATGACAATCAGGTGAGAGAATGGAAATGAGGAAATGACAAACAGGTGAAATGAGTGACTGAGGGGTACGGAGTGGGAGTAAGGACAAACCTAACATGAAACCAACAAGGCAAACTAGAACGCAACACGGGGTGTGACAATGAAAGCAGAATGAGACAAATAGATGTGGTGAGAAACAGACAATGAAGTGAAAATAAGTGATCTAAACACAAAACATTAATGAGGGAAAAATACAGAATGTGACACTGATTATTTTTGCAATAACATTAGCAAGCAGCCACTGTGAATTGGTACAGTGACCAGGCTCTTGACCATCAGCTGACCCTGTGTAACTAACCCAAAACCTCTCTAGTGCTCAACTGTGCAGGAAGCAATTTTATACACTGCTGCAGTCACAGCCCCCTAAAAGAGACCATACTGCAGAATGGCCAATCAGCACAACAATACAAAGATGAAATGACAAACCAACTGGAGGCCCCTCCGGCAAATTGCTTTAATAGAATTGCCAGTGCTGTGCTTCCTAACCCTGGAATAGGCTCAAAACTCTTTTTATGGGAACAAAATAACCGCTACCAAGTACTAGGATCTGTCATGGGGTGAATAGAAGTCAAGGACAATGCCCAGCTACATGTCATAAACCCACAACAGGCGCCCCTAGGTCAGGCCTTGCGGCAGGAACCTGATTAAAAACCAACAACTACATGCCAAACTGAAAGAAGCCATTATACTGCATGTCAGCAATCATCTAATCTGGCCCTCGAATCCAAATCCGGCACTGGTTTTCTGTTCTGTTCTCCCGGGTAATTAGCTGAACAATTAGTGCTTTTAGTAAGACTATCTTCACACCTCACACCCAGGTAAAGGGAGGTCGGAAAACTAGCAGACCTTCACGACCCCTGCTGTGTTTGTGTGTAAATAGCCAGGGAAGATAATGTGGTGCATTGGGAAAAATATGAACTGCTGGTGCATTGTGAAATAGCAGAGAAATGTGATACATTCACAGACATTTTATATTACACAGGATATGATGTTAATTTCACTGTGCTTATAATTAGGAGGCTGTGCAGTAAGGCCCAGCTCAGATGTTCCTAAACTAACATGGATCCTACCAAGCAAATAGCCAGGCAACAAACAACAATTTTATACATCAGCAAGGTATCGCTTTATGTATTTTGTTGTTACTGCTAGACCTTTCTCATGTTAATTAGCCTTCGCCAGCATGTCTCTTGTGTAAAGCAAAAGGTATTGCATATTTGCTCTCGCAGATTTGCAGAATCACTGGTGATTATGTTTATTAATAAACCAGCATGTTGTTTTTGCAAGTTCCAACTCCACAGCTTCCAAACAGTTTAATACATCCAATGTTTCTTAGCTTTCATGTGCATGAACCACACAGGGCAGGCCGGTAAACAGTTGAGCAGCTGGTTGTCCAATTTCTACATTGTTCACCTGATAGAGATTTAAATATTTACGCTGAAAGTCTGCACTTGAACCTCATATTCATCGTTTTATTTTGAATCCAATGTGCTGGAATACAGAGCCAAAACAACAAAGTCCAAATACTTAGAAACTGCACTGTATATGCAAACACATTATTAATCAAGCTACATGTTTTAAAATTGGAGTCTGTTAAAGTTGTTTTCCCTCACTGCAACAAAATCCAAATCTGTACAACCGCATTAAGCCATGAGGGAGTGATTGCTATAATGCCATGTGAAATGCACTACGTCAGTCTTGTGGCAGGTGTGAAACAACCGCGGCAGTAAGGACATGACAAACGTCTCGCAGCACCGTGACTGAAGCTCAACAGCGATAATATAGAACGCTCAATTCCCTCCCGGTCTTACAATTTAAGGGGTTGTTTGTTTATGTTTCCAAAGTTAACACATCATCATTGCCAAAAACCATGCCGCATCCTTTTAGAGGGTCAGGCTAGTGCTGTGTTTTTGATCATGTGCACTCATGGGCATACAGCATATGGGGATGTTTTTGAAGACAATTATATTTATCAATAACCACCTGTGCGGTACCTTTATTTTATTTTTTTAATAAGATATCGGCTCATTGAGACGTGAGCATATACTATCTAAACAAATGATTATCAATCAAACTGACTATGCCAAGTCTAAAACAATGAGGCTAATGCTAAGAGATTCTCAGGGAAACAAGAACCATCTGTGAAAACTCATTTGGGCTTTCCTTCTACCTTCAAAGGCATAATCAAACCATAATGGAGAAACATCCCTCTTTAAAACGCCACATGCTAGCTGCTGGGAGGCTAATTCTATTGAGACACCATTCTTCTTCTGAATGGGGCCTACTGTGTGGTATCAATTCTGGACAGACCTGGGTCAAATCCATAATTGTTTCAAATATTTTTCAATGCTTGCTGAAATAAAACAAAAACAAAAAACAGCTCAAGCTAGGTTTGGAAACAGCTGTTAGCTGGTTGACCAGTTCAGACCAGCTCCCAGCTTGACATGCTTTAGCTGGTTGAGCAGTTCAAACCAGCTCAAGCTATGTTTTGAAACCAGCTTGTAGTTGGGAATCTCTGTCAATTGAGCTTGACAGGAAACATCTTCCTCTGACTGTGTGAGCTTAAACTGCATCACATGCTACCAAAGGTAATAGCAATGTGAGCGCTGAGATTGTTTTCTAGATTTCACCCAAACTTCAACTAATTAATCACATCAATAATTTGTCTGATGTCTTGGCTGCATTTCTTGTGAGCTATAAAGTGGAAACTGAGGACATTGATATGAAATCTTTGAGAGAATCAGCATTGACATAATTAGCTAATTGAGCCAGGGTACTTGCTGAATACAAAATTGCTCACACACACACACTGACACACACTTGTCTTCAGGAACAGTGCTGTCCACCCTAACATTTATGAATAATAAATACATTTAATTTACTATTCCATTGAACTTCATGGTATGAAAAGAAAGATCCATGTGTATTGTAGTCTTTGAAACAAAACCATAATAGACAGAATGTGGTTTATTTTTATCACAGGTTACCCTATATCACAAGCTTCAGAGGAAAACACACACTTACCTTGAAGTATGCGAACATTACAACAATGATTGCTGATATTGTGAAATCTAGAAAACACAAACTCACACATAAGTCACATAAATTATTGATAAATCAGAACCAGTGGCAACCTGGCATCTAACGGTGTGCAAAACCTAAGGAGCAATGGCAGGCTTGCCTCCAACCCTTCCTCCTGTAAGGACAACCCAAACAGGCAGGCTGCTGCTCTGAGCCCCTGGTCAGTTTTCCAATGACACAGTTTAAGCTTGAGCTTGTAATGTCTTTGCTGTAGGGCCCAGCACAGACCACCTCTGCTACCTCTGCCTCTCTGGGGCCCAGGCTGAGAGGGCTCGCAACGTCCTGAATGTTGTTCCCGAAATAGATTTAAAAAGTCTCTACTGTGGAATACTGGAGGGGGAAAAGACGGATATAAAAAAGGGGATGTGGCACATGCGGCAGGACTGATAAGTACTTTGAAAGATCATATGGAAATGAGTTGTCCCTGTAAGCTGAGAGAAGACAAAAAAATCTCTCTACATCTGGCCTCATAATCATCCCCTACGTCTGATTGGCTACAATATCCCTTGCTTTCCCTGCCTGCTTCGATTCCCAGAGTAGTCACTGTGAAAGAGAATTGAGTTCTCATCTGACCTACCCGGTTAAATCAAGGCAAAAAAAACCTGATGAAATTAGACTGAAGACGGGGCCGGAGGAACAGTTATACGTGCGCATGCGAAGCAGAGATCAGAGATCAGTCTCGGAGAATATCCGTGACATTATTAACATTGGCTGGCCTGGAAGAGGCCTCAGAAATTCTTTGTGGAGGCTGGCTGGGATTTTCACACCGGCCAAGTGCCAAAAAACTGTAAGCTGCCTACCGCGGACAGCAGGCACTGAGAATACCAGAGAAACTATTAGTGCGAGCTCATTATTCCTCAGTGTAAATTAGTTAACTGGCTTTGAACGGAGGCGACAGAGCCAGAAAATTAAACACAATATCGAGCACTGATACTGTTAAGTGGGCAGTTTTAAAATCAAAGGCTGATTAGAGGATTCTGATTCTGCCTGGTGTGGAGCTCCTATTGTCTGCTCAGGGACATTGCTACAAAACCAGTGTGGCTTAGTGTCAAATCATTTGATAGCATTTTTTTTTTTTTTTTTTATCTACCCGGACCACCCCTTAACTCAAACCCTGGTGCTCTGTGCTATTCTGGCAGTTTTATTAATGGGCACATTAACAATGCACATTATAGGCCATATCAAAACATAACACATTATGGGCCACACAAGCAAGAAATTCACCATCATGGGATGGCTACTGTGTATTTCACCTCATTCTGATAATCTTCCATTTAAAATTTGAAGTGCAGCCTATGTTGAATGAAGCTCTACAAGTGACGCTTACTCTTGTAAGGACTTTATTCAAGATGGCTGAATAAGTGACTGAACAAGTTCTCTAAGTGAGAGAACGTCTCTATGGTCCTCAAAATGTGCAAGATGAGTTTGTGGAATAAATATATGGACCGGTATGTACAGTAGAATTGCCAAGTACATAAGTACATACAGTGGGCTCCAGAATTATTGGCACCCTTGATAAATATGCGCATGATATAGTTATTGATGTAAGCTTTGTTTTCCAACATGTGCAAGCAGTTTGCTTTATTAATGATGAAAAATATTTCCCCAAAAACAGGTTTCATAATTATTGACATCACTGGTTTAATACTTTGTGCAAGCACCCCTGGCAAAGATGGGAGCCATGACCCTTTTCCTATCATTGGTTCCTATCAAGGTTAGAGAACACATCTGGAAGGATCTTTGACCATTCCTCCATGCAATCATTGATTTGAAGGGATTTAAGTCTTTGAAACAGCCATTGGAGAACATGGATGTTGTTTTCACCTTCACATTTGTGTTTGGACTTTTATGAACAGTATGTTTGGAAAAACTCCTGCAACTTTGTTGAATTCATTGTTCCATTAATCTTAAATAGTGGACCACTGGAGGTAAAACATCTCCAAAATATCAATGACCCACCTCCATATTTGACAGCAAGTATGAGGTGGTTGTCCTTGTATGCATTCCTCTTTTGCCACCAAACATGTCATGTACACTCACTGAGGACTTTATTCGAAACACTATCGTAATACTGGGTAGGGCCTCCCTTTGCTCTCAAAACAGCCAAAATTATTCATGGCATGGATTTCACAAGATGTTGAAAACATTCCTTTGAGATTCTGTTCCATGTTGACAGGATTGCATCATGCAATTTCCCATCCCACCACATCCCATAGAACATTGAACTCATAGTCATGTTCATGAAACCAGTTTGAGACAACTTTTGCTGTGTGACATGGTGCATTATCATGCTGGAAGTAACCATTAGAAGATGGTTACATTGTGGCCATGAGGGGATGCACATGGTTAGCAACAATACTCAAATAGGCTGTGGCATTCAAGCAATGATTGATTGGTATTAACGGGCCAAATGAACAGGAGTGTGCCAAGAAAACATTCCTCACATCATTACACAACCGCTGGAAGTCTTTATTTAACCTAAAACTAAACCAAAAATAGCACAAAAGAAAAATAAGCTATTTGTAGAAACACCATTAAGAAACCAAAAAAGGAAAATGCCAAACAAAGCAACAAAAACAGTATCAAAGTGCCGAGACCAGCCACAAATAGATTCTGCCCAGCTTTTCATTCTAGCTCTAGCAGGGCTTATAGTACAGGGCTACAGCAGGGGGTCATCTAAACATCACCAGCACACAACAGCGATACGCAATTTAGAGATTTTAGATCAACTCGGAGACACTACAATTTTCTTTATCGATTTTTATTAGTTCTGCACATCATCCTTTTGCACACTTGTGTTCAAAGAGTGTATGAACAAGGAAATGTATAGTTTGACCTGTTTTGCATTTGTCACTCACAGTATTTCATTGCAAACTAGAGGAAAACTTACTGCATTTTAACCAAGATTTTTTTTGTATTTGTGGTACTTTATACTAAAATTATGAAATTAAACTAAATGAGTTAGTAATGTTAATGGTGCAGAAACCTTCCTTTAAGCCATTTTCCAAGTCTCTGTGATTCTCACACCTGGGATTATGCAGCCTTAAATAGAACACTACAAAAATAGATTGAAGGGGTTAAGCCTTTACTTTAATTTCACTCATTATCAAACCAGCTTTTCTGAACAATACATTCTAATGATGATGTCTTTGGCGATGTCTTTGGGTGCCTTCTTTATATAAAACACTGTTGACATGCCCCTTTTTCAGCAATTGTATTTTAAAAACAAATTTCCCCACCAACATAAAGTTTAATGAAACGTTTTGTATCGGAGCTTCATATTGAAAAGGTATAACTGTATGCTACCTTGGGCTTTCATACTGCACCCAGTCAGTTTCACATGTCCAAGAATCTCCTATGCATGTAGTATGCTGTTAAAGATTAACAGCAACACAAATGACATTATAATAAAAAAGAAAGTACAAAATGAGTTATATTATGCCTATAAGCAACTAAGATGACAATAATACATCTAATGTGTGCCTTGTCTCCCATTTCCTCCTGTGATTTGCAAGCAGTCTTGACATCATTTGCCTGAAGAGACTTGTTTGAGGTGCCATGGATGTGTGCGGGTGTCACTAGATTCCAGGGCATCGTTTCCCCACGAGAGAGCCTGTCATAGCTTCAACAGTCATGACACATTTTCCAATGCACTATGAAGTTAACTACACTGGCATTAAAGGGGTACAAGCAGCTGATCTGAATGGTCTCAAGTCCTCGCTATTCCTGCAGGTAACAAATTTCATGTCCCAGGCACAGACCTGGGTCAAATACGTAATCGTTTTGGATTAAAATACTTGTCTATACTTTACAGAACTTGTCTGGTGTATTGGGACTGGTGGAATTTTCTCAAACTGCAAACCCTGCCTTTCTGGTGCTCTTGGTTGGCTCAATTGCACCAGTTAAGGTGAAATCGAGCACAGAAAAGTAATTGAATCCAAAACAATTACGTATTTGACACTGGTCTGCACAGGTGCACCACGAAGCGACTTATCGAATTGTGCTGGAATCCCCTTAATTCACCACTGACCTGCATTAGCACTAGCATCTTAGGCTATCTTATCCACAGGTACCCTTTTTGGGTGCAACAGGCTTCCATGTTAGTGGATACTGCTTTTACCAGCAGCTTGAGAGCCAGATATGCCAGCTAAATAATCTCACAACAGAGAAAGACAGGGATGGTTTGTCATATCCTCTTGTCTTCATCTTCTGTGGTGTTTTGTAGCAAGCGGTGTGATTTCTTGCTGTGCCTTTGCGGATTGTGACACACTTGTAATACACAGGGTATTGTTCTGACATTGTATTGTTGTCGACACTATAGAAAAATGACACCGTGGAATAGTTTGCCAGGACATGTAGCAGAGGCAAAAACACTGGGGGTTTTCAAGAGCAGGCTTGATACGGTGTGGGATACCATTTCGCTTTTAAGCAAACTAAACAATAGGTACGTCACACACCACGCGACACCCCTGGGAGGGAGATGTGGCACTTCCAGGTTGCTCTCCATGGTTTGCTGCATGGAGGGAGAGAGCTCTCGCACCAATACAAAATAAAGTCTTCGCCCTTCCCCCTCAGGGGTCCCAGGCAATAATGAAAAAAAAACTAAAAACAATTCAAATAACAAAGGTGAAAGAAAGTAAAACTGAGAAGCGAGATGAAAAGCTTTTTAGCAGGGTCTTCCTTCTCTCGCTCTGAACTGAAGGGTAAACAAACTTAAAAGATTCACCATAAAACTGTCTCTGCAAGTGTTCTCTCAGTCTCAGCCGTATACTGTGGGCTGACGAGCACACCTTTAAGCACCTGGGCTGATTAATGAATGTCAGCCCAGGAGACAATCAGATTCTCCACCGGACTGAATCTCACCATACCACTTTAGTGGTAGGAAATGGCCGAATGGCCTGTTTTCTTGTCATGTTTCGCTATGTTAAAGTCCAACTACGCTCATGATATTTGCATGTGATATACACTCAGTGAGCACTTTATTAGGTATTCATAAGACTTATTTTTTAGACTTCGACTGCTGTAGCCTATCCACTTAGAGTTATGATGTGTTGTGTGTTCAGAGCTCTTCTGCATACCACTGTTGTAGTGTGTGGTTATTTGCATTACTGTCACCTACCTGTCAGCTTCGACGAGTCTGGACCTTCTCTGACCTCTCTCATTAACAATGCATTTTTCCCGCAGAACTGCTGCTCACAAGATGTTTTTTTATTTTTCTCTGCAAACTCTGCAAAAGAGAAAAATCCCAGGAGATCATCAATTTCTGTGATGCTCAAACCACCCTGTCTGGCTACCTTATATATAAGAGTATATAAATATAAGGACACATATTTATCTTATGGAGTTTCTCACCTGCAGTTCAGTCACCCCTTGATAGAGCCATCTTGACAGTCGGTTCAGCCACTGCCCCTCCCCAGCAAGCTACATCAATTGCCACTAATTAATCACTGATAATGATGTCACACACATTTTGAGCTGAGCAGTAACTTTCCTTTTTTTCAAAGCAACGGAAGGCCCATCTTCGCATGAAAGTGTAGGAATATTACTTGCAGAGAAACTGCTGAAGACTAATCATAACAATTTGTTTTTACAGCAGCAGTGTACGGTATTGGAGTAAGAATAAAATAACAACTAGAAATGCAAGATTTCATTTTTTCATTAAATGTGATCACAATCAGTTGTTTAACCGTGTCTTCTGTCATTCTTTGGAGGTGCTCAGTGCAACTTGTCCATAGGAAGAGATGTATCTGTATGCTTGATGGAGTTTGTTGTAATAAATCATTTTTCCTTCTATGCAGTATTTGGATAATTCTTTTTCCTGGCTCAAAATTTCTTGAATATCAATGCGGAGCCTTGGTTGAAAAACCTGCAGTGTCTTTGGACTGCATGTTGTCAGTTAGTTGTCAACTTATTTGAATGATTTTTAACATATTACCCAAGACAAATGTTGTTCCTGTACATTGTTGATATCAGTCTCAACGTGCCATGAGCATTGTTTGATGCTATCCGTGACAGAGATGTAATTTACTGCATCAAGGCACACAGTGTCAGCAAGAATAACTTTAAAATCATATGCAACTGATTTTCCTTGGTAGAATTATTTTTTTTTGTTGCAAAAATTTACTCTGACTTTTTGGGATTTTAGATTCTGACCATGCTACATTCCTTCCTCTACCTGGTGTATTATGTAAAATCATTGCATGTATGAGGGCACAATTGTTCACAAACTGTATGGCTGTGACGATCCAATGCCTACAGTGGCCCATGGGGATTTAGATAGTTATGCTAGTTAAAATCATTTTCGGTCAAATGATCTAGGGTATGCAGGTTTTCGCTCACTCATTAATACATTCAATCAGAAAACATTTTTGCGGGTTGAACAATGTTTCCTCCCAAATGTGTGCACAGTTTTTTTCCCCCTTTCCTCTGTCCTGATCCTCCTTGACCTGCGTCCTATCAAGCAGATGGGTCCTCCCAGGTTTCCTGGAGGGGGTCACTCTCCGCTCCTCATCCCCTTCTCACAGGAGTCCCACAGGGCTCTGTCCTGGGGCCTCTGCTGTTGTCTCTTTACACAAAATCTCTTGGCTCACTGTTATGCTGATGATACTAAACTTTTCCTATCTTTCCCTCCCTCTGCCACACAGGTGATGAGGAAATATCTGTCTGCATCACCTGAAGATCTACCTCCAGAACTCTGTCACCGTTGATGGTACTACAGTGGCTGCCTCTTGCTCTGCTAAGAACCTGGGGGAGGTCCTGGATGACCAGCAGGAGCAAGTTGCAGCAACATCAAGGATGTTCATGGATGCAGATTCCTTCTGTACAATATCAGGAGGATTCGACCATACCTGACCACATAATTCAGGCAGCTACTCGTCCAGGCTATGGTAATCTTCTTATTAGATTACTGCAACTCCCTACTTACCGCCAGCCTATGCCATCCAGCCAGAATGCAGCAGTTCTCACATTTCATGCCCCACTCGGGTATGCTGCAGTCAACAAGATGGCCCCTCCCTACCTACAGGACATACTAATACTAATTCAGCCCTACGCACCTGCTCAACCACTCCGCTCTACTGCCACTTGCTCATCCTACCAGCCACGTGAATGGCTCTTGCTTATCCTGACCCATTTTTCGCTACTGTCTGAAGACCCAACTTTTCACACTGTACCTTGACTCCTTTGTGGGAGGCCCCTAATCTACTGTCACTTGTTTTTACACCTGTCTCCATCTTTAGCTCCTTGTATTTTGTACCTTAACCTAGTGGTTTCATGTTTCACTTGGCACTTCCGGAGATCTGCGGCAGATTTTCTGTTTTTTCCACAGTAATTACTTGTTTGCACAACCACCACCAGATAGCATATGTTAGTGCAGTAATCCACAGCAGTCTGATATGCTTACTGGTTCTGACAGTAGGGAGGCAGAGGTTCATCATGAGAAGCTTGCATTATCATGAAATAGCTGAAAAGCATGTTTCCGGAAGTAAATACAGTACCAAAATACTTGCCAGATGGAAGCAGACATTTGAATCATAGTTCTATTTTGTTTCTATTTATATACAACTCAGATAAAAAGTTTTAAACATGGATTTCTTTGTAAGGGGTGTAATTTCTGTTTGTTTTTCCCAGGATAACATGTACATAGCCTATATAAACCACCTGGTGAAATCACACTCAGTCACCAGTAATTAGCTCAGCTGTTGTAAGCAAGCTTCTTGTTGATGAACAAGCCATCTTTGTAATAACAGCATTGAAAAGGGAACATGTTTTTTCATGAGCGCCTCCAACTTAGTCATGAATCTCTTACCTCCAGTGATTAATGGACCTTCCAGCGTGCAGCGAACCCTGTGGATACAGTATTGCGCTCTCAGATTCACATTTTTAAGTGCTCTTGGCTGTGCTGAAAATATAATAAACTGTATATGTCCTCTCGTTTCATACATTAATGCAGCTAGCAAGCTGGGTTTTTGACAAATCCCTTGGCTAACCAGCATGTTGCTTGCTAACTGTATTGGAGTCTTTAGTAGGCTGTATAAGGAGCCTTTAGTAGGCTACAATTACGATTGGTATCATGTTCTACGATAACGAACTACAATTCTATGAGCTTGCACTAACCTTATTGTTTCTTAGTAGACCTACGTCCTCAATATTTATTTGAACAACATTCGCCTAATACACATTGTTTGGAGAATGAGGTTGTGTAATTGTTTGATAACAAGAAGGTACGATTTGGGGAACTGATGGAAATATAGTGCTACAGTTTTTAGATTGTGCCAGTGGAGTGTGTATATTGGTTTGTTTGTTTCTGCAATATAGATACACAAACCCTTTCTTTTTTATTTAACATACAAGAAACCAGGCTATGGTTTTCTTGAACAGGGGACATGTGTCAACTAGTGGTGGTTCTGTGAAAAGCAAACCCTAAACCACTGTGGATGATGGCAATCTTGCTACAAATTACTTCTCTGTCTGTTACAGGACGAAATGCAATGCCACTGCCCCTACTGTCGGAACCTCGCAATACTTACTCCAGAAGCCAACCGCCAAATAAAACACAAAACCTTTGAATTTGTATTTTTCTGTACTGTAGTTCCTGACGTTGTAGATGTCTCAGTATGTTAGTATACCATAGTATGGTATAGATTTAGCCTATCTATGGATGCACTAGTCTTACAACCGATCATATGTGAACTGTACATTATCCGAGCACCTTGATTTTTTTTGTTTTTTTGTACATTGCTTAGGATAAAAACGTCTGCTAAATAAGATGTAATGTAATGCAACGGCTTTTGAAGTATGTTTGCTCCCGTTTCGTGGGTGTGTCGTGGGTGTAGCCCAAATCAATAATGATGTAGGCCTATGCTTTAAAGACTGGAGAATGTACATAATTGCTTTCTCAGATGCCATAGGAGCACATCGTACCCACGTCACTCAGTCCGCCAACAGTTTTCAATAGGATGTTCAAAACTCCGCTATTTCTATTTAAATAAACTTTTTGCTACGTTTTTGCCGGGGCTGAACCTATGAATACACCAGGTGATTTCACTAATTAACAAACCTTCAACCAGAGCAGAGGGAACTCATTAGTGAAATCAGCTGGTGTCGTGATTGGTTGGAATGGTAATACCGAGGGTATAGTCATAGAGTAAATGTGGTATATTTGTATGTTTTTTCATATTGAATGAGTGTTTTCAATATGTTAATATATAGTTATTTATTCATTATTTCTCCTCTGGAAATGGCCCAATTTGTAATGACATTGAGGGTCACAAATGACAAATATTTTGACTGCAAGTCACTTGCCTTGGAGATGGAACTGGTGGTAATTACAAAGTTGAAAAATGTCTTATTTTTCTGATGTATATTTAGGCCTGCTTTGACCAGCCTTAAATGTCACCATGTATCTTTATTTATGTCTTTGTTTTTACCAAAGCCCAATTTCTTCAAGGGCTGGAAAGAGTTCACCATTAATATAAAAGCAGTTTGGTGGTCTAATTCCCTTATTTTCATTTTGAAGACGGCGGTCACAAGGCTATATTCATAATTTATTTTCTTTTTGTTTACCCAGTCACCCCCTTTTGCATGTGTGTGAATGTGTGTGCTTGTCCCCTTCTGTTTATGCTTTTGTTTTATCCATTTGGTCTATATTTAAATTGTGTTTCTCACGAAAGAACCCTCTCGACCACATGTGTCGAACTCCGCTCTTGGAGGGCTATGGTGTCTGCCCGTTTTTAGAGTTTAGACCAGGGATGGGCAAGGAAGGCTGTATCTTTTGACTTGCAATAGCAAATATGCATGTTTTCAGAGAGTGTATCTTTGACTACGGAAATGGAAATGCCTACAAATACACTCAGTGAGCAATTTATTCGGTAGACCCGTACACCAGCTTGTTAATGCAACTATTGAATCAGCCAATCATGTGGCAGCAACTAATTGCATAAATGCATGCAGACGTGGTCAAGAGGTCCAGCTGTTGTTCAAACCAAATGTCAGAATAGGGAAGAAATGTGACTTTCACCATGGAATGATTGTTGGTGCCAGACAGGGTGGTTTGAGTATCTCATAAACTGTGTTAATAAGAGATGTCAGAGGAGAATTTCCAGTCTTGTGGAAGCCAGGAAGGTGCCAGTAATGTAAATAACCACATATTATAACAGTAGTATGGAGAAGAGTATCTCTGAACACACAATGCGTCAAACCTCTAAGTGGATTGGCTACAGCCGCAGAAGACCAATAAGTCTAAAAAATATGTCTAATAAATAGGTAATAAAGTGCTTACTGTGTATAACTTACATCAGTAGATCCTTCTCCTTCAGATGAACAACTTTGCCTGAAGAAATGTCTGGAATAATTTTGATTATCCGCCATTTAGAATTTTTTCCAAAAAATTTAACCAAATTTGTCAAAGAGCAAAACTGAAGTAACCCGGGAAAAAGTAATCTTTTTTGATGCAGCAAACTGTCCATGACATGTAAATCAATTGTTATGGGCATGGCCATTTTTTATAAAACAGCCGTAACTCATGATTGCTTTGTTCAATCATCACAAAACTTAGTGAGTATCATGAGGTCTTGACTTGTTCCTGCCAAATAAAATTTGTCGCTAGAAACAGGGTTTGGCTATGATCAATAGAAAATGTTAATAACTTCAGTAGATTGTACTCCTTTCCTCAAGAAACAACATCAGCAACCATTTAGATTTTTTTCCACAATTTTCTTTTGCTTCTTCAAATTTCATCTTATCTTCACCAAATTTGACACAGAGCATGCTGGGAGTAACCTAGATAATGCTGATGCTGCAAAGCATTTGTCTATGACATGAAATGGCTGTAACCTGTATAATAGAAAAAGCAAAGCCATTCATATGATTTTGAATCGGCTTTGTATCCCTTTTAAAAAGAGAATAATACAAAAATTCATGCACTATCATTGTCCCTGCCTTTGGCATTCACATTCAGTATATTTAGACTGGCATGGCCTAGTTTAGTCCATTTCCAAAGAACTGTACGGATCTGACTCCCTAGTCATGGTGCTGAACCTGCGAATGCAGGATACATTACTGTGTCTAGGGCATCTTGTTCTCATGAGATTGCTTTACTGCTAAGTTCAGCAATACAGACATTTGAGCAGAACCACGCTTATTGTCATCGACACAAAGTGTGAAATCATTGTTCATGCAATAAAATTAGCAGATAATAAAAGAAGAAGAGGGAAAAACTATCTACAAAATGTCCTGAAGTGGTTTTATTAGATTCTATAGAGATAAATGTAAGGGCAATACCCCAGCAGGATCAACAGTACAAGCTACGTGTAGAAGCAGTCTGGAAGCACATTTAGCTCATTTCAGTCTTTAAATTTGGACTTTGGAAATTTGTGGTAATGCTGATTATATTAAACTGTTTGTATGTTTCTTTGCATCACTGTTGACCCGGATAAACATAGATATAGCCAATATTTAGCAATATTCGACAGAAGCCACTTCAAAAATGGCCAGAATTTCCCACAAGGTCACGATGTCCAACAGAACTAAACTTATCTCTGGGGTGGGTGTACGCTAAACTGACACACAACACAGTACAGTACAGCGTAGCCCATTGTGTTACATAGATAAGGAAAACTAGTAACCTAGCAGAGTAGATACCTACGCTAGTACGCCATGGATATATGGAGCATGTACGGTATCCCAGCATCTAGGTCTAAACACAGTAAGAAACAAAAACTTAAATGATATTTGGTGGCAAAATAAAACGCTACATTTGGCTCGGGATAAAACACAGATCATTTTGGGTCAAACTAAATCCCACTACTTTTGGTGGATTTACAAATGTGACACTGGCATTACGAGGGAGAAGCAGATATGGTGCATTTGAAATAAATGGTCTGGGACCGTGTTCTGAGAGGTGTTATGAGGAGATGGAAGAGGCTGAGGGTAGAGGGGGGGAAGGGGGGGTTCTTCACGCAGAGGGGCCAGGATGAAAACAGTACGGGGGCGGGGGTGTGATTCTTCACTGGGAGGGCCTGGAGTACTTTGGGGAACTTTGCATTCATTGCTAGGTTAGGGTTATAGATCTGACTTATTGAGCAGCGCTTTTCTCTCTCCCCCCGAACACCCCCCCCCCCCCCCGCCCCCACCCCCCCGAGTTTTCTCAAATCAAATTGACGCTCTCTCGGGCCCAAAACCCCAGGAACTAAGGTTCCTGGAGACCCACGATGCATATTTCATGCTACATTAACCTCTGGTACATCAATATTTTAATTCCCTCACCCCCGCCGAAGGAAAGTGTTTCTAGATGCATGCCACTTTTGCTGATTCCAGCTCATTTATTCTTCATTTGTCCTAATAAAGGGCCAACAGGAGCCTTTTATAGATTTGTGGTAATGTGAAGAAGCAACCTGGAAGGACTAGAAACCTGGTACTTTTCACTCTCTTCCTGCACCAAAAGGAAAGACGGTGTTCTGAAACCCTTTCTGCCCACACAGTGACAGTGTCCCATTTTAACACATACACTCTCACTTGTCTTCAGAGGGGAGTCCTTTCTAGTTACAGGGCAGTCCATATGTATTTGGACAGTTGGCATACTTTCCAGCCATCCAATCACTATCGGTCCTTTAAAATGTAACCTGAGCATTACATCTCCCTTAACAGACGGATGTGACCTGCGCGTTACATCTCCCTTAACAGATGGATGTGACCTGCACATTACATCTCCCTTAACAGACAGATGTGACCTGTGTGTTACATCTCCCTTAACAGACAGATGTGACCTGTGTGTTTCATCTCCCTTAACAGACAGATGTGATCTGTGCATTACATCTCCCTTAACAGATGGATGTGACCTGTGTGTTACATCTCCCTTAACAGACGGATGTGACGCCAGCGTTATATTTGATCATATGACCGCTTTTTCAAGACACATGAAATGCATTGTGATTCCTAGGCCTTTCTATGGGTTTCTATAGGGTGCCTTAGTCCATAATGGGTTAATGGCATTGCAGTTGAGCTGTTTGGCAGTAGGCAACTCAGAGACAGCCATTAGAAAAAGCACATAGAGTATCCCAGCATAATTTGCATTCACTGGCAATCAGTTCTGACCAGCACTTGGATATTATTTTGACATTTTGTCTCCGTTAGATTCGGTTTCTGTATATTCCCCTCAAATGCAAGCCGTCAGGGCTACAGCTCGGACGAACATCAGAAGGACGTTCACAAATTCCCAGATTCTAAATTGATGAAAGGACTGTTATAATCAGCTAAACAGCATATCTGGGTTCTTTTTTTAGCAACAGCCGAAAAGCCTGACTTGCTTGTATGCCTGCCTCAGAAAATGTGTCTGAAGTCTCTGACAGGTGCGAATGCACAGCTTGTGGTGCGTATGAATATATGATGGAGAAATGAGGCATGCCTTCATTTGCATAAACATTTGGGCTAACATTTTCCTTTGCGCCCTGCGCATGTCCACTCCCTGCCGTTGAGTCATTTGTGTCTCTTTATTCCTGGCTTGTTCAACTGGGTCAGAACGTGGCAATGTCACATGCTTTTCAACTTATGCATCCTCACAAGGCTGGACGATGCTGCATTTCACATGCACGCACACACACACACACGCACACAAACACACACTTGGGTCAATAGTCGGCGCACACTAGGCATTTGTGTACTTTAGCAATAAACAAGTATATAAGCCCACAGACATTCCTGAATACTAAACAAGTGTACTAGCTAATGTTCAGGTGTAAGAGTATAGGATTAGTCCAGCAAAATAAATTTGATTCTATTGCAATAGATTTCACTTTTCTAAAGGCAAGTTACTGACACACACAATTGCATATATAGATAAAAGCTTTAGTCATTTGTGTGCTGAAATGCCCTGTGGTCTGTAATCAAATACTGACCAAGTCAGTACCAACTGACCCACAGCATCATTCAGTGAGTGAGGGCTTTGGTCATTAGCATTTGCCATTGTGTCAACACTCAAGGGCATTTGCCTGAACCACAGTCTTCTTCTGATATAGTGACTGCACAGACCAGCTGAGAGACTGGAGGCCTGTAGCGTAGTGGTTAAGGTACATGCCTGGGACCCGCAAGGTCGGTGGTTCGATCCCCGGTGTAGCCACAATAAGGTCCGCACAGCCGTTGGGCCTTTGAGCAAGGCCCTTAACCCTGCATTGCACCAGGGGAGGATTGTCTCCTGCTTAGTCTAATCGACTGTACGTTGCTCTGGATACGAGCGTCTGCCGAATGCCATTAATGTAATGACTGAAACAAAATGGCAGCTGGTAGCAGATGACCACTTCCCAAACAACATTGATGGGAAGACGCAACTGCAGGAAAATCTGATAATTCAATTCCATTTTATTTGTACTGTGCTTTTTACAGAGACACTGTCACAAAGACACTTTGTACAAACAGGAAATAGGAAAAATAATGATGTGAATAATGTGGATCTTATCATGGCTACACCGGAGATTGAAACACTAACCGTCTGGGTCCCAGTCATGTACCTTAGCCACTAGGCAACAGGCTAAAAAAAGAAAGAAAACAGTACCTGTTATATTAATACTGTGCCACCAGCAATATTGTCATCCTATCTGTAAGTAAAACTCACCGAGCCTATCATGGGCACTATGAATCGCTTTATCTTTTTCAAGGCAATTGTTCCCTTTATTGCCAGAAACTGCAACTTTGCCATTAAAGTCAAGTAAGTTCCATCTGTTAGCTCCCGTGACAACGTGAAGAAAGAGGGAAGTTCAGACGGCATTTATATTTATAGAAGCTATCGGCGCGAAATAGATGCAATGGAGCGGATGCATATCGCTAAACCTTATTACATGTGAGAAATGGAATACGCTAGTTTTCCTCCTGCTTGTACATTGCTGGGTTATTACACTACTCCATCTAATACTGAACGCTGTGCATCAGGGCAGAGGGGGTGTACAATTGTCTGGTATGATGCAGTAGTATATTGATTACAAAGCCCCCTTTTTGGTTACAGCCAATGGAACAATTAATCTACTATTTTAAGTAATATCATAAAATCAATAAGAAATTCAAATGACAACAGGAAAATAATGCACGTATCTTTTTTAGGGATAGTAATGCAAATGATAATCACAAGGGAGTTGTGTCGATGCGAAAGACAAAGGGCATGTCGGCCTCCCTCATGTCCTCCATTTTCCAGGCTCTGAATTGTACATGGAAAAACGCAGTAGGGGAGACTGGGGTACAAATTAACACGGGGCATGTTGCTTTTGTGCAAGAATGATGGATTTGTTTTCACTAATGTATAATAGTGTAAGTGGGTGGATGATTTGAAAATGTCATCAAGAGTTATTAAGAAATCTGTGTTTTCGCAACATGAAAGTTATGTTTTCTCAGCAAGGTATAGTTTTGGCATATGTCACTAGCAAGCAGAAACTGCGAGCCATGCAGGAGTACAACTAGCGCAGCCGGGGCACGTTGGAACGCTGTGTTCCAACATGCCCCTGCAGCAGCTACAATAACTTTTAATGTAACGTTATATATTCAATGTAAACATGCACTTATGTAGCACTTGCTCTTATGAATTTCTTCCCAGATATTAATCATGTGCGGTTGGTACAGATAACATGAAAAATGTAAACGGTAGGAAATTCACAAACTTTTTCGTTTTTGATGCGGTTTAAACTTGCCCCAGAATTGTTTCAACTTGCACCGTAGCCAGGGCACGTTGGAACAATTTCACTGCCGCTGCTTTCGACTGAACTGTAACTGCCAGGAATGTCCTAGAACTGATGTCCTACCAAGGGTCTATAGTCATAGTAAAGACACAACCCAAAACCCTGGTTGTTCCCCAGTCTCCCCCTACTGTAGCAGAATTCTAATGCAGGTATTCCATCTGCAGAAAGTACAATGTTTACAAAGTGCAAAGGAGGTAGGAAAAATATATTCATTTTAATCTCATATTGATTGAACTCATCACACCACAGAAAATTTGTCAAGTTTCAATACCAATGCCTCAAATTGTAGGGACTGGATTGGCAACACTAGTCAGTTTGTCAAATCATAACAGGGTGTCCTCTTAGAGATCACTCATGTTCTGCTGAAAAGTTGCCTCATTTATCAGAGCAGAGAAACAGTTATCATGATCCTGGCTTTCTGTCTAGAATTTCTGAGGTTTGAATTATCATGCACTTGTACAGGGTAAGTATTCTGAATTGATTTTTTTAAAATATACAATGGCAAAGAAATTATTCTCATGGCATGTGTGAGAGATAACGACTTGGTGTGATGCATTGCCTTGCTTAAAAAAGCATTTATATATACTTATAGCAATATACTTCCATAGTTTGAATAAGCAATGTAACATGACCTTTATTAATACTTACACTTTCTATATATTACACCATTTTGAAAATCACAATTCTTTTAAAAAGTAATGTGAGTTGATATAGAATTATTGCTACAGTAATCGTTTCATGACTCTTACACCACATGAGCTTATTATGCCCACTGTATTTGAATAAATGGCTTCCTTAGTGCTGGTATAAGAGTACCTAGTTGTGATTCGAGGCTTTTGATTGGAGTGTATTAGCATTGTCAACAGTTGTGCCAGTGAAAGTCAAGGAAGCCATTATGAAAAATAAGGCTGAAAGATATGAAGGAAATCAGCCAGAGACATACTATAGGCCAGGTAATATGCTTACAAAACTGTTTGGAACATAATTAAGAAGAAAGCAGGTACTGGTGAGCACGGTAATCTCAAAGGGACTGGTAGGCCAAGGAACTTGATGACTGAAGAATTCTTGCAAAAATTAAGAACACCTGTCTGACAGAGCAGAAACACTCTTCATGAGCCAGGTGTGGATGTGTCAGTAGTTGTCTGCAGAACATTCTACAAACAGAACTACAGAGGCTATTCTGCAAGATGTGAACCACTAGTTAGCTGCAAAACCAGGATGGCCTAGTTATAGTTGGCTAAGAAGTACCTAAAAGCACCTGAGGAGTTGTGGAAAAAGGTATTGTGGACAGATGTCACTTGTATCACAGTGATGGCAAGAGCAAAGTATGGAGGCCAAAAGAACTGCCCAAGATCCAAAGCACCCCCTATCTGTGAAATGTGGTGAGTGTGCTATAGTTTTGCTACCACAGGTGCTGGCTCGCTTGTCTTCATTGATAATGAAACTGGTCATGACAACAGCAGAATAAATTGTGAAGTGTACAGATGCAACGTATCTGCTCATGTGAAGTGTTTGATTACAAATCTAAAATTGTCGAACACAGAATCAAATAAAGAAAAACAAGCCAGCAGACCACGTGTCTCCCTCGGGAATAGGGTTGGGGAATCTGACCCTCGGGTTCTTTGCCACTACTGTTATAGTGATCTGCAGATGGGGTGGAGGATATAAAGCAAGGGAAGACTAGCCTACCTTAAATTTCACATGGCTGACTCGTGACTTCAAGAAAGATGTATGTGTTAAGAAACCTCCTGCTAAAATGGTTGAGTAACTAAGCCTTGTCATCACTCATTTTAAGGGATGTTGGGCCAAAAGAAATGACCTTGTATTTGTCATCTGTAAATGGATCATTGAGAGTACACTTAGAGTTACTGCACTGCCAGATCCTCACATTACCCACAAATATCACTATATGCACAGTATACAACTATTTATGAACTTGCTCCTGCAAGTTCCCTTATACACAATAAACTGCACTTAATATTCATGATATATTGTTCAATTCAACCTAAAGCACTACCTCACAACCACAGACGGCACTTAATGATTCAATTTAGTGAACCATGACTTTGCTTCTTGGGATTTACATCTCATTGGCAGTGTGTTATATAACGGCCATTTGCATGTGTACTTAGTCATGCATAGTTGTAACATGTGATTCAAGCCATTAATCACAGAATAAAGGCAAGCAATCTAAATTTAATTATCACGTCTGTGAGGATAGCTGGGAAAACAGCTATACCACCTAAGTCTGCTCAGGCTCTGTCTGGCAACCAACCAAGCAATGTGTTCAGCTGAGTCAAACTGGAATCTCAGCCAAACATCAGAAGATAAACAGCCACACTCATGGACTGTTTCTTTTCCAGTGTGGACACTGTTATTTGGGGTGGGTGTTCAAAAATTCAAACCAGTGAACTTCAGAGTGGTGGTGAAAAATGTGGGAGTGTGGGGAAAGGGCGTGGTTTGTAGATGGGGGGTAGGGGTGGGACATTGCTGCAGTATCATGCTCTAATGCTCTATGAAAAAACCTGAGCAAGCTTTGCATTAGATAGTTGCATTAGACCTGGCCCCATTTCATGACTTGCGAAATCTAAGAACAAAGGACGCTCACTATTGCTCTCATCCTATCCTGTAAACAGCCGATCATATTACTGCTACCTTGCCTGATAGTGTAATGCGATGTTAAATTCAATACATAATTCAAGCTACTCTCAACTATCACAAAGCCGGAGTCATAGATCTGGTGCAGAATAGCCAGGAAACTGGCCCCATTCTGTCAACTTCTCTGAAGATACATTGCCCTCACAAGCAGCACGGTTTTTACGAGGGACGAGCGATGACAAATGATCACAATTTCCCATGGGTTTTGTGAGGCTACCATATAATACCCTGGTTAAAAACCATGTACAGTGGTGTGCAATAATTTGGGCACCCCTGGTCAAAAAGCCTTTTACAATTAAGATCTAAGCGAACAGGAGCAAACCTGGCCTCTAAATGGTACAGCATTAAACATGACACATTTCTTCAGATTTTAAAGCAAGATAACTTTTTATTTGATTTTTTTTACAAAAAAAAGGAAAAAGGCCCTATGCAACAGTTTGGGAACCCTGTCAGTTAGTACTTTGTAACTCCTTCTCAGGCAACTATAATAACTTGCAAATGCTTCCTGTAGCCAGCTAAGAGTCTTTCAATTCTTATATTGAATATTATGTGCCCTCCTTGCATGTACGGCATTTTTTAAATCTCTCCACAGATTATTCAATAATCCATCTTTCCTGGAGGTACTTCATGGTTGATTTTTAGGTATGCTTTGGATTATTGTCTTGCTGTAATACCCAACCTCTCTTCAGCTTCAATGTCTGGACTAACCTTCGAACATTAGCTGGTAGAATTTCTTGATATTTGGTGGAATCCATTCTTCCTTTTATAATTGTATAATTTAAACAGTGAAAAATGTAAATAAAAAGCAATCTTGCTTTAAAATTTATAGAAAGGTCTCATGATTAGAACTCCATTCAGAGTTCAGGTTTGCTTTCTATCACATACGGATTCCTTGTAACAGATAGACCAGGGGTGCCAAAATTTTTGCTCTGCTCCCCACTGTATTTTATTTTGATATTACAAACAGTATATCATATTATAGCTTTTGATTGTAAGTGTATTTTGTCTTGTGCAGTGTGCGTTAATGCACATTCATAATTTAATTTACCTCTATTTTTGGGAGTAACATGAATTCTTCGGTGCAATATTGTGGTGTATTTCAGCACTGAAGTAGATTGCTTGGTAATTTGGTGAATAACTTTCTACGTGCATTGAAGACTAGCAAGAAAATAGCTTCCTTGTCATTATCAAAGGAGTATCTTCCTTTGATATTCCAGAGAAGATTATTCGATTTTTAATGAGTTCCAACGTATTCACACCAACAAACGACAGCAGGCCTGTTAATTGAACACTGAATAAGTGTGCACTCCTAATTAACAGGCTATTCAAAGTTTCTGTTTATCTTTAAATTACTTGCAAATTCAATTTTAATTTTAATTCTGTAACAAGATGTACCTGAGGTTTTACCTATTTTGTACTTTGTTTTTGTATCCATATCCTCTAATTTGCCCAGACAGACTTTGTTTACAGTGTAAGGGATCCATAATGGCCCAATTAGTTTTACTTGTTTTGAACACACATTGCTATTCAGTTGTTCATGCCATTTTCTAGACTATAACTTTAAAAAAACGGCCACAGGTATGCTTTGTTTTGTCATTTCCCCCACAAGATTTAGGCATGATTTTCTCCTTTAGTTATTCCCAAAAGTTTCATATTTATTTATTCAACAATTAAATTCTGAATATTTTCTTCTAGGGTATGATGTCCCTGAGCCCCCCTTCAGGGACTAAGACTCTGATCTTAAGCAACACTTGTTTTTTTCCGCTAGTTTTTGTTTTCCTCCTTAAAATCAGCAACCGGTTCAGACTCAAGTAACTTGGTGACCTGAGTTAGCTGTGTAAACAGTTGCTTTAACTGATCAACAACAATCATCATGCAACAAGTATGGACGAGACAAATACATTTACGCTACGGTGTTTTTGGACCGCATCCAGCAGTTTGGGGCAAATCTTCCCCATTCGGCCCCGGCAGACAGTGTTTGGTTCTGCTAAAAATGTAAACACACCTTACCTTATTTTTGCACCCTGACCCAGGGAGAAGTATGTTTGTTATGAAAGTGCTAATTGCACAGGCAGATATGTTCAGCCAATAGATGACACAAACTCAATTCTATGACCCACTTCAAGCATTTGAACAATGAAGCAGTTTCAGTGTTAAGGCTGCAACACTGCAAAGTTGACCATCTTGTTTACATTTTGTGGTTTCACTTCTAATTATAATAATTTGTTATTTAGCTGAAGCTTTTATCCAGAGCAAATTACAATTGATTAGACTAAGCAGGGGTCAACCCCCCCTTCAGTAATATGGGGTTAAGGGCCTTGTTCACATCTGTGCAGATCTTATCATTGGCTACAACGGGGCTTGAACCAGTGGACCTAACCCATTTGGCAATTAAGCAACCCATTGTGCTTATAGCAAGCCAAATGTCAGCAACACTGAATTCAGATAAGATTAATTTATAATAAGATTTTAATCTTATATTGTATTATATTTTTATTGGGTAAGAAATTAAGAATGTTACAATTGTGACGGCTCTCCCCTAAGATAATGCTGGTAATACTGTAATAGTTAATGTTTTTAATGTACTATAGCCTAATGTCACCATCTTCATCACACTGTTGGCAACTCAACTGCTGCAAGAAAGAGTGCCTATTTGTTAAGGGTTATTTCAAAAGTGAGCCTTTTGCAGTCATACTGCTCAAAGTAGTTTAGTAGCTAAGGTTA
Source organism: Conger conger (assembly GCF_963514075.1). Lineage (NCBI taxonomy): Eukaryota > Metazoa > Chordata > Actinopteri > Anguilliformes > Congridae > Conger > Conger conger. The sequence goes on along the minus strand of NC_083772.1, from coordinate 37,769,676 downwards.
GCGGGTGTTAATGTTTACCTATATTATATTGTTTGCATTTTTGCTTGTATGTAGATTCCAACAAATATATGCCTATGTTTATTTTCTTTAAACTTTAATACCATGTGTTTGCACTAACCTTTGGGAAATAATATAAATGTGACACAACAGTACGCAGTTCCGATCACTACAATAATCTACTGTTGGCTAGAATTGACGAGAAATGAGATCTGTGCATGAGACAGCGCTCTGCTCAATCGATCGGAGAGCAAAACAGGAAATGGGTCAACCCTTTGTAAGAATTTTGGGCCCCCTGGAAGGTTAATGCACTGGGCCTCAACCTATCATAACTGTACTCATTTCATTATCTCAACCCTACTCAATCTTTCACAAGATTATGTGCACATTTCCATATTAATAATAATGTGTCTCCTCTGCAACCATAAGTTAGCTAGTGATTTATTTTGCAAATATAAATGCACAGACCGTTAGAACCAGGACCTGATACAGAGAAACGCCTTCAGAAAAACAATAAAGAGAAAATTATTTGTTACTTTTTAAAATGATGATTACTAAGGCCCAGACCCAGGTGATTTACCTGTGGGTCAGTTGAGTATAATTTCAGGGCTGAACCTTTTATTCTGAAGTAATTCCTTGACTTCCAAAGTGACTGCAGTGGCTGTTCTGTCTGGTGTTAACAACCATAGGTTTCTCTGAACAGTTGTCCAAGGGTTTCAGAATGAAGATGGCTCATTTCCACCAAGAAGGAAAAGGTTAAAAAACTTACATTAATGGAATTTGGCAGATGGTCTTATCCAGAGCGACGTATAACAAAGTGCAAAGTGCATACCCATAACTGGGGATAAGTGCGCTGAAAGACCCTAGAGGCAAGTACAATTTGAACTGCCACCTGCACAACAAAGATAAGGACCAGGGCCTTTGGGCCCAGATTATTTTTATTTTTATTTTCTTATTGTAATAACGCAACACACAAATGTATGAACAAACCGCTTACCTAGCCACTAATTGTAAAAGGCTTTTTGACCAGGGATGCCCAGATTTTTGCACACCACTGTAACCAAGCAGACCAATATATAGGTACGCTAAATTATTATTTTCCTTAACCTGTGTGAAAAGTATAAAAGCTCCCATATTTAGTCATTTTGGGCCCTTAAACTCCAGGGTTCCCCATGTGAAAAAATTGCTTGCTGAAGCATACTTGAAGTATATCATTTTATACTTCAGTGTACTTGATGCATAATTGAAGTTTATACAAAGTATGTTGAGTATACTATTTATTAACATGGGTATGGAAACACAACAGAGCCTTTTTGAACCCTTTCTTCTGAGAGAGAAAGTCATCACTCATGTCCTCCAGTGCTGCAGCTCCGGGGTACCTCAGTCCAGGAGGGCCGCAGCGTCTGCCGCTGTTTGTGCTTCCTTTGAATCAGTAGCCACGAAAGGCTTTGAGAATAAGGTGTGTGGATTCTTTACTGAACCAAAGACAAAACTGAATCCCAGGTACTGAAGCAGATATGGCCCTCAGGACTGGATTCTTGACACTTGTGCTGTAGCTCCCATAGGCTTAGATTGGATCTGAGATACATTTTTCTGTTTTAATGGAGAGCAGATAAAAGATTCAAGATTCATGATTCAAGATTTGCATTTTGTATATGCAGTACAAAGGAAATCTTACCTGCCCTGTGCAGTCAGTTGCATAGTTCAGGCGGACAACAGTAAAAAGTAATATATACAGTACATAAGTACATAAACAGCAATAAATATTGAGATGATAGTGTACAATAGTCCAGCAGAGCTATAAAGTGTTGAGAGAGGGATGCTGCAATTGTTCGTGCATCACAGGCTCTAAGGGATTGGACATTAAGAAAACTGCACGATGCTTTCATTCACCGCTGAATTTCGGCTTGACGTTTAATGTCACTGCTTGTGTATGACAAACAAAAAATACGGCCAGTCACAGAGTAATATCATGGTTGAATATATTACTTAATGGTTTGAGATCTTTTGAAGTTTGTAAAAGTGGTTTCGTAGTTGATGGTGTTTCAAGTACAATGCAGAGCTGTATTTGTTTCTTAGATTATTTCTTCAGATTTGCTATTCTACATGTACTGTATGAATTTTGAAAATTTGTATATGAGAATTGGCATGCTGAATTTATGAAGCCCACAGTCCACCATCAACAGTCCATCATACTCTGAGAAATAGTAATAGACTATTATGTTTTATTATGTGCTATTCTGTTATTTGTCCAAGAAAGATATTACTGGAGGATAGATCATGGTTGGGAACAGCTACCCACAATTACTGTGTATTTCAGGTCTGTTCATATCTGTAAAACCACCAGTGAAAGGTAATGGTGTCTGGGAATATTTATTAAACATGCACAATGATGTTTTATATATTATATCAAAGCATGCTGTATCTGGCTACATACATATTATACTGCGATATACTAGGGGTTATAATAGAGGGCACAACATATACATGCAAATTGTAACCTAATGACAACCTAATGAGATTTAGTGAAGACTCCAACAAGATCTTCTTGTAATATGGTTCTGCATACCATTCAGACATTTGAAAACCAAGTGTAAACAATGTTGATTAGTGACAGCTATGTCACTAATGACCATCTCTGTCAGCAGACCAAAATTGTATTTCACGCTGAAAAGCCTTTGTTGAACATTCCTGAAGAACAAAGCAAATTAACAAGCTTACAAGATTTATCATGCTTTTTTTTTAGTAAAGTACCTTAGGCAACACATTCATAATGTATGATAATGATAGCCTTATTTGTATTTTTATTATATTGTTTGTATTTTAATTTGATTATGCTAACCTTTGTCATAACCTTATTTGAATTGTAATTATTTTGTTTGTATTTCAATTATATTATCATATCCTTTGCACTCTCTCTCACACACAAACACACACACACACCCATATGCACGCACACCACCCTTATTGCTCTCCAAGTTTGGGATTGACTGGGAAGATTGCCATCTGAGTAACAGCCACCCACAAAATAGGACAACTAAAGTGTGGACTGCCTACAAAACCAGTGGAGTTTTATTATTACATATAAAAGCAGAAATAAGCTTATGTACATCGCAATTGGGCCTGGGACATAACACTGGAGTGAAGAGATTCGTCTGAGCAGAAACTGTTCCAGTTCTGTTCCAACTGCCGTAACTCTAAACCAAATAAAAGGCCAAGAAGTTTAGATATCGCACATTAAAACCAAAGCAAACATCATGTAACACGCACGCATTCTGACATCCACACCTTCAGGCAGGGGCACAGCTTATGTAGAGACAGGTGCAAACAATCAGCGCATCATCAAAGCAGGTCTCCAAATCAACGGGGAGAAAGCAGAGAGTTCCACAGGATTAACAGCAGGGGGCAGAACATCTTCTACGTAACAGGTAAACTTGTTACATAAGTTGACCAGTTCTAAGTTACATAAGTGAGATTTTAAACAAGTTTTTTTAAGAAGTCAGTCAGGGGACCTGCAAAAAATCTGGCAGATAATTACATCCAGAGCCCTTGCAGTCTTGTTGTAAAATGTGCAACAGTGCTGTAAGAGTATATGCAACATTTCCCAACTACAGACTAAGACTAGGCACAATTTGACATCATTGCAAGAGCAATTGATTATTGCCATATCACCTAAGCCTACAGAAAAATGTGCAGTGTACTAAACCATGCACACACTAACAGTTTATGTGATAAGAGATGGACCTCTTATGTAAGCACAGTTCTCTCTTTGTAACAAAAGGCCAAGGGATTACTACCGATATATCAATTACACAAGCTCCCAATTACAGGCATTCCCAACCATGTTAATTAGACATGTCTTATTGGTTCCATACTTTTCTTATTTAGGTTTATTTTTCGAATACTCAGTACTAGGTAATCTTGTTATTAGTAATTGCTTCCATTTTTTTCCAGAATTTCTGATTAATGGGGCTATTTTTCTTAAGCAGATATCCAGATTTATGTTCCCAGTAAACAAGGAGAATAAATGAAGATTTAAAATGTGTCATCATATGATAGTTGTTTTTCAACCCGCATTATAAAACAGGAATGCATTAGAATAATTACACAGAGGCACCACGCTTGAAGTAAACTGTCCTAATTTTACGAATCACTAGGCTTTCCTCGATGGCTCATATTTATCATAATCACATTGCTTGTTCGCCTAGCCTTTGACATGCTACTCATGTTTATTCACCGGCTGACATTTCTGGTGGGAACATGCAATAATGTCAGGGTGATTTCAATATGCATACCTCCGAATGAGATCATTCACAAATGGTGCAGATCTACATACAAGCCACGGCCATTTTGTGGCTGCCTCCTAGCGTAGTGTGAGTCTGATTGAGCTTCATCAACCTCCACAGTCTCAGGTGCAGCAGCCGACCACAGTGGTAAGATGACGCGCTGCTTTCATTTCAGAGATTGCAAAGTGAGGTGCTTAACCCTCATAATTTCATATGGCCTCTTCTCTATTTGGCCGTCTGCTTGGTTTTAGGCATCTTCATCTTTATTCAGTGTATGGGGATGTCATTTCACATCCCCATATACTATACTGTGTCATGGTTTTCCTACTCATTTTCCAGGCAGTACCGTTTTTCGGGCTCACGCAAGCCTTGGTTAATTGGTATCCAGGTGCAGTCCAATTACTACCCAATTATTTGTTATTGGGAGGCGGGCTCTACCCTATTTAAGACTCATTGTCCCACCGCTCTGTGCTTGAGAGGCAGAGGCAGAGGCAGAGGCAGAGGCAGAGGCAGAGGCAGAGGCAGAGGCAGAGGCAGAGGCAGAGGCAGAGGCAGAGGCAGAGGCAGAGGCAGAGGCCCAGGCCCAGGCCCATATTCAGGTAACCGTATCAGGTTTTCTTAATTATTTTCTTTCATATATTTAGACAAAATAGACTTGTGTACCAGGTTTTTGGCACTGCCTGTTTCTGTCCTGTTTTCCCTTTCTCCTCTAGTGGTTCCCCTAGATTATATTGGGGTGAACCCTAGATTATATTAGGGGTTATCACAGGTTCTGTGGGTAACTTGAAGATCCCTCACATACTGGGGATCATTCACATATGGGTTATTTCCATTATTTATCAAGAAATAATGCAGCTATAAGATGTTTAATTGGAATATTATAATACTGTATTGAGAACGAGGGGAACTTGAAGCCCTGCTGAAAACAAACTGCTTATATTGACCATTTCCAATATCATTTCACCACCTCAAGCTGTCATTTGATACTGGTAGCTGGACATTTCTAGCTGGCCATAGCTGGATTTTTAAACTAGAATGGCATTCACACCTCAGTCACTGGACCTGAACAGCTGAAAAGGGAAAAGGCCAAACATCAAGTTACATCAACAGACCATCTATCTGTGGGAAATGTGTTGAGAGAGAGAAATGAATGAAAGGGAAGATTAAGTTTTGCATAAGCTGGTTTAATCAATGCCAAGCATAGTCAATGCAGTATTAGGCAGACACACCAAGTGCTAAGAATTGTTTACCAATAATATCTATGCTTGTAAAATTTTCATTCTTGAATTGGAAGTATTAATGGAGCATCGTAATCGTATAATGCATTGATAAATACTGAAAACAATTGGTTCTTTGTAGTGTCCTCTGACTTCTGGTCGGCAATGTTCTGAATGAGTGCCTCTTGGCTGAATGGATGCATAATTTCAACCCTGCCCCACCCCCCAGTATAATTACAAATGTAATTCTAAATGTCAAATATTCTGCATCACATGCGTTTATGTGAGATCACATTAGCACACAAGCAGACATGCAATCCTGTGTCATTAATGTGATTCATGCAGATTATGCAGATACACATACAGTGGGCTCCAGAATGATAAATAATAGAAATGTCTTAATAGAAATTCAGAAAAAAGGCTGCATGTAATAAGCAACGTGGATAATGATCAGTATTTCATGTTCAAACATACAGGAAAACAATTACATTTTATTTAAATACATTTACTCATGTTTTAATGTTTTTTTTTATTTAGTAGTCTCATTTTTGGGACGGTTGCGTGGGGGGTTGGACCCAAAATGCACGACTCCGACAACAGAGCTGTAATAAAGTCCCGTCAGGGTTTTATTCAGGGAATGTCCAGTGAGCGTAATTAAAAAAAAAAGCAAAGTTCATACATGTGAAATCCAGCCAAAACCAAAGTACAGTACCAAGGGAGAAGGCAGTCTCGAAATCGGTAAACCATGCAAAAAGTCCAGTAACCAGGAAAGCTGTCAGCGGGGCAGTAGTGCAGACGGAGTCGATGGCGGTGCAAGAGTCAAGACCGAAGTCCACTCCGCAGGGCAGAAGCACAAAGACAGCAGGCAAAGTTTGTGGTACAGGCAGGCAATGGTCAACAAAACAGAAGTCAATAACAACGGTCAATAAACAGGCTTGGATCTTAATGGGTAAACAATAGCTTGACAACCCACTTAAAAGTGCACTGACGAACAGGAGGCAGCAATTTCGCAAAGACATGACATGAACACTGAGCTTATATGCAGGTGTAGACAGTTGCAGACAATTAGCTTGAGAGCAGCATGTGAATGGAAATCAGGTGTGGAGGATTGACAAGTTAACTATATAATTAGTAATCGTTAGTAATAAACCTATCCTGCCCAAGCATTAGTAAATTAGTAAATGACATGCACAAGAAACGTATGGTAAACATGAACACATGGTTAGAATGTTAGTATTACTCAATCCTGATCTAAAGTTAGTAGATTAGTAAGAAGACAAGGGAAAATGAAACAATTAGGGAAGCGTGAGCGACGGAAAGGGAGAGAGAGAAAGCATGAATGCAAGGTTTGCGGAAAGACACAAAAAAGTGTAAGCTAATCAATGAACGGCACAACATAACATGAAACAAACATAAATAGTGACAAAACAAGTTTGCAAAATTGTGACATGAATAAACTATATAACGTGACATGACAAGACTAGAAAATACATTGTAACAAGAACTAAACGTGAAACATAACATGACATGAAAATGAAACGTAACAAGAAATACAACATAAAAAGACAAACATAATACGTGACATGACAATAATATAACTAAGACAACAACTAAACATGAAACATGACGTGAAAAGCATGAAACATGACAATTTATTTCTGAAAACCAAAGGTGCCAAAATTATTGGCACCCCTAAGAATTATTGTAGATAAGATCAAAGTGAAATTGGCAATACAATTTTACTGTAATTTAGTTAATCTCAGTCTAAAGAAACTATATTGTGTCATTCCATCACTTCCTGTTTCACTAAGGTATAAGACATTTTCCAAGGAAAACAGCATTCATTTCTCCCATTGTCTCGGATTTCTTGAAATCTCAATAATGTGTAAAGGGAATGATGATATGACACCTGAGACCTATAATATCCAAGCCAAGATTAAATATTGGAAGACAAATGTTGTTTTTCGCCATAGGACAATACAGCCTACAGTCCTGATGGTAATAAACAGGCCTTCACCATAGGAATGATATAAAAATAGTAAATAACACAACCAATGGACAATAGGTGGGGCCAAGGACAGATCCTTGGTGAACTCTAAGATGAAATTGGATTATATGATTAAATGTACCAAAGAAAGCCAGTCCAAATGCAGGGAAGATTGGAGTGGCTCAGGGACAGAGTTTTATTGAGAGATTGCAGTTGCAATGTTTTGAAGCCATCTTAGAAGAAATGAGTCAGGTTTAAAAACGGAAAAAAACAGTTACAAATACCATTATAGTGGAATCAAATATGTTTCATAAGTGAGTGTAACACAGGTCTGATTGAAAACAATAGAAAGATACAGTGTTTACATAAGACTGCCTTATGTAAGGATATAGGAATTGGATCCAGTGGGCAGGTGGGTGGCCCATAGAACATTAGGAGCCTCAGGAAATAGTGATAATGTCAAGGGAGAGGGATGGCCAGGCCAGTTCATTAGAGTTTGAAAGACAGCAGTAAAAGTTAAAGCTTTTTATTTTGTCCAACTTCTATTTCAAAAAAGCAAAGTCATCTGCAGTGATGTCAGAGGGAGGAGGGGAATAAAGGACAGTTGAGGCAGAAGAAGGGTGTGGAGAAACAGAACTTTTATGTTCAACTAAATGAGGCTGGAGTAGATGAGCGCTAATCTCAGGCCAAATTGATTCATTGATTCACTGCAATCACCACCTGCATATGCCTAATCCTATACCGCAATTGCAAATGATTTTGTAGCATGCAAGTCTTGATGTGGGAAAATAACATTTCCCATGATGGAAAAATTGACTTGTCACTCCTGCTCACACCAAAAGCTATAAAGGATGCACTCTTCCGAGAACAACAAGCTTTGTTGTGACATCCTGAGTAACTGGCCTTCCCCTGTGTATGACGGATAGTAGACTGATCTGCCTGTCAGTAACAGTACCAGTTTAGTTTATGTACAACTGATATCTAGAAGAGGAAGATTCTAGCCGACAAAACAAAAACTGCTGCCAAGGGTACTCCACTCTAATTCAGAGGCATGTTACGTAAGCAGAGTGCAGTTTTATTTAGAGTTAGGTGAGGAGCCAAACGTTTTCTTTTTTAAATGACTGCTCAAAAAAGCTAGGTGAAGCAAAAACCTTTTATGAAAACACATATCCCTTGCGGTTTGAACCACCACCTTAACGTTGCCAGTCTGTGTATTTGCAGAGAGGAATGGAGTTATTGCCACATTTTATGCTCTCACGATGGCAGTTAGAACAGAAAAATGGCAATAGGTGAGCCTGGAGTCAAACACTTAAAAACAGATGCTTTTGTGGCTCTATCTACAGGAATGTGAAATGAGCAAAGGAATACGATACGGCAACCTACACTGAGCCTCACGGATTTTATACCAGTGAATGTAAGCCATCACATTTTAAAATGATTTAGTAACACTAAATGATTTAAAGTACGAATTATGTGCTTCACAGAATGTGTCCGGAAAACTTTTTTTAATCTTTTAGTCAAAATATTGTCTTCTAAGCCAACCTGAGGACAGTTAATCCGATGAAACTAATATTATCACGAAAAGCTATCTAGTCTTGTTCATGTCTCTCCACTGAATTGGGTCGACAAAGAAAATGTTTATTTTCCATTCTGGCTTTTTGTAGAGGCAATTCCAAAATTTCACACAGATTTTAGCTTGAAAAGTCACTTAATAACCTTCACCATGCCATTACTCCCATGGCAATATGCCATTCTCCGTACGTCCGTGCTTGTTCTGCGGTGATTGGCTTGGCACATATTGGAGATAAATAACATTAATCCCTTCTCTCACCACCTTGATTAAGCAGATTTATTTTTGATTTGTTTATGTTTTTGATCTACAACTCACATTGAGCATGAAGCATTTAGGATTTGGTGCAGTCCCATCCATCCATCCATCCATTATCTTAACCCGCTTATCCTGAACAGGGTCGCAGGGTTGGTGCAGTCCTTTTTTATTATTAAATGAAAAATGATTATCACATAAATTATTTTGGCTGGCATAAACCTCATTAACCAAACGCTGCACATGAGCTGCACTGTGTGAAACTGTCTCTTAGCAGTACAATCTGTTTCTTCTTTGAACCATTTGATAGTGAACACCTGTGTTGTGAGTTTGCCCCTCCCTCCATTTCCCCTCAGGACTGCATATACAGCTGTTACCAAGACCAGGGTCATCAAATAGATGTCCGAGAACTGCTGGTTTTCCACGCTCCCTTTACCTGATAGCCAGGTATGAAGACAGTCTGGCCAATCGGTTGCACTAATTGCTCAACTTATTACTATTGGGAGGAAAAAAAAGTAAGACCCTTGGAAGACCCTCCGGGGGGCAGAACACACAACTGCGTGGGGTTCCCCTGAGCTCAGTTCCTTAATTATGGGAGAGGCGTGATGCCTACATGCAGCCTTACCAGGATGAGCAACCAACAACCCCAGCTGCTAATAGAACTGTATCTGTAGTGAGTGTCAGAATCCAGTATCTGCTGGTTTCCAGTGTGTTTTAGCACCAGCGAGTCATATAATGCATCGATTGACAAAATAATCCACACGCCTTGTTCACAAGACCCGGTTAAAAGGAAAACCGAAATATCTGCAGACACGGGGGCACTCTTCTGACACCCGTGGAGTCTCTGATCTATACGTATACCACATATGAATTATTGAGAGTACTGAGATGACAAAATGACATCCATTTTGCTCTGTGAAAACGTATAACACTGTGTGTACAAGGGAGAGATCTGTGCATGGAACTATGCTATTTCAAGGACTGCTCTACGGTTTGGTGGCAATTATATGCACCATGGTCCTGTTAACATCTGTGTATATTACAGCGCCTCTATGAAGTTGATTTGCATATTTAGTTCTTTAAATAGGCTCTTCAGCCAATTTCATGTTCCATTGTGCTCGCCTGTTCTACTTGCAGAATGTGGCAGGCCTCATTTAGCGTGCTGTTCATTAGGATTGTTTAAGTTGAGCCACAGGAGGGTGGTCAGTATTACATTTATACTTTAAGAATTCTATTTCTTCTCACTCCTCACCTCATTTCCACCAATCCCTCAAGAGCTGCTCGTCTCCTACCGAGAAAGATCTAGAAGAAAGAAGGGGAGGAGGCGAGCAAGCATGTGTGAAGACATTTCGGAGAGCTTATATGCTTTTCTGTCATCAAAGTTTACATCGACTATGGATGCAGTAGCCCTATCATAACTTTGACTGATGCCAAGCCCGCAAATAGTCCCATAGCCAAGTACAGATCTTATACATGGACAGCTCATTTAAAGTTTGTAAGTTTCAAGTAGGTCCACAAGTAGTTGCATTACACTATACATAATGTACTAACATTGCGGTCCAATGTCGAACCGCTAATTAATGTAATAAGCAAAATTAGATCAAAGAAACATTACATTGTCAGGGAAGTGAAGTTAAAGGTGAAATATGGTTACTTTCCATTACAAGTAGTTACCTGGCAGCATGGTATGCACAAAAAAAAACGATTTAATGTCATTCCTGAATCACAATGTGCCCAATGTCTGAACATGCAGAGTACTCATTCATGTCGTTCAATAATAAATCTCACATTGGCTAATTCAGAAGAATTTCCGTAGAAACAAATTTGTCACTTCTTATTCTGTGAGTTATTTTTATTATGGCAGTGTTTATATTGAAAAACAATTATTTCCCACTGTGACATCTGAAATAAAATGTGCTTGTCAGAAAATGCATCTTTTGGAAACAGTTTGTTGAATGACTTCATGCATATTCTCATACTCAAATAATGGTAGCTGCCATGCTTATTTATGTGTAGAGTCATGTTTATTTAAGCAAATTCCATGTACAAGCAAATAAATAAACATGCTTCCCCTTCTTAAATTGCTGGATTTGTAAATTGCTGGGATTTTTTTTCATCCATTGTAGGCAAACTAGCCTTCAGGTAAGATGTTGTGTGTGGTAATAACCTTCTGAAGCATACACAGTTCAGGCTAAATATCCAGCATAATTAGAGAAATGAATGTACGCATTATCATTAATCATCATCATTATTCATAAATTAAGTCACTGATGTGTTGGTAAGTTCACTGCTTTCTAATGTTTGAATAGTGTCAGATTCTGAGGGATGGTCTTACAATCTCAGTGGGTGTGAGCATGATGATGCAACCTCAAAATGTAAAAAGACTTCTGCGGAACCATATATCGATGTATCCTTCCCCAAGGTTGGTGCCACTTCACTCATCTCCTCCAATATTGGGCCACTGCCCTGCTGTAAAGTCCAGGTATGTCAGCTCATAAGGTGGTCTAGCTTCACAGACTTCAAGCAGTCATTGCATGCAAAGTACAGTATATCCAATAAAATACTGAACATGACTACTTTAATTTATATAACATTTGTGAAATCATCAAAACAAAATGTATATAAAATGCCCTTTATTAAAACCTGGCAATGTGCACTTTAACCACATGATTTTTTTTGTATTACAAATCTACAATTGTGGAGTACAGAGGCAAATAAATAAATGATGGTTCTTTGTCCCAAACATTATGGAGGGCACTGTAAATCCATTCTCTACATGTTTTAGTATTGTTCTCTACACTTATAAATAAGGATCAGGGCTGCTTTTGAATAATAAATGGAAAGTGAAATTGTGGGATGTGATGACTTGTTGTTGGGGGTTGGGTATTTGACAAAGTTTAGCATACAAGATCATATTGTAATTATTGTACTTTTACAATCTTCTGGACCTGCTGCTTCCAGATAGGGAGAGCAAGAAGAGGGAGAGGTAGGGGAAGGGTGACAGGCAGGGGGGAAGTGAGAACACATATTTCAGGATAAAAGGTGTTTAATCATTTAGTAAGCAATCTATAGTATTTTACATCTCATGCACAACCCATAATGTCATTTAGTTTACATGTGTCCTTTTGGGGTCTCCAAGTGACCTTTTAGGAAACCTGCCTAGACATAGCAATGCAAAGCAATTCAGAATGCTCATTTTTGGTGATATTTTCATCAAACTTGAAATTGATTTCAAGACGGCCATGATCATCTGTATGCATGCAAATACAAAAAATATTTTCAGTGAGAAAAGCATCCACTTCCACTGTGTTTGGGCATCTGTAACTTTGTTTTTGTAATATTTACAGAAATTCTGGCTGTTGGCAAACAAACTCCCAAGGGTTACCTTTCAGAAGAGATAATGATTGTGCCTGCAGTCAAAAAGGTTCAAGAGTAGTAACCGTTTTATTTTGGATGTCATTTTCAAATTTGTGTGAAGAAAAGGGGCGATACTTAAAAGGTTAAACTGCTGGAATTGATTGAATCGAAGAGAAGCCATTTCAACATAGTTTCTAAAGTGTGTCAGTTTGCCTCCGAGGCCTGTGGATATCTCTTCCAGATTTGACGTGTGTTCAAGCCTGAAATAGGCAGCTGTTTTTTGGGTGTCCCTCACCGTGGATACTGGCATCCCCGTCACTCTCCCGCAAGACCGATCGATGTGCTCTGAGACGTTGACTGTTTGTGCTCCCTGCTGTCTTTCTCAACTGAAGTTAATCACACAGGGTCTCTTTGCATCAAAGACACACTGGATTTAAAGGTCCCATGTGACAGGGTGAGGATTGATGGGTGGTGTCTTTCAGCTATAAACTACACTGGGAATGCTGAATCATCTTAAACCGGAGCCAGTCAACTAGAGCACATTCCTAACATATTTTTAGCTCAGAATTATGATTCTGTTGGCAGACAGAAATGTTTTCACCTGACATACATTTTGAAGTCCCATTTCACAATAATTTTGAGTTACGTAATGGGACTATTGCAGATGGAATTGTACACACAATTTCAAGCCGGCTGCTTCTGTAATTTTGTGAGTGTTATGCTTTTAATCTCTCCATGAACCTCTCTATTTATTTATTTATTTCTTTGTCTGTCACGTTAGTGTCATTGTGGGCTGTAAATGGGAAATATTGTACTTCTGCTGTACTTGTACTTCTTTTTAACATGGTGATTTTGAAAACCTTTTAAATTCCCAGCTAAAAATCTTTCAAAAAGGTTTAATCTAATATATGACAGGAGGAGCATGCTTCTGTGATTCCAACCCCCAATTCCCCTTCTACCCCAGTCTTGATTGAAAACGCACAACTTCAAAAACAGTAACTCTTCTGTGAACTTGCTTCGCATTGATCCACACTTTTCTGTTTGATATCATCGGATAATGTGGCCTGAAAAAGACTGTAACTTTGAAGTGGTGGGAATCCTCTGTGGGATAGGAGTTATGGGTTCTTCCGTGTGTAGATGGACTAAACTTTTGCCCTGCAGTATACGCTCAGTGAGCACTTTATTAGGTAATTATTAGACTTATTTTTAGACTTCTATTGCTGTAGCCTATCTACTTAGTTATGATGCGGTGTGTTCAGAGATACTCTTCTGCATACCACTGACGTAATGTGTGGTTATTTGTGTTACTGTCACCTTCCTGTCAGCTTTGACCAGTCTGGCCATTCTCCTCTGATGACTCATTAACAAGGCGTCTCTCATTAACAAGGCTCACTGGATTTTTAACCACCCTGTCTGCCACCAACAATCATTCCACGGTCAAAGTCACTGAGATCACATTTTTCCCCATTCTGATTGTTGATGTGAACATTAACTGAAGCTCCTGACCTGTATCTACATGATGGTATGCATTGCACTGCTGCCACACAATTGGCTAGATAGTCACATGAATAAGTAGGTGTAATAAAGTAAAAATGTTCGGAATAATGTGCTCGGTGAGTGTATGTCGGCACATAAATAAGGGGAGAGGCTGTCTGATTATAGCCTTGTATATAAACCTGTACCAATGAGGTAATCTATGTATAGACAGAGCCAGCCATTTCACTTTCATATACTGTAAAAAGTCCAAGTGCACCATTATAAACAGTGTCTAGCAGGCATAACAATGATGTAGCAGCCTGCATTTATAGAATATCTCTATAGCCAATTATGGACATGATGGTAGCGGAAACTTCAATGGAAAAACAATACCTTTTTTCATAATAAAATGCCAATTTCAGCCTCCGCTTTTAACAAGATAATAAAATATCATGTTATATATTATGTGGGGCTTCAATATAAGACATCAATCATGAATCTCAGGTATTTATAGGTTTTTCCATTTGTTTGCCTTGCTTCATATGTATTTGAGGAAAGGTCAAAGGTTTGTTATTATCCTTTGGGAATAATATAAAATTTTTTCAGAATTCGATAATAGTTTTAGCTGACAAAGGTCATTCTGAACAAAATTAAAAACAGTTTGTCGTTCTTTAAAAGCCTTCATACAAAAAAACCTGCATCCTCATCTGCATACAAAAGAAAACCTGAATTAGATTATATTTTGACCTATGTTGTTAATATAGATCATAAGAGGGGAGCAAGGACTGAACCCTGAGGGACCTCCTTAAGGATTTCATTTTGGGTATGTCATTTTCAAGCTTGACAAGAAAAGGGGTGATACTTAAGGTGTTAAGCAATAGGTTGATTTATTTAATTTTTTTGGCTGAAATTTTCTGAACCCCACATCACATAAAGTGGAAGACCATATGAATTGCCATTTGCAGACATTGATTTCATTGCTTTCCATAATTTGTGGTTATTAAGATCTTCTTCATACAGATAGATAGCACTTAGCTGTTTTAATGAGAGTGGTACATTTGTTTCTTAAGAACCTTCATTCAGTTTCAGAATAGTTTTTCCTTGCATTACACCTTACTTGTATTTCTCTCATAAATTAGATGAGAGATTTCCTCTGAAACCAGAGATTGCACCAAGTTTTCACCCTATATTTTCTAACTGGGAAATGTTTATTTGTGACATCAAGAAAATAATAACTTGGATACAACTGTAGTTTTCATCATGAGGCGCATGTATTCACATAGTTAATTAGCTGATAGTACATTACTGGACCCATTTCTGCACCCGTAGCTGCCCAATATCATGGTGATTCTGAAACCATATTTACTCTAAATTAATAAACACAACTCAATTTCATTTTTGTTTGAAAAAGCACTGAAATGTGCAAAACAAGGTGAAACAAAATGGAAAGAGTAGTGAAAGATTTTCAAAAAAGTACATTTCAAATTTACTTGATGATAATCATAACAAATTTTGCGTGACAAGAATAAGTTATATAATTCACATGTGGAGTTAAAATTCAGTGTATAGCTAATTGAAACACACATTTAGGTGAGCTACCTATTGTTAAGGCCTGGTTCTGCTGAGCCAGTGTTAGACAGTCACTGTTACTCCATTTGCGGTCAGGGACGTGCACAGGATTCGCAAAAGCACGCAGAAATAAAGTTAGTAACGGCACTTTTAGCATTGATACTGCCATGACCATTAAATAGATTTAAATTTTTGGACATGGATATGCGTTGACTTTCATACATTTTTTTTAAAGGCAGTCAAATGAAACTGAAGCATGCGGCATTACATACTCTGCATGCAGGCAGGGGTGACACTTTTTGTGGCAGTTCATTATCTCACCTTGTTCCGTGGGTTTCAACCAGTTGCGGATTTTAAAGGTGAAAACAAAAACTCACTAATTGTGCAGTCTTCAAGGACCTGGTTCACAGTGACCTGCCTTAGGCTATTATGTTAGCTTTGACCTTTTCGCATGCAACCTTAGCAGATGAACCACTCTAAAAATAGCCATTTGAGCCGTTGACTCCATTTTTTTCTCTATATGAACTCCATTGTGTGCAAGCAAGCACATTTATTCCAATAAAGCCTTTTGGAACATGCTGTTCAAAGCAGGTGCGGTGGAAGCCGCTATGATTGAAGTAGGTGAGTCGCAACTTGGTTTGTGTGGTACGGCAGTTTTTAATATCAGTACATACCAAAGGTCCTGGCATGTAAATCTCACTAATCCTACAGTCACACTTTCCGAGTATGTAATCTGATGTGATTAGGTACCCGGGAGCTCCTTAATGTTTGGGAAAAATAAATTTTCTTGATTTATACTCCACAATTTTAGATTTTGAATCAAATAATGTAGTTAAAGCGCAGATGCTCAGCTTTTATTTTTTATGACATCATTTTTGCTATATACAGCACCCCCATTTCAGCGCATCATAATGTTTTTGTCATATTAATGTTATGTAAGGTGGTGCAGTGGGTAGCACTGTTGCCTCACATAAGAAGGTCCTGGGTTCAAGGTTTTGTATGTTCTCTCCGTGTCTGCGTGGGTTTCCTCCGGGTACTGTGGTTTCCTCCCATAGTCCATAGACATGCAGGTTAGGGACTACAGATGAAAACCATCTTATTAGCTAACTCTGCTACATTTACATTGCTGTGGAAACTGAAAATGTTGATAAATGTGCTCTTTTCTGGTGCCATGCATGTACTGCAGGCATCTCCAGCTCCTGCTTGTTTCAGGGGCTAGCTGAGTTACAGGTACAATAGGTAAGATTTTTGTGTTAAAACATTGTTACAAGACCATTGTAAATCCCTTCCTATCATTGATAGGCCCACTGACCCTCTGCCTGCGTTTATAGTCCTTAAATTCAGGTGTCAAAACATACAGTTGACGGACCAACACTATATACCAAAAGATTGTATCATTATACAATAATTCAAGCTCATTGGTTGAAAAATTGATTCTAATTGCCATAGCCAATGGTTTGGGGGGGGGGGGGTTCAACATCAGTGAGTTCAGAAAGAAGGGGGAGGGATAAACTGTGGTTGTGGTTTGAGGGTGTTTGTTGCTGCAATTCCTCTCTTGACCGTTAGAAGTCAGAAATTATTAAATGAATGATGAGTTGGATTCACTTATTTTTAGAAATGAGGATATAAAGAAAAAGGTATTTCTTTTTAGAAATGCGGATTGCACCTGCAGGCCACAATAGCCTCTGATGTGCTGCAGATTTTTCAGAAACATTGGTGCCTTGTTCACAAACCTCTTCCTAAATTCTGTACCAGTGTGTACCAGTTCTGGCTCTGTGGAGGTACAGATTTATTTTTGTTTCTTCGTTATTTAAACCTATTACAGCTGGCTCATACATATGAACTGTATTTGGCAACCAGATTAAGTAAAACCCTTTTCAAGCTATTTATTACTGATCATCACAAATATACAAGGGAATCTTTTCATGTCTTACTTTGAGTGAGACATTCCTGTGCTTGAAAAGATGGTTGATTTAAAACAGGTCTAAACCCTAACGTGTATAATACGGAGTTGAAAATGTTTGTGTTAAGATGAATGCAGCGAACAGCTTATATCTTCTTAGTGGAGACATTTTTATGCATGGCTGCGATTTGTTCTAATTGGAAATGTCGTGCACATTAATGAAAAAGATAAACCACTTACCAGGCGTTTGGCTGTGGTGAGTATCGCTCCAGCACGGTTAATTATTGCAGTTTCTCAGAAAGGAGCCATCTGTTTTGGCAAACTTGCGTCTCCCTGCTCCGTACGTGGGACCTGTGTCGTTCCTACTCGATCTGAAGACACCAACGGGCACTGAAGCATGAAATTAAAAGGTTGCCGTAATGTTTCAGAAATGTATCCCTTTGACACACGGCGAAAAAGAGCCCCGGTTATTAAGTTGTATCGTCTTTTATTTATTTATTTGTTTGCGCTATGGATCTTATATGCTTTCATGCACCGAATCTTCTTGGGCCAATCTCTACAGGATTTTGAATTTGACACTCACAAAGGGAAGTTACCAGGGCCTGTTGGTACAGTTGAAGATACCCAGACCTTGGTCAAATATGTTTTTTGGATTGAAATATTTTTCGATGCTTTATTGAGCTTGTATGGTGCGTTGGAGCTGATGGCATGACTCTCAAAAAGTGACAATAATCACATGGATTTCCTCAAGTGACGAAGACTGGATATGGGTTAGATATTTCCCAGAGCCCAATCTGCCACTTATTATTATTAATAACCCATCATCATGAGAATTCCTCACTGTCAAATACATTCTTTGCTGTTACTCTGCCTCTCTCTGAAACTTGACCAACCTTCTGCAAAGAACAGTTCCCAACAACATTATATTATATTACATTACATTATATTAATTTGATAGATGCTCTTATCGAGATTAATCAGAAACTGACCAAGAAAGAGCAATATAAAGTTTTGGCAACTTTAACACTACGAATAGTAAAATAAATAAACATACGTAAGTTCCGTAATAACGGCGTACAGTATACACGGCTAACATCTCCGCACCGTTACCCCCCCCCCCCCCCCCCCCCGTCACTCCGCCCACACCGGGAACGCTCGTCAAGCCCGGCAAATCCCACCGTTCATCGCCCCTCTAAATTATTCACACACCCCGATGATGGGGAATGTCACTTTCCACAGCCCCCGTATGCGACAGCCCGATTATTCATTCATGATATTCCGCTCGCGTGCCCCCGAAACTTCACATCGTACGCGGATACCGTTACACTTTGTGTCCTCTCTCACTGTTCCCATCCCGTGAGAGTGGTCGCAATAGCGCTGTTCCTATACCTATAGCATACTCTACAAGTGCATGTAATATACAGGACAGGTATTTGACCTTTGCTTCTGAAACCTTTATAATTACATATGGTGCGAAGGAGAAAATACTGTAATGCATAAACATGGAGGTTTTAGGCCTACGCACTAATGGCGTGAGCAGTGGCAGAGACTGCAGGCTCTTACGGATAAGGCCTTGCACGGTGGCCTTATTACTTATCAACAGTATCATACATGCAGTATGTTAACCAGTCTTGTTACCGTGAACCTGGGTCCATGAAATTACATTTTATTTATTCATTTAGAAAAAAGGCATTGTGTTTTCAGCCCACGAATGCTCTACTCCAGAGTGAAATGAAATGAGATTCAGTTCATTGACTTGACCGAGAGTCCCCATAGTGATGTCCTCTCAGTTGTGTTTCCGTGGTGTCCTGCCTATCTTAATAAGTGTCATAGGGCAATGTCCTCCGCTTAAACCACACCTGGGTCAAATATGGTAAATGGTTGTCATTTATATAGCGCCTTTATCCAAAGCGCTGTACAATTGATGCTTCTAATTCACCCATTCATACACACACTCACACACTCACACACCAACGGCAATTGGCTGCCATGCAAGGCACCGACCAGCTCGTCAGGAGTATTTGGGGATTAGGTGTCTTGCTCAGGGACACTTCAACACAGCCTGGGCGGGGAATCGAACCAGCAACCCTCCGACTGCCAGACGACTGCTCTTACTGCCTGAGCCATGTCACCTGTCAAATATGTAATTGTGTGCTTTACTTTTCTGTGCTCGATTGATCTTGCCTGGTGCAGTTGAGCTAACCAAGAGAACCAGAAGGCGGGGTTCACACTTTTTGAGAGTATTCCATTGGTTCAAATACACCAGACAAGCTTGGTAAAGCCTAGAGAAGTATTTGAATCCAAAACAATTATGTGTTTGACCCAGGTCTCGTTTAAACTGCTTCTTTTTTCCTTTTACAGCATTCTGCAGCCACAAATTTATTATGCAGGCAATGGGCACGTGACCCTCACCTTTGGATGTGCTGACCTGCATTTTTTGAGCGTCAAAGCCTTTCATGTAAGTTGCCGAGCAACAGCATGCCTGGTTTTTGAAAACGGACTGACGTGCCTGGCACAGAGCTGCTTCAAGGTAGAGATGAAAGGCTGTGCTTTCATCAACGTTAAAGAGGGCGGAGCCAGTCCACGCTCAGTGACAATTTGGTTCTCTCGCTTTTTATAGCTGGTTCATGTAAGAAGCTTATTGAGGACACATACCGTAATACCTCTGTCCGTTATTGGATTAAGATTTGCATGAAGCAAATTTTTACACCATAAAATGTGAGATGTGTGTGTGTATCCTGGAATAAACAAAAAGATTCCAGTCCATTCCCTCACAGTTTTCAGTATCTAATATTAGACATAAATGTGTTGTAATGCAATTATAGAGTTACACTGCTCAAATTCTCACCTTTTTTTTTTCCCTTTCTCAACTGTATCTTCATGTATTAATGTTGCTCTTTATAAAATTCAGGATCCAAACTCTGTCCCACTGCCACTCCTTAATTGAAAGGCTTGGTGATTCCACAGTGTCACCTATGCAATTGGTCATCATTTCTGTCAGTTAAATGGCCAATCCCAATGGCTTATCCCAGAGATACGCCACCGTTTTCCCATCCCTACTATTCTCAGCTCCGCCATTTCTAAGAACTTTCTACTCCTGCAAAGCTGGTTTCACAGTGAGAAAAGAGCACTTAGTTATAGTAGAGACTGTACACAGAGACTGTACCTCACTGTCTCAATCCATGTCTTGATTTATTTTCATGTATTCATTGTATTCATGTATTGAGTTGGTGACTGTGAAATATTGACACAAATTGAATTGCGAATTGCCAAGTCAAATATGGCAAGGAGCCCAATTCTCTGGTTGTGAGCGGTGTGAAATTAACACTCTGTAAAATGAAGTGTGTGCCAGAAAATTAATGCATGTGCTCTCCAACAGGATGGGAGTGGTTGATGGAGATTTTTTATACTAAATGCATTGAGATGGGAAGATGGGTGGGAGTAAATGACAGACAATCAGCCTTTTTCTTGGTATTTACATGCCTGTATCTGCATGTTTTACCATTCTACAGAAATAGCTGTTTCTGTGTTGGAAATATACAAAAACCGGACATTACGGTCGAAAACCAGGCATCTGGCAACCCTAAATACAGTCACATATAATATTTGGAAATTGACACATTTTTTGTTGCTTTGGCTCTGTACTCCAGCATATTGGATTTCAAATTAAACAATATATGTGAGGTTAATGCTGACTGTCAGCTTTAATTTGAGGGTATTTGCCTCCATATGGGGTTAGCCGTGTTGAAATTACAGCCATTTTATACACGGTCTACCCATTTACACAAGAAAATAATTAGAAATATTCATATTTGTACATTCTTTGTGTTGTAATCTGACTCTCTGTGAAAAGACCAAAGTAACTCTCTCATAGAATGAGTCACAGGCAGAGCCCATTATGAGAAACAACAAAAATTAAAATTCAAAGGGTAAGGATTGTAACAGAATAGTCAGTGACACTATAGGTATTAATTGCAAGCTGAATAAAATTGTAAGTGCAGAAACACTGCACATGGTGTTCTCCATGCTAATTAAGATCACAGTTCAACAAGGAGCCAACAATAATTTTGCTACCGTCAGCTGGTGCAGCTACCGTCGAAAATAAGGGTGAAGAATAGCCAAACCCCAGTGATACGATATCACATTGCACGGGAGGGCCTGTCAATTTAACAGAGTAGAAAGATCACAGTGACCTTGCCAGGGTGTTAGAAGGGCCTGACAAAAGCTTACAAGTAAAAGATGAACTTCTCATCTGACTGCCCAATAAAGCAAATCCAGGATTTCAACCATACTGTGGGTTGTAAGCTAGTTGAGGAAAATTGTGGATTGATTGTGACATATCTTGGGATATTGAAAGCTAGATAAGCTACCTTGTTCTGGAGTGAATTAATGACACATACTGGGAGACCTGCCAGATATGAGCTGCAGTAGCCCAGACAAGACAGCAAAAGAGTCTGGACCAGGGGCTGAATGAGATATGTGGCTCATCATAGGTTGATTCATTTGCTGTTGTAATGCAAATGAAGAACCTCCAGGACTAGCTCACCAGCACACTGTTCCTGGAGAAGGAGCATCTCATTCAGTTCCATTCATAAAAGCATTTTTAAGAGATGGAGTAACCCTGGCCACCAATAAATAGCATCTGATGTGTCTGGATGATGCACAGCAGGCCAGAATACACAGCGTGCCTCAACCAAGGCAGAGAGGGAAGCATCCATTTTGTTCAATAAGTGTGTTGGTGAGGCAGTAATTGGACGGCTAAATCGAAAGGTCCAGAAGGGTTCTTTTCCAGGATCAGGATTTCCAGGAAGTTCAGATTTCAGACAGGTTTTATACAGACTTTAATATCACCAGCGCTCTGGACACTGCTTTTACACCTCGTCTGTAGGTAACACCTCACATTGTTGGTAGCTAACAAGCCTTTTTTCTGAACCATGGCATTTCCTTCATAAACAATAAGTTTTATTTTACCTTTATTTTACTACTTACAGTCATGAATAGGGACCTATGAGGCAATTGTATCTTGTTATTTGAATGTCTGAATGTTATAATATGAATGATATTCAAATGTGACTGGTGATTTGTCTTTAATGCATTTATATTGAAATTTGAAACCAAAAGCCCTAATTTCCACCTAGTTTGGACAACAAAGTTTAAGTTCAAAGTTTCTCACATCAGGCCTGCAACATTTGTCTACTTCAGACAGTCAGACAAGGAAAGAAGCTGATAAGCGATTACTTGTGTTCTTAGTTATGCTGCCATGATAAGATCCGCACAGCTGTTGGGCCCTTGAGCAAGGCCCTTTACCCCACATTGCTCCGGGGTGCTTTTACAACATGTAACGTGATGTAAAAGCTTTGGGGAGGACACACTGCTGGACCAACCAGCCTCTAGTTGGGGTATGACAATTACATACAAGTACTGCTGAGACATGTTTCCCTGCCTATGCGTATGACTTTAACGGTTCTGTTCCTAAATCTTTCTCCTTTAATTGCATTTGAACTGAGAGCCAGAGCCCTTAATTACACTTGCCCTCAAATGGATAATTAGTTAATTACCCAGCTCACCAGGGGCTGGGTGGTGTTGCCACATTCTCGTGCTGGCTTTATCTTCTTTGAGGCTAATGCCTGAGATAACAGCAATACTCCTGAAGGAATGTTACACCAATTACCTGATCCTCACCGCCATTATCATTTGTGAAGTAGCATGCAATTCACCAAGAAAGATTTGTTTGGGGCTATTATACAACTATTCTCAGGTTTGCCTGAGATTTTGGGAGGATTTTTTAAATAAATTGAAAGTGTATAGTGTAAAACAAAAGTGTATGCCAACATAGCTATTTGGTAATTATCCTGTCTGTTTGCTAATTACCACTTACACATAAATGACAATATCCAATATTTAAAAGTCATTCTCTTTGTAGTTGGCATGGTACAGTATTTACAGAAAAGGAAAACTGTTCTCCTTCTGATGTAGTTTATCCTCAAAGGTTACTGCTACCCATAAATGCATTTCTGCAGAAACTATAATCATTTTACTTTATTCTGACACATCCAATTTGTGGTAAATAATTTTGCTACACTGGTAGCAAAAGGAGAATGCTACCAGTGCAATGCAAACTCATTCTCAATGTCATGGAGAATGAGTTTGAGATAAAATAAAAAGAACAAGTTTCCACATACAAACTTTTATAAATTTCTATTTTTTAAAGGGAAGCTGGGTTAAGTTGTGTATTGACTCATCATCCTGTACAATGTATCTGTACTTGCATTTTCAAATTTACAATCTAGAAATTCAATTCAATGGAACAGTCAGTTTTAATTGCACACTGAACATTATGCCATCACAGTGCAATTTCTTTCAGTACCTCCAAGTGTACATACGTAATCACACAACATCTGATGTCTTCAATGACAGTATTTTAAATAATTTGCCACTTATCAAGGCAAAACTGGGCCCGATTCACAGTTACACTACACTTAAAATAATTTGGTGATGTCCACGAATGACATCTTTAAGATAGGAGTATGAACGGACCACTTGAATGCAGACAGGCACTGCTGTGGAATGATAGGTACTCAAACCTCAACCACTACTTGAGACGTCTCCATGGGCACTTGGAACAAATTATACGATTGCAGATTACAGTGCATAGTATGCCCACATTCCTCCACAACCCTCCACTCAATGATGCGGCCAAATACAGGACTTCGTATCAGGTACTCTGCCAGCTTACATGAGACTACATGGCCAAAAGTATCTGGACACCCCGTGGTCTGTCTCTGTTTTTCATGGTTTAGGCTAGGCCCCTTAGTTCCAGTGAAGGCAAGTCCTAATGCTACAGCATACAATGACATTCTAGATCACAGGTGTCAAACTCCAGTCCTGGAGTGCCGCAGTGTCTGCTGGTATTCGGGTTGTTCTCAGAACCTGTG
This sequence comes from Conger conger, assembly GCF_963514075.1. NCBI lineage: Eukaryota > Metazoa > Chordata > Actinopteri > Anguilliformes > Congridae > Conger > Conger conger. Next base: position 37,745,124 of record NC_083772.1, on the reverse strand, counting down.
GTGCATTGATTGGCTAAAGAATCGACACTCCTTGTTCTGGAGGCCTTAATTGACAGCTGATTGAAAGGAAACCTCAAAAACCAGCAGATACTGCGGCCCCTTAGGGATTCAGTTTGACACCCCTGTTCTAGATGATTCTGTGCTTACAACTGCAAGTTTGGGAAAAGCCGTTTTTCTCTTTCATTATGACAGTACATCCGTTCACGAAGCGAGGTCCATACAGAAGTGGTTTGTTGAGATCGGTGTGGGAGAACTTGAGCAGCCTGCACAAAGCCCTGGCCTCAACTGAATCTAACACCTTTTGGATCAATAAGAACGGCAACTGCGAGCCAGACCTAATTGCGCACCATCAGTGCCTGACCTCATTAATGCTCTTGCAGCTGAATGAGGATAAAGCATCTTTCTCCCAAAAAGTTATTTTGCAGCAGGTGCAGACTTGCGCTGATTTGTTTTTTCTTAAAAAAAAAAAAGTACTTCTTAAGAACTAGAGTACTTCTAACACTACACCAAATTGCCAATGAGCTGCTCACTCTTGACTGACATACCCCTTAGACGCGAGTCCTGAAGTTGCCAGAGGCATCTGGATGGTGAGGAAAATGCTAAATCCACAGCACGCCGGCTCCAGACACGCCAGACACCACCCGGAAAATATGGGCACATAAGTCACTCCTAATTTAGCAAAGCCAAACCGCTTTGTTTACATTCAGTTGATTCATTGTATCACAGAGCTTCGCAAAAGTTCTGAGTTACTGTATAGTTATTTAATTGTCTTTTTTTATGTTATCAATGTGTTGGTAAAACTGTTGTATAATTGTAATAATACTGGGACAGGCAAAGTCAGTGGTTCAATTCCAGGAGTAGCCACAATAAGATCCGCACAGCCATTGGGCCCTTGAGCAAGGCCCTTAAGCCTGCTTTGCTCCAGGGGAGGACTGTCTCCTGCTTAGTCTAATCAACTGTACGTTGCTCTGGATAAGAGCATCTGCAAAATGCCATTAATGTAAATATTGTCCCCGCTGTGCTGATCTCCGGTTTGTGCAAACGCAGCAGAGCAGCACGGTAAGTCAGTCCTTCTCATTTATTATTGCGTAATTATACTGCCATTACATATTAACATGCACTCCCCCATTCATGTTTCCCATGCTTATTGTGATGTTCAAAGCACATTGAGTGCAGTTTCAAAACAACAGTAAATGCAAGTCAAAGCTAAATGATCAAAGGACGCTGCTGACCAAGTTCAGAAGCCTTTGGAAGGGATGCATGACAAGAATAACATTGAAGGTACAATACGTCATTTAAATTCTAACGGTTCAAACCACAAGACTGTTCATCCCTCCCCTTGTGAACACAGTTGTTTCCCTCTGTGAGCACCATAGTCTGTTTCCAGTTTCATTCCCTCATTCATCTGTTCTACCTGTGTCTCATTTTGTGTCGCCACCTCTCCACTCCTTATATGTACTTCCTTCCTGCCATTTCTGCCATTCCTCTCACCTGTGTCTCATTGTCTGACAATCACTAGTCTATTTAAACATGTCCTTTTCAGTTTCTTTTTGCTAGTTCGTCTTACTGTGTTTTTGTTCCCGACCCTGGTTCTAGCTGCCCTGTGCCCTGTGCCCTGTGCCCTATTTCGCTCTGCTCCGCTCCATTCTGTTCTTTTTTTGGATTTTTTGTTCATGACCTCTGCCTGCACTTTGGTCTCTTTTGGATTACGATTTCTGTACCTCTGCCCTGTATGGAATGACCACTTGGTTTTTGAACCCTGCCTGTGTTACAGCTACTCTCTGCCTGCCCCGCATGTACCTGCCTGCATTCGGTTCCTCTGTCCCCCATACCTGACAGTCAACAGTGTCAGTGAGCCTTTTTCAATGATGGGAAGGGATTTACAATGTTCTTGTAACAATGTTTTAACACAAGAATCGTCCCGTCTTTAAAGCTCCCTGAAAAAAAACCACACACCGAGACATTACCCACACAATTGTTCTGAGCTTGAGAAAAGTTTCTGTGGTCTGTTATAGATCAGCCAAGTCATCAAGTCTCGATAACTGCATATGCACAGGAGCAGTGGGACATCCTGCACTTAACAGGAACATTTATCATGCTTGATTAAAATGGAGCCATGAATATTATTGATGAAAAATTGTTTGTTATCTTAAATGCAGTTCAAGGGAGCTGATCAATAAATGTTACGTTAAATATTTTATGAGAAGTGTATAATGCTCTTGACATTGTTTAATTGAACAAAGTGGTTTTTTTGTAAACCTGAATTTGCATTGATACAACCTCACTTGTAAAGGCTGAGAAAGAACTGCATACAACACAATAAGTGCATATGTTACATTCTCCAGAATGCGTGACATCCAGTTGTGGGCCTTTGTCCTAATGTACTTATGTAACAACTGTTGACAGGTTTCATGGGACCAAAACGGCCGCTGACTTAGCTGTCAGTGATTCATGAAGCCATGAAACTTCCCCATTGCTACAGTTAAGTACATTAGTACTAGGAACCTACCCAGACCTAACAAATGGATATTTAAGCTGATCAGGGGCTAGATGTAAAGGCCCACCCACACCAAGAACCGTAACTATCAACAATAACTATAACAATAAAATCCACACCGATTAACTATTCTATAAACACTGGCGCCAAGCAACTTTGAATGTGACGCCCTGTTTTCGGATGGATTTTGATTGACTGTCATTCTTGCAGCTCTAAGAAATCCTCTGAATCGCAGTGATCCCAACGATATCGCTCCTCACTGGTATTATCGTGGTGTGGACTCCACCATCCACTTGAGTGAGAACGATTTTTAAAACAATATACTTACAGTATAGTTATTGTTCTTGGTGTGGATAGGCCTTAAAGGGCCCATATTGTGTATTTTACAGTCCTTTATCTTCGGTCTTGATATCCATAAGAAGGCGTTTGAGTGGTTTTAAGTACCGAAAACAATCTCTATCCAGTTTTAAATGTTCATTATGCAGTGCCTCTCATGAGCTTCACCAACAACAAGCTGCTTAGTGACTTTAAGTGTCTTTAAGACTCAATGACATCAAATACCTGGGCATCAACATCTCAGACAAACTATCTGATTTAATACGCTTAAATCACGCTCCCCTACTCAAAACAATAGAAGATGACCTCACTCGCTGGAGCTCTCTGCCCATATCACTCATGGGAAGGGTAGCTACAATCAAAATGACAATTCTACCAAAAATCAACTATATTTTCTCAATGATCCCGACTAAACCTCCCAGGGCATGGTTCAATTCATTAGACTCCGCAATGACTAAATTCTTATGGAAATCTAAACCACCGCGGATAAGCATAAAAACATTACAGAAGGCCAAAAATAGGGGTGGACTTGAGCTTCCCAATTTCTATAATTATTTTTTGGCCAATAGACTAAAATATATCATACAATGGATGACGCAAAATCAACAAGATTGTGGCTGGTTGGATATTGAACATATCTCAATCACTATGTAATGATATCCTAATACAGGATTTACCATTCATCAGTCCCATCATCAAACATCACTGCTGCTTCAAGAGTATCAGCATTACCTCTTCGCTGACAGCATGGTGGGAACTTCTTAAATGAAACAGGTCCTCATTGGTCCCATGCAGACTCACACCCATCTGGAACAACCCTGACATCCTACAAAATAAAAAAACAATAAACTTTACAACTTGGTATGATAAGGGAATTAGACATTTGGAGCACATTTTTCAAGGTAACTACTTCATACCATTTACCCAAATAATAGATACCCATGGTATTGACAAAAACAAATATTTAGAATATCTCCAGCTGAAATCTATAATTCAAACCAGGTTTAAAACTAAACATTTGGATCTTGGAGTCCCGCCAAATATAATAAACCTTCTAAAACTCCCACCTCAAAAAATACTCTTCAAAATCTATATAAGATTATCTGAGTATGATTCATCCCATTCACTCCCAACCCATAAATGGGAAAAAGATTTACTTATTAACCCTGACCCTCACTTTTGGTCGCAAGTTTGCAAAAACACCTTTGGAATGACCCAAAACTAATGCTAAATCCAATACAAAATTCTTCACAGAACACACTATACAGGACAAAGACTGTTTCAGATGGGTATCAGTGATACTAACATATGCTCACACTGCAGAAACAAACTGCCACATAACTATTTACATGCCACTTGGCACTGCACACCTGTTAATGCATTTTGGCGAAGGGTCTGTGAAGACCTATCTCTGCACCTAGAACACCCCATCCCAGGGGTGGCTGGGGGGCCTTGGGGCCCGTCTCGCCCTTGTGGCCAGCGGTGGTGCCCGTGTTGGCTCCTGGGGGCGTGACTGCCCGCTTGCGGTGGGGCTGCGCTTGTCGGGTCCGGCCCCTGGGCGGGTCGGGGCGGTGCTCGCTGCGGTGCCTGGGGGGGGGGGGGGCGCCCTGGGTCCTGTGGTGGTGGGGGTGCGGGGGGTGGTGAGGGGTGTGTGGGGGGGCGGATGGGTGTGGGGCTGCGCATGGCCGGTGTCCTCCTCCCACCCCGGGCCGCCCTGGCCGCTCCTCCCTTCCCGTTCACATGTCACTAGGGTTTTGGGGGGACGGTGAGGAGGGGGGATAGGTTCGGGGCAGCTTCGTCCTGTTTGCCGGACCCTGCCTTGTTGCGCCACCCAACCCCCCCCTCACTGTCTTGAACGTATGTCTTGTTATGTTTTGTGTCTCTCCCCATCACTTGTGTCCCCCTCCCTTCCCCTCTCCTATGCCACTCCCCCCCCTCTCCGGCCCCCCTCAATCTGCGGCGTGGGGAAGGAGAGCAGTAACAGCCTACTCATGGAAGAAGACGAAGACGAAGATTCGCTACTCCACCCCCCCCCCCCCCAAAAGTGCATTTTTACCACTAGCCGTGTGTACTTGAAGACCTCCAGGGAACTTAAGTATTGTTTCTGTGTTTTGTGTGTGAGCAGTAGGTTATAAGGAAACCTTGTTAGTCTATCAGCAGTTGTAGATTTGTTGTCAAATTACTGCGTTAGTTAGACCAGGTGTTTTGCATTTTCTGTCATTAGTTAGCAAATCTCGTGTGTTTTTCACCAGCCGCCGGCAGTTTCGCTCGGTTCTGTTATTCTGATTAGGTGATCAGAATCAGTTAGATACTTTGGACGCTGCAATTGTTAGGATAATTTTTAGATCGCTAGTTTGCATTAGTAATTAGCAGTTTATATAGGCGTGCTCAGAGCGACGCTATATCACAGTGGAATTGTTTGCAATTCAACTAGCTAGCGTCGCTCCCTCCCATTTTGGAATGGTATGTTGTGTCAGCACCCCATTACGGTCTGCTCTCTCCCCTTCAGAACGCGCTTCCAGCGACGTGGCCCTCCACGACAACGGAACCCCACCAACCTCTGCTACCCCTCACTGACCCCCTGTGACAACTTCACAGTTGCAGGGGGGCTATGGAACTGTCAGTCTGCCACACGGAAGGCTGACTTCATTACCGGTTATGCCTCCCTCCTGTCCCTACAGTTCCTTGCCCTCACCGAGACCTGGATTACACCAGAGAACACTGCCACCCCCGCTGCCCTCTCATCCTCCTTCTCCTTCTCACACACCCCCCGGCCCTCTGGCCGTGGAGGTGGCACTGGCTTGCTGATCTCCCCTTTGTGGAAATTCTCTGCGTTTTCCCTCACTGACCTATCCCTATCCACATTTGAATGCCACGCTGTCTCAATTACTCACCCTGTTAAACTTTATATTGTCGTTGTTTATCTTGTTTCCTTGATGAGCTTGACACTCTACTCAGCTCATTCCCTGAGGATGGCACCCCACTTATCCTCCTGGGAGATTTCAACATCCACCTGGAAGCCTCCCAGTCTGCTGCCTTCTTACCACTACTTCATTCCTTGGACCTCTCTCTGCAGCACTCTCCCCCAACTCACAAGGCTGGAAACCTTCTTCACCTGATCTTTCTGAGGAACTGCTCCTCTTCTAACCCCACTGTTACCCCTTTACACAAGTCCGATCACCACTTCATTTCCTTCTCCATCCCCCTAGCTGCTCTACCTCCCTCCCCTTCTCTCACCCCCACTGTTTCTGTCTGATGTAACCTCCGCTCTCTATCACCCTCCTCCCTTGCCCCCAGAGTCACCGCTTCCCTCCCTCTTCTTGAATCCTTCTCCAAACTGCCCACTGATTCCGCATCTTCCGTGCTGCTTTCCTCTCTCTCCTCAGCCCTTGACTCTCTCTGTCCTCTTGTCTCCCGGTCTGCTCGATCCTCCCCTCCCAGCCCATGGGTTTCTGACCTTCTACGTTCCTCCAGGCCAAGCCTACGTGCAGCTGAGAGGAAGTGGAGGAAATCAAAAGACCCGTCGGACCTGTCTTCCTACCAGTCTCTCCTGGCGGAATTCTCCTCCGCTATCACCACTGCCAAAAGAAATTACTACCAAACAAAAATCCAGAACTCCACTTCTAACCCTCGTCAACTGTTCTCCATTTTCTCCTCTCTCCTCAGCACACCTCCCCCACCATCTCAGTCCTCGCTCACTGCTGATGACTTTGCGGTATTTTTTGACGAGAAGGTTGCAGATATCCGCAGCACCTTCGCGACCACCACCACTTCTATGCCTGCCTCCATTTCTGCGTCTGCCCCCTGTTTCTCCTCTTTCTGTCCCCTTACAGATGCTGATGTGTCTCTCCCACCGCCCTACTACTTGTGCCCTGGACCCCATCCCCTCAAACCTCTTTCAGGCAATCACGCCTGACATCCTCCCGTTTGTCACCTCCCTTGTTAACTCCTCTCTGTCCTCTGGCTGCTTTCCCTCATCATTCAAGAGGGCCTACATCACCCCGCTCCTAAAGAAACCCACTCTTGACCCCTCCTGCATTCAAAACTACCGTCCGGTATCTCTCCTTCCTTTTCTATCCAAATCCATTGAACGAGCCGCCTCAAACCAACTCTCTTCCTTCCTCTCTCAGAATAACCTGCTGGACCCCCACCAGTCCGGCTTCAGACCTAGCCACTCGACGGAGACTGCACTCCTCTCTGTCAACGAGTCCCTTCAGGCTGCACAAGCAACCTCTCTCTCCTCTGTCCTGATCCTTCCTGACCTCTCTGCGGCGTTCGACACGGTCAACCACTCCATCCTCTTAGCCTCCCTGGCATCTACAGGGATCTGTGGCACAGCCTTAGAGTGGATCCAATCTTATCTCTCTGGCCGGTCCTCCCAGGTGTCCTGGGCTGGAGGAGTGTCAACCCCTCGCCCCCTTGTTACAGGAGTCCCCCAGGGCTCAGTCCTCAGACCCCTCCTCTTCTCCATCTACACAAGATCCCTTGGCCCCGTTATCTCTGCTCATGGCATCTCCTATCATTGTTATGCCGATGACACCCAACTCTTTCTCTCCTTCCCCCCATCAGACAAACAGGTCTCTACCCGTATCGCCGCCTGCCTGAGAGACATCCAGAGCTGGATGGGCAACCACCATCTAAAGCTCAACCCAGATAAGACGGAGGTGATCTTCATCCCTGCTTTAACTTCTCTGATTTCTCCATCTCACTAGGGGATACCACAGTGACCTCATCCCCTAGTGCAAGAAACCTTGGAGTGGTGATGGACAACAGGCTATCCTTCTCCAAGAACATCACTACGGTGACCCGGGCGTGCAGGTTCTTCCTGTACAACATCCGGAGAATCCAACCCTTTCTCACCACCTACTCCACTCAGCTCCTTGTTCAAGCAATGGTCCTGTCCCGCCTGGACTATTGCAATTCTCTGCTGGCTGGCCTTCCAGCATCTGCCATCAGACCCCTACAACTCATTCAGAATGCTGCAGCCCGTCTGGTATTCAATGTTCCCAGCCATTCACATGTCACCCCCCTGCTCAACAACCTCCACTGGCTGCCTGTTATGGCTCGCATCAAATTTAAAACTTTGGTGCTCGCATACCAGGCAGTTAAAGGATCAGCCCCTGTGTATATTCAATCCCTTATCAAGACCTACACACCAACAAGACCCCTCCGTTCTGCCACTTCGTGCCGTCTGGCGCCTCCCCCTCGCCACACCTGCACTTCACGCTCACGACTGCTGTCTGTCCTGGTCCCACGGTGGTGGAATGACCTCCCGGTGAATGTCAGAACGGCAGAGTCTCTGACCTCCTTCAAGCGCAGACTGAAGACCCATCTCTTCAGGCTACACCTTTCCCTCCCCAACTCACAATCACTGTGATTAGCCTTAGACCGTAATGGCACTTATGTATAGATATCGTTACTTGTATAGGTATTGTTGTTTTTATTGGCTGTTGTTGTATTCTAGCTGCCAACAGTGGTATGCTAGTTTGAAAGTTGATTGTACTCTTCAAGGGTTCTGAATTTCTGTATGTTTACACTAGGACTCGGAACTGTACTGTCCTCTCAGGTCTACTTTTGCACTTGTTCTTGTGATTGATTTGCACTTTGTTGTACGTCGCTCTGGATAAGAGCGTCTGCTAAATGCCACGTAATGTAATGTAATTTAATCTCATATCCCATCCCCCTTTAAACGCACATTTTCATTTGATGCTTTTACAGTATTTTTATAACAGCTTCAACTCCTTTATAATCCACACAGCAAGAGGAATGTACTTTCCCACAATACGGGACCTTTAACTCCTGCAGTCCTATGCTGGTTCTCTGAGGCTAAGGCCTGTTTTTAGGGCTGTACACCTGAAGTGCAGTGTAGTATCTGAGAAGAAAGTGCATGACTAAAAAAATATGCCAAACTTGGCTTTTTAGGCCACACCATTTATGAATGTCAACGCATTCACAGTTCAGTCAGTTCTGAGTTTCAGAGAGGAGGTTTTTATTTTCTGGCAGAAACCCTTACGCTTGACAAGAAACCATAACATATGGGCACTTAATGAATAAATATAAATATGCAAGTGTGGTACAGGCGGCACAGATGGTGCAGTGGGTAGCACTGCCGCCTCACAGCAAGGAGGTCCTGGGTTCGAATCCCCGTCGGCCGGGGCCTCTCTGTGCGGAGTTTGCATGTTCTCCCCGTGTCTGCGTGGGTTTCCTCCGGGTTTCCTCCGGGTACTCCGGTTTCTCGATTGGATCTAAATTGCCCATAGGTGTGAGTGAATGGTGTGTGTGCCCTGTGATGGACTGGCGACCTGTCCAGGGTGTATTCCTGCCTTTCGCCCAATGTATGCTGGGATAGGCTCCAGCCACCCTGTTCAAGATAAGCGGGTTAAGATAATGGATGGATGGAAGTGTGGTACACCCAGTGGTGTGGTCTAAAAATGCCCATAGAAGATTGTAGCAGCAATGTTGTAGCGAGCACAGATCTTAAGATCCAATGCAAATCATACCTTTGGGTTTCATGACTGCTGTAGATATGTTGCATATGCAACAATTAAAAACATACATTTGCGTGGCCCAGCTTTATTTCTGATGCTGTTCGTCAAAACGATCAACCAATGAATAAATCGATAAAATTACGCCAAACCCCCTGGTGTTTGCTGTAACCTGCTAAGTGTACAATAAATTCATCACTGAAAAGTGTTTGTCGGGCTGGGGAGATTAAAATGCCACTTAAATGCCACTTGTAGCTGCGGGAAACAAAGCTAATGGAGGTATCATTTCCTTCAGCCATGAATTTAAACCAGGGTGAGAGGACCAGGTCTTGTTATGACTCATTGTCCTTTTCCGTGACATTCATTGGTCACTGTCTGAGGAGAAACAAGTCAACGTACAGGTTAAAAGCACATTATTTTATAGCGATAATAAACAGATTAATAAACAGCGCGCGCACACATACACAAACCAACAATCAATCTTCATATGACACAGGCCTGCAAAGCAATTTTCTACACAATAAAGAAAGGAAATGCCATAAAGGTAATTGAAAAGCTATACAATAGAGAAAAGAACAATAACAAGCATCGCCATAAATAAGCACAAATATCATAACCATGATAATAATTATTATTATTATTAATAATAATATTAACAACTGAAGTCTAGTCTTCACTGTCACTCACTGAATGTAATCAGAAGGATACTTGTGCATAATTGAAAGAAGGCACAAATTTGAAATTGCTGAGGAGGTGCAACGGGGCTACCGTTGCCTGAGCCACAAAGAGCCAGACACGCATTTGGTTTTGCATCAGACAGAGCGGATGGTTTTCTCAAAGCATGTACCTTGAACCTGTCTGCCTTTGTGCTTCAGTGTGCAGGACAAAATGACTGCTGTTTCCAAGCAAAAAAATTAATTAAAAACCCTCTGCCGGTACTGATACTGTCACTGAAATTAAGCTATGAGATAAGCCCAGATGTATCACTGGCAAAAAATAAAGAAGTACACTACAAAAGCCTTCCATGAACCAATGCCTTGAGTGTATTAGCAATGCTAGTTAATTTCGACTGAGCCATAATGAAATGCATTAACGTTTTATTAGCAATAAAAGGTTCTGTGTGACCTTAGTTCTCAGAGGTTCCTTAATAACCATGGGCAAACAAAAATTAATGCCTTAAATTAAGCGGCTGCAAAAGTTAACAGATGGATATTGGTTTTTGAAGAAGATAATTAATATCTCAGCCACTACACAGAGACAGGCAGATACACACACATTTATGTTGCTTAAGGAGACACATAACAGGATTATAATTTATGGGGAGATGTTTTTATGCAGGTTCCTGTGAGAAATAATTATATTTACTGTATGATGTATATTCAAAAAATGTGATATTTCAATGATTGTTCAAGAAAAAACAAAAATTCTTGAAAAGGGGCATCGCTATGTGTAAAACCAATGGTAAGGTTGTATATCTCACAAATATTGATAATAGAATGACATGGTGTAATTAAAAGTGTCACCTATGAATTGTAAGATTCCCCAATTTCTCAAGAGATTCAATCTCTCCTTCCTCTTTGAAATTTATTATCAAAACGAAATGCCTTGGTTAAATTACAATGCACAAGCTGGAGCTTTGCTTCTAATTATATTGTTTTTTTTTTTTCCTGTAGCTGGGTTTACAGAACCCTCTGGTCTGAGCATAGGTTAAGTAAGTAAGGATATGGCACGTCAACTGGAAGCAAGGCATGATTACATTAGATATGCTAAAGAGCTACAACATCAAGATGAAGATAAGTGCAAAAAGAACATGCTAGAAGATCAATATACAAGTGATACATAAGTAGGGTTAGGAGTTAGTCAAGGTAGTCTAAGAGTTGCATCTCCAGACCATAGCAGACAATGGGCAGTAACATTCATAGAAGAATGGACAGCATGGTATTGGTAGTTCTGGTAGCAGTAGTAGCAGTTGTCAAAGTATAACAAGCATTGATGAAAAACAGTATGTAATCCATCCATCCATCCATCATCTTAACCTGTTTATGCTGAACAGGGTTGCAGGGGGGCTGGAGCCTATCCCAGCATACATTGGGCGAAAGGCAGGAATACACCCTGGACAGGTCGCCAGTCCATCACAGGGCACACACACCATTCACTCACACACTCATACCTACAGGCAATTTAGACTCTCCAATCAGCCTAACCTGCATATCTTTGGACTTTGGGAGGAAACCGGAGTACCCGGAGGAAACCCACACGAACATGGAGAGAACATGCAAACTCCACACAGAGAGGCCCCGGCCGACAGGGATTCCAACCCAGGACCTCCTTGCTGTGAGGCGGCAGTGCTACCCACTGCACCATCCGTGCTACCCAGTATGTAATCCCTGTTAGTGAAATCATAGCAGCGCAATACATTACAACAGCACAGGTACAGCATAACTACCTAAATACATTACTAGCATAGGGTAACTTAGCATTACATCCCAAAACCCATGCCATCAGCTGCTCGTTAGGGTGGAGATCCAGAACACAGGGAGAAATACGCATAGGATCAGCAGCTTGGAGTGAAGTATGTAACAATTAGATTACAGATTTTTAAAGAATGATTGATTTCAAACAGGCTAACCATGTAACTTAATCTTATGCTTAATAAATTGGAGAATGTGTCTAAATGACTATTTCTACAGTATACTATTACAGGGTTGGCAATCTAATCAGTTTTGCTTTTATTCATTTAGCAATAATTTTTATTGTAGTCCTGAAACAGTAGCCCTGTAAATAGGCATTTAAACTATGTGTAGGTCCAAACAAATGAAAATGAAGGGTATTTTTTATGCAGCATTTAAAAGCGCTCTCTAGTTGCTCTATTCAGATATTTGTCCTGATTTGTCCTGTTTTGTTCATATTATATGCAGGAGGTGTTAGCAAGCCATCCACAGAGACAGACACGTTATGAGGTCAATCAGACAATTCAATATTTATCAAAAATCTCCCTCTTCAACAAGATGAAATTTGGAGAAGAGGAGAGGAGAAAAAAGTAATTGGAGATTCTCTGAGCTTGCTGTAAAATTAGAAGCTATCTGTACCTTACCTTATCTGTAACTATGGACCTATACAGGGAATAATATTGTAATAATATAGGGTAGATTGTAAAAGTGCAACTCATACAATCTTTTACAGGGCAGGGTTCTTGTCAATCTAGAATTTGATTGAGTATTAAAAATGTATATGCTATTATCTCTCATGGTCTGTGGTTAAGTCAGATGGACATTTTGGGAGTACAGCAACATGGCGGGAAAAAAGTGGGGGAGGCAATACAAGGAATGAGAAGACTGCGAGGACAGAAGACAAAGGTACATAGGGTTTGTCATCATGAAGGGTCACTTCAGACATGTACATTTGAAACCTTTCCGTCCCCAGACTATACCTTTATACCTTCTCAACCATTCAAAATGACTGCTATACTGTTGTTTTGAGCCCCTATTAGAACATGGAGTATGCAATAAGAAGTAATGGTAATCATGCGGGCAGAAAACAAACGAAGAAAAGCAGGCTACCCGTGAGTAATGACCCAATTTAAGCACTTCCAGCTTGTCTTCCGCTTCTACACCTCGCCCCTTCTCCCACGTCATAACTCTGCAGTGCTCTGATTGGCTTGAAGGCCGGCCAATGAGCCTCCGATTCACTTCATTTTCTTTCAAATGCCTTGTGCAAGGGCCAACCACAGCCGACAGCACAAAACAGGCAGACAGTACACTGACGCTTTGCTGACTGTCGGCTTTCTGTATTCCCCACTAAACACACATACACACATACACACACACCTGCACACACACACACACACACACACACTTCATCCTTCCAGGAAAGGAACTCTCTCAAAAACTCAATTATTACTGGGATTAGAGAAGGCATGGATGTGCCACCCCAAACCTTCCTTCTCTTCTGAATCAATAAAACTGACATCAAGGCACATGGAGTTGAGGGCCCTTGGACATATTAAACAGGGTAAAGGCAAATGCATCCCCCTCCATATTGAGTGGAGAGAGAGAGAGAGAGAGAGAGAGAGAGAGAGAGAGAGAGAGAGAGAGAGAGAGAGAGAGAGAGAGAGAGAGAGAGAGAGAGAGAGAGAGAGAGAGAGAGAGAGAGAGAGAGAGAGAGAGAGAGAGAGAGATTCTGCTTTTGTGAAGTATTGTGTGTGTGTGTGTGTGTGTGAGTGATGCCCGGGTGAGCCTTGTGTTCAAATGAAGCACTTAAGGCACCTTGAGGGATGACAGTGAGGACTGAGGGCTGTATACACTCTGTGATCACTTTATTAGGTAGATCTGTGCACCAGCTTCTTAATGCAAATATTTAATCTGCCAAAATTCATGCAAGCAAGCAGACATGGTCAAGGGGTTGAGCTGTTTTTCAGACCAAATGTCAGAATGGGGAAGAAATGTGATCTAAGTGACTTTGACCATGAAATGAATGTTGGTGCCAGACAGGGTGGTTTGAGTATCTCAGAAGCTGCTCATCTCTTGGGATTTTCACACGCAACAGTCTCTAGAGTTTTCAGAGAATAATAAAAAAATTAAAAAAACATTCAGTGAGCAGCAGTTATGCAGGAAAAATAATGTGTTCTTAATGAGAGAGGTCAGAGCCAGACTGATCAAAGCTTACAGGAAGGTGACAGTAACGCAAATAACCACACATTACAACAGTGGTATGCAGAAGAGCATCTCTGAACACACTACAGGATAGGCTACAGCAGCAGAACACCAATAAGTCTACAAAATAAGTCAAATGAATACCTAATAAAGTGCTCACTAAGTGTAGGTCAGACTCATAAGTGTAGTTCCATCTCATAACAGCTCATAACAATAGCCATCAGCAGCCTGCGGCCATTCAACAGAGGGGAACAGGGGGTGTTAATGGAAGAACAAGGCTATGCCTGGATTTTACCACAGACGTAACATTTGTGGGAATGGATAAATAAATAAAATGTTATTCTTTACTCTTTACTCTAGTTGGCATCCGTCTTGAAAATCTCCTTATTGGTTTTAATTAACAAGACCACAAAGAAGCTACTTTGATATCTCTGTGTAGCATCCTGATCTGTCTCAAGCAATCAGACCATTTTACAAATCCCAGAGTGCATTGCTCCACTCATTTTTTGTAGCACGTCAAACACATCAACAAACTTTCCTTCCAAATTTTCATAAAACAACCCCAGACTGTCAAACAAAGTTTAGAGATCATATTATTTGTAATATGTCCTCCAAAGATGCAGAATAAAAAAGCATTTCAATTTTTGACATAATACAAGTCTCTTGCATGACGGACATATGTTGCAGAGAAAATATTTGTACTCTTTATGCATTTTTTGGACACATTACTAGACTTGTGTCACGTTTCAATAAAATTGAAACATTGAAACATGAGAGAAAATGTATTGAAATAAAAGTATATTGCTTTGCCATATACTAGAGCCCACTGTACATTAATAAGAATACATGGTTTTTGAGATCCCTACTGGTCCCCTACTGGTGTAAAAACTAATTTCTATATATAGAGATATAGAGGATATTATTTTCCTATGTTTTCAATGTCTATGCATTTTTTCTGCATGCCAGCTTCCCAGTGTAAGCTGGGTACTGGAAAAAGGAATAGAGGAATAGTGTAAGATGGAGTTATGATTCAGTTCCAACTAGTGTTGTTACCAAGTGATATGATACCAACCCAAGTGTCGTAGGACAGTGATAGCCTGGTAATCAATAAACAAACAAACAAATGAATCGATATAGCAACTGGTATTCAGATCTCTAGTGATTATAATACTGATTTTCTTCTCATGCGGTTCCTTCACTGTGTAACAGAATAATAGTGAAAATGTTCTAAATGTTCTCGTATTGCACAGATTCTGGCAGGCAGATTGGCAGAAAAAAAATCCAAATCCAAATCAATCTAATATTATGAATGCCTTAACAATACCATGCTCTCTTAAATCTGACTGCCTACATATTAAGTGAAATATGTAGGTACACACGCACACACACTTCAAGATTCATTGTCACACAAAGTCTAAAATCATTCATGCAGATATTAGGAGGTTGTGTCCTGGGAGCTTGCATAAATGAGCCATTTTGAAAGCCTGCAGACAGCTGTGTCTTTTAATAAAGTTGTTTATTAATTATATAGACTTTCCTAATATAATGTGAATAATTTCAACCCTTAAAAATAGAGGCCTGGGTGTGCACTATTCTATATCTCATTTCAAGATCTATTCATCTTTAAATAAAGTGAGCAGACCCTTGCCCTATGTAGGTTATAATTACTGTAGACTTGGCAACCTTTCAACTGATGGCCTATCTCAAGCAACGGAGCACTTCAGAGTGCTGAATGCATGGGTTGGCTTGACTTCTGGTCCAATTATCTGAAAGTTAAAAAAGGTTCTAAAATGGCCAATGTTTCTCATATCAGTGTGGGTTTTACTGCTAAATAGCTATATACTGTACATTTAATTCTGTCTTAAAATTAATTCATTAATTCAGCATGACTTCAAAGACATTTTATACTGGTTCCCTGGCAAAGACCACTGTACATCTTTGCTTACTTAGGGGTGCCAGATCATTTGGATAAGTGAATATGTATGAGCTTAAAATAAATTAAGAAATGTAAATATCACTGTTGAAATTTCCATATCATCGCAGTGCTTATTTTGATAAGGGGCCTGCACTTTTCATTCATGCACCCCCCCCCCCCCTTTTCTTTTTTCAGGGCACCATAATGTTTGGGACAAATCACTTCATAGGTGTTTAGTCAGGTGTGTTCAATTGCTTCCATAGTGCGGGGATAAGACAGCTTTCAGTATCTACTCTTAATTTTTGGCTTTTTATTGCCTTTGGTGCGTTATTGATTTTGTCAACATGAGGACCAGAGCTGTCTCCACAGCTAGTTAGCTGGCTTGGTAAGTTAGGTATTTAGTCAATGCACATTTATTCAATATACATTGCAGTCACTGTGTCTGTGTTCCATCTCATGGCAGAATACCGTTTCCCCTTGGATAATATTGACGGGTCTTGACCTTAAATATGAATAACAGTAACAGTCTCTTGGCATGCAGCAGCTAGATGTGATGTTGCTGTTGGGGGGAAACAGGCTGTCAGATGAGATTGCTTCTCAGCAGGAACCTGTACCTTGTACATGCTCAGTAGGACGCACCTGCAGGTGTGCTTGTTAGTTGCGTGCGGTGGATTTATTGATTTATTTATATGAACACTGGCAATGCCCAACTCTGATGAGTCTGATCTTCCAAAGGACCAACCATAAGCTAGCACTGGTGGGATATGATCACTTCAATGGCTGACACTGTACTTTACTAAATAAGGATGTGTGTATAAGTTTTCCTGGCCTGGATTCGGTATAGGTAAATATTTTTGCTCCTGTGTTTCTCGTTTCAGTTGCTGATAACAGCGTTTTTGCACCAGTTTTCTCTGCTTCACCAATTGGGGATACCCAATTACCTTTTTTAATCCTGTTCTATCGCTGAAAGGTTCTCCATCAATTTGGGAGGGCCTCGTGATCCCCTGAGGCTAGGCTAGCAGTCTGCTCAGCCGCAGCACTGTGTTGCTGAGGATCGGAGCCAGTGAAGACGGGCCGCAGGTGTTCAGTTGGACATCACTACGGACATGATCCAGATCAGATTTCCGACTGCAGGGTGCGTCATTGCACCAGGGACCGGTGCTCTATCAGGACGCAAGATCTGATATCGCTGATATACAGACGTCTGCCATTTTATGTTAAACAAGTGGCCATGATCAATGACATCATTCAGTGAGCCATTTGGAAAATATTAGGCTGCCTACAAATATGACTTTGCGCTCAGGTTTGACAGGTAAACAATGTCAAACAATAAATTATATATTATATAATATATATAATAATATATACCCTTTACCCTTTAATATTCCAACCATACATTTAGAAGCTGCTGTATGCTTTAATAAAGTAAGCTGCAAACAAGTTATATTGAAACTACAAAACATTGTGTTCCACCACCACTGTTTTACCGTCACCAGCACTCAAGGTTTATGCTGGTCTGCCAGCCTGCTACACAGTTGGTGTACTTCGGTAGAAGTAAACTAGTTCCATTGAACCTTGCTGAAAATCAGTTCTGTGGATGTCCGTGCCTATCCAGGAGCTCAATATTTTTGCCCCTTTAAAAACATTGACTTCAGATCCTATCATTTGTTTTCTTCAAGATGGTCATCTCTCAGTCTCACCTTTGGTTTGAGCAGGACAGTCATGTTTAGATTTCTTTTTTCTGCTTTTCGGGCACTAATATCAACCTCCACAGGTGTTAGTTCTCTGAGAGAGATTGGGAAGGTTAGGCTGTGCTGACACTGAACAAAAACCAATGTTGATGCAATCAGCAAATGAGAAAATTCTGCATGGCAGGTTTTTCCCACAAGACTGAAAATCTTTGAAATTGCCCTTCCCTGGTTGGATCATTGTGTAGGGGTTTCACCCCTTTGCTTTTAAAGGTATCCTTGGAGAGAAGAGTATTACTGTGCATATTGTCCATATATTGCACAGCAGAATGAGAACAGTGCTCTACCAAAAAATGGTGTAACAGTGTAAGCTATGACAGTCCCTGTTCTCTGGAGCACAACTGTCACTTCATGGAGTAATTTGAACCACTTCTGGATGAACACAACCACAAAATCTTAACCAAGGCACTTGCAGTACTTTTTGTCATCCTGCCCTTACTTTCATCCAGATAGCACAGTACCCTTTCCTTGTCAGGGATCCCTCCACAGTCAGGTTGCAGGGATCCTTCATCAGCTTTTTGTTGTAAAATAATAAAATGGTTTATTTTCTTGGTAACGGTGTGACATTTTCCAGGCCAAAAGTATACGTTTGTCTTCGTCAATCCCTTTACCTCTGTCACAGAAATGCCCATTACTTCATCCAGCTTTATTTATTTGTTGAATTATTTATTTATTCACTCGGTTGCTTGCTCAATCAAAACAAGGGGCTTGTACTGAGACCTTCCCCTCGAAGAAAATGCTAAAATGTTGATGGTGATATTTCCTTCTTAAAATTGGGCTAAAAATCCTCCACAGCAATGTAAAAAAAAATATATATATATATATATATATATATATTAAATTATGAGAAGTGTTTGGTTGCAATTATTGTGTAATACATGCATATTGAGATTCCTTGATTCCATTTATCTAAGTCAAAAAAATAATGTTCCAATATAAGAACAAAAATATACAATTCAGAAGTTTTTTTTTGTTTGTGTTTTTTCTTTGCTCACTTTTATTGCAAGTGCAGCCAACACATTTCCGGTTTGATAGAAATATAACTTTGTTTTGCAAATTATTCAATGCAGACATATTTATAGAACCAAATACCCCACTTGGTTATGAAGCTACGACTGTTTTCTGACTAATGTTGTGGATTATTTTATAATCCATTCAGCCATTTTCTGGAACTACATGTTGTTCATAAATGCATTGCTAGGTCATTTCAGTACCAAACTAATTTAAAACAACAAGGTATAATGTGTCATATTCAGGTGATGGACTTTTTAGGAATATTGCTGCATTCGCATAGCAGAATGAATATTCACACGTGCATAAAACATCTAGTGAGTGCTTGCGTTGGACAAGCTATGGATAAACCTGTAATTGTACTCGCTAATGGGAGTAATCAAGCTCTGGCTAATCTAATTTTAACCACATTTTAAATGTGATGCAGGTTCGTTAGGGTGTGTAATCCTATTTAGAGTGCTTTTTGGATATCTTTGGAATGCTTTATAAAACATACTCTGACATATGTGAAAAAAACACATGGTTAACAAAAAGGTTAATTTTCTTTACATTTTGTGTGAAAAATCGGTTTTAATAGAAAAATGAGATTTTCTCTGTCTAGACAAAAAGATATGCAGATGCTTAGTATTTGGAGAGATTTGGGGACGCTTCATGACATCTGGATGCAGTTTTGGGAAAACTGTCGGTGCATAAATATGAAGTTCTGGGTTGGTCCCAGAAAATTCAGATATTCTGTGCTAAGCTATAAAAACACGAAGCGCTTTGTAATCTTTTTGTATTTTTATGTATCTCTAGGGGGTCCAAGTGGAAAGGATTAATTTCATATCCTGCTTTGTGCTTACAGTGACAAGCTCCAACTTTTCATGGAGTGTTTCTGCTTCTGGAGAACACACGTTTTGCAGCTTTGTCGATGGTCAACCCCCATGCATTCAAAAGGTGCAGTATTGCCCTTGTGCATTTAAAGGATGTAACATTTATGGTTTAACATTAACGTCAATAGACCAGGGCTTCCCAATTACTGCACATCTTCTGCCTCTCCCTTCTGTAACACACCTGCTTTACTTCAAGGGTTGATAATTAGATGATGAGGTGTGTTAGAGAAGGAAACAGCATATGTGCAGGGCTTGGGGGTCCCTAGGAGCAGGATTTGGAAGCCCTGTGAAAATTTGTGAAAATAATTACCAAAAATAGTTTTTGATTCACTGATTTAAAGGTACAATAGGACTTATAATAGTCAAGAGAGGAATTGCAGCAACAAACACACTCAAACCACAACACTGTTTATCCCACCCCTTCTCTGTGAATGTGCCATTGGCTGTGGCAATTAGAACCAATTTTCAACCAATGAGCTAAAATTATTGTACAGCTATACGATGTTTTGGTACAGAGTGTCGGGCCGGCAACTGCATATTTTGAAACCTGAATTTAAGCACTATTGACAAAGGCATAGGGTGAGTCAACATGTAAAACAGCACAAAAATATAAAAAAAATTGTCCACGACAATTCCTCAGTTTTGAATGAAATAAAAATTAAACATTATTATTCTTATCTCTCTTATCTCCTAAAGCAGCAGACGTGGTATGGACTATAAGTCAAATCTCACTAAGGGGTGCTCAGTAAATGGGCTCTTGTGATTTGTTGTTAATGTACTGAAATTACACTAAAATTGCCAAATCAATGACACAAACCCCTTAGGTATCATTTTAATGCAAAACATAATATATGGAGGAAAAAAACTGCCTTGGAAGTTGACACACTGTATTGAACAGGGGCTAAATAAAAGGAGGCATTGGTGAGCTGCCAAGGCCATGGAACAAGCCCTGCAAGCTTTGTGCTGAGGAGAATTTTAAACGAGGTACTTGCATTTGCATTTTGATGTCTCAACTACAGATACGATCAAAAAAAGTTATCATGCAGCTCTGGTCTCCTGCACTTGAAGCCTTTGTTATTTCCATGATTTTTTTTGGTTCCGAAAAACGGGTCAGATTTTTCAGTCTTCATGACTATTTTTCTTTTTTCTAGCTTTACTTTTGTTACTTGCTCTATTTGACATCCAGTGATATTAACTCAACCCATTTATGTAATGTGATTCTCTTTTAATCAGGCGGTGTAATGTCAGGGGGTGACAATATTCCATGCAGGACTATGCAGGCTTTAATCTGACATCCGTGCATTAGCAACAACTACTTTTCTGCCCGAAAGTTCTAGAATAGACAGTGCTTCTCATAACTAACTATGGGCTCATTCCAATCGCTTCTTTTTACTCGTGTTTTCTTTTCCTTGCTCCACAAATCAGGAGAGTCTAGAAAAAGAAGAGAAGACCAGGAAATCGAGAAAACAAACTGAATGTCCTTGCTCCTTCACATCAGTTCGAAGCCACATCAGTTACAGACATGGCAGATGGGGAGAGGTGGATCCACAGGTTGATCATTGAAACATTTCTGAAAAAAAAAAAAAAAACTTCCACAATGGATGTGTAGATTTTTCCTTACTCAAAGGGATGATTGGGAGTTCCTAACTTCTACAGTATATGTACAGTATAGAGTATATATCCATTTAGTAATTGCTTTATTAGGAGACTTATTTTTTGGGACTGTTTTTTGCTGCTGTAGCCCATCCACATCAAGGTTTGACGTGTTGTGTGTTTAGAGATGCCCGTCTGCATACTGTACCACTATGTAAAGCCAAGTTTTTTGAGATACTATTGCCTTCCTGTCAGTTTGAACCAGTCTGGTCATTCTCCTCTGACCTCTTTCATTAACAAGGTGTTTTCACAGACAGAACTGTTGCTCACTGGATGTTTTTTTGGGGGTTTTTTTTCCCCACACCATTCTCTGTCAACTAGAAACTGTTGTGTGTGAAAATCCCAGGAGATCAGCCACTAAGATTCCCCCCTGTCAAAAATCATTCTACAGTTAACGTCACTTAGTCTTGCCCTTTCTAATGCTTGGTCGGAACAACTGAACCTCTTGACAATGTCTGCATTCATTAGCCCCTCTTTCAGTTCCTTAAAATTAGCCTCTGTCATTAGCCCTGGTATCATTTAGCTCTCTGACCTCACTGTCATTGGTCTCACTGCTCCTCACTGGTTACTTTCATACCTTTCATCGGCATCCTGTTGCTGTGGTTATTTCCTTCAAAAGCTCTCTTCTTCCCTTTTCTGCAGCAACTGGGTAACCACTTATTTTCAACCAATCATTTATTTCTCTGCTCCCCTGTATCCTGATATATCTTTCTTTCCACCAGTAGATTAGCTCTGCTAGCTTTTCATTTATAAGCCCATCTCCAGCTCCGTATGGTGTGCTCACGTACCTGTCGGCTAGGATGAGGTAGGGAGATGCACCTGGGCTAACCGGATTGAACGTGGCCAAGTTAAATGGTGCCAACTCA
This sequence comes from Conger conger, assembly GCF_963514075.1. Lineage (NCBI taxonomy): Eukaryota > Metazoa > Chordata > Actinopteri > Anguilliformes > Congridae > Conger > Conger conger. The sequence goes on along the minus strand of NC_083772.1, from coordinate 37,723,089 downwards.
TCCATGACACGGTAATGCTAGCTCCTTATAGCACAGGAAATTGCTGTTTGTTTCTTGTTAAGTCAAGCTTAGATCTTTAACCCTGCTTTACAAAGCTGCGCCCTCCTGCCCTTCCCCTGCTGAACCACTTACCCACTCCGCCACTCAAACCGAACTGAACAGTCTATCTCCTATCTGTTTCCACTTCTTAAACGCTAACCTGAGGCCAGTAATTTCAAAACATTTCCTCTGCTCTTGAACTTTTCCACTCATGTCTCATTTAACCTTCCTTTAACCCTTCGCTGCAGTGCAAACTCCCAGGGCCTTTGTGGGAGATATTTATCTGTGAGCACTGTCATGAGCGATAAAGCCAACAGTTTAATTAACACCCAACACATCTATTCAGAAGGACGACAGGTGCTCACAGCAAATTAGCTTGAACTTTGTGTGCAACCGTGGCAAAAAGGATTGTGAGATAGACCTTGAAGGCCAGCACAATGGAATAGTCAAATTAGAATATTTGTTTGGTTTACAATAAATATACATACTCTCCAAAGTATTTGCCAGGTAGAGGGTTTTTAAATACGAATGTAACTACGTATATGCCTTCTCGATTTGTTCAAGATTGATTGTTACACCATTCTGTCCACCCATCCATTATCTATCCTGCTTATTCCTGGTCACCCACCTTCATAGATGGGCTGGAGCCTAACCCAACATGCATTGGGTGAGAGGCAGCAATGAACCCTGGGCCAGTTGCAATCCATCGCAGGGCCCACAACCATTCACTCCCACAAGTATACCTATGTAGAAACCAGAGAAAACCACAGTGTGGAAGGAAACTGTAGCGTGAAGGAAAGTGTGAAGGAAACTGTGGAAGGAAACTGGAGTGTGAAGGACAGTGTTGAAGGAAACCGGAGTACCCAGAGTTCCACACTGAGAACATGCGAACTACACACCGAAAGGCATTCAAACCAACGCCAATTTTTCTGAGAGGCTATAGTGCTATTCACTGCACGATCCTCACCATTTTGTTCAAACTGAAAAAGAGATTGACATCTCTTCTAATAACAGGGTTTACACTAAAAAGGTACACTAAACTTTGTTTTACGTTTGACCTCAAACCAACAATTTCTTCAATCAATATACTTAATGTCATTGAATGACAATTGCAAACAATTGCAATGAATGGCAAACACATGGCTAATGCATCTCTCTTAATAATTCCCTTAGCTTAAATAACCATTATCATCAGATTCGTTAACAGAGCAAAGCAAGTAGCCACTCATTTATTAGAGGGTATTTAATCGAGTAAGACTACATTAGTTTACATGTCCCACAACTTCAATGTTCAAGTAAATCATTTGTGAAATTGCAACTGTGGTACGGAAGAATATTACGTGACATGCTGATTCATGGGCTATCACCAATGTAGAGACCAATGTTGAACTCACAAACTAGTTTCATTCAATTATTTTTCAGTTTAGCCCAAATTACTGCATACCAATCATACTACTGCATTTTATGCAGCATTATCATATAACAAAGAGTTGAACACTGTGTGAGAGCTTTAAGAAATTGAAGCATCATCTTTTCTCTGTATAATTTGGATATAAGTTGGATTTTTGCTTGAGAATTTATACATAACATAACCAGTATTTCTTAAAATGGAGGCAACAGAACCTGGGGCTGACCTCAGAGTTTGTGGAGTGATATAGCTTGAGGTATGCACATATAATGACAGTAAACTATGGAATACTGGTTCCAAAATGCTCCTACTGTAGGTGTCAAGTGTCCCACATGACAAGACATTGTGAATATAGCGGTATGTGTTAGGGCAAAAATGAACGCCACGTTCTTCCCAATACCAATTTTATTTTTATCTGTATTGCCCTCTTTACAGAGACACTGTGTCAAAGATGGTTTTCAGAAGAAACCGAAAGGAAAATGAGGCAAAAACCGGAACCCCCAAAAAGCAAGCCAGGTAAACACACAAACTGTCTAGTGGAGAAAAAATACTCAAACAGTGGTGAGGGAAAAAAAACTTTCCAAAGGGACAAAATCTTGGGAGGAACCCGACTATAGGGAGGATGTCAACCCTCAGCTGGCTAGCCCGCTCTAAAGTAAGCGAAGACTGAAATAAGGGATCTATCCCTGCAGTTAATCAAATTGGGCCGGCCACAGTCTGAGATAATAAGGTATACAATACAAAGTCCAAGCTAAGAAGATGGGATGCATAATATGCACTTCAGAGGGGCAGGGTCAACCTCTGGGTTGTGTCATGGCACGGGCTGGAGAAGAGAAAAGGGCAGAAGCCCCAGGAAAGAGAACAAAGGTTAGGCAAGATATAATTATGAGACTAATAATTGCGAATGTTGAGGACTGAGTGTAATACAGAAAACCCCCAGAGCACTACGTTATGACAGTATATCTAAAACGTGTGAAGAAATGGGTGCATAACTATGCACTGATCCTGCCAACGCAGCATATAGCAGCAAACCTGTTCTCACATCCAGTGGCAGGGCAACAGCACAGTCAGCTCAAGTGAAATAACAGCTCCATGGTCCTTATTTATAGTCCCCTTCCCAAATATCGTTTAACTAATGGATTGACTAAAGAGGTAAGTTTTGGGCCTGCACTTTAAAGACAGAAAATGTGTCTGAAGCCTGAACAAGGGAGATTATTCCAAAGAATAGAACTCTGTCAAAGAAGGCTGAGCCTACCATTGTAATGTTAGATATACTTGCCATGTTTAAGTTATTTTTAGCCAGTATCGTGTGAACAAATTCATCTTGGTGGAGAGTAAAGAATAACCAACTATGTAGCTATGAGTCGCTAAACTATTCTAGTAAGAAACCATTTCAAGCATTTTAAGTTAGGAGTAAAATCTTGTTGTCAACAGGCAACTAATGAAGCGATTTGAGCACGAGAGTAATATGTGACCAGCTCCATGCGTTTGAAAATTGGTTAAAGTTACTTTCAATTGCATGGTAAAGTACAGAATGAGACCTACAAAATGAGGTATCACTTAGTGTAAATATTTCTGGAGATATGATTGTTTGAATTTTGACGTTTTGCAAAACGCAGTTGAGGAAATGGCACTTTTTATTTATTTTATTGCACACTTCCAAACAGGAATACAAGTTTGGTGCATTTATCTGATGAAGACCAAGTTTGTTAGAAGGTCGATAGATTTCAAAAGGTCCCTGTTGAAAATCTATTATAGACAGGTGCAATTATGAACATGGATTCACTCCATATACCAGGATCCCTGTAAAAAGGATTCTAAGCTTTCGATTGAGTTGAACAGTTGAACTCAAGTTGAACTTTTATTCCTAACATTGAAGATAAATGTTGAAAATACAAGTGCACTTTGGTTTTAATTGGAGGAGCTGCTGAACAGAGTTTTGGATCAGTTGTCAGCCTTCAGTTCCCCTGTGGCAACAGACCATCCACTGCCTCAGAGAGCAGATGCAAAGGATTTTCAACAAGATGGTGGGTTCTGCCAAACCAGATGCGCCTTCCACTCCACAATGCAATCGATTACGTTTACAATTTCATTATTTATATGTGTCAAAACAGGGCATTTTCCATGAAATGAGCTCATACATTGGATTTTGAAGTTGAATCTGTGCTAAATCCAATACTACAATCAATATCTCACTTAGCCATGTTCACAGTAAGAGCTTCGGAGTTCACAAATGCCACCTGAACAGGCGTAATATACTGTGCATTTTGTCATGTTGTATTGGTCTCCACACTCTTGTATAAATTTTTTAGTAATGCCTCAGGATGTGGATGGAAATCCCAAAATGATTATTTCTTTCTATTTGCATTTTGTGCCATTTAATAATACACTTGTGCCCACTATTCTTCAAAGGAAAACATCCAACCTTTATACATTTTATAAGGGTGTGTTACTATGACATTTTGTGAAGTGAATCATGTCTATGGAAAGGTAATCAATCGGCTAATGTGTGATTCATATCATGAGAAGTGTGAATAATCATGTCTATGGTCAGACATTGAATCAGTCAGTGAATCACAAAGGTAACTTGTGACTCATGTTATGAAGTCTGGCGTATCACCATATAATGGCAGGGATTATTTAGAATTTTGGGTCAAGTGAAGAAAAAGCAGTCTTTGAGAGGGTAACTGAATGAATACTCATATGGACCGCCAGGATTGCCTTGCTTAAGATTCTGTCTAGTCTCAGCCAATATATTGGTCTGGAGACATCAGGTGAGCTCAGAGGCATTCATATTACAGTTTTCAGACGTTTTTTTTGTCTTTATACTGTAGTCTGCTTACCCAGAGATTTAGCCCCACTGCACTGTATTCAGTGCTGAGAATAACCTCCATCAGTCTATAATCACTCAACCCTGAGAGGACAGCTTCTAGCTGATTCCATTTTTTTTTATCATCCACAGACTGCAGAGATAACAGTGCCTGCTAAAACTAGAGCACTCTCCACTGTTTCTATAAGCCTCTCTCCCCCTTCCTCCCTCCCCCTCTCCAGGTGAGATGTACTCTTGATGGGATTAATTTTTTTTACCTGAGAGTCAAAATCGATAATCAGAATTATAATTGCTATAAGAAAGCTCTGGTTTTCCCCACCCTGATAAAGAAGAAAATGGGTTAAAAAGATGCACCGACTATGCCCAACTAGCTAGAGCAGAGCCCTGGGAGGAGGAGGTGAATCTCCACTAATTCAGCGACAACCATGGCAGGGCCACCGTGACCACCTCCAGATACTTTGCTGGTGAAGACCAATAACTGTGAAGAGCTTTGGCTGGGGTGCAGGATTGTGTCTGTTAATAGTGTGTGTTTATATGGCTTTCACTTCGGACACATCATAGCATGCCCTGTTCTCCCAGAACCATCATGACAATAAAAACAGGCTGGTTTCACATCCAGACTGCACAAGAAGAAAAGGACACGATTAAACAGTATGCTTATTTTCATATGCTGCAAATCCAGCTCGAGAGCTCATTTCATCTAATCCAGGGCTGGATCTCTGCATGTACAAAAACAGCCATCTGTTCGGCAAGCTGAGGGCAGAGCTTTGACTGTATTAAATCACAGTTCTGACATATGCAAAGAGCAGACAGTCTTAGTTAGGACCTGTACACTAAGGACCATACTTCACTGCCTACCTCTCAGAGCTATCAGTAAACAAACTTGACTTTATTGTCAGTGCTGAGAACAGCAATGATAACAGGCTCGATGGTTTTATTTCAGTAGTCTGGAGTTGCCTATACAGTATACAAAGGTGACAAGGCACAATGCTATTACTATAGTTTGTTGAGTTTCAGCCTGGCAACAGATTTAGATTCATTCAAAGTTAGGATGACAATCCTTAATGTCATAAAGTCTCCTTTTTCAGGGTGCAGTCCAAGGAATACCATTCTGCCATACTATTGCTGAACTTCATGTTGTTAGATTTACAGTGATGTTTAGGACAAATATGTTTTGTTGTATTATTTGTGTGTGTACTCCTCAATTTTAGATATGTAATCAATCAATTTGCATGCAGTTAAAGTGCACATTCTCAGCTTATATTTAAGGGTATTTCTATATGTTCTTGGTCGCATCATGTAGAAATTACAGCACCTTTTATACATCGCCCTCCCATTTCAGGGAACGATAATGTTTGGTACATATTAATGTTATGTAAATTAAAGTAGTCATGTTTAGTCGCATACCCCTGACCGCCTGCATTATAATGGATATCTTCATTTAGGACAGTTGTCTGAAGTTAGGAGCGTTTCTTGAATCCAATGTGGCACATTCGTATGAGCCCTTCATTCAAATAACGGTAAGAGAAATATATGATACGAATATGAAAATGTTCTTGCATGAGTCCCATTGTCTCGCTGTAGGATGAAGCTCCGTCCAATGAGTTTGGAGGCATTTGCTTGAACTTGAGCAGATGAGATGCTCCTGTACACTTAATTCAGAATTCACATAAAATGCATTAATTGCAATTGTGTGAAGTTGATAAAGACAATAAAAATACATTTTGATTTTATTTTATTTTTATTTGGTTCCTCTGAAGTGCACAGGAGACCTGAATAAACCACTCTAGTCTATTTATTTTCTCCAAGAACAGCTTTTTGTTGTTGCCTGGTGTCAGACAAAAAAGAGCAAGCTGAAAAAGTGATTGAATAAGAAAACAAGAAAGAACACTGAAGTAGCCACATGGTTGTCTCATTACCCTTTATGTGAAAACACAGGATGACATTTTGCACTGACACAATTCTTCCCTTCAAAATGCAAATTCTGATTACCATGTCTTTTCCTTAAAGGATAAACATGGGGAAATTAATTTTGCATAACATTGCAAAAACATGTTCAATATGCTGTGTAAACCCCACCTACCACCAGCAATTCTGCATGTAGATATCCTCCCATAGATACCATTTTGTTTCTGCATCACTGTCTACAGCCTGCAGTCTGCCAGCTCTCTAATCTGATACAGCATTTACAAACGAAACATGAAATAACTGTTCATACTGCGGGCACTTTAATTAATAAAAATAATAGGGGACCATTTTGGCTCACTAACACAAACAGAAAACAAATCATCACGTGACAGCAAAGCTACATAGGGCCAAGCTAGTTGCGATGTCACACTCTGTCTGTGGGAGGTAGTCATGACGTAGTATGGAGGTATCTTTGCCCATTTATGTTGCTTACCGCAGAATCAGCTTTGTGTCAAATCATAATTTTAGCATACATTTGACTCTTGATTTCTATTAAGCAAGACAAAAAATGGAGAGCAAACTAAGAAATATTGTAAAGAAATCAAGGAAAAGGAAAAGTATCCCAGGTCATTAATTTACATGCCTGTGCAAACTGTTTTGTTTGATACTTGATACGATGTTTTGTTTAATACTTTTGACAGAAATTGCAGCAGTAAGCAACGTAGCCACTACATCTTACGAATGGGCAAACTACCTCCACGCTACGTCACAACTACTAGATGGAAAGCAACAGAGTGTCTACATTATCCCTATGCACCATTATACACCATTTGCATCCAGACCTAATGAGTTGATGGTTTTCTCTTTGTTAGGATACATTTGAGCTGGCTTTCTATAGAAGGGACCAGTTATTTCAGTTTGAATCAAAGTGCTGCTTTTAAAGCACTTTGAATATGTATGCACATTGTCCCCATCCTGTGCATTTCTTAAATACAGCACAAGTTATACAATCCAAAAGGTAACAAAGCACTCTAAGCACTGAGCCAAGTTGTTTCTGTGCGTGAAACACAATGATGTGATTAGGACATACCTGACCCTCACATAGTCCGAACAATAGATACATCTATACTGACATATAAAAAAATACTAAAGGTACACAAATTGTACTTTCTTTTACTTTTTTTATTATTTATTGAACTAAAAATAAACCAGCATGCTGACGCCATGTGTGGAAAAAATTATATACACCCTCACTGTTTCCCTATCGATTAAGAACCAGGTGCTGCTAATCAAGTGCACGATTAGTAGATCACCAGGAAATGCTACCTCAAACCCACTGAAATGTTGTGACTTTAACCCATGCAAGCCCCCTAGTGGTCATGGCACCAGTGTCCTGACAATGCTCAACTCAGACATTTTGTGCTCCTGCAACCAAACTATGAATGGAAGCTCATGTGCAACTGATTGGATAACATTGTCTATCTGGGGATTATAATACAAATATTATTTCACCACCAAATACATTTTGGCGTAGTCACAAGATAAAGCCAAAGAAGGTATTCACTTACAGCGGTTAAAACCCTCCTCACTGAATAGCAAAATAAACAAGGAGTTCTTGTGTAATTTGTCAATATCTGTGACTAAATATGGAACACATATACAATCTTATCATTGTTTTTACACATAGAGATGTCCCTTTCAAGTTTCAGTTCATTTCAGTCATTTATTGTCACAGCATGAAGGTGAATATTTATAGTGAGCTTCTTGTGATTTTTCAGTCTGATGATGGCCTGACACTTATTTAGACCTCATGTTGAGACAACAGCAACTGATGAACTAATGATGCAAAGACACACATCTGGCTGAGAAACAGCCGCACAGCTAATTGTCCCATTACTTTTGCTCCACTAAAATCGGGTAACTGTATTGTAAAGGACTCCAAATTCCTACACAGATCACGTTGTATGGATGTAAATATTGTCCAATTAATGCTGACAGTCTGCACTTTAACCTCTTGTTCATTATTTTATTTAAAATCCAATGTGCTGGAGGACAGAGCCAAAACAACACTTCGATGTCACTGCCCCAATATTTTTGCATTACACTGTATATGCTCATTAATGCCGAAAACCTGCTCCTCCAAATAGCAAATCGTGTGGCTGCAACTCAATATATGCATGTGAAGGGAAGAGTTTCAGTTGTTTAACCAAACATTAGAATTGGCAAGACGTGATTGAAGTGACTTTGACCCTGGTATGATTGTTGGTGCCACAAATGGTGGTTCCAGCATCTCATTACATTTCATGTAATTTGGCTGACGCTTTTATCCCAAGTGACTTACTGCTGATTAGACTAAGCGGGAGACAATCCTCGGGAGCAATGCTCAACTGCTGTGTGGATCTTATTGTGGCTAGACCGGGAATCGAACCACCGACTTTGCGGGTCCCATGTCATGTACCTTAACTACTACTCTACAGGCCGCCGTGTCTCAGAAACAGCTGTCCTCACGCACAACAGTGTGGAGAAGGTACAGTGAATGGTGTGAAAAGCTAAAACAGTGAGCGGCAGTTCTGTCAGAGAAAAATGGATTCTGTATTGGATACTGGAGATGGATCATTTCAGTGTAAAATATAAATACATAAATACATAGATGGTGAAATAATTGTATTGTATTTTTTGACACATTTATATTAGCAGTAGCCTCAAACCATCCCCAGAGGCTTGTAATGGACCCATTTATTTAACATACACTCTGAGCACCGTTACTATGGGGCGTGTGTTCATACCAATAAGCATGTCTGAAACCATGTGAAACATAAATTTGACCAGTCTTCCATGTAAACAACTGATGTAATTGCATGTAAGTGCTCCCCGTATCTCTATGGTAATTTGCTATGACTTTGCTTAAATCTCTATATGAGCAATATACACACGTGGACAAAATTGTTGGTACCCCTCTGTTAATGAAAGAAAAACCCACAATGGTCACTGAAATAACTTGAAACTGACAAAAGTAATAATAAATAAAAATTTACTGAAAATTAAACAATTAATTCAATCAATCAATGAATTCTGGTTCAACAGAATCATTTTAAAAAACAAACGTGTGTAAATAGCTGAAGTGCATCAGATCTATTCTGCTCTAATATTCAAGCCTTTTATTTATGCCAATAGAAACCAGTGGCATTACCTATACGGCATGTACCCACAGTAAAATGTCCAGGGTTAATTTAACTCTGACAGAATAACACTGGAGACAGAGCACTGGTAGTTGTGGAAAACCAGGCCGACTCAAACGATACAGAGCAAACACTGAGACAATCTGAAAAGGTAGAGGAGAAATGGCAGGGTTTAAATTGGCAGAGGATAATGAGCAAATGAGAAACAGGTGAGTAGCAAACAGATCTGTAGGTAGGCAGGGGGACAGAGGAACAGGCGGGCCAGCACGAGGAAACAAAAACACAAGCACATGCTGGCAGACAGGAAAACACGAAGCTCAGGGATCAGGTGGAGGTGCTGACACATGTACTGTATGCAGTTCAGTAATTATGTGAAATTACATTATACGTACAGCTCATGAAGAATTGTTCATATCATTGCTGCTGGACTGTTCAATGGCAGTATGTGTTCCCACTGAAATACTTCATAAGCCAATATTTCTTTCCAGTTACCGTTTATCCTAATTCCTCAAAGGCTCATTATAATATTGATGTAATGATGTAATAATACTACGATTCCCTTTCCCCCGTCTAATACACCAGTTTCGAATGTTATCGTTCAATTAAATGGGCGTTGTACTTCTTATATTCGTATTATTTATCTATTATCATGTGAATAGATGACAACGGCCTTCTGAACTTACGAGTAGGTGTAGTACACTCCTACTAATAAATACACTGTATATACAGTATATGGGCCTGATAACCACTGGTAACAGCCTCTCAATCAAGTGATAACTTTTGAAACAGGTGGTTCTACAAGCCAAGGCTAGCTTGATCTCTCATTCTTTAGCATTCTGCTGCATGCTAAAAATGCTATGCCCGGTGCCAAAACATCTCCAATTGCTGCAGTACAGAAGGAAGACAAGGTACAGCCTGGGAATTTCAGGCAAAGAGAATTATAACTACAGAATGTACTTGAAAATCTGTGATGATTTTGATGTGCTATCTTAAAACAAGGTTCATGCAAGGAGAACCCAGCTCCACCTTGAAGAGGTAGAGGGAGTCTTCAGAACTCAAAGCAGAACAAGAAAAGAAGATTTCTGTGGGTGTTCTTCTCGTTATTTGTTAGCCTTGATGAATTATGACAGCCACCATTTATATATAAATATACCTTTATGTTGTATGATGTACAAAGGAGGCTGAATAAATGAGAAGACATCAAAACCACACTACTGCCTGGGCCTGACCTCATATTCACTGTGTTGATTGTGTTCATGTTCAATGAAATGAGTGGTATTATGCTCTCTTGATGTATACTCATTTACAGCACGTACAGTTATCGTCATAATCCAGGAGTCTAGAGGGGTCAGTCATATAAATCGATGATGAAAATACGAAATCACACAAAATTGAGCCAAAAATGTAATAGTTCTTGGAGACAGAGTTGCAGAGGCAGGTCTGACAAGCAAGGCCAGGGTCAGGGATAAGTAGACACACACAGTGATAAGATATGCATTTAGCAGGGTGTCGCTAGGCTTGGTAATGACATTGGCATTGTCTCGGTCAGGTTTTCAGCTTATAGAAGCTTTAGCATTACATGACATTACATTACAGCCATTTAGCAGACGCTCGTATCGAGAAAGATGTGCAATAAAATGCAAGGGGGAGGTGCCAGGAGTCCAGGCGTGGCACAATACCATGTGTCAAATGAGCAGTTGAGGCACATGAGTGCAGAAATGGCTTCCATTACCAAATTTAGCAACTGTTCAAGTTAACAAAATCATAACAATAATCTTTCTAATAAATAATTACATACCTATATTTGCACTAGTGTCCGCACACTGTTTATGATTCATTTCATGGCTACTACTACAATGTACCATTCAATAATCAGGATTGCCATCAATGAAACATCACATTAATGTTGAATCCAGTTGCGTTTTTTTAGATGATATAAATAATTGTAATATTCAATTGGCTTACTAAAATAATTTTGCCACTCTAAATCAAAATAAAATATGAATGAATGGAATAATAAAAGCACAAAGCAAGCTTTACAGCAGTGCACACAATACGAACAGCTGAGACCGCTCATAAAGTCCGTTCAGATCCTACTAAAACAGTGACATCCGAAAACTTTGATGAATCAGGCATTATTTGTGTAAAAGCATTTCCGAAGGATTTACAGTCAATTTTGTTCGGCTCAAGTTTAATAAATGAGGCCCAATGATTTTAATGCTTTGGTAAGTACTGCAACACCATACATTACACTGTGCATGGTGATAATGCAGTTCATACTTTTGAAATTAATTAATTCACAAAGACTATTTTTAAACTGTAAATATTGTTTTATTCATCTGTGACAATGTGGTTTGCGGCTAACTCCTACACAAACTAAATGGAACAACTGACAAACTGAACTGCAATATTTTTTTTTGTAAAATAAGATGATATGAAAGCTGTAACCTACTAGCATGGGTGCCAAAAGGAAGCAGACACCACACAGCGTAAGAAAGCACACCTCTGTTTGAACTATTTTTCTTTCGCTCAATTGTTCTCAGTTACCTGGGAGTGAGATTCATAACATTCACATTCTTTTTCCTTTATGTTTATGGGGATGGATCAGTCTGGCCTTAGTGAATATAAATCGGGGCTTGTCCAGTTATGTGGGTCATTTGTTGGAATAGGAGGTAATTTCTGGTCCAACTCTGGGTCTTAGCAGTGTGAAACAGAAGTCATTTTTTTCTTTATTATTAGTTAATTTCAATTAGTTTATTATTATAATTATTATTGCACTACCAAAGTTTTTTCACTGTCACATCTAGTCATCTGACTGTAAAAGAAACTCCTGATGCCCTGGGCAGTCAATACCACCACATTGGCATTTGTGTTCCCCTATACCTTTGTACAGGATTACATATGAAATCTTGATTAATCTGATGAGATGCAGTGAAGATGTTGGCAAGCTGACTGATTGTACTTGTTTTGGATTCAAATACTTTTCGATGCTCTATCGATCTTGTTGGTGCATTTAAGCCAGGAAGGAGGAGCAGAATGGCGGGGTTTACATTTTTGGGATCATTTACTTTGTTCCAATACACTAGGCAAGGTAAGTCAAATCCAGAAAAATATTTGAATTCAAAACAAACGCTATTTAAACCCAGGTCTGTTAGCAAAGCATCTAAAGAGACTACAATTCAATTAATTTAAATCCTAATGCAACTGATAGTTGTTCAGAATGTACCGTATGTTTACTGAACACAGGGAGAGGAAGTAATTGTCTTAATTGAAGCACATTTGCATTTAATACAAACTGAATTAGAAATTCCCATAAACAGTGATTATGCGCCCCCTTAAACCATCCCTATAGCTGAAACACAGCTCATCAACTCCTTATTCAGTTAAAGAAACTGCTGGACCAGCCTGACCTCGAGCTATGCATGTCCCTCTTTAGCTTATGCACACTGTGCCTTTCCATTCCATACCTCTCCACTGACGGATTGTAATTTGGACCAGCATAAAAATAGGCAATGGCAAATACTAATTAAACCGTAATTCTGCTTTTCTGTAGAAATGGTCCACACCCCCCCCCCCCCATCACAAGCCACACATTTAGACTGAAAAGCAAATCAAGAGCATTCTCAAGGGTTTCATTACAGTCTACAGAGAGTCAGGCCATTGTTTGACTTTGGCGAACTCCAAAAGCCAATAGATCGCTTGATTCTTTCACTCCATTTTCTTCATACTTTATCCATGCCACTGTCCTTTTTGAAACCAAAATGTATAAAAAATACTCTTTAATGAAAACTGTGGAGTAAAGAGCCAAAAAAATAAGAAAATAATACTTATATACGGTATAATCCTCAAATAATAAAAATAAGCAAAATCAATGGCATAGCAAGCACTGGTGAGGTTACTAATCGCAAAGGGACAGTCACACCAAGGAAGACCTCCACCGCTGATGACAGAAGAATTCTCTCCATATTAAAGAAACATTCCCAATCCCAAAATTAAATGACCACTGTCCACAGAAGACTTCATGAACAGAAATACAGAGGCTACAATCCACTGGTTAGCTGCAAAAACAGGATGTCCAGGGTACAGAAGTACTTAAAAGATCAACCACAGCTCAGGAAAAGGGGCTAGTGGACAGATGAGACAAATATTTTTTTAGTCTGTTTGAATCGGGCCCTGGTGCGTTTACCACCTTGTTGCGGTTTGTTTGGTGTGAACACAGCAATCGCACACTGGTGCGGACCAAAACAAGTGGGCAGAGATCGCCTAGATATTTGTGCAAACTCATTGCATGATGGGACACTTTCACATTGAATCGTGAATCGTGGGGCAGTTTGTAGCAGTAGCTATAGTTAGCTATGTAGTTGGAGACAGTGAGAAAGACAACCCATCCTTCTGAGGTGTCTTATCAATGTATCATGTATTGTTTGAGCTGTATCCTTGAAACTATATTGTGCTCATATACGGAACACTGGTATACCATCCAGAGAATCAAAACTCATACACTTATCCATACAAACAGTTGCTCCATTTTTTATACTTTGCTTTTTTTCCGCCCAAAGGAAAATATATTTCATGTGCAAGGATATGCAACAAAATATTAAACATGTCTACTTTCATTTACATAACATTGCTGTGTCCCAAACATTACGGTGCCCTGCAGGGGGGGGGGGGGGGGGGGGGGGGGCACTATGGATACTGCTGTAATTTCTACATGGTGAAACCAAAATGGATAAAAATTCCATTGCCCTATTAAAATCTGACAATGTGCACTTAACAACATGTGATTATTCTTTTTTCAAATTATTTTTACAAATCTCAAACTGTGGAGTACAGAGGCAAATAAATGAATTATGGGTCTTTGTAGCAAACATTATTGAGGGCACTGTATGTGACTTACCCTGACAAAGGCTAAATAAGCTGAAACGCATAAGCAGCTGCAATATGTTTTTTTATATAATCTCCTCTGTGGATTTGCTGAATTAATAAAGGCATTCAAAGGAAGAGTGCCTTGATTGATTGAATAAAACATTTTGCAAAAAACAACAGAGTTTCTTCAAAGAGCACATTCCATAGTTGTTTCGGCATCCTTTGGCACTCCTTTTTTAGTTTATTTACTAAGATCTACAATTCTTGGTCGCATCTCTTGGACACAAAATCTCCAAAACAAGCATTCAAGACCACCTCCATGCCAGTAGGCTTCTTGGAAGGGCAGTTAATAAAAATAAAGGCTCTGAAATGGTATGAGAACTTTGATTTGAGGCTCGGTGCTGCAGCTGGATGAGGCCACAATTAAGCTTTTTGACCATGCACACAAATGGTAGATGTGATGTCTGAAGAAGAACTCATAGATTCAGTCATCACATGATACAAATTACTGTATGGCACATTGACAGTGACATATGGTGATGAATGTTTGATGCTATGGGTTTGTTTTACATCTATTGGTCTTGAAGCTCTTGTTAAGGTTAATTGAATCATGAATTAGCTCAAGTACCTATACATTTTGCCCCAATAGTGGATCCCTCTGTCAGGAGGCTTAAACTTGGCCACAAATTGATTTTTCAGCCAGAGAGTGATCGTAGGCATATACCTCAAAATCAGTGAAGAAATGGTTAACTGAACACAAAGTTACTGTTTTGTGATGGCCATCTCAGTCTCCTCAGACCACAAACATCTATGGTCTGAATTGAAGAGGGCAGACTACAAGCACATATCACTTGTAGTCTGCCCTCTTCAGGAAAAACAATAGTTTTGGTCGATCTCGTTTAATCACCATTAAAGGTCCCATATTGTGAACAATGCCATCTACCACAGTACGTGGAGTTTATGAAGGTGCTAACACAGTGAATTCACAGTTCCCAAATAAAATCTCTTCAAATAAACTGGATAGAGATTGTTTTTGGTACTTAAAACCACACAGACATTGTGTCATGGATAGCAGTGTAGAACCTCACAGCTAACCCAATGACGGAATTTAGCGGGGGCCGAAGGGGGTTTTGCGTGCTGGCCTTCTGGCGTTGCTGGGAGAACATTAGTTGGGTTAATTATTATCCTCCGTACAAGAACAGAGCACAATTATGTTTAAGAATATACTGGGTCCGTTGCCATGGGTCGGATATGGATTGACCTGCCCCATATCCCGCTTATAGCTGGCCAGAAACGGATCAGTACAATTCTTAATATTCTCCGTTCTGAAAGGGGGCCGTATTGTACGCTTAGTGGTTACTATAGTTTTATTCGTTTATCTGACTCCATTTAAAATATAATTTAGAAATTTGGGTTTGCAATTTACGCGGACCTCGGGAGTGATTACATTCAACTTGTACCTGCGCCACCATTACTCAATATATGCTCCCGGGATTAGCATTACTGCTGAAATCTCAGTTCGGTGGAGAACTCAGAGGCTGAGGGTCCAGTCAACACAATACATGCAAACCTGCCATGATAGTTGCGAGCCCAGGTCGGCGTAGCATTAACTGGGCTCCTTAGAGCTAATTTGGCAGGAACCAGCGCCGTAACGCCCATGGGTTCCCTTCGCACCAGATTACAAGAGCCGTGCGTCCCCCGACCCTTTAAGGGACAGAAATTGCTGGCCGCACAGCTTAGAACTACCACAGGTGTACCGCCCCGCCGATCGGTCGGTCTTCGGCCACCATTTCCCCCTGAGTATTCAGTTGTAAATTAGGCTGAAAAGGTACAGGATGAATTAGAGTCATGGAGATCACGCAAGTTCCAAACAAAATAGTTTATTCGCAGACAGGTAGGTTATTAGCTTTAGAATATCACAATCAAGTATAAAATACACAAATTAAGAATAGAGATAGAGTAAATAATCATACCTAGCCTGCTTGGACTACACACAAACACAGAGTATAGAATATGCCGTGTGGAAAGTCGAATACGATCTTCCGCTGCTACACATACATACATACATACAGACATACATAAGACATGTTGTGTGGAAGTCGAATACGATCTTCCTGATACTTATATACACGTACAATATGCTGTGTGGGAAGTCGAATATGATCTTCCCAGATTGGTCTGTCTCCCTTGCTTTTATGCCAAATCATACGTTTGAAACCAGGCGGCAGTGCCATAAATCAACCTGGGGGGGTGGTCAAATCTGGAATTTAGACCCCCACCATTGGGGGTTGTTGAGTAGGGAAAATGAGATGATTACCAGGAGAGGACGTGTAGGTTTTCCCTTGGGATACTGAAACTATAGTTTATTAAATTCCATTTGGTATGAAATGTATCTCATCCGATTCCTTGATTTTATCAGATCACATCCATACCAAACAGATTACCCTTATGTTTTATTATGTTGCAGTTATCATGAAACTTCCCTCCTGATTATCCATTTTACATGCAATTCCTGTTACCATTCCATAAGACTTAATGCAATAATACAAGGATCACATGGGCAATGTTTTCAAGGTGTTACCGGGTCTATTTACTATCTTAATAGCAGTTTTGAATATTTAATCTAGGAGAACAGTCACCGGTGTAATGGCAGCAGTGCCCAAATGAGGGCACTGTGGCATTGTCCGGAGTCTTCCCCCTTGGAAGTGACCAGGTATGGGGTCACAGCGAGGTCACCAATGTTCGGGAGGATTCTTTTCCCATGACCCAACTGGCCTTGGACCACTCTTAACTCCCCAACAGGTAGTCTAAACAACATTGGAACCCCAGCTCTCACAAATGGTAGCCCTTCCTGACCTTAACCACCATGCTACAGGCCGCCCCATCATATCTATGAATGCTGTAGTTGGGAGTTTTCATGATAACTGCATTATGCTGTAAATATGTCTTTGTGCCTCTCATGGTAATATACCTTTTGGATAAACCTGATTTGGGTGAATGAAAGGAAAGGAGACATTCCAGACTGTTTGGTTTCTTCTCCTTATCTCCGAAATCCAGGCCTTAGTTCTTGACCCTAAAAGTGAGTCACCCATCTATAATTTACAGCCAGGCCCACCAGGCAGGGGGCTAAAACACATGGCTTCTACAGAGACAGCTTTTGCCCAGTTTCCCCTCGGCTCCTGAATGGTTATGCTATCAAAGGTAGACTGTTACAAAAACTAGACCATTACACCAGTCACACTGAACCAATCAGAATAACACCAAACATCACTATATTCTGACCTGGGATTATCATGAAACATCTTTATACCATCTCCAATATTCCTGTTCTGGAATGTGAGAAAAGGGGGCCCCCAGGGCCCAGGAAGGTGCCTCTAAGAAGCACCCCCCCACAGGCATGTGTGCCAACGGTGGGGGCTAACAATGTATGCTCCAGGAGGGGGAAGTCAGCAAGCTGACCAGCGCATGAGACCAAATGTTACTTATGACTGGCTTACAGCAGGACCTAGAATTAAAGACTTGAAAGGTGTAGAATATGAGACCTTTAAAGCAGCATATTTTCAATTTGTCTGAGAATTTAACAAATATACCCTCGGTGAATATTTATTAGACTTATTTTTTTGACTTTTTGGTCTGCTGTAGCCTATCCACTCAAGATGTTTGACACATTGTGTGTTCAAAGATGCTCTTCTGCATACCACTGTTGTAATGTGTGATTATTTGCGTTCCGAGTCTGGACCTTCTCCTTTGACCTCTCATTAACAAGGCGTTTTTGCCAGCAGAACTGCTGCACACTACATGCTTTTTATTTTTCACACCATTCTCTGCAAACTTGAGACTGTTGTATGTGAAGATCAGCAGTTTCTCAGATATTCAGACCACCCTGTCCAACAAACATTCCACAGTCAAAGTCACTTAGATGATATTTCTTCCCCATTCTGATATTTGGTCTGAAAAACAGTTGAACTTCTTGACCATGTCTGCATGTTTGTATGCATTTAGTTGCTGCCATATGATCGGCTGATTAACTATTTGCAATAACAAGCTGGTGTACAGATCTACCTGAAAAATTGCTCAGTCAGTGTATATCAGTACTAAATGCATATAAGTGCAAATGACCACTGGCAAGCATGTTTGGACTTGGTGACTAACATCGCAAATACAGTAAATGGACACATCTGGCCAAACAGGAATAAAATTAAGGAAATTAGAAGAGTAAGATATCTTCATGAAAGTGAATTTGACACAGTTGCACAGTTACCATCTGTTCAGCTTATCCAACCCCACAGAATAATGACACTCCTTAATAAGTTACAAAATGGCTCAATAGAATTCTTAAAAGGGGTTTTGAATGGCAGAACTTTAAATCAGGAAAACTGAAAGAACAATTAGTGATGGAGTTTTATGAAGGCCTGAAAGTGCACAGGTGCTTTAATTATTTTTGTTAGTTTTATGTGCAGCGGATTTGACTTCAATGAAATTGTAAACCCACTTTAGAATTCTTCCTGTTCACAATATGTACTTTATATTGTAAACAATTACAATTAATTGCCAAAATGATGAATGCGCAACTAAAGACCAAAAATGTACAGCATGTTTAGGAGAAAAATAATGAAAATGTTACATTTATTTTTCATTCCCAACATGGAATCTGTCATCATTTTCAGCACCTGCTGACGACTAAATTCATTCATCAACGTTAAGAACAAAATGCATTGCTGTTTGATTGAACAGAGAAATGAATCACACTAAATGCATGCACAAGCCCAGTAGAGATAGCTGTTCCACTTGATGTTGTATAAACAGCCATTAAAATAGCAATATATCAACATGTAACTGGGAATCAAATTCTGACAGCAAGGAAACAAGATTAATGTTAAGAAAATACAAATATAGGCCCCTTTCATGTGTAGCCAACTTTTACTAAGTATGGAGCCCTCCAAAATATCCCTCTGCATTTTTGACTGAATATCCATATTGTTGGTTTTCAGTAGCTTTACACTATCATAAAGGTCAAGGCAAGGAAAGCTGAAAGGCCATTTGGAATGTATTAAAATGTGCACACACACACCTCACTAAAAATGTAACATCGCTCTGCATCTCTCGCACAATGTCTTCAGTTGCAGCCTCGGAATAGCTGCTGAAATGGACACCTCCACATTTTCATTCTTCTGGGTATTAAACAGGTCTCTGTATTCTCATGAAAAGCAGCACTAAGAAGAGAGGTGTCACTTTTCCTATACATATGCTGCGTCAGTGCTTTGACACAATTCTGAACACTTTTGACACACAATGTGCAAGAATACTCTAGAATCAGTTGTTCAAGTCTTGTGCATTTGCATTTAATGTGTACTGCAGTATACATTCAGTGAGCACTTTATTAGGTAGACCTGCACACCGGCTTGTTAATGCCAATATTTAATCTGGCAATCATGTGACAGCCATAAATGCATAAAAGCATGCAGATGTGGTCAAGAGGTTCAGCCAAATGTCAGAAATGACTGTTGGTGCCAGACAGGGTGGTTTGAGAATCTCAGAAACTGTTGATCTTCTGGGATTCTCAAGTATAACAGTCTCTAGAGTTTGCAGGGAATGGCGCAAAAAACAAAACAAACAAAAAAAACATCCATTGAGCAGCAGTTCTGTGGGCAAAAATGTGTTGAAAGAGTTCAGAGGAGAATGGCCAGACTGGTCGAAGCTGACAGGAAGGTGACAGTAATGCAAATAACCATGCATTACAACAGCGGTATGCACAAGAGCATCTCTGAACACACCACATCATAACTCTAAGTGGATAGGCTACAGCAGCAGAAGACTTAATAAGTAAAAAGAATTGGTCTAATAAAGACCAACTAATGTGCTCACTGAGTGTATATTTTCCTATTCAAATAAAAAAGTTGAAAAAACGAGAGACCTTTGTGTTGCCCAGTTTCAGTTGTTGAGCGCATGAAAACAGATGGCTGACACATTTACTGTGTCAAAATGACACATCTGTTCTTTGAGTGAGGAATATATTTTTTTTAATTAAAGCTTAAAAGGTATTGCAAACATGCAAACACTTTTTTATCAGAGGGTTGTATTCCTCATTCTGCGAGTTAACACTTATTGCCACTTTCATGTCAGGTATCATTTCATAAAGTGACTTCCGTACATAATTAATGATAAAAACTATGTTTAAAATGAATGTCTACTGTACAAATTTCCAAAAGCCTCAAAAGGCAGGAAATTACATTGAATGGCCCTAACAGTGACATGAGCCTCTCCATCAAGGTGCATCAGCACCGAGCTTTGAAAACTGCTACAGCGTTGTACATGTCCGCTGTTCTTCAAACCACATACTTCAAACATAGATATATCAAAATTTGGTGAGCCCATGCCGATTGTATTCCGGTTCAAAAATCACAGTTTTACATTGGAAAGCTGACCAACACAAACAAACATAGTACCATGCTCAGTGTAATATGGGGAAAATATACCCGGTTGCTTTCATATACACCTCCACCTTGCCCATTCCCTAACAGTCTGCAAATAAATGAAGAAATAACCTCCCCTCTCCAACAGCATTAATGTTACCATTTTTTCCAGGATCTAGCATAAATAACATAAAGGACAGCTCTGTCTCTTGGCTGCATCTAGATCTGGGAAATGTCTTTTTTTCTGTCAAACCTGATTGATTTGTTCTCCCTTTCATCTGCAAACCCCCCTGAAAAAAATCAGGTTACTCTTTTGGTCGTGCTCCATTTATCCGGTAGTGTTGAAAATAGATGTGTGTAAAATAAAGTCATCCATTCACGTTTTAATTCAACAATTAAACTTGACAATACTAAGGAGGCTTGTAGAGAGAAGCATGAGAAGCCACAAATTACTGTAGTGGAAATATGTCTGAGCTCATGTTTTCAATTACTGGGGCATTATTCATGGTAATTAGGTAATTCATTAATTGAGTATAATTAAATAGAAACAGTATTTGATTAAATGTTGCTAATTGCTAATATAAGCTTGTTTTTTCTTTTTTTTTTGGTTGTGTGAAACTCTGTGTGTCAGGTGCAAAGACTCTAAGAGATGCTCATCTATACATAATAAAATAACATTGTGGAAAATGCTTCGGTTCACAGTGAATAATGCGCTGATAAACAGTTGGTGACATTATATTTGTCTCTTATCTTCATACATTACCAGCTGGTTATGAAATTGAAATACCTGTGTACAGATACCAGGTACAATGTTCGTTATAATCCTTTGGAGTATCACAAGACCTGCAAAAGAAGTGCCTAATAGTGCCTAAGAAGTGTTTGGTTTCTGAACATACGGTCACTAAGTGATTGGGGGTGGGGGGTTGAATCAGTGGAATATGGGTGTACTTTACTGCAGTGAGTACATTTGGGAAGTCAGCAGGTTAAGTGATATTTTGGTTAAAAAAATGAGACTAAAATAGCATGTAACTGCTTCTGTTTATTGCAGGATGTTAGTCCAATATAACATCCACAGTTGCTATTATTTTGGAGGGAGTAGCTGAGCTTTGGACTGCTTATGAACATTACATTACATTACATTACATTACGTGGCATTTAGCAGACGCTCTTATCCAGAGCGACGTACAAAAAAGTGTAAATCAATCACAAGAACAAGTGCAAAGTAGACCTGAGAGGACAGTACAGTTCCGAGTCCTAGTGTAAACGTACAGAAATTCAGAACCCTTGAAGAAGATTAAAGAAGAACAACTTACACAGGAAATATTTTGACACAGCATCCATGTACAGTATGCAGTGAGATATTTATTCAAACAATCCCCTAATAGCCATCTTTAACAACAGGTACACCAACATTTTACTCATTATTTATGGCTGAAATGAGCAGCCCTTACAGTAATGGAGTGTACATTACTGTATTCAACATCTGATCTCTGTAAATGGTGCTGTGCTTAGAAACGGATTGGTGATTTATTTGGTTTCTGCTTAAATTAGTTTTGGTGGGCCAGTAGGGGGCAGTAGGGTAGTAGGGGGTGTCTACTTCATCATGTTCCTTCTGTACCAACATATTGTGCACTGTTCATTGCATACTAGTCAAGTCAAGTCAAGTCACATAACTTTTTGGACAAAGTCAACACAAAGTGCTTCACAGAGATTGACATGTACAGATAGGTAAAAAGATACCCATGTATACATATGGGTATAAAAAGAAATACAAAACAAAGTTTATTATGATTAAGAAGAGTTATAAAACACACATCTAGCCTGAGGATCAATATAAAATGTAAAATGTCCCTTCTCTAACTGTCAAAAAGATACATTTTAAGTTTGGACTTGAAGCTAGCTACAGTCTCTGCAATCCAAACCTCAATTGGAAGTTTGTTCCAAAGCAGTGGGCCTCTATACAAAAATGCTTTATGTATGAAATATGGTAAGCATATTTCATACATAAAGCACAAGGGTGCCAGAGTATTTCAAGCGCTGTGTGTGACGAGGCTCTATAAGATAATGTAATGCTAATAAGATTGCTCAGACATTTTGTCCAATTCCATTCAAGGCTTTAAAAACGAGGAGTAGTATTTTAAAATCAATGCGGTTCAACAGGTAGCCAGTGTAGAGAGGCCAGCACTGGGGTAATATGGTCATACTTTCTCTTCCTGGCAAGTACCTCAGTCTTATCAGAGGGTACAGTTGCGTGCCATCCACTCCTTTAATCTCTGAGACAAGCCTCCAGATCAGAAAGTTATGAAAGTTAATCACATCACATTACATTACATTATTGGCATTTGGCAGACACTCTTATCCAGAGCGACGTACAGTTGATTAGACTAAGCAGGAGACAATATACAAACCCCATATACAAACAGAAAAGGAGCAGCCCAAGCACAGAACTGTGGGGAACACCACATTTCACCCGAGATTATCTGGAGGACTCCTCGGTTACTAAATTGATAACAATCTGTTAAATAGGATCTGACCAATGACAGTGACCCATCTCATATGCCGACAAGGTCTTTGAGCCTATTCAGAAAGATATTGTGGTCTATCGTATCAAACGCAGCACTAAAATCCAACAGCACAAAAAGTGAAATATGATTGTGAACAATAGCAGAAAGAAGAACATTTGCTACCCTGTTTTCTGTCTCCGTGCTGTGGTCTGATCTAAATCCAGACTGGAAGACATCATAGACAATATTCTCATGTAGAAATTTACAGACCTGGTGTACTATATATGTTTCTAATACCGTAGACAACAAGGGAAGATTAGAGATTGGTGTATAGTTTGACAAAGCCTTGAGGTCCAAATTAGGTTTATTTAGAAGAGGCTGAATACAGCCACCTTAAATGACTTTGGTACATATCCAGCAGTCAAAGACACATTTATGATATTTAGTAATGGCTTGCCAATAGATGATAAAAGCTCTGTTGTAGGTATATGGTCCAATAAACATGTTGAAGGCTTTGCAGATACTATAAGAGCAGTGGAATCATCTACTTCTAAAGGGACAAAGGATGCAAACTGCGTGTTGAGACCTTTCTGAAAGCAGAATCCCTCCCCATATTTTAACGCAGACTGAAAACACCTTTTCAGACTATAATTTAGTCCGCCCTCCTGATTTAAGGCCCCCTTCTGATATCCTTCTTGTACACCCTGTTATTAAAAAAATAAAATTGCACTTACGATGACTATTTTGTGTTTTTCGCCATCTTGCTGTTGTAGGTTGGGGGGGAAATGACTTTGTTGCTACATCAGATTCCACACAGAAATGGTTAAAACCCAGGGTGAAATGGTGAAAAAATCCCATCAAAAACCTGTGTTCTGAACTGAAGAGGGCAGTCCATAAGCACAAACTCAAGGATATCAATGCACTTGAAATTTTCTGCATGGACAAATGGTCAAAAAGCCCTCCAAATGTGTTCCCTAACCTTACCACAAATTATAGGAAAAGAGTCCCGACTGTCATCTTTGGCAGGGATGGCTGCACAAAGTATTAAATCAGTGGTGCCAACAATTGTGAAACAATTGGGGAAAATATGTTTTGGGGGAAAAAATGTTTTTTTATTTGAAAAATGTAAGACCTGATTCCATTGAATTGTTAATAAAGCATATTATTTCACACATTTTGGAAATAAAATGAGTTAAACTGACATTCTGTACTTTATCTTCATAGTCATCGTTTCATTTCCAATCCCCTGTACTGAATTACAGAGTCAACAACAACACCATCCAACTAATTATGAACTGCAGTGGGTGTGTGTGCGTGCGCGCGCGCCCGCGTGTTTCTCTGTGTGTGTGTGTGTGTGTGTGTGTGTGTGTGTGTGTGTGTGTGTGTGTGTGCGCACATAATCAGGGATATAAGAGATGGCGTGTCTGACATCGCAATGAATGTGCAGCTTTATACTGAGCCAATTGTGTAGGATACCAAGGCGAAGCTTTTTTATGCTTTTACGCTTGCAGTTTTTGATGAGGTGGTGTAGCCTAGCATCGCGTAATTATGTCATTATGCATAATCTTATGGTCCGTTTGTTTTAAACTGAATTAATACGACAGAGCGGTTTTGTCGTCTAAAATTAAGATGTTTTCATTTTAGACTACATTTAATTAGACTTAAATGACGATGATGCCGTTTCAGTGTTTGTACGCTTCAATGTTGATTGATAGTCGCTTGTATTCGAAAACTACGCCCATGAACATCCTCAACCGCCTCCCGTAACCCCACCATACACACCCAGGATGACATTAGAGCTGATTTGATATCAAGGTTTGATGCACGGATTGCGTAGGCTGTCCCACACTTTCTGGTTGTGATAAATTCGTCTTTTTGTATTAATTATTTGCCAAAGGGAATCCCATGTACTCAAGTTTCTGGATTATTTTTTTATTTCACTAATGAAGGATACCGTTTGCCTGGCAAAGAAATTCCACTTACTACATACTGTAGCTGTTTGACTTTGAAGGACGCGGAGATATTGAGCGCACACGGAGAAGTGGTAAAACTGCAAGCCAGCGTTAATCTATCCCTTCAATGCCCGTCACTATGTAAGGGGGACGAGAGCTGTTAAATGTTCGCAGCTGCCGCAACGAAAGACGGGTGCAGGTAGCCTACAGGAGCACATTTCTTCCTGGATGTAACTGAAAAGGATTTTCCTGGTTGAAAACAACACCGACGACCAGAAAACGCGGATATAATCTGTCTACTGGGTTACAAACACATGTTTTGGGAATCTTACCATCTTTTTCAGAGGGTGCCGAAAAAAATGGGCTTTTATTCGGTATATCCGTGATTTTAAAATCTATACCATGCCAATTGTAGATATAAATAAATATTATTTAGTGAAAGACTCCATTAGATATCGAATTAGATGGGACTAATTGAAACGCAATAACTCTATTAGGCGTCGTTAAGAGTTCTCAGCTCCCTATCACCGGTGAAAGGGAAGAAGGCAATGTGCGGGGTTGTATTTCTGCTCTCCGCAACTTAAAACGACACGGCGGCGTTTTCTTACGATTTTACCCGTCTACAACAGTCTATTGGATTCGCGTTATTACACCTCAGCGCTGACAGACAGCGCCGGAGATTGGTAAAGTCGGAAAGAGGACCGCAAGGAGAGGGAACTCAACCTAAACGAAGAGAAGTAGCCATCGTCGTTCACATACAAAACCACTTTCCTTGCAAAAGGACCGTCGCACAGGTAATATTTTCATTATGCGACTTTCATACGGTATGGGACACATTTGTGTACGATGTTATTGTATTTTGAATAAACGTGGCGGAATGTAACACAGCCTCCAGAATGCTCAAGTTTTACGTAACGGACATCATGTAAGAAAATTAAGAGGGATGGGCAAAATGTAGGGTTATGGCAAATCGGTCCACATACAAACTGAGTGCATCTCGTTGGTCAGCTGTGCAGTGTAGCACAAAGCTACCCAGCTGCATTTCTGACACGAGTGGAACAATATGTCCAAATAGTCGTGCTTATAGCTATTTTGTAACAGAGGATCATGTTCAGTTCAAGTAAAGATGGTCAAATGTGTTATTAATGAAGTTTTGACTTATCCACGATGTTACCCTGTGACGCCTACATGTCGAGGAATATTGTATGAAAGGTTCCCAATCAATTTTGGATTATCTAGCAGAAGCGGTTTTACGGTCTAAAGTAGCCTACAGGCTATTACAGACTTCGTTTTATCTATGCCTCTGAAGCGTGTATCCGGTGGTAAGTTTTGTTATATTCTATCCTAACATCTGCATACGTCGTGCAAACAACACATAGCACTGATGTTTCAATACTGTGATGTTTTGTACATATTTTTTCTGGAGTGGATATCGCAGTTTATTCTCAAAAGAAGCAATGTTTCTCCCAAGGTAAACGCGTTGGTGCATGCTTCTGGACCAGAAAAGGGCGAGACTTGGTTTCTGTAGAGGTGGCACAGTCAGAGTATATCTACACCTTGCCAAGTCAAGTTGTCCCAAAGGGGAAGGGCAAAAAATGTTAACTTTGCGGCATAGTGGATCCCAAGCTAAATGTATATAGATTGACTTTTGTTCTCATGAAAGGATTGTATAGTAGCTATTGGTTGGTCCCTGTAGTATATTGTGTGTTAAGCAATAAGCTGGTTATCTTAAATAATGGTAAAACCGAAATTACAGTTCCCAAAAAACAATTATTCAGTGTTAAAGTGAAATGTTATAATTCGTGTTCATTTTTAACTTGTTGTAGCTAAAAATACGCCCCGGTACTATTGCTCATATATAAAAGAATGAATAAGGGTGTTTTCCATTTCCCCCAAGCCCCATTTTAAAATGTGATATTTTCTCTAGGTGTGTTCTCTGCATTTAAGTTGGGAAAAACACATTTTTATGGATATCGCCTACCAGCGGTTGCTATAGGTAGTCCACTAGCAATTGTTTTGTAGAATCAGGTAATTAAGGAATTCAAAAATGTGCCTGGCATTAATAATTAGAAGCTATGATATGGTCCATGATGCACCGGGTAGGCTGCTATTAGGAAACCCATTTTGCACTCGAACATGACATTTTGTTCACGAAAGAATGATTACATCGCACCTCATGTAATGCTCTCTTTGAATTGTGGGGATCGCATGCATTCCATTCTATTTGAACTGTTTGGATTATTGTTGTATATCTTAGCTTGTGTGACCACGTACTTACTTTAATATAGGCTACAAGACTCTCCATGGTTTGTAACGTGTTTTCCCCCTTTCCCCAATCTATAATTTACCACAGTTTCTGTATATCGAGGAAGAATTATCCACTGCTGGAATATATATATATGTGTGTGTGTGTGTGTGTGTGTGTGTGTTTGACATATATATGACATTTATGACATTTATGTTCAGCTACAATATTACAATACAATATTAATTGAAAATAATACCCTTCTGAATATCAAACTGCAGCGCCCGATCATGTCTTATTCTTCGTCACAGGTAGGGGGCTGTGATGTTCCAATCGCCACGAGCTCCTCACTTTTCCACCTGAGAGTATTTTTTTCGCTTTCACATTTAAAATAAGTTCTCAATGTGTTGAAATATGCAGCATGTCCGTTTTAACCGTCAATTCAATCGGCCTTACAGTGGCTTCTCAATGTATTGTAGCGAACACGCTTTGCGACAATTTCTCATTTTCATAAGGGTATAGCATATGTATTTTCCCTCTTTAATTCAGCAGTTCACGTAGGTGTCACAACTCCGTGATTTTCTGTCTCTGTGCTATTTTGAGAGGTGTAAGAGGTCGGGCTTCACGTCACGTTTTAAAGTTCGGCAGTCTTCAAAATGACATACAGTGTCGGTGTCTTGCAGGTGATCTATCGCCACATATGCTCTATTCACTCTACTGGCCTGGTGTCTTTGCAATGTAAGATTGACATATTGTCTTTTGTTCGGTGTAAGCTTTGACAGAGTGGCCTGGTTACTTAAAATGACTGTCTGTCGCCAGCAGACCCGTGAGTCTGAAACGAGCAGTAACCCATCACTAGCCTATCTGTATGGGCACGTTTTTAGAAGGACAGCACATGGCGAGGCCATCTGTTCACTAGTTCACCATTTAAGTGCGCGAATTGTCCCAGTGGGATAGTTTGGCTTTGGAAAGATGGGGCAGTGGAAGGAAATGGTACAGGTTTAAATCTGATCTTGCGTGCCAACTGGCTCATTCGCTCTGGCTGCCCTTTGAAGGGAAGTAGATGATCTAAATCAAGTCTGATAAAATAGACGCCTAATCCATCAATACAAGAACTGGGTTGGGATTGCCATTGTAGCCACACTGTTGTCCCTGTGAAATGCCATTTGAGTCCATTTGATTTTCGTTTAACTTAAAGCAATCTTTTCCTCTCTGATACTTTAGTGGTCTGACGGCCATAAATAATATTTTAAAAATACATTTAAAAAAATGTATCATAAGTATATCGTGAAAGCGAGTAGAATTTTGTAAGATTAAATTGCGCCCTTTTCAGTGGCTGTCATTAGGTGCTATATTTAGAAGACGGCACACCAACAATGCGCAAATCTCTACAGACGCATTCAGCTCCGCACGCCCACCATCTTCTCGGTGGTCCCGTTCCGTCTCCGTTTTAGCACATGTATGAATTGTCAATTTCATTAATTAGACATGGCACAGCACCGCAACAAAGCGTCAAGGCAGGATCAGAAACGGGGGTGGAATGACACAATCGAATAATGTGGAGTGGTGCGGTGAGGAGGCGCAGGCCGTCGGACGTCTTTGGGAGATTCAGCATCTTTGGCAGGTTCTCATATCCTGAGACAGTGGGATGACGCCAAAGAGGCCATCAACACCGTTTAGCCTCGGGCAGGATGCCGAGGAGACGTCGAAAATAAATTGTGCCTTTCTTGAAATATTTCCCATATTTAATTACCGAAAACTTGCATTTTTATTGTTTATTGAGTATTGGACTTTGGAAATGTGCCGATTTAAACATATAGGCTTCTACTAGGACTAGGCTACTACTACTACTAATAAATACATAATAATAATAATAATAATAATAATAATAATAATAATAATAATAATAATAATAATGATAAACAATAAAAATAATGATTAAAAATTACATATTCATAAAGCTTTCTCTAATGAAGCCTGGCTGATTTCTAAAATGCACCAAAGAACCACCAAATTATGACTTGGAGTGGTAAAAAGTAATATTTTCTATGATAAGCTGTCGCTGACATTTACAGTGGTATTCAAAAATTTGGGCACCCCTGGTCAAAAAGCCTTTTACAATTAATATCTGTCCCTTGAACAGCTAGACCTGTATTTGCTACTCTTATCTACAGCTCTTTTGCAGTGATGTGTGGGTTCTTCTGAGCATTTCTCACCAGGTCTCAGGCTATTCTATCTGAATTTTTTCTTGGTTTTCCAGACCTTGCCTTGACTTCAACTGTTCCATTTATCTTTCCTTTTTCGAATAATGTTTCTGACTGTGGAAATGGGTAGTGTGAAACATTATTCTTAGTGGAAACAAACCATCTTTATTATACATCCTTGGAGAACTGTTTAGACTCTTTAGAAGGTGTGGAATTACTTCAGAATAAAAAGTTCAGCCCTGCAATTATACTCTTCTGACTCAGTGAAGCCCTAACAGGTGAATCACCTGGGTCTGGGCCTCGTTTTCGCCAAATGGGTGCAAGAGCGCAGCACTTCAGTGTGGTATCATACCTTGTCCCGCTACGCCACCTGGCAATACGCTTTCTTTGGCATGTCATGTTTTATTTACATTATTTTAATATTTTTGTCCTGATACCTTAAATGACTTTGCAATCAGGGTTGATTTGCCAGAAGCACCATCGCATTACTGGTGTAATTCACTATTTTCTCTGATTAGCTGGTGTTTTCACCAACAAGCAAAATGCACCAACACAAAAACAACATAAGCTATGGCGGAAAAAACAACAAAGAAAGAAGCGTTCCCACAGCTTCACAGCAAACGAAATGGAGATATTGTTAGAGGAGGTGGTGCTGAATAAATAAACATTATTTTCCAGTTTACCGTGTCCAACAAAACAAAGTAAGAAATATGGCCATCGCTCCAGCCCACAGAGAGTTGGAAATTGTCAGTTTATAAATATAATTTAAAGGGTAATTAGGCTACACGTTCAATAAAGTGCAACATGCATCCATCATAATGTACAACTTTATTCTTTGCATGAAAACACTCCCATTAATGTGGTATTTCACAGTGGTATTTTAGTAACATTGTTAGCCAACTACTACTATAGAATTATTAGTGTATTAACAGATTGAGATGTAACTAGGAGCAACAGCTGATTTCAGAGGCTTGCAGTCATAACAGTGGTGGCCACTAGTGGAGTGAGCAACATCGATAAGCTACAGCTAAGAGTGGTCCAGACCAACCTTACCAAAGTACCACTTACAGAAGGTATACTTAGCTAAGAACATTTCGGGAAACATGCTGAAATGTTAAGGTACAGCATAAGGTATAACTTACGAATGACGTGGCTTTAAGAAGACTTCGGGAAATGCAGCCCTGGGCCTTAGTAAAACAAAGTAACAAAGAATAATCCAAAAGAGTTCCCAAACTTTTGCACAGGGGCCTTTTCAGGAGTTCAGGTTTGCTTTCGATCACATTACAGATTAAGTGTAACAGACATTTAAACCGGGGTGCCCACCCCAGTGTATGTCAATTGATAGCAACTTTTGTGATATACTAGAAAATAGGGAGTAATTGTCCATGGTAATTGGCGGTTCTGAGGACACACCGCTGGTGGTAGGCACACCCAGTTTTTGAGTGTTACATCCAACAATTGGAGGTTCCCTCTGGTCTGTGGTCTCTTGTGGGGGCTGTGTCAAAGTGTCCCTGAGCAAGACACCTAAGCCCTAAATGCTGAAGAGCTGGTTGGTGCTTGTGTGGCAGCCAATCACTGCTGGTGTGTGAGTGTGTGTGTGTGTGAATGGGTGAATGAGAAGCATCAATTGTACAGCACTTTGGATAAAGGAGCTATGCCAGCCATCTCAATGTCCCCCTCTGCCCCCCCCCCCCCCCCTAGATGGTGATTGCAAGCTCCCCCCAGTCCACCCGAAAATTTCTCCCTTACGCCCACACTGCTTGTTGCCATTGTGTTGTCAGAACATTAAAAAAATCTAAGCTGGCAGTTTGGCCCTGCAAACACGAAGCCCACGGCCTTGAACATGCTGACGTGCGCTTGGTCGCAGATGAAGCTTAGGGCCACTTCCATTTAACTGCAATGCCCTTTGCCCTTTAATCTGAGCAAAACCTTTAAACCCCATGTTATTCCTTTATTTCTTAAATTACTTTTTTGTGGCTTATGAAATGGCATCAGTTCATGGTGACTGAAAGTAAATGTGGAATCGGCAGTAACACTTAAAATATGTATTGAATGCGTATGGTGTTTAGCTTGAATAATAATGTTAGCAGTTTCTGTGGGATTCAGACGTAATTGTTTTTAAACTGCTTTTATTTATTTGCTCAGGACGAAGTGCAGCAGGGCTGTCAGACCAAGGTTTTTATTGCAGAAAGGCACTGGATGCCTGGGGACATGACTATTGATTACTTTGCGGGCCTGTTCACATTTGATCTCTCTGCGCTCCTTCCTTTGTCAAAGTCTTCCGCTGTGTACTCTGGGCCTTCCGCGAATGGATTCCTTTCCCAGGCCCTGCAAGCGCCACGTGTTCTCATCTTTAGCGTGTCGGCGTTCATGGAGGAAGCCCAGTAAAAATGCGGTAAAGCCACAGACCCGCAGCACCTTAAGGCCCGCCTGTGCAGAAGGCCCAGTCAATTTGAGGAGATATACGATGGGGTTTGGCCGTATTTTTTCTTCGGTCGTATGGAATTCTTTTTTCCGAAATTGGTCCGTGTACGGGGCTGTGTACCGAGTGAATGGTAGACAATTTACTCACGACCGTAAATTGACTCGTTGCACCGGATGTCACAAAAATTTACAGTGCAGAAAAAAAAGAGCGCACCTCAAAACCTAACCTTTAATAATGAAAATAAGAAGATGAGCTAGGCAGCAGCTGCTTTCCAATTACCCGTGTTTCAGTACATACAGAGCAAATGACTGTACTTCCATCAAAATGGGAAAAATGTAATAAGGCAACAGGCACTTTGCAATAATAGCGTTTGCATATTGCCAGTCATCCGAAATAGCAACTTTAACTACACTACTTACTTTTAATGTTTCACTAATGCGCTCGCTTCATGTTTGATAAAAAAAAGCATGATGACTCTTTTGTAGGGGCCATGTGCTGAACACCTTCCAGAAACATTGTGAGCATTCATTACCATTTCTTACAGGGGACGTAAAACATTCAGGACAAAATGACATTTTCTGTCGTGTTAAATGACATGGCTGCCCCGCTGTCATTAGCAGGCACAGTGGTAGAGACACTGATGGTTTTCTGTCAGTTCACACGAGGGACGTGGTGGTTTGGCTTGTCATTCACCATGTCAAACCTGACGTCATTCACGTCTGAAGACAATCATTTCCAATTTTCTTTTGTGACCGCCATTGGTGGATCTAAATTAAGATTTTTCCACCTTTGTTAGGAAGTGAGAAAAGGCAATTTGTTCTGAGAACATACAGAGAGATCCAACTTCTTGAAACCCACATAATGTGAAAAATGTTGGTGGTTTCATCAGTGTCACCTCTGATATCAGACAGCTCCACCAAATTAATATGAAAAGCTCGTCCTGTGCTGCAGCAAATATTCTTTAGTCATCTTAGGAAATGTGTGTCTGGGGTGGTGGAGCCTAGGATTTATAATTACGCTTTGTGGAGTAGGCCCTCTAGGTTAGCCGTTGATCCCTTAGTTAATTACACTGCTGTCCTGCCCTGTGGGTGTGTGTTTTTTAAATTTATTTATGTATTTTTAACCACAGGCAGGCTCCCTTCCACACATAACTAACTCTGGCAACAGGCAGACGCACGTCTAAGCACTTGACACGCTAGATTTAGCGCTCGACAACGGATCTTTTACAATACGTTTGCAATCGGCAGGCGTTTAATTGTTCAATTGATCCCAATCGAGTCCTACTTCATCTCCGGGGCTGTGAAAAACGCCGGCCCTTAGGACAGCTTAAGTACCAGGGGACCGCCTGACCCAGTGCTCGCACTTGGCAGGAAGTCCGCAGAGCCAAGCTGCTCCTTTCACTCCTTTGCTCTGAGGTAGCGCAGGAATTCAGTCCTTTGTCAAGTAAAACTCCAAAGTTCAGGTCGATAACAATTCATTAGCAGAGCAGAACTAGTCTTCTTTACAGTTTGAAACATACAAAAGCAAGGCAGTTCAATCACAGTAGTTTTGTGTGGAGAAGCTTTTATACACCACACCGGAAATAAAATGCAGGTTCCTGTCTCTGAATGGGTGACAGGCAGACAAGTGGACATTGTTGCATATGTATGTGGCGTGGAAACCAAATGGCCATCGTCACAACGTCTCGTTTCTAAGCCCTCTTGATAATGGAGTGAGTTTCATTGTAGTAGGTGGCCATCCAAGAACACTGAAGCAGGTATTGCATTTTTCCCTACAGTATTGATGGCCAGACGAAGCTTTCATGAACCCCATATCGGGTACAGCTGCAGTGAGCTGACAATGAGCTCAATGATTGGCTCAAATCATTGAGTGACAGATATGACAGAGTAGCCCTGCTTTTTTATTGTTTTTCTTTCATGAAGCAACCTTCACTTTCGTGGCTACACTGAGGGTAAGGCTATGACTCAGCTGTGGCACAGAGGTCTGCTGTGTTGGGGGTGATACATACAACACCAGGCCATGGACTGCAGCAAATTCAGGTGAGGTCCACACAGTACTATCAATGGGCCCTGCTGAGGCTCGCTACACTGCATCACTGCAGTGAAACCGTACACCGTAAATAAGGTATTTATGGGCAGTTCCAGTATTATGGATGTGACATTTGGACACAAAATGATGAACAAAATCCCTCAGAAAAAATCTTCTTACATAATAAAAAATGTTAATGCGTATTATCATATCATCCACTCGGCTGAGGGGAACGGCAATGTCAGTTTTGACATTGAAAAAACCATCTGTAATGGTTTTGAATGTTCTCAAGACGACCGAATAGCATTGATTTCAAAGGTAATGGGACCAATAAATTAATTTTAAAGCATTTTCCTTGTTAGTCTGCATTTTATCAGATTTCATGGGTCAGAATCGACTGTTTTGGACATAATAAGTTCAATTGTGAAGTAAATAAGTTTATTTGTTCATGCTCAGGTTGACATTACTGTGGAATTGCCCTTATACAGTAAATATGGGATGGTGCAAATTGTCATGAAGAAGAGAGGTACGCAGTCACCCAAGATGGTGGTAGATATTAAGCAAATAAATAACGATTAACTCCGAGCGCAACCCTCCTTAGCGGCAGGACCGTAACTCAGACCCTCAGAAGCGTATCAGAGGAGTGCTCATGAGCTGCAGCCCGAAGCGTCTGTAATCACCACCCCGTTTGCCACCGCAGGAGGACTCCGCTGACGGGATATAAATAACCTTCTGCATCACGTGGTCTCAGATTACACGACGCGTCCCCGCTCTGCTTCTCAGGCCACCGGGTGTTCCGCCTTTATTAAAATTCATCTTCAGACGCGGTATTAATTAGGGGCGAGAAGTTTAACTGCGAAACGTTAACCAAAATGCAAACTGTTTTGGAAATCTGAACAATTAAACGTATTTTGTATGCACTTTTTATTATTTAAATAATTCAAAACAATTTCCTTTTACTGTGTCTTATTCTTATGGTGATGGCAGGGCAGCCTGTAGCGTAGTGGTTAAGGTAAATTACTGGGACACACAAGGTTGGTGGTTCTAATCCCGGTGCAGCCACAATAAGATCCGCACAGCCGTTGGGCCCTTGAGCAAGGCCCTTAACCCTGCATTGCTCCAGGGGAGGATTGGGTCAGGCGGTCCCCTGGTACTTAAGCTGTCTAATCAACTGCTCTGGATAAGGGTGTCTGCCAAATGCCATTCATGTAATGTAATGTAATGTGACTTAGGTCATCCAGTTTTCATCAACTGGATTGACGGGGCTGGAGACTCATTAAAGAGAATGCATGTTGATTACTGTGTACCTGCCCAGGGATACTGACCTGCAGCCATTAATGAAGGGAATATACATACAGACATCACATTGTTTGTTATTATTTAGTTTACACCTACATGTAATGTAATGTAATGTAATGTAATGTAGGCTTGAAAGTATCAGGTGCCGGTTTTGACTGAGTGAAGTTGCGATATGGACATATGTTGCGTGATCAACTCTCAAGTGAGGCATCTGCTTGTATGAATGGCAAAAAATCAGACCGACATTCCTGGAAATGCTTTGCCAAGAAAGGACGAGAGGTTCTGTCTTCAAGCAGATTTCAGAAAATAAAGTCAAAATTTGACTTTGCAACACTGAACTAACAGTGCAAAATCACCTAAGACATCGATGACCAATCATGTGCAATGCTGGTTTTTATTCCAACCAACCACTTCACCTGCTGACTTCAGTAGTTCCCTGTTATTTGGTGAAATGAGCAGGTGTAGTGATTGGGCACCTCAAAATATAAACACTTGACAGTGACCATGAGTGATGAACC
This sequence comes from Conger conger, assembly GCF_963514075.1. NCBI lineage: Eukaryota > Metazoa > Chordata > Actinopteri > Anguilliformes > Congridae > Conger > Conger conger. The sequence continues at coordinate 37,687,271 of NC_083772.1, read as the reverse complement.
TCGTGTTATCAACTGGTGCCTGACCATATTGAATTCTCTGATTTTTTCTTTGTTGCTACTTAAATAAAACTTTCATTTGATATTAAATTTGATATAAAACATTGCCTTGTCTGTCGGACGTCTCTCAGGTAGCCAGAATGAAAGTTCATGAGACATCACCTGCATATATCCATATACCTGACTCTATTACGCTTCAGGGTGAGTTAGAAGACATCATTTCACATTTACCAATTTTGTAGTGGTCTCTTAGATGTAATATAATGACATTAACGGAGCCTGAGTGGTGCAGGGCTACAGTAACGGACCTTGATGCAGGCATCAGTTTGTTACAGTTGAACTGGGTTTCGATTCGTGGTCCTGCCAGAGCTGAGTTTTGCCGCCTCACATGGGTTAGTGAGATTATGGCGTAAAACAGCCCCCCGGGCGCCTTGCGGGTGGGATGATGTGGCTTGGAGAAGCCGTGATCACCTGATCCATCCGGGCTGCCGAGGGGTGGGGTGTAGGTGGTGTATCCCTAGCTAACACACGGGCAATTGGAATAGGTAGGGTACAATTGCCTCCTAAATTGGGAGAAAAAAAGACATTGCAATATTAGGCCTATATTTCTAATACTTTTAGGCGGAGCTGGTTTCCCGGCCCAATTTATTGAAATGGAAACCCTGTGTTTAGCGATGATAGCGTATTAATGTAGGGCAGTGTGGGTTGATGCTGGAGCTGAGGGCAGTAATGGGGGCGGACGTTGCCTTCGGGGTGTCTAACAACTGGGAGTAAGCCTGGATCGGCGGGGTCTGCTACGCAGCGAGATTATGGGGTTAGCGAGTTTAAGCTTAAGCTTTAAATGATGTTCCGGATGTGTTCAGGGTAATGGATTGAAACATATAAATGCACCGCCCTTTGACCAATCAACTCCATGGAAAAAGGTTACTCCATTCCTGGAGGTTTTCCGGGGGTCTCTTCACTGCATGGAGTTTATTTAGAGGCAGAAATCTGTTGATTTTCACAGAGAATAACCCACACTATTGGCACGAGAGATTCTCAAGGGAGGGAATACAGTACGAATGCAGACTTTTTGAGTCATATGTCCACTTATTCCTTAATTAGATTTTAAATATCTTGTATCAACTTTTAAGTTTAGGAGCTCAAGAACATGCAGTTCAGTTAACAATAGGGCAATTAGTGAGATTTATTTGTTATGTGTGGAAAGGTAATAAGGTATTAACTATCAAATTTACACAGCAAGCTATTTTTGTCAATGTTCCTCCCTTGTTTTGATAGCAGTAACAGTGTTGCTTTTACACCGATTCAGTACTGTTCATGTTATATAGCTATAGGCTCATTATATACCACCACCCCTTTTATGGGGATCAACAAAGTCCATGTTCACTTAGCAAGTTGATAACCTCCTTTGTAATACAGGTTAACACTGATTGCAGTTGTTAGGTTTTGCCACGCGAGAAATCCTCAAAGATGTAACCCTGGGTATGTTAAGCTTTCTCCATAGTATGCTCCCTGGATCCTTCCCCATGTCCTCTGAAAGGCTCACTCCAGATTGCGAGGCACATAATCTGAAAACAGAGCGGCCATTTTAAATGCCATTTGAGGGTCAACAGCTGTTCCTCCAGTATGGCCTGGCCCTTAACTTCATATTGGTCATGTGATTGAGTAGATTATCTGCCGCTGTGAGACCATTGAGCGATCTCCTCGTTTAAAGCCAGGATTTAATGAACATGTGGCCTTTGATTTACAAATGTAAGTGCTGCATTTTCCTTTCACAAACACAGGTCAGCAAGGAAACCAAACAAATGCTAAATTCTCATTCTCTCTAAAAATTGAATATTATTATCAGGTACATACAAGTCAGTGTTAAGGAAGTACTGTATGTAGAATGATATTGTAGTTTGTAGTCGTATTGTATTGCAGTTGTATTGTTGTTTTGTCTGGGGGCACAAAGAAAAAAAACTTAAACTGCACTGTAAAACATATCAACAAGTGTTTTAGTCTTGTAGTGAGACTTAAGATCTTATTTCCTTCTCTCAAGGATAAAGTACTAGGTTGTTTTAAGTTACCTTTTGCTTGATAAGTGAAATTGTCTTGCCAGATTGGCAAATCTTAAAATCAGCCAAACTGGCTTACCTCATTGGCAATATTTATTGGCAATAAGATTTTAAAGTCTAAATATAACACAAAAATGCTTAAGATTTTTTAGTGTGCAAAAATAAATAAGCGATTGAAAGACTGGAAACTTGTGGATATCCAGGAAGGTAAAAGAGTTAGACTGCTAACATGGAAGCAGGTGTGAGGTTGATCTTGCGAGAATTTTATGGCATTCCTTATACGCCCCACCTACAGTGGGGTAAATGGGGCAGAATGCACCATCTGTGCATAGGTGCACAGGTGCTGAATTGTATTAACTCGTTCTTCAGTCGTTTGCTTTGACCTTTGTACTTCTATAGTCAGTGGTGGGAACTCAAAGAAGGATCAAAGTTTCCATTTCCTAAGGAGCCCCCCTGGTCACTTTAGTAAACCATGCATTCAGTTTGCCAATCCATGCCCTCAATTTTACAAAGGCAAACCGAACGCACAGATAGCAAAACTGAGGGCACGGATTGGCAAACCAAGCACATGAGTACAGATTTCCACGTTGAAATGTGTGTGAATATATATATATATATATATATATATTTATAAATAATTAAAAAGCCTGGGGGGGGCTACATCATTTCCTCATCCTCAACATGCCTTGACTAAGTTTTCCTCACACCTCTGAGATTTTGCCTTTGGACATCAAAAAAAGAAGAAAAAAACGATCTGCAGAAACTTCTGTTTTACTGAAGGTACAAATAAGGTGATTTCATGCAAAATGTATTTGTTGGGCTGAGCTGTTTTCCCATAAATTCCCATAAATGCTAGGGATATGCAAAACTGAGATGAATGCAAAGTAATTACCACCACAGTGGGGTTGGTATCATTCACAGAGTTTATGAAGCCAAAGTGCTAGTGTTATCATTGCAGTCCAGGCACTAGCAGGTGAAACAATCAAGTTTCTGCATATACAGAATTGTTTACACTATATTTTTAAATAGTATACAACAGTTACTAATGACTGTGCATTTTATGAGTGCTGTTATACAGTATGACATCGCTCTGACCTCATCTCCAGCCTGGCTCAATCCGCATTGTTAGATTGGTACTTGCCCAAATTAGGAAAGGTCACTTTGCTTGCGCGCTACATTTCAACGTCAACAAAGTGGATGCATACATAACATCAGGTTTTACATACACTTACTGACTTAGCTACCGAAAGACAAATCCTTAATGAACGTAGACCAGGGGAGCACAGCTCGATCTATGTGTTGGCTTTTGTTGCAACCAATTACTTTCATTTTAGTTTTCTGACCTCTCGATAGATTACACTGGTTTACTCGTGTACTGGATCACAGAAAAATCTTTAGGATACACCTGCAGTCTGTGACTGTAGCTAGTGGCTATGCAAATGACCAAGATACAGTATGATTGAGCTAATTAAATAATTAAGAGCAGAAGTTGCCTCGAAATGGTTTGGCCCTTGCTGTGCACTGCTGACATAGACCAACGATTACGGCCTAAAAATGGTGGCAATATTGGTTTAGTCGTTTTTCACCCATTGGACACTGACTGAAACATTGCTAAAAGATATTTGCATTTAAAGTTCTGCTTGATCCTTTGCAAGCGGCTCTCCAGCCTCTGCTGGGACATTTTATACCTGAGGCACTCAAAGTAAATTGATAATCCGTTTAAAAAATTTAAGTACCTCAGAATATATGTATGGCTTTTGGCAAAATCCTTGGTCATTTAAATGAAATACATTCCTTGGTTATTCTACCGGGACAGTCAATACACTTCTGCTCTAAAGGATTGATTTTCAAATGTGAACATGAATGGATATAGTTAAACAAAGCATTTGAAGGTAACAGATTCTCAAAGAAAATACATTTGATGGCCCGCCATAATATCTACTTATGTTTCTCAATTATAATGGTTTGGGAGGAAAGAGAAAAGAAAAATAATAAGTAAGCAAGATAACATTGGCTTGACACCAGTGCATTCAGTTCTGCCTCCAATGTTTCTAAATGCCATTTCCATGCATTGAGCTTGACAGTTCCACGGGCGGTTTGTAAAATGGTTGGTACATGTAGGCAAACATTTTACCAGGGCTTTTAATTTGTGTTTTCCTTCTAGCCCAAGCCTACAAGCCTAAGAGAAAAAGAATCACTTACCCACATGACCGTACATGTCAACGGTCAATCCTCATGTGCATTTTAAAGGCTTTTTTCAGTCTCAGTGTGTTTAACGCATGTATAATATATGCTAATGGTTGTGCCAAGGAATATTTAATCACGCATGTGTTTTATTCATACGGCTTTTGCATATGCATTGGGTTTTGCGATGTGAAGCCCTGCCCTACAGAGTAGTCCGTCCGCTTTGTTTACGTTCCCATTCCCTATACTTTGTGATGTGACGTGCACCCTCAGGCATATGCCCACTGCATTAACGAGGCTAAGCCTTTCTTCCCAAAGTAGTGTTCTGTTTAACACACACACGCACACACATGGTATATGAGAAAAATATAAAGCAATATTATGGTATCTAAGTACTCTGATATACATTGTTAAAATGGAGAAAAAAAATGTGATTTGCTTACTACAGTAAATCCCTTGTATTAGCCTTCATAAATGAACATTAATTACAGTGGGCTCCAGAATTATTAGCACCCCTGGCTGACAATGCACAAAAAATACTTCAAAAAAAAATAAACATTATGATGAACGGTATGACAAGTAAAATGTTGAACATGTGAAAAACGTAGTACTTTATAAATTTTTCATTGGAAAAAAACAAAATCAAACATTCATTGACTAAAAAAATCAAGGTTCCATAATTATTGGCACTCCTGGTTTAGTACCTAGTGTATCCACCTGTGGCAAGGATAACACCATGGAGGACTTTCCTGTAATACTTGACAAGGTTAAAAAACACATTTGGAGGGATTCTGGGCCATTCCTCCATGCAGATCCTTGCTAGATCCTTCACATTCTTGGGTTTGCACTCTTCAGTTAACCCCACAGGTTTTCCAGTGGATTGAGGTCGGGAGATTGTTGTCACAGATCCACTTTTGTGTGAATTTTGAGGTATGCTTTGGGTCATTGTCTTGCTTGTAAGTCCACCGACAGCCAAGTCTCAGGATTGCCGTAGAAGCAACCAGAGTGTCAGCTAACATTGCCTGATACTTGGTGGAATCAATTATACCATTGATTTTGACCATTGCCCCTGGACCTCTGGAAAAACAGGCCCAAAACTAGGGGCACTGGTTAAAGTCAATGGTATAATAAAGCACTACATTTTGCACACGTTCAGCGTTGTGAGTTTCACAGAAAGTATATTGTCTATTTTTGAAGTATTTTTTGTGCATTGTCAGTAACAGGTGCCAATAATTTTGACTGTATATGGTCCCACTGTGTATGTACTTCTGTTGTTTGGAAGCATTGATTACATGGACTCTCGCATTTACATGGAACGAAAGGAAAGTGTGGGCTTGTGGCTGAGGAACTGGATGTGTAAACAGTGCTGCATACTGTATATATTTTGGAATGTTCCAGGCTGTCTGGCACTGTTAATTTGACAACCGCCCAACATCCAGTACTCGTTGGATTTGAGGGCACTACCCATGTCTCTGGTTTCCGACCATGAAAATGTCTGACAGTAATAATACTATTTATTACGATTTATTGTTAATATTCACCAAGTTTCTTTTTTAAATAAATTAATTCCTTTTATAAACATGTTGTTTTCCTAATTTTGTTGCTATTAGCCAGGGGGCTGCTGGCCGTAACATCAATACTATGGTGTATCTTATTTTTGCATTTGGGGATTGATATCGTACCTGATATGATACCTAGACATTTTCATCCATCAAGTCTCTGGTCTTCATATAAAAAATAATATCTAAAAAAAAAAATCTTTTCACTACAACATATTTTTGTCATCCATGACAGTTGTACCATATCAGCTAAATAAATTCATATCGTCCTGCAGATCCGAGCAACCGGGAATCCACACTTTATCTGAAAACACATTACGGCATCACAAGGGCTTGACATTTCGTGAGGTTGTGGTGTCGCATACAGGGCCCTATTTTCAATTATTTTCCTCCAGCCCCCTAATCTAACAATCTCGGGGGGCGAGCACGTACTTTTGCCTTTCCGCCGGTCGGCGTCCGCTGCTCGGCGCCCCGCTGTGACAAATAACAGGTTGCTTTTCGGAGGGAAAAAGAAAGACTCTGCAGGCCGCAAATGCCGCTTTCCGGCTGCGATGCCCCGGCCCAGATATCGCGGGCGTCTTCATCTGAAAAGTAACAGCTGGCTGTGAGCTTCTCTCGGCAAGGCCTCTCCCGGTGCGAGGGCCCCTTCAGCGCACGCTTTCAGGCAATCAACGGCGCCGGTTTGAGCTTCCCTTTCTTCGTAGCTCTTCATGAACCCTCCCGCCCCGCCGCCGCGCTTTGGCTGATGTTGCAGGGTTTAAAAGGGGGCCCGTAAGAGGAACCGCCAGGAATACCGTACTATCGGGAGTGTTGGAGTGTTGAGTGACAGGCACGTCGAATTGGAGACTAACTTCCGTTGGCTGGCAGACCCAGCGTTCGGCCCGTCCTGCAGTGGCTGTCAGGAGGCGGATTCCGCCTTCTGGTTAATGGCGTCTTGACGTGAGCTGGCTTGTCGGTTAATATCGTCTTGACGTGAGCCGACGGGTTGCTTGGAGAGGAGGCTGTTTTCAGACGGACGTCGGCCGCCATAATCCCCGCTTCCTCATGCAAATCACTCCCTGCGGCACAGACTGACAAATGGCTCCATTTGCCGTGTCTTTCTGAGAGGAATCCGATTTGCTCTCTGAGACCTTCTCCCAAATATAATTTCTCTTGTTCATCTCCTTATACTATGAGAGGAAAATGCATTAGAGCTCACAAGTGGGAAATTAATCACTTGAAAAACTTGTGTTTTCCTCACAATTTTCTCATCACCGGGCTTGTCTGAATTAGTTCCACCACTTGTTTCTGTATGACCTATACATAGACTACCATATGCCTACAACAACACCGTCTAAAAGAGGAACACACATTATCAGTGTAGTAACCCTTTCAGTCCCAAGCCCATTGTGAAGTGGATCCACCCAAATCCCATGGGGCTCAAAACAATAGTATAGCAGTCATTTTGATTGGTTAAAAGGCAAAAGGTGGATATAGGTTTTTAAGGTAGTCACACTTTTGGAACTGAAACGGTTAACCCAGGTTACCATTATGCCTGGAGCGTACTTTATCTGCAACTTACAGCAACTTACTGCAACTTGCAACTTCTCAGTTACAAATGTAAGTGGTACTGTTTACATGGCAGGAGTGCACAGAATCCCCCCCCCCACTAAAACAAGCATTGTGTCAGACAAAAAATAAGTGAATGAGTGACTTGGCAAATCAAGGCTAGACATGTTAAAGGCTGTGGCACAATGGTGTGTGACCATATAAAAACCCCACCCACACCGTGAGAGACGTGCCGTCTGTGCGTAACATCTGGAATGCAGTCATTCAGCAGAGCAGCGTATGCCCCCTCTGAATGCAAGTCGAGGATGGCTTCATTGTTCATTTCGTAGCGGGGGCCTTACCCTATGGCTTCTGCAAGACACCGTCGAGCCCCGGGTTCGGAGAGCACCGTCAGCACGTTTGATTTCGCGCTCAGGACCCAGAAATCACACGCCGGCTGAAATGCAATTGCCTGCGGTGAGCGAAGAGTGACTTCGGCTTATATCGCTGCCCACAAAATGTGCAAAATCTCTCCACTGCCTTCCATTAAACAATGAAAGCAATAAGCGCAGGACATTCCGGGTATTTCTGTTGAGTGCTGGGAACTGTGAACTGTCTGCCGGTGAAGTGACTGAATTTGAAAGAACAATGTGGGAGTACATCCCAAAGAGATGTCTTCGTAGGGTACTGACCATAAACCTGTGCTCACCACATTGTGAAAGGACACTGTACGTCTTGCACTCGGTATGTGTAATGGTGCCCCTTAGAATGACAGCATATGGCACATACATACAATTGCTCACTAATACAAGCCTACTATATTAAAATAAATAAAATGAAATATTTGTGTAGTCAGCAGCGGCTTTTTGTCATTTTAGGCTTTTCTGTGCTTTATGCACTGTATGTCAGGCATTTCTGTGCTTCATTTACATTACATTAGTCATTTAGCAGATGCCCTTATCCAGAGCGACGTACAATAAAGTGCAAATCAAACCCAGGGACAAGTCGTTTAGGACCATAGAGGAAAGTACAGCTCCGAGTCCTAGAGTGATGTCAGGCTTTTCCGTGCTTTATGTGCTGTATGTCAGGCTGTACACGGAGCACAGAAAAGCCATCTGTACACAGTGTACCAGAATTGTAATGGTGTCATCTGCAACTACCGAGTGCTCATTTCAGCAGTCAGCAAAACACTATCCTAATAAATGTCACCAGATTTCATTTTTTAGTTCGGTCAGCTGCTCTTGTACTTATAGAAGAATTATGCTTTCCATTGCAGATTAAATCATTAGGTCACAGGCCCAGTGAAACTCTGCCGAACACACAGATTAAAAGTAAAATGTTTGCTTCTCTTTCCAAATGCTGAGAGAGAGAGTCAGACTGTACTTTTTGATTGGATTTATTGTGCCCTTTTGTACATGTACTAGCCAGAGGGCAAGCCTCAGTTGGAATCCTGGCAATATGACTGCGTGAGAAGACTTTGACCTCTGCTTGGCATTTCCATGTACAGTTTCTTGAGATGCCTACAGAAATCAGCAGCATTCTTCACCATTCTTCATTGTTCTGCTGTTGGGTTGTTTGAGAATTTTTCTCTTCAGTCTTTTTTACACGCTTAGCTTTCCTTGCTAAATTTACATAGCAATTTCCTGAAAAGGAAAGCGGTTAACTCAGTGCTAAATACATTTTTGCTGTTTTTCCTTATTCCCTTTACTGTGGACCCACTGTGGTAAGATGGCCACGGCCATAGTCCTGCTCCTCACAGCTCGAGTGGGATCTGCACTCATGCAAGGAGCGGAACATGACTGTCCACATCAGCGTGACTGTCGCGTCAAAGCCAATCATGTGAAAATAAAAAAGACTTCACTCATAGTAGCAGACAGCAATTTGCAGTACTGATCAGCACATTAGGGAGGAGCTAATTAAGCAATCAATTCGCTAGCCATCAACTGCAGCAACCACAACCCTGCAGAACACTGCATCAACTGCAGCAACCGCTACCCTGCAGAACACTGCATCAAGGTTGCCTAAGGACAGAATGATATATACAGTATATACGGGTCCATAACTGTGACCCAGTCAGGATGGGTGTGGTTAGGTTTTTTGCAATACTACTACACTGCTTATCAGTTTGGTACTTTATCAATACTCCTATGGGCTCTTTTTCATTATTTTGGAAGAAAAAGAACAGAATTGACACTGCTTTATTATTCTCTTATATAACACTTTCTTCAGCAACAGCAATGGTTTCAATAAGTCACTGTAATGGACTCTATAATATCTCACTGACAACAAAAGAAATAATACTCTATACAGCAAAAGCCTGAAATAATTTCAAACAGTTCTTCGGCAGAAAAATCAACATATCTGTCTTCTCTGGCAGAAGTCGGGATCTCTCCTGATTTATAGTGTTCTCTGTTTCTCTGTAGAAAAGATTGTCTCAATGGGGGTGGAGGAGGTTTGCGCACAGCAGTTGGTACAGTAGGTGGCTGCAAGCTGTGTTTGCAAGCAGGGGCAGAATACCTCTCTTTTCCCTACAGCGCAATGCAGGGTCTTCTGACATGGAGATGGAAGGCAGGCAGTTGTAGAGTTGAAGTTCTTTATCCACGCATTCCCTCATTGACAAGGTGTTCTGCTGCATGGTGGTACTCAGCTCACTGTCGCGAGGCGGTCCTGGGTTTGTACAGTGAAGTGACTTTCTCAGACTTTTCTTCTTGTTTGGACTCCTCTTGCTGCTGTTCTGTGTCTGTGTGGTTCTGCTTCTCTGGCAGGCATTTTGTTGCTTCTGCTGCATTGGCTGCTACGGCTTCCTCAACCAGTCCGAGGTAGCGTCACTCACTATTCTTCCTTTGAACCTGGTGTCCATCACTGTCGCTTCAAATAAGGGAGCTTGGATGACCTGCTGTAAAATCCAGCTATGCCAGCTTTACCGGTTTGAAAATTGAGCTGGTAAAACTGGTTGTGAGCTTGTCTCGCTGGGTATGAACTGGTCAACCAGCATGGCTGAACACTGTGGATCCATGGATGCATCTTGGATTGCAGGGTATTGCTCCATGAATCTTTCTATCATACGGGAGAGATAATTCCACCTTGTCAAGGATCAGTGTGCTCTGGGAAATGTCTTAAACAAACAAAAAACATTAACTAATCATAGCACGCTTGAATATTTATTGGCAATCTATGATTTAATTGGTTTCAGTGGATTTAGCAGCCACCCATGGTGACTTGCAATCATAACAGGTCTATTCTACACTTCAATTAACATAGTTCAATTTTTCATTATTGTGATTGTCGGTGTGGTTTCATTTTTACTACTTTACTACTTGTACTTTCATTCATTGCTGAGAAGTTACTGCAAACAAAGACAACTGTGTCCTCCTCTTGTGTTTATGCCACTCAAACTTTCCTGTGTTACTGCCACAAGTACATGTCATGCAAATTACACATCTCCACAGTTGCAACACTTGTTTCTTCCATAGGCTTCTGTGGTTTCCCTGCGTACATTTACATACAGGGCGGGAATGAAGGGCCCTCCACTAACTTAAAATTGTAAAATATAGAAATTAAATTAACAAAGCAAATGGTCTAAATATTCATCGCTAGAGAAATGTCAGTGGGAATATGTCTCAAATATGGTATGTGTTCAGATGAAACACATAGATTGCCACTTAAAATTACAATTTCATTGGGAACTTGAAAAAATGCTTTAATAGGCTGAACTGGCTTCTCTCAGCCATTGATGACCTCTTTATCCAGATGACCTTTGAAAGTGTGCACATCCGACACATCTCTGCAGGGCTGGATCAAGGATAAATCACAGATTACATTACAGTTATTTATCTGACGTATTTTATCCGAAGCGACTTACAGTTGACTAAGCAGGGGCTCTCACTGGAGCAATGTGGGGTGAAGGGCCTTGCTCAAGGGCCCAACAGCTGTACTGATAACACTGGGGCTTGACCACCAACCTTCCAGGTCCCGGTCAAGCATCTTAGCCACTAAGATAAGCTATAGGCTACCTCTTTCACATAAAACGATAATGTCAGCACACTGCTGGATGCTCCTGGAAAAGAAAGTTTAACGGAACCATATGACAAAGAAAACAAGACAACGTTTTAATCCCCAGCGATCTTTGTCCTCTTTATCCAACCACTGCCCCGCTTCATCCTGCAACATCCATATTACAAACAGTCAACAGTCACTGCTATTATCTTGCCAACGTCTATGCCAAATTCATTCAGAATTTCTTCATACTGCCTTGGGCTTATGCTGTAGCCTTGTGCTGCAACTGTGAGGTAGTGGTCCAGATTTATGCTAGTCCACCCATCAGGTGTAATGGCTAACTTACGCATGTCTTTCAGCTCTCCTATAACATAGGCCTTTTGAACATTACAGTATACCAGACAGGAATCAGTGTGTTACTTTGGCCATTCCTTCGGGGAGGGGTATATTTGGAGGTGAAAGCCGTGATAATCTTTTTTTATTGTAGGAAGATTAACTTATTATTAGTGTTACTGCGTGCGGAGTAGTGAGACTAGCAGCTTCAATAACTACAAACTGCTTCCCTTATGTACACTAAAAAAAAATCTTGGACTCCTTAGTGGAGAAGGGGTGCTAGCCTTAACTAACTATATTAGCTTTCATTTGTTAGCCTATTTTAGGAAAAGGTAGGAATATATGGGCGTTCTGAAGAGAATGGCGATACTTTCTACGGTGATGGTGAAGTGAAGGCAGTCGTCGTAGTAACGTGACAATGTCGGGTTATTTTCGATGCGTGAAGAAGACTGGAACACTCATATTGTTTGAACTACGAGCCTGCAGATTGCTCTTAAGTATCACTGGGAAACAGTGTTACGCTATTAGACGAGTGAGGACACTCACTAACTATCTAACAACAAAGTGAGACTTAAGATAGGGTATACTTCATGGATCCATTTTCGAAGAGGCTGCACGTTGGAAGCTGCAACGAGAGCTCTAAAAGGATCAGGCAGAGCAGTTCGGCTGAGATCGAGTTTTAATATCCTTTTTCTCACTAATTTCGTTAGCAAGTGTACAAACGCCACAATTCGCATCTCCCCCTCCCGTTGTGATTATTCACCGCCACAAGAATTCCTCCGCAGCTAGCACGGGCCTCTAAAAGGTAACGTATGCTGTTCGCTGGAGCAACGTTATTGTAATAGTTTTAATGTGAAGTGCTGGGGGCGATAATTGCATCGCAAACTAAAATACGCACTCTCATTAACTTCAGCCGAGTGAAATGGGCGCTCCCCTTTTATTTTGCAACTGCAATACAGTCATTTTTTAAAATTATTATTATTATTTTAATACTTACTAACTGTAATGTTACAGAGGGACAAGGGCAGTACTTAAATGAACCCTGTGTAAACTGACGTTTAGCGACTCATTCCAGCATTGTTAATGTGCAAACACTGAGTTTTGACGTGCTCGTGTTAGCAATTTATTAGCCAAGTAATCGGTTTGATTCCTGGTAAAAAGGTATTCTGGTGTATTGTATTCTGATCTGTGACGGAATTACTGTTGTTCACGGTTGTTCTGGGGTATTCAGTCCCCTTAAAATGAGTAATTGAATGTGGAAACTGAAGGAATAATTAAAGGGAACATCCACTGAGATGTGAAAGTAAGGTTTGATTTATATGTTGAGTAAAGTAAAATATATATATTTTTTCTTGCTGTATGACAGTGGGTCAGAAGTCAGTTAGTGACTTGTGTAAGTAGTCAGTTATACGAGCGCTCGTGCTTTAAGTTAGCCAGCTAAGCAGGTGGATCCTCCTACCCTATTTGGGATTTGAATCTTGGTTTTTTTGGGGGGCGGGAAATGACCAAAGGTAATTGCGTATTGCTGTAAGTGATAAAAGTAGCTATACCTAGCTGTAATCACTTTATTTCCATCCATTTACTTTCTTTATTACTTGTATCTTTCAATAAATGTGTTCCTATTTCATCTCTTAATCATTTTGTTCTTGATTCACTTGATGCCAGTCTGCATCCTCTCCAGAGTAGGGGCGTCTTCTTTCTTGACTGCCAGGGGGAGGGAGTGCGGGAGGCCGCTAGGTGGGTTCATATGCACACGGACACACACACACACACACACCCACTAGGGCTACACACACACACACACACACACACACCCACTAGGGCTACACACACACACACACACACACACCCACTAGGGCTACACACACACACACACACACACACACCCACTAGGGCTACACACACACACACACACACACACACACACACACACACACACACCCACTAGGGCTACACACACACACACACACACACACCCACTAGGGCTACACACACACACACACACACACACACCCACTAGGGCTACACACACACACACACACACCCACTAGGGCTACACACACACACACACACACACACCCACTAGGGCTACACACACACACACACCCACTAGGGCTACACACACACACACACCCCCACTAGGGCTGCACACACGGACACACACACACACACACGCACACACACACACACACACACTAGGGCTACACACGTCCTTAGGGTAACACTTCAGGTTAGGACCGTGACATTGCATAATCCTGAAGCCCCATACCTCTACCCCTGTTTAGTGCAGCTTAAGTTAGACATAAATTGTGGGGTCAGGACCCAGATCCTTGACTTTCCTGCCGTCTGGAGAAGCCTACAGTTCTGCCCGCCACACATACATGTTTCCTTCTGCACTCCTCCTCCTTCTATTGGCCATATGCTTTACAGATACAGTACACAGTCACACCCAGAAAATTCCCATTGTTATAATAACATCGGAAAAGCTTATTCTTTTTCAAATGATGCTTGTTATAATGCTTGTATTGCCAAACAAGGCGTGGGATTATTGGCTGATTGACGATTTGAAAATGCAAAAGAAAAACATCCTGATGATTCTGATTAAATTTCCTGCTTAGACTTAAGATTCCTAATTATGCATCCGGTTCAAATGACATATTCATTCCCTTCATCAAACTTCAATTAAGCAATCACCAAAGGCAAACAATGAGGTTTAAAATAGATTTCAGAATGCATAGGCAGACGCCTTGTTTGTGTTCGGTAGTTTGGTCGTCTTAGGTCTGCATGCACAATTGTGAGGACAGTGATTGGTGGAATATGTGACGTGTCTGCTGACTCTGTGACCCCAAAGCCAGGGTTGAGTAGTGTGAGTCAGACCGCTTCACTCTGTGTGTGTGTGTGTGTGTGTAACCTTTGCTTCGTCCTCTCACTTGGCCTAATGAGTCGTGTACATCGACGGGTGCTTGGTCCCCAGGGAGAGACCCTGGGATCTCTGCACTGTGTCAAAAATGGTGCCTGTGCATTTGTCTGAAGAATGAGGATCTGCAAGTACAATTGCATCAGGGGTGCACATCAAGGGCCGATCCGCTTCAGGATTTTGTGCCAACTTCTGCTCGTAAGTTTTTAATTAGCGAAATAATGTCTTGATCAGACATTTGTATGTGCACCAGCTGCAGACTGCTAATGTATCCTAAAGATTGTACCGTGTTCAAGTACAGGAGTGAACCAACATCTTTTCTAGAGCTGTCAGAGAAATAAATTAAGGTAACTGGTTGGAACAAAAACCAGCTCACAGACCGGCCCTCCAGGAATTACATGAAAGCAACAAGGTTTTACATCGCATTCATATTCACTAGGTCATGTTTTCATCATAGATGCTTCCAGACAGGGTCTATGAGTTCTATTGTTATCGCATGGCTGGTTGAAGAATATCCATCAAGTAATTCGCCTGAAGTAAAAATCAACAGTAATATATTTTTTGTCTACCTTGTTCAAGAGGTAATATGCATCAATTTTGAAATCTTGTTCATGAACAAGAGGTGTCTGCACCAAAATAGCTGGCTGTCAGTATTTCCCAAAGGACTAGGAAATGAATAAACCATTTCTCTTTAATGCAGTCATGAGTGTTTAGTATTTTTTCATGGTTAGAGGCATATTTCGGTTTACTGTATTCATATGTATACTTTACTGCTGTAAAAACAATGCTTTTTACCAAAAAACCCAGGGAAAAAATGATAGGTAGATAGTCGTATGGAATCCGGGCTTACGGCAAGCTGTGTGAATTTCCAGCTTTGAACTGTAATCAGTTTGTTTTTTTATTGGTGTCTTCACCCATAGCAACTGGCTCACATGACTTCACAGATAGCCTATTTATACCACTGGGCAAGCACCACGGCAGCTCAGAGGAAGTGGAGCTACATTCAGGATTTGAAACTGCAGCAATTTAGACTTTTTATTCAGATTTTCGCAGCTTGTCTAAGGGTACGACAGCTGCCCCCAACTGGGATTTGAACTTGCATTTTCCAAGTTACAAACTTAGTCTGCTAAGCATTATACCATGCTGCTGCCTTTTTACTTTACATCTTTTTGTGTTTATGAAAGAGTTAAAGATGCATACATGATGCAGACAGCTCACCCTTGCAAAAAAAATATGGAAGGGTGGGGGGGGCTTGGGACTAACCACTGGGGATTCCCCCACACTTTTTGGTTACTTACTTTGGTACTGCTTGTGAATTCACGACAGGATAATACAAATTTTGAAACCTCACTTCTGCCTGTGGTGCAGACCGGTGATTTGCGGGAGACTTCTGCACACTCACGGGTGTCACAGAGCTGGTGACAAATTCCCGGAGACTCCAGGACCTTCTGGGAAAGGTGGGATACCTGCAGAATGTTCCCACAAAGACATACAGCAGCCACGGTTACAAGTTTAAAGTTTAAGGCTAAAAGAAAAACGGTTCATTTTAAATCTTCAATATATATATTAATTCCAAAGAATTTGTTCTGATTGAAGATTCCAAATTAACCGTTAAATATATATATATATTTTTGTCTTTTAGCCTTAATAAACAGGCTTTAAACTTTTCCAGCATTTTATGTATTTGGCCGATACGAAGACCTGTTTGAATAATAATATTTTCAACCTTCAAAGTGTTCGACCGGCTGGCTTGAAACCTGGTGGCATCACTTACTTATATTATATGCATTTCATCCAAAGTAGTCAGTTTAAGCACTTACTCTCCTGTTAAACAGGTTGTCAAAAGGTTCAGACTAGCCCTTTTAAACCAAATAAAATGTCTTTTTTTTCGGAATTGGATAATTTGTTTCAATCGAGTGGTTACATGAGGCATTTAATTCTGAACGGCCTGTTAATCCGATTAAACATGGGATAAAAGGCTGTAAACGGAGCTAGTCTGTCTTCTTGAAGGCAACACGTGACTCTTCAGAATTAGCAGCAAGGAAAAGGTCAAAGTTGCTGGGATAGAAAAAGTAAAATAACTGAACTTATGAAATTTGACTTCAGATGGAAGAAACCTTGGAATGTTACACGTTATTTGCAATGGGCATACTGGAAAAGAAACATGTCCCCCTTTCCATTTTCATAGCTAAAAACCAGCTATTTCGAGTAAGCTCGAGACCTGGTTGACCTGAAAAGACCTGTAGCACATCCTATCCGGATGACACTGTGTTGCTCCTTCGAGACCACTCTTTGCAGACAGGAGGTTGGAAAACACTCCTCCGTGCTGGGAAGCTTCAGGGGACAGCCTGCCTGCTGCCATCGTCGACATAACGCAAGAAAGACGAGAGCGTCACTGCGGTCGGATGATCGACGTCGCCGGAAAGCGACCGCCGTGTCACCTCGGGCGGTTCTTCGTGATGGACGCCGGCCTCGGGGCGTGTCGTTGGACGCACGGCGGGCGGAGGTTAAGGAGAGGGAACGGCGACGTTCTCCGGGAGCTCTGGAGCGTGAGACGAGGAGGCCGGCCGGTGCTCCCCATCTGTCAGCCCTCCCTCTCCGCGGAGCGTCACACGCTCACAGGGCAGGGCCTGCAGCCCAATTAACCTTTCCCTGACAGCCGAAACGAGGGGGCCGCGAAATTTCATTCCCCCAACGACGCCCTCGTCCAGAGCCATGCCTGTTTAACGCCCTGCATCCGGAACCCATTCATTTTTCTGGGAAAACGCCCTTGGGAAAATAGTAACGACCCATGTCCTGGGTGTCAAACAAGGTCAGTAACAATCAAGATCGCTCCCTGGATTTCTCTGTCTGGGAAGCTTTTCACTGCATTTGCACTTGGTCCATTTGTTGTTGTTTTTTTGTTGTTTTTTTACTGTTTGGCCCACACACATTTTTCCTGTTTTTGAGCTTTTGATTTGTGTTCCATCCTGATCCAAGTTTAATCATTAAAATTTTGGTTGACGTATTTGAAGGGTCTAACTGCCTTTTTTCTGAGCCGTTTGTCAAACAATTTCCCATTTGACATGATGTATGTGCATGCATAATTAATTGGGTGACGTTGCTAAATGTTAATGCAGAGAGCTGACCACAGGAGGTGGATGGGGAATTGGGCTCTGGGGGCATGGTGCGGGACTTTTCTAAACCAATGTCACAGCTCTTTACAAATTATTTGTGGGCATTATAGATACTGAAACCAGGAAGAACCATGAAGCCTGTGAGCCTTTAAAAATGGTCGGCATTTACAGCATAATAGTCTGCTACAATATTATTAATGAATTGTCACTGAAATAAAGTCTCTGGAATATTTAGTCATAAAAAATTGGCGGTATCATTCCTTGCATAACTGTGACTGAGGGTCAGGTGACCTCGCTACCTTCTAAATCAGAATAACGTTAAATACAAAGGCCAGTTCCAGAAATAATAATAATAAAAATAATAGGATCGTCATCAACGGCACAATACCACAAATCTGTTGAATGAGTCATTTTTGTCATTTTTCTTGCCTGGAACCCAGTACATCATCCAATTTGTGACAGGTTTTGCAATGTTGTGAGACTTGAAGGTGATATCTTCTCTTAAAGCATGACTGTAGCTTATCTTTAAATCCGTCATCCTATTCCATTAATCCATCCATCACCGATCAAGGAGCTTTGGGTAGATGGGGTAGATTATTATAATTTCCCTTTTCCGTTTCAAATACTGTTAGTTAATATGGGCAGCTCTGTCTTAATCTCACATATGCTACTAGACTGCTTATGTTTGCTTGGAAAGTTGTTTGTGCTTTTAGTCTGTCATACATTCTGAATGAGTTTGCCCCTGGGAATTACAAAAGTCAAATATGGATTGAACATCATTGGCAGGCCAGTGGCACCTGACCCTGAATGGGCAAATGATATTGACAAGAAGACAGGAAACATCCCTGAAGAGTTTAAGTTGTTCAGGCAGCGCATTTTCTGTTTTTTATTTTTATCATTACAGGTATGTCTATAACTGATTATTCAGCTGTTTGTGGGTCTGTAGGGGGGAAAAAATTTAAAAGATAGCTACAGCTCTCTAAACATGACACTTACTATAGATGCAATCAACACTAAATAAGTCACAACTCGTTTTTAATGGAGTCTGCAAAGTCTCTGGGAGAGAGAGGGAGAACACGTTCTTTTCCTGCCTGACACTGTCACAAAGCTCCTACAGGAACAGAATCACACAATTGAGTTTTCATTAATCTCACTCCCACCTACAACCGCACAGTGCTAAACTCTTTGGAGACGTATAATAAAACTACATTAAAATAAACATGTGAAAGGCAAGCAGAGAATCTAAAGCAAAGATGTTAGCTTGGGAAATGTTTGACATGATCGCTAGAGGTGCACCTAGACCTACACAGTCTTTTTCAGTTTTTCAGTTACATTTCTGCTGTGTCTGCAAGTGATTTTGGTGAAGGTCAAATGTTTTTCCAGTGATACATGAGAAAATGAAATCCTACATTTCATATTTGTTTTAAATGACGGTTTTCAAATGGCAAGCACGCCTTCATGAAGTCAAATTTAAAAATGTGAGCAGTTTTACACAGTTTTGACTTTACATTGGAGATGTAATGAAAGAGAATGTCTGAAATTGTCCAGACAAACAATTGTTTGAGACAAATATCAAACTCATAATTTTATACGTTGTATTATATTGGACTGCATTGAATCCTAAAATATCAAGGGGGGGTATTGAGAGAGAGCAAGAGCGAGTGAGAGAGAGAGCGAGAGAACATTGCTGACCCTGTGAATAAGCATGCTTGAACAACAAATGCTTGGTTACACTCTGCAACCAAGAAAGCCAGCCTGGGCAGAGATTAGCTGGAATGACAGCCTCTGAATATGAGAAAATTAGACAAGGGTGGGAAGGCTTGGATGGAATTTGTTGTGCCACAGTATTTTTGCTGGTTTTGTGGGAGCCCCAACTAGAGCATGCAGAAAGCATAACCTGCCCCAGGCACAGCTGCGGAGAGGCCCGTGAGTCCTACTGCAGTGCAGGGGGGAGCTGGGCTGTGGTGGGAGGAAGGTGGGGCAGCCAACCCTGCGTTTTAGTCAGCGATTCTCCCGCAGAGCTCCGTTCTGCATGTCTGTTCTCCATTTGCCAGCATTATTCATGGACTGCGTCCAAATCAGCTCACCTAAGCAAGTGCATGGGAGGCATTATTTGTAAAGCACTTTCGATAAAATAGCAATACGAAACATAAAGACATACAAAAACAACCCAACACCATAAAATACAAACACATAGTTATACTAACTAACAGACAATACTCGGAAACATAACGGTATATGTTTTTTGTGTTTCGCAGTTCGGAGAGGACACAAGCAGTCTGCTGGAGAATGTTAACCATTTTTTCAATAATGTGAACAAAAGGGTCAACTCAAAACGAGCATGTTTATTAAAGACCGTGAGATCCAGGTAGGCAGCTCTAATTAACGGGTGTTTTTCTTCCTCTCTTTTACGAATAGAAAGGAATTCAGAGGGTTGATACACTGCAGCTTTTTTTAACATTCACTTTAATCAATTTATTCCTGCGTAAGGAGCGTTTATAAGAAATTAAATGGCGCCGGCAGTTAAGATGGCCAATTAAGTATCTATTCCTGGCCCGTCACCTACCCTTCACTATTAATATTCCCAGCTCCGTAACTGCCAAGGAACGCAAGAACACATTTTTTACGATCCGGTGACAGCCAGTACGTGTTTTGTGTGAAATTTTGAGTGGTTGGCTCGGAAAATCAGGGTCAATAAGCAAGGCCTGGACTGTGTGGGCATACTCAGAGGCTGGGTTGAGGCTGGGTATCCTTTTCAGTACAAATGCCTCAAAATGGCTTGTTTCTTATTTTTGGCTGTTTGCTCATTACAATGTACCTGTGTTTATTTATGTACTTATTTACTTACTCACTCACTTATATATTTGCTAGTTAGTTAGTTATATAGAGTACTCAAATATTATTCTTGTTACTATTAGTAATATTATTAATAGTAGCACTCATCAAGTTTTAGAGATTGCATGGTGAGTCAGTATCACTTTAACTGTCATGGTAACCTGTGTCACATTATTAATGGGCAACTTTTACATTTTCTATTGTAGTCTCTAGTGAATTTGGAAAATCTATCTATGTAGACGGATAATCCAGGTCGTAAGGTCTTTTTGCCAATTATGGAAAAAAGACAATACAAAATCACATTCAGTGGAAACCCCCCTCCAAGTTTGCACGTCCTTGCAATGTTAATCTTAATTGGGTATTGTTGCACTTGAAGGCCAAACCTTATCCGGGTTCATAGAGAGATCCCGATCAATTCAAAACGCATTAAGTGCTCCATTTTGTATTGACTTTATATATTAAACACACACGCACACCCACACACACACACATCCTATTGTGGTCGCACTGGACTGTACGTTGTCAGCTGAGTATATGCACTGTATACAATATCAAAAGCGTGACAATTATTTGCCCAAGTAATAGCGTGTCAGACCTATTCAATTCTCAAGCGAGGAGTTTGGTCCCAAAATCAGCGTGCATGCATTTCTGCCTTCAGTCTCCCTCAGTCTGCATGACCTCCATTACAGGCAGAGAGATCTGCAATTTCAGAGCAGACCAAACGCAGTACCTGTAATGATGGCTTCCGCCGCTAACGCCTGTGTTCCCGTCCTATACTGTCTCTCTGAATTCCCGCTCTATTTCTCCCGCTTCCCCTGCGTCGTGTGTGGAGGGCTGAAAGTAATCGTTTTCGGTAGCACTGATCTGAGCGAAAAGCTTACTCGAGCGGAACGTTCTGGTGTGCGTTGTATCAGGAAGAACAGGCGGCCGATGAAGAGACTGTACAATAGGAATAACTGTGATGGTCGGTGACGCATTACTAATATTGAACTCTAACTGCTTCGGGACAGGGCCCGGAAGCAGAGAGGGGGCAACACGTTTAGGGAAATTTGACCGGTTTAGTGGAATGAGTGATGTTGATGCTGTGCTGCCCAGCAGTTACGCCCCCCCCCCCCCCCCCCGCCAGCCTACAAGGTATTACTGACTGTGAAAATTGAAGAGCACTCAAAAGGACAGGCTTAGTCTAGACCCTCTCTGTTTGAGGCCCTGCCTCCCTGCATGCGATTGATTCTGTTCAAGTCAATCTGTTCACCCAAGCAGCTGAAACATCCGTTGACAAGCTTCCTTAGGCCCGAAATGTACCCTACACAAGTTCCTGCGTGCAAATGACAATGCCAGGCTGACTCATCTCTCAACTCAACTCAGCTCACTCAGTTACACGTACTCAATGTCAATACTGCCCCTGCGGAGGTAATAAACCTCAAGGCAGGGGGGGATCCAGGATAAAGTGGAAGTAAGCACAATGGAAGACTGCAACGATTGTTGTACACTATGGCTATTATGCCCTGCTGCGTTTGACAATGCGGCTTGTTCTTGCGTTGCGTTAAGAATTTCTGGTTACTCATTTCAGCACACAAGGATGAAATTGACTTTGCGTAGCTGGAAGCATCTGCATTTGCCTACTTGCGTAGGGTACGTTTTAGGCCTTGAAGTTAGTCTTCAAAATGAGAAGAAGTTGCATCTGCGTGGTTTAACTTCAAAGATTCAAATTTTAATAAATGCAATAAAAATACATGTCAAAGAAACTATTTCAAAAGTAATAATAAAATAGCTTGCTTAAAAGTTGTACTTTGGATTTAGAATTGCAAATCAATAAGAGATTCATTGTAATTGCTGCGCTCAGACTGGAGAATAGTCTTCACTTAGTCAATGAGTGCAGTGTGATGGGTTTATTTCCTATATGAACACAGGGTGGATATCAACATAGATAACACTGTCAGGCTGTTGCGGTACCTTTGTACCGATTACACATCTGCTAATAAGGGATTTCTGAATATTTTATTTTAGTTTGAAGCTATCGTGTTTCAGTCAACTTTTTATTCTCTCGTTTTATGTGCTTTCTGCATGTCTGTTTTGTATCGCTAGCAGTTATTTGAAGCATATTTTCAATGTGCATATTTTGCCAGATATGCATAAATACCAGTATAATTATAGAAAAATAAATTTTAATATATTACCAAGTTCAAAACAATTCAATAGAATGTAAGATATAA
This sequence comes from Conger conger, assembly GCF_963514075.1. Classification (NCBI taxonomy): domain Eukaryota; kingdom Metazoa; phylum Chordata; class Actinopteri; order Anguilliformes; family Congridae; genus Conger; species Conger conger. The sequence continues at coordinate 37,664,537 of NC_083772.1, read as the reverse complement.
TTTCATATTCCTCTGTCAAACATACTATGTGCTTAGATGTTAAGTTCATAATTAATGAATTTGGTTTGTAATGAGTTAAAATGGATGTGACACTCAATGCAATATTGATGTGACTATAGCTGAATGGATATAAAAATATAAATTGAATTGGTTTGATGAAGATTTCAGTCACTGTATGAATGAGAGTTTATTCTTGAGCCGGAGACTGGCACCTCTGAATCTGTGTTGTGAAAATATGTATAATACTGTATATATTTTAATGGAAATATGATTTATTCCAGTTCTTTTAAATAATATGCTTATGCACATCGATTCTGTAGTGCCTTATGTTAGAAATTCAAAAGATGGATGTGTGACCTAAAAGACAGGACGGACACTTGACAAGTCACAGACTTAGCTTACGGATTATCTTTTAAAAAGTTCTGCTCTAATGCTGCTTGACTCTATTGAAAGAGATATGCAGAAATGTCATATACTGAAAGAAATACACTGCATCTGACTAACTTACATGAGCACTTCGATGCGTGACCTGACATCGCCTGTAGACATGAAAAGGTCAAAATCTTATCGCTACCCTTTTATCAAAAGCAAAGCACATTCATAGGAGGTTACCCAGGAGGAACATCTTTCCTGTTCCAGACCACAGTGCCATCCCAAATGAAATCTGCAATAGAACGCCCGACTAATCAAATCTGATCTAATCTAGTCTGTGCCTCCAATAGCCCTTTGCTATTCCTTTCAAGAACTGCAGACTAGATATTCTACTCTTCTGTGTCCCACTGCTGTCTTTTCCTCTGGCTAAGCAGTCACAGCTCTGTTCTTACTTTTTACCAAAAAACCCATTTATGCTTTGTCAGATTTGTGAATGCTAACTTCTTTTACACTTTGTGTTTTTATATTTCCAGCATTAGTGATGGTAGAGAACAGTATAGAACTACTATTATAGAATCAGTCAGCCACATCAGTCTTTCTAAAAAAAGTTGCGCAATTTCAATCTTCATGGTCCATACACTTATTCTCTTTGTAATAGTCTAACCTTGGAGAGTGGTTACTTAAAAATTCACTGGGACAGTAGAAATTTGGTGGTCCTGACCTGGATTATTTTCTATATTGTGTGTGTGTGTGTGTGTGCGTGTGTTTACATACTGTATGTAGTTCAATGGTAAAGTTTCTCAAAATAGTATCTTGTCAATTTACATATTCCACATGCCCTCATTTTCCATGTCTAATAGTGAATGTAGGACACAGAAAGGAAGCAGACATTATTAGACCTAGGCGGGGGTAGTATGGATGCGATTTGCAGTACTGCACAAGGTGTTCTGGAACATTTGCCAACTAAGCTGGGCTCGAAGCCCTGTGACATTTACGTGGCTTGGAAATCCAGCTACTTTGTTGCCTCTTGCAGTTTGTAAGGGCTGCTTTCCAAATATGCTTGCTCCCATTATTAAATAATGATTTTCACATCGCAGTGAGGAAACAACCCTTCCGAAGGCCACAACACGAGTGTCAACCCAGTTAAAACTGAATGTTACCGGAATGTTGTATGAGTGTTATAACATTGCCGCAACATGACGACCACGTTGTGAGAATCTCTCGGTGCGCACAGTGTTAGCTCTGGCAGTTAGCATTGGCAGTCCCCAATCGAAATGCGTCAGATGTTGTATGCTGCAATGAAGCCAGATGCCAAAAATGTTTTCAAACAAAACAATGTCAACTAAAAGTCATCATCTTGTAATAAGGGGAAAACGGTTGTATCTTATTGCATAAGTATCCCGTAATGTGTTTAATTGGAGATTACCATTCATTCTGACTCTGATTAGGCAATTTATAAAATAATGGAAAGTGTTTGTTTTGCTTTAATCTCGGCCTTGTCATTGACATTGTCACAACTCAGTGGTCTAATCAATGGGCTAAACGCTCACTGAATGTCAAGTCAGCAATGTATAGTCTGCTTGCTCAATTGGGTGTTTAAATGCAATGTGATTTTCAGTGGGGTTAGTCGCCGTTAATTCTGTTGACTTATTTCAGAGATTGAAATAGCAATTAGATGCACCGATGGTGCCTTTTCTGTGGTAAGTCGGTCTGAAAGTGAGAGCCGGCAGTGCCCTGCGTGAAGCTGTTTCCACTTTGCGCTTCACGGTTCCCTTTGCAGATAGTGATGGCTTAGAACAAATCAAAACAAAAGCTTGGGGTATCCGTGACGTTTGTGGGGATGGCTACTTGAGTCTAAAAAACATCCAGCCATCACAAATATTTATACCGGCTATCATGTTAAAATCTCTTTATTTGTTTTTACCTGCTCGGTGAGTACACATGCTCTCACACTGTCAAATAAGTGTGCAACTAGAGTCATTTTTGATGAGGGTGGTACGGTGATGCAGTGGGTAGCAGTGTCGCCTTAAATCTGGGTTTGAATACCAGCCGGGGCCTTTCAGTGTGGAGTTGCATGTTCTCCCCGTGTCTGTGTGGGTTTCCTCCAGGTACTCCAGTTTCCAAAGGTATGCAGGTCAGGTTAAGTGGAGAGTCTTAAGTTGCCCCTAAGAATGAGTGTGTGTGTGTGTGTGTGTGTGTGTGTGTGTGTGAATGGTGTGTGAATGGTGTGTGTGTGTATGTGTGTGTGAATGGTGTGTGTGTGAGTGTGTGTGAATGGTGTGTGTGTGTGTGGGTGTGTGTGTGTGTGAATGGTGTGTGTGTGTGTGTGTGTGTGTGAATGGTGTGTGTGTCTTGCAATGGATTGGCGGTCTGTCCAGGCCAGGGTGTATTCCTGCCTTTAAGCCCAATGCATGCTGGGATAGGATCCTGCACCCCCTGACCCTGACCAGGAGTAAGCGGGTTAGATAATGGATGGATGGAATTTTGGGTGTTGCTTTTTTGAAAGTAACCTGTTCATAAGCAGGTTATTCCTCAATGTTGTGTAGACATTGTGCTTTGGACATAAATGTAATAGGGGACAGAGAAATGTTCAGTCATTTGGTTTGCCTATCACTGTTCCCATTCAGAATTTCAAATCACTTTCAACATTTTTTTTTAACCAGAGTATCACACTGACAACCAAATGGGTCCGTCTCTGATAGCGCTATAAAGGTTCCCCTACCTGAGAAAGTACATACGTTTAATCTTCAGAGGAATTGTTCAAACGCCTTTGAGCGGGCTCGTACTCCCCTTTCTACTACACAGCTGCACAGTTTTAAATTGGATGTTCTAACAAGAGCTCTTATTAGGAGCCTGGTAAGAGTCGCAGGACTTTATGTTCGCGTTTGCCCGCTGTGATGAGGTTCCACACAGTGGAGCGCGATCCCCCGTCCGTCAGGGTCTTTATCGGCGCGATAATCGCGCTTCTCGCGTGCCATGACGGCGTGGGGGGATTCCTCGGCCTTTGTTGAGTCACCCTGCCGCCGGGGCGAGGCGGGGGTGAGGGCGGGGACGGAGGGGCGTAAGGTCCTGTCCCTCTGTCCTCCGGAGGGAGGGGAAGGAAAAGACAGGCGTTTGAGATCACCGTCCGGCGTCTCGGCATTCCCTGGAACGACGGCCTGTCGCCATGGTAGCGGCGGGAGCGGGAGGGGGGAGGGGGGGCTCACACAAAGTCAAAGTCAGGGTGGAGGTGTTCAAGCTTCAGGAGCTTCAACACATTATAGATTTCGACTATTGAACAGAATACAAGCTGCAGTAAGTCTGCTTGCGTACCAAAGGTCAGACTGTATCCTCTCGTGAATATACCCAGAGATGCAGCACCACGGGCTGAGCCTGATTGCATATAATATCGACAGAATGGTGGTCGGTGGTTACAAAAGAACTCCTGAGGACAGGAAGAGATGAGGAATAGAATCATATTCGGATGCCATTAGATTGTGTATCGACAATACGTTTAACATGATTTAAAATTCCTTTCAGCACCACAGTGTACGTGTAAATGACGGAATCATTAAATGTAAATAAATACTTTTCATTTTCGTCTTTAGATTAAACCGGAGGGCTTAAAGCGGCCCTGAAACTCTGGCCTGTTCTGAAGCTTACACTCGCACCGCTAAGCTCTCTTCCTGTCAGCCCTCGCTGTTGCTAGGATGATTGGCCAATGTGGCAGTGCTTTGCGTTTCATCATGATTCTTCCATAAATGCTATTTTTATGATTTCATTTTATTTTGGTTTTGATTAAACAAGGCTGGAAGTGACCGAGCATGAAGCGCCTGGGTTAAGAAACATGCAGTACAAGGAAAGTGCCGGCTATACACTCAGTGTCCACTTTATTAGGTAGACCTGTACACCAGCTTGGTAATGCAAATATTTAATCGGCCAAAGCATGTAGACATGGTCAATAGGTTCAGCTGTTTTTCAGACCAAATGTCAGAATGGGGAATAAATGTGATCGAAGTGATTTTGACCGTGGAATGATTGCTGCTGCCAGACAGGGTGGTTTGAGTATCTCAGAAACTGCTGAGTTCATTTCATGCACAACAGTCTCTAGGGGGAAAAAAACCTTTAAATTGTTCAAACTGGGCTCTAAATGGGAGCCATGGGAAAGGGACACGATTAGGCATCCACGCGCACGTAGCGCCGTCTCTGTGCCGCTGAGCCCACAGACTATCGCGTGGGAAGCAAGCCTTCGGACCTCAGTAACACGCGATTAAAAATGCTAATCTGGTTCTTATCAGCCCACGGAATTGACGCCGTTCCCGGGGTGATTCGACGAGGCCGCATCTGTCCGCTATCGGGCGCCCAACATCTGCTCCACGGCGGGTAATGACACGGGACGGGGGGGACGCAGCACTTACCCGCACGCCGGGCTTAAAGAAGCGCGTTGCCGTGACCTATCTGAGGGAATTAGCGGAGCGTTAACCTAGCACCCTCTCACCGACTTCTACGCACTTCAGATCTACCGCTGCCAACGCGGCACTCGACCTATCGAAACACTCGGAGCGATCTCGCTTTAATTGCTGCCGTAATGACTCCGCTTTCCTGCCTATCGGAATCAGTGCTCGTTTCGAACTCCCGCGGACTTGGCTAGGGGAGGGGAGGGGGGGGCGGTGGGGTGACTGTCCGAGCGGCCCTTCTCTTTTGCTCAGACTCATCCTCTCATTGTGATTGCATGCAAATTCAATATTGGTTGATGGGCTGACTCACAGATTGATTCATTGTTAAACCGCTGGCATTGTACTCCCCACCGACACTTCACACACACACACACACACACACACACACACACACTGAGATGTTGACGAGCACTGCCACTGCTACCCTGTGCGCTGATGTCGTGGGCGGCTGTGATCGACACCTGGATTGAATATTCATGAGTTGAGTCAGAGGCGTTCGCCCAAATTCATGCATAAGTTCTGCCTGGACCAGCCATGGGTCCCTTTGTTACCTCCAAAGGGCCAGATAGGCGGTTTGTTGAAACATTGCTCTGTTTACCGCCAGTCTCGCCGCCAATCTGTCTTTTCACTTTTTATCGCGGCAAAGAGACAAATAAAAGCAACCAAGCTGAAATCGACATCCTGCGGTTTGTTGAAACGTTGCTCTTTGCGCAGTTTGTCGAAACGTCGTTCTTTGCACCGATAGTCTCATTCATCAGTTTGTTTGTATATTTCTCGTATATATTTGTGTGAAAAATCCAGCCGTGTGAAAAACTCGCTCCCCGGATTCAGGGAAGCGTCGTGTAAATGCCATCTGTTTATGCGTCTACGTGTATATTGATGGGTCTCAATCAGTCGTAAATTAGAGGCGCGTGAACATGATTGTTTCATTTGCATAAATCCACGCCTATAAATCAGTCTGTGCCACCAAAGTGTTCTCATCAATCTGTCTTTTTACTTTTTCTTATCATGGCAAAGAGACAAAAGAAAAACAATTTCACCCGAGCTGAAACCGACGTCCTGCTGACAGAAGTAGATTTCAGACAAAAATATATTTTTCAGTAATGTAAGCACTGGTGTGACGGGAACAGATTAAGGTAAAGCTTGGCAGGAGGTAGCAAATGCAGTAAATTAAGTTACATCTGTCACACCTACACTGCAGGAAATACAGCAAAAATGGTTTGATTTCAAAATGGAGTCAAAGAAATGGCATTTCGGCATTTCAGCGCCGTACCACACAGACCTGGTGTCATACGGAATTGTTTTGGATTCAAAAACCTTTCTTTGCTCAGTTGATCTTGCCTGGTGCAACTCAGCCAAACAAGAGGACCAGAAAGCGGGGTTTGTGCTTTTTGAGAGTTTCATTGGTTCCGTTACACTAGACTCAGTGAAGCATAGAAAAGTATTTTAATTTAAAACAATTACGTATCTGTACCAGGTCTGGTACCACAACCACAGAAGGGCAAAGGTTTGTAATCCTGTCAGAAACTGATGACCGCATAGCTGGCATCCAGGAGACTCGGTCGCAGATCGGAAATATAGGTAGCCAATGGGGTGTAGCTGATTTGCGCATATAGGAAGAATTAATTCTTATTGGTAGGCCTAAAATAAAACAAACAGTAGGCTATGGATGTAAAGAAAAGATGTTGATATTCGGCAGTGTGCAAAAAAAACGTAATGAGCGGAAAAGATGCATATGGTGGTAAGGACATACTAACACGGGTTGAACAACAAGTAGAAAGATCCCTGCAAAATGAGAAGGTTGTGGGGGTGCGGAAGAGATAGACACAGATGAACTTGATGAAGAAGGTAAAACTGCATTCACAGTTCATTGTATACCCTAATGAATGTGTTTGCAGAACTATATATAGGCTACTAACTGCTAGCTGACTTTGAATATTGTCTTGCACCATCATGTTTTGTTGCTCTTAAATAGCCCATTTGGGATAAATAAAGTTCTATTGTATTGCATTGTGTAGTCTTGCATCCTTCCGAAGATAATTTCACATATCTGAAAATAGCCTCCAAAAGACGAGACAGGATTTCACATCCGTTTCTACGGTCTCCTTTCCGTAGTGTGAATGCATTCATTCACCCCCACCCCAGGCTGCCCTGGATGTGCTAACCTACAGCTCAGCACCTTTCTCCAAATCATGCATGTGAGCTATAGGCTATAACAGCGCATAAAGAGGGAGTCGCGATTAACGCCTGCTTTAGTAAATCAGACGGAATAATTAATTCGGCTAACTTAAATAATATCCACCCTGTTTTAGTACCTTCGCCCCAGGTATGCATATGCATGAACCTACCTATGGATCAACAGGAAAGTCGCAGTGTGACCCAATGCCCACAAATGACATCCTAATAACGAATTTGACCCATTGCGACCGTGTAGTAGTGAATTCCAAATAGATATTGCGACCTTATATGTCTGGAAACATAGCAGTTGCAGTCGTTTTGTAAATCCAGCCCTGTGTTTCAGGGTGAGGTTGCGCAGGATACAGTGACCCTATATATTTGCACACTTTCTCAGGTGTACAGAAAAGTGTGCCGCCTTAATGTCCGTGTTTGTGTATTTGTGTGCGTACCTGAGCATGTGTGTGCATTTTTACATCTAAGTGTCTTGGATGACAAAAACATATTAAATATTTTCAAATATTTATTTTAATTGAATGTCCCTCATGTCCCTTTAATTGAAATACTGTGTAGCGCTCAGGGAAGCCAAACTTGAATGTCCTCATTTGAGGATGAAGGGTCTCAGGAGCTTACATTAAATGAAGCCACCACTCGAATGACTAACAGTTCCTTAAAAGAAAATCCAAATATTAATATGAGTCCAGGTCAATGCAATAGTGAGCCTGATAGACTACTCTTAACTCAATCAACCAGCTATCTGTTACAGTTCCACTCTCTAGACCGCTGCCAGACTACAGTAACTGCTCCTGGAGAATTAAGCTGTCATGGGTACCACCAGGCCACTGGTCCACAACTTTTACATTTGCATTGCATATTAGCTGCACACTGAGTGATAGTGCTTTCTTTCAAGCACATGCATCTTTATGCAGCCTTTATGTACATATGTGCACAGTCTATGACACCGATGACATTGGCCAAACGTGCCATCTGCTTTGTCTCTACCTGCTGTTCGTGCCCATATGGGGATCCGATGTGATGTACTTTGACACCAGTCGGATACTGCCTTGAAGAACCCCGGAAGGTAGCCATTCAGAAAGGTGACATCACAGACCGGTCTGCAATCTCCGTTTGAAACGTCCCGGTGGCCAAGAAGCCAACTACTGACTGATAAGAGCTGTGCGTGAAAAGAATGGGATGGGATAGATATCCTTTGAAACGGACACAAATGAAGTTGGAGACGTCTAAAATGACTAACCAACCTTTTGTCAGTAAACAAATCTGCATATTCTCTTAAAAATATCCGTTATCGGAGCTGTGGTGGCGCACGGCTAAAGCATCAGAGCGTGACGCTGGCATCAGTTTGACGCGGTAGCACATGACGCACTGGGATTCACCTCACAGTCACGGTTGCAGGGTTGAGGTGATGCGGCTTGAAGCAGGCATGTCATTCTCTGGATCCCTAGATCTTCCTAGGCCACCGGGGGACGAGGTCGTAGGCAGGGTATCCCCAGCTAACACGAGTAATCTCTTATCAAAGATGCTGAAATTATAGCCATTTCAATTATTTATCTCGGAAAAGTGCATGAGCGATTTATTTTTATGTATATTTTAGTGGAATGCGCTTATTCTGTTACCAACTGAATTATATTTTGTCTACTGTTCTCATGTCGGAATCAGAATAAGTCCAGTATAGGCTTGTTGATATAGTTTACAAAACTATATTTCAGAGTATTCATCCTTTTTTGGTGAAGAAATGTTATATTTTCATTGCACAGGAGAGCGAATCTTGGGTGTGTTGCTAAAAGTCAAAGTCTCTGAAACTTTGACGAATCCCAACATTTCCCCCCTACTAACGATTTATGCTGAAATCCGTTCACATTTAGCTCACATTTCATAAACGGGACCCAAAGAGTGGGAACGAATGCGATCTGCTTTTAAAGCAATAACTGTCAACTGCGGCGGTGCTCTAGCGTGTAAATTAGGGTGATCAATCGCATCGCCTCCCTAGAGGCTCACACAGAGGCACTGATGGCGTGCCAGAGACGCCGGCGCTACACAGAAAGACGGCCCTGTTAGCTCTCCACAGGTGCACATTCGCGGACTCTTTTAAACTGGCAGGCGACGGGGGCGGCCATTTGCATCTGGAAAAGTGGCAAAGCTCTCCCGTGGCATTCGGAACAGCGGGGGAGCGTGGCGGAACTGGCGCCCGCGCGTGCTCTGGAAGTGGAGAGAAGGAACGTGCCCCCCCCCCATCTCAGAAACTGTGTTTGGAGATTGGGTTAGCACAAAAGAATCCCATCCATAATGTAAACTCATACATACTCAGGGTGAAATGTATTATTCATGTTTCTTTCTGTCATAGAATAAGTGTTAATGGTTATCAAATGCACACAATGGCAGGCCAGCTGTGCCATGAACTGCATATGAAAATGTATTCTTGCATTAAAATTGCATATGTATGTTCTGCGTAGACAGCATTGACTTGTGCACTTTCAAGTCAAAATACAGTGATGGGATATAGCAAAATAATACAAATGATTTTATTTTGTAGAAATGAACCAATATCTTTTTTCTTTCTCTACTTTTTCGTGACTGTCATCAGAGTTGGGGTAACCTAACTACATATAATTGTTTTGGATTGAAATACTTTTCTATGCTTTACTGAGCTTATCTGAGGTATTGGAACCGATTAAGTGCTCTCAAAAAGTGCAATCTCCGCCTCATGATTCCCCTTTGTTGGCTCAGGTGCACAAGGCAAGATCACAGAAAAAGGATTTGAATCCAAAGAAATTACGTATTTGACCCAGGTCTGATGTAAACCATTATAAAAATTTTAAAAAAGCAGAGTGCATACTTTTGAGGATGAATCCCAGGAAGTAGCATTGGCATTGAAATAAATTATCACAGGGAATTAAAATAATCTATTAAAATAATTAACTTTAACAAATCAAATATATACATTTTTCATTCATTATTATAGATTCATTTAAATATGGGAGCATTGTTTTAAGGTGGTAAATTATACGATCAAATTCAAATATGATATTAAATTCAGTTCAAATTCAGGAACTGAATTTAATTTATCAGCACTTACCATTTAAAATGAAGATCAACCACACCTCTGATTTGGAATTTCTATAGTATATGCATCACAGAACTTTCTGCGAGAACTCAACTCAAGATGCTTAAGTTGCATTTTTCAAACAAACCTCTGGGGGCGGGGGTTACGTCCATACACAGTGTTGAAGTGCGGCACTCGTTTAAGTTATTGATTAAATCTGAATTGAATCTGTATGTATGCGTGCTCAGTGTACAACATTGCAGTATGACATTGCATATGGATACAAACGTGGCGGATATGGCAATTACGGTTTCTACAGTGCTCATACTCAACCAGAGCTTCTCTCATGACCTGCAACACTCATCAATTATAACCTGCCCGGGAACAGCTCGACTACAGACAGGAAGAGCACAGGCGCTTGGAGCCAGCTCTTTCAGTGCAAGTCAGTCTGGACACCCTGCGCTGCTTTGGGTCGAATATGCCTTTTTGAACATCTTCATTTTGACAAGGGCTCCTTCTGAAGAGGTGTAGATCTCCTATTGCTCCGCAGCAGGTGTAGGGCGGAGACAGGGAGCCGGTCCAACGCGCGGGGGGGGGGGGGAGTCGAGCCACCTGCGAGGGCTTAATGACAGCCGTCTTCCTGCCACTTGTCAGTCTCCACTCCACCATTTTAGGAGGTGAGAGAGATGTCCGCCTCCTCCGGGGGAGGGCTCGGTCTTCATCTCGCTGATGTTAGCCAAACGTGCATTCAAGCCAGCGAACGTTTGCGGTGAACTACGGTTGCAGCAAAGTTGCTGTTGAACGTTTTCATGAACATTCCATTTTGTTCGCCACCAACGCCTTTTTAAAACAAAGGTCTAGCAATGCCAGCTAGCTGAATCGTTGCTTACCTGTGATTTATTTTTAAAGGTAAGAACAAATGATACATTGATTAAAGTGTATTATAACAGCCAAATAACTGTCAACTTTTGAACAGAAAAAAGTTTTCATATATTGACGAATGTAAGATGTACAGAGCCCCTGAACAGTACAGTCAGTGAGGAACAGTAGAGAGCGGTCCAAAAAAATACATTTATTTTACAGTTGTTCATCGCATATGCAAAGTGTCTTGAAATTGAATGCTTCTTTGTGCCTTCTTTCAGCGACTTACATACCTATACATGCTCATGGTATGTCTCATACAACAAGGCTAAAGTGGAATAGGAGCTGATAGGAGTTGAGATTACCATCTTTCTTCCTTTACCATCTTTGCTACAGGACCACATGACAGTGTGCATGGAGGTTCTTTTGTGAGTATTTACATCCATATCAGGTGAACCATGTACCCTCTTTACACATAGTCTTCCAATTTCGGGGGACCTAATGTAACGGTAAAAATTAACATAAAGTCATCATTGAAGTCATATTTAGTGCTTGGTTGCAAATCCTTTGCATTTTAGAGCAGCCTGAAATCCTCAACCAATTTCTGACCCCACAATTTGTGTCACTGTCCAAATACTTAGACTATACTGTAGGTCTGGACTCACCATTAAACATTTATTTTCACTTTCTTTACAATCGCCTAAAAAGAAGATAAAATGATTTTTGTGATAAATAAAACCAAAATGTGTTTCGTGTAACTGTCAGAGCAGCAATTAACTGCCTTTTCAAAAGCATACTTCAGTCTAAATGAATACTGTATTCTATAGAGTACTTTAGTCTCAACTGAGAAATGTATCCATATTAGCATAACTATCTGCCAAGGGTAAAACCTGAATATTACACATGGTGGAAGCAGATGACAAAATGGAGGAGTGTGGAATCCATATTTAAACAGGGAAAGGAATTAATTATCTGCTTGAAAAGGAAATTTTATCACAAAGGCTTTGTCAAGAACCCCAGAGGGCATTTTTTTGCCTTCGGAAACACTTCTCTCATAATGTAGACTATAACTGTCTTCTTCCAATTTGCATATAGCATATTCAAAATGTTACAGACCTGTGCCATGCACAGTGAAGATAGGTAATGCGGGATCTGAGGAGTCATGTTTCATTTAATTGATTATTTTGTTCGCGTTTTGTGTGCAAAGCAGTGCATTTCCATCGACGAACTGAAACAAATCCAGGGTGCTCTAAACAGGGACACAATACAAAGTAAGTTTTGTTTCAAAATACTAGACACCATCCAGAGGACTTTTGACTGATAAGGAAATGCTTATTTTGACCTCATTACAAGGGGATAACATTGTCTTGAAAGTCTTATAAAGCCATGGCATTATAAAACGAGAGAGAGAGAGAGAGGAGAGAGAGAGAGAGAGAGAGAGAGAGAGAGAGAGAGAGAGAGAGAGAGAGAGAGAGATAATAATATGCATAATAATTTTGATATTGAGCTCAGGTAACCCCCAACCTGTGCTTGAGTAATCTATTCAGTCCTGAAATGCAAATGTGATCTTTTCCCTTGGGAGGATATGTGAAGATTTAGGGCTCAGAGTGAACTTCAACTGCTCTTGGAACTTAATTTGGACATCACCTACTTATTTATTTAATTTGTTTTAATTTATTAATTATACCTCAGTTTCATTCAAGAAAAATGGGTCTGCATGTTAGTAATGTTGGAATTGTATTCATGACCTGATACACAATCAGTAAATTACTTGCGGATTTGTTCTTTTATGACTCCAGCATAATATAATTCCGTTCATCTTTCTATTGCCGTTTCCATACCCATACAACTGTGTTTCCAATTAGCCCAATGCCTTAGATCAGAGGTGTCCGATCGTATCCAAACAGACTGTGGGTGGGTGCTGTTTTTTTTGTTTTGGCCCTAACACTAAGACACCTGATTCTACTTCATCATGGTCTTAATCATGATTAGTTATACAAGTTAGTGCTGGGTTAAAACAAAAAACCTGCGTGTAAACTGGTCCTTTTCGGAAAATATTGGAGAAACAGTTCCAAATAGTTTATTTTGGTAAGCCTTCTTATTTCTCTGCCTTATAATCGTTGGCGCAACTCTGGTCCTCATGTTGACAAATGCCAATAGCAGACCCCGAAGACCTAGAATCAAGACTGTTTATTGAAAGTTTTCTTTTACACATATGAATACACCTGACTAATCAGAAACAGCTGAGAAGCAAACTGTCCAATTACCTTTGGTCCTATAAAATGGGAGCGACTGTATAAAAAGGATGCAATTCCTACACACATCACCCAGTTTGGATGTCAATATAGGTGACAGTCTGTACTATAACTTAATATTCACTGTTCGATTTTAGTGCAGAGCCAAAAGAATGTAATGCTGTCCAAATACTTCTGGACTGCACTGTTTGTTCTATTTTTCATGATGTGTGTAGTTGTGTCCATTGAAATCTGAACTACGTAAGAATGCCATTGTATGGTCAGCCTTATACAGAATGTTTTCATCCTCCAGGTTCATGTTCCAAATTTTATAAACTGAATCTTTCTGCTGACGTGTGAAATCTTGGTTGGTATTTCAGTAAATGCGGGTTAATTGTGCTGAGAGTTGGAAGTCTCACACACTGGCAGAGTTCACCTACAGAGAAGTGCAGGATGTCAGCTTGGAGTTACTACCATTCATTCATACCATACAGATCAACCGCCAGTGATTTCATTTTCTTGTCCAATACAATGGTCCTCACAACCTCTTATTTCCTCCCTACAGGTGAATGGACAGCTTCACCTACCAGAGCTGGCACTCCTAGCACCTGGTGCCAGCACCCATGCCCCTAGGCCACGGCTGCCACCCACAGCGGTTTGGCACTCCGTCCGTATGTAGCTGCCTACGTCTGGCCGTCTCCGCCTGCCACCCACCACCAGCAGGGTGTTCATGAGGTGCAGCCCCGCAGCAAGTCACACAAGATAGAGGTACGGCACCAGACCCTCCTAATTGCGTAACGCTAAGTGCTAAATTAGGGAGCCAACGGCTGTGATATTCATTCATTCAACAGTTAGGGATTGTAAAAATGCAGTAGGCTTTTTTTTTCTTTTTTTTGTGATTTTCAGCATTATAGTGTTTAAATGACAGCTGTAGGCAATTATGAAATTGCAGATGAAGTGGTGGTATATTGGTGTAGAGCTGCAAGCTATGGTTGTTCCCAAAAAAGCAGTTCCAGTAGCTGATTAAAAGCGGCATTTTGGGAATTGTAGGTGCATTTATGAATTTCAGGACAAAAAAGAAACACTATGTATAATTGCACGGAACATTGCAATGTATTCAGTTATTGTTGACAACTAAATGATTTGCCATTATTTGTTACAATGCAGCAGTGTGACGTTAACAGTGCAATTATGCTCATGAAATGGCTTTTCTCAGAGTTTATGGCAAATTTTCCATTTTACTCAGAGCCTATCCATTTAATTGGCTGCCTTCGGTTACTAAGTGGGTAATTACAGTTGTACCAAATAATTCTAGGTAATGTTCATATTATTGAGGAAGATGAAAGTGGTCAGATAACAGGGTCATGTTTTAATCATGCAACTCTTCATTGAGTGATTAGACTTTTGAATCCTCTGAAATTTTCAACCCAAGTTGACCATTGTTCCTTTCATGCCTATGCTACTCTTTTTACCAATTATAGTTTCCAGTAACAAGGCACTTTAGAAATGGACAAGTAACCATTTCTGAACAATTATAGCCTTCTTCACCACCATTTCTCATTCCTGCATTCGGGCCCAAAGTAAAAGTCATCGCTCGAGGCCTAATTAGGGAAATTGGTAGTGCAGGACCAGACTGTGCCTAATCTGAAAGGTGGTATCGGCTGGGGTGATTGCGCATTGTGCTCTGTGCTTGTCTGCTGGACCAGAGGAGGACAGAGGTGATAAAACAGACCCAATGGAAAGAAAGCACAAACAGCAGACATCATTTTCACATACTCAGAACTGCTGTAGCCTGTGAGGCATAAAATCCCATATCTGAACCGTTCATAATTTGGTTCTGTACCTGCAGGTGCAAAGGCACTTGTGGTTATGTAACATAAAGCTATGGATTTGTCTTCATTTATTGTTTGTTTAAAAAAACTGTATTGCTATCTGTGTGCCACCTACGTACACACTTGCCAAATGGGTCTAGTGTTCACTGAATTCAGGCTTAGACTTAGTTCTTTGCTGAGATCTGGAAACTCAAGCCATGCAGGTTCTCATTGTGAATCCCACTCTAACTACCTTGCTTGAGCTGGTCAAACCATGTTGAGCTGGGAGCTGATCTTAAGTGGTCAACCAGCTAACCATGTTGAGCTGGGAGCTGATCTTAAGTGGTCAACCAGCTGTCAGCTGTTCGAAACCTAGCTTGAGCTGTTTTTTTTTTCAGCATGTCTGAAACATGGTCTGACTTCTCACTTAGTGCTTTTCAGGACAACACAAGGGTGATGTTATTTAGCATGAGGTGACCATCATTGTAATGAATCTTACACTCTGAAAACTCTCCTCTTCATTCATGAGTGACGCGTATGATCAAATTTGGATTTGGATTACTTGCCATGGCCAATTGTGCCTTGGGGAGAGAGTTTGCAGAGAATTAATGTATTGCTGATGTTTTCACCTGTCCCTGAAGTCAGCCTTTATGGGATTTCTAGCATGTTTACTTATGCGAAGCAACATGAACAGGCATGGGCATCCAATGTATGAACAAATGAACCTCACATTTCTGTGCATAGGTATAGTTTTTTGGAGTTTTGTGTTTTTCCAAATATTTATTAGCAGTGACCAATCATGATGACTGCCACACTTTCATATTTATATGATTGAAAAAAAGTTCCACCTGTTCTTTAGGTGTGACACTGTTGTTTCATGAAGCAATGTTAGAATGTATACAATTTTGCAGTGATGATGTGCATTTCACTGTGTATGTTTGTATCATATCAAATTTAAATGATTGCTGAGAAGTATCATCATGAGATTGAACAAATTTGCAGTTTCCTATCATCTCACCTCATAACATGTGAAGTCCCAAAAGCTTTCTTTGTGGCTTCTCTAGCATTTTGATGTCCCTTTCAACTGGTAGGGGTAATGGTAGCCACGGCATTATTTGTATTCTACCCATCAAAAATTACTTCAAAAATTACTATCTACAACAACAGTGCTTTGTGCTACTTTAATGCAACAGCCTCATATAGTATTAATCAGACATATGTTGCTTATTGACAAAACTGGATGGAATACTTCAGAAAAGATCTTTATGATTAACTCATTGTGTGGCTATTGCAAGAGGCACAGATGCTAAAAAAAAACAACTTGCATGTCTATTATTTACCTTAGGAATCAAACATGATTCACTCTTGTGCCATTTACTGTCAAGAACCCGGGCAGAAGGAACCAATCGTAGACTCAGGGGTGACAAAAACAGGCAGATAAAGCACAGGGAAGACGCAAAATGGAAATCCAAAAACACAGTCAAAACCAGGTACAAAAACCAAAAACCAAAAAATCCCCAAAATCAGGATGCATAAAAGCAGACAGAAAAACCGGGGAAGCAAAACAAATACGAGGGCAGACTCTGGAAACTGAAGAAGACAAACGAGCAGCTGAAAAGGACAGGTATAAATACAAAACTGATAAACAGGCAACAAGAAACAGGTGAGATCCTCTGGTACCTCTTGAGCAAATTGGTATTGATAATCAACATTTCATTGAGTAGTACTTTTCTTACACACTGATGAAGGCTTGGAGCTAAAATGTTTGCTACTTCACATTAAAGAAGTGATTAATTGTGGAAGTCCTGTGTGCGTATCTCTTTTAGACCACGATGCTATTCTGTGGAAGTAAACATTGTTCTTAGTTCCTTGTAGGGATTTCTACATTATTGAAAGTTAGCTGACCTCCCAGGTAATGATTTTAGGTAACACACACGATGCATGCCACATTCATATTCATATTTGAATACTTATTACATTGTGGCTTGTTAAGAGACTTATAGCAATGTGATTGTGACTATTGTGATTTCTCTCAACAGAAATAAAGCTAAATCTGATCACTGCAGTGCTGACCCAAATGAAACATGTTAATGTTTAATTGAAATTGAACTTCAAACCGAGTAGAATCTGTCAGACAGCTTTCAAACTTTGATCCTGTCACAGAGACCTCAAAGCCCTCAAAGCCTTGTCTTCCCATCACTCCTGTCACTTCACTTTACTCCCAGTGGGATGATCGGGAATTGCCTCTGAACTTAAAACCCGAACGGCTGCTGTTTAGTAAGAACGATCAAACACGCTTTTTATCATTAACCCTCTTGACCGACACTGGTTAGGCCTTGAGATTATGCATGTCTGAATTA